>NC_142009.1:82296932-83568182 GCF_049901735.1 Notechis scutatus | reverse complement strand
TGATGCTTGGTGGATGAGCCCCCTGTCCTTAATGTGCTCTGCACATGGTACAAAAGGACAGTACTATTTACTGACATTGTGCTGGTAGCAGGATAAAATTTGTCAGCCAGGCCACCAATGTTGTGCTGCTGTGGTTTTGTGCCAGTTCTAAGATTTGTGGATAGCACTCTAATTTGGTTATGAGAAATCAATTTCTTTCCTTTTATAGAAGCAAGGAAGATGGCTACAATCACTGTATTGTTTTAATCTTTAGTTTTATGCAACCATGTAACAACATTTGAGGTACCAATGCCATCATTTCAGCCATTGTCTATCCACTCCAGGATGAAGGCCTTTTCCTCATGTTTCCAACCAATACTGAAGTCGTTGATCCATCTTGTTTAAGGTCTCTTTCATGGATGTTTTTTAATCAAATGGGATCTGTTCCATGACTGCCTTTCTCCATCTGCCAACAGTTCTTCTTGCTATGTAACCAACCCATTTGTATTTCAATTCTTTTACTCTCCTATACCAATGTATAATATTGAGTATGTAGGGCAGAGTAAAACATAGTTTATGTTTAGTTTTTATCCAGAGTCTCTGTTGGAGCATTCATTGCAAAATTCATGAAATCCAATATGAAAGAGTTCTTTAAACTGAAGTATTCAAATAAAATAAAGTTTAAAAAAGGAGGCATCTATTTTATGGACAGTGAAATTGAAAGTGATGTTCAGTATTGCACATTATGAATGCAGCAATGAAACAATATATCTGACTTTAAAAAAAATCTTTTTACAAAACTTGTGTAAGAATCTGAAAGCTTGGGAACCTCTTAGGACATGGATCAACCTAAAAGCTTCTCTTCCAGGCACTAGGGTTGTAGAGGGAATGCATTAAGGTTATTTACCACTTTGGAGAATTTACAGAAACCACCACAGAGTGAAATGAGAATCATCCAAAAAGGTCTTTTAACTTTACTATTTCATATGAAAATAAACTCATTTTGGGCCCTAAAGCATTTTTTTCAGGTCTTGAGAAGACACACCTATCCAAAAGGGAGAGTGAAGAATCCAGGAATGACAAATGAAGGTATATTATAGTCTCAAAAACAGACATGGTTCATTGGTAATACCAAGGTATTATTAGTTCATAAGTAATATATCTGTGGATAATCCAATTCCCATCCACTTTCTATAGTTAAAAAACCAATTTAACCAGAGAGGCATTCATTGTTATTCAGTCCTGGGTGCAGAATCTTATCATATCTTTAGCCTTGCACTGGATGCTTGCATCATATCAATATCAATAGCACTTACACTTATATACTGCCCCAAAGTGCTTTACAGCAGGGGTCCCAAATCTGTGGTCCGTGGCCCACTGGGCCATGAGCTAATCACCACTGGGGTGTGTGAGGAGCCGGCCAGTCCATGCACTTCAGTACATGCACATGGCCCCACTTGCATGAGTGTCATATTGGGTGCTCACGCCATTTCTCGCATGAGCCTTGTTGCAAGCGTTTGTGGCCCCAGTCACATGAGACTTGTTGCAGGTTCTCATGGCCCCACTCACACGAGCATTGTCATAGGCACTCACAACCCTACTCACATGGGCATCATTGCAGGTGCTTGTGACCACACTCACGTGAGCATCGCTGCAAACATCATGGGCACTCATGCATGCACCTGCACCTGCACTTGCCTCTCCCACAAAATAACAGATAACAGATAATCAGAGTTGGAAGGGACCTTATAGGTCATCCAATCCCCCACCCAAGTGGGAGACCCTACACCATTTTTGACAAATGGCAGTCCAATCTCTTCTTGAAGGTCTCAAGTGATAGCACTCCCACAACTTCCGAGGTCAAGCTGTGCCATTGGTTGATTGTTCTCACTGTCAGAAAGTTTCTCCTTATTTCCAGGTTAAATCTCTCCTTGTTCAGTTTCCATCCATTATTCCTTGTCTGGCCTACAGGCACTTTAGTAAATAGCTTGACCCCTTCCTCTCTGTGGCAGCCCCTCAAATATTGGAAGACCGCTATCATGTCTCCCCTGGTCCTTCTCTTCACTAGACTAGCCATGCCCAGTTCCTGTAACTGTTCTTCCTATGATTTAGTCTCCAGTCCCCTAATCATCCTGGTTGCTCCTCTCTCTACTTTTTCTAGAGTCTCAACATCTTTTTTATAATGTGGTGAACAAAACTGAATGCAGTACTCTAGGTGTGGTCTTACTTAGGCTTTATAAAGTGGTATTAGTACCTCACTTGATCTTGATTGTATCCCTCTGTTAATGCAATTTAGGATTGCATTAGCTTTTTTGGCTGCTGCTACACACTGCTGGCTCATATTTAGCTGGTTGTCCACTAAGACTCCAAGATCTCTCTCACAGTTACTGCTATTGAGCCTGGTTTCACCCAGTCTATATGTGTACTTTTGGTTTTTTTTGCCTAAGTGTAGGACTTTACTTTTCTCTACATTGAATTTCATTTTGTTAGATACGGCCAGCGTTCTTGTCTGTCAAGATCCATGAGCCTATCTTCTTGGGTGTTAACTATTCCTGCCAGCTTAGTATCATCTGCAAATTTGGTAAGTTTCCCTTCTATTTCCTCATCTAAGTTGTTAATGAAGATATTGAAGAGTACTGGGCCTAAGACAGAACTTTGTGGCATCCCACTGCTTACTTCCCTCCATGTAGACTTAGACCCATTAAGGACTATTCATTGAGTACAGTTTGTCAGCCAGTTGCGAGTTCATCTAGTGGTGGTGCTATCTATTCCACTTTTTTCTAGCTTACTAAGAAGTAGGTTGTGGTCTACTTTGTCGAATGCCTTGCTGAAATCTAAATATATTATGTCCACAGTATTTCACTTTTCTACTAATTTAGTCACTACCAAATCATCCCCTTTCCCCCCTCTCCCTGTTCCAGGCTGCCAACCCAGAAAGGTTGGGGAACTCTGCTTTACAGCACTCTCAAGGGGCAATTTACAATGTCAGCATCATTTCACTGACCTTGGAAGGATGGAATGTTGAGTCAACTGTGAGTCTGTCAGGATCAAACTCCAGGCTGTGGACAGAGTTAGCCTGCGATACTGCATTCTAACCACTGTGTCATCAGGGTTCTTCACCATGCTTGAAGTATAGGGCAAGATCAGGAACATTCTCTTTATCTGTTATCTATTCAAGCTGGATATAGAAATAAACATCCTTCTTAGAATTGCATTTCATTTTCAGAGGACTCTGAATGCCTAAAAAGTTTACGATGGAGATGATCTGGAGCAGAGGTCACCAAGCTTTTGGACCTTAGGGACCACCAAACTCATAATTTTAAATCCTTCAGACCACTAATATAAATTTTGACTGACAGTGGCTTGCTGATGTTGGTGGGAAAGTCAGCCCCATATTCCAGAGCTGCATAGTCACAGGACTGGCCCTTTGGTCATCTTGTAGCAGCTGCTCCTCCATCCAGGTGAACTGGCCTGCCATGGACTGGAGGAGCTGCTCCAGGATGACCAAAAGGCCAGTCTTGTAACTACTGCAGGTCTGGAATATGGGACTGACTTTTCCATCAACATCAGCAAGCCACCCCGGGGTGGATTTCCCTCCCCCGCTGTTGGTCTTACCTTCCAGTTCCAGCTTGCATGGCACTACTCAAGGTAAGGTTTGCGCTCAGCTAAAGGGTAGGGGCCAATGGGTGGGCAGGCCATATGGGCGGTGCAGTCATGTGTTCCCCCACAGCCTGGATTAATTGCTTTGGGGGAAGTGCTTTGGGGGGGACATTTCTCTACGGACCACCAAAATTTTCTCGTGGACCACCAGTGGTCCCGGCCCACCAGTTGGTAACAACTGATCTGGAGGACCACTTTGACTTTCAAAGCACTCTTCAAGACCAGAGGAGCCTGACTCTCCCTCCCCAGCTGAAGCAGGACAATGATGGAAGATTATCTTTCCAATTATGCTGGATTTCAGAAATGTCTAGAGGGCTTCAGAAGCCCATCACTATTGTTCAGACAATCCCCATCTGTTCCAACAAGAGTTAAGGACAGTTTGTTTTTCCTCTGTAATTTTAAGACAGCAAACCTTAAGTCTCCTTTTATTCTGAGTTGTGGAGCGGGTAGGAACCCTCCATTGAGTTTTGTTAGAGTTTTGAAAATATTTACATTTCAATACTAGACTTTTGTGTCCTGTTGGTAATTGAATGTGCGAATCAATGTAAATGCATGTCATATAGTATTTTGATAACAACATGAATTTCCATCTCACTGCAAAATGGAACAGAAACTCCATCTGAAAATCCTGTGGAATAAAGGTGCTTCTACAAAGTAGATATTAATTTCCTATGACCCATGTAACACACCATAAAGACTCTTAGGTCTAATTCTATGTTGAGTTATTTGTTTGATTTATATCCCACTTGTCACTCAGGAGCTCAAGATAGTTTATAAACTGAATTTAAGTTGGCTATGTAATTTGGCTGCTAAAACAGGTAGCATCAAACATAGGTATAGGTTTTTTTTTTAAAATAACAAGGTCATAAGTATTTATTATGTTAAATGCTATTTCCAGTTGACACATGTTTTACATTAGCTATCTTATTTTCTGTCTTTATTTTATGAAACTGGCATTTCTTTTCCATTTCTTTTCTAGTTTTTGCATTTCAATCATCTCTTAGTACTTTTTGATACTGCATTCATAA
This sequence comes from Notechis scutatus, assembly GCF_049901735.1. Classification (NCBI taxonomy): domain Eukaryota; kingdom Metazoa; phylum Chordata; class Lepidosauria; order Squamata; family Elapidae; genus Notechis; species Notechis scutatus. Next base: position 83,563,515 of record NC_142009.1, on the reverse strand, counting down.
TCTTTTGCAATGTGCTCTAGAATTACTCATTGCTTTCTGTAACTATATAGTTAATTGTACGTTTGTTTAATACTTTTTGTTGTAGAGCGACGGAATAACCTGAGGCAAACACAGAGCGAACTTCAGCTTTTACTTTATTGTAACAATAAAGGGTTGCTGTGGCTGCCGCGCTAACAAGGCAGACAGCTGGCGGACAACAGCTGATGCCGTTTCACAGCTCCCTTTTATAGCCAGCTGTCAAATGGCATCAGCCAATAGGAACGGTCCGTGTTCCCGCTGGAAACACGGACCGGAGTGAAGACTTCAGCTCAGTCTTTTCTGAACACCACACTTCTTTCCCCCAGAACAGAGCATGCGTAGTCCTTCAGATAACTCGGGCGTTTGCGCAGGCGGCCAGATCTTCTAAGTCCTGACAAAGCTGCTGCTGGAAGGAACTTTTCTGCTTGCTGGGCAATTTCTGGTGCCGACGAAGCTGGTGTCTCGGCTTCAGGTGTTTCTGGGCAAGGGACAGATGGCTGTTCAGGTAGGCTTGCATTCCTGTCGGATCCCAGGGAAGTTTTTTTGGGTGCTAACGGTTTCTCTGTTGCAGGAACGTCTTGAGGGCCATCTGCAGATGCACTCCAACGCCTTCTAAGCTGATCGATATGGTGGCGCCAGATGCGCCCGTCTTGCAGTTGGACCCTGTAAGACTTAGGACCAGTTACCCACCACAATTTGCCCAGGCATCCACAAAGGGTGTCCCGCATAGTTCCGGGCATAGACCTGGTCATTCTCAGCAAACTCCCTTGCCTGGCTTTTTGACCCTAGGGGTGTGACTGAGGCATAATGCAGATGGAATCTGTCTAGGATGGTCCTCAGACGTCTACCCATGAGAAGTTCAGCTGGAGACCTATAAGTGGTGGCACAGGGAGTTGTGTGCTGGGTCAGGAGATACTTAGCGAGCCTAGAGTGCCAAGGCTTGCCAGGGCCTCCTTAACTGATCTGATTGCCCTTTCAGCCAGGCCATTACTGGCAGGATGAAAAGGAGCTGTAAGTGCGTGCCTTATTCCTAGGTTGGCTAGGAAGACCTCAAACTCACAGGAAGTAAACTGGGGGCCGTTATCAGACATGATGGTGTCAGGGAGGCCATGGGTAGCGAATATCCTTGATAGAGCCTTAGTGACAGCTTCTGAAGTTGTGGTGGTCATCAAGGTCAGTTCTACCCATTTAGAAAAAGAATCAACCATCACCAGGAATGTACGCCCATGAACGGGGCCAGCCAGATCAACATGCATCTGGGACCAAGGGGCCACAGAATCTTCCCACCTACCTGGAGTGGATGTGGGTGGAGCAGGTCTGGTAGTTTGGCATGGCTGACAAGCATTCACCCAACTTGTAATCTGAGCATCCATTCCTGGCCACCATACATAACTGCGAGCCAGGGCCTTCATCCTGACAATGCCGGGATGGCCCTCATGCAGGACCTTTAAAACTGAGTCTTGCAACTTGAAAGGGATAACTACCCTCATTCCCCAAAGTAAATAGCCTTGCAAAGAAGATAGTTCTTGCTGGTGAATTTTGAAAGGCATTAATTCGGGGGCATAAGGAATTGCTGGCCACCCCCTTCCCACCCAGTCAAGAACTTGGGTGATTACCTTGTCCCTGGAAGAGTGGGCAGCGATATCGAGGGCAGTGATGGGGAGTTTGAGATCGTTGATCTGGAAAACAGCATTAGTTGGTGCAGGATCTTCCACAGGAACAGGCAGGGGGCAGCGACTAAGAGCATCAGCGTGGCATAGACTCTTGCCAGGTCGATAAACCAGTGTATAGGAATAGGCAGCCAGAAATAAGGTCCACCTGGTCATTCTTGAAGACAAAATCTGAGGAGTTTGTCTCTCACCAGACAGAAGGCCTAACAGAGGCTTGTGATCCGTGATCAACTCGAAATAGTGTCCATATAGAAACTCATGGAATTTTTTGACAGAAGCAACTGCAGCCAAAGCCTCCTTGTCAATTTGGCTGTAGTTGCGCTCAGCTGGGGAAAAAGTTCTGGAGAAAAAGGCAATGGGTGCCTCAGAACCGTTAGGCAGTCTATGACTTAAAACAGCACCAAAAGGAGAAGCATCTGCTGCTAAAACTAAAGATAAATGTTCATTAAATTGTGTCAGGACAGCATTGGATGTAAGTAATGATTTGACAGCATGGAAGGCATGGGCTTCCCTATGTAAGTAATGATTTGACAGCATGGAAGTAATGATTTGTATGTAAGTAATGATTTGACAGCATGGAAGGCATGGGCTTCCCTAGGTCCCCAGTGCCAGGGGGATTGCTTGTCCAAGAGTCTGTGCAGAGGCTCTGCAACGGAAGCTTTATGAGGCAAAAATGAAGCGTAAAAGTTAAGAAGTCCTAAAAAGGCCTGGAGCTCAGTTTTGTTAGTTGGCGTGGGTGCCTCGTGAATAGCCCTTACTTTGGATTCGATTGGGTGAATACCAGAGGCGTCAATTCTGTATCCCAAAAATTCTACCTGTGGGGTGGCAATAGTGCACTTGTCTTTCTTTAACTTAAGACCATGCTGTCTGAAACGATCGAGGACTCCTCTGGCTCTTTGCAGTAACTGAGGCTTGTCAGGGGCAGATATTAAAATGTCATCAAAATACGGAATTACGCCCGGTGATCCTTGAAGAAGTCTTTCCATTAAGGATTGGAAAATTCCTGGGGCTACACTTACGCCAAATTGGAGGCGCCTACATTTGAAAGCGCCCCTGTGCATTACAATAGTTTGTAGTTCAGCGGCTGTGTCATCAACAGGGAACTGTTGATAGGCCTGTGATATGTCTAATTTAGCAAAAATGGTTCCTGGCTCAAAAGAATGTAGTAGGTACTGGATAACAGGGACTGGATAGGCGCTGATTTGTAAATATTTGTTCAATGATGTCTTGTAATCTGCGCAGATTCTTATGCTCCCGTCTTTCTTCAGGGGTGTCACTATTGGGGTTTCCCATTTTGCGAAGTCCACAGGCTCTAATACACCTTGTTTAATTAATTTGTCAAGCTCCATGTCTAATTTGGGGCGGATTGCAAAAGGTACCCTTCGAGGCTTTAAACAGATTGGTACTGCCTGAGGGTCCAAGTTGAAAGATATTGGGGTTCCTGAATAACAGCCCAGCCCCTCGCTGAACACATCAGCATAGTCATTAAACAAGGTGTCCACTTCAGCATTTGTAATAGAGTGGATTCCACTACCATCCACTACCACTAAAGGCAAGTGACCTTTAAAATTTTGAAATTGTGCAAAAAACTTGCCTTTTCCGATGACTGGGATGGTTCTGCCTTGGTAGTCGCGTAGGGTTAACTGGCAGCTGTGAAGCTTCTTCTTAGCCATTCTGGGAAGTAGTTGTTTCAAGATGCTCCATGAGATAATGGACAGTGCTGAGCCTGTGTCAACCTCCATCCTGCAAGGTTTTTCTTCTATAGAAACAAAAACACTAATTTTGTTAGAGCCTTTGTTAGTCAGCTTGGCTTGATAGCAGGTAAAACAGTCTTCAACTTGTTTTTGGAAATGTTGGGTTGTCTGAGGCTTTGGGGCAAAAGTCTTTCCTGCTTGACAGATCCTGGCTAAATGAGCCTTCCTTTGGCATTTTAGACAAATGGCATTCCTGAACTTGCAGGATGCCCTGAGGTGGTTTCCCCCACAGCTTAGACAAATGGGCTAATGCCGTGGAGGTAGATTGGGGTTTGGCCTGTTTTCCCCTTGACTGGTTTTTTGCTGCCTGAGGCAATTTACATCATTAGCCTCTTCATAGCCTTCTTCTGAGGAGCCTTCATTGTAATGGATGGCTGAGCTGCCCTGGCTAATTGGATTTCCCTGAATTTCTGCTGCTGAAAGTGCTGATAGTTCAGCAGCTTGAGACTCTTCAATTGATAATTTAAGGGTTAAATCCCTTTTAGCCAATAGACGCTTTTGTAGCCTTAAATCCCTGACTCCACAAACTAGTTGGTCTAATAACATGTCTTCCAGATAGTCTCTAAACCCACAATGCAAGGCAGCTGTTCGTAGGGCAGCCATGTACCCACTAATAGTCTCTCCGTCAGCCTGAATCTGTCTCCTAAAAGCATGACGCCTGGCAATTTGGGATGGCTTAGGGGAATAGTGGTTGGAAAGAATTTCCTGCAATTCTTCCCATGGAACAGTCTTAATTGAACGTGGAGCCAATAATGCCGTAGCAGTGTCAAACACTGTGGCTCTGCAAAAACTTAAAAAGTAGGACTTTTTCCTATGGTCGGAAATGTCAGCAAGGTCTATGGCATCTAGGAAACAGTCAAATCAGTTTCTGTAGGACTCCCATGTTTCCGCTGTCAGTCTGAAAGGTGGGAATGCAGGGTTCGAAGTCATCTCGACTCAGCGGTGCCGGATCTTTCGAGGAAAGTTGAAATTCGCGCTTGCGAATAGTGACAGTAGCTCTTAAAGTGACATTCAGCTCGGTAGTGACTTCAGCTCTTTTTGTAGTGACTTTGCTCAGTGATTCTTTGCCCGGTTGCCTCTTATAGGTATCCCGTCCTCGTCACCAGTGTTGTAGAGCGGCGGAATAACCTGAGGCAAACACGGAGTGAACTTCAGCTTTTACTTTATTGTAACAATAAAGGGTTGCCGCGGCTGCCACGCTAACAAGGCAGCCAGCTGGTGGACAACAGCTGATGCCGTTTGACAGCTCCCTTTTATAGCCGGCTGTCAAACGGCATCAGCCAATAGGAACGGTCCGTGTTCCCGCTGGAAACACGGACCGGAGTGAAGACTTCAGCTCAGTCTTTTCCGAACGCCACACTTTTGTTGACCATATATCCTCCATTTCTATTATATATGATCCTGTAATTTATATTAAGTACATAATTGATGATGTCCTTTCAGTGTTTCATCAAAGAAGGAATTCTCTGTTTTACAAGGCACTTTATAAATGGAAAACAAAATCTGACATGCTTGAATCAAGGAAAACCTATTCTTCCCACTGCACTTTTACTCAAAATGCTGCCCTACCAACTGATTTGTACTTAAGAAAGCTCTTTCTAATTTTAAAACTGTGCTTCTGTCTTAAATGGTCATACAAAGCAATGCAGAAATGAAATATACTGTCACAACAGGAGCAAATAATGAAAAATTTGCCCCTTGGTCCTTTCAAATCAAAGCTCTTTTATGTGGCAGCAAAGAAGAAAATAGTCTAGGAGAACCCTGTGGAAAATTTCTACTTCCCCTTTTCTGTAGTAGTGATAAATAACCTTGAATGACTTCATTTAATTATAATAATACTGTTATGATAAATGTGCTCCATTATGGAAATAGAGTTAGTAAGTGAGAATTAGTCATGGCCGAGCAACAGCTTTTTCAGCACAAGGTAATAGAACAACGGTTGACTGCAGACAACACTAAATAGCAGCCAGATGACCCTTGCTGAGACTTTGCCAGGTGAGGTCAATTCCTGTGTTCCCTCATCATTCTCATTCTCTATCAAAAGAACATCTCTGCCAAACATCACAAGATTTTAGTGTTCTCTTTAGGAAAAGCATAAATGCAACAGCTGAAACAACTTCCCTCCATTATGTCTGCCTGCTCCTTCCTTCCTTCCTTACAGATTATCCTGGAAGAGTATGAAACCAAAGATACAGGAAGTGCTCCAAAGCAAAGGGCAGAATTCATTTAATGATGAAACTAGTCAATACAAACCCAAAGTACAACCATCCTCAACAAATGTTTCCAATTAGTTTCTGGATACAGAAGAAGGACAAATTAGTTTGGAGCCTGATTTAAAACAATGGGGAAAAAAATCCTCCAGCTTTAAAAAGAGCAATGTCTTAACATAACCAACCTTTGCACCTTCAGGATGTGCTAGACTTCATATCCAATAAATTTAGCCAGTGTGGAATATAAGATTTCCGTAAGCACAAAGAATGTTTCTTAAACTTTCCAAAATGGGGTTATTTTAACATTTAAAGATAATTTCATTGTTGGGGGAATTGTGGGAGTTGAAGTCCACATGCCTTAAAGTTGCCAAGTTTGGAGACTCCTGAGCTATATGATGGCCTGACCATTTAGCAATATATAGTAATCACCCCACCCACAGCATAGTGGTTAAGGGTCTAGTCTAAAAATCAAGAGACCTTGAGTTCTGGTCTCTCTTAAGCATGAAAGCCTTGGGCCAATCCCTTTCTCTTCACACTCATCCTTTCTCTTAGCCCTAGGAAGAAAGCCAGGGTAAATCAAAACTTCAGGGGCTAGTCCACATAGTCTCCAGGAGTCAACACTGACTTGAAGGGATAAAAAACAGAAGATAAGTTCAGAAACCATTGAAAAATGGCAGGAATTCAAACTTACCACATTGCAGTCTAATATAAGGGTCTCCAAAAAAATTATTCATTTAATATTAGCAAAGCTAAAGCTTCTAGCCTTGCCTTGCCCCTTGCAGTCAGCACAGTGAAGGGATTTAAGTAAGTCAGAAAAAATATATAATGCACTTATTATATTTTTAAAAGTATGCGTGTATGTTATTTATTAAACACATTCATATAATCTGCCCAGTTCTCACATAATTCTGGGTGGCTTACATCATTAGAAATCCATAACACCAAGATCATACACCCTGGTAGCAGCAACACAATCAGGTTGACTACTTGATTGGTTCCCTCTCCATTAGTGGAGCCCAGGCCCAATGGTGAAATCACATCTTCAGGGCCTTTCAGAAAAGCAACAAGATGGTGGCCAAACGTACCTCCAGGGGAACAATGTTCCATAGAGAGGGAAAACACCACTGAGAAGGTCTTTTTTCATGGTCCCATCAGATGTACAGCTGTAATAGATGGGACCTGCCACATATCCTGCCTTCCTGTCCTGGGGAACTTAGCCAACTAAGTGCAGATAAGTACCATGAAATTACCCTTCCAAGATTTCAAATGCTTTCATAAGTTTTAAAATCAAATCGGAAGAGTATCTCTATTAGAAATGTCTTTGAAAGGCAAACTACTAGAGGAAGCCAAATTCTCCTGTGATCATAAGGCAGTTCCAGAGCCTTGTAATGAACTATTCAGCACAAATTAGGGAGTTATTCACAAAGCCATTTTTAATAATGAATAAATTCTAGAAAATTGCAGTATGTATAGTATATGTGAATAATTTGTGAACTGAAAAAAGAAAAAATCCTCAACTAAATGATTGCATTATGAATTATTAACCAACTCTCAGCCATGACACTGAAGAATAATTAGTTAATATCTCAACAGAAAAGATATTGCATAGTTTTAAGTGAAAAGCCAGTACAGAAAGCAGGGACTAGAATAGCTTTCCCAAGTCTGATAACCTTAGGATATATGGAAATATGACTACCAGGCACACATGGAGGTTATCACACATGGAGGAAATTGTGCAAAACTGAGGTAGAACATAGGACTTCACAACTTATTGTACTTTTCACCTCTGAAAATATGTATTATATTATCATTACTCTTATACTATAATAATTGCTATTGTGATTGTTTTCTGAAACATGAAGGGAAGAAAAGGAAGGGAAGCAGGGGTGGGATTCTACCAGTTCGCACCTATTCGCTAGAACCGGTTGTTAACATTCTTAGCAGTTCAGAGAACTGGGTGTTAGAAGAAATTACCGACCTAATCCTGTAAGGAAGGCAGGAAGGAAACAATCTGGTGTTGCTTACAGAAACTGCCTCTCCGTTAACCCTTATTACGTTCTTGGCAGGACTAGACTTCCTGTCTCAGGAACTTTTCTGGAGTTTTTTTCTCCTCCTTTGCTGTTACTTGGCTTGTGTGGAGTGACCATTCAAAGTTACAATGGCACTGAAAAAAGTGACTTATGACAATTTTTCCCACTTACGACTGTTGCAGCATCCCCACAGTCGTGAGAGGCCAGGCGAGGAGATGCGTGCCTCGATGTGAGTGATATTGAGTTGGCCACGCCCAGCCAATAACATGACCACAAAGCCACGCACACCAACTAAGCCACACCCACAGAACCGGTTGTTAAAAAATTTGAATCCCACCCTGAAGGGAAGCACCACGAAAGGTTTTATTTGAAGTTGTCTGAAGAATAAGGCTGAAATTATTACACTGAATAAATTTATTTTGAATGTTGAATTTAATTGAGTAAATATATGTGCACACTTGCACAGAAGTCCACTTCTATATGTTCAAATTAATTCACCTGATTCAATCTGATGCATTGAATTGATTTGGTGGTTCAGTTTGAAGATTTTATTCAAAGGTGCCATCTGAACTGTCTTCAAACACAAAATCTTATTAAGAGGACATAAAGAGAAGGTCTGGGTGAAGAGAAGATCAGATCAAAAGTGAAAGACTACAATACTCTATTAAGAACTGGATTTGAAGCAACTGGCTGACCAACCGCATTCAGGGCACAGACTTCAATGGAACTACATCTATGTGGAGGGAAGCAAGCATCACTATGATACAAAGAAGATGTTGAGATTATAAAAAGAACGCAGAGAAGAGCAACAAAAATAATTTGGGGAGTGGAGGGTAAACCTTACGATGAATAGTTGCAGGAACTAGATATGTCTAGCTAAAGAAGTGAAGGACTAGGATTGACATGATAGCAGTGTGCCAGATCATTAAAGAGAGATCCAGTCTAGAACTAAGAATAAAATTTTCCAACAATGGGAACAACCAGTGGAACGGCTTGCCTTTAGAAGTTGCAGGTGCTCCATCACTGGAGGTTTTCAAGAAGAGACGGCACTGCCATTTGTCCAGAATAGTATAGGGTTTCCTGCTTGAGCAGGGGTTGGATTAGAAGACCTCCAAGCTCCCTTTTAAGACTATTATTCTGTTGTGGCTCCGGACTTGGATTCAGCTCCTGTGGCTGATATGAGTTCAAGTGAGGAGGACATGGCAGAGAAATATGAGCCAGCATGGCTCAGTGATTGGAATGGTAATCAGGAAGAGGAGATGGACGTGACAAGAGAGGACAGACCTGATTTAGTAGAATGGTCAGGACCTTCGACCTCCTCTGGTTCAGTATCTGATCATCAGCCGGGAATGGCTGACAGAGAAGTTTTAAGAGAGTCTTCAAGTGGAGACGAGAACTTGGAGAATTGTTGGTTAGATGTTAGGAATAGACGCCGCTTTAAGAGGCAAGGCCAGCTGGAACGCAGGAGAAGGTCAAGTGAGTAATTAAGGAAATTAACTGTTGCCCTAATAACTATAAAAGGATCCGCCTGAGTTTGAAAATTTGTCAGGAACAAAGCGTTTAATTTACGTAGAGAAGCAACGGTCAAAGCTTGGAGGCTTGTGGATTTAAGCCAGGATTAATGTGCTGTAGACTGTGAATAATAGCAGCTGTTATCTTCTGAAACTCCTCTTCGTTTGTTTTGCTTTTGAGGACGACTGCTTTCGGCGTTGCTTATTTGCTTTTGAAGGTGGGACATAACATTATTCTATGTTCTAAAACATGGGTGTCAAACTGGATTTCTTTGAGGGCTGGATCAGCAGTGTAGTTCTTCTCCCCGGACTGGGGGGGCAGCATGGAGGGATGGGACAGATGCCTCCTGCAGCATCCAGCTGGTGAAAATGGGGCACAGGGGACCACGTGTGCCCCCCCGCTCCTTGTTTTCACCCTCCATGGCCTCCTGCAACACTCTGCTGGCCGTTTTTGGGGCATTTTCAGCCGGCAGAGTGCTGCAGGAGGCAATGGAGGGTAAAAATGAGGTGCAGGGGTCCCGCATATATCCTGTTTTAGCCATCAAAGGCACTGCGGGCCAGTCCTTTGATATTCCTAGGCCGGCCCGGCGGGCTGGATTTAAGCACCCCTCAGGCCAGATGCCTTGAGTTTGATACCCCTGTTCTAAAATATCTGAAGGGAAATATCTTATACCAGAGAAATGTAAAAGCTGTTTGTATTACTTAAGACACAGGGTTATTTTCTCAAAATTAACAAATCTTTGCAATTCTTGTGAATTTGAACTTTGAACATGAGTATGTTCAGACTCTCTATATGACCAAGTCTTTAAAATGTCCCTCATCTTTTTATTGATTATAAGAAGCTTCCAATGTATTAAGAGCAATCCTTCACTGGCTGATACCACTTTACCTGCCGCAGATTGATCTGGCTAGCTCTTAATGTTTTCAGGACCAAACATGTTTACCTTCAGCATGAACTTAGATAAAACTTTGAGTAAAATACCTGCACTACGACTTGTATTAACACTCTCAGATATCTTGTTGCTTCTTCCTAAAAGATCAATAATTTCACAGATGATCACATTTCTATTTCTTATATTTAGAATTCAAAGTATGATCAGCAAGCTAGATCAAAAGTATCTGCTTCTTTTCTTCCATTAATCTACAACTTGCATACTAATTGTATATAAAACTCTTGGTATCATCATCACATTTAGCAGAAAAGCAATTATAGAAAAAAATATGCTTTCCTTTGCACAATTAATCAACTGCCTGACCCTGGGCACTTGATTATTAGGACAGTGCAGACTTCAACAATGATTGAGGATTTGGGGAAAAACTCAGGCTTTTGCATGAGTTAAAAAAGAAATATAAGAATTTCCCAACACTCAAACACTGGGCTTGGATCTCACATGAATCTGTTTTAACTGCATTGTATATGTTTATCTGTTCTCTGTTGAGTGGGTGGCCATAAAAATGGAAGGAAGGAAGGGTGGATTCTTTAAAGGAGTAACATCTTTCTTCAGACTAGCATGGAAAGCAGAGGTGGTATTCAGCAGGTTCTGACCAGTTCTGGAGAACCAGTAGTGGAAATTTTGAGTAGTTTGGAGAACCTGCAAATACCACCTCTGACTGGAGATTTTACAGTATCCTTCCCCTGCCACGCTCACCAAGCCATGCCCACAAAACCGGTTTCAAAAAATTTCATAATTTGAAATTTTCAAAATTTTCAAAAATTTTTTGAATCCCACCACTGAGGGAAAGCTGAAAAAAGTTGACCAGCTTAACAGAAAGGAAAGGAGTGCTCACGCAGCTTGTGAAGCTCTTCTGAATCATATTAAAATGTGCACCACTCTATACATTACCCGTATTTTGTCTTGGATGGATTTTTTTTTTTCAAAGGGTGGAGTTCCTTTGTAAAATATTATTAATGAAATCTGATATTTAGATTTCAGCCAGCCAGCCTCTGGGACAGTTGCATGCTACAGTGTTCAATCAATACAACATTCAAATCTTTAGAAAACTGAATGTCTACAAAGCTGTGCTTATCCCTTCCCTCCTATACTGATGTGAGTCCTGGATTGTGTACCAGAGCCACATCAAACAACTGGAGAAATTTCGCCTGCATGCTCTCCACACAATCCTTGGCTTTTGTTGGCAAGACTGTGTCTCCAACCTGGAGGTTTTGTGTTGAATCCACTAGTCCCTAATTACCAGATGAGATGGGTGGGACATGTCACGTGAATGGATGACTGCCATATGACTTTTCAGGTCCTCTACAGTATACTGGAATCTGGGAAAAGATTCTGGGGTCGACCACGCAAAGGCTACATAAACACTATGAAAGGAAACCTACATCACTGTGACATCCAGCCAAGGGAACCAGAAGCTGCAGCTGCTGACAGAACCCAATGGCCAGCCCTGTGCTATGAATCCTTCACTAGCTTTGAAGACAGGTGCTGCCAAAAATGGTAGGCAACTGTGAGCAGTATCACAGAATAACACGCATCATTGCTACAATAGACTTCCAGTGCCCACACTCATTGCTTCCAGTCTGGGTTGGCAGAGCCACGTCTGTGTCCACAGATGAATTGCACAGTATTGTCTTCAAACCTGAAGAACTATCATATATTCCCATATGCAAGCAAAAGATGAATTTACATTCCAGACAGATTTATATTGCAGATTTTCTGGACCAAAACTAATCCCCACACTATCCCTTTTCTCTTTCTCTCTGAATCACAGAATGTCGAAGGTGAATTTCCTATTGTAGCTGAACTGGGAAACTATTAACCTCTGCCATCAAAGTAAGAGCTCTAAAGGAAACTGTGATTTCACAAACTCTGGATGGTTTGCATTCTGATGCAAACAAAAGAAGAAACAGAGGTGGTATTCAGAAGGCTCTGACCAGTTCTGGAGAACCAGTAGCGGAAATTTTGAGTAGTTTGGAGAACCGGCAAATATCACCTCTGACTGGAGGTTTTACAGTATCCTTCCCCTGCCACACCCACCAAGCCATGCCCACTGAACCGGTAGTAAAAAAATTTGAATCCCACCACTGTGACAAAATATCCATTTTTTATTCCAGTAACTGTGGTTTACTCCTGCATGAAGATTGCTGCATCTTCTGAACTGAGAGTTTAGGATAAAATACCAGTTTATTGCTGGTTATCGACAATAAATATTGTGTAGTAGGATTCATTAGGGCCAAAATCAGTGTGGAAAAAAAAGTATAATTATTTAATGTATGGCCTAACTTTCCTCATTCCCCCTTTTGAATCTACAACAATCCTGTGAGGTAGGCCAGTTTGAGTGTTAATAATTGTTCCTTATAACTACAATGCGGTGCAAATCAACTTGTTTCTTATTCTTCCTGCTTCCAGTGCAACATCTTTACGTTTATTAGCGCACAATATATTAGTAGTCAATGCAGTCCATTAAAGATAAAACCCATTCGGTAGGAAAACTGGGCTCCTGGTACTAATTGAGGGGGGAATATAAATGCACAAGAGCATAACATACTTTCCTGATTAAAGAAATGTTAGTTGATTGATTGCATGAGTTTAACTCTGTAATTAATAAATTAAATTTACATAATTTTGATTATGGGTAAAACAGCAGTTCGGAAATGAAGTTCTTCATACAACTGTCCCAAACATTCTTCAGAAGATATGTACAACAAACCACAGTTTAGGAGAGACATTGTGCCATGTATAAGTAGCCCTCAACTTACAACCATTCATTTAGTGACAATTCAAAGTTATGACGACACTGAAAAATGTGAATTATGACTATTTTCCCATACTTATGACCATTGCAGCATCCCTGTGGTCCCATGATCAAAATTCAGATGCTTGGCAACTGGCATGTATTTATGACAGTTGCAATGTCCCAGGGTCATAGGATCAACTTTTGTGATCTTTTGACAAGCAAAGTTAATGTGGAAGCCAGATTAACTTAATAACCATGTTATTAACATAACAACTGCAATGGTTCACTTAACAACTGTGTCAAGAAAGGTTGTAAAACAGGGCAAAATTCACTTAACCACTGTCTTGCTTAGAATTTTGGGGCTCAACCATGGTAATAAGTCGAGCAAAGGAAAATGGCCCATTTAAGATGAGGTTGCCGTCTGTACTTATTAGAAATATTTAACGAAGGCATATGCTGTCCTTCTCAATTCTGAGGACCGTTTGAAAGCTCAATTAACAGGGCAATGTTATGCCTTTCTCCTTATTAAGGCACAAGTAGAACCGGATTTAATGGCACTTACTCCCAGGTAAAAGGATCTGGGATTTCAGGTTAAGTGTTTTCATTTGCCAGAGAGCAAGACAAAATGAAAAGATGTCAAATTGATTTGACATTGTAGCTCTTGCCCAGCATCTCCAAGCAAGAGCTGTGAAAAGGCAGAAAATGGTATCTGGTGTACCTTGAACTGAGAAATCCTGCCTTCAGCAAAGAAACAAAAAAAAAAGTAACAATCTGGCTTTGCTAGTCCTCAGGATATGAACCTTTGCCCCGACCAATGAAGGCAATCTGTCAAATACGATTTAAATTCCTGGGAAGGCTCCATAATGAAGAGAAATAGGAGGAAAGGGTACTTTTATTCCGTGCCACTTTTCAAGAAATGCCCTTGCCCTCGCCAACAATTACAGATGGTCTGAGATGAGAATGTAATGGAGAAGAACATATGGCTGCCCAGCACGAGGAAATTGCTGCGGCTGACTTCTACACTTCAGAGAAAAACTGGGCCTCACCTCACAATTTTTACAATCAGTTATTTGGCTGAAGGCGGGAAATTCTATGATTCCTGTCCTAAAGAGACTATTTTTTTTCTTTTTCAAATAGATTTCCAGGATTTTAACCATTTCACTTCCTCAGCAACTGTTGAGGATAAGGGGAAAGACTGTGGTATCAGGATCTTACAGATTTTTCTGTTCTCAGGATGAAAACCAGGGGTGGGATTCTACCAGTTTGCACCTATTCGCTAGAACCGGTTGTTAACATTCTAAGCAATTTGGAGAACCGGTTGTTAGAAGAAATTACTGGCCTAATCCTGTAAGGAAGGCAGGAAGGAAACATTCTGATGTTGCTTACAGAAACTGCCTCTCCGTTAACCCTTACTACGTTCATGGCAGGACTAGACTTCCTGTTTTAGGAATGTCTCTGAAGTTTTTCCCCCCTCCTTTGCTGGTACTTGGCTTGTGTGGAGTGACCATTCAAAGTTACAATGGCACTGAAAAAAGTGACTTATGACAATTTTTCACACTTACGACTGTTGCAGCATCCCCACAGTCCTGAGAGGCCAGGTGAGGAGATGCGTGCCTCGATGTGAGTGATATTGAGTTGGCCACACCCAGCCAATAACATGACCACCAAGCCATGTCCACCCAGTCACATGACCACCAAGCCACACCCACCACCTAAGCCATGCCCACAGAACCGGTTGTTAAAAATTTGAATCCCACCCCTTATGTAAACTGAGAAATGGCAGGCCAGGAGAGGTGGACTGGAAAAATTTGTAACTGGGAGATTCGGAGAAATCTTAGTGTAAGGCCTAGCAGCTCATTTGCTGCTCTGTGCACAATGCTTGCCTAACCAAAAGCTTATTTTCCTCATTCTAACTGAGGTAAACTGAATATTATTAATGGGAATAATACATTTTTAAATATTCATGAAGATGATGATGATTATGCATAGGTTATATCAGTGATGGGCAACTATGGCCCCTTTATGACCTGTGGATTTCAACTCCCAGAATTCCTGAGCCTGGCGGCCAATAGTTGCCCACCTCTGGACTATATTGTAAGGGCATTTAATGCTCTAAATCAGGGGTGTGAAACTCAATTTCACTGAGGGCCACAACAGGGTTGTGCAGGCCAGGGTGGCTGTGGCTAGGGTGGGTGTGGCCAGCTCAATGTCACTCGTGTTGGGGCGCTTGTGGCGGCCTGAGCGCTGTGCAAGTGAAAACAGGCTCCCAAGCTCCATTTTCGACGCGACAGTCTCCTGCAGTGCTCTGCCAGTGAAAATGGAGCTTGGAAGGGCTGCACATGGTCCTCATGGGCTCCGTTTTTGGCTGCAATAGCCTCCTGCAGCCCTCTGCCAGCAAAAATGGAACTCGGGAGGGCCACATGCTCCTTTTTGCTGGCAGAGGCACCGTGGGTCGGTCCTTCACTGTTTCCAGGATTGAGTTTGACACCCCTGCTCTATGGCATGTATTACCTTTCTTTGTGTTACAGGTAGTTCTTGACTAATAGACACAATTGGGGTTGGAAATTCCATCACTAAACAATGCAGTTGTTAAGTGAGTCACACCCAATTGTACAATTTTTTTGCTGTGGTCATTAAGCAAATCACACGACCATTAAGTGAATCACATAGTTGTTTGAGCAAATCCAGCTTCTCATGTTGATTTTGCTTGTCAGAAGCTGACTGGAAAAGTTGCAGATGACAATCAGATGAGCCCAGGATGCTACAAGAGTCATAAATACATGATGGTTGCCAAGTGCCTGAATCATGCTAAAATGTTAATGGAGGTGTTGCAGTAGTCAGTCGTAAGTGCAAGGACTGGTCATAAGTCACTTCTTTCGGCATCATTGTAACTTTGAATGGTCTCTAAACAAATGGTCATACATCAAACATTACTTGTATTCTTTTTCCTTCTTTTCCATCCCAGTTTTCAATTTATCCTTTGTACATCACATATTCTCCTCATACTTACCTAACTTTTCATCTCAATCCTTTGTTCCATTTATCTTTCTGATGGCTGACAGGATAAAATTTGACAAGACTGACATAACCCACAGCAGGACTCATCTTTATATGAAAAAGTGAAATATAACTGAAGCCTGAATATTTTAACAGCAAGGTTTTAAGATTCTGTTTTTAACCCTTTGAATCCAAGTACAAGGGACATTGTTTGAAATCTGAAGCTTCCCAAAAGTGCAACAGCAATAATCTAGAACCAGTGTTTGTTCTTGGATGAAGTTTATAAAGATGAAGGGATGAAGGGTTACTTTTAATTTGTACTACCTAGATTTAGTGTAAGATAGCCTTCAGTTTAGGACCACAACCGATATCAAAATTTCTGTTGTCGAGTGAGTTTTTCCCCATTTTACAACCTTTCTTGGTACAGTTGTTAAGTGAATCATTGCCACTGTTATGTCAGCAACACAGTTGTCAAGCAAATCTAGCTTCCCCATTGACTTTGCTTGTGGGAAGGTTGCAAAAAGTGATCACATGGTGCCTATTATATAGTTAATTGATTTGTCTAAATCTCGTGACTCAAGGCCCAGTCAGAGGGTTGTGTGAAAGTTACTCTCCAACTCTACCCTTTAGAAAACTATGCCACATAGACTGTGTTGTCCAACTGTTGGATGCTATTCTACTCAGGTATGATGATGGCTGGTAATGTTGGCTTTAAGAATTTTAATGCAGAACAAGGCAAATAGTGATTCTAATTACCTTCCTGCTGATCACTTGCTGATGGGATATAATTTAGGGACCAATCAATTGGTCTCCTAAATTGGTGATTGGATAGGGTGGAGAAACTTGGTGTAGTTTGGACACCTTTCAAGGGACTGGTTGCAAGTGTAGAAATGGTTTGTACTTAGTTGGTCATTTCGGTTATTTTTGAATACGAATGTAGCATATATATTTTTGAAAGAACTACTCCAGTTTTTAAAACACAGATCCAGCCATTTTTCATTGCAGCGAAAAACCCATGTGTATAAGGAACCCGTGTAAGACCTGAAAAATAGCAATAGCACCTATAATCTTAGACTTATATACCACTTCACCGTGCTTTTACAGCCCCCTCTAAGCGGTTTACAGAGTCAGCATATTGCTCCCAACAATCTGGATCCTCATTTTACCAACCTCGGAAGGATGGAAGGTTGAGTCAACCTTGAGCCTGGTGAGACTTGATCTGCCATATTGTAGGCAGCAGAAGTAGCCTGCAGTACTGCATTCTAACCACTGCACCACTGCGGTTCCAGAAAGCAACAATTAAGTATTATATGGGCACTTGCCTCTGTGGGAGTCAGCTGCCCATTTTTTTCCAGCCAAAAATGGCATCATTCAGGAGAAAGGGCATGACTACAACAATTTAAAATGGTCAAGCAGGGGTTAAGCCAACCCCAACTCCTGACTGTTACTAACCATGATGAAACATTCTAAATCACATCCACTGCAAAAATTCTCAGAAGAGGGCAAATACTATGTTATAGAGCCCCTGATTATCTAACATGTAAAGAAGTTAAATTCACTACTAACATGGGCAACCTCCTGCCCACACGCTTTTATCTTTCTTGGTGACTTCAATCTACCTTGTATTAATTGGACCCTAAATGAATGTACAACTGAACCCATACATGCAATCTTCTACAATGCTGTAACAAATCTAGTAATCAACAACACTAGACTTTACAACTGCCTCGATCTCATCTCCTGCAACAATTTGAATTCAATTTATGGAATACAAATAAAAGAACCCTTTTCCAACAGTGACCACAGCATGATTGACTTTTGTCTCAACATACGTCCTCACAAAAATCATCATAACGACAGGATACTCAATTATAACTTCAAAAAGGCAACTATGATCTTATAAACAATAATCTCTCATCTCTTGATTGGCAAATTCTATTCAGTGGATGCAATACTGTTGAAGACCATTACAACATATTTTTACTTGAAGTCAAAAGAGTCATCAAACTATATGTACCAATAACAACTCCAAAAACCAGAAAAACCAGATTACCCATAACAATAAGGAATATTCAATCCAAAAAGAGATCACTTTGGCAGAAAAACAAGTCTGGTCACGTTGCCAACTTTAAAAGCCGATACAAAAATTTATGCCACCAGATAAAGCCTGAATGCACCAATTATTACATTAAGCAAGAGGAAAACCTACGCACCAATTCCACCCACATTTTCTACAATTTTGTAAACAACAAACTTAAACTCGAGGTCCATCCCATCCCTGAAAGGCCCTAACAGTAAAGACTGTAACGATGATACCATTAAAGCCAACCTCTTTAACACATTCTTTGGCTCAGTCTTTGTAAACAGCAATGGATCATGCCCAGTATTTCCTAGTCGAACCACAGACAACTACAATGATCTAATACATATTGATTTTACAGAAGATAATGTTGAAAAAGCACTATGCAATCTAAAACCATCTCTATCTATTGGACTGGACGGAATATGTGCCTACTTCTTAAAAAAGCTATCCACTGCCATAGCAGAACCTCTAAGCATAATCTTGAAAAATCTTTCAGGACCAGCTCCTTGCCAGACCTATGGTCACTAGCCATGGTCATTCCCATCTTCAAAAAGGGAGACCTTAGCCTAGTTGAAAATTACGGACCAATATCTTTATGTTGCGTCACCTGTAAAGTCATGGAATCAATTATTAACCAATCCATTATCCTCCACTAATAGACAAACAACCTACTCTTTAACAAACAATTTGGTTCAGAAAAAAACTATCCTGTAAACTGCAACTCCTACACTGCAAAAACATATGGACTACACAACTTGATCAGGGCAAAGCAATTAATGCTATTTACATAGACTTCTGTAAAGTCTTTGATTCAGTGGTACATGACAAACTACTTCTAAAACTAAAATCTTATGGCATCTCTGGACACCTGCAACAAATGGTCAAAATAGGGAACACCCTATCAAATCCAGTACCTGTCAACAGTCAAGGCAGTGTTCTAGGACCAACTCTCTTTATACTTTACATAAATGAACTCTGTGATCATATTAAGAGAAACTGCATTCTGTTCGCTGATGATGTAAAGCTATTCAACACCACTAACAATACTGCTACCCTTCAAAATGACCTCAACTATGTGTCAGAATGGTTAAACAAATGGCAACTTCAAATCTCAACAAACAAATGCTCTGTCTTACATATCGGCAAAAAAAATCAAAAAATAAAATACAAGCTTAATAATCAAGACCTTGTTGATGACCCCAACTATGTCAAGGACCTTGGAGTACTCATCTCTAATGATCTAAGTGCTAGAGCCCACTGTAACTACATAGCCAAAAAGGCATTAAGAGTTGTTAACCTAATCCTGCGTAGCATCTTCTCCAGTAATATCACACTACTAAGTAGAGCATACAAAACATTTGCTAGACCAATACTTGAATACTGCTCATCAGTCTGAAATCCGCATTATATAACGGATATTAATACAGTTGAGAAAGTCCAGAAATATTTCACGAGAAGAGTTCTCCACTCCTCTCCTCGTAGCAGAATACCTTATGCCACCAGACTTGAAATTCTAGACCTAGACAACCTAGAACTACGCCACCTTCGGTCCAATCTAAGTATAGTATATAAGATCATACATTACAATGTCCTACCTGTCAATGAATACTTCGGCTTCAACCACAACAATAGACACAAACTCAAGGTAAACAACACCAAACTTGACTGCAGGAAATACGAGTTCAGCAACAGAGTGGTCAATGTCTGGAATACTCTACCTGACTCTGTAGTTTCTTCCCCAAAACCCAAAAACTTTAACCTTAGACTGTCTACTATTGACCTCATCCCTTTCCTAAGAGGTCTGTGGGGGGGGGGTGTGCATAAGTGCACCAATGTGCCTACTGTCCCTGTGCTATTGTTTCTTTTTTATTTGTATCAATTTCATGTATTCATAACCATGCTTATACTTATACCTGTTATCTAATACTTGCTTGACAAATAAATAAAATAAAATAAAATAGAGCTAGAAAATCTAATTCTATTTCTAATGCTAATTAATCTGCCTCCTGTAGGCTGGGGAATGGGACACCATGAGGGCATATCCTTTAAAAATGGCGAGGAGGACGAGATGGGGATGAATTCTCAGCAAATGTATATGGAAAAGAAAACTGTAGCTTTTTGCACATTTGGTCCCCTGGGCTACACGGAACAATATTATGTACCAAACACGTTTGTTTATTGATAACATTTCATGTAAGAGCCTTCTTTTTCCATCTGGCAGGCTGCTCATAATATAAATACTCTGGATACAATACCACAATGTTAGTTGAGCTGCCACTCCAATTCTACTGCTTTCAATATATAAGTTAATAAGTAATTTCTGCTTAATGGTGCTCCCTGGTTCTGTACAGCTTGATCCTTCAATTGGGAAGAGAGAATTATTTCTGTCTACCAGTATTTCTAAGCAATTCCCAGGGATCTATTTCTAGGTGACCCCAGATTAGGCTACTGATGGAGCTCCCAAAATTCAATGCTCCTCTGTCTCAAACAAAATTGCTCACCCAGCTAATTGCTGCTGTTATTGTTGTTACAAACAGTTACAAAGGCTTTAAGCAACCTTTTAATTATTTCACATTATCCAGGGCCCTAAAATACCCAGAGCCATGGCCCTCAAACAAGCTCCTTTGCAACTGTACGTATCCAGGGGCAACAACACTTTTAAAAAGTTTGTACAAAACGTTTTCCATTCCATTCAAAATCTTACTGAGATTTTAAGTTATCTAACTTATTTTAAGTTATGATATGCAAGTGCTTGTTTAGCCATCCCATTTCCCCAACACACACACACACACACACACACACACACACACACAATGCAAACACCCCAACAGACAGCATGCTCCCCTGGATTGCATTTGTAAACTAGATCTAACACAAGGATCCCTTTTTACCACTTGCAAAAAAACTCACCTGGCAACCCTTTTTTCCCTGCAGTGTTCTTAATATGTGCTTGCCTTCCTCTCATCTCCAGCCATACCTGAGGCGGCCTCCTAGGCTGTTCCTGTGTTAAAGTGATAAAAATCCTCCTTGTTTTTCTTAAGCCAACAACTACTCATGCCAGTTTCAAGATGTGCAAAATCAGGTACCGATGACTGTCGGGTAGGATCAGCCCCACACCTATGGGGCACAGACTAGTGCAAGCATGACCCTTCCAGTGGTGGGATTCAACATTTTTTTACTACTGTTTCTGTGGGCATGGCTTGGCGGATGTGGCATGGCTTGGTGGGCATGGCAGGGGAAGGATACTGTTTCTTGTATCAAATAACACAAAACATATGCCACACTTTTCTATCCAATGGCATAAGTATTTAAATCCCTGCCCTCAGTGGTGGGATTCAAATGTTTTTACTACCGGTTCTATAGGCATGGCTTGGTGGGCATGGTGTGGCTTGATGGGTGTGGCATCGCTTGGTGGGCGTGGCAGGGCCAGGATAGTGTAAAATCTCAATTCCCTCCCCCCTCCTAGGGGAAGGTTACTGCAAAAACCCCATTCCCTGTCCAGCCCACTAACCTGCTTTCCAGCTCTGTTCTCCTATGCAGGGAAACAAAAGAAGACCCAGCCAATCATCTGGGACTCAGGAGGCAGAGAATAGATGGCGGGCGAGGCCAGTCAGAGGTGGTATATGCTGTTTCTCCAAATTACTCAAAATTTCTGCTACCGATTCTCCAGAAGTGGTCAGAACCTGCTGAATACCACCTCTTGACCCTTTCATTTCATTTCCTGGGCGCTCTCCTTCATACAGTTCTGTTATGGGGAACCCCTGAATCCAGTTCTTACAAAGCAGCTTTTCCACCCAACCCATCCCCTGCACAGGTTCCATCAGATTTCCAGAAGAAAGAATTGGAGTCAGTGATCATGCATATATATATATATTTATAGCTCCATTGATTTCACTGGACTAAAATGCCTGTTGATGCACTGATTTATAGCCAGAAATTGCAAGCCAATTTTACTGAAATCTATTGGATGTTTATAATCTAAAGAGTCCTATTTCACTGCTATATTTCACTGTATTCATCAGCCAGCAGAATGGCAAGTTAGTTTCCTTCTCCTTCATGCAGCTTGCTGAATACACCACAATTTGTGACACATAGAATGAAGAACAGGGTAACGTTTTTGGCATAACTAATTAACTATGGATTTGTTTACATAACGTTTGATGAAGCCTCATCAGTTAATGTTAGGCTTTAAGAGAATTATGCCTTGATCAATTTACATTACAAAATTCCTTTGTGCTGCAGTATAAACATGCCATTATCTTAGTTTTTTTTCTTCCTTGTGGTGGAAAGTTTGGCTTACAAAAAGAAAACTACTGGAGTTTTCAGATGTTAATGGAACTGGCAAAAATTGAAAGTGACACTCTCTAATATGCCTTACTATATCATGTACTTGTGTATATTTAAATATTTGCATCTGAGTTGCTGAAACCGAAATAGCTTATTTTCTTATAGGAACTTTGCCAGGGTGTTACAGACAAAATTGCTAACTTGATTATGAAGGGGAAAAGAAGCTGTTTAAAATAAGATTACATTTATTTTAAAAAGCATCCCATTTGTATGTATGTATGCATGAAAAAGGGATGGCATTTTGTAATTTATGGTTTATTATTCAACTTTAGGAAGCTTGTGAAAATTAGATAGCTGTGCCTTGATTTTCTAGTGAATAAGATTTTCAATTGTCATATCCTTTAATCTAGTTTTTTTCTTGTGTTGCTTTTTAGGATATCTCTTTAAATCTCAGTCTATCATTTATTCCAGAAGTTTTAAAAATTATTATGTTCATTGATCTTTTTTATTATTCCTTAAGGCATTCTTTTAAATTGGTATGCCATTTGACATATTTGTCTGTTTCCTTTCTTTTTGTTAATCAAGCATTAAAGTTGGATGTAGAGAGATATTTACCAAGTGGCAAATAATCTGTGTGTGTGTGTGTGTGTGTGTGTGTGCGCGCGCGCGTGTGTGTGTATACATAAAAATGTGTAATAGATATTGTGTATACTGTATATGTGATAAAATTCTATTTTATATATTATTCTATTTATATTATTATATATTATTCTATAAAATTCTATTTTACATATCATTTACTAAATGTATATCTTGGATTTCTATTAAGGAGCAAGGTGGCTTGGATGATTAAGAAGCTGGGTTGGAAGTTAGCAAGTCTGCATTTGAGTGTTGCCATGTGGAGCGTGGGGGGATGAACTCCTGTCCTTCGCTCCAGTTTTTGCTGGGGACATGAAAGGAACCACCAACTGAGTGTCCCCTGTTAGGAATGATAGTCACCTAACAGTTGGGTTGGCAATATATAAACCAGAATACTGCTAATACTGTTTAATACTGTTGTATCTTTTTTTTTTAAACAAATTTTATTAATTTTAAAGACAAACAAAGCATCATTAAACATTAAAGACATTAAACCTCTTTCCATTATAAATTTTTACAAGGCAGATAAAACATTGTTTTATACAATATAATTCTAATATATCCCATTTCCACTTAAATATTTTTTAGCAGATTTCTCATTATTTCTCTTTGCTCTTATTCAATTACATTTCTTCTATATTTATCCATTTTATACTCATCATATTCATATTTCCCTCTGCCTTGTTTACAATTATTCTTCTCGCTTTCTCCCAAGGTTTTATTAAATCTCAATCAAACATACACACACAAAACACAAAAACATAAAACTTCTTTTTAAAAAGTAGCTTGGCCCCGGATTACCTCTCTTTGTATGGACTTCAATTAAATTCATGTTCAACTTATATGCCATTACCTATCTTATTACCCTTCTATATCTTCATTATAACTTCTCCCCGCTTTCCACTCTTCTTAATTCTATTTTATTTATTTCATCTTAATTTAAATCATTATATTTGTATCTTTTGTCCATTCTTTTCCAATTATCCATTTATCTCATTCATATTAAAAAAAAAGATTTCTCCTGAAATCACTAATCGAAGTATGATGCCTTTCCATCGCTCCCCCTAAATTAACATTTAAGGTAACACCTAGTTCCCTATCTAATTCTGCTTAGTACATTCTACTTACTAAAATAGTAAATCCATAAAGTAATTAAATATATAATTAAACATTAAATCTCATAACATTCCAATTCTCTATTTCAAAAACAAATACCATAATAATAAGTTCATACAAACATCCACACAATAGTCAATTAAACTCTATACTTAAACTAAATATTTTAAACATTCCTTTTAATATTTTATTAAATCTTAAAATCTATCATTATTAAACCTTTAATGTTTTAATCTTTACTTAAGTCTTATAAAATTCTAATTTTCTATTTCTAATACAAGTACTACAATACTATCTTATGTACCTTGCAGAAACATTTTGAAACAAAGTTATGCATTACCCATTATCCCTAAAAAAAGATTTCTTTTTCACATCTTGTTTCATACCTTTGTGGCTTTTTCCCCCCTTCTTCCTTCCTATCTTATCCCATCTGGTCTTTTTACCCCCCTTAGCTTCCCCTCTCTGTTGTATTTCTCTTTTCTTTTGCTTTCTAACATTGTATTGATTTTGCATCTTATTTTTCTCTTTCTTGAATGTTTTTTTAAGTCTTATGTCCTTTTTCCTTCCTCTCTTTCTCCTTCCTTTCTTAATCAACTTTGTAGACTCGTTAAAGATGTCTTCTTCTTCTTCTTCTTCTTCTTCTTCTTCTTCTTCTTCTTCTTCTTCTTCTTCTTCTTCTTCTTCTTCTTCTTCTTCTTCTTCTTCTTCTTCTTCTTCTTCTTCTTCTTCTTCTTCTTCTTCCATTAATTGTTGTGTTTGTTGATAAGTGGCAAGCGCCATTTCTAAAAAGCGAAAAATTTCTCTCACACCGTCTTTACCTTCTTTTTTATTTTACCATATTCCTCTCTCAGTTCATCAACAGATAAAGCCATTATAAACCTTTTCTTCTTCTTTTTCTCTTCTTCTTCTTCTTAAAACAACCAAGATAATTCAAAGCTTGAAACAATTCCCCAAAATCCCAAAGTCATCAAACAATCCAAACAGAGCACAAAGTTCTTCACACTTTTTCTTCCTGGGGTAATATCAATTGGCAAGGGAAAAAAAAACCCAATCTGTATTTTAAAGTCTTATTGCAATTAACTTCCAATCTCAAAATCTTCCAGGCATCTCCTCCAACAAAATCTTAATAAAAATTTTCCTTTTGTCCTCTCCCTTCCCACTTATAACAGAAAGCTTTAAATTTTTACCTTCTGTAAAATAGCAAGATTTTCAATATCCATTTGTTAAATCCATGTGGAAGGAGAGTAAACTTTCTCTTTAAGCACTTTCACTCGCCGCTTGTAAATCTCTTCTGGAAACAAAGTATCTTTCAAAAAATCAGGATTTTCAGGATATTACTTGTATCTTATAGTCCCAGTTCAGCCAAAAAACTTTCGCTTCAAAACTTTCTCCTTCTTCCTCCAGCACAATCTTATCCAGCTGTCAGCTTCTTTGTGGCGGCCATTGCTGACCGCCGCTCCACCGCCCTGAGAAAAGAGGGTTAAGCCGGGTGGGGAAGGGGTCTGCGAAAACCCCAACCCCCTGTCCGGATCCCTCCTATCTTCGGCTGCCTCTACGGGGCAACCTTAGCCTCCAGACCTGTCCAGATCGGAGGCACCAAGACGGCTAGCGCAACAGGGATCGCGCAGGATCGCGAATCCCTGCCGCTGCCGAAGCCGACAAACCAGAAGTTCCCAATACTGCTGTATCTTTAAGAGAGTGCTGTAATTGTGATTGGCTGAGGTTCCTCCGATGGCCATAAGATGGAGCCAGAAACCTGTTTTGTCTTCTTGCATTTTCCTATTGCCTTTTGCCTGATCGTCTGCTGGAATTGCTGTGAGTCTTGCAAACTGTTAGCAAACTCGGTTTACTGAACTTTGTTTATGATACTGGACTTCGTTTTTGGATTATCCCTGGACTGATTGTATTGAATACTACCTGCTTTAACCATGTGTGATTTGGACTGTTTGTTGGACTTTGTTTACCCGTTTACAGGAAGTAAAACCTACATTTTACTATTCAGTGTATCTGTATGCTGGTTGTGTGTTATTCCTCACCACTCTCACTACATTTCCCTGAGTGCACTCATTCTCCTAAGGGAAATACCTCAACACCCCCCCACCCAGGCAACTGTTACATTACTGGCTAATTCTTTCAACCCAGAAGCATCTTGGTGCTTCTGACATGAGTGCCATTTCTATTCCTATAGTGATCAAAGTGTTTACAGAAATTTAAAAAATTGGATGATAGCACAAGAATAAAAATATAATTGAAATCAAGCAAAATTAAAATCAACATAAATGAGATTAAAATCAATTCAACTATCAAGGCATGGCTTTTCCATGATCCTAAATCCTGGGAAATGAGTGATCTAATCCAGGGGTGGGATTCTACCGGTTCTGACAGGTTCTGTAGAACTGGTTGTTATGATTCTGCACAGTTCAGAGACCTGGCAAATCGTGCCCCTGGCTGGCCCCACACCTCTCTGCCCAGTTAGTCCTTATCATGTATGCGCAACATTGCGCCCATGCCTGACATCGCTGGCTGCATTGTCGCCTGCCCAGTCACTCCTTAAGGTATTTCTTTTTTTCCCTCCCAACAATCAGCTGTTCAGATGATCAGCTGTGCCAGGATCCTCCTCGCTGTCTTACTGCTTTGCCCAGGAGGCTTCCCTGAGGCCCAGGAGGCAAAAAAAAAATGGAGCGGGAGGGGTGCTTCAAAAGAAGAACAAGAGGAGGAGGAGGAGGAGGAGGAGGAGGAGGAGGAGGAGGAGGAAGCCATGCCCACACAGTCACCACCTAGCCACACCCACCTAGCCATGGCCACAGAACCAGTTGTTAAAAAATTTGAATCCCACCCCTGAACCAATCTACCTTCTTGTAGATGTTCTATAGCCTGGGCCCAAACAGGGAAAGGTCTTCTCCTGTCTACTTGAAAGACAGTCTTCTTTCTGTGGGTGTAGGGATTTTCAGATGGCCTCCTCTTGCCAATCTATCTGACAAAGCTCATAATAGAAGGCATAGTCTCAGAACCAGAAATGTAGACATCTGAAAGTTATTTTAAATTGTTTGGGTAGGCAAATTAAAACTAGTAAAGTTCTCTCAATACAGGCTTCATATGATTCTTGGTTTTTTGCAGCTTAGCTCTTGTATTTTGTATCAACTGCAATATGTTTCCAAAGGACAACTCCATGCAAAGTGTTGTTGTTGTTCTTAGTTGCAAAGTGTCTGACCCCTTGAGACCCCGTAGACAACATTCCTCCAGGCCTTCCTGTCCTTTACCATCCCCTGGAGTCCACTGAAACTCACGCCGACTGCTTCAGTGACTCCATCCAGCCACCTGATTCTCTGTCATCCCCTTCTTTTATCCTCAATCGTTCCCAGCATTAGGCTCTTCTCCAGTGAGTCCTTCCTTCTCATTAGGTGGCCAAAGTATTTGAGTTTCATCTTCAGGATCTGGCTTTCTAAAGAGCAGTCAGGGTTGATCTCCTCTAGGACTGACCGGTTTGATCACTGCATTGCAGTAATTCAAGATAATGTCAGGATGGGTTTGATTTTGTTAAAAATGAATTGGAAATTTTACTGTGTGGAAGTGATGAAACCTATTATTGCTTAGATTTATAAAATCTTAGTTATTGAAATTGAATTTGGAAAGTGAACATGTAAAACATTGTATGATTCAGTGGGCAAAGAATTTTGGATATAATGTGATGCTTGAATAATGGGAAAATATGTGGGTGAAGGGTTTAAAATTTTCATTAAGCTATAATTTAAAAGAATTTTTTATAAGATGATGTATCGCTGATATCTACTAGATATCACTAGATAAGTTATCTAAAATGTATAAAGATATGTCAAATGAATGTTGGAAGTGTAAAAGTAAAGAAGGGATTTTTTTATCATTTATGGTGGACATGTGATAAAGCGAAGAAATTTTGGAGTAAGATTCATATTTTAATACAGAAAATTATGAAAATGAATATAAAGATGAAACCAGAAACTTCTTTTGGGTCTAATGGAAGAAGACTTGGAGAAAAATTTTGGAACTTTGACCCTATATATGTTGACAGCAGTAAGACTATTGTACAACAAAAATGGGGTTGCAAAAACTGATTGAGTTGGCAGAAATGGCTAAATTGACTATTTTGATTAAAGAAACGAATATATGTACCTTTGTTTCCACATGGAGACCACTTCTGAACTTTGTCCTTGAGGTGGGAAAAACACGAAACTCTGATTTTGGGTTTTGCCAATTAGATTGATAGATGCTTATAGAAATGGCTACTTTATATTACTATGAAAAAGCAAAAAGTTGTGGTTTGATGTTAATGCCTTATTTTACTGGAGCAGAGGGAATCGGAAGTCAACACTTCTTTTCTTTTTCCCAACCCTTCCTCACTTCTCTTCCCCCCGCATTTCCCCCACTGCTTTCCTATTTACTTTTGTCTTTTGTATCTTATATTATAATGTAATAAAATGATTAAAGAGAAAAAAAAGATGCAGATTATTAAGTTTGATGAGTGCTATTTGTGCAAACATGCTCAAGATGGGTGCTATTTGCGCAAACATGCTCTTCACCATAACTATTGCTGGGGTCCAAGGAGAATTCCCAAACAGAAAATTTGCTCTTTTCAAGGAATACAACTTTAATCCAAATCACCTTTACCTCAAGTCCTGATAACAGTCAATCTGCAACTTCCCTTCATATCTCACTTTTTCAGATACTACTTCAGTATTTGCTCCCATTCTGTGTCCCATTCTCCATATCTGCCTAACCAATCTCATAACAAGTCATAATTTTGTAAGATGAGCAACATGTTCTGATCCTGTCTTAATACTTGCACACAAAGACCATGCCCAGACCAGAAAAAGCTCCTGTAAATGATTCCTGGAGAACAGATAAATGGTATTTCTGTGCTTTCCTCTGCAAAGGGCACTTTTATAAAATTAAGCTAGATTAATTTTAACTAATTAGATTGCCTCACTTTGAGGCATAGTGCCTTACTTTGAGGCACTACAAATAGAGAAATAGGTAACAACGTAAGTGATTTTTAAACACCAACTCTCATTTCTTACCATTGTTCTGCTTAGTCCTATGTTTGCATATTGGCCACCCATCAGTATAGGTAGAAGTCGGGATCTGGTCCCTGGGTGACACAGTTCCCCATCTCTGCACGGTGTAAGAAGAACAACCACGATTGAAGAGTGCAGTTACTTGAAAAGAGCAGCTTCAAATGACACCAGACTGAGACCATGAATACTAGAGCACTAAGTTTTTCTCTTAATCTTGATTAACACACTACATGGAGACTTTTTTTAAAAAAAAAACTGAGTTGAAACCTCTCTTTGCCATGCACTAAAATATCAGTCACAATTCTAGGCCAGATGACTTCTGATTATGTCCTTAATATAATATGTGATTCAGGCCTAATTTTCAAGCAGCAGAATGGATCTATTAACCTCATAGCCTGTGATTATTTCCTATGCAGCTCACTGAGCTGTGCAGAACAGAACTCTGATCTGATGGAAAAATCCTTGAATCGGACTATAATGTTGTGTACAAAATACCAAAAGAGTTCAGGATCAATTCTCCTTGGTCCCATAACATTTATAGTTCCACGAATCATTATATCTTCATTTACCTAAGCGATATAGTTATTTGCCTACTTAATTTGTTTGTAGATTGGCAACTTTATTGTAAGAATATTGTATTTTTTTTCCAGTACATTGGCCATTGTGATGCTAACAAAAATGTGGCTAAAAGAATACATTTTCTTTGCAGAAGCATCAATCTCATACATCATTCATGAATTATTGTAGGAACTATTAAATAGTCATGGATCTTGCCATGGGCTTGACCAACTTGTCATGAATCGCTCAGACTTTAGCATGATTTATGTAGTCTGCACTTTTTTTATAGATCTCCAAGTCATTTCATTTTGTCTGACTGGTCATTTTAATTCATTCTGTAACAAAAAAAGGGTTTTTCTTTTCTTGTCTTCAAACATTTGACATGGTATGACTTGTTATTGAAACCTGAATATATCAGATTGGTAGTACTGGTGGCTATGTGTACAAATTTTCCAGGACGTGTAGACATTCTAATAGTTCTACCATATTTGTTTGGCTGAGAATGTAATACTGTTCTAGATTTACATAGTGAAGGTAAGTTAGAAAGAATTTGTAGTCCAACATATATTTGTTATACCAGTGAGACAGCTCTTATTTTCTGTATCCATTATAACAAGAAGCTTGGAAAGAACATGATTTAGAAGTAGGGAGTTAAGTTTAGCAAGAACCAAGTAAATTTCATGGGAGAATTAAACATAAATAATTTGGCTTTATGTCTACAATGCATGTCAAGTGAGCTTTCAAAAATCTCAGTACACTAAATAGTGTAACTCAGTACTCTCTTATTCACAGGTACTGAAAATAAGCCAAAAATAAATGATTCAGTCTCATAGAAATTTGGATTCACAGCAGCAATCACATTTCTTTTAGTCTTCATCATTGAGCTGTATTGCTTTTTTGATACTTTACTTTTTTGGTTTCCTTTTTCCCTTCAACTCAAAAAATCACTACTGTGGACCGTGTACTTAATTTATCTCTTGATGCAAGATTTACTTGCATCAAAATTTTATACAATGAGAACCAAGGATGTTACCTAAATCATGGAATTTTATCACTGGAGGTTTTTAAGAAGAGACTGGACAGTCACTTGTGTGAAATGGTATAGGATCTCCTGCTTGAGTAGGGTGATGGATTAGAAGAACTCCAAGGTCCCATCCAGCTCTATTCTGATTGATTGATTGAACAATTGACAGCCAGTTTCTCTAGAACAGGGGTAGGGAAACTTGGCTCTTTTATCACTACTACTACTGGTTCCAGTAGGCCAGGGATGGGGAACCTTTTATAGCTCACTCAGGAATTCTGGGAGTTGAAGTCCATAAGTAATAAAAGAGCCAAGTTTCCCTACCCCTGCTCTAGAAGAAGGAACCCATGAAACATTATGGTATTTATTTCCAATAAACTTATTTATTTATTTATTCTTACCATTTAATTTGTATTGGTCACCCATAATCCATTAGATTACAAAGTCTGATACCTAGTTAAGACAATTAAAAACATAGACAGAACAAGACAGCCTAGACCAGGGGTGTCAAATTTGCAGCTTCATGTTGTTGTCATGTGACATATCATTACTAAACTGGGGGTGGACGTGGTCAGTGCATGACTAAAAACAAGCATGGTGAACAAATCCAAGTTTTAAGGGCTTGGAGGAACCCCCAGGAGCTTGGGCACATCCATAACGTTGAAAGGAATTATTTGAGAAGTCAGGGCACTGCAACAGAGAAGGCTTTCTAGGTCTCAGAAGTGACAATATTTAATAGAAGGGACCTGGAGCACATTTTGTAGGAATGTAGGTAACTGTTTGGCTTTTTGTTTTCCTATTCTTGAGAGTGGAAGATGCCTTATTCTCTCCCAGAGATATCTTCAGCCCCACTTTTCTGCATGAACTTTGCAGAACTCAAATGCTTCTTTTACTCTCCTACAGTCATATCTGCAATTCTGACCATCTCTCCTACCCAAGAAGAATTTGAAATGGACAATTCTTGAATGGCTATGGAGATTGGCAGTCATTCAGGTCATGGTTATTCCAAGGGTGCTTTCTCAAAAGGCAAGTGGACTTTCTTTGTTTTTCACTTCTCATAAAAAGCTTCTTCAGTTCTGGGTTGCCAATTCATACTGCTGGCTCATACAATGAGTAGTCTTGGAACAATCTGCATTGAATTCATTGCATTTCTGAGTAGATATGAATAGGATTATACTATAAATTCAGTATAATTTTATACATAAGGTTAAAATGATTCAATATTGTATAGTATTTATTCTTTTACCTAATATTGTACTTTTCTTTCCTTCGGCAAAAAATGGATTAATGTATCAACTTGTCTTTTGCATTGGCATTTTTGTGAACTTTACCTACTTGTGTGTATGATGGGATTTGGTGGATAGGCTGATGTTTGAATATATATGAGCAGATAGCAAGGGATTCTGAGTTACATGCACATTTATGCATGTTTCAATATATCAGTATGAAATAGAGCAATTAGAAAAAGTATAAAAGAAACAGCAGTCATGAAGGGCGATCTCTGAAGGTATAGAAAAAGCAAATATTTTATATCTGAATATGCTAGTTTATAACTTAACAAAAAAAAGTGAAAGATCTAAATATTCTCTTCAGAGTTTACTCTGGTGACATTTCGCAACTCATAAATGCATTTTAAAAATGTTATTTGATATATAATATATGTAATATATTATAATACATATAATAAAAACAATTGCATTCGTATGCAAAAAATATTTCACTTTAATAAGCTAGATTGGCATATAAAAGAATAGAGCATTGAGAATTATGACATTTTATTTATTTTTATTCTGAACACTGTCATACTTTGAGGGCTTTACATAACAGATTGTAAATACCCTGCCTTTCTTTAAAAATGATTTATACAGAAACAATTATTTAGATAATATATTCTTCATGTTATTGGAACTGTAGCAGTCAGAAAACAAGCAGAAGACATGTGTGAGAATTTTGTGGGAGGTCATTCCAAATAAATATGAAAAGGATTGCTGCCTAAATAAATCCTCCTTAGTCTACATTTTTGATGAATGCACTGCAGGGAAGGTCCTATGACTCTCATTCTAAAGTTGTGTGCAGTACTTCTGGCTCCATTCACTATGACAGGGAAAACCGAATTACATAGAGCTGTAACACTTGGGTTTCTCCATTATTCATAATCTTGCATGACTGAGGTTCCAAAATTCAGTGTTGCTATGCATACCCGTTCCCATTCAAACATCTCCTCGTGATAAGGGATATCAAGAGAATTAGCTTGATCACAAAGCTAAAGAATGTAAAGTCGTATTCAGTGGTTCTATGGGCTGGTTCTATGGGCTGGTTTACTGGTTCTATGGGCATGGCGTGGCTTGGTGGGCATAGCTTGCTGGGCGTGGCAGGGGAAAGATACTGCAAAATCTCCGTTTCTACCCCACTCTAGGGGCAGGATACAGTAAAATCTCCACTCCCTCCCCACCCCACTAACCTGATTTCCAGTTCCATTCTCCTGTGCAGGGCAACAAAAGAAGACCCAGCCGATCAGCTGGGACTTGGGAGGCAGAGAATAGATGGGGGCGGGGCCAGTCAGAGGTGGTATTTGCTCAAACTACTCAAAAAAAATTTTTTTATTTATTTTTTATTTATTTATTTATTTGATTTGCCAATTGTTTACAAGATAATAAGTATAAATGTATACATAGTTGTGAATACATGAAATGGGTACATATAAGAAAAAGAAAAGAATAAGAGAAACAATAGGACAGGGACGGTAGGCACGTTGGTGCGCTTATGCACGCCCCCTACAGGCCTCTTAGGAAAGGGGTGAGGTCAATAGTAGACAGTCTAAGGTTAAAGTTTTTTGGGGTTTGGGGAAGAAACTACAGAGTCGGGTAGAGTATTCCAGACATTGACCACTCTATTGCTGAAGTCGTATTTCCTGCAATCAAGTTTGGTGCGGTTTACTTTGAGTTTGTATCTACCGTGTTTCTCATATAATAAGGCTGGGTCTTAATTTTTGAGCCCGAAAAATGGCTAGGCCATCTTTTCGGGGTGACTTAATTCCCCCCTTGCATCTTTGGGCGGGCGACAACGGCTTGGATGTTGACTTCAGCATTGGTGGGGCACTTTGTATCGGGGTCAACGCAGGCAGCACCATATCCAGGTGTGCAACAAAAGTACTTCCTACGCAACCCCCACCATTCCCCCATTGCATGTTTTAATATAGGCCTTAATTTGGGGAGGAGCTTAATTTCATTTCATGCCTATAAAACATGCTGGGACTTCCTATTGGGGAGGCCATATTGTTGGAGAAACAGGGTATTGTGTGCTCTTGTGTTGTTATGGTTGAAGCTGAAGTATTCATTGACAGGTAGGACATTGCAATGTATGATTTTATATACCATGCTTAAGTCAGACCGAAGGCGGCGTAATTCAAGGTTTTCTAGTTCTAGAATTTCAAGTCTGGTGGCATAAGGTATTCTACAACAGTAGAGGAGTGGAGAACTCTTCTTGTGAAATATTTCTGGACTTTCTCAATTGTGCTAATATCAGATACATAATGTGGGTTCCAGACTGATGAACTGTATTCAAGTATTGGTCTAGCAAATGTTTTGTATGCTCTGGTTAGTAGTGTGATATTACCAGAGAAAAAGCTACGTAGGATTAGGTTAACAACTCTTAATGCCTTTTTGGCTATGTAGTTGCAGTGGGCTCTAGCACTTAGATCATTAGAGGTGAGTATTCCAAGGTCCTTTACAGAGCATGGGTCATCAACAAGATCTTGACTATTCAGCTTGTATTTTATTTTCTGATTTTTTTTGCCAATATGTAAGACAGAGCATTTATTTGTTGAGATTTGAAGTTGCCATTTGTTTGACCATTCTGATACATAGTCAAGATCTTTTTGTAGGATAGCAGTATTGTCTGTGGTATTGAACAGCTTTACATCATCAGCGAAGAGAACACAATTGCTCTTAATATGATCACAGAGGTCGTTTATGTAGAGTATGAAGAGAGTTGGTCCTAGAACACTGCCTTGGGGAACACCACTATTGACTGGTACTGGATTTGATAGGACGCTCCCGATTTTGACCATTTGTTGTCTGTTTGACAGGAATGCTTCTATCCAGTTATTCAGTTGTCCAGAGATACCATAGGATTTTATTTTTAGGAGTAGTTTGTCGTGTACCACTGAATCAAAGGCTTTACAGAAGTCTATGTAGATTGCATCTATTGCTTTGCCCTGGTCGAGTTGTGTCGTCCATATGTTTTTGCAGTGTAAGAGTTGCAGATTACAGGATAGTTTTTTTCTGAAACCAAATTGTTTATTGGAGAGTAGGTTATTTGTCTCTAAGTGGAGGATGATGGATTGGTTAATAATTGATTCCATGACTTTACAGGTGACGCAGCATAAGGAGATTGGCCTGTAATTTTCAACTAGGCTTGGGTCTCCCTTTTTGAAGATGGGGATGACTGTGGCTTGTGACCATAGGTTAGGCAAGGAGCTGGTTCTGAAAGATTTTTCAAAGATTATGCTTTTTTCTGAAAGATTTTTCAAAGATTTCCGCTACCAGTTCTCCAGAATTGGTCAGAACCTGCTGAATACCACCTCCGTTGTGTTACACATCTGACCAGCATTCCTATCTTACAACACAAAAGCAGTTAGCGAAGGAGTGT
This sequence comes from Notechis scutatus, assembly GCF_049901735.1. NCBI lineage: Eukaryota > Metazoa > Chordata > Lepidosauria > Squamata > Elapidae > Notechis > Notechis scutatus. Next base: position 83,528,230 of record NC_142009.1, on the reverse strand, counting down.
TGGATATAGGACCATCTGTTTAGGATTGCTTAGAATAATAATTCTTGCATTTATCAAATTTCTGGCTGTTTGAAATAAAACACATGAGCCTTGTAAAAAAAACAAAAAAAACAAAAGACATTTCAATTGATTAAATGAGAAATGTATCCTGGTGGAAACCTTTAAGGGTTTCAGATAAAATATTTTGTAGCAATCACATGGGTCATAAAAAGATAGGAAAAACATAGTTTTGGAGATAATCAGAAGAAGGGATCCAGGGAGAAAAGGAAGGAATACTTTGATAGCTTTGTCTCTCAATTGACCCTGAAGCTTCTTGTCCTTTTGGCAATGGTGGTGCTGCAAAATTAACAAATTGCCTTAATTTTCATTCATTTTTCCTATGAATTGTTCAGGTACTTATGGAAAGATATGTTTCAGTGTTCTGACATATAATACAAAATGCAGCTAGAATGCCAATATAAAAGTAGGTCACAATATTGCTATCATTGAGCTATTGGCTTTCACTGATATTAGAACAAAAGGATTGCCACATGTAAAAAAATGTTGCGCAATGTCATTTGATCAAGCATCTGTCCTAAGAATTTTGATAGAGAAGCTCTATCAATCATAGAAAAAGAAGCAGGTTGTGGAAAATGCAGAATATCAAATTCCTTGCAAGATGATTATTTTAAAAAATCTATCAAGCTGAATTAGAAATATTTTTTGAGGATAATTCTTGTTGCATTCTTCCTATAATTTCAAAGGAATTCTCTGAAAAGGTATCCAGTACAGTATCTGACAATATAATTGGAAACAATTTAATTGCTTGAATTTTCATAAACACGTTCTCTATGATAAGTTATAATCATTGCCTTGCATGCAGATAAAAATCTCTTCAGGTTTTGTTGCTGGTTTAAAATTTTACCCCCTCAAACACATCCTCACCACTATTATTTAAGGACCTGCCACCAATGGTATTTTCTGCTAATACACAGATACTTTAATTTTGATTTATAATTTATTCTGATGGAGGGAAATTTATAAAAAATGCATTTCTTATCTATAAGATATATTGATGTCAGATTCTGCAAATATGCTAGTATTTGTTTGGGGCATTAAATTCAGAGAGCTGTAGCTATTGGTGAAAATATATTCTGCTTTGTATGTAAAACATTACTGGTAATACATAGGTATTATTTTATGGTGACATAAATCAATAGGAAATTGCCATCTTTTTCACATAATAGACTGAAATTTCAACAGGTGAAGTCCTTTCTTTCATTTACTTCTCCATACTTGGGGGGGGAGGGCGGGAGGAGAATGAGCTACTAAAAATAGTCTTTAGAGAGTTGTTAGCACGGGATAAAATACTTTCATCCTGGGAATTAAAAATGGAATGCAAAGCTATTTCATGAAGTAACCATGAACTTGCAGCTGAAATAATGCCAAACTTCCCAAAAGTGCAAAACTTTCAATAATGTCAATATAATCATACTGTGTGAACAAAACATACCTTTCCCCTTTCCCTTTCCTCATAAAGTATTTATCAGTTGTTAGGTTTTATCAATTGCTTGGTCCTGAAGCTTTTATTTTAAAAAGAAAGAGATGGGTGTTTTTTGTTTTTTTTTACTTTCTTTCTTTCTTTCTCTATGAATGCATTACGAAGCATCTTTTGGAATGCTTCACATAAAAGGAAACTGAAAATGTATAAATGTAAACAGGCTAATTGTATGCAGATATAAATTATGCATGTTGGCCTTATGAAAAAGCCTCCTGATTTGCAAGGGTCTTACTCAGCAACTTTGTGCCTTGTCTGAGGCGATATTTAGTATGGCTGTGATATGCAGAATTTAAAGCAAAACTTTGAATTCTGAAGGATAAAATATAGCCCAAGTAGAGGAGAAGAAATTCGCTCCTTTTTTATTTATGTTGACTGCTGTGCTTGCTAGTTGTGGTGCCTTCTTGCCCAAAGAAAGAGGCTCATGGGGGAAAAAAGTTTGTCAAGGCTTCAGATTGCAATGGGTCTAGGATGAGTCTGAAGTTCTTAAGAAAAAAATATAATATAACAGAGACTTGGCATGATTTCTTCTCTGTATCTAAATACTAGCTCGATACCTGTGCTTCGCTATAAAACTATGTGGTCGGGCTTAGTTCTTGGGGAGGAAAATAAGGGGAAAAATTCTGCCTCTGTCTACCAGCAGCCATCAATACTCATCTGGCTAATGTCCTGTCAGTGTGTGAGAGAGTTGAGGGTTGTTCGGAAACTGAAACAGTATTTGCTGTGTGAGCAAGAAGGAAACAGCAAGGAGCCTGGGCTTGGCTTAGCTCAACTGTTCTGTACTAAAGCTGCTTGGTGCTGTGAAACTAAAACTGAAACTCCTCTCCTCTGCTTTGTTTTGCATTTGGAACAGATTTCTTTTCAGGTGGGGAGGGGGAATTAGTAGAACTCCTTAGCATCAGAGCGTGTTAATAATAATATATGAAATATTAATTCTCTGGTGGTCGTTTCAAAAAATCCTTTCTTAGTGAGCACCTAGAAGCCAAGAGGAACATACATGCCAAATTTCAAGTTTGTAAGCTTTACGTTTCTGGAGATTTTGTGATGATGCATGAGTGGCATCTCACTTTTATATATATATAAAAGTATATACAGAAGCCTGATGATGGCAGATGAGATTCTGCCGAAACGTTGCTACAACTTTAAAAGCACAACTAATATGACGTGGGAAAATACCCGAACAAAGCTGAATGCCATACATGTAAGTACCCGCGAAAACTTAAGAAAATATATATAAATCATCAAAAATAAATACCAACCAGCTAAATACCTCATGGAACTAACAGAACACTGCTTAACCAACACATATTTCATATACAAAGGACAAAGATACAAACAAATTGAAGGAGCCCCTATGGGATCACCACTGTCACCCGTCATTGCAAACCTGTTCATGGAAGAATTCGAATCCAGAGCCCTGGCCAATGCCACCCACAAACCCAAACTATGGTTAAGATACATCGATGACACATTCGTGATTTGGCCCCATGGAAAAGAAAACCTAAACAATTTCCTAACACACCTAAACAGCACACACCCCAAAATCAAGTTCACCATGGAAACGGAAACAAACAAACAACTACCATTCCTAGATGTACTAATCTACAAAAAAACAGATGGCACACTAGGACACACCGTATACCAGAAGAAAACACACACTAACCGCTACCTCAACGCCCAATCCCACCACCACCCAGCACAGATAAACTCTGTGGCTAAAACACTAATTGCTAGAACCAAATGCCTGGCAGACATAAAGAATGAACTATGCACCCTGACTAAAGTACTGACAGCCAACGGCTTCCACAAAAGCAAAATCACCAGCTTGATCCACAAAAACACACTGAGACATAATGGAGACCCAGAAGATGAACAGACCTATGGAACAGCTGTCCTGCCCTACATAAGAGGTACTACAGACAAAATCAGTAAGATACTACACAGACATCACATCAAGACTGCCTTCAAAACAGACAGAAAAATAGCAGCCATCCTAAGAAACCCCAAAGATAAAATTGACCTGGAAAACCAAGGCATATACGAAGTCCCCTGTGCATCATGCCCGGCCACATACATTGGACAGACCAATAGAAGAATAAGAACCCACCTGGATGAACACAAAAATGCAGTCAAAAAGCTGGAACACACTTCCTCACTAGTCCAACACATGGAAGCCACAGGTCACAGCATCAACTTCAATGGCACCAAAACCCTAGCCACTATAGAAAACCCCAGCCACAGAATCATCAGAGAAGCCATAGAGATTGAAAAAAGACCTGAAAGCATGAATAGAAGAGATGATTCCACCAGACTGTCAATTATCTGGAAGCCTGCACTCACAAACAAAAAAATCTCCACACCACTAGCCAGGCAAACGCCTGGGCACAAACAGATCCCCCCTGATACCTCCAGCTCAAACACACCCCAACCAGGCACCCAGATGAAACCTAGCTTCCTAACAAATGATAGCCGTCCATTTACCTGGAGCCAAGCTGCACAAAAGGCCTCCAATAAAGGAACACAATGTTGCCAGCCAATCAAGATACAAAAAGAGCCACAAAACAGACAGAAGATATTAGAAACACCAATCAAGCAGAACACAACAAACTCCAAGACCAATAAACACAGACCAAGATTCCCAACCAATCAGGATGAAGAAAAAACCATTCTGGCACAGCAATAGGTGCCCCAAATTTAAAACTGAAACAACTGTGGTGGCCTGACTCACAGACGGACACAATACAGAAGCCTGATGATGGCAGATGAGATTCTGCTGAAACATTGCTACAACTTTAAAAGCACAACTACAATGACGTGGGAAAATACCCGAACAAAGCGAATAATATATATATATATATGTATGTATGTATGTATGTATGTATGTATATGTATATGTATATGTATATGTATATGTATATATGTGTATGTGTGTGTGTGTGTGTTATTGGCCTGGTTTGCTAAACAAAACAAATAAATAAATAAATCACCTTTTGTTGGCTTTGATATGAACAGTGCTTATATTCCCTATGCCTAAAATGGATAGGGAAGTGGATAATCTATGGATAGTATATTCAGATGTTTGATTTTAGGAAGACAATTAAATATAGCAATAGTTATATGAAGAGAAACTAGGAGTTTAATGTTTCATTTTCTAGATGCAGCTTTCACATTGTACTTTCTTTTATGGTTAGCATGTTAGGTAAATCAGGGAATTAACAGAATAACAGAATTGGAAGGAAATTGATGGAGGCCCCACAACTTCTGAAAGCAAGTGTTCCACTGATTAATTGTTCTTACAGTTGGGAAAATTCTCCTTAGTTATAAGTTGCTTCTCTCCTTGATTTGTTTCCATCCACTGTTTCTTATTTTGCTTTCTGGGACTTTGGAAAATAGGTAGACTCCTTATTCTTTGAAGCAGACCCTCAAATATTGAAACATTGCTATCATGTCTCTCCTTGTTCTTCTTTCCTCTAGACTAGCCATACTCAATTCCTGCAACCATTCTTCATTGAACAGCAAACCATTCTTCGTTGTTCAACAAACTATAGTTTAAGAACTTAACTAGAGCATACAAAACATTTGCTAGACCAATACTCGAATATAGCTCATCAGACTGGAACCTGCATTACATATCTGATATTAGCACAGTTGAGAAAATCCAGAAATATTTCACAAGAAGAGTTCTTCACTCCTCTAATCGTTGCAGAATACCTTATGCCACCAGACTTGAAATTCTACACCTAGAAAACCTAGAACTATGCCACCTTCAGTCCAATCTAAGTATAGTATATAAAATCATACATTGCAATGTCCTACCTGTCAATGAATACTTTAGCTTCAACCATAACAATACAAGAGCACACAATAGATATAAACTCAAGGTAAACTGCACCAAACTTGATTGCAGGAAATATAACTTCAGCAACAGAGTGGTCAGTGTCTGGAATACTTTATCTGACTCTGTGGTTTCTTCCCCAAACCCCAAAAACTTTAACCTTAGACTGTCTACTATTGACCTCACCCCTTTCCTAAGAGATCTGTAGGGGGCGTGCATAAGCGCACCAAAATGTGCCTACCGTCCCTGTCCTATTGTTTCTTTTTATTTTTCTTATATGTATCCATTTCATGTATTCATAATTATGTTTATACTTATACCTATTATCTTGTAAGTGATTGACAAACAAACAAACAAACAAACGAATGAATGAATGAATAAATAAATAAATAAATAAATAACTTGGTTTATTATCAGCCGGGGACTAATAGTTACAGAATAGTTATCTGCTAATTAGATACCGAAATTGTGAATTTAGTATTAGTGATAAGATAATGTAACATTTATTGTCATTTTTTAATGGTGAGCACACTGGCACACATTAAAAATAAAATTCTATTGCCTGCTCTAAAAAAAATTATATATCTACCTATATACATAGCACACATATACACATGCTACACACACACACAGAGAGAGAGAGAGAGAGAGAGAGAGAGAGAGAGAGAGGTTGATACCAAACTGTGCCTCCTCCCAGAAGATTAACAAGGAAAACAGGTCATGAAGAGGATGTGGCTTATATGCTATGTCCTGGATAGAAGGAAGTGAACTACACATAATCTTTTCTGCCATCCTCACCACTCTCTGCACCACCTTCCTGGCTGAAGCTATAATGCTCCCAAACCAGACCAAAATCTGCTGGGTTGCATTGCCACCTGTCCCCAGGATAAATACCTTTATTTATTTATTATGAAGGTTTCTTTATAAATTCAGCAAGATCCACAGGAGAGAATAAAAATCAACAAGATGTTTGGACGCTTGTTCAAAAGGGGCAGAGGTTGTACTGCAGTGCTCCATCTGCCATCTTGACAATTTTGCACTGTCACACTCCCCCACCCCAGAAAACATATTTAAGCTCTTTAGCAGACCCTTTGCCTCCCAGACAGAGAATATTGGTTATTTGGTTTGGTTTTGTAATGATGGTTAGGCTAATGATTGGCTGTGGCAAATACTTGTTTTAGTCTGATGTTTTTAACTGTGTTTGACTGGAGCTCATGTGTGCAGTTTATTAAAAGGAAAGAAGTGAATTTCAAGACCGCTTGCATACACATCCTGCCCTATTTCCACGGGAGTTGCAGAAGCTTCTGATTTCTGCTCCATGTGGCAAATTTCCACTTGTGTATCTGCCGTCTGCATCTGTTTACAGTTTGTGCCTTCAAGCTTCACTCACTCCACACTCCTGTGGATGTGGCAAACTAAGCAAGCTTTTCCCTATGCAAAGTTAAAAATAAACGCTAGCTCTGAATTAGAGCCCAGTCAAGCCAAAATTCAGAGCCAGATAGAACATTCCCATGGTCTTTATCACAAGCAGAATGAGAGCAGTGCTAAACAATCAATCAAATAAACAAAACCCCTGTACACATAATTTTGTGTTGATCCAATAAACTGTACAATCAAGTAACATACATGAATTTCATGCGCTTTGTATGCTTGTCTTGCCCTCTGGCTTCCATTACATTGAATGTTTCCAATTTGGGTCATTTCTCTCCTGCTGATGCCAGTTTTCCAATCCAGCATGATTCAAATTGAATAACCTTCTATTGTGCCATTCTCGATAACTGTCAGATTATTCGGAGTAGAATTTTGGTCTTTGTCTGACAAGATGATTATTGCAATACTTAAACAACTCTTGTGCCCTAATTTACTGGCAGGTTATGGTGCATCAAATTAATGACTGTCAACTTCACAAAAATTCATGGGTAGCCTGCTCTGCAATAGAATTCCCGCTGAAACGTGATGGAGCCATTTTCATGTAGTGTTTTTCAAGTGCTCAGGAGAAAGAAGTTGTTTTTTTCTTCCAGGTACAATTGGTTGTTATCTTGAAAGCCCTTCATGGCATTGAGGAACTATTGCCACTCCTATGCTCCACCCATGCCAGCAGAAGGAACATACTGTGGATCCTGTCAGGCAAGGAATTTTGGCTGGTGGGATCCAGAAGAAGAGCCTTTTCTGCCATGATTCCTGCCCTTTGAAACATCACGCCACGCTCCCAAGGTGAGATCTGCACTTACCCTTTTGGTCCTCCAAAAGAGCCTGAAGAACTGGATCTGGCCTGGGGCCTCAGGTGTGCTTCAGTCTGGAGGTGGTTAATGGACTGCATTTACCTCCCCCTTGTATGCAGCTTGCTCCTTTCTTGCTCATCTTTGACAATTATAATTAATTTATTATTTGTTGCTGTAACATTTAAATTGTTTTACTGGTTTTTAATGGTTGTGAGCTGCCTAGAGTTTCCTCCAGGCAAGATGAGTGGCCTATAAGTTGAACGAATGAATGAATAAAATTTGAGGAGGGTTCAAAGCCCAGTTTGAAGGCCTCCATTTGATGGTCTCTCCTCAGTGTCCTAAATACAATTCAACTCATCAGATTTAGTCAATTCAGTTCCTTCCCCCAGATAACCTGTGGTCAGAGCCATATCCATCTGCTCTACTAGGAAATGTCATGTGACACTTCAGAATGACTTAAGACTGAGAATTTAGCGGCTTTACTGAGGAAACAATGCAACTTTCAGAGCTTGTAAGAAAGTAGCTGTTGGCACCTCTGAACAGTCACTTTTCTGCATTCATTCCTCAAATACTGCCCAAATAGTGCTGGCTTAAAGCAGGATTTAGGTTCCAAATGTGAAGTTTGAGAGAAGTAAGATCAAAATGGCTTTTAATAGTTTTCCTCTGAGTTGATTGTTATGAACTAATAAAAACTATTTAATAAAACTTGTCAACCTCATGATAAGCAGGCTTGTAATCCTGCACCTTTGATTGGCCCATGGATAGCGAACAGGGATTGGTCCTTACGGAGCAGCCTGATTGGCTATTAGTTGAACATCTCTCATTGGGCAAAAGTTAAGCATTTGGACACAATTCATTGGTTAACGGGTCAGCAGCCAGCTCTATAAAAGAGCTGCTGCTGCCCAGGGTTTTCACGCTCTGTTCCTAATCCTTAATAAAGAGTTGAAGTTCACTAGTTCTCTGACTCGTCTCCATTCCTTGCACCCATGCTCAGAACACTGGCGACGAGGATGGGATGTGGAGACGATAGAGCTGACTGAACACTAAAGAGCGCCAAACAGAGCACGTGGCTGAACGCGCACCAACAACGGCAATATGGCCAGCGGTGCTATACCACCCGCTCCATTTGACCCAGCAAACGAAGACTGGGACTCGTATATGGATCGGTTCCAGATGTTTCTGGAGACCAATAATTTAAAGGACGCTACAACCGGCAAGAAACGAGCAATATTCCTGACCCATTGTGGGCTAGCCGTATTTAAGATGGCGAAATCACTTGCAAAACCGGCTGAGGTGAAATCGATGGACTGGGACACCCTCGCGCCCCTCCTACGGGCCCACTATGCACCCGCAGTGCCAACACTTCTCCGAAGGCACGAATTTTACCAGAGGGACCAACGGAAAAGCGAAAGTCTTGCAGACTACATCGCTGACCTCCGGAACTTGGGAGGCCTCTGTGGGTTTTCCAACATTGAAGAAGCTTTGCGAGACCGCATAGTTCTGGGATTAGATGACCAGACGGTGCAGAGCAAGATCATGGCCAAAGGGGACATCGATCTTGCCGATGCCATCGCAGACGCTACCGCAGCAGAAGCAACCAGGAAGTTGGCCGCTCGAATGCGCTGCACCAACGCACCACTCCGTCAACTCGCGAATGACACCTCGCCTCGCCCCGAGAGGCACTCAACAATGGCGCACCATGAAGACCTGGAATCCCCATCAGAAAGTGATGAGGAAGAGGTCAACCGACTCCGGTCCAAACGAGACCAACAAAACCAACGATTCCCGTGACAATGCGCGGGTTGTGGGGCAAACCACTCACGATCCGATTGCAAATTCCTCGACGCACTCTGCCGTTCCTGTGGGAAAAGAGGCCACATAGCAAAGGTCTGCAGAAGCAAGCGAGGATCCAGTCCAAAGCGCAGGGAGAATAACTGCAGTCAGTCTTCGGGATTCGCTCCTGCGAATCGAAACCACCAGAACCACCAATGGAACAACCACTCCTACAGATATAAAACACCTGCCACTTCAACGAGACGAGAAGAGGCACACCAAACCATTACCATCGGCCACGCTACATCCTTAGATGCAAGAAAGTTCCGAGTGAAGGTCACCATCGAGAACCAACCATGCGTGATGGAAGTCGACTCGGGGTCATCTCTCTCGATGGTTTCCTGGAAGACCTTCAAACAACTAATCCCGGCCATCCGTCGTCAGGACCTCAGCCCCCAAAGGATCATACTCAAGGATTACCAGGGCAACAGAATCCCGGTCGTTGGTTCCAGCCAAGTCCAAGTCTCCTTCAAGAATCGTATCGCATCACTACCGCTGACCGTCGTCGACCATGACCGGCCTAGCTTATTAGGCCTACAATGGTTCGCCCCGCTCGGGATCGAGGTAGCCGGCATCCACCGAGCTGAGAGCAACGACTGGGAGGAGTCTCTCATCCAAGAATTCCAGGATGTTTTTTCAGACGAGCTAGGCAAGTACAAGGGGACCCCAATATCATTTAACCTCAATCCTGAAGTAGCTCCCATCCGCCTTAAGCCTCGTCGGGTGCCTTTTGCACTAAAACCAAAGATCGACGAGCAACTCGATAAATTGATAGCCCAGGGCGTTTTAGAACCAACCAACCACGCCCGTTGGGAAACCCCAATTGTAACACCCATTAAACCAGATGGATCGTTAAGAATTTGTGGGGATTATCGGGCCACTTTGAACCACGCACTTCAGCAGAGTGCTTACCCGGTGCCGGTGGTTCAACACCTTCTCCACTCCCTGGGTGGTGGGAAGATATTCGCTAAATTGGATTTAGCACAAGCGTACCAACAGTTGCCCGTAGATGCGGAAACTGCAGAAGCACAAACTATCGTTACGCATAGAGGCGCTTTTAAGTGCAATAGACTCCAATTCGGAGTGAGCGTAGCTCCGGGAATTTTTCAAAGTTTAATGGACTCTTACAAGGCATAAAAGGGGTCGTGCCATATTTTGATGATGTTTTAATCGCCGCCCCTAATAGAGACATCTTAGAAAAGCGTCTCAGAATGGTAACCTCCGACGCTGTTTTGATGCAATAAAACGAGATTTTACCCTTAACTATTACTTGCGACGCTTCACCGTTTGGAGTGGGAGCAATCTTAAGCCATGTACTACCAAACGGAAATGAAGCACCTATTGCGTTTTTCTCACGAACATTATCAAAGGCTGAAAGGAACTATAGCCAACTTGATAAAGAGGCCCTTGCTGTTGTGTCTGCTGTGAAGCGCTTTCACGAATACGTGTACAGACGAGCATTTATGATAGTCACAGATCACAAACCATTGCTTGGTATTATAGCGGGAGACAAGCCAACCCCCTATATATTATCGCCAAGAATGACTCGTTGGTCTGAGTTCCTAGCTGCCTACAATTATCTGTTGCAACATCGCCCGGGGAAAGCCATTCCCCACGCTGATGCGTTAAGCCGTTCCCCACTTCCGGAAACCGTCAACGACCCAGCTCCAACCCTCACGATGCTCCAAATCGAAACACTGCACTCGCCGCCACTAACAGTGAGAGACATCGCCATCGAGACGAAACGGGATCCTGTCCTGGCACGAGTTCTCAGCTGGGTCGAACGAGGATGGCCAGCCGACCAACTCCACGACGATTTCGCACCATTCAAGAATCGGCAGACAGAGCTTTTCTCCCAGAGAGGCTGCGTTCTCTGGGGAGGCTACAACAGACTGTTTTAAAAGTATTACACGAGGGACATCCGGGCATCGTGCGCATGAAGGCGCTCGCACGAAGCTACGCGTGGTGGCCGGGCATCGATAAGCAGATCGCAGCCTGGGTAACCACGTGCCAGAAGTTCCAAGACGTTAGCAACGCCCCACCTAAAGCGACGCCAACCGAGTGGGAAACCCCTCAGAGTCCGTGGTCCCGTATCTATGTTGATTTTGCGGGACCCACCAAAGGACATACGTTTTTATTAACAGTTGACGCCTATTCAAACTGGCTAGAAATCCAGAAGATGAAGACAACCACAACAGAGTCAGTCATTAATAAACTGAATAAATTATTCGCAACGCATGGGTTACCAGACGTTTTAGTTTCTGATAACGGGCCCCAGTTCACTGCCCTAGCTTTTGAACAGTGCCTAGCGGACCGGGGCATCCGCCACGTGCTCACCTCGCCAGCGCACCCTGCAGCTAACGGAAGGGCGGAGCGAATGGTACAATTCGTCAAAAAAACCCTACATAAAATGGACTATTGGGACATCGACGACAAGCTCAACCGAATACTCCTGCTCCAACACATCACCCCACACAGCATCACGAATAAGACATCTGCCGAACTGCTAATGGGGCAGAAACTTCGCTCTCATCTCGACCGTCTCCATCCTTCTTATTCACCAGAAAAACCTTTCGGATCTAGCGGAAAGTGCAGCGAATTCAAGGTAGGCGACTTGGTGTTTGCTAAAAACTTTTCTGGCGACCCATTATGGGTCCCTGCAACTATTACCCAACCCACCGGCCCCAGATCCTATCGCCTACAGACTAATGACGGGAGAGCATGGAAACGCCATATAGATCAGCTTCGATCCAGATTGGCCCCCACCTCCCGTGACTTCCCTAATTCACAAACTAAGGGAGGAGGGAATATCGAGGAGGCCGAAAACGAAATAGATGATGACGTAATCACGGGGACCCAACAACCTAACCGAAGAAACGCGCAACCTGAAGAAGAATCAGGGAGCGGGGTGGCATCACCGCCCAGAAATAGCATGAGGGAGGCAAGCCCACGGGACCCGGAAGTAAGCCTAGGAGACTGGGATAACAACAACGAGAGCGCGCCGAGTCCTCCCGCACAGAAAGCGGAACTAGCCGTACCTGAAAACCTTGGAAGCGTTCCACGGAATCGGACTGCAGACAAAAACCGGTGGAACTGCGAAAATCAAACAGGCAGGTGAAACGACCTGCATATCTCACGCAGTATGTTACCGCACCCTCAAATGGAACCTAGGGGGAGGGGTGTTATGAACTAATAAAAACTATTTAATAAAACTTGTCAACTTCATGATAAACAGGCTTGTAATCCTGCACCTTTGATTGGCCCATGGATAGCGAACAGGGATTGGTCCTTACGGAGCAGCCTGATTGGCTATTAGTTGAACATCTCTCATTGGGCAAAAGTTAAGCATTTGGACACAATTCATTGGTTAACGGGTCAGCAGCCAGCTCTATAAAAGAGCTGCTGCTGCCCAGGGTTTTCACGCTCTGTTCCTAATCCTTAATAAAGAGTTGAAGTTCACTAGTTCTCTGACTCGTCTCCGTTCCTTGCACCCATGCTCAGAATATAACATTGATAATGTATGGAACCACACCAAACCCAATTCCAAATGGAGTTCTGACTTCACATTGTATGGCAACTTTATTAGTGCAATTCCAAACAGCAATAATGAGGTATTTTCAAACCTTCATGAATGTACATTGATATACAACTGTAACAGTATAAACAAATATTGCTCTGTTGCTACAGTGAAAGTAGACCGTTAAAATTGGGTGACACAGTAGTTCATTAAACTATTAAAGCTGGATAATTATGCACTTATAGTCATGATATAAAATGAGAAGGTTTATAACAAGCTTCTCTGCACATTCACACACACTAAACTCTGGGGGAAATGCCAACCTTTGTGCATCCTGTTGTAATTCTTGTAGCCTTTGAAATGAGAAGTGTTACAAAAAAAATATGTATTTACATAATTATTACCAGTTGTGTTGTCAGACAGGATGTTTACAAAGATTTTCAAAATCCATTTATAGTATTTCCTGTGTTTGTGAATTGGCAAACACTAAGAGAAGCTTAGGCTGTCCAATAGCAGTGCTGTGCATAATTGGAGTAGATCAGATGCACATTATCAAATCCAAAGCATTTTATGTATGCATTATGTCAGACCCTGAATCATATTTTCTGTAGCTCCTTGTCTTAGAATGCAAAAGGAACAGAAGTCCAACCGCAGTCACACCAGCATGCAATCTCATTATAAGTCATCACACCCAACAGAGACATAATAGAACATTTTGAGTTATCTTTGGATGTTCAAGAATAGTAAAATAGTAAGCCTTGGTGGCAGATGAATGTCATCTCATATTTACTCACTGAAGTAAATACCTTAGTGGAGCAGGGCAGATTATTGCAAATGGCTCCATTATGTATTGGAAGCTGGCATAACCATTAATTGTTTTACACATAACCACAAGAGAATCTATATGAGACCACAGTGGGCTCACAGTCCATCAGAATACAAGAAAAAGAAAGAAATGGGATGTGGGGAAATGATTTTGCTTGCTTGGCAGGCAGAGGTGGTATTCAGCAGGTTCTGACCACTTCTGGAAAACTGGTAGTAGAAATTTTGAGTGGTTTGGAGAACCTCCAAATACCGCCTCTGACTGGCACCGCCCCCATCTATTCTCTGTCTCCTGAGTCCCAGCTGATTGGCTGGGTCTTCTTTTGTTGCCCTGCACAGCAGTGGTGGGATTCAGCTAGTTCGCACCAGTTCGGGAGAACCAGTTGTTAAGTTTCTGAGCAATTTGGTGAACTGATTGTTGGAAGAAATCATTAGGGCAGAGAACCGGTTGTTAAATTATTTGAATCCCACCACTGGTGGGGAGGGAATGGGATTTTGCAGTAACTTTCCCCCAGGAGTGGGGAGGGAATAGAGATTTTGCGGTATTCTTCCCTTGCCACTCCCACCAAACCACGCCACACCCATCAAGCCATGCCATGCCCACCAAGCCATGCCTATAGAACCGGTAGTAAAAAAATTTGAATACCACCACTGATGGCAGGGATTTAAATACTTATGCCAAAGGATAGAAGAGTGTGGCATAAGTTTTGTGTTATCTGGTACAAAAGTGATTTTCAAACAAATGGCTAGAAAGCAGAAGAGAAATAAAAGCATATTATATTGAAGAAGGAGGAAAGAATACACCTTCCTCTTACTACTACCAGACTTGCGTGCTTCATTAGACTGCAATTTGGTCTGAAAATATTTCCCTGCTTTCTACTCGAGGGCTAAAGAGAAGAATGTGGCTCCTTAAGAATGTTCTGATTCATAAGACAGTTAAGTATTTTTCTTGGAAACATATTTATATATCTGTGTTCATTTGCTCCACTTACAGTAAGAGCCAAGGTAGTCTTAATGTAGCATTAAATAGGAAACTCATATCAATTCTCCCAGCGTTCTTAATGTTCATTTTTGTCCTTGCATGTTTGCATTATAATGTCAGCTTTGCTATAATAACCATTATCCTAAAAGATCACAGGATATAGTACTTTGCAAATTACAGTGTAATAATCTGCTATCGTTGTCTCACTCATGACTGAAATACCCAAGTTTCTAGCTCCCCTTTAAGGAAAATATGCTTTTTTATTCTCTATACACAAAATATCTAAAAAAAGATTTTATAAAATTTCACCTGGCTATATAATCAAGCTGAAATATCTATATCAACTATAATGCTGTCAAATGAATGATGAAAACCTAATTATGGATAGTGAAAACAGAACGGTAAGGCTGAGATCCTAAATTCATCTCCATAAAGGTCAACTCCACAGAAATGAATGAAACTTACAATGTTTAGTAAATATTAAAACCAAGCATAAACAGTGAAAATGAGAGCTACTTAGTTTTCTTCGTAATATTAATTGGGGATGGAAGTATATTTTGTTATCCAAATTGACTCTTCTCTGCCAATAATATTACAATTTTTCATACAGTAAGGGCTTAACAATTATATGCCATGCTCAAACAATCAAATTAGCACATAGACATAGGATATGTATTCCAGATTAGAACATTTACAGTAAAACGTATAAGTAAACTCAGTTTTCTACCATTTATCAACAATTTCCACTTGTCTTTTCAAATCATGTTTTAATATTTTATTTTAATCAATTTATTATTTAATTAAACCAATTCATATAATCTCCCAATTCACACCCAGATGACTCAAGACAGCTTCCCCCATTAAAAAAAAATCACCACATAATAATAAAATCCCATAAAAAAACCACCACCACCCCAGTTCCCATAGCATTACATCAGTCATTTGATTGGCTCCATCTCCATTCATTTCAGGACCTTTCTGAAAAACAACAGGTGGGGACGACCATATCTCAGGGGGAACAAAGTTCCATAAAGGAGAACAAAGTTCTATAAAGAAGGGGCCACCACCAGGCAAGACCTTTTCCGTGGAAAGGGATTGCACCCATTAGATTCCAGATGGCCATCCTTGCATTGTATCTAGAATCATTCTGTTAAAACATCCACTGATCTTGCTTCACTTGAAGTGAAGTCCACTTTTACAGATGACCTTTTTGATAGCATGGACAATTTTGGAAGCCTTCCCACTTTGTCCTTTCCAGTTTCAATCCACTACATGAAGAAAAAATTTAAACTGATTAACAAGAATAAATGATTGATCAAAGAATTAAAAGGATGTGGACGGTTACCAAAAGAAAAACACCTCTCATTTCCTGAATTGCTCTTCAATTCTTTCACATTTACAGCACATCCCTTGTAAAATCCAGTCTGATTCCTCTTTCAGAAATATTTGCATTACTGACTGATCTGGCAATTTCAGATTGATCTGCCTATAATTTATATTTTATATTCAGTAAAGTCAAGAGGAGCAACAGCATATACATATTAACCCTGACTGTTTAAAGCAGCCGTTAAATGAATGGCTGAAGCCCAGGCAATTAACATGAGGAGTCATGGCTGTGAGGTCACAGAATGAAGGACTGAAGGGAATTTTGGGCCTCGCAGATGCTTATTAGGAATTAGCTTTGGAGGTATAGTGGGAGCCACTATTTTCTTTTAATAAAACTGAAAGAAATTAAGGTGGTAGTGGGGGAAAAGATTTATGCAGCGTGGTTGAGTCAGTCCTGAATAAACTTTGAAATGTTTAATAGGTTCTTCTTTTGAGACTAAAGTAACACAGGAGGCTTTTGCTGCATCCGTTCTTACAAAATAAATATACACAACAACAGATATATAAATGTAATAGATGAAAAGTACATTTGAAAAAGCAACTGAAACCTGGGTAACATGTATTCAAAAACATATCCAGGCATTCCTGCGGCTTCCAGTTAACTCTGCATTCATCCTAGCCTATTGACAATAGTCCCAAAGGTGCTTTTTCAAGAGGCAACTGGACTTTCTTTTTCAAGAGGCAACTGGACTTTCTGTTGTTGTTGTTGTTGTTGTTGTTGTTTTTGTTTTTGTTGTTGTTTTTGCAGACTTTTCGCTTCTCATCCAAGAAACTTCTTCAGCTCTGACTGGATAGTGGGGAATGGAAGGATTTATATTTCTTGCAGACAGTTGGTCATTTGCATTCTCTTACCAAGTCATTGAGGCCACCTGGAGGATTATCTGTGTTAACAGGGTCACCTGAGTAGTGCAAATGGTTGCAACTATGATCTGGATGACAGATTCTCCATAGACATTTACTGACAACAGTATTGATGCTGCCATTGAACTCCAATAGTAATAGGCCATATATATTTCTTTGTTTGTATCTTTACTTATTTCTCAAATTTATGTGGCTGCCCACTTCTGGGAGGCAGCAATAAAACTAACAATTAAAACATTCTACAACACCATTAAACCAATGACACATGAATAAGAACAAGATCATGACAGAAAATGCATGTTTCATCTGATGCAGCCAGCATATGGGCACCCTGTTGCCAGGGATCTCCAGGTCTGTTAAAATGCCTTGTTAACTTTTTCTTCAAAACAAACAGTACTCAATAAATGTTATACCATATAACATTCCAACTGCACAATGGGTTGTGCTAAATGCTTGGAGAATGTCTCATTTCTGGGTTAGAATGTCATAGTAGGAAGTCTACCTCAAAGTGTCCCTTTCCAATAGCAACAATAAAAAATGGCTTTTTCCAACCAACAACAACCTATTCTGCGTCAGAAATTTCCTTGACAGAAACCTTCACACATCAGGAAATGTAAATATGTAAGCAAATCGTTAACTCTACCTGGTGATAGCAATAACAATATGTTGTAACGTCAAAGCAAGGTCTTTCAAAACATATATACAAACAAACAACAAATATGTTGCCTGTGTCCGAGTATGTTTTACATAGTCCCTTTGCAAAATTTAGAGAATAATCCAAGAAAATGTCATTTTGTTAATAACATTCCATTGATTTTTTTTTAAAAAATCCATTCCTAGGGCTACCACATTTAAGCTGCAAAAATCTGCATTACTTATTAGATTTTTAGAATAACATTTCACAGTTGACTGTTGAGAATTCTGTAGCTCAGATCTGGTGGACTGACTATTTGCTCATACTAAAATAGTGCCAGTGTTTTGCCAAGAGTCCATAAGCAGAAAGCCACTGCATGCAGCTTAACATTATTGCTATTTTCAGCAATTTGCCAACTTTAATTACTTATTTATTGCTAAGAGATTTGATTCTAATGATTGATTTGAAATCATGCCTCACGTGAGACATGGGAAAACATGGTTTTTGTTTTAGAATAGAAGAAACTCAATCGGTTTTAAAAATGCTTGAATAAAGTAGAGCTTTCCCAAAGGAAAGTCTAAAACAATTGTCTTCATTGTGTGACCCATGTATGATCAGGAATCAGGATAAAGAAGTCTATTCAATTTGAATGAACTTTTTAAGGGGAAGAGAGAGAAGATTCAGAAAATTGATTCTAATCTAACTGAAACAGACACTCCGATCCCGGCATATGATCAGCTGATAGGAAACCCAGGTTCCTTGTTTGAATGGCTGAAAGGATTCTCTAGGTCATGGCTACTAAAGTTTGTGCTTGTAAGAAAGAGAGGAAAGAGAAGAGAAACACAGTGTTGACCTGCTGCTCCTGTAAAGATGGACAACCATTCAAAAGTGATACTCTGTGGCCTCCGGCAAATCAGTCTGTCTGAAATAAAGTACCCTATTAGACCTTTCTCAACCTGCCCTGTGCTAGCTGGCAATTCTGTAAATCAAGGGCATCTGCAAGAAATTGGCTAAGAGGTTGCAAGCAATTAAAGCCCGACATCCTTCTAAATATGCTGCACAGGTCATGATCACAACCACCATATTCACTCTTTTAAAGATCTCCCTCCACCTCCTCTGCAGAGGTCTCTGCTAGAAATCGAAGTCTCACTTTATCTGGAAAGCATCAGGTTGGGGAATGCTACACTCTGTAGGAATAAGAAAAACTACCCAATAATGGGTGTGCTGTACAAATTTTAAAGGAAGCTTATCAAGCCCATTAAAATGTTGTTAGTTGGGATGCCACAAAGGGCCTTTTTAATCACATGATCCAAAATATAAAATTTGTCCTTCCTTAACCTCAGTTTTGATAGTCATTCACTAGATTGGTATATATGTATATGCATATTTATATTTATATATTCACTGACCCTCTAGTTTGGTTTTGTATGTATGTGTGCTCACTGGTGCTCACTGGGTTCTATTATTTGGCTCTGGTTTTAGCTTTCGGGTTTTTAAAACTTATTTATTTCTGGTTGGTTTTGCTACTGTATTTTTAATATATTAGAAGCTGCCTTCTGGATAGATTTAGGCTGAAAGGTAAAGTAAAAAGTCTGGAGAAATAACATACTGTACAACCACTTTCCTTACTGCAGAGTTTTCTGGAATAATGCTGTATTTATTTTCCCACCCAATTCTTCCACCCAATCCAATTCTTCCATCCAATCCCAGTTTTGAGAAGAAAGCCAGTTAACCAGAGTAGTTGGCTCCCATTTATTTATCTGTGCTGTTACTTAGACTTAATAAGAAAAGACCCAAGAACAGAAGAGCTCAGATTGAATAAAATGCTTGTTGAAGGCTTTGCTGGGCTGCTATGGCCAGATATTTTTAAAGTCAAAGTGTAAGCAGATTATACAAGGGGGCTGACATGGACCTAAACTCTCCCTCTTTCTTTCATTTCCATGCACAATGCTTCTGCAAATGTAAATGCTAAGCTCAATCTCTTTCAACCACATTTATTTTAGATCTAATTTTTTCTTTAGCAGTTGTTTGGGATCAAGGAAGTGGGAACATGCTGGAAAGAGCTGTTTTCATAAAGTAGAAGGAAAAAGATGTACCATAAATAATACTGTAACAGGAATCACTACATTCTCATACAATAGTTGTTAAACTACATCACAAAATGCTATATTTTAACTTCTTATTCAATATTCCAGGCATATGTGTACTGTCCACAAGTATGGATAGGCAAAATGAATAAACTCATAGTTCTGTGTTATTTTCAAGAAACTGTATTTATTTTACTATTTAGGAAATGTTTCATTTTTAGTAAATTTGTCCTTTGACTAAAATAACAACAAAGCCTACCCTTTATTTTTTGTTCAGATTTTGTAACCCCTTTTTGGTGATTTGTCATCTTCTTTATTAACTCTGATTGTGCCATGCAAATGTATATTTCTTGCACTTTTAGATACTAGCCATTTATAGTTAAATTTGAGTTCCATTAGAAGACTTACACATGACTGAGCTTTCTTCATTTTTCCACCTGACTGAATCCTTCAGAATTGAAAGGGTATTATTATTATGGTTGGTTGCCTAATCAGCCAGATGTTAGATTGTATTTTGCATTTTTAACCACCTTTTGAGTCCTTTCCAAGAAACTGTGATAGGCAGATGTTGTTCTTCAGTGGTATTAAAAGTATTTTTACAGGATGTAAGTTGTTCCAAATAAAGTTGTCTTTACAACTGACTGATGGTAATTTTGTCAATGCTGATTATGGTGCACCAGATGTTTTGGGGTTGCAGCCATGGTAACTATCACTATTGGTACTATATTTGCTTTCTTTTGCTATAATCATTCTACTTCTATTTGCAGGTCTTTGTATTTTGTGATTTTCTCCCATTCTTTCTCTTCTATTCTGCTGTCTCTAGGTATTAACAATCCACTGTCCAGATTTTTTCCTTTTCTTATGGACAGTTGTTAAATCTGTTATGTGGCAGGTGATGCTTGCCCCCCATCTGGTTCTCCTTCTGGCTGCCGACAGCTTTCCCCCACAGCTGCTTGCTTGCCTCCCGTCTGGTTGTCCCTCCAGCTTCCCACAGCGACTTCCCCCTGCAGCAAATTGGCCATGTGGAGTTGTCCTATGGTGGCTTGATGGTGATGAGTTGGCAGAGGTGACTTGGCAATAGTGAGTTGGCAGCAATGAGTTGGCCGTGCCAAGCCAGCTGTGCTGAGTTGTCCTAGACTCAACCAGATGGTCCACTGTTGCTTCATCTTCTTAGCAATTGTTGTCTGTTGCTATCTTCAATTCTGGCTCAGTATACATTTGTCTTTGGTCTTGGGCAACCAAGGTTAGTCCCTCCATCTCTTTCTTCAACTTTCTTGCTCTTAACCATTACCATGTCTTATAGATTATCTGCTTCACTTGCTATTTTTTAACATACTGGCCATGAAATACTTTGCCATGCCATATCCTTTTTGTACTCTTCATTTAGTCTTTCTTATAGGCCAGTACTTGATCTTTCCAGTGCTCAGTAAGTCTTTATGGTATACTAATTTCAATGCATCTTCTTTACTGTCATTCAGATGTTCTTCCAATGCCCTTTTTTATTCTTCAATTGTCTAGTATACTTGCAACATTCCAAGCCCACCTATTTTCTTTGGTAAGTAGAATCTTTCAAAATTGCTGCATGTATTCCTTGTCATTATTTTTCTGATCTTCCCATCCCGGACTTTTAGTTCTGCTTCAAGCCGGTCTACTATTCCAGTCGTATCTAATGTTTCTAACAACTGGTATTACCCGTAATTGCTTTAATGGTATTTCCTCCAGTGAGTTTGGACTTTAAGATCTTCTTCACTCTCATTATGTATTCTAACCTTCTTCTTGACTTTGGTGTGATTGATGTTGAGACCTCCCCACCTGCCCAAATTCTTAATCTGGATAGGGTGAGAGAGATCACCAAATTTAACAGTTATAGAAAGATAGGGTGAGGGCAAGAGTGTGAGAGAATGAATTTAGGTTCCTGTGCAGCAATTTGTGTCTTCTCTACCATCAAATGCCAAAGCAAATTGGACTTAAAAGCTATTTTGACTTCATATTACCAGTTCAAATTTTCTTAACCTTATTTTACTCCCATTAAACAAATAAGGCACTACTAAGTCTAACATTACAGATAGCAGGTTAATTAAATAAGACAAAAAACCAATTATAATTAAAGACTAGAACTTCTATTGAAATAATTTTATCCTTCCTTAAAATAGAAACATACTACTACCGTACTTAAAACTTTTAGATTCTGAAAAGATTGCTTATATTTTGATACAATATTCCATTATTCTAAAGTTATTTTTAATATTAAAATATACAGTTCAAAGTTCTATTTATTTTTGTGTTTAATGAAATGAATTGTATTATTCTCTGTAGCAGTAGTTTGTGATAAATTTTAACTCAGATTCTATAAAGAAGAAATGGAAGATGATGGGATAGGTAAATTGTTTTCAATGCTAACTTCATCATAACAAGGATTATGAATTAGTGCTAAGTACATACAGTATATTCTCCTGCCTTTTCCTCTTCCAGTCCTTATTTAATCTATGAAAACGTATTTGCTTTAACAATTGTTTCACCATAGAAAATGATTTTGGAGAATTATCATGGATGAAGAATTTCTTGCACTTATCTGTTTGTGAAATATGGAATATTTTTCTCTTTGAAAAAGAACCAACAAACCACAAAATGCTGCATGAAAATGGAAAACAGCAATGAACTAGTCTATAAAGTTATCAGAGCCAGTTCTTTCCTGGCCCCAAAGATATAATAAGATTATTTTGCGAGGTATATTGTATCATATAAGCATATGTCAGCATTTGTTTAAAATGTTTGGTTCTAGAAGCAAAGCTCAGTACTTGCTAAGGAAGAGCTGAATTAGAAATATTAAAAACTAATTTATCTGCCTATACATTTATCTGCTATATAGCAACATTATTTCTTAGTGGTGATGTCATGTTCTTGGTTGCCCTTGAAGCCACCTGGAAGCTGCAGCCGATCAAGAATGTAGCAGAGCCAGCAGTAATGGGCCTGTTTCAGCACACCAATGTCACAGCTCTGCTATGAGAGCTGTGTGGGATACCATGCTGGTTATCAACTTAGAAAGCCTTCACATGGCATAGGGCCCAGCCATTTGAGGGATTGGTTTGTTGTCTTTGTCTACTCCATTACCATATTCCGTGTGTCATCTCTTCAGCCATTCCACTTTATGAGAGACAGGAGTCAGCCATTATTGTCAAGTAAAATCAGAAGGTCCAGGCCAAATGGGCATAAAGAATTATTGCAAGCTTAAGCTTTTTACAAGAATCTGAACTAATAATGGTCCAAGCAAATTGGTGGTAGATAAGAGTCAGTGGAATTCAAGGTGGGCTGGACAAAGATCTCTTGTGCGCACGAAGGAACTTTTAATGTATGATCTGTTTGACCTGTCCCTTGAGCTCAGTCTGGTCATCTCTCATACAATTGTCTGTTATAGCACCTGTGCTCTGCAACAACATATCCCTGAGATGCAAATATATTTCCTTCACGTGAGACTGGAAGCCTTGGTGGTTTTCTCAAGTAGGTAGGGTATACTATGTGTCCCTTATGAGACTGATTTTATTTTCCTATAGTGGATGTCTGTTCCCTATTAAAGTCATCTTGTCTTATTCCCCCACCCCCCTTATCATATTGTATTGTTTTGTTTATTGTATTGGGCTGTTTTTAATTTTGTGTACCACTCAGAGTCAGTGATGAGTTGGGTGGCTTAATGTAAATAAAATGAATATATGAAAAAAAAAAAGGCTGGATACTTACATGAATTATTTCTAATTTGGCAGCAATGACTATTCAGAATCATAGAATTCCTTGGAGTAACCAAACAGTGTGTATATTTCTGTGCATGTGTGTGCATGCATTTTTCCTAGGGACTAATCAGCATGTGGGCTGATTGCCCTCAGTCTTTGAGTGGGAGAGAGTGGGAGAGGGAACAGGTTTAATCAAGTTTATATTTTGTGCCTGTTTTAGTTCTTCCCTTGTGCTACATCTGTATATATGTGCTTGGAAGCACACCAGGAATAGGGAGGGGACTTAAGAATTGCTTTTCATTTTTTCTCCATAACTCCTATCTTGATCAGGACAAAACTTGTTCTCTCTGTCTGGCTTCTGTCCCTGAAACCAGATCTGGTCTCATTCTGTTCAACTTGAAAAGCTACCCTGCTGACAGGAGTCCTGAATCTTTTTACGTAATTTCTGTCCCATCCCTTAATAGGACCTCAATCTGGAGGAAGGACAGCTGGCTGAACAGTACAGCTTCCCAGGCTACTGCCAATTGGGAGAGACTGGGAGATTTTTCTTCTCTTCCATCAGATCTGGAGCATCTTCAAACTTGAACTTTGTTTTGCTGACATCTCCCCATCCCTGCACATCAAATTTGACCCCAGTTTGGTTTAGTTTTTGATGTCCTGCTAATAGAGAAGCAGAGTTCCAAGCCTACGTCCCAAATGTCTTTCAAAGATTTTGTGGGTTGGGAAGAATAAAAAGGGTCTTCTTTCTTTAAATTTTGTGTGTGTCCAGTCATTGTGAGAACTTGTCCTTTACAGCAAGGGTCCCCAACCCCTAATTCACAACCAGGCCATGCGAGTGGTGGCCCAGCGCACATGTGTAGCTCAACTCGTGTGTGCGTGTCCAATTGCCCTTTTCCCTCTCCAGCCAAGCTGCAAAGGTTAGGGACCACTGCTTTACAGGTATAGTCAACTGGAAAGCAGAAATATTTTTTTCATATAAAAAAGAGGAGCTGTGATCATGCTTTTCTTAGTATTTGAATGGTTAATTACATTTTTTAAACTGAAAGTTAGAAATCTAGGGATTATGGCAATCCACTTGCTTTTTTGCCTCATGCCCATGAATGCTGTCCTATGAAGTTTCTGTCCTAATATTCAACCATGAGCTCTATTGCATCACAATTTGTAGCATGTCCAAATCTTTCCTAAGCTAACATGTCCTTCTCCCATGTCATCTTTACTGATCCCAGCTTTACCATTCTCCTGTAGTTGCCATGCTTCCTTCCCACTGTGGGCTGGAATGAGAGGCCTAGAGAAGTCAAACGTATACCCGCTTGACTCATCTCAAATTTGAAAACCATGTTATTTTGTTGTCTCTGGGAACTGGATATGTTGACAGAATGGGGCTTGCCAGCCTTGGCTTGCAAGGATCTCTTTGGAGCAAAGAAGAGGCTTGTCTGCCTCTAAAATAAATTTATATCTGAGCAGTACACATGACAAATCTGCCAAAGAAAAGGAAAAAAATGAATAGAAAGTGAGGCCCAGCTAATAGGGAGTGTATAGATCTGTATAATTTGGATTCATTGGGAAAGAACGACCAGGGAATTTATTAAGCTTCATTAGAAGAGCTGAATCAAAATCAGAATCAATTTTTATTATGGTCACAGACCTGCACAAAAATTAAACATTAAAATAAATTCTTTCTCTTAAAAATTATTGGAAAATAACTAAACAAAGTAGTCCCAACTGTGCTATTTCAAGAGGTAACTGGACTTTCTGGCTTTTCTTTGAAGACATTTCACTTCTCATCCAAGAAGCTTTTTCAGCTCTGACTGGATAGTGGGGAATGGCTGGATTCCCCACCATCCAGTCAGAGCTGAAGAAGCTTCTTGGATGAGAAGTGAAACATCTTCAAAGAAAAACAAGAAAGTCCAGTTGCTTCTTGAAAAAGCACCATTGGGACAACCATGACCTGGATGACTGAGAATCTCCATAGACATTTAATTAAACAAAGTAGTAAAATGAATAAAGATCTTTAGTCCTTGAGGTGTTTTTTTCTTATTATCATTGCAGTGGCACAAAATATTGCTGGTGCACAAGTGGTGACTAGGTTTGAATCCTGAAGGAGATGGTTCAGGTAGAAATTATCTGATCTCCCATTAGAAAAATTAATTTGGAGAAGGGAATCACAGAAAACTCCCAGAAGCCTGAAGTAGAATTGGTAATAGACAGGAATGCTGGTATCTTAGCAATATCTAGTTTTGTGGTTCTCAAACTGTGATCAGGAGGCCCCTTGGGGTCCCTGAGACCTTTCAGGAGTCTATGAAGCCAAATAAATATTCATTTTTTTCCAGTTTTAATTTCTAATGCAGTAAATATTGATAGATATTACTGACATAAACCACAGGTATTTTGGGGATCCTCAATCATTTTTAAGAATGTGAAGGACTCCTGAGACCAAACTGTTTGAGAATCACTGCTCTTGTACACTGTTTTATATTAGCATCTCAGAATTTGGATTAAAGAAAATGTCATAGTTCTAATCTAAAAAAAAATGCTTTCAGGCCTAATGATTTTGAGCATTTGGGTGTGTTGTTCTTTCATTTCATGTAGATTTATAAAGTTTTCTTTGGGATGCTGAAAGCAGCGATTTTCCTTTTTTTCCTGTTAGAATTGTTAAAAATAATTATTTTTAAATTCATTTTCTTTGTCAGCATGCAAAGCCTTCAAAGCTGCTATTGAGTTTAAAAAGTCTCCTGATAAACACTGCATACTAAAAGGGAAAAAAGAGAGGAACTACTTTTGTTCAAATCATTTATAAATAATTTAGTGGAGTCAAACAAATGAAAATGATTACGAAGTGATTCTTAAATTACTGGAGCTGTATCACAAGTTTGCAGACAAAACAGAAGAAGAAAGCTCCCCAAAATTAAAACGATTTATAATACTTTGGTTAATCACACAAGAAAAGAGAAAGAGAGTGGAAGATATAACTGAGGATCAAATATTCACATTACTTTCCTGTAAAGATCTTTCATAAGCCACAAGAGAATTTAGTTTCATGGCTTCTTGAATTGTGTGTGCGAGTATGTGTCTGTCTGTCTCTGTGTGTTTGTGTGTGTAACCTGAGGTACACAGGAACAGCATTGAATGATGCATGCCTATCTTGCCCTGGATGCATTACAAACTTACTGAATCATGACTGACAGGATGATGCTATGTGTCAAATGTAATACATTTTAATATAAAACATAATTAGATTTAGCTCTATTAATTGTTTTATCCATACAATTCTGTCCATTTTCTGTTAGAAATATTATCATTTAACAGTTAGAAACTGTTAGACATATTATCATTTATTTTATTCTCATTGTATTCAGGTAAACACCAATTTCTTTTTCTTTTTCTATAAAATTTTTATTTGGGTTTTCACAAAACATAATACAAATAAAATTTATTTTTTTGAGAATAGCATGGTCCCGGGTTATCACTTCTCCATACAGACACAAATTCAATTTCATATTCATCTTTGTGTTCTATTCCATATCTTATTACTATTTTAACATTTTCTCAATAATTTTTCCCTTCCCTTAGTTTTCTCAATCTTACTTTTAATTATCTCATTCCTTTCTAAATTCAATTATATATATATCTTTTTCTAAGTTTCAAAACCTTTCTAGTCATTATATTTATACTTTTGTCTGTCCTATTTCAATTTCATATTTTCTTTTCTCATTAAACAATTTTTTTCCCTGTAGTTACTAATTGGAGTATGACACCTTTGTATCTTTTAATTTTTATCTATTCAACTCTTATTTAAACTTCAATTTATGCCTTTACAATTATAACATTCAATATAACACATAACTTCCAGTCGAATTCTGCTTGGTACATTCTTAAAATATGCACTAAGTTCTTAAAGAGAAAAAATATATATAACAATAATAAATAAAATACTTATTCTATTCCAATTCAGCTCTATGATTGATGTTAGTTATAATCTTTGACATCTTTAACAGTTCTTTTCAATAGGGTATCATACTTCTAGGAACACTTATAATATTTTCATAATATTTTCATGTTTCTTTCATATTCCTCTTCACTTAAATTTTTATAACACATTTATAATAATTAAAATGTTCCCCTCCTTTCCTAATTTCATTCTCTCATTCTCTTTATTTCATTTGTTTATTAAACATTCCATTACATTACAATGAGTATTTTATCTACCATTTTAATCACACTTGTTTCATATTTTCAAAGTTCATTTCTATTTCTAATATAACAATACTATCTTATGTATCCTTGCAGAGTCCCCCTTTCAATTAAGTTTTCACCCATTATCTCATTATCTCTGTGTCTTCTAAATAGGCTTGTACCCTTAATCCTTGTACTTTTTCCCTGTTTCTCTATGTCCTGT
Organism: Notechis scutatus; assembly: GCF_049901735.1. NCBI lineage: Eukaryota > Metazoa > Chordata > Lepidosauria > Squamata > Elapidae > Notechis > Notechis scutatus. Next base: position 83,500,393 of record NC_142009.1, on the reverse strand, counting down.
TTCTGGGCTTTATAATTTCTTTTTCTTTCCCTCTTCCCCCTCTTCTTCTCCCTTCCCTTTTTGACCCCTTGTCTCTAATTCTAATTCTCTCTTCTGTAATCCTCTCTTCTGTTTCTTCCTAATGTTGTAATTACTTTTCAAACTATTGTTTTTTTGGGTTGTTTTTTCAGATCTTAAATTTTCCACTCTCTTTCCCCCTTTTTCTTTCTTTTCCCCACATAGAAATACTTGGTCATTGAAGATGGCTTCTTCTTTATCCCGCCCTTCTTGTTCTACAGGCATTTCTTGTTGTTTCTCATAGTTCAGGATCTCCATTTCTAAAAATTGAAATACAAAGCCAAAAGAACCTCTTCCTTCTTGTGCATCTTCTTTCTGTTTTTAAGTTCCATTCTCAATTCTTCCAAGAGTGATACCATTTTAAAAACTTTTAAACAACCACCCGATTAATTTTAGTCCTTTAGATCCAATAGCCAAAAATCCAAAAATCACAAAGTAATCCAAATAATCCAAAGCTGTTTCTTCTTGCTTCTTTTTTCCACCTTCTCTTCCTGGGGTTCTCTTATCTTGTTACACAGTTTCAGTTAAAATGTATCTTTTAGGAATCTTGTTAAAGTTTCACTGTTAATTCCTTTCACTTTCAGATGGTCTCCTCCATTTTTCCAGATCCCACCCTTTTGTTTTTTTTTCCTTCTTTTAAAAGTTTTTGAGAATCCAGAAATCTTTATTATCTTTATTTATTAAATCTTTATTATCCCTTTGACATTTTATTTTCAGGCTTAAATACCTGTCAAAGTGGATTTTTGCTGGTTTCTTGCTTAAATCTCTTAGTTGTCAATATAGGGAAGAAAATAAAAAAAACCAAATCCTTTCCCTTCCCGCTCTCATTCACCTCTTCAGAGTCTTCTTTGGGAACAATGTTATTCTTTATAATTCAAATTCCAGGGTACCTTGTATTGTTGCTTTTTCAGTTCAACCCAGTCAGCCAAAACTTTCTCTTCTTATCTTCCTCCTGCACATTCTTTTCCAGTCAAGTTCTTCTTTGAGGTGGCCATTTTTGACCACTGCTGCAACCGCCTTCGGGAAAGGGAGTAATGGCCAGCTGGGGAGGAGAGATGCGACTCTCCTTGACACTGCTGGCAGTCTCCCCCCTCTTCACCACCTCTACAGGATGGCTTAGCCCTGAAACCAGCCGGCTCAGGGCACTCCAGCGGCGAGCACAGATTGAAACTGTGCATGATCGCAGATTTCGATCTGTCACCAAAGAAGCTCAAACCGGAATGGCTCCAATTTCTTTTTTCATACCAACACAAAGTATCTGAATATATACCCTGATCTCATAAGTAAGCTCCCCCTCCCAAGAAAGGAATAAGGAATAAAGATTGCTATAGTGCAACTATATAAAAACTCATAGCACTGGATACTAGGGTTGTAAAATGATCTAGTAGTCCTGCAGAATCACAACAGGACATATCAGAACCTATGTTCTGACCCAGTGGTGGTATTCAGCCAGTTCGCATGGGATCGGATGAACCAGTAGCAAGAATTTGGCATGGGTCGCCAAACCGGTAGTAAGTTCTGGCTGGCCACGCCCCCCACCAGTCACCCTCTCACCCAATGCTCGCTTACTCCACCCGCCTGCCTGACATTTGACTAAGGTATTTCTTTTTTTCCCCCAGACAATCAGCTGTAGATACAATCAGCTGTGCCAGCATTCCCCTTGCTGAGGCCCAGGAAGGCAAAAAAATAGAGGGAGGAGCTCAGCCCCCTCCATTTTTTGCCTTCCAGAGCCCCAGAGGAGCCTTAGGGGAGCAAAAATGCCCCCCTCCCAGAGGCTCCTCTGAGGCTAAGAAGCTCCCCAAAATGGGTGAGGGTTGGAAAAAAAGCCACGCCCACCCAGTCACATGGCCATGCCCACCAAGCCACACCCACAGAACCAGTAGTAAAAGTTTTTGAATCCCACCACTGCCCAGCTCCCCAAACATGACAAACCCTCTGACGTGAACTCAAAAGATTCCTTTATTAGGAGTGCCGGCAGCCCTGGCAAAAAGTTTATCTCACAGGCTAACAAGTCCACCCGCCTGGAAGATGAATAGTCATCTACCACACATATTTATCTCTGACCCCTGCCTTTTATCCCCAGAGCTAGGGTGGGGATTTAGTAGCAGTGGCTCTTCCTTCCCCAGGATCGGCCCATAGCTTTCCACTGCTCTCCTCTTCTCTGTCTTCTACATAGCTGTGTGTCAGGCACTGGACCAGAGGTGGTATTCAGCAGGTTCTGACCAGTTCTGGAGAACTGGTAGCGGAAATTTTGAGTAGTTCAGAGAACCAGCAAATACCAGCTCTGACTGGAGATTTTACAGTATCCTTCCCCTGCCACACCCACCAAGCCATGCCCACAGAACCGGTAGTAAAAATTTTTTTAATCCCACTACTGCATTGGATCCAGCTCTTCCTCCTCTTCTTCATCAACCACCTCCAGCTGTTGACTCTCCATCTGAAGGCTGACGGATGGCCCAGGCTCTACCTTTGTTTCTCTCTCTCTCTCTCTGCCAGCTCTATTCTCTCTTCTCCCTCAGAGCTCCCAGGTTGTCCTGATGCTGATCTTGACTCCCATGCCTCTGGAGGGGCAGGTGGCCAACAGGCCACAACATCCTAGCAGATAAAGGTCAAATGGTGTGGTGCCTCTTAAGCATGAATCACATTCTAAAATGGCAAAACAATCCAAAGGTCTAAAGAGTAGCAACATGACCTAGGAGACAGCAGTAGCTGAATTCCAGGAAATCTATGGCCATCCCTGGGAATGAGTAATTATGAAATCTGTGTCATCCCATCACAGTGCAAATCCTGCCTCTTATTACGCTTGCAAAGTTGTTTGCAATAGTGTAATGCGAGTGCAAAAGGACAGAATTTGCCTTGTCACACCACAATGCCACTGTAATTCTTCCATCTTGCTAGGACAGACGCTTATGCAACATATTTTAGGGAATCAGGGACTGACTGAGGAGATTCTGCTTGGATCTATTTCTAGGATGTGAATAGTCACCTAAGAAACTAAATCTCATGTGGCAGAAAGTGCAGGCCAATGAGCCATCAAGTGTAGAACTGTGTATTTAAACAGTCAGTATTCCTTGTGAGTCATGAGTAACATCCTGCTTATAAATGTGAGTTTTTTTCTGTAAATGGCCTGCAGCTGAACCTCAGCAGTGGCTACGAAAGCTCAAGTCTGAATGCCTTCTGTTCAATGCTCCATCTTGCTCAAAATAATCCAGTCTTCCTTTACTTGCTCCTAACCATGTCTCTGTAGCAGTGCATCTGCTGAGTACAGTGAAAATCAGCAAGAAAATGCACTGTGTGTTGTAATGCAAGTCCTGTCCTATTTCAGTGTCTGTGTAATGTCATTGCACATTTAGAAGGGAAGATTTAATGGACTGTGAGAATAACCTTGAGAGACAGGAGGAGGAGCTGACAATGGTCAGACAAGTGATGCCTCAGCCTACAGAAAGAGGCACAGGAGCTCAGTGACTTAAAGAGCTGGAAAAGGTCTGTGCTTCAACAATTCAAGTCCTAGCACCATGTAATGGGGTGTGCTCCAGACACTTGCCTCAGCTGCTAACCTAGCAATTTGAAAGCATGCTACCTGCAAGTAGATAAATAGGTAGCACTTCAGTGGGAAAAATAATAATGCTTTGTGCTAAAGTACGAACCCAACCAGTGCTGGACCTACCCAAATGCGACATTGATGGAGGGAAAAGCCCTGGATGCTGCTGCAGAATACTGTTAGCTATTCTGAGTGAAGAGCTAGATCACTGTGGTACATTTCTGGATAACGTATGAGTGTGAACCAAATGGACTAGCAATTGTAGGCAGTCAAACAACTACTTTGTAATTACACTGTAGTTTCCTAGCTGATGTACCAATGTCATATGCTAAATAAATAAATAAATAAAAATAAATCAGGCTACAAAAAAAGTGTACATATAGAAAGTGTCTCTAAAAGGCTGTCTTTAGTTACCTGAAAACTAAAAATAAAAAGAGAGATACATTTTCAGACTATAAGCATCTGTTACTGAAACCTTACAATAAAGCTAGTGTCAGTACTCATGGTTTTGGTTTCTTATTTAAACTACTTCAAAAGACTGACAAAGAGCTTGTTGTACTGCCATACTTCATTAACCATCTTGCCAATTTTCACATAAAGCTCCTGTGGAGAGCATGGTCCATGACAACATTGGCCCAGACAATGAGTGAGACAGTATTAAGTGTTCTTTAGCAGCATAGTATTAAGGTAGTGTTCCCTCCAACTTATTTGACACTGTTGGAGGGCAGCCTCAAGTTGTATAAAATTTATTAAATGTTTCATTCATTATCTTTAAGAGAAATCAAGCAATGGAGTGCCTTGAAATAAACAAATAGAGGCAAGATAAGGATTAGCAATGTGGAGACTTAGTTTCATCTGGTTGGGCCTTTTGCCCAACCAGATGAAAGGATGGGGGATTAAGCCTTCAGCTCAGTAGTAAAGATAGCTCCAGTGTGTCAATATGGACAAACAGGTTTAAAAACAGCTTTTATCCATGAGCTGTCAGACTCCTAAATACAACTACAATTGCTCCATGCATACATGGAAATATATGGCTGGTTTCTCCCTACTTACTTGTATAAGGACCATTTTCTATATTATTCATGTTGTATTGTATTTTTGTTATTGATAGCACCAGTAGAGGCTAAACCAACTGCATTGTATATATGTACAATGACAATAAAGGTTATTATTATTATTATTATTATTATTATTATTATTATTATTATTATTATTATTATTATTATTATTATTATTATTATTATTATTATCTTCTTAAGCACTTGCTATGTCTCTGACTTTTGTCGAAACCTGGCCCTTGATCCTGAATTTTGCATTAGGAGTCTGATATGGCTCAGTGCTTCAACCTTGTGTTTTTTGACCTTTTTGTGAGCTACAAACTTAATGCATGCCCAACTTCTTAATTGACCAGCAGGTCATGCAACTTAACTATGAACATTGACAAGAGAACCAAAGAGATAGTTGGCTTGTAAAAGACAGTAGTTGCAGCAAAAGACAAAAACAAAAGCCAAGCTCAGGATAATTTTTTACAAGCCCTGATGCTGCAAATTTCTCAGTTTTTCTGACTAATGATCAATAAGAAGTTTCTGTTATGTCAAATCAAGCAGGGGTGGGTTTCTACTGGTTCTGTCCACCTCTGTAGAACTAGTAGCTCTGAAGAGCAGCAGACATAAAACTGGTTCTATGTCTGCTGATGTTTTTGCCCACCCACCCACCTGGGCTCTTACCTGACCTTTATTTCCTGATTTTTCAACTTCAGCTGCTGAACGAGGCACAGCTGCAGTTAAAAAAACAAGAAAAGAGGGCTGTTTCAAAGGCTGCTTCTGGGCAGACAGCATGCTAATGAGGTGCTAATGACAATTTATGATGATTTACAGGAGCAGGGGCAGGGAAGCTCATAAATCCCGAATGAGTAGTTAACCCTTTCATATCCCACCCCTGAAATCAAGTCAATATTGCTTGATTTGCCAAGATCTACAAAGTTCAGACCAGTAATTTCTATCACTTGTCAGACCAGTAATTTTCTATCACTATCACTTGGTTCAGAGATCCTGTTGTCCAATTCCTGTGCTACCAGAACCTCCGGTATGATAATTCTTCAGTATTACACATATCAGGCATAACAATGGCTCCCAATCATCTGATCTATACTTCAAGAAAAAAGTCCTTTTGGCTTTGGCTACCCAACTGTAGAAGGACTTGATCTGCACCACACAAGTGTAAACCTGTTTCTTAAGATGCAGAAACAGCAGATTAAAATTACAGCTGTTAAGAAAAGCAGCAGAAAGAGGGATAGGTTGCACAACTACATGATTTCCTCTTCTTTGTTCTTTGAATGAAGAAGAGGAGAAATAACCTTTCCACAGTACCTATGATATTGCTCTTAAAGCAAATATTTATTACAGGGCAATAACTGCACAAATATGAAATAACTGAATCATGGAAGAAAATGATGAATCAAAACTACAGTATTATAGTGATATGTTCCGAGCACTCAAACATAGGAATTGCTTCAAGTGTCATAGCTTTTGGGAGAAAGGGGAAAGCAGAACCTTGGTTGTATAAACTTTAGTAAGATCACACTTGGAATACTGCATACAGTTTTGCTCAACACATTACAAAAAAAAAATGTTGTGACTTTGGAAAAAGTGCAGAGAAGAGGAACTGGCCTGGAGACTAAACCATATGAAGAACAGTTACAGGAAATGGGTATGGCTAGTCTAGAGAACAGAAGGTCTAGTGGTGACATGATAGCAGTATTCCAGTATTTGTGGGGCTGCCACAAAGAAGAGGGGGACAAATTATTCTCCAAAGCACATGAGGGCAAGACAAGAAACAATGGTTGGAAACTAATCAAGGAGAGAAGCAACCTGGAATTAAGGAGAAACTTTCTAGCAGTGAGGACAATTAACTAATGGAATAGGATGCCTTCAGAAGTTGTGGGTGCTTCCTCACTACAGGTTTTTAAGAAGAGACTGGACAGCCACTTGTCTCAAATTGTATAGGGCTTCACGCTTGAGCAAAGGGTTGGACTAGAAGACCTCCAAGGTCCCTTCCAGCTCTATTCTGATTCAATCAGATAGATGTGCAATGTAGGGAATTGTGGACATGAAAGGAGAAGGAGGCAATGAAGGCCAACGCAGTTGGAGAGCAAGAGAATATTTTACTTCTAAGGGCGGTTGCCTTATGAATAACCTGAGTTTCTGGCATAATTGAGATATGAGACAATGAGTTTCCTTACCCACAACTCCTGTTTTGATGGTCTTGAAGAGTAACACCATTACGCTAATGAAATCAAAAGACACAATGTGCCTGTGAACATAACAGATGTTTTATTTTATCTAAGAGGAGCATTCCATTCATCAGAATGCTCCTTTACCATCCAGAGACACTTATTTTTCCTTTTAAAGGTTCTGTGAAGCACTGTGTCTTTGAGTATTTAGTTGTTAAAATAAAATCATATAAAATGTCAAACAATAAAACAGCCTTCAAAAGAAGAAAAATAAACAGTGTTAGCATTCTTGGGATTGAAAATGTCATGTCCCTGGTGGAGACTGACTCTGAGGGAGAGGAGGGATAGCTGACAGGGAGTGGAAGTGTGGCTCCAGAGGTTGTGGAGGGGGCTGGGGAAGGGCAGAGGCCAGCTGGGCAGTAAGAGGAGGATCCAGGCCCATCCCCTCTCCATCCTAGGGCACGCAGGGAGGAGAGGATAAGGGAGAGACATGGTCTATGGGGGAGGAGAGGCCCTTGATCCTCTTCATGGGCTGCAGCTATGACAACTGGATAAGAGGACGGACATGCGTATGGGCCAGTGCTGGAAACAAAGTGTGGAAATATCTCTAGTTTATTGTTCCTCTCTGAGTTTGGCATCCTTTCCAGTGTGCTAATATCTGTGGACGTCTTCAAGCCCTTATCTTTCCTGGTTTGTGTTGATTTTTACTCTTTATAATTTAAACGGCATTTCCTCCTTCTTGTAACTGCTTGTGTGGGAGTTTTTTGTCTCCAGTCAAGAATATTTGGAGCTTGGAAGCAAAGTGAAGGAATAAAAGGGGTTTTACCTGTTTTTTGTGACTGTGTTTATTTTTTATCCCACCCTGGATCATCACAGAAAATGAGTTTCTAAAGGGAAAATGAAGTCCTTTTTGTCAGAAACATTATCCTCACTCGTCATAACAGATAACAGATAATCAGAGTTGGAAGGGACCTTGTAGGTCATCTAGTCCAACCCCCCCACCCAAGTGGGAGACCCTACACTATTTCTGACAAATGGCAGTCCAATCTCTTCTTGAAGATCTCAAGTGATGGCACTCCCACAACTTCCGAGGGCAAGCTGTTCCATTGGTTAATTGTTCTCACTGTCAGAAAGTTTCTCCTTATTTCCAGGTTAAATCTCTCTAGTTCAGTTTCCATCCATTATTCCTTGTCTAGCCTACAGGCACTTTAGAAAATAGCTTGACCCCTTCCACTCTGTGGCAGCTCCTCAGATATTAGAAGACTGCTATCATATCTCCCCTGATCCTTCTCTTTACTAGACTAGCCAAGCCCAGTTCCTGCAACCATTCATTGTGTGTTTTAGTCTCTAGTCCCCTAATCATCCTGGTTGCTCTTCTCTATCTCAACATCTTTTTTATAATGTGGTGAGCAAAACTGGATGCAGTACTCTAGGTGTGATCTTACTAAGGATTTATAGAGTGGTATTGGTACTTCCCTTGATCTTGATTGTATCCGTCTGTTAATACAACTTAGGATTGCATTCGTTTTTTTGGCTGCTGCTGCACACTGCTGGCTCATATTTAGCTGGTTGTCCACTAAGACTCCAAGATCCCTCTCACAGCTACTGCTATTGAGCTTGGTTTCACCCAGTCTATATGTGTACTTTTGGTTTTTCTTGCCTAAGTGTAGGACTTTACTTTTCTCTACATTGAATTTCATTTTGTTAGATACGGCCCAGTGTTCTAGTCTGTCAAGATCCATCTGGATCTTGAGTTTATCTTCTTGGGTGTTAGCTATTCCTGCCAGCTTAGTATCATCTGCAAATTTGGTAAGTTCCCCTTCTATTCCCTCTTCTAAGTCGTTAACGAAGATATTGAAGAGTACTGGGCCTAAGACGGAACCTTGTGGCATCCCACTGCTTACTTCCCTCCATGTAGACTTAGACCAATTAAGGACTACTCCTTGAGTATGGTATGTCAGCCAGTTGCGAGTCCATCTAGTGGTGGTGCTATCTATTCTTACTAAGAAGTAGGTTGTGATCTACTTTGTCGAATGCCTTGCTGAAATCTAAATATATCAAGTCCACAGTATTTTGCTGGTCTACTAATTTAGTCACTGTGTTGAAGAATGAAATAAGATTGGTTTGGCATGATCTGTTCTTAACAAACCCATGCTGACTGCTAGTTATTACTTCACTTGTTTCTAGATGTTGGCAGATCTGGTTTTTTATTATCTTTTGCAGTATCTTCCCTGGTATTGATGTTAGGCTGATTGGTCTGTAGTTTCCTGGGTCTGTTTTTTTTCCTTTTTTGAAGATGGGAACCACATCAGCTCTTTTCCAGTCCTCTGGTTGTTCCCCGGTGCTCCAGGATTTTTGAAAGATATGGTGCAGTGGTTCTGAGATGACCTCTGCCAGCTCCTTTAAAACTCTGGGATGTAATCCATCAGGCCCCGGTGATTTCATCAAGATCAGACAGGTGTTCTCTTACTAATTTTTTGCTTATTTTAACTTTTATTTCTAATCTATTAACTATTTAACTATTTATTTCTGGTCTGTCTTTTACAGTTATGTTTTTGGTGGGTTGAGCTATAGTTTCTTTTTGCATGAAGATGGATGCAAAGAATGAGTTAAGCAGTTCTGCTTTCTCTCTGTTGCCTGTTACTTCCTTGCCATCCTCTCTCTTTAGTGGACCGACTGTTTCCTTGATTTTTTTCTTGTTATTTATATGTTGGAAGAAACTTTTTTTATTATCTTTGACTTTTGTTGCAAGTCTTTGTTCGTTCTGAGCCTTTGCTATCCTGACTTCGTCTTTGCAGATTCTGGCTATCTGCTGATATTCTGCCTTAGTTGTATGTCCTTCTTTCCATTTTTTTGTACTTGTCCTTTTTTTCTTTCAATTTGCCAGAGAGATCTTTGTGCAGCCATACTGGTTTCGTCTTGGATTTCTTGTTTTTCTTTCTCAGTGTTATTGTGCTGGTCTGGGCTTCTATGAAAATACTTTTTAGAGTTTCCCAAGATTCTTGAGTTGTTTTCCCCTTTAGGATTTTCATCCATGGAATCTTTCCCAAGTTCTCTCTGAGTTTATTGAAATCAGCTCTTTTAAAATCCAAGACTCTGGTGTCATTATGTTCTGTTGCTTGTGTTTGTGTGGTGTTGAATTCTAGTATGCCATGGTGACTCTCACCCAAGGTTCCTGCAGTTTCAACTTGGTCTATCACTTCTTCTCTGTTTGTAAGAATTAAGTCCAGTATGGCTGTCCCTCTAGTTTCACCCTCTATCTTTTGGATAACAAAGTTGTCAGCTAAGTTGGTTAGGAACTTATTTGATTTCTCACTTGGTGCAGAATTAGTTTTCCAATTGATATCAGGATAATTGAAGTCTCCCATTACTATTGTTGTGTGTTTCCTGCATGTTTGTTAGTCGGCTGGCAAAAAGCTCATCTATTCTTTCTGCTTGATTAGGTGGCCTATAATATACACCTATGGCCATGTCATTCTTTTTTTCTTTTATATTGACCCATATGCATTCTAGGAGGTTTTCATCTTTGTTTCATGCATTTCTGTAGCAATATAGTGGTTCTTTACATACAGTGCAACTCCACCTCCTCTTTTATGGGGTCTGTTTTTTTTTTTAATAGTTTGTATTCTTCTACCAGTATGTTCCAGTCATGGGTTTCATCCCACCAAGTTTCTGTTATTCCAACTATATCATATTTACCTTCATGTATTCGTAGTTCAAGTTCATCCTGTTTGTTCCCCAGACTTTGTGCATTTGTATATAGGCACTTGAGATCTTTATGTCTGACACTGTGTTTACTGTCTCCATAACCTGTGTTGTGCCTGCCTGCCCCTACTTTCTTGTCGCCTGTTTGATTAATGCACTTGGTATGGCACTCACTATTAAATACTTGGTTTTGGTTGGCATCAAAGTTGATAATCTTACCTGAACAAACATCTATTTTGCATGCACTGGTATCCTTATTAGTTTTAGGTTGCTGGGGACAGAAATGTTCTGAATCCATTAACTTTCTGTCCCCGCTGTTCAGTTTAAATGTTTATTCAGGAAATCTGTGAATTTAATGCCAAGTAACTCAGTCCCTTTCTTTGATGGATGCAAACCATCTCTTTTGTACAGTCAAACTGTTTCCTTCTAGAACAGAGATGGATCCCCCTAGTTCCTACCTATCACCTTAATTCTGCTGCCACTATATGCATAAAGGATATAACACCTGAACAACTGAAGACCATTTCCTTTGGGACTGTCCATGCAACTTATGCACAACATTGTGTCCAATACTGTGACTAAAAAATTATGTTCCTTTTGATATAAGGGGTGGGGTTTTTTTGGTAGTAATTTCAACACTTTTAAAGGTCTTGAACTTACACTTGCAATACACAGCAACAGCAAACCAAACTTTCAGTGATAGCTGAACTTCTCCCTTGAGCTGGTGACTTCCCTTAATATTTTTATGATAATCTTTATTGAAGTTTACAAATACAGAGATAAAAAGCTAATACAAACTAGGAAGAATATAAAAAGTAACAAAATAGCGCAGAGAAAAAGTGTCATGTATATATGTATAAAAATATAAATGTATAAGGAAATTACTGCCTCCTCTCTGCAGACAAATACAAACAACTTCAGTAACTTATCACCTTCTCTGACATTTCAATAAAATACTTTTTCTCCCAATATCTCATTTTCTTATTAATGGACAAATTATAAAATACTGTCATTCAGTCCTAATTAGCTAACAGCTTCCAGAAGATGATAGATAGATAGATAGATAGATAGATAGATAGATAGATAGATAGATAGATAGATAGATAGATAGATAGATAGATAGACAGACAGACAGACAGACAGACAGATAGATAGATAGATAGATAGATAGATACAGGGGTGGGATTCTACCTGGTCAGACCGGTTCTATAGAACCGATTGTTATGATTCTGTGCAGTTTGGAGAACTGGCAAATCGCACCACTGGCTGGCCCCATCCCTCCCCGCCCTGTCCACTCACTCCTTACCTGGCATGCGTGCCATCCAATTTGCCTGTAAGTTGCTATTTTTCCTCCCCCCCATCAGCTGTTCTATCAGCTGTGCCGGGAGATTTAGATTAGCTAGAAAGCAGGAAATCATTGGATTTCTTGCTTTCTAGCTAATCTAAAAGCAGAGCTGAACCTTCCTTAGGACTGAAGCTTCTATTTTTCAGTGCAGACTCAGGTAGTAGATTGCAGAAAGGTAGATCTGTGAGTAAATTTGTGATTCTGGGAGCAACTCAATCTGCTTGCCTGCTTTGCCTGATTTTGGGTAAAAGTTGCTCTTTTTTATTAGAAAAATTCAATATTTACATACAAGCCATGCCCACCATCACATGACCACCAAGCCACACCCACAGAACCAGTTGTTAAGAAATTTGAATCTCATCCCTGGATAGATAGATAGATAGATAGATAGACAGACAGACAGACAGACAGACAGACAGACAGACAGAGGTAGATGATACATACACACGCATATGCGTATGTATGTATGTATGTATGTATGTATGTATGTATGTATGTATATATGTATGTATGCATGTATATGTATATACCCATATATAACTTTAATCAAATGTCAGTTTTATATTTATTTTACTTTTTACACAGTAGCATCACTTTCTACAAAAATACAGCAAAAAAACTTCCCACGTCTTATTTGTTATCTACGGTATATACAAAATTTTAAAGACTTGTTATTCAATACTAGTCAATATAGTCCACTAAAAACTACCAGAAACAACACATACTGTATATTTTAACCGTAATTAAATAAATACACTTTGTATTCCTTCGATTTATTTTTTAAAAACTTTAAATCCTTCAAATAATATCCCATAAATTGATTTCTTATCTTTTCTTTTTGTTTCTTCTCAGAAATTCCTTCACTAGTTTAATATATCATTGCTGTAGATCCAAGATAAGAAAGACATCCAAGTCATTCTTGTGATTTATAGCAGAAAAACAGAGTTGGAAGAAAACTTGGAGTCCTTCTTTCCTTGATCAGGCAAGAAACTCTACCATTTCAGAAAAATGGTTGTCCATTTGGAGCACTACTATTATGTCATCCCTAGTATGTCCTCTTTAATTATTAAGATATCAACCAGTTTCATTTTTAAATCCAGTATTTCATCTTTTTTCATATTGTTCTTGCAATCTGGCATTTTAAATCCACTTTCAGATCCATGTTAAATCAAGTCTCTATTTTGTCCAATAAAATCTGTTTCTCTTCTGTAGCATCTTTTAAATTTATTTTTATAGTAGCAGACAGTTTAACAGTAATTTCTGAGTGCGTTGTCCTCAAATATCCTTAAATTCTTCCCCAGTTAAAAAAAAAAATCACTCCCGTCGGGGGTAAGTGCCACCTGTAAAACATCTTATACAAATTTTCTTTTTTTTTTTAAACAGATTTTATTAATTTTTAAAGACAAACAAAACATCATTAAACATTGAAGACATTAAACCTCTTTCCATTATAAATTTTTACAAGGCAGATAAAACATTATTTTATACAATATAGTTCTGATATATCCCATTTCCACTTAAATATCTTTTAGCAGATTTCTCATTGTTTCTCTTTGCTCTTATTCAGTTACATTTCTTCTATATTTATCCATTTTATAATCATCATATTCATATTTCCCTCTGTCTTGTTTGCAATTATTCTCCTCTAGCTTTCCTCCAAGGTTTTATTAAATCTCAAACGAACATACACACACAAAACACAAAAACATAAAACTTCTTTTTAAAAAGTAGCTTGGCCCCGGATTACCTCTCTTTATATGGACTTCAATTAAATTTATGCTCATCATATATACCATTACCTATCTTATTTACCATTCTATATCTTCATTATAACTTCTCCCCGCTTTCCACTCTTCTTAATTCTATTTTATTTATTTCATCTTAATTTAAATCATTATACTTGTATCTTTTGTCCATTCTTTTCCAATTATCCATTTATCTCATTCCCTATAGTAGAAAAAAAAGATTTCTCCTGAAATCACTAATCAAGTATGATGCCTTTCCATCGCTCCCTTAAATTAACATTTAAGGTAACACCTAGTTCCCTATCTGATTCTGCTTAGTACATTCTACCTACTAATTTTTAAGAGAGAAAGAAAATAGTAAATCTATAAAGTAATTAAATATATAATTAAACATTAAATCTCATAACATTCCAATTCTCTATTTCAAAAACAAATGCTACAATAATAAGTTCATACTAACATCCACACAATAGTCAATTAAACTCTATACTTAAACTAAATATTTTGAACATTCCTTTTAATATTTTATTAAATCTTAAAATCTATCATTATTAAACCTTTAATGTTTTAATCTTTACTTAAGTCTTATAAAATTCTAATTTTCTATTTCTAATACAAATACTACAATACTATCTTATGTACCTTGCAGAATCCTTTTGAAACAAAGTTATACATTACCCTTTATCCCTAAAAAAAATTCTTTTTCGCATCTTGTTTCATACCTTTGTGGCTTCCCCCTTCTTCCTTCCTATCTTATCCCATCTGGTCTTTTTACCCCCTACTCCTAACCTCCTCCTTTTTAGCTTCCCTCTCTGTTGTATTTCTCTTTTCTTTTGCTTTCTAACATTGTATTGATTTTGCATCTTATTTTTCTCTTTCTTGGATGTTTTTTTAAGTCTTATGTCCTTTTTCCTTCCTCTCTTTCTCCTTCCTTTCTTAATCAACTTTGTAGATTCATTAAAGATGGCGGCTTCTTCTTCTTCTTCTTCTTCTTCTTCTTCTTCTTCTTCTTCTTCTTCTTCTTCTTCTTCTTCCTCCTCCTCCTCCTCCTCCTCCTCCTCCTCCTCCTCCATCAATTGTTGTGTTTGCTGATAAGTAGCAAGCGCCATTTCTAAAAAGCGAAAAATTTCTCTCACAGCGTCCTTGCCTTCTTTCTTTATTTTACCATATTCCTCTCTCAGTTCATCAACCGATAAAGCCATTATAAACCTTTTCTTCTTTTTTTTTTCCTTCTTCTTCTTCTTCTTCTTCTTAAAACAACCAAGCTTAGAACAATTCCCCAAAATCCCAAAGTCATCAAACAATCCAAACAGAGCACAAAGTTCTTCCCTTCACACTTTTTCGTCCCGGGTAATATCAATTGGAAAGGGAAAAAACCCCAATCTGTATTTTAAAGTCTTATTGCGATTAATTTCCAATCTCAAAATCTTCCAGGCATCTCCTCCAACAAGATCTTAATATAAATTTTTCTTTTGTCCTCTCCTTCCCACTTGTAACAAAAGCTTTAAATTTTTACCTTCTACATAAAATAGCAGGCTTTTCAATATCCATTTGTTAATTCCATAGGGAAGGAGAGTAAACTTTCTCTTTCAGCACTTTCACTACGCTTATAAATCTCTTCTGGAAACAAAGTATCGCTCAGAAAATCAAGATTTTCAGGATATTAAATGCATCTTATAGTCCCAGTTCAGCCAAAAACTTTCGCTTCAAAACTTTCTCCTTCTTCCTCCAGCACAATCTTGTCCAGCTGCCGGCTTCTTTGTGGCGGCCATTATTGACCGCCGCTCCACCGCCTTGAGAAAAGGGGGTTATGCCGGTGGGGAGGGGGTCTGTGAAAACCCCAAACCCCTGTCCGGATCCCTATCTTCGGCTGCCTCTACGGGCAGCCTTATCCTCCAGACCCATCGGGATCGGAGGCACCAAGACGGCTAGCGCAACAGTGATCGCGCAAGATCGCAAAACCCCGCCGCCCTCCGAAGCCTGGCAAACCGGAAGTCCCTACAAATTTTCTTTATATGCAGTTGACATTGTCATTTTATAATTTTGAGACCACATTTTTTGCCATTTATCTAAATCAATCCCATATCTGAAATTTTTCTCCCACGCAATCATTGTTTCTTTTACTACTCTTCCTCTAATTTAAACTCTAACAAATGTCCATAATTTTTTATTACTTTTTCATCAGTACCTGTCAAAATTTTATCTAAATCAGTCAACTTATCATAGATACCTTCTGTTTTAACATCTTTATCAAATCTAGATTGTATTTGCAAATATGAAAACCAATTCATTTTTACACCTTGTTCTTCCAACGCTTGCATAGATTTAAGTTTACCCTTTTCATTCAATATCTCACCATATCTAACTGCTTGTTCCTTTTTATATATTATTGGATAGGAAAAAGCTTCAATAGTAGATAACCATAGCGGAATTTTTAAATAATATTGCTTTTTTATCTTCTCCCAGTTTAGGAACAATGCTTCTCGAATATAATGTCTTCTAAAATAGCCCTGCGTTTTAGTTCTCTTCTACCAGAGGAAGGCATGCCACCCTAACAGCAGGTCATGTCCTTCTAAATTCAAAAGTCTAGTATTCCTTAGTGTTATCCACTCCTTTACCCACATCAGACTCGTCTCTTGGTAGTATAATTCCCAATTGGGCAAAGCAAATCCTCCTCTTATTCTCTTCCCCTGCCAAATGTATTTTAGCATTATTTTGTTTAAATCTTCAAAAAATTCTTTCCCTAATCTAATTGGAATTGTCTGGAATAAGTATAAGATTCTAGGCAATACATTCATCTTAATTGTAGATATTCTCCCAATCAGTGATAATTGTAAATTTTCCCATTTTATCAAATCTGTCGCAATCTGTTTTTTAAGTTTGAGGTAATTGTCTTCCTTAAGTGTGCTACATCTTGGTGTTATATGTATCCCTAAATACCTAACCTTGTTTGTGACCTGGATCCCCAAAACTTCCTCCAATTCTTTCTTTCGTCTTACTAACATGTTCTTTGCTAAAATCTTTGTTTTATCTTTATTTATTTTCAAACCTGCTACTTTTCCATATTCTTCTATCTTTTCTATCAGTTTAGGTGCAGACTCCAATGGATCCTCTAATATAAATACCAGGTCATCTGCAAAAGCTTGTAATTTATACTCTTCTTTTTAAATTTTCATTCCTTTTATTTCTTTTTCTTCTCTGATGTTCCTATTCAGCACTTCCAGTGTTAACACAAACAACAGAGGCGACAGTGCACACCCTTGTCTGGTCCCTTTTCTTATATCTATAAAGTCTGTTAACTCTCCATTTGTCATAACCTTTGCAGTTTGTTTATGATATATCGTTTCGATGGCTTGAGTAAATTTTTTACCAAAGCCCATTTGGTCCAATTGTAACAGCATAAAATGCCAATTCACATTATCAAAGGCTTTTTGTGCATCTATAAACATCAGAGCCATTTGTTTTTTAGGATTTGCCTCATAGTATTCCAGTGTATCTAAAATTATTCTCTTATTATCTTTAATTTGTCTCTTTGGCAGAAATTCATTTTGATCAGGATGAATAAAATTGTTTAAGTATCTTTTCAGTCTTTCTGCTAGAATTGAAGCAAATATTTTATAATCTGAATTTAATAGTGATATCGATCTGTAATTTTTAACTTGCTGTGGGTCTATGTCCTCCTTCAGTACAAGTGTGATATATGCTTCTGACCATGTTTCGGGTATTCTCTTCTTTGTCATAACTTCATTCATAATTTCTAATAAGTGAAGATTCAATGTTTCCTGGAATGTCTTATAAAATTCCACTGGCAAACCGTCCGGACCTGGTGTTTTCCAAATGTTTTGCTTTTTTAAAGCTTCTGTTAATTCCATCATTGTTATATTACTTTCTAACATTGTTTCAATATCTTTGGGTATCTGGGGCAAATTTGCTTCCTGTAAGTATTGTTGAATTCTTTCTTCCTGAACATTCTCTTGATGGTACAGTTTTCCATAGTAATCTTGAATAATTTTCTTCTTCTCCGCATTTCCATAGCATACATGTCCTTGTTCATTTATCAATTCATTTACTCTTCTTGAGTTTCCTTTCTCAATTTATATGTTAGCCATCTGCCTGGTTTGTTTGCATCTTCAAATTAGTTCTGCCTAGCATTTTTAATTTTTTGTGCTATTTCTTCTTTTTCCATTAACCCCATTTTATGCTTAGTTATGTCCATTTTAATTTTAATGTCCTTTTTTGTGGAAATTTCTGTGGTTCTTTTTCCAACTTCTTGTAGTCATCTTCCAATATTTTAAGGATTTTTTTCTGTTTTATATTTCTTTTCCTTGTATAGTCCATTATCAAACCTCTTGTATAAGCCTTCATTGTGTCCCAGAGGTTCTGTAATGATGTATCCTCTTTTGTATTTTCTCTCAATTTTCTGTTTATATTGTATTATAATATCGTATTATTTAAAGTCCATCTAGAACTCCTTTTTTGTCCTTTCCATACAAGTGTTATTGGATTGTGATTGTGATCTGCCCAGGTACTTACTTCTATTTCAATGTCTTGTATGTTAGAAAGCAATTCTGTTGACATCCATATCATATCATATCTATTCTAGACCAATATTGCATGTCTATTTGAATAAAAGATATATTGTTTATTTTCTGCATTTCTCTCTCTTCATGCATCTTTTAAGTTTATCTCATCTACCATTCGAGAGAAGGATTTTGGCAATGTCTTTCTAGTTTTCTTTGCTGTTTTTTGTGTTTCATAATCCAATTTGTCATTTATTATTCCATTAAAATCTCCCATCAGACAGATATTAGCATAGTCCAGTTCAATTATTTTCTTATGTAATTTCCTGTAAAAATCTTCTTGATTATCATTTGGGGCATAAATTGCTATTAAAAGTGTCTTTAGATTATTGTCCATTATCTCCACCATCAAAATCCTTCCATCATCATCTGTATATATTTATTCCACAGGTATTGTATCTCTAATGTATAACACCACTCCTCTCTTATTACAGTGTGTCAATGCTGTAAATAATTTCCCTAATTTTTGTTGTTTCAATATATAATCATGTTGTTTTAATATGTACTTCTTGTAGGCAGATTATATCAAATTTTAATTTCTCTAACTTATGAAATACTTTTCTTCTTTTAATAGCTGAATTAAGCGCATTTATATTAATTGTAATCAGTTTTTTCTCATCCATTTTAGACTTTATAAGAAGGATTTCTTGCTCTAGTAGATCTTGGTTCTTTTTGTACACCACCTATGGCTCCTTCTTCTTTTTCAATTACTGCTGTACATTCCTCTTGAAATTCAATTAACGACTCTTCTTTTCTTGTATCTTCCTCCCTTCCACTAAAATATTCCAGATAGAATAACTCAGCTTTTTCAACTGTATCAATTCTGTGTCTTTGTTCCTGCCAGATAAACACGAGACCTTCGGGTATCAGCCATCTGTAATTTATTCCTCTCTTAAGTAACTCTTTGGTCAAAAATAAATATTCTCTTCTTATCTCTCTCACTCTTCTCAGTACCTGTTTCAGTACCACTATTTCTTTATCTTTAGTGTTTTTTTCTCTTGCCGCCTGCAGTATTTGTGATTTGATTATTTTCTTAGTAAACCTGATATGAACTTCTCTTGGCAGTTTATTTATCATCACATATCTTGTATAAACACAAAAAACCTCATCCATTCCATCCATTATCTTCTCTTTAGTTACCTCTAATGCTTCTGCCAGGATTTCTGTCATCATTTCAGCAAGGTTTTCACCCTTTTCTTCTTCTATATTTTGAAATCTAAGATAGAATTCTGATCTATCAATTTCCCATCCCAATGATTGCAGAGATCTGCCGTTATCTCTTTCCACTTCACTCAATCAGGTGTCCATATCTCCAATCTTCTTATCTCTTTGCACATCTTGTTCTTCAATTTTCTTAATTCTGTCCTCATATTGCATCATCATCTGTTGAATATTTTCAACTTTTTCATCTGTCTTTTCCATTCTTTGCTCAATATTCTCCGTTCTCTTTTCAATATTATCTGTTTTTACCTGTATCTTTTGAATTCCTTGCATAATCATCTGCAGTGTCACTTCTTTCTCCTTCTCTTGTTGTAACATCACCTGTATTGGTCGTTGTCCTCCAGATGGTGAGGAAGAAGAAGTCGGGATTGAAGAAGCTGAGGCTGGTATTTTTCTGCTCATCTTAGAGTACAATAGAAAAATTGAAAAGAAAAAGCAAGAGCAGTCAACTGCCACTCCAGTAAAAATAAATAAATAAATAAGAGCAAAAGATAAAAATAAAAAAGGGAAGGGAATAAATCTTCAGGCACTTGAATACTATAATCCAATTGGTTCCAATTATGTAGGGAAAAAAGAAAAAATATATATAAAATGGAAAAAGGATGAAAAAAATAAAAAAAATTAGGAAAAAAATTAAAAAGACAGAAATCTGTATATTCCCCTTGCTAAAAAGGTAAAACAAAGGGAGGAGGGAGGGGAAAAAAGTAGTCTTATTCTTGCATCAAAGGACTCAAGTCCAAATATAAAAATCACTGGGGGGGGGGGGAGGAATAGAAGAAAAAAGGAAAGAGAAAATGCAATTCTATCAATAAGCAAAGCACTGCCACTATATGTTCGAGGCTCTTAACTAAATCAAAAAACAAAATTTCCAGTTCTCTTTTCAAGATCACTTCAATCTTCTTTCTTCAATTTCAAATCCAGACTCCAGCTATCAGTAGTTCCACAGAAGAGCACCTGCAAACTATCTACATGCTCTTCCCACTATCTTTTCAATGAAAAGCACAGAGTCCTTGAATGTAACAGCAAATGCATCAACAAGAAAGAAAGAAAGGAAAACAATGTATCCAAGCCTCCAGGTGGCAGCGCTACTTATTTCCCTTTCCTTTCCCTTCCCCTCTAATATTAGAATCAGGAATAAAAAAAATAAAAAGAATCTAAAATTATTAAAAAGAAAAAACAAGAGAAAAAAACTTTTCCAAAGAGTTATTTTGAAAGGAAAAATTAAAAATTAAAAAGGAAAGACCAGTCCAGTTTAAAAATTGAAAAGTTTTAACAAAATCCAAAGTTCCAATAAGATGAAAAAAAACCCTTCAGGTTTAATTTGTGCTTAATCTCGCCACTTAAGCACTTTTATCTTCACTTTTACATTTAATTTTTAGTCTTTTAGGGTGTTCTCTCCAGAAAAAAATAAGTAGAAAATTATCTCACCAAACTAGCACACTTTCTTTCCAGCTTTCTTCCATTCCGAAGCTGTCCCAGCTTCAGCAGCTTTAATGGCTGCCTCTCCACTATGGGAAAACAGGGCTTCTCCTGGATCTACCAGGGACTTTGTGATGTCCCTGGGATCGACAGGATGTGCCCTCCTCTGTCACCATCTCTACGGGACGGTTTAGGTCCGTTGGGACCGTCCTGCAATGGAGATATCAGCAGCGATCTTAGAGCTTTAAGATCGCATGCTGTACCGCTGTGATGCAAGGTCCGCCGTCTCTTATCCCCGACGAGAATTGCAAGGATGTTCAAGAATAAATCGGATAAATGTTGGAAATGTCATCAGATACCTGGTTCATATTATCACATGTGGTGGACATGTTCGGATGCAAAAAGATATTGGACTATAATCCACACATGGTTGGAAAAAATGACAAAACAACACATAGACTTTAAACCTGAGATATTTTTATTGGGAATTATACCAGAACTATATTGTAAAGAATTGAAATATTTGATTGTAAATGTTTTAACAGTGGCTAGAATTGTATTTGCTAAGAATTGGAAAAATGAAAAAATACCTATGCAGGAGGAAATTATTAAGAAAATCATGGACTGTGCCGAAATGAGTAAATTGACATTTGAAATTAGAGACCAAGAGGATAAACAATTTTATATGATATGGGATTTATTTTATCAATGGTTAGAAAAAAAATGGTAAAGAAATAGATTAGTAAGCCTTACAATAAAAGTTAATAGACTGATAAAGAATACAATATAAAATATATAACCATTGGATGAATGTATAAGATTAAATCATAATGAAAATTAGAATATCTCATATAAAATGATGGAAAAATAGTCAAATGAATGCTTAATAATTGATATTATATAAGCACAAGCTAGACCGATAAGGTGAGAATTTATATAACTTGTGAGTAATGGTAAAAAAAGGATAGCACGAAAGACTGTAACCAACTGACACACTGTTTGTATATAATTGAAAGAGGGCTTTATGTTTTTATGTTTTGTTCATATGTTTGTTGTAAAAAATAAAAACTTTGTAGAGAAAAAAAAATCACTTCACTGTATTAATCAGTTTTTTCTCCTTTAATTGTACTCTTTAGTTCTCCCTGGTTTCCTCTAGTTAGCCTTCAAAGTCTCCTTTTATCGTATTTTTTAATCAACACACTTTCCCATGGGAGGATTTTGTTTTATAAAGCCACAGTAATTTCAAAATCTTCACATATATATTTTTGTAAAATTTTAAACAACTCACAGGAAATATTCTTTCAAGTATACCTGGCCCCTTAATCTGTTTATAGTTTTCCAGAATCAAAGTTCTAGCCACCCCTTTGTTGTCTATTCATAAATATTTTTAAAGTCTTTAAATATGCATGAAACTTCTTTCATCAAGTATAGAAGGAAATTCACCTGATGTAATGGAACTTGCCTTTCTGAAGATTCTTACTATTCAAAAAGCCATTAAGAAACAATTTCCTAAGGTGGTTACAAAAGGAAGCATGAGAACACCTAAACAGCACACACCCCAAAATCAAGTTCACCATGGAAACGGAAACAAACAACTACCATTCCTAGATGTACTAATCTACAAAAAAACAGATGGCACACTAGGACACACCATATACCAGAAGAAAACACACACCAACTGCTACCTCAACGCCCAATCCCAGCGCAACTCCATGGCCAAAACACTAATTGCTAGAACCAAACGCCTGGCAGACAAGACACACATAAAGACTGAACTATGCACCCTGACTAAAGTACTGACAGCCAACAGCTTCCACAAAAGCAAAATCACCGGCTTGATCCACAAAAACACACTGAGACATAATGGAGACCTAGAAGATGAACAGACCTATGGAACAGCTGTCCTGCCCTATATAAGAGGTACTACAGACAAAATCAGTAAGATACTACACAGGCTTCACATCAAGACTGCCTTCAAAACAGACAGAAAAATAGCAGCCATCCTTAGAAACCCCAAAGATAAAATTGACCTGGAAAACCAAGGCATATACAAAGTCCCCTGTGCATCATGCCCGGCCACATACATTGGACAGACCAATAGAAGAATAAGTACCCACCTGGATGAACACAAAAATGCAGTCAAAAAGCTGGAACACACTTCCTCACTAGTCCAACACATGGAAGCCACAGGTCATAGCATCAACTTCAATGGCACCAAAACCCTAGCCACTATAGAAAACCCCAGCCACAGAATTATCAGAGAAGCCATAGAGATTGAAAAAAGACCTGAAAGCATGAATAGAAGAGATGACTCCACCAGACT
Organism: Notechis scutatus; assembly: GCF_049901735.1. Classification (NCBI taxonomy): domain Eukaryota; kingdom Metazoa; phylum Chordata; class Lepidosauria; order Squamata; family Elapidae; genus Notechis; species Notechis scutatus. The sequence continues at coordinate 83,477,225 of NC_142009.1, read as the reverse complement.
GTCAATTATCTGGAAGCCTGCACTCTCAAACAAAAAAATCTCCACACCACAAGCCAGCCAAACACCTGGGCACAAACAGACTCCCCCTGATACCTCCAGCTCAAACACACCCCAACCAGGCACCCAGATGAAACCTAGCTTCCTAATAAATGATAGCCGTCCGTTTACTCGGAGCCAAGCCACACTAAAAGCCTCCAATACAGGAAACACAATGTTGCCAGCCAATCAAGACAAAAAAAGCTACAAAACAGACAGAAAATATTAGAAACACCAATCAAGCAGAACACAGCAAACTCCAAGACCAATAAACACAGACCAAGACTCCCAACCAATCAGGATGAAGAAAAAACCATTCTGGCACAGCAGTAGGCTAGGCCCAAATTTAAAACTGAAACAACTGTAAAAGTCTGACTCACAGATGAACACAATACAAAAGCCTGATGATGGCAGATGAGATTCTGCCGAAACGTTGCTACAACTTTAAAAGCACAACTATAATGACGTGGGAAAATACCCGAACAAAGCTGAATAACATGTATGTATGTATGTATGTATGTATATGCATATGCATATGCATATGTATACACAGAGAGATTATGTATGTATGTATGTTTATGTATGTATATATATATATGTATATGTATGTATATGTATATGACGTGGGAAAATACCCGAACAAAGCTGAATAACATGTATGTATGTATGTATATATATGTATGGTATGTATGTATGTATATGTATTTGAAATACGAGTTCTAGGTATACTTATAAAAGAAGAAACAGACATCCTGTGATCTCTGGAACTTAAAATTACATTTATTATATTACTAAACTTTCATCAGCCTGTGCTGACATTGTCAGAGTATTAAGCTACCATTACAGAGATCTGTGCCTTATATAATGATATATAATGGCAGAGATAGCTGTAATGGTAACTTATTACTCTGACAATGTCAGCACAGGCTGACAAAAGCTTAGTAAGTGCAATAAATGTAATTTTAAGTTCCGGAGATCGCAGGATGCCTGTTTCTTCTTTTACATACATGTTGTATCCAATGATAGTAAATCCAAGGTAGTCTTACTGTCTTTAATATGGTACTAGCTCATGGTTAATGACTGGATCATACAGAAGATGGCAACAATTCACTGATATGGATATCAGATTTAGTTTGAGGATTTTCTTAAAGTCAGCAATATCACAATCAATGCTTTTTTTTACAGACTTGGGCCAAAGAAGCTCTTCCACCTGTGGTTTTTTTTTTTTTAAATGAACTGGTAAGGTAATTCAGAAGCTGAAAATGGACATGGGTCTCATCTATTAGGATGTAGACTGGGATCACCAGCTCATGTCAGATAGGCTACTGAAAAGCAATCAAATGGGAATGATTTTCAATCTCTGCTGATGGGAGGATGGGTTTAAATCAGTGACCTAGAGGTGAAAAGCTCTATATCCCATTACTAATCCTTGAAATTATTCCTTTTCTTACAGCTGAGCCATGAACGAAGAAGAAGAAGAAGAAGAAGAAGAAGAAGAAGAAGAAGAAGAAGAAGAAGAAGAAGAAGAAGAAGAAGAAGAAGAAGAAAAGGAAGGAAGGAAGGAAGGAAGGAAGGAAGGAAGGAAGGAAGGAAGGAAGGAAGGAAGGAAGGAAGGAAGAAAAAAGAAAGAAAGAAAGAAAGAAAGAAAGAAAGAAAGAAAGAAAGAAAGAAAGAAAGAAAGAAAGAAAGAAGAAAGAAAAAAAGAGGAAGAAGAAGGCAATGTGAGAAGAATTGCAATGGCTATAGAGAACCAATAATTTATAACAAACGGCCCTACCTGATATGCAAATATTAATATAGAGAAATATTGGTGGGGCACAATGGTCAATTTTTACTGATGAACATTGAAGAAATAAGAAGCAAACATGAACCCTGATAAGATGTTCTGCTGTCTTTAACGCATAGCATTTAGAGCTCAGTACATATTTGCAGAATCAGTTGCCTCTTCTCAAATGTTCTCCTAATCATGCTGCAGGATATAGGAAGAGGATTTAATGCAGAACTACCAACAGCCTATGTGCTTATATTTCAGTAAATCCATACTCACAAATGAAATTTGGGGATTTATGTGCCACTCCTTAGCATGGTTAGTGATCCTCCAGACTTTTCTTTCTTCTCTTCCTCCCTGCTTTCATTATAAAAATTGCGAACATAGCAAGAGATGCAGTCATTGGAGCTCACTGTAAATACAGTGCCTTTGATTCAATTAGCTGAAAGCTTACTACTGACTTGCCAAGCCTAGCATGTTTATAGAACCTGAACTATTCAGAACCTAAGGTACACCTAAATACCCAATTCTTTGCTCATCCTGAGAGGAAAACCTCTCCAGATTGACATCTGCTGTTCAATAACTGCCTAATGAGCTGCAAAGAAACGGTTACCAAAAATTAATGAGTCAAGTCACAGTTACAATTACCGTACTGCAGATCACTTCATTGTATTCGACTGCTGTAGATTTGTGCCTAGGGACTCAGCTATCCCACAAAGGCTGGTTAAGATGAGCTCCTGTATTCCAGGTCACAGCATTATCTCTTGGCTTTGGAATTGGCAAGGGGCCATGAAATGCCACCTTCTCAAATGTGGCACATCACTGTTTGAAGTATTGTCAAGGAAGTTACTGTGGAAAGAAAAAACACACAACTCCCAAACACATCATCTTCCTATTTGTTTTACTGTAGAAGTTTTCCTTCAGGTGATGTTGAGAGTCTGTTGTTTGCTGGTTAGAAAACCTCCTTCACCCATTTTGAGGGGTATACAGTATGTCATTTTTAGGGCTCTTGTAGTAAATGGCTAACACATTTGTTAGTCCAATGACTCTTTTAAAATAACCAGTTTGTCTTATTATTTTAATGTATCCTATTCATAATTACTAACAATATGGACATAAATCTCCTGCATGTATAGCTCCTGCAAGCTATAAATAGTGCAAATGAGAACACACTGGGGGTCCTGGCCTTAGATTCTCACATTGGTGTGGATAGCTGCAATAAAAATATTTTTTGCTGAACATTCGTTTATTTTGAGTTTTATTTTGCCTTTTGAACAGGAGTTCAAGGCAATAAACAGAGCTCCTTCCTCCTCCACAACATCCATTTTGTAAAGTAGGCTGGGCTGAGAGAAAGTAATTGACCCAAAGTCACCCAGGGAGAGTTTCCTCCAGTTCATGAATGACAAATTGTTTGGTGTGTCCCAAAAACAGATTCCTAGCTGAATGCAGTGCCTTATTGCAGGAGTTCCCAAACTTGGCAAATTTAAGACTTGTGGACCTCAACTTTTTTGAATTCTGTAGTTAAAGTCCACAAATCTTAAAGTTGCTGAATTTGGAGATCCCTACCTTATAGTAATAATTTTCCTTACCCAGCCAAACTGTGGTGATTCGCCAGCTGACCAGGTACAGATGCCATGCTTTTAATTGTCCAAGAGAAAATAATGTCAAATAGTTCCACTGCATTGTTATTGAATAAGATGGCAGTGTAAACAAAATCTTCCCCATCATTCCACTAGCAGAACTGAGAGTACCGAAAAATTAGAATGGCGGTTTGCCTTTTGTAATGGTCTGAACTAGGAGAAAACCATAGCAAAGTAAAAATCCAAACTGCAACAATTACTATGCATTGCCATGAGTTATACTATCTGCTTATTTGGGACAGAGATCAGTGCTAGAGTCCATAAGCTTCTCATATCTATCAGTGCAGACCACATAGCTATGAGTTATAGAGAACATGATGTTAAATGTATACTATGCATAGCCATCCCAGTTTCAAAAATAAATGTATGAAAGGTCTAAACCTGATCAGGTCCCTCTGCATGGGCCAGGGGAAATCTAATTCTTTCCTCTATATGACAGATGTCAAACTTGCAGCATCACGTTGCCATCATGTGACATTTCTACATATCTATCTATCTATCTATCTATCTATCTATCTATCTATCTATCTATCTATCTATCTATCTATCTATCTATCTATCGATAGGAGCCTCTGTGGTGCAGTGGTTAGAGTGCAGTATTGCAAGCTGCAGCCAGATGCCTACAATCTGGCAGTTCAAATTCCGCCAGGCTCAAGGTTGACTCAGCCTTCCATCCTTCCAAGGTGGGTAAAATGAGGACCTAGATTGTTGGGGGCAATATGCTGACTCTGTAAACCACTTAGAGAGGGCTGTAAAGCACTATAAAGCAGTATATAAGTTTAAGTGCTATTGCTATTGCTATTTCTATCATCTATCATCTATCTATCTATCTATCTATCTATCTATCTATCTATCTATCTATCTATCTATCTATCTATCTATCTATCTATCATCTATCTATCTATCATCTATCTATCTATCTATCTATCTATCTATCTATCTATCATCTATCTATCTTTGTGTATATGTATATGTATATATAATAGCATTAAAAATAAATCTATGCGGCCAATAGATACTTTTTAAAAGTGAATTTTTAAATTAATGGCTAACTTTAGCTGGGCTTGGCATCCTAGCAAAGTTAAGATCAATAAGTATGTGGATGAGAGGCTATCAGAGATTTATATGGCTAGACTGGAACTCAGAAAACATCCAGAAGATGGTGAGGGGGGGCGGAGCTGGCGTCTCAACGATACGGCATGCAATCTTGGAGGTCTGAGATCACTGCCGATATCTTTGCTCCTGGATGGTCCAAACAGATCTAAACTGTCCTAAAGAGACGGTGAATGTAAAGAGCGCATCCTGTCGATCCCAGGGATATTGCAAAGTCCCTGGTAGATCCAGGAGAAGCTCTTTTTGCCAGCGGCAAAGAGGCAGCCATCAAAGCTGCTGAAGTTGGGACAGCTCTGAAATGGAAGAGAATAGAAAGAGAAAGTGTGCCAGTTTGGTGAGAAGTTTTTCTTTACTTTAAGATTTAAAAGGACACCCTAAGGAAAAGAAAGAATCTGTAAAATCTCAGACAGAAGTAATTAAGTGGCGATTTCAAATGGGAAGTCAAATTAATTTTTACCTTTTTTTGCTGGACTCTTTCTATACGATCTTTTACTTTGAACTGGACTGGTCTTTTTTTCTATCTCATTTTTCATTTTTGTTTCTTCTCCTTCTTGTTTTTACAACATTTTAGGCTAGAGATCCTCTTTTAGCCTTTTTTTTTTGAAACCCTTTTTACTTTTTGTTGTATTTGTCTAGACGGACACACCAGGCAGACACAGGAGCTGAAGAATAACGTTTCTTTATTTGAAGCAGTAACAGATTAACGTGGCTGCCCAGCTGGGCTGGCAGCCGGCTGGCTGGAGCTGGAGCCCCAACTGCTCCAGCTGATGCCGTTTGACAGCTCCTTATATAGTCTGCTGTCAAACGGCACCAACCAATGGGAACAGTAAGATGGTCCCGCTCAAAATGCGGACCAGGTTGAAGACTTAGCTAGTCAGGGACACAACACCCCTTTCCCTAGCTAAGGGCATGCGCTGCCCAGCCTTTTGGGAATACAATGGTATAACAAGGAAATTGAACTAGTGAGGAAATTGAACTAGTGGCCAGGGAGGAGCACCTGGCCTGGGAAGGAGACCCTGACAACGTGGCAAGCAACCCTGCCCAGGTGACCTCCCGCCTGTGGCGGAGTAGGAGCCCCCACATCCCAAGGGTTGTGGGTCAAATACTGACAGCTGCCTGCCTTGGAACCAACGCTGCAGAGATGGCAGGTCTAGCTGTGGCTTGCGTGAAGGGGTATGTGGGGACCACTGAGTTAGGGAGCTGACTATGATGGTCAGGGCCTAAGGCTGAAAAAGGGAGCAGGCCTTCGTGCTCTCCTGGCCCCCCTAGGGTAGTGACAATCCAACCTCCCACCCACCTAGCTTTCGCCCCCCTTGGGGAGTGTAGTGCTAATGTCAAGGGAGACAAGCCCAGGTGGGAGAGACCCTGGAGGTGGGTGCATGGAAGGACTCTAATGGTGGGTGCGCACCTCCTTGTTCAACGCCTGACACCCACCACCCCTAAATACGGATCCATCCCCCAGAGCCACTGGGAAGGAGGGGTGCAGAGAGAATTTTTAGTTAACATAAGTGAGAGAATGAAGAAAAGTCTCAAACAACTCAGTGAATCATGGAAACGCCACACCAGCCATGCTCAACCCGGAGGGGCTGCATCTCTGCAGAGCCAATGGCTGCACCCAGTCCACAATGGTGAAAAACTGCACGGCAGTGGCCCCTCGCTCGGCAGCCGGTGGGAGTCGGTAGGCGCTCGGGCTGTCGGCGGCCACGGCAGAGCGGCAGCGGCGGCGACGGCTGGGACGGGGGCGACTGCAGCGGAGGTCGCGCGGCGGCTGCGGAGAGAGCGGCAGCTGCGGAGGCCGCGCGGCGGCGGCAGAAGAAAGCGGAGGCGCGGCGGCAGCGCGGCAGCGCGGCGGCAGAAGAAACGGAGGCGCGGCGGCGGGCAGCGGCGCCCGGCGGCAGAGAGGCGTGGCGGCGGAGCGCGGAGCGGCGGCTGCGGAGGCCGCGACGGCGGCGGCAGAAGAAGCGGAGGCCGCGGCGGCGGCAGCGAACTGGCGGCGGCGGCAGAACGGAGGCGGCGGCTGAAGAGCGGAGGCCGCAGCGGCCGCAGCGGAGGCGCGCGGCGGCAGAAAGCGGGAGCGGCGGCGGCGGTAGCGTAGGCCGCGGCGGCGGCAGAAGCGGAGGCCGCGGCGCTGAAGCGGAGGCGCAGCGGCGGCAGCGGAGGCGCAGTGGCGGCAGAAAGCGGAGGCGCGGCGGCGGCAGCGGAGGCCGCAGCGGTGGCAAACGGAGGCCGCGGCGGCTGAAGAGCGGAGGCCGCAGCGGCGGAGCGGAGGCCGCAGCGGCGGCAGAAGAGCGGAGGCAGCGGCGGCGGCGGCGGCAGCGGAGGCAGCGGCGGCGGCAGAACGGAGGCGCGGACGGCTGAAGAAGCGGAGGCCGCAGCGGCGGCAGCGGAGGCAGCGGCGGCAGAAGAGCGGAGGCGCGGCGGCGGCAGAAGCGGAGAGCGCGGCGGCGGCAGCGGAGGCCGCAGCGGCGTCCTCGGCGGGAGCGGCTGCAGCGGGCGCTGGCGTCCTTGGCGGGAGCGGCTGTCGGGGTCGCGCGGCGGCGGCAGCGGCAGTAACGGCGGCCGGATCGGTGGGGGGTGGGCGTAGTCTCGCCCGGCCTTCACGGCCTTGAGGCGAAGTCTGGACCTCTGCTAGAGGCTGTAGGCTTTTGTGCTCTTGTGGCGCCAACGGGGTGCCCTTGGCACAGGAGGCGGCTCTATGCCAGCTCCTATGGGGGAAGGTTTCGCCGGCCTTCACGGGCCTTGAGGCGATGTCTGTTCCTCGGCTGGGAGGCTTTTCAGACTTCTGCGCTTTTGTAGCGCCAGCAGGGTGCCTTTCGCACGGGAGGCTAGAGTGCCTGTCAGGCAGTGACTTTCTCCTCAGCTCAGGAGACTTTTCTTTTTCAGCTCAGGGAGACTTTCTTTTTCTCAGCTCAGGGAGACTTCTTTTCCTCAGCTCAGGAGACTTTCTTTTCCTCAGCTGAGGAGGCTCTTTCTAAATTTGGCGCGCGCAGAGACTGTCTGCGGCTCCAGACATTCTGTGGCTTCAGCTCTTTCTTCAGTGACTTAGCTTCTTGCCTGGGTGTCTCTTCTGACATCCCACCCTGCGTCGCCAGTGTTGTTTTTGTCTGAGACGGACACACCAGGCAGACACAGGAGCTGAAGAATAACGTTTCTTTATTTGAAGCAGTAACAGATTAACGTGGCTGCCCAGCTGGGCTGGCAGCCGGCTGGCTGGGCCGGGCCCCAACTGCTCCAGCTGATGCCGTTTGACAGCTCCTTATATAGTCTGCTGTCAAAGCGGCACCAATAATGGGAACAGTAAGATGGTCCCGCTCAAAATGCGGACCAGGTTGAAGACTTAGCTAGTCAGGGACACAACACTTTTTAATTAACTTTTTTATAATAATTTGTTTGGAAAAGGAGGGGGAAAGTGAAAACAGAGGAAACTTTGTAAAACTGCCAACTAGAGGCTTAGAAATATTGTTTCTCTTTTTTTCTCTTTCGACCAGACAAAGCTGAGAAAGAATTCAGAATTCTTTTCAAGGACTTTGAGCCTCTCTGATAAGATAGAGGGAAGAGCATGGGAGAATGCTATTGCAGGTGCTCTTCTGGGTTTCTATCAGTAGTTGGAGTCTGATGTTGAAGTATACAGAAAAAAGATGATAAGATTCTAGAGAAGAGAGCTATAAAAATTAACAAAAGCCTTGGATAACCAAATAGGTGCAGTGTGTTCTTTTTCTCTTTTTTAAGTTGGGCTATTCCACATACCCTTTCCTTATCAGCTTACTATTTGTAATAGTTATTTGGATCTCTGGACTCTTAGAACCTGCTTTTGTCTTTCTTTTTGCTTTTGGAGCTTAATTTTTACTTTTGCATTCTATTTTAAAGGAAAAGCCTTAGTATTAATGTTTTCCTTCTTCTTCTTCTTTTTTTAAGGGAGTAGGATTTTTTTCTCTCTCTCTCCCTCTCCTGCATTTTTTATCTACCCTCTATATTGGTTTTTTTTTTTTTTTGTGGCTTCCTTTTTTTTTTGGTATACTTTTTCATACCTGAGACTTTCTAATTGGATTAAGGTGTTGAAGAACCTGAAGAAATTCCTTTTTCTTTTTAGTCTTTTACTTTTTATTTTTCTGCCTTTTACAATATTTAACAATTTTTTCCTTTTTCTGTTTATGTTTTTTTTTTCTTCCTTTTTTGAGCTTTTACTGCTATTCAGTTAAGCAATTGGATTAAGGTATACAAGAATCTGAAGAAATCTTTTTTTTTTTCTATCTTGTTTCTTTTTCCCCCACTATTTTTACTTGGATTTACAATTGGCTATTTTATGAGTGGATTAAGGTTTAGAAGAACCTGAAGATCTTGAATTGTCCAAAATGAGCAGGAAATTAACAGCGGCTGGTTCTTCAATTCTTACTTCTTCCTCTTCACCATCTGGAGGACAACGCTCAATACAGACGATGTTACAGCAAGAAAAAGAACAGGAAAAGGTGACATTGCATATGATAATGCAAGGAATTCAAAGCATACAAGCAAGAACAGAGAATATTGAAAGGAGAATAGAAAAAACTGATGAAAAGGTGGAGAATATTCAACAAATGATGATGAACTATGATGAGAAATTCAAAAAAAATTGAAGAAGATAAACAAAGAGATAAGAAGATTGGAGATATTGATGACAGATTAACAGTGGTTGAACAGGATAAAAGTGGGATGCTGAGATGGGAGATGGATAGATCAGAATTTTATCTCAGATTTCAAAACATAGAGGAAGAAAAGGGACAAAACTTAGCTGAGATAATGATAGAAATCTTGGCTGAAGCTCTGGAAATAACCAAAGAGAAGATGATGGATGGAATAGACGAGGTTTTTTGAGTCTTCACAAGATATGCAATGAGAAATAGCTTACCAAGAGAAGTTCACATCAGATTTACAAAGAAAGCCATTAAAACACAAATATTACAGGTGGCAAGAGAGAAAACATTGAAATATAAAGATAAGGAGATTGTGGTCCTGAAACAAGTGCCTAGAAGAGTGAGAGAAATGAGAAGAGAATACCGATTCCTGACTAGAATCCTACTTAAAAAAGAGGTGAATTATAGATGGCTGATTCCAGAAGTTTTAATGTTCACATGGCAAGAACAGAGACACAGAATTGACTCAATTGAGAAAGCTGAATCGTTTTATACTGAATACTTTGGAGGGAGAGAGGAGGAGACAGAAAAAGAAATGTCACTAATTGAATTCCAAGAGGATTGCCAAATAGCAACTGAAAAAGAAGAAGGTGCAGTAGGCGGAAAGGTGGAAGTTAAGGTACAACATGAACCAAGATCTACAAGAGCTGCTAAACCTAATTATAAAGTATAAACATGGAAGAGAAAAAGCTGATTACAATTAACATAAATGGACTTAATTCAGCTGCTAAAAGAAGAAAAACTTTTCATAAATTAGAGAAATTAAAATTTGATATAATCTGCCTACAAGAAGTACATATTAAAAAGCAACATGAACAACTGTTGATACAGCCAAACCTAGGGAAAATATTTACTTCTTTGACACAATGCAAGAAAAAAGCAGTGGTTCTATACATTAAAGATATTATTCCAGCGAAATTGATTGATACAGATGATGATGGAAGAGTATTGATGGTGGAAATAATGGACAATAACATGAAAACACTCCTGATTGCAATCTATGCTCCGAATGACAATCAAGAAGAATTTTATAGAAAACTACATATGAAAATAATTGAACTGGACTATACTATATAATATCATTATGATGGGAGATTTCAATGGAATTGTAGACAATAAATTGGACTATATAACACAGAAAACAACAAAGCAAAACAGAAAGACGCAGAAAAAAATCCTTTTTTAAAATGACAGATGAAATAAACCTAAAAGATGCATGGAGAGAAAGAAATGCTAAGACTAAACAATACACTTTCTATTCAAACAGACATTTATCATGGTCCAGAATAGATATGATATGGATGTCAACAGAATTGTTAGCCAATATGCAAGAAATAAATATTGAAACAAGTATTTGGGCAGATCATAATCCAATGACAATTAAATGGAAAGGACAAAGAAGAAGATCTAGATGGACGTTAAACAATACTATTAAAAGAAAATGACTTCATACAGAGGATGGAGAAAGAACTGGCTTTTTTCTTTAAAGAAAATAAAAAAGAAGACACATCAATGCAGAATGTATGGGATACAATGAAGGCATATGCCAGAGGCTTGATAATAGACTATACAAGGAAAAGAAATATCACGAAAAGACTAGCCTCTAAGACATTAGAGTATGAGTATAAAGAACTTGAAAAAGAGTTACAGAAAACGCCACAGAAAAAGGACATTAAGTTAAACATGGATATAATTAAACATAAAATGGGATTAATGGAAAAAGAAGAATTAGCACAGAAAATCAGACGCACGAAACAGAACTACTTTGAAGATGCAAATGAACCAGGTAGATGGTTAGCATATAAACTGAGAAAGGAGAAAGAATCAAGGAAAGTATTGCAATTAATAGATGATCAAGGCCAAGTCTGCTATGAAAGTAAAGAGAAGAAGGAAATTATACGAGACTATTATGGGAAACTATATACACAAGAGAATATTCATGATGAAAGAGTTAAACAGTGCTTACAGAATGCTAACCTACCCCAGATACCTAAAGAGATTGAAATAATGTTAGAAAGCAATATAACGATGATGGAGTTAACTGAAGCACTTAAGAAGCAAAACAATGGAAAGGCACCAGGCCCAGATGGAATTCCGGCGGAATTTTATAAAACACTACAAGAATCGTTGAATCTTCCATTGTTAGAAGTTATGAATGAAGTTATGTCAAAGAAGAAGATACCTAAATCATGGTAAGAAGCTTATATTACACTTATCCCAAAAGAGGAGGCCAACCCATTACAAATCAAGAATTACAGACCGATTTCCCTACTAAATGCAGATTATAAAATTTTTGCTTCAATATTGGCAGAAAGACTTAAAAAATACCTAAATAATTTTATTCACTCTGACCAAAATGGATTTCTGCCAAAGAGACAAATTAAAGACAACATGAGAGTAATTTTGGACACTTTGGAATACTACAAGGCACATCCTGTAAAACAAATGGCTTTAATATTCTTAGATGCACAGAAGGCATTTGACAATGTGAATTGGTGATTCATGTTATTACAGCTGGAACAGATGGGTTTTGGTAAAAAATTCATCCAAGCAATAGAAGCTATATTTCATAAGCAAACAGCAAAGGTAATGATAGAGGGAGAATTAATGGACTCTATTGATATAAGAAAAGGAACAAGACAAGGGTGCCCACTGTCACCTTTGTTGTTTGTGTTAACCTTGGAAGTGCTAAACAGAAATATTAGAGAAGAAAAGGACATAAAAGGGATGAAAATTAAAAAATGAAGAATTTAAATTGCAAGCATTTGCAGATGATCTGGTTTTCATCTTAGAAGACCCACTAGAAACAGCATTAAAATTGATAGAAAAGATAGAGGTATATGGGAAGGTGGCTGGTTTGAAAATAAACAAAGACAAAACAAAGATTTTGACAAAGAATATGTTATCAAGACAAAAGGAAGAACTGGCGGATATATTAAAAATCCAGGTCACGAATCAAGATCAAGTACTTGGGGATACATATCAAAAATATCCAGCCAGATAGAGAGGGATCTATTGAGCAGAAGTGGGTAGAAGTATTACAAGTGTTATCTTTGTGCAATGGTCATTAGCTCTCCATTATTTAACCAGTAATATAAAGCCTGTGCCAAGCACCAACCCATATGTCCAGGGGTGGGCTTCCAAAATTTCAGCAATGGCTTCTCTGCCTGGTTGCTGGGGGGGCATGGCCATGGTGGGTGTGGCCTAGTCGGCCTCCTGCACCATGGCGGGTGGAGGTTTGCCCTCCCAGGGCTCCAGAGGCTTTCCTCTAACCTCCGGGAGGGTGAAAATGGCCTCCCCGGGCTCTAGAGGCTCTTTGGAAGCTGGAAACAGGCCCATTTCCAGCCTTCCTGTACTTCCGGGAGGCATGTTTTTGCCCTCCCCGAGCCTCCGTGTGCGCCCTGCACTACCTACATCCAAAACGGGCCTCATGGGGACTCCTGGGAGGGGCAGGGTGGGGTGGGCCAGGAGTGGGATTTCTGATCTCTGACCTGCACAGAATCTTAGCTAGGGGCTCTCCCAAACCCCTGCGAACCCCCAGCAGCCCAACCCTGCATATGTCACATTTGAGGAAGTGGTGCTTTTGTATATGTGGGTGACTGGTTCGTAGTGTTAACTGACCTAGGGACTCAAAATCTTTGGCTCGAGGTAAATATATTTTAACCTCCCGGACATCAAAAACTTTGTCTCATTTGAATCAAGCAGCAAGCCGCTCCATCTAACTAAATTAGATGAAACAATATATAACTGTTCTACGTGTGTTTTTATTGTAAGTTTATTGCTAAATTGATACTAAGTACCTGAGTATACCAAATCATACATGTATTTGCAGTTTATGCAACCTGTCAGATAACTGTTGAATCAACTTTTAAATGTGTTTTTAAATAATATCTTTGCAATTTAAGGTACTCTTAATCTTTGGAAAAAAATATTTGCAGATTATCACCTTCCAGGCTAAACTGAAGAAGCGTCAGTTCTTCCCTGAAAGAAGAGATATTTGCAGGCCCTTCTTTAATCCATCTTTGCAAGTGGATACTTGAGGCCAGTGGTGCATTTCAAAAATTGTTACCACCGGTTCAATAGGTGTGGCTTGGTGGGTGCACTTTGCATGTGCGTACATACTTTGTGTGCGGGTGCACCAAACACGCACTTTGCATAGGCGCAGAGGTGTTTTGATTCACCTCCTGCAATCCTGCACTCTCCCTGTCGCTTCAGCAGCTGCCGCGCAGCAATTGCTGTGCTGCGCAAAGCATCTGCGCTTCAAAAGCAGGACATAAAGGTTAGTATGGGAGCCTGGGCAGGCGGGTGAGCCCAACAGCAGAGCATCTTAGAGAACCGGTTTGGTCTCCGCTGCTCATCGCTACTACCGGCTCGGCGGAATTGGGCTGAACTGGTAGAATACCACCACTGCTTGAGGTACAGAAAAGTTGGTGGAAGAATTGCTGAAAATCAGCTCTTCTTCTTGATCATTCTTCCAACATGTATCCCATGAGATCCATGCTGCTGGATGGGTATTGAGTGAGTGCAATGAATAAAGCTGAATTTTCTTCATCTTGCAGTGCTGGTCTGTCTTTCTCAACTGTCTGAAAACTTATAAATTGTCAGAGTCATCTTGGTAACTGTTTTGATAGCTATGTCATTTGCTCCTTGATCCCAAGTTGAATTGGCTGAAATAGAAAAGGTTAATTTACTCTTTACACCTTATCAGAAAGGTGAATATCAACCAAATAAAATTGGGGAAATGGAAAAATAATAGGAAGAAAGTGATTTAAGCCACTTTAGTGAGGAAGCAAATCAGCAAGCAAGCAAGAGTAAAACTGTGGTTTAGACAATACAGATGGAAGCTGAAGAACAACAAGAAGAAGATGAAGACGCCATCTTCAATGAATCCCAAAATTCATCTAAGAAAGAAGGAAGGAAGAAAGCGAGGAAAATGAAGGATTTAAGATCTAAAAAAACATTTAAGAAAGAGAAAAATATGATGCAAAATAAATACAATGATAGCAAACAAGAGAAAAAGGGAATACAACAGAGAAGGGATGCCGGCAAGATAGAGGTTAGAAGAAGGGGGGTAGGAAGATTTGGTGGGGGAAGAAAGAAAGGGGAAAGGCGGAGAAAAGCCACAAAGTTTTAAAATTAGATGGGAAAAGAGGAATCCTTTTTAGGGATAATGGGTAAAGCATAAATTTTTTTAAAAAGATTCTGCAAGGTACACAAGATGGTATTGTAACATTTGTATTAGAAATAGAAAATTAGAATGGCTTAAGAGTTAATAAGAAATTAAAATGTTGAAATGTTTAATAATGATTGATTTTTAAAATGTAATAAAATATTGAAGGGAAAGGCAATGAGAATGCTATAAGATTTATTATTTAGATTTATTATTTAACTACGTATTTAGGAGGATATTATGTATTTAAACATTTTTGATTTTTTACTCTGTTTTTATTGTTACTAAAAGTAAAAATTAGTAGATAGAATGTACCAAGCAGAATCAAATTGGGTATTAGGTGTTATTTTAAATGTTAGTCTAATTAATTTAGGGAGAGGATAGAAAGGCATCATACTCTGATTAGTGATTTCAGGAGAAATTCTTTTTTTTTTTCATTATAAGGAATGAGATAGAGGGATAATAAAGGATGGGCAAAAGATACAAATATAATGATTTAAATTAAGATGGATTGAATAAGATAGAATTATGAAGAGTGAAATGTGTGGAGAAGTTTATATAGAAGATACAGAATGGTAAATAAAATAAGTAATGATCTGTAAGATGAGCATGAATATAATTAAAGCCCATATAAAGAGAGGTACCTGGGGCCAAGTTACTTTACTAAAAGATTTTTTATATGTATGTTTGTGTTTGTTTATGTCTTTTTAGAGTATTGGTGAAACCTTGTAGAAACATAGAAAGAGAGTGACGATAATCAAGTCAGAAAGAAATAGATGAAATAATATAGAAATGTATTGTATAAGATAAGGTTTTATCTGACTTGTTAAATCTATAATGGAAAAAGGTTCAAATATGTAATGGTTGATGATGATTTGTTTGTTTTTTGAAATTAATAAAATTTGCTTAAAAAAAAAAGAGTAAAACTGTGGTTTGTTCTTGGCCTTTGAGAAGTGGAATATATGTGAATAAGAATAAGGAGATAGATTACATGTACCGGTTCTTTTGTAATTCTGCATGTGTCTTAGTCCACTGAATTTCTGATGTGCACAGCAGGAAACATACCTATGTTAGTAGGAGGCTCTCTATTTTGCTTTATCCTAGATGCTATAGTTTTGTGTGCATCCACCCTTGGTAGGGAAGGTAGTGATGCATTTGCATCCAACAATGGGAAGTACTCAGGCAAGGTGGGTGAGAATTGACCTTTGGAATCAGAAGCATTCAGTGGAAATATTACAGAATATGAAGACTGAGTGGATGAAAGATTTTATGATGGAATAAAGGAATGGCTCTAATGAAAAGCTGAAAGGTGCTAAGTTTACTTCAGTTCTGAAAGACTACTTCTAAATTATTTTTGAAGCATGCATAGTCCTACAAGCAATTTTAATTAAATCCAAGCCAAATTATTTATCTCTCATTATAGTTTTTTCGTATTCATTAGTATTATAAACTTACAAAATATTAAGTGGATATTTGTTCCTAAAGCCTTCCAAAATATATAATTGTGCTGACTTGTTTATTATTATTCCATAATTTGTTTGCTAGGAAATCATTGTCTCCACCCAAGTTGTCCATTTTTTCTTGTGCATTTCCAGTGTTCCAGCATTTTAACTTTCAATATCCTTTTTAACTGTCCAAGAACAAATAAAATTAATTTGCTTCCCAAATTCTCATTCTAAAACCGATTATAACAATTACCTGCCCAGTCAGTCTGTGTCATTGAGTACAAACAAGTCTGGCATAAAAATCAATTTTATTATCCTTAATTTTATTTTAGACACCTAATTTGTTTTTACATTTGAAACCTTTAGGCAAAAACATAAAAGACTGCTGATCTCTTGGGTTTTTCTCCCCCTGCAGGGAATGTAATTGGACACTATCTGATCCATAGCACTGTTATTCCAAACAATACCAAAAAGCAAATGAAGATGCTAAATTTCCCCCTCCCAAAAAAACCCCAAGAATGAAAAAAATGGACCTATTTAATGTATTTGTGGTTAACTCTTGACTATAATCAGCACTAATACATGAAGATATGTGAAGGAAAGATTAACAAATAGCTTTATCCAGAATGCAGTTATACTGATGCTGTTAGGTTACTATAATTGCTAATTGCACTGATCTCAATGTGTTTGTCAAGGCAATCTCCCAGTTACTGGTTAAAACTACAGCAGCAGAGTTTCAATGTAATCTTGTCGTGGATCAGTCGATAAGTTGCATCCGACTCTTCATGACCCTATAGCATTCCAGGCCCCCTTGTCCTCCACTGTCCCCTGAAGTTTGCCCAAATTAATGTTCATTGCATCAATAATACTATCTAACTATGCATCTCCTTCTCCTTTTGCCTTCAAACTTTTCCAACATCGGGTCTTCTTCAATGAGTCCTCTTTTTTCATTAAGTGTGCAATTTGAACTTCAGTATCTGTCCTTCCAAGGAACAGTCTGAGTTGATTTCCTTTAGGATTGATTGATTGATCTGATCTCCTTGCAATCCAAGGAATTCTCAAGAGCACCACACTTCGAAAGCATCCATTCTTCAGCATCAATGTGACATATACAGTACCAAACATAGACATAAATATATCTAGAATTTGTTGGCTTTTAAAAGTTTGAGGGTGTGGACATATCTTCACTGCACATTTAGACAGCTGTTGTCTTGTGCTCATGTTAACTTTAAATGGAAGATAGTTTAAGAAAAAAAAACCTATCTAGATTGAGATAATTTGGCAAAATTTTGGAAAGGATTTAGTTTGCGCTACAGGCTGCCATGTCCTTCCATCTCTTGCTGCTGTGTGCTTTCCAACTTTCTATTCCACAAAAGCAATTCCTAATCACCTTCCTTCCAATCTTTTCTTGGAGATATATATTTCGTGATCATACTCACATACATACACATTCATATATACAGTATATGTACATATAAACATATTTAGGATACAGATAAATGCAAAGTTAATTCAAGCTATACATAATTAAAGCATTAAAATGTACACACATGCAGGGATAACAAACAGGTATTTCTTTGGACCCTCCCCACCAACATTGACAGGGCAAGCCAATGGAATATAAATTGAAAGCAAACCCAAACCAAACTCCTTACTAGCACTGATGATGTTACCTAGTTGGGTAATGAAACATCTTCAAGAAAACAACCAAGCTCAAAAAGCACCAAGGACCCTCATTTCAACCCCGAGCTACAAATATTATTCTTTATTAGCTGTTCCTTTTTTCCTTACATTCTCATGGGACAAGTTTGAAGACTTGGTTCACACATTTCATTTTTCAAATCCAGTAGAACTTTTTCCCCATCATTGTTATTTTCTTTCCCTATACTCCATATATTCCCTTGGTCTTTTATTAAAAAAAATGTCCAGCAGTGCTTCATCAGCTCTACAGAACCTTGAAGCAAACACTTGAAGCAAATGTTGCTGACTTGTTATGATGGGATATCCAGGCCTGTTGCATATGATTTTTAAATTCCCATGGACTTCTATGGGAGGGCAAGGGTAATTTGTACTGGTTTGCCCCAATGTAGTTCAAGATTCAAAAATCATTTGGAAGTACACCAGGCAAAAACTACAGCAGGTGTTTGGGTATTTACAGAAGACTCACAAATACTTCTATTCTGAAATATCCAAAATTCAAATGGTGTCAAAGAGCTATCTTGTGTAAAGATTAATCAAATGAAACAGAGCTGAGCATCAACTGCAACAGTCTTGTGTACTTGTATCAGCATTTATTTCCTTTAATGCCTCTCTCAAGTTTTCCATCTCCTTAGGGTTCATTTCAAAACAACAATAGCAAACAGTTTTCAAGATTATTATTATTATATAATAACTCACTGCAATTTCAGTCAATAAGATTCTTTGTTACAGGAACATTCTTAGCCTGCATTTTACTGTAGCAATAATGTGACTCCAAAACAAATAACCAGTGGCATAAAAAAAGTATGAACTTTTGGTGGGTTGTTTAAGGCAGTTATACTTAATTGAGCAGATATAATAATCTGCATTGGCAACCCCATTGAACTCAAATGGTGACACATCAGTAAAAATCAAATAATTTTTTTTAAAAAAATCTAAGCTCACTCATTGCACTTCTATTTATTATTAGAGAGTTGTTATCTTAGTCTGTAGCCAGAAGGCATGGTTCTATTCTATAAAATTTTTCATGGTTATTGAAATACTTAAAACCTAAGGTTTCGATGTCTTGTTTGATGAAAAAATTGAGTGAGTCAAAATGAATGCAATTCTTTAGGATATAGCTGCTGGGTGCAAACATGAAATGTCTTCTCCGTTTTTTCAGCTTTTTTTTTTTTTCTATTTCTTATGCCTGGCAAATGGATCAATACAACCTATATTTAGTAGGGGAAATGTTTCTCTCCCTCCCTCCCTCTCTCTTTCTGTCTTCCCTTTCTCTTCTTGTGTTTTGCACTTTTCACATTACCATTCCCAACCTGAATCTTAAGTTCTGCAGCATTGGTAGCAATATTAGATAACTGACAATGACATGTCAACACAATCACAAAGTGCATTTAGAAATTAAATGACTGAATGCAGATTTCAGCAGCAAGGTGGCTGTGGGCTTATGCTTTTTAGGTGAAAAGTTTCATAAGATGAACAACCACTGTAAAAATACTGAGCTTTTAACCCAAATACAAACTTTTGGAGTCTTATTTGATGTTTCAAGAAGCAGGAAGCCATTATCATTTCCTGGACTTGCCATTTTATTATTGTAAGTGCAGACATGTCAATTTGCCAACATGATTATTCAATTTCAAAAGCGGAATCAAGTTCATTATGATGATATTATTCTACAAAAAATAATAATGAGGAAGCAGAAGGAGGAAAAAATTAGTTTTTTCCCCCTTTAATATTGAAACTGGCCCAAAAATTATATATAGGATATCCAATCAACACATCTGTTCATTCATGCATCCTTTGTATGCAAGTTATTACCACTCTTCCAGAGACAGTTATGATAGTAAGCTGAAATCCCACTTTAAAAGCCTAAATATTCATTATACCTCAGGACTCAGCAAACAGAGGCAAGAAAAAATCACCATCCATATTCACATCTACCCTTTGGGTCACTGGAATAAAATACATAAAAGCTTCATTATATTCCCTGCAGTCTTGAAATGTGTATGCCTGAAATGGAAGCAAATCGAGCCTTGTGCCTACTAAATTATCTTGCAAGGTGGACAAGAATCTTTGTCACTTGGCATCAGTGGAACTCATTCTTTTACTTAAATGTGTGCATGGGGAGAGAAGTCCCCTGGGATTGGGCAAAGAAAGGGAATGATTAGTAGATAAGAAACAAAGACTCCCCAAACCCTACAATAATCTTTTATTCTACAGAGCCTCCTATGTAAATGTATGTGCCCATTTTTGAGAAGCTCCAGTATAAACCAAAGAGTTGATTTTTGACTGAAGAAATTCTAGGAGGAAAACTATGCTAGTCTAAACATGGCCAAAAAAAAAAAAAAAAAGGCCAAAAGATTTTGTGAGCAGCAGCTCATTTTAATGAAATGTATAGAATGACTAGGATTTAAATTGGGTCGAGATGGAGGTGGAAAGAAGGGAGGTAGTGGGGTCACAAAATCATGGAATCAGAGGGCTGGAAGGAACCTTGGAGGTTTTTTAGTCCAACCTCCTACCCTAGGCAGGAGTTCTAATTCCATCAGTGATATTGTTCAAGAAAAGTTGTACAGAACAGATTACAAGTACCTTATTAGTTAACAAATGTAATGTGTTAAAACCTATTATGTTTGAGGAGGCCTTCTGAGATGGCCTGAAGCTTTTGATGCATGGGAACTCAAACCTCGATGGTGATGTTAAAGTGCTGTTTCTCCAAAGAAGGACCTCAGAGTTACTGCAGATCACAAAAGGCTTTGGCTTTTAATCAAATATGTTAGTTGGAACAGGTACTACTATCAGATTCCCTCTGACTTTTTTAACCGAGGAAAGGAATAATGGTGGACATTAGAACCTGGCATCAGGATCAGCACTGAGAAACACAGTGTCACAGTATGAGTGGCAAATTGTGACTTTACAAGTGATTGAATTGCACATTCCATGATTTTAAGGATTTCTAATAACTATGTAATCTTGAGCTGTGTGCAATCCATGAATCATCCTTTCCTTCAGACAATTATAGGAATGGTCTTTTAGCATAGGTTTCACCTTTTCTCACCCTCTTCATGCTCAAGGGGCAATTATTTCACTGTCGGCAATGCAGTTTCTCCAGAGCTGATGAGCAGATTACTTGCATGTGAAATGATGAATAGTCTTAGGACCTCGTTCCTTCCATCTGTCCATTCAGTCATATTCTACACTGAACCATTGCCCTCTTTATAACTCTGTTTCAAAATCTTATAATAATAAGGCATAGATTTTTGTTTATCTATCACAGCCAGACCAGCCTTAGGTGCAGTGGTTTTATAATTTCTCTCGTGGAGATAAAGGTATATAGAAATATGGATTTAATCACACACACATACACACACAAAAATTTTACGTAGTCATTGTTGCTTCTTCAAAAACACTCTCTGCTTAATTTACAAAAACACATACTTCCAGGGTTTCACTTACATTTTTTGGCACCACCTGAAAGTGTTATCAGCTCTTGGATCATATCCATTCACTTCAAGACAAATATTTAAAACAGCATCTAATCTTTGCTTGAGGTATTTTCATAAAATTTATGAAAAAGAAACCCCCAAAGCATCACCCTGTAACTCTTCACACCACTATCAGGTGTGAAGGTTCAATTAAATGGATTTATTGCTAAAACCTACGCACATGAATTTTCTCAGCTAATGGCTGACACCAGGTAAGAGTTAGAGAACTCTTGGGAGGGGCGTTCGGTTTAGCTTGCTGTGGCTACATAAGGATTCTAGGCTGATTCCTCTTTTTACTCTGCCTCCAGGTTCTTCTCCTACAGCCACTTTTCTTTCATGTACATTCTTTACATTCCTGTGAAAACAATTGCTGCTTTGATTTATTTTGCACTACACAAAAATGCAGCCATCTTTTAAATTTTACTTTAGTTATTTATGGGGATTTCAGTCTTGTAAAAAGTCTATGTAGTAGTGGTCCCCAACCTTTCTGCCTCTGTGGACTGGTGGGGGAGAGGAGGAGAGAGAATGGTTTCATATGTGTACCTGCTGCTTGCACAAATGGAGCTCCATGCACTTGTGTACTTGCCCACTGCTTGTGTGGCCTAGTTTCCAATGGGCCGCGGCCCGATACTGGACCACAGACCAGGGGTTGGGCTGTTGTATAGGATATGATGCCAATTGCTGATTATGCTAAGCAATCCTTTGTTTCCAATATTTATTTATTTTAAAACTTAACATTTATTCTAAAATATTTATATTTTAGACCATAGCTACATTGAGTAAAACCTATTAAGCCACCATACTGTGGAGATAATAACTCCATTGTATGGAGAGTGAAAAATAGAGTTAGATTCTCTTCTTCACCCTTCCTATAATCAAATTAGTATTAGATTTAATTATACTTCTTTTGATATAATAAGCTCCCTAGAAGTACATGCGTTTGAAGGTAATGTTTAAAGCATTCCAGCAACTAGCAGCAAACTATTCATAATTCAGCTGACTGTCATTACTAAGAGATTTAAGATAGCAAGGTGCAGGGTTTAGTTTAATTCTATTTATTCTGATAATTACAGGTGAAAAAGGTGTTCTCTTCCTGACATTCCCACTTTAAAGAATGTCTTTTTGAAACTTCAACAGTAGTGAGATAGAGGATTTCATGCTCAGTGGTATTTTTTCCCACCAAATGTGCAACTTTATGATAAGTAGAGACTCAGGGAAATACTTATGTTCTGGAGACCAAAAATATCCTCAAAAGATATAGTGCATGCACATGTACACATAAACACATGACCACAAGACAGGGATAAGAATTCTCAATTCATGATCCGATATCTTTGACACCCATCTTGATCAGAGATGGTATTCAGCAGGTTCTGACCAGTTCTGGAGAACTGATAGCAGAAATTTTGAGTAGTCCGGAGAACCAGCAAATATCACCTCTGACTGGAGATTTTACAGTATCCTTCCACTGCCACGCCCACCAAACCACGCCCACAGATCCGGTAGTAAAAAAAAATTGAATCCCACCACTGATCTTGATGTATTTCAGGATCAACACAAACTAAAAGTGGTGGGATATATTGCGAGAAAAATGCCTATTTAATTTAAAAAAAAACTATGATAAGAAATAGGGAGGAAAAGGGATTCCTGCTCTGAAACAGCAGGCATTGTTATTACATTTTAGTTGTGTGTCTACAAAATTAATGGATATATAATTTTCTAAATTAATGTTTTCAATAAGCATTTAAATGTATACATATTGGTATATGGGCAGCTGAACTCTAAATCTTTATAATTTTTGTTGTTGGGGTGTTATGGACACCATCTGACAGATTATATACCTCAATATTCCTGTGAGAACCACTGACAGAATAGTAAGAATCTCAGAAAATCCAGTCAGAAGTCTTTTGAAAAATATTATCTTGCTAATCTCAAAACTCACAAGTGTTTATCTAACTGGGTCATGATGAGTCTGCTTCTAAGAATGTGTTGTTAAATTTTTATATGCCTTGGAACAGCTAAATCCAAAACTTGTATTTTTCATTTTTGCACAGTTAAAAAAAAGGGGGGGCTCGTGTGTATCTGACAAGGATTAGGCTTCCCTGCATAGACATGCCATAACACTGACAGAAACATATTCTAGGCTCACTGAACATTCAACTTCCCCAGGCAGAGTCTGAAAAATGTGAATGTATATCTTGGTATCTTAATTATATTTAAAACACTAAGATGCAATGATCTGATGCAGAAATTAACTTATATTGATTTCCTTTTAATAGAACTTGATTTATAGATGAAAGTTTCTCTGCAATTAAATATTTATAATTAAATATTGCTATTTAGAACAGTGGGTCCCTGGGCAGAGAACTTTATCACAACAACCCAGTTCTAAACTGAACTGTGACCAGTGAGTTTAGGATTTCAGTGATCCCTTTTAACTAGTAATGCCTTTGAAACTGTTTTAACAATCCATGTACCATATTAAAATAGAAATGAGGAAAAAAAAGTCATACCATCATTTAGTTGATGTATCAACTTATTTCTCCTTATGTCTTGAAGTGTCTTAAATAACCAGAATTAAATTTTCTAACTTTTTATTGTCAAGAACAGATATCCAGTTCAAAGGCAAACTTCATGTGGAAAATATTTTTTGTATGACTTACATTCCCAAATTATTGCATTTCCCCAAGTTTGCCTATTGCAGTCACAAATCTTAGCAGTTTACAATGAATAATTTTTTAAAACTAAAGTTTATAATAATACATCTTGCACATATATTCAAAGGTCTGGTAACCTGGATTTCTAAATGTTCTTGTTTAAACTATTTTTTTCTTACCAAGAAGCTTCTGAAGGAAAGGCAGGATATAATTCAGTGGTATATCCACCAAATTATAATGTAACAGATTATCTTGTAGCACTTCCATGTACAAGAATTAGCTGGAACAGCATTATAGTTTAATGAGGGTTCTAACACTTGATTAAAAACTTCTGCCTTAATTATTTGATCTATAGCTAAATTATAAAAATATAAAAATATTCAAAACATCAGTGTAAAACATCTGGATGTTCCTTAGTATGGACAGAGCAATTAATAAATGCAATATAGTTATTAAAACTTTTAATCATGAATTTTAACAAATATCTTTATTTTTTTGCTTTACTATACACATTTTGGTAACATAAGCAAAGCTTCAAGTTAGTGGTTTTATTCCCACTGATACATATTTGACCAAACTATCTTCTACATAAAAGATCTTTCTTATGTGCAATTTAGTAAGATATCTGGCTCCTCTTAGAAGAACATCTAAGACATTTTATATTCTAGGAAAACTTTTTTCCATATCAAAGAAAATGGAAAGAAATGATTTAACTGGGACAGACTTTTTGAAGAACTATGGAAAAACATGAAAAACCACAAAAAAGAAAAAGATCATTTAAAATGTTGGATTGCATTAAAAAAAACTTATACCCCCCCACCCCCAAATTTCAGAGGAAAATTAGAGAAGCAAACTAAAGGAACAGGAAATACTATTATAGGGACTTTTGGAAATAATAAGCTTGAAAAAACTTCCTAATACCAACATCTACTTCTTCAAAATATAGGAATATATATACACACACATGCAGTATTATATATGTGTGTGTGTGTGTGTGTGTGTGTGTGTGTGTGCATGCGCGTGTGTGCGTGTGTGCGTGTGTATTCCTATATTTGTAATGTGTGTGTGCATGCACACACACATTAAAAATACTGCTACTTCTTTACATCACTGATCTCATCCCATTATATTTCTCTGCAGCCTCAGGTTCAAAACACTTCATCCCTGTAGTGAAGGAGGAGAAAACATTCCAAGAGATTTAGATACAAAAGAGTAAATCCATCAAATCTCAGCCTATCAAATAGATAGTTGGCAGAGACTAGAAAGAAATTCTAACTCTGAATGATGAATTAGGCACAGTAAGCTTAACCTTTGTCTATATAATAAACAAGCTGGATTTTTTTGAAAACCAGAAGGCATATTCTGACACTAGCTAGGAAAGGGGACCTAAAGGAAATTCTTTGTAAAGAGTAGATGATGGTAATGGTCAAATGGACTTTCCCAAGAATTGTAGCACAGGTGGTATTCAGCAGGTTCTGACCAGTTCTGGACAACCGGTACTGGAAATTCTGAGTAGTTTGGAGAACCAGCAAATACAACCTCTGACTGGCCCTGCCGCTATCTATTCTTTGTCTCTCGAGTCCCAGCTGATCAGCCGGGTCTTCTTTTGTTGCCTTGCACAGGAGAACGGAATTGGAAAGCATATGCTATGCATATATGGGCTGGGGAGGGAATGGGATTTTGCAGTAACCTTCCCACAGGAGTGGGGAGGGAATGGAGATTTTGCAATATCCTTTCCCTGCCATGCCCACCAAGCCACGCCCACCAAGTCATACCACACCCACCAAGCCACACCCACAGAACCGGTAGTAAAAAAATTTGAATCCCACCACTGAATTGTAGGAAAGTGCAACTTCAGGGACTGTGGGTGAAGAGCATTTGAGTGAGTCAAGCCACCACCATGCTATGCATATATATATGAAAACTCACAAGCAATTATGTACTGAATAGCAATGAGACAAATTACAGGTAGTCCCAGCTTACAGCTATTCATTTAGTGACCATTCAAAGTGACAATGGCACTGAAAAAAGTGACTTATGACCATTTTTCACACTTCCAACCATTGCAGCAACCCCATGGTCACGTGCTTAAAATTTGGAAGCTTGGCAACCGACTCATATGTACGATGGTTGCAGAATCCCAAGGTCATGTGTTCCTTTTTTGCGATCTTTTGGCAATCGGGAAGCTGGATTCACTTATCAACTGTTACTAACTGAAAAATTGCAGTGAGTTGTAAAATGGGCAAAACTCTGTTAACAACTATCTCACTTAGCAACAAAAAAATTGGGTTTAATTGTGGTCGTAACTTGAGTACTGCCTGTAGATTGCAGTGTCATCAGAGAGCCTGAATGAATGAATGGGAGAACTTTTTTCCCCTTGCTTGGACTCTTTCTCAAATCTGTTTTCATTTCTTTGTATATAGTTGTCATTTTCTCATTAAGAAGTTTCCTTGAAACAAATATGTAATTCTTTAAAACCAGAACATTCGATAATGATATTGTTTTTTCTTACTTTCCAATAGGACAGAGGAGGACAATCCATATTTTTTAAAAAATCTCCAATTCACAAATAATGGACAAAGGAAGCAGCATTATGAAAAAAACATTTAAATCTTTGCATCCCTTTCCAAAGATCCTGCTTGTCAAGATAAATGCAGAAATAATCTTTTATTGCAGAATTTACAAATAAGATCAACACAGATATAGTCCTACAAAAACGGATTTCAGTTTCCATGCTAAATGGAAACAGAAACCCACACAACAAGCAGTTTCAATTACCACTTGCATTTTGACTATGGTGGGAAAATATCTTGTTTACATTTGTCCATACATACTGAAAGCTCTACTATTGAGAAAGGTAGAAGAGGATGACCAACAGCAAGGTGGATGGACTCAGTTATAGTGGTGATAAGACTTGAAAGAACATGTTAGAGATTGATCTTCTTCTTCTTCTTCTTTCTTGCCCAACTGCATCTACAGGGCACAGTCCTGTGGCTTGCATATCTTTGTTGATGGTGTCTTGCCAACTCTGTTTTTTGGACGTCCATGAGGTTGCCGGCCATTGACTTCTCATTGGTAGGCAGTCTAGGCCAGAGTGGAAGGTGCTGCTCTCTGCACATGTCCATACCAGAGGAGTCGGCCTGCTCTCATCTTCTCTATAATTGGTGCCACACCAAAATGTTGTCTTGACCACATATGTGATGTGGTCAAGAAGGGAGATGCCCGATATCCAACATAGCGTTTGCATTTCCATGGCACAGAGACAGCTTTTGGTCCCTGTTGCTGCTGCCCAGCAGTCAGCATCATACAGTGCATGCATATATTGCTTTATAGTGCTTTGCAGCCCTCTCTAAGTAGTTTACAGAGTCAGCATATTTCCCCCAACAATCTGGGTCCTCATTTTACCCACCTCCAAAGGATGGAAGGCTGAGTCAGCCTTGAGCCTGGTGGGATTTGAACAGCCAATAGTCAGCAGAAGTGGCCTGCAGTACAGCACTCTAACCGCTGTGCCACTGAGGCTCTTAAATCTTAAATCTTAGATTAAAGATGGGTTGGCATGCTAGAGATTGATCATCACGGAGAAAATTTATGTGGTCATTAGGAGTGAAATTGACTTAATGGCACATAATCAATCAATCAATCAATCAATCAATCAATCAACCAACCTGACAATCAAGTCTAATCTTGTTCAACATTATAAGAAATATTTTGAAACTGAATTATCGATAAAAGCAAACTTGGCAAACTGATCATTTAATTTGAATATCTTTTTAACTTTCAGCACTGTCTCAACATCTATGGCGTGCTGTTTATCCAAGTTTTCCAGCTATTCTTTTCTCATATGAAATAATATGCTTAACACCATCATTTTTGGATTTAGATCATCAAGCTCTTCTTGATCTCAAAAAAAAAAAAAATGCTTCATCTCATCCGCTTCAGCTTTTTTCCCTACAAATTCAATTGTACTACATAAGCTTCAAAAACAAGATATTTTAAAATGATGAGCAATTCCACATAATTTCCTTTATGTATAACTAGTTCCTCTTATAGGCCAGGATTAAATTCAGGTTTTTGGCTGCTATTTTTCCAAAGATGGGGAGATAGGCTGTTGAACTGATGAAGAACTAAGTCAAAAAATAATAACATAATCATAGCAAACTCTTTCACTCTCCACAAGTAGAAAATAATATTTGATCCAAGTGAATATTATTTCTTCTGTAGCCCGCATCTCTTTAAATCTATTATATAAACCCTAGAACAAATTGAAAGTTAAGTATGGTTTTATTAAAAGGAAATACTGAGATGTGAGTCCCATGTTTAAAACAAAAATCCTTGAAGAAATCTTTTTTAAAGATATTGATGTTAAGGAGTCTCTGAGGCATTAGCTTAAAACTGGACGATTTACAACTCTTTCTCCAGCCGCTCTGCCCCCCAAGCCCTCATATTTTTTGATGAATTCTTTGCTGGAAATTAGACAAATAAAATTATGAAAGGCAGAAGAGAGAGCCAGAAAAAAAATGACCTCAGAATTGTAATTTTCTAAACCATCACTTTAATGGAATGCAAGTTATGGCAGCAGGGGTGAAATTGTAATACAAATTATCATGCTAGGCCAGATAAATTATTCTTTTCAGTATGGTTATTATGTGATAGATAAATAAATAACACCGTAGGACTGATTGATAAAATATAAATGATTGAGAGCTAGGTGGAAACACAGCATAGCAACCTACATTTAATTTTGAAATGCAGTATCCCACAAGAAAAATAATTTAAAATAGTTCATATTTAGGCTAGCAACAAGTTAACATAGTATAACAGCTTCTTTAAAGTTGAGAGGCTGTGGAGCACAGTGTTTCATTCCACTGAAAAAGGCTAACAAGTGAAAAAAGAAAGAGAATTAATTAAAAATATTTCATATTCACTTGCAATTTTTTTTATTGCCCCAAAGCCAGTCCAACAATAAATAATAGTCATGGATCTGGACAAATCAAGTAGTTTTAAGTCCCACTAACTTCAATGGGAAAATACCCCTTGAAATCTAGCGTTTAATTTTGATTGAATTGTAGCCATTCATTCTAATTAATGAATATCAGAATGTCTTGAATATATGAAGCAGGACATATAGCACATAGGAATATTTATAGCATATGTTTTAAATAAGTAAGAAACTCTGAGTCACTGATCCACTAAGCTGTGTTTTACTCTCAAAAAGAGATGTAAGAGAAGAAATACTGATTACATGACATCATACTGTCTTGAATTTTATTCCAAGACGAACATAAGCAATCCAGAAAACTCATTTCAATCCATTATAACCACTGAATGAAAAGCAATACTCTAGTTGCTAAAAAAAATAAATCCAAAATTTGTATCATTAACATGTGTTGCTGTATGGATTGCTTCGCATTGCAGTCATTGGAGAACATCAGTATTTTTCTAAGGTACCATTTATTTTCTCTCCAATGAATTTGAATGATATCCAGAGTCAGAAATGATGCTTACTGTTTACCATGGAAAACTACCTTTCTTCATCACCATTAACCCAGCACTTTGGATTTATTTTTGTTTTGTTTTTAGTCAGCAATCTATAAGGTCTTGGCAGGAATGACACCTCAATGTGGAGGAAAATGCCAGATACTGACAGCAAATTCAAAGAAGCTGGTGAAGATGGCTCTCTAGAGAAAGACCCTTGTCAGGCTTAAAGAATGCAGGAAAGAAAAGCTTAGAGAGAAAGCAGCCTTAAGATTTAGTTCTGCTCTGCAGAGAATAAAATTGTTCTCCCAGGAAATTCTAGAGCCCAGCAGATTTAGTGAAGGTATAAAGGAAAAGTATGAGAAGAAAGAAACTGGGCAGCTGTTTTTATTTCACATACTTAGAACTCATTGAATAACCTAAATTAATATGCACATTTTCATTCTGGGGATTCTTTTGCTACCAATGTGATAATACAAGATCAAAGAAAGTGGCTACATTTTTGGAAGACTTTATAGAAGATATTGTTTTGTTTTGTTTTCTCACTTGGCATCACTATAGCACATAAACCAACTAAAGCCCTCCAAAATACCTTAAGCAAATCAAAAGACCCAGTAACCAAGAAGAAAAAAAAAGGACTCACCTAGATTTTACATTGCAATATATGAGTGCTGTGTATGATAGATAGGCAGAAGATTGGTAGAAGGCATCCCAAAATATCAACTAGCAATCAGAAGACACAAAAAAAGAAGACACAATCAGAAGACACAAAAAAAACCCTTAGCCTCAAAATTTATGGACAGACT
The DNA here is from genome assembly GCF_049901735.1 of Notechis scutatus. Taxonomy (NCBI): domain Eukaryota; kingdom Metazoa; phylum Chordata; class Lepidosauria; order Squamata; family Elapidae; genus Notechis; species Notechis scutatus. The sequence continues at coordinate 83,447,268 of NC_142009.1, read as the reverse complement.
TAACTATCATTTAGTACAGAAACTATTAGCATTTTAAATCAAGCCAAATAAAAAAAAATGCTAGGGAATTCCTGGAAGTTTGACAATCAGACAAATCATCCATCAATAAACACACAGAGATAAACCACACTTACAGTATGCACTATACTTCCCATAAGAGTCACTTGTGGCTATAAAAATCAAATAAAAAAATAAATAAAAAATTCAAAAGACAGAAGGGAAACCAAAAAGAAACCAAAAAAACAACAACCCCCACATCTCCTTTAGCAGCTAACACTGTTAGATTGGTGCCCTTCCTGGTCAACATTTTGTTAGTAATGCATGTGGTTGTTGTGGTTAGCCAGCAGAAAGTACAGATGGCTGAGGAGAGCGAGGATTCTGATGAAGGACCAGGACTATCAGGGAGTGGACTGCTGCCTTCAGAGATTGTGGGGGCTGGCAGCAGTGATGAGGAGGTTCCCGAGGAGCCTGTGCCAAGTACACATGCACGAAGAATTGCTCAGAGGAAAGAACAATTACAGCAGCACAGGTGACTTGGGAGTAAGGCTGCAAGGTAATGGTCCCTCCCTCAAGAGGATAAAAGCCAGGTTTGGAAAAGCGTTCTTTGCAGACAGCAAAGAAGCTCTGAAACTCAACTGGTGGACATCTTAGTTCGTGTTTGGAGAATTTTGTAAATTAGTTCTTATCTCTGGGTTTTTGGCAGCCTTGACAAACAACTTGGCAAGGCTTTTTCTTGTCGGAGCTAATTAGTGGAAAGCAGCCTTCAGAACAGAATTTGTTATTAAACCTTAAAAGGTTGCTGCCTTTGTCTGTGTTTGTTCTTTGGGAACCCGGTCGGGTCAGAACAGTGGTTGGGTTCATATTGTGGTGTATGCATCCTTAGGTATGGGGCAGTTCTACTCCAAAGTCATCTTTACCCCATTCCTAAGAGGTCTGTAAGGGGTGTGCATAAGAAAGAGGAGGGTGACTGCAAAGATGCCATGGAAGTGGGAAGAGGGAGAGATTGAAAGGCAGGGCGATATAGGAGGAGTGACAGAACCTGAGGGAGGAGTCAAAAGAGGAATCAGCCTAGAGTCTCTACGGAGTCACAATCTGACTCAGTCTAACTCTCTTGAATTCTGTTGACCCTTATCTAGCACCAAAATAGTGCGAACAACTAGTGTGCATAGGCATGACTAGTAATAAATCAGTTTAATTGAACTTCACATGTGGTCCTGGTCTTTCACACCTAACAATTTAATTGTATTGAGCTTCATTGTTAATTTGCATGGCCCCAAAAATAGTTGCAAGTTTGATTTAAACATAATAAATGCATTCTAATTCAGCTTTTGGAGGGGCTACAATGGAAGGGGGTCTAGATTATGTTTCTCAGCTTTAGGGTCATTATCCCCTGAACATGTGATCCCAGGATTTACTTCCATATCTGTTCTGTCCAGGTACATCTGCAATGAGGATGGGGAGAAAGACGAAAGAGGAATGGTGGGCACCTCTGCAAGTCAGAGTCCCATTACTTTATAAATGTGTAGAGTGTTGACACCTGTGAAATTGGGCAGGATTCCATCTATCACCATGCTTGCTCTTTTGTGACAATTGCTCTTTTCCCCCATGACAATCATTTCTGGTTCTGAAATTTGTACATAAATCCTTCTCTGCAATAAGTTCTTTACAATTAATCAGAGTTGGCATGTTCCTGGTCCTATTGATTAAACAGTATCACTTGATGGGACCCAGTAAATAGATCTTCTCTGTTCCTCTGTCTGTTCTCCGGTATAACTTTCCCCAGAGACTCAAATGGCTCCTACCTTCTCCTCATTTAAAATGTCATTAAAACATGTCTTCTTTTTCCCCCCTAGACCTTGGGTTAAGTTAAATGATAAGCCATTTATATGATTATGTGTGTTGGGATGGATGTTTTTAATCTCACTATGCATTGTTTTTTTCTTTTTGTTATATGGTTCTGTAGTATTTTTATTGTTGAAGGCCACACAAAGTCAAGAGGCCTTATACATTTTATATAAATAAAAAATGTTGATTGTTACTGTAAATTTTCCCACTTGTCTTTTACTGATGTGGTAGCATCTGCCTTATTCTTGGCAAGATAAAAGATTGCTTCCCACATTTTTCAATCTACTCTTGAGGATGCACAATATCTGAAAAGAGTTGCCAGAGGAATTGCATATCATGCTAAATCTGTCATGCACAAGGAATAGGGATCACATATAAGTTTCAGTTCAGAAGACATATTGCTCAAGCCTACACACAAAAATTGAGTGAACTAATGTTCAACACTAAATTGGTGCTAGAGTTAATGAGATTTGAGAGAAAGCTGTACACAGAATGTTTGTAGACCCTTAAATTGAAATGTTAATACCGTGTTTCTCATATAATAAGGCCGGGTCTTTTTTTTTTTTTGAGCCCCCCCAAAAATGGCTAGGCCATCTTTTCAGGGGTGACTTAATCCCCCCCCTTGCATATTCGGGCGGGCGGGCAGCGACAGCTTGGATGTTGACCTCGGTGTTGGTGGGGCACTTCGTATCGGGGTCAACACAGGCAGCACCATATCCGGGTGTGCAACAAAAGTACTTCCTAGCGGCAAGCCCCGCCACCATTCCCCCCCATTTCGCATGTTTTAATATAGGCCTTAATATGGGGGGAGGGGCTTAATTTCATTTCATGCCTATAAAACATGCTGGGACTTCCTATTGGGGGAGGCCGTATTGTTGGAGAAACAGGGTATATATTGCTAGTCCATGTATGATATGCCATTCACTAAATATATAAAATATGTGGACCCACATGTAATGATTTTAGGCTGAATTCTCCCTAGACCCCACCCACAAAACCACATGTTATTTATTTGGTTTTGTGTGATTTGAGAATCTTCCCAAGGCATATGAACAAACTAAGCTATTATGGTTTGTTCAATAAATCATAATTTAAAATATTGGCTAAGTTATGTGGAAATGTAGCCATGGGAGATTAGCTAATGGTTTTTATAAACTTAGAAAGTGCATGCACTGCAATAAAATAGGACTGATGTTACATAGCCCATAGATTGCCTTTAAACAATTAAACTATAGACTTGTAAAAGGCCTCGCCCTGTTTTATTATCTAGAGCTCTTGTCGTACTATTGCATACAGGTTGTTGTAAATGGGACTGCATTGGTATTCCCAGCTCGAACTGCATTTCCTGGCTCTACTTTTATTCTGTTTTATAAAAAGCTAACATTCGTTCAATTCGCTCTTTTCTGATAGCCTATGAATTCTCAAAAGTATAAACATTGCTTGAAATAATGGACACAAGTTCTTTCAAAGACTGAGAGTACAGTTCATCTAGTCCTGAATATTTGAATTCCTCCTGCAAGTTATTCATTACATCATTTTTTTATTTATGCCTAATTGAACACAACTTTAGCTCTGGAAGAAGAATGGACAAAAATAACACTTGAGCAATTGTTTTTCCATCATCTGTTAATAATTTATTCACTTTATTAATGTTCTTATTCCTATTCTTTTTTATTTTTAAATCTCTTCTGTTCACTTTGGGTTTTAGATTAGGGCCAGGCACCATCCATAAAAGTTTGGCCTACTTTACCCTTTTAGTTGTTTTTGTGTTTCTCCATCCATTTCCTAGATGTATTCCTTTTATCTTCATGCTGATTGAGAGCTTCTTGGATTATTTAAAAGTTGTCCTTTACCACCCACATGAAATAGTTTATGAATCTTCTTCAATATTCCATTTTTGGTAATCCCCTTTCCTTTTTGAACACTTGATTTCTCATTTCAAGTTCAAGCCTTTCATTCTTCCATGAACTTTGTTATTAGCCTTTTATCCCAGGTATTTTAGGCCAAGAAACCAGTGGTGGGATTCAATTTTTTTTACTACCGGTTCTGTGGGCGTGGCTTGGTGGGCATGGCAGGGGAAGGATACTGTAAAATCTCCAGTCAGAGGTCTCCATTTGCCGGTTCTCCGAACTATTCAAAATTTCTGCTACCGGTTCTCCAGAACTGGTCAGAACCTGCTGAATACCACCTCTGCAAGAAACCATGCGGTACAGATTACACGATACAACACTTTCTAAGGTTGTGAAAAGCATTTGAAAGGGGCATTTTGGATAGTTTATTAAGGTCAGTAATGTCCTCTCTCCCCTTTGAAACATTAAGGCAGCCACCTCCTCCAGAAAAGAGAGCCAGGAGGTTTTTTGAGGCAGCCATGCTGAACTTTCCCAAGGAGGCAGTTGCTTTCACACTCCAAAAAAAAAAAAGATGCATGTTCACCCTGATGCTCTTTGCAAAGCAGCATTTTCAAATGTTTGACAATCTCTGTTATTTATTTTCTCCAGCATTCTTGCAACTGGCACTTCTCAGCCAAGTTCTCTCTCCTTGCCAGAATTAAAAGTGAAGATAATAAAATGAACAGCCCTTATTCTATAGAGGACCATCTGGTTGCCCCATGACTCTGAAATGATCTATAAAATAAACAAAAGGGAGGCGGTTGTGGCAGCTCATGCCCTCCTGCCTTGTTGGCTACTCCACCACCATCACCTGCTGTTGCCTGGGTTGTCATTTTAGAGCTCCTGGCTCCATAAGGCCTTGGACTTTGGCACTGGGGTCTAACTCCAGTCGCACCACTGAGAGGAAATGAAGAAATTGGCCTCAGTTGGGATCAGTTTGCATGTGCTAGCTTCAGCAAGGAGATGAACTGTTCTGCACTGTGTATCGGCCAGGACCAAACTTCGTTTCTGCCAAGACTGAAGGTGGGAAATATTAATGACATCAAGGATCACCACCAGATACAAATAGCTAACTGTAAAAAAAAAAAGCCAGTTGGGCTCAGCAGGTGTTGCTAATACACACCTGATAAAAATCATTTCCCCCTCACTGTGAGTGGCCACTTTTATTAACCACTGATGATAATATGGAATGACAGTAGTAGGGAGGTTTAAAATAATAAAAGAAACCCTGCAGGTGAGCAAGATTGATTGTAATAAATGCTGTGGCAGAAATAAATCCCAAATATCCCTCCTTTCACTTCTTTTTTTCTCTCTTCCCCCCACAGATCAACAGCAGAAGAGCCTGAGTATGTCAGTTACACCAGCAGGAGGCCAGTGACAGGTTGAACAGTATGGCTGACATGAGTAAAATCAAATCTCAGGGAAAAGTAATATCAGGCAGAACGCTAGTATTATAGATTATAGAGAGTGGGGAAGATGAAATTCACAGGGGTAGTACAAATATCATTATACACAGCCAAAACACAAGCTAATCGGAATGACAGTTCTCCTAAAAAGCAACAAGAGTGCAACTCCGTGGCTTATATCAAATTATGAAGGAAAGTGTTGCTAACAATTGCAAGTACCTACACATTAGGTTCTCTACTTTGAGACAGTTAATGCATGGGTGGGATAGGCTCACAAAATCCCTTTTGTGAAACTCTTCCAAAATTTATTGGTAACACAAAATAAATGTTTGGCCAGAAAAGAAAACAGTATGTATTTGGCTAAAACTGAGTTCCCAAGATCATGAATTCACCAACAAATGAATGAGCACTGAAACAAACAAAAAAAAAAAAAATACTGTGCTCAAGTTAATAGCAATATAGTACATTGGACAGCCATATTGAGTCCCCTATTCTAAATTATCAAGAAGAATTTGTGAACAATAGGTTTCATAGTAGCACATTATCTTTGAATTAATTCTCTGGCAGTAAATTGTATGGATATTAATGGAGAATTCTGTGTTATGAGAAGCTAGATTCTTTGGGGTTGAAATAGCCCGTTTTTCTACCCTATTTAATTATTATTTTTATCAGTTAATAAATCCATTCAGTCATTCTGCAAATGTACAGGATAGACATCAGAGGTGATATTCAGCAGGTTCTGACCAGTTCTGGAGAACCGGTACTGGAAATTTTGAGTAGTTTAGAGAACCAGCAAATACTACCTCTGATTGGAGATTTTACAGTATCCTTCCCCTGCCACGCCCACCAAGCTACGCCAACAGAACTGGTAGTAAAAAAAAATGAATCCCACCACTGATAGACATCTTAATCAAATAACTCTAGTTGGCTAACAGGAGATAAAAGCAAACATACAGTACATATAAAAACAGTAATAGATGGCACGTGACAATAGATTCCTCAAGAAATATATAATGAAACACATAGATTGGGCTCTGCTAATATCCTGGCTTTATACTGTAGAGACAGACTGACTTTGCATACTGAGTCACTATGATTTTTTTTTAACTGCTGCAAGACAGTATTTACTTTTGTGAATCTTATGTTAGATACAGTTAAATATAACCAAATTAAAAGTAATGTCTTATTTGTTAAACTGGACATCTAACTAATCAGAAAAGTACTATATATATATATGCCTATATATATATATGAAAGTCAATGTATGTGAGACTCACTCAAAGCCTGCCCCAAAGAAGAAAAGATTCATGTTAAGTACTAGCATTAAAAACTTGAAGAAACTAAAGTAAAAATGTGGTTCTCAAAACTACATGTACTTCCCATGTTAATGGGATCAGCAATACCACTCTGGTGGAAAAACACCAAGAGGTATGAGAAAAATATCAAAGTAGGATAGGCTGAGCTATAATTGACTATCAAAACCTTGTTGGAAAATATATAGAACTTCTTGCTCTTGGGAGCCATTACTCAGAAGACTGCCTTGATACTTTTTAAATTCAAAGTTTGCCTAGCCAGCTACATTTTAGTGAGGCAATATGCAAAAATGTTTAATTTAGAAAGTGAACAATAAAAATTGTAGCCTGCATCCAGGGGTGGGATTCTACCAGTTCGCACCTATTCGCTAGAACCGGTTGTTAACATTATAAGCAGTTTGGAGAACCGGTTGTTAGAAGAAATTATTGGCCTAATCCTGTAAGGAAGGAAAAATTCTGGTGTTGCTTACAGAGACTGCCTCTCCGTTAACCCTTATTACATTCTTGGCAGGACTAGACTTCCTGTCTCAGGAATGTCTCTGGAGGGTTTTTTTCCTACCTTAGCTGGTACTTTGCTTGTGTGGAGTGACCATTCAAAGTTACAATGGCACTGAAAAAAAGTGACGTATGACCATTTTTCACACTTGCGACTGTTGCAGCATCCCCATAGTCATGAGAGGCCAGGCGAGATGCGTGCCTCGATGTGAGTGATATTGAGTTGGCCATGTCCAGCCAATAACATGACCACCAAGCTATGTCCACCCAGTCACATGACCACCAAGCCATGCCCACCAACTAAGCCACACCCACAGAACCGGTTGTTAAAACATTTGAATCCCACCCCTGCCTGCATCCATTTGTGTGTACTTGAGCCACTGGGGAGAAAAAGACGAAGGAGCATTGGAAGTTTTTTCCACATCTCAGCCCTGCCTAACTATTCCTACTTGTGCAGCAGCAAAAGGGAAAGGTGATACGAAAGAAAGCGATAGAATTTATCTCTTTCTTCTGCTTTATCTTCTATACGGGTCCAGCAGCTGCAAAGGACCAGGAAGCATTATTGTTGCTTTCTCCTCCAGGGATTACTTTATGAGGTGATGGGGGAAGGCTAACAAACTGTTTTATTTGTGTGGGTGGGGGATGGGGGGTTGGGACGGATTGATACTGAAACTTGGTTCAGTGTTGGGAATGCAATAATTGAGATCATTGCTAGCATGCTATATTTTCATTGTTACAACTAGCTTTTAAATTTTCAATGGAGGAATGATGATTTGGTGGCTTTGCAGCTACCTCTGACTGACCCCGCCCCCATCTATTCTATGCCTCCCGAGTCCCAGTTGATTGGTTGGGTCTTCTTTTGTTGCCCTGCACTGGAGAACGGAGCTGGAAAGCAGGTTAGTGGGGTGGTGAAGGAATGGGGATTTTGCAGTATCCTTCTCCTGCCACGCCCACCAAGCCATGCCCACCAAGCCAAGCCAAGCCAAGCCCACCAAGCCACGTCCAAACAACCGGTAGTACAAAAATTTGAATACCACCACTAGGTAGCACTCCATTTTTATGATATAAAGGGTATAGGAAGAGGCTAGAATCTATAGCTAGAGAAACAACTGGTCAGCAGGAAAAAAAAAACCACTGGTAGCTTTGTGGCTTTTGAATTCTGTTTAATTAAGACCATAATACAGCTAGCTTCAAACAGTTTAGAGATATTGGAGAGAGGACATAGTGCAAACTCTTAAGTAAAGGACAATATAGTCTAGGTAATGGGAGACAATCCTAACTGTTTAGGTACATACCTATATTATTTGCTTATCATTAAATATACCGAGTGCTTTTCCTAATCAAACAGCAAATGGTCATAAACAAATCTAGATTATAGTTTACTATGTCTTTATATTGTATAAATTTTTAGATTTCATAATTTGAAAGAAATGGAGATAACTATACAGAAAGACCGAAACTTTCAGAATTGGATGAAAAGAATCCTTGTATATCAGTAGGAGTTTAGTATTTGGACTTTATGATGACCTTGAGTATAATTTCCATACACATAAAAAATTGATGGTGCCTTTCATTATCCATTCCTCTTTCCTCAGCCTGTCTGGCTGCCTTTCCTCCATCACAGCCGCCACCACCAATTCCTGGCTTCTGCATATCATTTCATGGCCACCCTCAATGGGGTCTCTGGAGGAAACTTTTCCAGTTTCCTCCATAAAAAAGCTGATGTGTTTTGTAACTCAGTGAAGCTTATTGAAAAGCCACAGTCCTTCACTTATACATTCATGCTTATTCCTGGACATGGGAGGATATTAGATGAAAAGGGAGAAATTCCATTCTTCCTAAAGATTTCTGAGAATTTTATATGAAATGCCAGAAAATAATCGCTCAATACAGTATCAAAAACTTTTCAGTTGCCAAATCTAGCTTCTGATGCTTTATTCTACACACTTTGTTTTGTGTTTAATCTCTTTTTTTAAAAAAAAAAGTTCAGCAATTTTATGAAGTAATTAAAAAGGCTAGTATATGGATGAATGTATAAGCAATTATTAATATTCAGTAGAAGGTAGCTTTCATATTGCAATTACTGCCTTTGTGTTTTAAAGCAGAACAATACAGAAGAGAAACTTCTTAGTGCTTAATAGCATGGCAATTTAAAATATTCAAGTTTTTTTTATTAAGGTCCTTTATAAAATGTTACCTAATTTGAGAAGATTAATTATACAATTAATTAAAGACAGAACTCAATTAAATTATATTTTTAAAAACTCTTAAGTACACTGAAACCTAACTGAAGTGAGCTAGCTATTAAACTTGATGTTAATTAAATACAGATGATATAATGCAGTTTTTTAAAAAAATATAAAGGGCATTGAAAAGTTGATAAAAATACATTATGTCCCATAGTAAGGCAAAGACAAAAGCATTTTGGAGATTCATTTTGAACACCAAATAAGGAAGACAAAAATGAGAATCCACAGCAATTAATTGATCCTGCTTAGCAAATACTGGTTGATCCTGCTTGGTAAATACTGGTACCTATTTACTGGTATCACAACACACACACACACATGCATACATTCTATTGCATGAATTTACTTTAGAGATTTCAGCAAACAGAATGGTTTTGATTGTTATTGTTAACTTATTCTCAGACATACTCATCATTTTAACATCATGGCATGTTTGCCATTAAAATATAAATTGTATAGTTTGTATACTGAAAATATTAAATCTTTTCTCATGTTGATTTAAAATAACATTAGGCTCATTGCTGTATCTATCCTATCTGGCAATGATTAAAAAGTTAAATAAAATTGCCCAGCTACATATCCTTTAGAGAACATTACACAGGATTCAGATTATATATAACTTAGCTGCAAAAGGTAACATGAGAATCAATCCTTAGGTTGCATGCGAGTAGAGGAAAGCTGTTCTTTAAAAAAAGAAAATAAAAGAAATAAGAAAAGAAAGTAGCATAAAATCAACAATTGCCAGTTAAGGAATCCCAGAGGCAAAGTTATCACCACCATGAGGCCCCTGTCCTATATATCCCATTAAATGTTTCAGATCGAATGTTTCTGATAGTGTTAAGACACGGAACTAGTTCTCACCAAATCTAGATATTTGTGATAAAATCCAGTGGTTCATTGAATGAGCCATGGTGGCGCAGTGGTTAGAATGCAGCATTGCAGGCTGTTGGAAGAACAGGTGGCAGCCATCAGTAGAAAAGGACTTTACACCCCTTTGGGTTTTGCACCAGTTATACTTGTTCCTGGACCTGGGGGACCTGCTTCCTGTCATTTATGCCCCCATGACTTCCCATTTAGATTACTGTAATGCATTCTACATGGGGCTGCCTTGAGGAGCATTTGGGAGCTTTAGCTTTTGCAGAATACAGTTGCATGGATAGTGAATAGTGACAAATACTCGGCACATATAACATTACTTTTGAGCTGCACATTGTCATCATTTGATGTATCACCACTTTGCTAAACTGGGGTGGGCATGGCCAGTGCATGACACATCCAACCCACAGGACACGAATCTGACACCCCTGCTCTAGAGGTTAGCATGACCTTTCGTAAGAGTTTAAGATCTGGTTCTATGCCAGGCCTGAGGCCTCAAATTTGTGAAGACTACTGCATCCTGGTTGTGCTACAGACTGTTGATTGTGATCTTTCTCTTGTCTGTTATGTATTTTTTTTATTTATTTGATTGGAATTATTTTTAATTTATTTTGAGATTGTTTGCCACTCAGAGTTACTTGTTAAGATGGGTAGCCACACAAATTGAAAAAAATATTTTTTTTAAAAAAAGATGTAACTGGAAGCAGAAAAATATCCTGCACTGTGACATAACACAAGCTCAGACCTTATGTATTAGTATGCAGCATCTTATAATACATATTTTGTCTCTTTTTCCTTTTGACTGCTTTCTGCAAACACTTGTATTTCTGGAAGATATTTGCATTACAATGTCTAGTTGGCTAATTACCATGAGGACTGGATTTTGAAAATGTTTTACAATTCTTTTGAATAACTAATTTATTGTCATAGCCATTCTTCTGCCTGTTAAGCTCATTTAAATGGTTTTTATTGTCATTTTCAGTGTTTTTATATAGTTTTACATGTGCTGTGAACTTTTTATAAACCACTTTGAACTTATAAAGAAAAGCAGATACTGTTAAAAATCATTAAACAGAGGGAGAAAAGGATATATAGAGTTTGATGCAATGATTCCTGTTACAGTTGCTTCCTTAGAACATGACTTTACCTTAATTGGATTAGAGACAGCAAATGCCATTTGTTCAGTCTCTGTTCTTCATAGATGGTAACTCTGAGCTTATTTTTATGCTTGAAGAGTGTTCTGCAGTTCAACATATGCCCAGCATTATGCATGTTCTGTTTCTGTTTGAATTAATTAAATAGCCAGTTTAAAGCACACAGTATTACTTGACAAAAAAATCATTCCTAAGTAGATTTCATAAAGTGTTTTATTTATGTTATTAAGCAAAAGTACTGCTTACAGAAAGTAAGTCCGTTTGGGAATGGCACTACCAACCACTACAGCAAGGCACTCTTGAAGGATCTGAAAAATATATGGTAATTCTTCCAGAAGACCTACCTTCCGAGAATGAATTCAAGAAATCAGGATGCTACAGTAACTCACCGGCAGTGTGAGTTACTGAAGGTGGCAATGAAGCACATCCAAAAGGAAGCCTCTTCTGCTTCATAACAGAAGGAAGAAATAGAACATCTTCACTGGTGGATAGAATTGGTTTAATTGGGAATGGGCAGTCAGCCTGAGGGAGAGTAAGTGGTGGATTTGATTTGAGCTGCCCTTGTTGCATATGTATATATGAATATGTATGAGTATGTATGTATGTATATATGTATGTATGCATATATGTATGTATATGTGTGTGTGTGTGTGTGGTTATGTATGTATGTATGTTCTGGATGCTGATTCCACTGACTTCAACTGTAAACACTACTTTTTGGCTACTAATAAGTCCCCATCTGAATATTCAGGGATTCCTATGGGGTGATGAGTAGTTTTTTTCCCCTTTGTAAATTTTAGCCACAATGCTCTCATTTTAAATCTCTTCTTGGTATACAACATTAAAAAAAAAAATTCAATCTAATAGGTAGAATTTGTCAAATAGAGAATATTAATAGTAATGCTACCAAACATTATTTATTTTACATAATGTTATTATTTATTATCATTAAAATATTCTTTAAATGATATAGTTCTAGTACATCTGTTCCCCAGAATTTCTTTTCCTTCCCTTCCCTTTCCCTTTTTCTTTTGATAATAAGGCTCTTTGTCACAAGATTATAACATAAATACCATGTAGAATGTAGTTCTTTCATCTTCTGGGTCACTTTACATTTGTTGATTTGGGATATTGGAGGATGAGCTTCCCCAATACATTTTCTGTGCTGGCTGAAATACTGCATCACCTGTTGGGAGAAGATAGTACCCCTTGGACTAAAAACACAGTTTTTTGAACCATTAACAACTGAAGGTTGTGTTTAAATGAGCAATTGACATTGCAACACCAATTGTAACTAAGAGTATCATTTCCAGTAGATGCTGTAAGCTTTCAACTGTTCATGCTTTGTAGAGCACTTACCATGTAAAGACCGCAATATGCCTCTACATGCAGGAGGCAGAATGTTTTTAATCAGCCCTCAAACTCAGTTAATGATGCATGAATTAATTCTTGTAGCTCACTTAATTAATTCCATAGGGATTTGAAAGCATTCCCACCTATCTGAATCATCATCGTGGAATTGTTTGGGAAGCTGCCAAAACAGTATCAGAAAAAAAAATCTCAGATTCATTGACAAGACCTAGTTATGGTCCCGAGCTATCAAGAGAGCTTATGTATCTGTAAATTATTTGGATGACCCCAAAAATAGCAAACTTGGATATTTTCTGAGAATAAGAATTGAAGACTTCCCTGAATGTTTTATTCTATTACTGACCATCAAATGCTTTTCCTGGTATTATCCAGATATCTATTTTTTTATCCCTGCCACTATGTTTATTTGATTTTTCCCCAATAGATTGTTCCTTGGTCTTGAGTTGTCCTCAAATTCTGATTAAGACAAACATAGCAATTGGAATCTGTGTGCCTTTTCCTTCTGTGCTAAAATCATAATAACACTTAAGATATGGATACAGAGCTTCTGAAGAAACTGAGATGAAGAAATAACAAAATGGATGGCTTGTAATAATTAACAAGTTACTCTTTGAGAAGTATTTCAATTGACACCTCCAATAATGAACTATAGGAAGGATAAAGGAAGGCAAATATAAGTGTCCCAGGAGAAGGTTGTAGGATCCAATCTGGGTGGGTCACCGGAACCAGAGATTTAGTCTTCTGAGCTTTCAGACTTGTGCTGGAGCCCATCCTCAGGAAGTTCTCTCTCACCAGAATGTATAGGAAGGATATAATGAAGGTATCTGGGTAGCTCATGATTATATATTGTCCGGGATTGGCAATTCCAATATTCTAGGAATTTTATATTATACATAGTTAAATAGAACTAAAAGTAATGTGTCAGTTGATAGATTGAATTTAAGAAGTAAGATGAAAAATGTTTCAGATTGTGATTTTAAGTAGTCTTCAGGTATTTAGTATCCCATCTGAAACCAAAAGTGTCCTACTAGAGTGAGAATCTATCTCTAGAGATATTTAATGATTTAACCTATCCATGAAACATCAATATCACTTCCCAACAGTTTTTTAAAATTTCAATTAAAATCCTGGCACCATAAAAGACAACAAGTATGATTTCATATTCCTTCTGGATCTCTGATTATTTTGTGGCCAAAAGCCTGCTCTGTTTTTTATTATGCGCAGGCCCACACAAGCACTTTTAATTAAGTTCCCCCAGATGTTCTGTTTTGCAAGAACTAAAAATGCCCACAGAGGGAAATCCTTGGTTGCTATTTCAGCAATGGGGCCTTTCTCTTTGTAACAATTGGGGTGTTTCAATGGGGAAATTATGAATCTTATGAGCTACGTCCTTCCAAGTAGACACTGGGGAAATTCCCTCTGTTTTATACAGAACTGGGTCTGGTTTTGTCCAGGGCTTATTGGTGATTCAGGAGAAGAGCTCATCTGGATATATATTTATTATGTGGGTAAAAACCTTATAATGAGCTTTCTGAAGCTTAGGCTTTGGCAGTGGGTTTTCCTAGACATCTTTGAGAGCTTTTCTTGTTAGTGTTGGATTGATTAAAATGATTAAAAATGTATCGATTATATTTTGTGGTATGTGCTTATGATTTACATATACTCAAATGATCCTAAAAACAGCTACACTGGCTTTCCATTGGTTTTTAGGGTATGACCTGGTTGACATTGAATGATCTCAGAAACTAAGCAGAAAATTCCAAGGATGCAGGCCACACCGAGAAGTGTTTAAAAAAAAAAACATGTAAAACAGGAACAAGTTATTTCTGCAACATTCTGCAATGAAAACTGCATAATTTCAGTCACCAGGAGTTAAACATAACTTGAAGGTGATTTGACTTTACATCATTCAAATTCCACTTGATAGAAAAATACCATTAAAAGCTTGAATTATTAATGATTATGGATAACTGAAGGACTATTTTTCTTATATAAATATATCAATTTATTGAGCTCCTCTTTGGAGGCCTATATTTCAACAACTAACCTTTCAAGGAAAGTCCATTCAATCCCCTTCCTGAATTGCAAAAATACTGCTTAATATTACTACAATTTTTTGGATGTTGCTATGTCAGACTATGTCAGGTTGTCGTGTCTTAACCATGTCATATCTTAACCATGTTTATTGCTGCTCTAATAGCTACCTGTCATTTCATTCTTCTGAGTTTCCTTTAGAGTGCTACAGATAGTTGAGCTATAATGTAAATATAAATGAATAGAAAGAGAGAAAAGAAAAAGACTTTATAAATTATATGACAGAAACCCCATCAGTGATAATATCACAGAAATGTGAATGAAGTAGCAACAGACACACTTTGGAAATATGAACACTGTGATTGCTATTATTGTTATTATTCATGGACACACAGAGTTCAAAGGCTTAAAACTGGAATGACCTCAACTTCTGAAGGGATTTTTAAAAGCCTATTGCCAAGACTGTAAATTAGACTGGGAAGTTTAAAAGAAGATGGAAGATAATGGCAAAACATAATTTGTTGCAAGAAAACAACATATGTTTGAGCATGTAGTCTCCAGGAGACAAGAGAGGCACTTTCTTATAATATTGATAGCATATGATCCTATTCAATATTTTAGCCATCTTGGCCAGTCATAATAAATAACTTTCACTTAAAAAATAGGTATTAAAAAGGTAGGAATATGATTAAACAATCATACCAGTACTTTGGATCAGCTCTTCATTAAACAGTCTTTTGAAAAGTATGATGTCCTGCAACAAAAATCGTTTGGTGTTGTTTTTTTTCCCTATACAATTTGATTCTGACATAGCACCGAAAAACATTAAACTATTAATATTATTGAGTAAAGTTTTGGAGATTCCCAAGTGGAAAGTTAATTTTTATCTACAACTGAAAGGTACTGCTAAGATAGTTATGGGAAACCTGCAAATCAGGAGATTGAAAGGAAGAACTGAAACATAATCTTTTAACAGATCAATGATCCTGGAGTTTTTAAGAATCTGAAATGTGATTTCAGAAAATAAAGAAGAGAAGATTATTTTTCAAAATTTTTGAACATCCCAGAGGACATAAAGTATAGGATGAGTTTCAGAATACTTTAGGATACTAAAAATATAATATTTGAGAAAAGACGCTGACCCAGGCATCTGGGGTAGTTGTATAGAGGCACCATTTTGTTTTATTGTTATTAAGGTTGTAAAGAGACTGTTGTGAAAATAAATGAGTTAAAGATGCGAGTTTGATATAAATTATATTCTGAAACTTTGAATTCTATCAAAGTAAGATGAACTATGGATTTACCTTGAGTAGGCTCATCTACCAAGATTTTTTTTCTAGTGAAAATATTCTGTTGCATTTGATTTAAAACCATAGGTAGAACAATGAATTCATGTCCTACAGATGAACTGGCCTTTTCTTAATCTTGTGGAATATTATCATATTATTCCTTGTGATCAATGTTTAATTAAGTCCTGATCTTTTGTTTGACATGAATTTTTTTATTGACTTTCTTTGGAACTGTATTGTTTAATATATATGTATATACCAATATATATACATATGTATGTATTATGTGTGCATGTATCTATGTATGTACATATATATTTATGTATGTGTATGTGTATAATACGTATATAAATAAGTATATTCATATACATACAAATGTATGTATATTAACGTATAAAAAAGTATTCTTTACAAGATTATGAGAAGTATTCATGAGAAGATCCAGAGCAATAAAAGAAGAGCTGAGAATGTTGGGATTAAGCTAGTACCTGCAGTCCTATTTCTCCCACTATTTGTTCAATTGATATCTACACATTTAAACAAGGATTCTCTTATATCTATTCTCCCTTTTTGAGGGTATCCACAGAGCACCTTTTTTATTTTGCTTTACTTATGTACCCTATACTTTCAGTTAGTAAAATTTTTGCTGCTACTCTTTCAGAGAAAAGGCTACTTATTTTCAATACCCATCTTATTATTTAACTAAGACTAAAAAAAAGCTTTAAAAAACCCTGCCGTGTTTAATCACTCCATGTGAATTCAGACATGTGGTGCCTTCTAGCACTTAGACTAAGGCACAAAGGAGCAGTAAAGAAAAATACTTCAGTTACAGGAGTAAACCTGAAGATTAATTTTAGATGATAGACATAAAGTCAATAGAAACCAAATTGTGTCCTATTAGCTGATGGTTGGAAAGATATATTATTTACCACTTAGTTCCATCAACTTATGAATAGAAGGTCACATGCCTGTAGTTCAGAGATACCTTCAGGGATGACTGTTTGTGATATTCTCCAAAGACCTCAAAAATGTGGACTATTGCTTAACTAAATTCATGGGAATATACCCATACGTACTTAAACAAATGTGTATGTGTAGACAGGGCATGAATCTGAAGCGTGAACAGCCTCTTAGAAATAGGTCTTCTTGTCTGTAAACACTCAGCTTCATCCTAAACTTTAAGGCTATCAGGATGTATTAAATCATCTCCCACTAAACCTCCAGGCTCCTAAATATGTGGGAAAAAGTTGAATTTATCACCTTATATCACAGCTTTCTCATTTAACAATCACAGCAGTTATTTAGCAGGTGAAAAGTCTATTAATGTAGATAAAAGAAGCTGAAGGGTGTAGCTGAAATCAGAAATTGTGTGCAGCCTAAATTGTCAGTTACATTTTATAAAAGTATTTTGGAAATTTTTAGCCACTTTCCTCAAAATTCTTCAAAATTCTTTTCACAGGCTTATGATGATATTAGCACACTTGTGTTGAGCCACACAATTTGATAAAAGCAATAATGAATTTGTTCTTGACTAAGTAGAGCATATAAAGTTCCACGGACATTCTCTTTAGCCTAGATTAGGGATTGCAAGTGAAACTATGCATGCATGTCTAATATTCTTTCTCTAAAATAATTCCAAGTTCTTAGAAAGGATATTAAAATACTTCCTTGGCCTATAAAGATCCGAATTCTGCAGGCAATGGTTTTCCCTATGATACTGTATGGAAACAAAAGCTGCATGTTGAAGACACAAGATAGAGAGAATATTCATGTCTTTGAATATGCATATATATTCATGTGTTGGAGGCAATTTCTAAGAGTACCATAATTAAGAAACTGTCCAGATTTCTCACTCAATGTATGAATATCCCAGCTCAAATGATCATACTTTAGATATATTATATGAAACTTAGGTTTTTGGAGAAGTCTATATTGCTGGGAAATTATAAGGGAAGACCAAAAAAAAGGATGACTTCCAGTAAGGTGGACAGAACTAGATTACAGATACAATTGAAAGACAAGTTGGGGACAGATCCTCTTGAAGATGATCTTGTAGTTGTGGTTGCTAAGACATGGTACTGACATGATGGCACATAATCCATCAGTTAATCAAAATCACTCCAAAATAATAAAGACTTTTTCACTGCAATTTCATTTTCTTCATTATGGTATATTTTATAAATTCTTCTTTCTCTTCCTTCAAAGTAGATGGTGAATGAAATCTACAGACACCATCAAAATACTCTTTTTTGTTTTAATATTTCTCAAGTGACTGGCATCATGTATAGCAGATTTAATATCTCTTCCCTTTCTGTTCATCTCTATACTCCATATCAATCTATGTATTAAATTAAGAGTAAATCACAAGTCCTTTCTTAGTTTACAGTATGTTAAAATGTGATTGATTACCATACAGATGTTAGATGAATCATGTATTCTATTAATATACTGCAAAAATATTTTATAATCCATATGTGACTCTAATTGGTCCATTATGAAGGTCTCAATATATGTACATCCATTCCTTTATTTGTGATATATTAATGTTGAGTGATCAACTTTACTGTAAGTCCAGCTTGTGACAGCAAAAAGAACTTATCAGGAAGCTGAAATAACAATATGAGATAATATTACTTGATCATTCAGCCTTTTAAAAATATCTAATAGGTTTAGAGCAATGTTGAGAACAGGACTTCTATGAACTGGGAAGAAGCAGTGAGTCAAAAATTATGGAGCTGCTATTGCATTCTAAAGAAAATTAGTCTTCCTAAAATGCTCTCATCTTTAAATAATTTAATTAATTCTTCAGTTTTTTGGAGAACATCCACTGATAATTGCATAGAGGAGGAAGCAGAATTGTTCAAACAATTGAAATGGTGGCTACAACTGTGTGATCAAAGTATCATCCCTTTTTTACAAGTTTCTCCCCAAGATGAATCTGTTCATAGGCCCTACTTCATGCAGGAATTGAGTAGAATTGTAATATTAATCTCCACTCCCTCAACAAATAATAGGGCATGCCTTACAAAAGAGTCTTCTTTGGAAATTATTTTTGGAGAAAGTCTGTATTGATATAAAAAAAATCTAAAAGTAAAATATTGTTTTCTTAATAGTTGAGATTTAAAAAAAATATATAATAAAGAAAGCACACTGAGATATGTTTTAATACCTGCTTGATGTATTGTATTTTTTGGAAAATATCAGTGTCCTTCTCAATCTACTCTACCAGCAGATACAGTATTTTTGCACTCTAGAAGAAGCAGCGGGCAAAAATCAGCAGGTGGTTTTTATGATAGAAGGCTTTTTAAAATTTCCTAAAATTCAAACTATACTTTGAATAGGACTTTTTAAAAGAAATGAAAGAGCTTCGTTTTCCTATTTTTTACTCTTGAAAAAAGTTTAAAATATTAAATACTCTGAAACAGAAGAATTGGTTTTGAGTGTAAGGATCCTTTTCCACGTATATAGCCTTAGTATAAATGTAATTGCCTGATACCAACAGAAGTAACCAATGATTTACATTTTTTACTGGATGTTACAGTGTCTTTATATATCTCACATTTTCAAAATTCCCATTTAGTTTATTTGAAAGGTCTATCAATTTTAAACATTGCAGCAAAGTTATTGTTGTAAGATAAGTTGGGTCTCTTGTTGATATTTATCACTTGTGGAAGCAGATTTCAAATCATGGTTTTCTTATATTTACCATCCCAAAACTGTCATGTCAAAAAGCTGAATTTTTCATTAACTCTACCAGGTTACAGTACCAGCTTTCTTTTTAATATCCTTGATTTACTTTACTAAATGCACCTCAAATTAACAGCAGTGAAGCATTTTACCTGTCCGTTATTCTGTCCTTATGTTTCTGGCCAGCTATTATATTAGCTATTATATTAGATACACTAGATATTTTCAAAACAGTGTGTTGGACGAGGAGAAAGTATCCTTCATTTTTTTAAAATTGAAGTCACATTCTAATCTTGTAGGTTTTACTTCTGTTTGGGCAAAATCGGCAGGTCTTGCCTTACTCCACCTCCTAATCCTACCAAAGTTATATTTGTCCAGATGCTTCATCAAAAACTACTAGTCAATCACATAAGCTCAGTTTTGGTTTTCATCTCTCTAACCATTATACAAATATGCCCTAGTAACCTAGTTTCATTTCAAGCTCACAACTAAATATTGTATACTTAAGCCCACATCTAAATACTCCTATACGTCTGAAATCACCAAAGATAATTAAAGTCATATTTGGCGATGGCAGATGTAGGGGAGTATTTAATCTCTTGTTCTGACACAACTTTAGCATGTACACATTCCAGCAGCTCCATGGACAATGTGGTTGTTGACACAGTTAGTGTTGGGTCCTGCCCAGCTTCTATTGGCCATTTTAAGCTGTTGCAAATGTGCCCATGAACATTTTTTGTTTGAATTGCTATGGAGACTAGTCATTGGCTTTCAGCGAGACATGATCCATCCACCTGATGGTCAATGTTTCTTTCAAAAGAGCATGAGGAGTTTTATGAGGGCTTCTTGTATAGATGAGTTTAATGGTCTTCAGAGGGTGCTAGTCTGATGCTGCATAGACTTCGTTAAACCACGAAAGGCAGCTTTTACCAGCTTTGTGTTGCTTTCTCCCTCACAAGGAAATGCACTGCAGAATGTTAATCATTTCTGCTGACAAAAAGTTTATGTAGCAATACTTTTTGCTGTTTTTATTACCTTGGGGTGAGGTGCCATTTTGCCTATATAATTAGTCTCTCCATAGGTTACCTCCACTCAGAGTCACTTGCTGCCAGCACTGCTGTTTCCCGAGGGAGGAACTTGCTTATTGCTAATACCCTTCTCACTTCATCCTATACCTGTGACCTGTCAGCCAGGCTACATTTGGGCCCTGAAGAGGACTAGCCCCATGCTCAGAAATTGATTGATAAGCAACAGCTACCCAGCACCTCTCCATATCTGCAACCTATTACTCAAGCAACTTAAAGCAACTGTTCCAAACACCAGCCTTGCCTGTACTTCTCTCCACTTCACCACCTGTAGCAGATGGTGAGTTTTAGTTCCCCTCCCCACCCATTTGCAGAGGAGTTTCAGTGGAAGAAGAAAAGGCTAGGGAAACCTACCAATCATGTTCTTAAAGCAATATTACCCATCAAGCATCATGATGAAGCAGAATACCAATTTTCAGTTTGGACAATGAACTTTATATCAGCTGAAAGAGAGGAGGATAGCATTTTAACATGATTGTCTGATTGCTCTTAAGGCTACTAGATCTGAGCTGTAACAATCTGTATGAGCCTTAGGTGACAGTAAAGAGTTATATCATGAATATAATGACTATGAGGGACCAGATCCTATGTTTTATGAAGAACCACGGTATTTTGAACCCATTACAATTTGAGAGTCTAGAGTAGACCATCACTTTTTTTCTGTATGCGTATGTGTATGTCTATGCGTGCACACACATCTTATATTTAAGCCATATTAGAATTCTTCCCTTCCTCCCTTCTCATACTTCTGCCTGAATGTGCTTATTTTACTTAATTATATTTTTTCCTGATTATTTGTGATTTGGCAAGTGTTCCTCTAGGCGATCAATAGCAATTATACTCAATGAGAAGAACATACAATGCAAATTAGAGTGATATAGATTTCCTTCTATCCCATCCTTGGTTATCTGAATGTTTAGTTACCCTGTTAGATTAAACTAAGTACATAATGTCTAATAAATTGCTTTCATTAAAACCTATTAAGTGACAGTTAGAAATAGCATTTTAATCTGAAGGCATGCAACAAAACATTACTGAAATTAAAGGGTACATTGTTCAAAGAGTGAAAACCTCTCTGGTGCAAATGCAAGCGATAGTGGATGGTTTTATTTTTGGATCATGAGATAAGACCATGTTCAAACTGTTTAGTGGAAAGGTTTGACACAAGGAGGTCACTGGTTTTGTTGTTAATCTCTTGGGTTTTTCTAATCTGAATCTGGGGTTTGTGTATGGAACAAAAGATCTAAAGCACAATTACAGCAGCAGCAGCAGCAACAGCAGCAACAGATCCTGATACTCTTTTCCTTTTGATTTCTATTTCATTTTGTGTGTCCTGGGTTGATGATTGGAACCAAATTCTAACTTTGCAGTAAAAGGAATGTTCAGTGGTAGAGAATCTACTTTGCCTGCAAATGTTCCAGGCATTAAAAAAAAAAGATAATAGAACAGCTTTCCTCCACTTTGTTAGAACATTTTGAACTCATAGAGAAAGAACCTCAGCACATAATTTTCTCTGCATTGGGCCAGACTATTTGCTTGCAATGTGTTCATTCAGTATCATAAAATAGACTAAAGGGATAGTTGCCATACTGGAGAAATTGTGTGAAAGCAATAACCAAACTGGAGAGTCAGTATGAATTATTCTCTCCTCCTCCTGTTTTCTTCATTATTGTCTGGGCAATTCTTCGTGAACGGTTGGAAGCAAAGTTTAAATAAGACCAAGCAACCAGAAATTTGTACACTGTCATGAAGAAGAATGCATGGGGGGGAATGTAAGCTTGATTCTCTTCCATATGCAAAGAATCTTGGAAATCCATGCGAATAATGCTATCCGCATTCCCCCAAATTGTGAGTTTTCCTTCCAAAGCTGGTATTCTATTCAATCCCCCATTCCACCATCACAGGTAAAGCTTTGTGACAGTATTCCATAGACTGATGCAATGGTGCGTTTCAATCTTTTTTACTACCAGTTCTGTGGGCATGGCTTGGCAGGGGAAGGATACTGTAAAATCTCCAGTCAGAGATGGTATTTGCCGGTTCTCCGAACTATTCAAAAATTTCTGCTACTGGTTCTCCAGAACTGGTCAGAATCTGCTGAATACCCCCTCTGGGCTGATGTTTTGTTTCTGGATTACAATGGCGAGTTCCTGTCCATGAAACTTTAAAGAAATTCCTCATCTTTATTCTCATAGCATAATAACAATTGCAGGCAAACTGCAGCTCCTGAAGCTTTCATTTCTGCTATCATCATAGAAGGAACCTTCTTGCACAAATCTTCTCTTATTGAAGAACATCAATAATGTGACCCATAATGCTCCTTTGAAATGCCAAACTTGAGGAGGGTGGAGCTTGCGTCGCAGTGGTACAGCATGTGATCATTAAGCTCTAAGATTGCTGCTGATATCTCCATTGCAGGACGGTCCCAACGGACCTAAACCGTCCTGTAGAGACGGTGACAGAGGAGGGCACATCCTGTCGATCCCAGGGACATCGCAAAGTCCCTGGTAGATCCAGGAGAAGCCCTGTTTTCCCACGGTGGAGAGGCAGCCATTAAAGCTGCTGAAGCTGGGACAGCTCCGGAACGGAAGAAAGCTGGAAAGAAAGTGTGTCAGTTTGGTGAGATAATTTTCTACTTATTTTTTTTCTGGAGAGAACACCCTAAAAGACTAAAAATTAAATTTAAAAGTGAAGATAAAAGTGCTTAAGCAGTGAGATTAAGCACAAATTAAACCTGAAGGTTTTTTCTTTCTTCTTATTGGAACTTTGGATTTTTAAAAAACTTTTTAACTTTTGAACTGGACTGGTCTTTCCTTTTTAATTTTAATTTTTTTTTTTCCTTTCAAAATAACTCTTTGGAAAAGTTTTTTTTCTATTGTTTTTTCTTTTCAATAATTTTAGATTCTTTTTATTTTTTTTATTCCTGACTTTAATATTAGAGGGGAAGGGAAAGAAAAGGGAAATAAGTAGCGCTGCCACCTGGAGGCTTGGATACATTGTTTTCCTTTCTTTCTTTCTTGTTGATACATTTGCTGTTACATTCAAGGACTCTGTGATTTTTATTGAAAAGATAGTGGGAAGAGCATGTAGATTGTTTGCAGGTGCTCTTCTGTGGAACTACTGATAGCTGGAGTCTGGGTTTGAAATGGAAGAAAGAAGATTGAAGTGACCTTGAAAAGAGAACTGGAAATTTTGTTTTTTGATTTAGTTAAGAGCCTCGAACATATAGTGGCAGTGCTTTGCTTATTGACAGAATTGCATTTTCTCTTTCCTTTTTTTTCTATTTCCCCCCTCCCCCAGTTGGATTTTTATATTTGGACTTGAGTCCTTTGATGCAAGAATAAGACTACTTTTTTCCCCTCACTCCTCCCTTTGTTTTACCTTTTTAGCAAGGGGAATATACAGATTTCTGTCTTTTTAATTTTTTTTCCTAATTTTTTTATTTCTTCATCGTTTTTCCATTTTATATTTTTTTCTTTTTTTCCTTTTTTCCTACATAATCGGAACCAATTGGATTAAGGTATTCAAGTGCCTGAAGAATTTTTCCTTTCCCTTTTTTATTTTTATTTTTATCTTTTGCTTTTATTTATTTTTTATTTTTTTTTTTTACTGGAGTGGCAATTGGCTGCTCTTGCTTTTTCTTTTCAATTTTTCTATTGTACTCTAAGATGAGCCAGCCTCAGCTTCTTCAATCCCGACTTCTTCCTCACCATCTGGACAACGATCAATACAGGTGATGTTACAACAAGAGAAGGAGAAAGAAGTGACACTGCAGATGATTATGCAAGGAATTCAAAAGATACAGGTAAAAACAGATAATATTGAAAAGAGAACAGAGAATATTGAGCAAAGAATGGAAAAGACAGATGAAAAAGTTGAAAATATTCAACAGATGATGATGCAATACGAGGACAGAATTAAGAAAATTGAAGAACAAGATGTACAAAGAGATAAGAAGATTGGAGATATGGACACCTGATTGAGTGAAGTGGAAAGAGATAAGGGCAGATCTCTGCAATCATTGGGATGGGAAATTGATAGATCAGAATTCTACCTTAGATTTCAAAATATAGAAGAAGAAAAGGGTGAAAACCTTGCTGAAATGATGACAGAAATCCTGGCAGAAGTATTAGAGGTAACTAAAGAGAAGATGATGGATGGAATGGACATGGTTTTTTGTGTTTATACAAGATATGCGATGAGAAATAAACTGCCAAGAGAAGTTCATATCAGGTTTACTAAGAAAATAATTAAATCACAAATACTGCAGGCGGCAAGAGAAAAAACACTAAAGTACAAAGATAAAGAAATAGTGGTACTGAAACAGGTACTGAGAAGAGTGAGAGAGATAAGAAGAAATATTTATTTTTGACCAAAGAGTTACTTAAGAGAGGAATAAATTACAGATGGCTGATACCTGAAGGTCTCGTGTTTACCTGGCAGGAACAAAGACACAGAATTGATACAGTTGAAAAAGCTGAGTTATTCTATCTGGAATATTTTAGAGGAAGGGAGGAAGATACAAGAAAAGAAGAGTCGTTAATTGAATTTCAAGAGGAATGTGCGGCAGTAATTGAAAAAGAAGAAGGAGACATAGGTGATGTACCCAGAGAACAAGAACCAAGATCTATTAGAGCAACAAATCCTTCTTATAAAGTCTAAAATGGATGAGAAAAAACTGATTACAATTAATATAAATGGGCTTAATTCTGCTATTAAAAGAAGAAAAGTATTTCATAAGTTAGAGAAATTAAAATTTGATATAATCTGCCTACAAGAAGTACATATTAAAAAACAACATGATTATATATTGAAACAACAAAAATTAGGGAAATTATTTATAGCGTTGACACACTGTAAAAAGAGAGGAGTGGTGTTATATATTAGAGATACAATCCCTGCAGAACAAATATATACAGATGATGATGGAAGAATTTTGATGGTGGAGATAAGAGACAATAATCCAAAGACACTTTTAATAGCAATTTATGCCCCAAATGATAATCAAGAAGATTTTTACAGGAAATTACATATGAAAATAATTGAACTGGACTATGCTAATATCTGTCTGATGGGAGATTTTAATTGAATAATAAATGACAAATTGGATTATAAAACACAAAAAACAGCAAAGAAAACTAGAAAGACATTGCCAAAATCCTTCTCTCGAATGGTAGATGAGATAAACTTAAAAGATGCATGGAGAGAGAGAAATGCAGAAAATAAACAAAATACCTTTTATTCAAATAGACATGCATCATGGTCTAGAATAGATATGATATGGATGTCAACAGAATTGCTTTCTAACATACAAGACATTGAAATAGAAGCAAGTACCTGGGCAGATCCCAATCCAATAACACTTGTATGGAAAGGACAAAAAAGGAGATCTAGATGGACTTTAAATAATACAATATTATAATACGATATAAACAGAAAATTGAGAGAGAATTGACTTTTTTCTTTAAAGAAAATACAAAAGAGGATACATCATTACAGAACCTCTGGGACACAATGAAGGCTTATACAAGAGGTTTGATAATGGACTATACAAGGAAAAGAAATATAAAACAGAAAAAAATCCTTAAAATATTGGAAGATGACTACAAGAAGTTGGAAAAAGAACCACAGAAATTTCCACAAAAAAGGACATTAAAATTAAAATGGACATAACTAAGTATAAAATGGTGTTAATGAAAAAAGAAGAAATAGCACAAAAAAATAAAAATGCTAAGCAGAACTATTTTGAAGATGCAAACAAACCAGGCAGATGGCTAACATATAAATTGAGAAAGGAAACTCAAGAAGAGTAAATGAATTGATAAATGAACAAGGACATGTATGCTATGGAAATGCGGAGAAGAAAAAAATTATTCAAGATTACTATGGAAAACTGTACCATCAAGAGAATGTTCAGGAAGAAAGAATTCAACAATACTTACAGGAAGCAAATTTGCCCCAGATACCCAAAGATATTGAAACAATGTTAGAAAGTAATATAACAATGATGGAATTAACAGAAGCTTTAAAAAAGCAAAACATTTGGAAAAGACCAGGTCCGGACGGTTTGCCAGTGGAATTTTATAAGACATTCCAGGAAACATTGAATCTTCACTTATTAGAAATTATGAATGAAGTTATGACAAAGAAGAGAATACCCAAAACATGGTCAGAAGCATATATCACACTTGTACCGAAGGAAGACACAGACCCACAGCAAGTTAAAAATTACAGACCGATATCACTATTAAATTCAGATTATAAAATTTTTGCTTCAATTCTAGCAGAAAGACTGAAAAGATACTTAAACAATTTTATTCATCCTGATCAAAATGGATTTCTGCCAAAGAGACAGATTAAAGATAATATGAGAATAATTTTAGATACACTGGAATACTATGAGGCACATCCTAAAAAACAAATGGCTCTGATGTTTATAGATGCACAAAAAGCCTTTGATAATGTGAATTGGCATTTTATGCTGTTACAATTGGACCAAATGGGCTTTGGTAAAAAATTTACTCAAGCCATTGAAACGATGTATCATAAACAAACTGCAAAGGTTATGATAAATGGAGAGTTAACAGACTTTATAGATATAAGAAAAGGGACCAGACAAGGCTGTCCATTGTCGCCTCTGTTGTTTGTGTTAACACTGGAAGTGCTGAATAGGAACATCAGAGAAGAAAAAGAAATAAAAGGAATTAAAATTTAAAAAGAAGAGTATAAATTACAAGCTTTTGCAGATGACCTGGTATTTATATTAGAGGATCCATTGGAGTCTGCACCTAAACTGATAGAAAAGATAGAAGAATATGGAAAAGTAGCAGGTTTGAAAATAAATAAAGATAAAACAAAGATTTTAGCAAAGAACATGTTAGTAAGACAAAAGAAAGAATTGGAGGAAGTTTTGGGGGTCCAGGTCACAAACAAGGTTAAGTATTTAGGGATACATATAACACCAAGATGTAGCACACTTAAGGAAGACAATTATCTCAAACTTAAACAACAGATTGTGACAGATTTGATAAAATGGGAAAATTTACAATTATCACTGATTGGGAGAATATCTACAATTAAGATGAATGTATTGCCTAGAATCTTATACTTATTCCAGACAATTCCAATTAGATTAGGGAAAGAATTTTTTGAAGATTTAAACAAAATAGTGCTAAAATACATTTGGCAGGGGAAGAAAGTGAGAATAAAACTTAAACTGCTACAAGACGCAAGAATAAGAGGAGGATTTGCTTTGCCCAATTGGGAATTATACTACCAAGCGACGAGTCTGATGTGGGTAAAGGAGTGGATAACGCTAAGGAATACTAGACTTTTGAATTTAGGACATGACTTGCTGTTAGGGTGGCATGCCTTTCTCTGGTATAAGGGAACTAAACCACAGGGGTATTTTAGAAGACATTATATTCGACAAGATTGTTTCTAAACTGGGAGAAGATAAAAAAGCAATATTATTTAAAAATTCCGCTATGGTTATCTACTATTGAAACTTTTTCCTATCCAATAATATATAAAAAGGAACAGTTAGATATGGTGAGATATTGAATGAAAAGGGTGAACTTAAATTTATGCAAGCGTTGGAAGAACAAGGAGTAAAAATGAATTGGTTTTCATATTTGCAAATACAATCTAGATTTGATAAAGATGTTAAAACAGAAGGTATCTATGATAAGTTGACTGATTTAGATAAAATTTTGACAGGTACTGATGAAAAAGTAATAAAAAACTTTATGGACATTTGCTAGAGTTTAAATTAGAGGAAGAACAAGTAAAAGAAACAATGATTGCATGGGGGGAAAATTTCAGATATGGGATTGATTTAGATAAATGGCAAAAAATGTGGTCTCAAAATTATAAAATGACAATGTCAACTGCATATAAAGAAAATTTGTATAAGATGTTTTACAGGTGGCACTTACCCCTGATGAGAATTGCGAGGATGTTCAAGAATAAATCGGATAAATGTTGGAAATGTCATCAGATACCTGGCTCATATTACCATATATGGTGGACTTGTGCGGATGCTAAAAAATACTGGATTAAAATCCACACGTAGTTGGAAAAAATGACAAAAAAACATATAGATTTGAAACCAGAGATATTTTTATTGGGAATTTTACCTGAAATATATAGTAAAGATTTGAAATTCCTGATTGTAAATGTATTAACAGCGGCTAGGATTGTATTTGCTAAAAACTGGAAAAATGAGAAAATACCATCACAGGAGGAAATTATTAAGAAAATATTGGAATGTGCTGAAATGAGCAGATTGACATTTGAAATTAGAGAACAGGATGATAAACAATTTTATAAAGTTTGGGATCTATTCTATCAATGGTTAGACAATAAAGTATAGTAACGAAATATGTAGACTTTTAGAAAATATTAAATATATAAAGATGTATTCTTTTCTTATATCTACAAAATGATTTTAGGATAGATTTGGGATGATAATATGAATTGTCACAAAACAAATTAAGTAAAATATGATTATTTCCTAAAGCATGAATGAATAAAAGTATAGTCAAATGATTGATTAATAATGATACCAATGTATTTAATATTGGATCATATACAATGTAATTGTAATTGAAGACTACGAAATGGAAGCACAAAACAATTTGTAAACCAACCGGCACACTGTATGTACATATATGGAAGATGGCCTAATGTTTTTATGTTTTGTTTGTTTATGTTTGTTTTAAAAACCAATAAAAACTTATTTAAAAAAAGTTAATAGACTGATAAAGAATACAATATAAAATATATAACCATTGGATGAATGTATAAGATTAAATCATAATGAAAATTAGAATATCTGGAAAAATAGTCAAATGAATGTTTAATAATTGATATTATATAAGCACAAGCTAGACTGATAAGGTGAGAATTTATATAACTTGTGAGTAATGGTAAAAAAAGGATAGCACAAAAGATTTTAACCAACTGACACACTCTACGTACATAATTGAAAGAGGGCTTTATGTTTTTATGTTTTGTTTGTATGTTTGTTGTAAAAAATAAAAGCTTTGTAAAAAAAATTAAAAAATAAAATAAAGAAAAATTAAAAAAGAAAAAGAAATGCCAAACTTGACAGCAATTTTCCTTTGGGTGATCCACTAATTATCTTTAATCAGTTCATCATCCTCTCATGTGAAACTTGTTGGTTGCTGTCACAGGTTGTCCACTTCATTCTTGATCAAACAAAGCAGCTATTCCCGGTTCGTCATATTTACACGTTTTGGTGGAGAGACCTACAGTACTCGTGTCAATATTGTCATCAGTACAAACAGCCTGCATTTGGTCGTGAATTTCAAATAATTTTAGCAGTAAAAAAAAAAAAAATCAATCATAGCACCTTACTTAAAGTGCATTGGCAAGAACTCACTGCAGGCTTCCATTTCCAATAATGACAGAAACTTTTGTCAAAGCAACTTTCCATCAAATTGGTATGAAAGAAAAACAATGCTAAAAAACACATCATAGCTTCAAGTTAGTTGGTTCTGCTGTTTATGGGAGATTTATCACACTGGAGGTATTCCCTTTCATTTAACCTTCATAGAAGCACTAGTGCTTTGTAAACTATATAGCTGAATTCCAAGCTAAAAACTCATCAGTAAAGTCATCCTGACATTGAGACCTTTCTTAAAAGTCTGAATTGGCTCTGCTTTAGAGAAGCTCAAGCAGAGCAAAACCTTTAGTCTGGAATGGTCTAGAATGTGAGTTATATGGGGTAAAAATGGGCCTTTCTTTGACTTTTGTGATAGTTGAATTTTGCTGCTTTTTAATGGAGAGAGAGAAAAAAAGATCTGGTTGAAATTAGTGGGAATTGATTGACAGAGTTAGTGAATTATATTTTAAATATTCTCATATTCCCTGCCCCCAATAGTATATGGTTGCCCTAGGCCTGTGATGGCAAACCTATGACACACGTGCCATAAGTGGCACACAGAGCCACTTGTGCTGGCATGCAAGCCGCAGGCAAACTTACCTCACTGCACATGCACATGCCTCACAGCTGATTTTGGCTGGTTTGAGGCCTTTTTTGGCCTCCCAGAGGCTTGAAAAAAGCCTCTGCAGGCTTTGCAGGCTGAAAAATAGCCCGTTTCGTCACTTCCAGTATTATAGGAAGTGACAAAATGGGACTATTATTTGTCCTGCAAAGCCTGCAGAGGCTTTTTTCAAGCCTCTGGGAGGCCGAAAAAGGCCTCAAACCAGCCGAAAATCAGCTATGAGGCACAGTGCAGGTAAGGGATGGTGGGGGTGGGGGATTGCACACGCATGTGCGGGGGGCATGTGCAGGGGGCATTGCCTTCTGGGTGCTGGCACGTGAGTGCGCGCACGCAAGCTTGTACACAATTTTTGGCACAGGAGCCCAAAAAGGTTAGCCATCACTGCCCTAGGCCCAGGTTGAATATGTTTGCAGGGCTCTTGTTGATTTCTTTTTGTTCTTAACTTTTATTTATTCTCTACTCCATGCAGTTTATGTTGTTTTATGTTTTCAGCTCTTTTTATTGCTTTTTGGATTTTGTAAGCTGTCCAGTGGGCAACCATTACAAATTTAATGATAATAATCCCCATTACTTTCTCTCCATAGTTGGAACAATAAGACAATGCCTATAAATTCCCAATCTAAAGGGGGGGGCGTGGCGAAAGACAATATAAATGGTGTTGTTTTTTTAAACAAATTTTATTAATTTTTAAGACAAACAAATCATCATTAACCATTACATACTTAAACCTTTTTCCATTGTAAATTTTACAAGTCAAATAAAACCTTATTTTATACAATATAATTCTATTTTAAACCATTTCCATATGAGCATACAAATACCTCTTATCCAATTTCTCTTTACTTCTTTTTACTCTTATTCAATTTCACTATTATTATTTCATCTATTTCTTTCTGACTTGATTACCATTATTCTCATTCTATATTTCTGCAAGGTTTTATTAATTCTCCAAGAAACATAAACACACAACACACAAACATATAAAAAAATCTTTTAGGAAAGTAACTTGGCCCCAGGTACCTCTCTCTGCATGGACTTCAATTATATTCATGCTCATCTTACATGTCATTACCTATTTTATTTACCATTCTATGTCTTCTATATTAGCTTCTCCACACATTTCACTCTTCTTAATTCTATCTTATTTAATCCATCTTAATTTGAGTCATTATATTTGTATCTTTTGTCCATTCTTTATTATCCTCTGTCTCATTCCTTATAATAAAAAAAAGAATTTCTCCTGAAATCACTAATCAGAGTATGATGCTTTTCTGTCTTCCCCTAAATTAATTAGATTAACATTTAAAATAACACCTAATACCCAATCTGATTCTGCTTGGTACATTCTATCTACTATTTTTTTATTTTAAATAAAAAAAATAACAAATCCAAAATGATTAAATACATAGTTAAATAATAGATCTAAATATTGAATCTTATAACATTCCCATTGCCTTTTCCAAAGACAAATGCTACAATAATAATTTCATAATAACATCAAAACCATAGTCATGTTAAACTCTTTAATTAAAACTCAATATTCTAAACATTCCCTTTAATATTTTATTAAATTTTAAAATCAATTACCTGATTTTAACTCTTAAACCATTCTAATTTTCTATTTCTGATACAAATGCTACAATACCATCTTATGTACCTTGCAAAATCTTTTTTAAAGAAATTGTGCTTTACCCTTTGTCCCTAAAAAAGATTCCTCTTTTCCCATCCAATTTCAAAACTTTGTGGCTTTTCTCCACCTTTTCCCTTTCTTTCTTCCCCCAGCAGACCTTTCTACCCCCTTCTCCTAGCCTCTGCCTTACTGGCTTCCCTTCTCTGTTGTGTTCCTTTTTTCTTTTGTTTACTATCATTATATTGATTTTGCACCTTATTTTTCTCTTTCTTGAGTGTTTTTTTTAAATCTTAAGTCCTTCATTTCCCTTCCTTTCTTTCTTCCTTCTTTCTTAGTTAAATTTTGAAATTCATTAAAGATGGCTTCTTCTTCTTCTTCTTCTTCTTCTTCTTCTTCTTCTTCTTCTTCTTCTTCTTCTTCTTCTTCTTCTTCTTCTTCTTCTTCTTCTTCTTCTTCTTCTTCTTCTTCTTCTTCTTCTTCTTCTTCTTCTTCCTCCATCTGTTGTAGTGATTGTTGATAGTTAGCAAGCGCCATTTCTAAAAAAAAGGAAGGCTTCTTTCACACCATCTTTGCCATCTGTTTTTGTTTGCTCATATTCTTTTCGCAGTTCCTCAGCAAAAAGCCATTATAAATCTTTTCTTTTTTTTTTTTTCCCCTCTTTCTTCTTGCACCAATCAAGATATTTCAAAAAAATAGAACAATCCCAAAGTCCTCAATCAATCCAAGCCAAGACAAAGTTCTCACTTTCTCTTCCTGGGGTAGTATCAATCAAAAAAAAAAAAAAAGAAAGTCCAAATCTGTATCTTAAAGCCTTATTAGAATATATTTCAGTCTTCAAATCCTTAAGGTATCCCCTCCAACAAAGTCTTAACATATAAATATATTTTTTGTCCTCTCCCTTCCCACTTATCACATAAAACTGGTTTTTACCTGAAAAAGACAGGTTTCTCAATATCCACTTGTTGATTCCGTAGGGAAGGAGAGTAAACTTTCCTTTCAGCACCTCAAAATTGCCGCTTTTTTTCTCTTCTGGAAAGAATCATTCAAAAAGCCATAATTTCCAGGAATTGTGTTAAATATGTCTTAGAGTCCTGGGTCAACCAAGAAAACTTTCACTCTCAAAAGGCTTTCTCCTCTTCCTCCTGCGCATTCTTACCCAGCTGCCAGCTTCTTTGTGGCGGCCATTACGGACTGCCGCTGCACCGTCTTTGGGAAAAGGGGTTCTGCCGGCCGGGAGGGGGTCTGCAACACCCCCAAACCCCTCTCCGGATCCCCCTATCTTCAGCCGCCCTGCAGGGCAGCCTAGCTCCGAACCCGTCCGGATAGGAGCACCAAAAATGGCTAGCGCAGCAGGGATCGCGCAGTATCGCGAATCCCTGCCGCTCGCGAAGCCGACAAACTGGAAGTTCATATAAATGGTTGTTTTTGAAAGTAAAACACATGCCTTTTTTGGGTATTTTAGGATCAATGAAAAGTCTGATGTCATCTTTTAAATCTCCCTGTTATGGGTGTAGCACTTAGAAGCAGGTAGATTATGCATGGCCAATATTATATTAGTTTAGAAAAGGTTATCCAATCCTCAGATTGGAAATATAGTTATCAATAACAGTGATAATTTACAAGATTCAAAATCAATAGTACTGCATTGTTAACTGAAAGCCTACAGATAACATTTAGTCCCATTCTACAAATATAAAAATGTTTTGCCTCTTAAAAAGAGCCAGTAGAATCAATATAAAAGCACTTCTATGAAGTTTGCTAGCAATATCTAGTGATTTTCTGGTACAAGACATAGCCTAACTTATACAAACTGACAAGAATGACAGATATGAATTGATTTTCTGTATCCTTGTCTATATATTGCCATAAAATCTATTTTTAGTTAAGGATTTTCTTGTTATTGCTCCGCATCAGCCATACCTGGATGGTTTTCATGATTCTTCCCCCCACAAAGAGTCATGATTACACTTTTCCACAACACTGGTTCCTATAACCCCAAGAGGCAGCCTAGCTTTACAGAAGGATTTATTTCATCATCAAAAATAAGGTCTTATCTTCTGAGTAGATCAGACATTTTCTAAAATATTTTGTTGTAAGTATTTATTGTAAATACCCTTACCTACAAGCATTTTCTTACATGTCTGGAAGAAATAAATAGTAATTCTTTCATACAAATTAATAGATAAAATTAACATCATCTCCCCTTTGCATTCCAATTCCTTTAAAACAGGAAGTGGATAAAGAAATCTGTTAGCCTACAATGTTTATCAGACTAAATAATATCTTGTAAGTCAGAATTGCTTTTATTGGAACAGTCAGAATGCAACAGTCTTTTAAGTCTTAATGTGCTTTTCCCTCTCTCACTTTATCCTCATGTGGGCAAGGAGCCTATATGATATGTTTACTCATCTTACTATTTGATCTAGGCTAATTACCCCTTTTATCTGATCATTGCCTTGTAAGCAGCAAGATGGATTGCTAGAGGTAAGAATCCTCTAGTCTAGATCCTTCTATAGGGCTTTCCAGGCAGGGGATGTTAGATATTTGGTTTTCCCTCACAAGAGGTATTCTATGTTCCATTTTCCTTGGAATAAAATTCTAAGTTTGGAAAATGGAAATTACAGTTTTCACCTGGTGTTTGTTATCATTCCAGATATCAAATGCCCATTCCAAAATATTAAATTGTAATTATTTAAAGCACAATAATTCAGAACTGACACTGGGCAAATATTTGGCCAACTGAGTTTTAAATCGTCTTCTTGCCAATATTTGTGCTAGTAGAAGTCAAAGGTTTGAGAAGGGCATACAAGGCAGATCCTACTGAAATTTACTTTTGATTTCAAATAAATAGACATGGGCAAGTTCTCCTTTTCTTCCTTAGATAAAGCAACCAAACAAGCAAAAGTTATTAATCACTCAGAATCAGAGTTCATGCAGTTATTCTGATCTTATTTAATGTGGCATCTATAGGAAATTGTTTTAAAAATGTAATTTTCTTGAACCTCAGGAAACACAGTACTGGGGCTTTTTTTTAATGTTCTTAACAACAGTTGATAAGGCCAAATTTAGAAGCTCATTAATATTAGTATTAATCTCACAATTGCATATAGTTCTGCACAATCTTCTTTCTCTATAGAATTCAAAAACATCTGGGACCCTTTTAAAATAAAAGCTTCATATTCACAAAATGGCTACCATGATGGACACAGTCTGTCACAAAACACCTGTTTCCAGAAGATCAACTAGAATAAAAGAAAAAAAATCAACTTTTTGAGATGGAATCTGAGTTCTGAATACCAGATCAGATATTTGTTCCCTCAAAGCTTAACCAAAAACTTCTTCTGCAGACACCAATCTATTTATTTATCCATTCATTTATCCATTCAGTTATTCAATCAGTCATGTTGCTGCCTTACTCCAATCAACTCCAAACTAAGATACTGCCATACAGCAAGCAGGTTAAATTCTACACCTATACAAAAATATACAAATATATTTGTCTACATCATACTAGAGCAAATCAATTTGTTAATACATTACATCTCAAATTAAATGTAGCCAAATGCACACAGATTCACATCAAAGGAAACACATCCACATTGTACCACACTTCTTCAATTAAAAAATAAAAAACCCAAATAATTTCCATAATGTAACTCTTGGCCTTCATATAGACTAAATATATATGACTTTACTTTTTCCTTAGAAGATAAACCAATTTCATCAGGGATAGCTAAAATTAAACTTTGTTTAAAAATAAGAAAATATAACATGTAAAGCTGCCTCAATTTTAAATACTAAAATGAAAATCATCAGTTTTGGTAAAATTAAAAAGGGGACAATAAGTTAACATAAAATTATGACTAGAAAATTCAGTGCTCCAAAGCAACCACTGAATGATTCTGGATGCAAATAGATAACAGAGTAGTAAGTTATTCTAGAAAAAAAAATCATCTGAAAATATTAAAGCAAACATTAGAGACATGCCTAAATTATGAATAAAGGCTGAGTTACCCACAGCTCATTAACATTACAGAGTAATAAGGAACATTTAGATTTTGGGACTTAACAAGTTTTCTGTGTGATCACACAGAAAACAAATTTAAATCATAAGGCAAGTTCCTAACGAGACCTTACCCATTTCTACCAAAGTAGCACTACCCAAAAATCTGGTACTCTGCTTTTCTTAATTCCCTAGGTTTTTGGAAATGCTAAACTTTAAATAGAAACTGCTAGGAAACCACTCCTTTCAAGACTTGGTACATAATTTTCAGCCCTTGAAAAGTTCAAACTTTTTAAAATAAGTTTGATAATAATAGTTATTATTGCTAGCCAATTACTACTTTGTCTCTTATTTGCTACTTCAGAGGGTTGTTTTAATTATTACAAGCAAGGCCAGCTATTATAACAAAATTATTAAATATTTTAATAGTAAATTCTGTTTTGCAAATACTTTGCTTCATATATTCAAATTTTGCATTATTTGTGCACAAATGAGAGTAACAATAGACTCTGGGAATCTCCACTTTTTCAAAAGTGGGGAAAAAAAGATTGGGCAATGTTCCATACTAGCAGGCTTGTAGGCCTGCATTCCTATTGGTCCGGAAAAGCTGGGCCGTGATTGGACAAAACTAAGCATTCTGATTGGTTCTTATTCAGCTGCCGCGATTGGGTAAAACCAAGTGCGGCAACCTCAAATGCATGTCATAGGCTGCCTAGCCGCAGCCAGCTCTATAAAAGGAGCTGCCTCGGCTGGGAGTCTTGTCTCAGTATCTGGTTTCCTAATAAAGAGCTGTTGTCACTACTTCGAGTCTCGTCTCTCCTTGGGACCCACCGCCCAGACTTAACACTGGCGACGAAGGTGGGATACTGAGACAACAGAGCTGACTAGCACGTGGCAGATAGCGCATAGACGACCTGCAAAATGGCCAGCAGCGCCATTCAATCCGGCCAGCGAGGACTGGGAGTCCTACATTGATCGTTTCCAAATGTTCTTGGAATCAAACAACCTGAAGGACGCCACCAGCAGCAAGAAGCGAGCGGTTTTTCTAACACACTGCGGACCCGCCGTTTTTAAAATGGCCAAGGCACTCGCGAAGCCAATAGACATCAAGACCATGGATTGGGATACCCTAGCTCCCATCCTCCGGAGCCACTACGCCCCGGCGGTGCCGATTCTCATCCGTCGGCATGACTTTTACCAGAGGGATCAGCGCGAGGGCGAGAGCGTTGGAGAGTTCGTAGCTGACCTGAGGGACCTAGGAGGCTTGTGCGGATTCACCAATCTAGATGAGGCCATGCGTGACCGAGTCATCCTTGGCCTGAAAGACCCAAGTCTCCAAAGCAGACTGATGGCTAAAGAGGACATCTCCCTCGCCGACGCCGTAGCCAAAGCCACCGCAGCCGAGGCCACCCGTAAGTCAGCGGCGCGAATGCGGCGATTCAAATGGAAACAACCGCCAACCCACCAGCGAGACGGCAACCGCAGCAGACAAACACGCAGCATCCACCCACCACGGTGACATCGAATCCCCTTCTGACAGCGAAGAGGAAGAAATTCACAGACTTCAGTCGGAACGCGAGCGACGAGACCGGGCGCGGTCGTAAGTCGAGTTACCAATGTGCCGGCTGTGGAGGAAATCACGTTCCGAATGCAAGTTCCTGGACGCTGTTTGCCGTTTTTGCGAAAAAAGAGGGCATATTGCCAAAGTATGCCATAACAAACAAAATTCCAGCCCCCAACGACGGGGAAACAGCCCACGAAGAAGAGATGGCACCCCCACCATAAACCGGGACCGCCATAATGACAGCCGATGGAACCGGGACAGCTGACCCAGGAAGTTCATCGCGGTACCCAGAAGAGAAGAAACGCACCAAACAGTCACCATCGGCCACGCTTCATCAATAGACGCACGAAAGATACGTGTAGAGGTCAACATCGAGAATCAGCCTTGCACCATGGAGGTAGACTCTGGTTCCTCCCTCTCTATGGTCTCCTGGAGGACCATCAAAAGACTAATTCCCAGCATCCGCCGCCAAGAGCTAAGCGACCAGAAGCTAATATTAAGAGACTATCAAGGTAATCGCATTCCGGTCGTTGGCACTGGACATTTTCAAGTTTCGTTCAGAAACCACACCACCATCCTACCACTCACAATCGTCGATAAAGACAGACCCAGCCTACTCGGGTTGCAGTGGTTCGCACCGTTGGGGATCGAGATGGCAGGCATCAACCACACAGAAGACGAAAACTGGGAAGCAACGCTCATCCAGGACTTCCAAGAAGTCTTCAGTGAACATCTAGGCAAGTACAAGGGGTCCCCTATCTCCTTTAATCTCAGCCCTGACATCGCTCCCATCCATCTCAAGCCGCGCCGAGTGCCTTTTGCACTCAAGCCTAAAATAGACAAACAATTAGACAAACTAATAGCGCAAGGCGTGTTAGAACCCATTGATCATGCCCATTGGGAGACCCCAATTGTCATCCCCATCAAACCCGATGGCTCCCTGAGAATTTGTGGTGACTGCAAGGCCACCCTCAACCACGCATTGCAGCAGAGTGCCTA
Source organism: Notechis scutatus (assembly GCF_049901735.1). Classification (NCBI taxonomy): domain Eukaryota; kingdom Metazoa; phylum Chordata; class Lepidosauria; order Squamata; family Elapidae; genus Notechis; species Notechis scutatus. Next base: position 83,408,351 of record NC_142009.1, on the reverse strand, counting down.
CCCGGTGCCAGTAGTCCAACATCTCCTGCACTCACTAGGGGGTGGCAAGATCTTTGCAAAGCTCGACCTGGCTCAAGCTTATCAACAACTGCCAGTCGATGCTGAAACCTCTGAAGCCCAAACAATAGTGACACATAGAGGGGCTCCAGTTTGTAACCGGCTCCAGTTTGGGGTCAGCGTTGCACCAATGAAGAGATTGCTGCAGGGAATTAAAGGAGTCGTGCCCTATTTCGACGACATTCTGGTAGCAGTCCCTACCAAAAAACAATTGGAAAAACGACTGAGGGCGGTCCTACAGAAATTCAAAGACGCTGGCCTCAAGGTGAAAAAGGAAAAGTGCCAATTATGCACTGAAAGAGTTGAATTTCTTGGCTACCTCCTTGACAAACAAGGAATTCACCCCACAGATAAAAAATTGAAAGCCATCAAAAAACGCCCCCAGACCAAAGAACAAAATGGACCTCCAAGCCTTCCTCGGACTCATTAATTTCTATAACATTTTTCTACCCCAGAAAGCGACTGTCGCAGAACCTCTGCATAGACTCCTTGATAAAAAGGCTTCCTGGATATGGGGACGGCGAGAAGAGCACGCTTTTCACCAGATAAAAAACCTTTTGACTTCAGGCGCAGTCCTCATGCAATACAATGAAACGCTACCTCTCACTGTTACTTGCGACGCATCGCCTTTCGAGGTTGGCGCCATCGTGAGCCACATTTTACCAAATGGAACGGAAGCCCCCGTTGTATTCTTTTCCAGAACATTGTCCAAGCCAGAGAGGAACTATAGCCAGCTGGACAAAGAAGCCCTCACCATCGTTTCAGCAGTAAAGAGATTCCACGAATACATTTATGGTAGGACATTTTCCATTATTACAGACCATAAGCCCCTACTTGGCATATTGGCAGGTGACAAGCCCACTCCACACATCCTAGAATGACAAGATGGTCTGAATTTCTTGCCGCTTATAATTACAAATTGATACATCGCCCTGGCAAGACAATCTCACACGCCGACGCCTTAAGCCGCTCCCCCTTGCCAGACTTGCAAGAGGACCCAGCACCCACATTACCAGTCCTGCAAATTGAAACGATCCCCATGCCACCAGTAACCACGCAAGACATCGCCCATGAAACTAGGAAGGACAGACGATTGGCGTGAGTTCTCAGCTGGGTGGAGAGGGGATGGCCAGAAACCGAGCCAAACGAACTTTTTAAACCATTTAAAAACTGGCAAACTGAACTCTTTTCGCAAAGAGGTTGCGTGTTGTGGGGAGATCGGGTAGTAATACCAGAGATACTACAGAAAAAGTTTTAGACTTGCTGCATGACGGGCACCCTGGTATTGTGCGCATGAAAGCCCTGGCCAGGAGCTACGCTTGGTGGCCAGGCATGGACAAGCAAATTGAAACCGGGGTCGCCACTTGTAACAGATGCCAAGAGACTCGCTCGGCTCCCCCTAAGGCCCCACCATTAGAATGGGAAACCCCCAGAGGCCCTTGGTCGCGCATACATATTGACTTCGCAGGGCCAACCAAGGGGCACACCTTCTTAATCACTGTTGACGCTTATTCAAATTGGTTCGAGGTGAGCACAATGAAGACAACCACCACGGAAGCTGTCATCAAGAAATTAAATAGACTTTTCGCAACGCATGATCTGCCAGATGTTATCGTTTCTGATAATGGGCCACAATTTACCGCCTTGGCTTTTGAACAATACTTGGCAGACCGCGGCATCCGACACGCATTGACATCGCCAGCTCACCCAGCGGCGAATGGTAGAGCTGAACGCATGGTTCAATTTACAAAAAAAACTCTGCACAAAATGGAACATGGCAACATCCACGAGATCACCAGGATGCTTCTTCTACAACATATCACACCAAATACCACCACCAACAAGAGCCCAGCAGAGCTATTAATGGGCAGAAGACTCAGGTCACCTCTAGACCGCCTGCACCCTGCTTACACTCCAGAAAAAACCCTTGGTTCCAGCAGCAAGCACTGCGCCTTCAAGGTAGGAAACACTGTATTTGCCAAAAACTTTACTGGGGACCCACTTTGGATCCCTGCAAAAATCACCCAAGTCACAGGCCCCCAATTCTACCGGCTCGAGACCACCGATGGGAGGTCGTGGAAACGTCATATTGACCAGCTAAGATCCAGGCTGGCCGCTTCCCCCCTCATAGACTCTAACCAAGAAATCAGAGGGGGGGGAAAACCTCAAGTTCAGAAAATGAACGAACATCTGTACAAGTAGAACACCCCCCACAGACATTAAACAAAAACCAACAATACTTACCAGCCAGAAGGGAATCGTGGCAGACGGGCACTTCGCCTGGAAGCAGCGGCCGGACAAGCTCCACCAGCCCAGAGAGTCCAGGGGGGGGCAGCAGAGCAAACGACTCAACCAACCCGGAATCACCAGGCGGGAGTCGCAGCCAGAGGCTCACCCTTCCAGGCAGTTCCATCTTGCAGCTTGAGAGCGACGCAGAGCCTGTCCGAACCCAATGGTGGACAGAGACATTGTGAACTGCGCAAGTCTAGTAGGCAGGTACGAAGACCCGCCTACTTGCGTGATTACGTTACCCCGCCCCTTGGACAGAACCAGGAGGGGAGGGGTGTTCCATACTAGCAGGCTTGTAGGCCTGCATTCCTATTGGTCCGGAAAAGCGGGGCCGTGATTGGACAAAACTAAGCATTCTGATTGGTTCTTATTTGGCTGCCGCGATTGGGTAAAACCAAGCGCGGCAACCTCAAATGCATGTCATAGGCTGCCTAGCCGCAGCCAGCTCTATAAAAGGAGCTGCCTTGGCTGGGAGTCTTGTCTCAGTATCTGGTTTCCTAATAAAGAGCTGTCACTACTTCGAGTCTCGTCTCTCCTTGGGACCCACCGCCCAGACATAACAGGCAAAATAATTGAAATACCCCAACTGAAAACAGCTATTTCAAATGTTTTGAGCATAAAATAAATACAAGTTGCAGGGAAGAACACAAAGTACAGCCATTTGCTTCATATTTGGTGCTCAGTATTAAATTATGTGTTACAATTGAAGTTTTATTTTGTGTCTTCATTTTTAAATACCAGCATAGCCAGGATAATGATAATAGCGATGTCTCTGCTGCAATTAGTTTGAACTGTATACAAAGACATGTGAAGGGAAAAACTTGTTTCAACACAGAACTCAGATACATCCCTTATCTTTTCCAGTCTCACTGTAAGTATCTTTTCATATACTTTAGTTTTATTCCAAAATAGAAAAGTGGGCAAAGAGAGGAAAATATTTTTCTGATAGCAGGAGACTAGGGGCTAGATCCTCATCTCACAATTCAGGTCATCTAGCCCACAACAATAAATGTTCTAATACTGACCATTCCCATGGTCCATACTTTCACCTACTCTGTACTTGTGCCTTTGGTTTGTCCTGTCTAAGTGTAAAATCTTGCTTTTCTCCACATCAAATTTCATGTTGTTGTATAGGACCCATTGTTCAAGTCTATCAAGATATTTTAGGTTCCTGAACTTGTCTTCTGTAGTGTTGGCTATTTCTGGCAGTTTAGTGTCATCTGTAAATTTAATTCCCTCTATTCCCTCATCTAAGTAATTTATGAAGATATTGAAAAGTACTGGCCCTAAGTCTTGTGGTATCCCACTGCTTACTTCCCTCCATGTAGACATAGTACCATTAAGGACCACTTATTGAATATGGTTTGTCAGCCAAATAAATCCAAATAACCAAGGCAGGAACTTACATAGCCATTTGCTTATCAATGATGTACATTTTGTTACAAACCTCACATATTTTATAAAATAGCCAGTGTCACTGGAATAAATCATTAATTCCTACATTCTAATCACTATTAATACACACTTATTATAATATTCATAACAGTGTGATTTAATAAGTGTGATTTATCTAATTTAAGATAAATTGAGATCTTCAAATTATTTATGGTACTATAATAATTTTTTGAATAAATAGAATGGACAAATCCTGCCATTTTTGGAATATGTTTTTCTGACAGATAATTCTCCATCATGTTTCATCTTCCAAGTTGCCCGTTGACTCCACAGGTAACTCTACATTTGCATGTAGTGAAATTTTACAGAAAGAAGGGTCGCTGAATATTGTACAGTTAAATTCATGTTTCATACCAGAGCAATTTAGCTGTTATGAATTTTCATTGCACTAGGGCATTAACTCAGTAGATATACTAGCAGCCTGCACAATTTTACTTGAAAAACCTCACGTGGTGACTGATACAATTTTAGCCACAATCTTTCATGTTATATGAATATGTGACAGTATTATGGAACATCTGATTTTGCCTGCATATTTAAAGCTTTCACTTGAAACCACATAAAAATAAAGCGTCTCTGTTTACATCTCTTCACTGATGACAAAAAACTTCACAATATCAATATCTGTCAGGATTTTTTAAAGTAAGTGCTGAAATAAACAATATCCTTGTTTTCTAAAAATAGTTTTCTGCACTCCTGAATACAAAATATCTCTCTAAATGAATGGATTGGGGTGGGGAATCAAATTTGATAATTAAACAACCTGTGACCCATTGAGTTGTCCTTCCAGAGATATTTCTTTACCGAAATAGAGGAACAAAATGACCACTGGAGGCAAAAAAAGCAGTGAGAGTCGGAGTGACTTTCAACTTTCTGACAGCTTCCTCATTGATTCTGCTTATGGGAAGCTGGCAGAAATCATTCCTTGTCCTGCTTGCTTGACTCACGGAACTGCCTGCTACTTTGCTGAGGGGAGGGGGAACAAAGTAAGCTGTGGACCACAAGGAAAACTGCATTTGGACTCCTCACCCTAGTGTGTCCCTAAGATCCCCCTCCCTCCAGGGGAAAAAAAAGGCTCATCTGTTGGTTGCCTGTGCCCCCAATTAGCCCTACATCACCAGCAGGTATCCAAGTCACTCTCTCTTTCTTCCCTCACTACCCACTGCCATTAATTGATTAAACATTTCAGTCTTGGTTCCAAAACAGCCAAACACCACTCACTGTCAGGTCTTGCTATCAGCTGATTGGGTGCAGGGTCCAGAGGAGGCGGGAAAGAGGGCAAGTGTATAGCCTTCCCATTTTCCCTTCTGCTAGAGAATCTATGGGTTTTTGAGAAGTATAGTTGGAAGACACTGAAGTGGCCAAAATGTTCCCAAATTTCCTTCCCATGAAAGTCATGAACCCCAGTATTCTGTAGTTTATTTAAATTACCTTGGTTCAATAACTGTTGCCCTATACTTTCCAATTTTACTCATTTGAAGACTACAAATGGGAGCAAGAATTTTAATGATACATAGATTCTAAAAACTATAAACAAACAATTTACAATATGTTTCTCTCCTTTTGTTATATTACGAACTCTGGATCTATTTCTGCCATAGAGTAATAGAATTTGAACACACTCAAAAAGTAGTATATATGGAGCCCCTTCTTTCATTCTTACCAGGAGGTTTGGACTTCTTTCCCAAAGAACCACCCTGATGGTACCACATCGCAAAGTTCATAAATTATTTTAATTTATGTTAATATTTTGAAAAGATGTGTCGTGATAACAATTATAACATTTGTATCTTTCATGAAGTTGAATATTGTATCTTTCACATGTTTTGGGATAGGTGCCATTTCCAACGGGAATTCAACTTCACTCTGAATTCTAAAGGATGTTTATTCCTGGGGCTGCTATTGCTCCAGCGATAACCTATTTTTCTTTGTTTGGATAAAATTAGAATGCAAAGATATACATATAGCCTTGAACCCAACTTCCATATGTCTTCAGGCAAGGCCTGTCCTCTAGGTTTTTTTCCCAATAATAGGAGTTTAACAGTACACTAGCTCTGAACTCAGATGCTCTTATGACAGGTATAGCCAACATAACACCTGTGGGAATCAGCATCTTGCAGACACCTCTCTTGATGATCCCTCAACTGTTTTCTTCAGCTGACATTTTTTTCTCTTTTTAAAGATTCTTTTAATATGAAAAAAAAGAAAGAAAGCTGACATACTGCAAAGCAAAACACCATCCTCAGTTCTCAAATCCTGAGATCCACTGATAGTGATTTTTTTAGAAAATACAATTGAAGTAAGGCAGCAAGCCAGTGTTTTGTTCTGAAGCATGGTGGCCTGTTAAGGTTCATAATGTCTTCTAATAATTTTTGTCCTAAATGCCATGGTCTCCTCTGACATGGAGGAGTCAGAAGCTGAGGGCCCTTCTCAGAGGTGGTATTCAGCGGGTTCTGACCAGTTTGGAGAACCAGAAGCAGAAATGTTGAGTAGTTTGAAGAACCGGTAGTGGAAATTTTGGAATATCACCTCTGACTGGCCCCGCCCTCATCTATTCTCTGCCTCCCGAGTCCCAGCTGATTGGCTGGGTCTTCTTTTGTTGCCCTGCACAGGAGAATGGAGCTGGAAAGCAGGCGAGTGGGGTGGGCAGGCAACGGGATTTTGCAGTATGCTTCCCCTGCCACACCCACCAAGCCACGCCCACCAAGCCACGGCATGCCCACAGAACCAGTAGTAAAAAAAATTTGAATCCCATCACCGGCCCTTCTCCAACAAATGAGCAGTCTCAGAAATCAATAAGCAGTCAACTACTAGAGCAGGAGTGTCAAACTCACATCGTCACGGCGGTGTCACGTGACGTATTGGGACTTTTTCCCCCTTCACTAAACTGGGCATGGGTGTGGCCAGTGTGTGACGCATCCGGCTCAGGGCCTGGAGTTTGACAGCCCTGTAGGCTGACTAAGCCCACAGTCAGATGGAACAGGTGGAGCAGATGGAGAAGGAGTCAGCAATAAGTAGCCCAAAAACACATTGCAAAGACTGAAGAGTGGAGGTGCCCTGTTCAGCTCCTCAAGAAACAAAGATCCACACCTTGATTGAGCCATACCTGCAGATGCCTGGTATTAGGTACTGTCTTCTTTGTTGGAAACAAGCCCTTATGAAGCAAGCTTACATTCCTGTTTGCATTCTAGAACCTTGGCTGTTCAAACCTGGTCTGGTTGACTAACCTCCTTGGTTATTGGACTTCTGGATTGGATTATCCAGAATTATACTGGATTATACTTAACCATGTTCTGTTTTGAGTTTGGACTGTATTCTTTCAGGCAAGACATAATAAAAGTTGCTGAAGCATGTGGATGGTTGCACCCATCCACCTTTTCTGTTGTGTGTGCAATTGCTTACTGCTCCCTGGTAAACTTGTAAATCAGTTTGGTATAGACATGGTCAGTGTAAAACAGAACAATCACTAGGACATTTCAGATTAATGCCTTTTTTAGCAGATAGATATTCCTCTACCATCTCAAAGGAATACCTTTTGCCTCAACTAATTTGGTCTAATATTTTGAATTCCACATTTTCCCAAGTCTCATAACATTGAAGCTCTAAAAGTTGTCTCTGCTACAACTTTACCCAATCTGGTGGAGCATGTTATGTGAGTAGAGTATATAACCTTTGTTTTCCCATAAACAGAATCCAAAATTATTTGTCCCCTAATGTACAATATGCAACAAACAGGGTAGTCAAGGGGTTTTCAGTATGACAAGGATATAAATAGGAACCCTTTTAATATATTTTTATTGTCTTATAAAAAAAGATGGTAGAGACTCTGAAAAAGTGCAGAAAAGAACAACAGAGATGATTAGGGGGCTGGAGGCTAAAACATGTGACAAACACTTGCTGGAATTGGGTATGTATAATTTAATGAAAAGAGGACCAGGGGTGACATGATGGCAGTGTTCCAATATCTAAGGGGCTGTCACAAAGAAGAGGGGATCAACCTATTTTCCAAAGTACTAGAAGGCAGGACAAGAAACAATGGATGGAAACTAATCAATGAGAGAAGCAACCTAGAACTAAGGAGAAGTTTCTTTCAGAAGTAGTGGGTGCTCCATCACTGAAGGCTTTTAGAAGAGACTGGACAGCCATTTGTCTGGAATGGTATATGGCCTCCTGCTTGATCAGAGGGTTAGACTAGAAGACCTCCAAGGTCCTTCCCAAATCTGTTCTGTTATGCAAGCCTACACATTAAAAGACAGGGAGCAGAGTTTTTATGTGTATAATTATGGCCATTTCATTGACTTTTTGACTCACCCTGAAGACATCCCTACAGGCTTAATATTTATGCTGATCTTCACGTTTGCCAACATCTAAGCAATAAGTGAATCATACATTGTCAAAAAGATAAAGTACCATCCCTTACTTAAAATATGGAGGGACAACTGGGATCAGTAAGGATGTTGTTGTTGTTACCCTGTGGGGCAATCGTTTTCCTGTTTTTTAGGATTTCAGAATTACAGTGTAGATGCCATAATTAAGAAGTGGTAAATTCGGGGTTTTATTATTATATACATTAACTAAGCATTGCACATCTGCTCTTCAGTATAGGCCTTGTTAATTGGGTGACTGACTTTTTTTATTTGAAATCAAGGGCCATTTGGCTATATTTGAAAGTGAAGAGGCCACAACACTTCAGGGAGAGTTTTCAATTTCATGTCACGGCAACAAACGTATCCAGCTTCAGCTTCCATGAGGGTTTTTAATAACACGCCACAGCTGATGTCAATATGACATGAAATGATAATTGGTTCCAAATCAGTTCATTTTGATTTCTTTCTCATTTTTCTACAGTATTTTGGCTTGGCTTGACCTGACAGACTGCCACTACAGCAGCTCATCCTGAGTAGTTCACATTGATTTGAAAACCTGAACCTTTTCTGCAGTCCCCAAAAAGCTGACATTTTCAAGGAAGGGAACAGGAAATTCTCATTCTAACTGGAATAAAAAGTTCCCGTTTCAAAAAATGTCTTCTGGTTCAAGATCAACTGATTTTTTTTTTAAAAAAAGGATAAAAGTATAATACTAAAATCTGCACTTAGGATCAAACCTCATTTCAATACTAGTCAAAGACATTTTGTAGAAAAGCACGAAAAATGCCACTTCTTTCCATCCCCACCCCGCTTTTTCACATACGGTACTTTTGAATTTGTGAATACAGAGGAAAACTAGATTGGCAAATTCAGCTTTTGCAGTGAAAGGCTAGCTTCTGGTTTCAGTAGCTGTCTTTTTTGCTAAAGAAAATATAGAATTAATTCATAGTATGATATTCCTAAAGGAGGCCAGATGTCTAGAAATTGTCTTTCCTAATCCAACTCAAGATTACCCTTATTTAATGACCTGTTGGAACCTTTCATTTCAGTTGTTTCTGGGCACAGTTTCTCAGCTACCATGCTATTTCTTTGAGTATGATTTTTACCAAGGGCCCTAACTTTATCAGCTGATGATGTCAGTCTTTTAAAATATCCAAGAGCTGAATTCTGCAAAGCAATTTCTTCTGTAAAATAGCCTGCACATAATTTCATCAGTAGAAAAGATTCCTTAGAAGGATCAAAATAGACTTTTCCTAAGTAACACCTCCCAGTGTTTTTCATTGAAACTTAGGACCACAATTAAGCCCAATATTTCTGTTGCTAAGTGAGACATTTGTTAAGTGAGTTTTGCCTCATTTTACAACCTTTCTTGTCACAGCTGCTAAGTGAATCATGCAGTTGTTAATGTGGCTTGCACATTGACTTTGCTAGTCAGCAGGTTGTAAAAGGCAATCACATGACTCCAGGACGTTGCAACCAGTCATAAATAGGAGTTGCCAAATGTCTGGATTTTGATCACATGACCATTTTGTTCACATGACTGTGGGGGTGCTGCAATGGTCATAAGTGTGAAAAATGCTCATAAGACATTTTTTCAGTGCCTTCATAACTTCAAACGGTCACTAAATGAACCACTGTAAGTCAAGGACTATCTGCGTTAGTAAGGTATGAGCTTGGGGTAGAAGTGTGCTGAAAAGAAACAAGCCCACATATATTTCCATCCACCTTTTTTTCTCCACTAAAATCATGTTGAAAGTCTAGTCCAAGGGTGTCAAACTCGATCCCATTGTGGGCCGTGTCAGGATTTTGTTTGCCCTTGGGGGGCAGCGATGGGTGTGGCCTGGTCATCATGGCTGACTGGGTAGGCATGGCCAGGGTGGCACGGGCCGGTCCCTCGCTGTCTCCAGGATGGCCCAGTGGGACACCTCTGGACCTATTGTGAGCCAGATCTGGTCCGTGGGCCATACGTTTCACACATCTGGTTTAGTCAATGGAGGATAGTCAGGTTTATTAGAAATGGAAAGACGGATGCTTTTTGGCCTTGGGCTAAAGTTCATCAAGACCCTCCAATTTAGATCCTGCATGTGCCTAGTTTTTTTCAATACAACAAAATTAAATTATATCTTACTTTTTATATGTGTTATTTTATTTTCATGTATCATTTATATTGAGAAATCTGAAAACAAGAAAACCTAGAGATTAAGCATTATTTTAACAAGCAACTATAGTTTGCGTGTATATGTTTTTACAATTGCAATAGGAATAGCAATAGCACTTAGACTTATATACCACCCCTTAATGCTTTACTTAATGCTCTATGGGTGGGTTTATTATTTGCATATTGCACCCAACAGTCTGGATCTGGCTCTCCAGCTGACAAGGACAACATCTGTTACTGCTATTGCTATAGCTATTGCTATCTTAACTGCCTGTTAGGACCCAGCCAAGAATAGATTGCTGCTAAAGAGAAGGTATGTGTTACCCAAAACATCTGCTTCACCTATTAAAATATTAGTAGGTGAGGCAGAAAATCCCAGCAGGATCTCTCCCCATCCTGATAAGAAGGGGTTGTAGTTGTTAAGAAATGGGTTTGTAACATGGGGTTGAATAATTAACAATTTACTGAACTTCATGACCCCCCAAATCTCTATCTGAGATGCAGCCAACTCTTATCTCCAGGCTCCTACTATGTTGTTAGTCAAGTGGGAGACCATATAAACTGAATGACTGAGGTAAACTGTTACCTGTATGTTTCTAGATGCATTTCATCCATTTTTTGCCACCACAACAACAATATAATATATTTGAATGAGTGAAAATATACATGCTGATCAGTTGGACTGCTCATCAGCAGTCAACCTATTTCACTTCTGTCCAGAATCCACTGATTTAAATGCTCTGGTTTCTTATAGGGATTGGGGAATCTCAGATTACAAGAAAAATTCATCTCTTGCTTGGACTTCCTCAAACCAGACCTTACACGTAAGTAAGTCACGGAGTGTGTTTCCTTGTTTGTTGCAGTGTTTATTATCTCACACTCCAATTGCAAAGATCCTTGAAGCAGCTGGCAATCATGGAAATAATGAATACAACATTATTAGGGCTAATTCTGTCAGTTTGGCAGAACAGTCATAAAATAAGTAGAAATCGTTAACTTCAAAAACACTGCAGAATTAGAATGCCTGAGAAAAACAAATTATCTTGAGCTTCCTTGAAGAGAAAACTTCTTAATCAAACGATGATTTTTATAAAATAATGAACTGAGAAAACCATGTCCCCTGAGGTCAAATCATCAGCTCTGAAGAGGCCTTAGATAATTGTTGCGATAGGCTTTTCCTCAACTTCATCAAATTGCATGAAAACAGAAATCCAGGCCAGGAAGTTCATAACTTCAGGGTCTATCAGTGACTTAAATTAACTTTTTAAAAATATGAGTTATGCTTGCTATATTTGTTTTCTTTTTGTTTTCTTTTATTTGTTTATTTATTTGTTAAATTTCTTTGGTGAAAAAATAGAATACAGTGAAAGGAACAGGGGTGGGATTCTACCAGTTCGCACCTATTCGCTAGAACCAGTTGTTAACATTCTAAGCAGTTCGGAGGACTGGTTGTTAGAAGAAATTACTGGCCTAATCCTGTAAGGAAGGCAGGAAGGAAACATTCTGGTGTTGCTTACAGAGACTGCCTCTCCATTGACCCTTATTACATTCTTGGCAGGACTAGACTTCCTGTCTCAGGAACTTCTCTTGAGTTTTTTCCCCCTCCTTTGCTGGTACTTTGCTTGTGTGAAGTGACCATTCAAAGTTACAATGGCACTGAAAAAAGTGACATGACCATTTTTCACACTTACGACTGTTGCAGCATCCCTCCAGTCATGAGAGGCCAGGCGAGGAGATATGTGCCTTGATGTGAGTGATATTGAGTTGGCCACATCCAGCCAATAACATGACCACCAAGCGATGTCCACCCAGTCACATGACCACCAAACCATGGCCACCACCTAAGCCACGCCCACAGAACCAGTTGTTAAAAAGTTTGAATCCCACCCCTGGAAGGGACTCCAAAGCTCCTGTCGCAAATATCTTCCGCATCAGCTCTTAAAACTGAGGAATTTGAAGAAGGCACTCTGAATATGATGAAAAAGCTTGGCAAAATATAGGTAAGATAAGAAAGTCCTCCAGGTATCTTTATCCCAAAATATTTAGGACTATAAAAGGAAGTACCAGCCTTTTGACTTGTCTTTATAAAAAAAAAAAGAGGGCAGTTGTTCCAGTCAATCCTTCTCAGATATCCAGCTTATTGGTTTTGCAACAATTGAAACTTCCCAATACAGGTAATCCTTGACTTACAACCACAATAGAGCCCAAAATTTATGTTGCTAACTGAAACATTTGTGAAGTGAATTTTACCCCATTTTACAACCTTTCAAGCCACAGTTGTTAAGTGAATCACTTCAGTTGTTATATTAGTATCCCGGTTGTTAAGTGAAACTGGCTTCTCCATTGACTTTGCTTGTAAGAGGATCACAAAAGGAGATCACATGATCCTGGGACACAGCAAAGGTCATAAATATGAACCATTTGCCAATTTTTGTCGCATAACCATAGGGATGCTGCAAAGGTTGTAACTGAAAATTGGTCATAAGTCACTTTTTCCACTGCTGTTATAACTTTGAACGGTCACTAAATGATCTGTTGTAAGTCAAGGACTACTTGCATTCTTTAAAGAGGCACTTTTAATCCTTTTTTGGACAATAGCAATAGCACTTAGACTTCTATACCGCTTCACAGTGTTTTACAGCCGTCTCTAAGCGGTTTACAGAGTCAGCCTATTGCCCCCAACAATCTGGGTCCTCATTTTACCAAACTCGGAAGGATGGAAGGCTGAGTCAATCTTGAGCCTGGTGGGATTCGAACTGCCAAATTGCAGGCAGTCAGCAGTCAGCGGAAGTAGCCTGCAGTACTGCATTCTAACCACTGCACCACCACAGCTCATAGCTATATAAGTGATGGGCAGTTGGATTCCATTTGAATGATGAATGAACGAACGAATGAATTCTTTATTGGCCAACTTTATTGGCCAAACTTCAGGAAATCTTGTCAGAAAAGGGTCCAGTGGCAGAGGAAGATGAGGATGAAGCCACACAGGGCTGTCTATTTGAATCAGAGTCAAAATGGCAGAACTGATTGGCTGATGATAGACCAGTCTCCTTATTTAGCCACCCAGCTCTGGACAGCTTACAACAATCAAGGAGCGCCAAATATAAAAACCAGGGCTACAATCTTTTCTTCTTTTTTTTAACTTGGAACACCCTTGGAGCCGAATACAACCATCATAGAACCAGATTGCCCATCTCTACTGTAAAACGAGCCCTTTATATATTAGCGCACTCCCCACACCGTAATTATATATTACTGAACACATGAAATAAATTACCAAGCATATGTGAACTTCAACCCAGGCTATCACTGCTACATAAATGAATACAAATGCAGAGGGCCTTAATATGTTCATCAGGCTGCACATCGGTTTCTGATTGAAGGAATATGACAATTTACTCCATTAAAGGGGAAAAAAAACCTGACACACTCAAATTTATCTCGCTCAGTAGAGGGATGCCTGCATTAGTTGTGCATTATTTGATTACCTCTTATATTTATTGTAATCTCGCCATATGTATCATTCTGTTTAAGGTAAGTAGATGTTATTTACAGCACTTCTCCTGGCAGTTCATTTTGGTGTAAAATAAGCGAAGTGCTATGTAAAAATTATCCGTTCAGGAATGCAAACATGTTTTCAAGTGATTTATTCTTGGTTTTATTTTGATTTTATATACTGGCATCGGTGGCTGACATGCTTCTGTTGGATAAGCTTGTATGTTTCTGTGTACTGAAGTTGAATTGCTAGAAGTCTTTGGAGGTTTCTGGCTGTTCTTACATGCCCTTCCCCTCTGATCTAACTTTAGACATAACAACAAATGAAAAAAGGCTTGTCTGTAATTGTACTTATTTTCCTCTCCTTTTTCTTGGCACAATCCTGATTTATCATTATTTTCTCCCCCTCTTGTTTTCCCAGCAAACGTCGGTCAAGACTCCCTAATGATAACAAAGGCCTGCTGCCAATTGCAACAGTACCTGTTGTAATCACTGGAATTCAGGCTTTTCAATTTTCACTGTTTGCCTTGGATCAGGTAGCTGTGAGCTAATGGAACAGAAGGTCATCAGATGAAGGGCTGATAGGAGAGAGGGACTATTCTACTTAACATGCATGGAGGATTATGCTTTTCAAGCGTCCTAGAGCTAATCTTTCAAGTTGTCCTTTTTTGACTTTCTCGGTTTAATCAGCTTAATCTCGCCTTCCTTTTTTTCCCCCCTTCTGATTACAAAGATTTTCTGTAGAAATCTTACCTTTACAATAAAGGCCGTATGGCAATTTATTTTCATATTGATCCTAAATTCACTTTCCCTTTATGGATAGGGTAGAGAAATGGGAGGAAAGAGGAAATAATGAGAAAAGATACGAGCCCTTCCATACCACGGCTCCTTTGACACAAGGCAGGGTATTTTAAAGCCTAATCACAACATGAGGCAGTGTCTGTATATACGTTACACAGACTAAGGGAGAGTAGAGTAAACCTTTCCAGTAACAGTGTGTCCATAACCAGGAGGAGTGGGCTGCTATGGGTTCTCAGGGGTTTGGGAGATCCTCTAGCTAAGATTCTGCACAGTTTGGAGGACCCCCCAAATCCCACTCCTGGCTGGCCCCGCCCCTCCCAGCCCGCCCCTCCCAGGAGTCCCCATGAAGCACGTTTTGGATGCAGGATGCATGCGGAGGCTCAGGGAGGCAAAAAATGGGCCTCCCGGAAGTTTGGGAAGGCTGGAAAAGGGCCTGTTTCCAGTTTCCAGAGAGCCCCCGGAGCCTGGGGAGGTTGTTTTTGTCCTCCCAAAGGCTCAAGGAAAGCCTCCGGAGCCCGGGAAGGGAAAAAACGCTCCCCCCACATCATGGTGCAGGAGGCTGACTAGGCCATGCCCACCATGGCCATGCTCACTCAGCAACCAGGCAGAGAACCCTTTGCTAAAATTTTTGAAGCCCACCCCGGCCATAACTGCTTGTCCTGGTGGTTTCTGCCCATCCCTCTAGGTCTGCCAGAATGGGCATGCTTCAAGTCCCTTTGGTAAAGCAGTGTTCCCTGATAAATCAAGTGTGCCTTCTCTGACATAGTACTTGCCTTATGGAACAGCCTCTCCATCCCCTATTTAAGTGAAATGGGGTGGGATTCTACCAGTTCACACCTATTCACTAGAAGTAGTTGTTAACATTCTAAGCAGTTCGGAGAACCGGTTGTTAGAAGAAATTACTGGCCTAATCCTGTAAGGAAGGCAGGAAGGAAACATTCTGGTGTTGCTTATAGAAACTGCCTCTCCGTTAACCCTTATTACATGCTTGGCAGGACTAGACTTCCTGTCTCAGGAACTTCTCTGGAGTTTTTTCCCCCTCCTTTGCTGGTACTTTGCTTGTGTGAAGTGACCATTCAAAGTTACAATGGCACTGAAAAAAGTGACTTATGACCATTTTTCACACTTACGACTGTTGTAGCATCCCTCCAGTCATGAGAGGCCAGGCGAGGAGATATGTGCCTTGATGTGAGTGATATTGAGTTGGCCACATCCAGCCAATAACATACCACCAAGCGATGTCCACCCAGTCACATGACCACCAAGCCACACCCACCACCTAAGCCACGCCCACAGAACAGGTTGTTAAAATTTTTGAATCCCACCCCTGGAGTGACATTAATCCTGTTGCAAATACCAAACTCTCCCTTCCCTTCAACTTGGAATATTTTTATTCAATGTGTGTATTCTGTTGCATCATTTGTTCCCTGCTCAGACCTCTATTAGTGGATGGGCAGCTGTATAAATGTGCAAACTAAATAAAGGCATTTAAAGTCCCCTCATACCTTCATACTAGCATCTACACCTCAATGTGTTTGTTAACAGTTGTTGCATGTCTAATGTCAATGTGATTTTTTTTTAGATCTGGCATTAATGGACTGAAAAGCACTATTGTCAACAAGGTCACTCACAATATGTTGCTCTGCCCCCAGAGCAATTAAATGGAGGTTGTTTTAAAACCTAGCTGTAGATGGGAGGGAGGATTCTTCAGGATGAGTCATGGCCCTAAAGAGGGAACCAGCAGCAAAAAGGTGAAGCCTCTAACTTCTACTCAACTCTTGATGACTACCAGACGTATCCCCATAGTTTTCTTGACAGCAGAACAGATACAGTTTGCCCCTGGTTGTTTTTCCAATTATCTTCATGGTGGTCTCAATGGAAGGTTTGGCCTGGCTTAACTTTTTCAAGGTCAGCATAAACAGGCTAGGTGCAGCTGTTATCCATTACCAGTTACCTCTAGAAGCTATTTTAAGAATGGGAAGATTGTGATCAGATGATCCATGCTCTTTTTGACCAGTTGCTAATTGTTTCTGGGCAGATTTAGGATTCCTTTCTTCTTTTAGCTTCTTATATGGTATTTAAACCCTTAAGGGCTGCCTAGATTTGGAGGTAACTGTTGAAGGAGAGAATTCTTGCAAATACTGAGCTGTGATTTAATGGCTCTTAAAGAAAAGAATTCTTAAGTAGGAGTCGTAGTAGCTCAAGCTGGCAGGTATCTTAGACAACCCTGTGTGTACATCCTAAGTGTGTGGGTGGGTATCAGAGACAGTTGGGTGGGCAGAAAGAGAGGATGGAACATGTTATTAAGAAAAAAACAACTACCTCTGGCTCCTGCTCTATAATATACTGTATTTATGACTGTAAAAGTAGGATGTTTTAAATTCTGTCCTAAGCTTTTAATTCATTAGTTACTTTTCGTATTTGTAGTTCTGTCATAACATTTTAATTTGCAATTTCGTTTGAGCAATGGGATTTTGGGTTTGGGTTTTTTTGGTTGAACTGATATATGCAACATATGGAAAACTACATCACTTGGAACTCCTATTTTTACACAACTACTGCGAGTATAGGAGCTTTTGTCGTCCTTTGCATTATTTTCAGCTAAGGTAACTGTATTATTTTTTTAAAAAGTGACAACATGTTGCTGGCATGCTGCTATGTCTTGCAGGCTGTTATTTGAAATATATCATAAGAATAGAACAATATGTGATATTTTGCTACTGCGTTCTGGGAGATTGTACCCAAAAAATGGCTAGCTTTATGAATGTGGGCAGACATTTTTCAAAACAATGCCTCCAGTAATGGTGTCAATAGCTCAGGGACATTTGAAACAACCATTTGTGTGTGCTCTAAAAAAATAACGATTATGTTTTTCCTCACTTTATATAAGATTAGTCAAATAATATTTATATAAGATTATATATCTTTATGTAAGATTAGTCAAATAATATTTATATAAGATTAGTCAAATAATGTTTATATAAGATTAGTCAAATAATATTACAGCTTGTTGCCTAGCTAAACAGAACAGACCATCCATGTGTTCAGTCCCTGTTTCCCTTTTTGGAAGAAGGAATTTCACCCAAAAATGGAGGGTTCAAGTGAGACACCAAGTAACTGCCTCATTTGCTCATTCTTTACGTCACCCCATTGTTTCCATGGCTAGTGGGAAAGCATTCGTAGACATTTCCTCCTTTGGTCAAAATGATGAAAGCTCCCCTAGTCCAGGCTTGGCTTTTCATGTATTTGTGTGACCATAAAGCAGTTTAAAAGATATGAGGATTGTCTATGGAGATTCTCCATCATCCAGGTCATGGTTGTCCCAAAGGTGCTTTTTCAAGAGGCAACTGGACTTTCTGGTTTTTCTTTGAAGATGTTTCGCTTCTCATCCCAGAAGATCCTTCAGTTCTGAGAGCAAAATGTCTTCAAGAAAAGCCAGAAAGTCCAGCGGTCTCTTGAAAAAAGCACCTTGGGGATATGGGGATTGGATCACAATGCTACTTTCATCCACCTGCCCTCTCCCGTCCTCCAGTGATCCACTGCATCAGGATTGGTTGACCATCCAATTGAGAAGGCATGCATTAAAAAAATCACCTGTATAATAATTTTAGGGCAGGGGATCCTGATTAGAAGACATCTCTTCAAGAAGCTCTGTATTGTATGAAAACTATGCAATAAGGGTAGTGTGAATGGATAAGGAAGTTACATTTCCCTGATACATCATTCCTAAAATGAGTCAATCTTCTTTGGACCATCACTGAAAGAGGTCTATCTGTTTTGAATAGCAATGTCCAAAATTCAGTCTAGGTGAGAGGCTTCTGTTTAAAAACAATACAATGGTGATGATAGGAGGTCTGAATGCCCCTTAATGCAAAGAGAGGGCAATGTCATATTCATTCCTTTAGCCTCATTTTATCAGTTGCTCTGAGATTTCAGTCAGCCACCAAATCTCACCCCCCCGCCATCCACCTCCCATAACGTCTAGAAACACAAACTTTTTCTCCTTGTCATCTTTTTTAACCACTGTTTCAACAATGAACAGCTTGTGAGAACGGCCTGCTTGATTCTAAGTTCCAGACTTCAGGAACTGAGAAATAGGTCAATTCTTGGCTATTTTACTATGTTAGGGCTAACCAGACCTCAGATAATACAGCAAAGCTTTTAAAGAGAAATTGGATATGGTGATTTGTAAATTATTAGCTGAAATTGGTCTCCACCACCACTCCCAACACCTCAAAAAAAATTGATTACAAATTGCTTGGACTGTAAAATTGCTTGAAAATGAGACATACATCAAATTCAGGAGAAAATTACTTAGAATGGAGTTGAGAATTGTTATTTCATGTGGTCATGTTTATCTGACTTGACAATCTATACATATAAAATCCTTCAGTGGTATCTGTTGTCTACACAATTTAGTAAAGCAAGGTACAAATTATATGGGCAATGTTAGCAAACACTCCTTGCTGTTCTAATTATATATTGGGTGAAGTATTAGCTAGTACATTTCAGCATTGCAAGTCCTAAGAAAACTCTATGCAAGGGTATGCAATAGTCACAATTATTCCACCCTTTCCAGACATCAAAACAATAGTTGCATTTATTTTTCTTGCAATGATATTACTTTTTTTTCTACAAAGTGGTCTACAAAAGTTCTCACAAAAAGTTTTTTTTTAAATATGACAGCTAAGTAGTTATATAAATTAACCTGGTTTATTGCCATACAATGAGACAACAGATACCAATGTATGGCATTCTTACTATCCTAAAATGCTTTGAGGGCATTGATCACATGACGGGAACCACATTTAGGATCCACATATCTATTAAGAGCTGTGGTGGTGCAGTGGTTAGAATGCAGTACTGCAGGCTACTTCTGATGACTGTGGCTGACTGCAATTTGGCAGTTCAAATCTCACCAGGCTCAAGGTTGACTCAACCTTCCATCCTTCCGAGATCAGTAAAATGAGGACCCATATTGTTGGGGGCAATAGGCTGAGTTTGTAAATCACTTAGAGAGGGCTGTAAAGCACTGTTAAGCGGTATATAAATCTAAGTGCTATTGATATTGCTATCTCTGCTTCTCTGCTACTATGCAAAGGTCCAGGAGAAAGGATATACAGTATTCTTTCTGGCACAGAGACCGGTTTTGTAGAAGACAATTTTTCCGTGGACCGTGGGAGGGAATGATTTTGCATACAATGTAGATCCTGTGCATGCACAGAAGAAGCTTCGCTTGCCCACCTGCCATTTGTGCAGCCCAGTTCCTCACAAGCCACAAACAGGTACCAGGGTTGGGGTTGTCTTAGTACTTAAATGACCATAGAGATGACTCCAACAATCCTTTCTTCAGGATGCTTTCAAATAGTTTCAGTTTCAACATCCAGTCTCCATTTAATCTTTTTCAAATGACATTTCAAACTAGATACTTGATAATATCTTCTACTTCTAACATGCCTATAAAAGCAGCATTATTACAAGCTGCCATTCAGTTGTCCACCTTCAAATCTTTTCTTAAATTAAAAATACCTCATTAAATAGCTTCTCATATGGTAAGAATTTGAGTGTAACATTGTGATTTGACCTTTTATTTTTATAGTAAATGTTTTATTAAATTAAGCATAATGAATACCGGTATATATTTGCCCTTTAATAATATTTGCAGGCAAATTCACACTTTTTTCCCCCCTTCAGCAGAACTGGTTCTTGGTGAATGTTTGCTCACAAGGATCTAACCAATCAAAATACCTATGATAAAAGTAGCACATAGTTTCAGCCTAAAACATTCCTATTTCACCCATGGAAAAAAAGTATCTGTGTTAACAATGGGATGATGAAAATATGTATGATTATTCAAAATTTATTGTGTTTAGGGCATTTCAAACTGACAGTCCAGATTTTTTATTTTTTTTTTGGCCATTTCATTTCAAAATTGGCTATTTGTTTTCAACCAGAGTCACATTTTGTGAAATGAGGAGATGTATAAATTTGCTAGATAAATAAAAATAAAATGTATTTTAAGAGAAAAGCTAAACTACTTTGGAATAAATAGATGCAGAGCAGATGTTATTTTGGCTTTCATGAAAGCTCTGAGTTGCTTTTGAATCCTGAGACGCTCAGAAAAAGCCATCATATTTATGTATATAGTGATATAATGTCTTTGTGTGTATTTGTATTTGTGCATGTATTTGTGTATTTGTGCATATCTATACAGCATGGCTCTTCCTTTCTGTCCATAATTTTAATGGACCTTTTAATGTATATGCAGGAAGAATTGATACCGTTGTCCTCCAGCAGCTCATTGTATTCAAGTGATGTACTGTGGAATACTCATACAAAGGAAACAAAATAATTGAAATAGATTTTTTTTTTAAAAAAAGTCACAACATACCCTTCCACAAAAACCTATTTAAAACTGAAAATAGCAGGAAAATCCTGTATACAGATATTGTGAATACAATTTCTTGAAAAACATCAAAGATCCTTTTCCAGGACGGTCCAGCTAAATTCCTGCTCTCTGAGAACTATTCTTATTACATTTTAAAGTGAACTGTTTTTCCTTTCCTCTTAAAAATAAAATAAAATTATCTTACAGGTAAGTCCTCATTTAATCACCACTTGTTCAGCAACCATTCAATGGAAATGCTGAACAAGTGGTACTTACAACTATTACTCACAGTTATATTCATAGTTCAGCATAGGTGATGAACAAGTGATATTACAACTAGTACGCATAATTTGGATATCCAGCGACTTACCAACAAGCAAATTCTATGGGGAAGTCAGCAGGAAGTAGAAAGATACAGTCATGTGACATCCTTGCTTAATGACCTATGCAGTCTTTCCTTAAAGATTGCAATTGGAACTGCTAGAACCACTAGAACCTAAGTAGCATGTTTACATGATATCATACATACGGACGGTACCGCTTAGCAATGGAGTTTCTGGTCCCAGTTCTGGATGTTAAGAGTGGACAACCTGTACTCATACTGAGTTTTACTGAAAGCAATTTCTCATTCAGCTTTGTAAAAAAATGTTAAATGAAGATTGATAAGGGAGCATGAGATCTGATAAACAGCACTCTTCTTTTTCTCTGCTTTTTATTTTAATTGTGTGGTCCATGGATTTACACTGCATCTCTGAAATATTTGTAACAAAACAGGGAAGGGAATATGTAGAACCACTAAAGCTAACTTGCCCAGGTTAGTTCTCTCTAGATTCATAACAGTTAAGAAATAATCTTGTTGTTGGAAAATATTGGTTCAGTTTTCTACATCCATAAATGTTGAGTGACCAAACATGCTTAGTTTAGTCAGCTGCACAAAAAGTTTTTTGTGAACATAAAAATGCCACATACATTGCTCTCAACTCATCAGGAGAAAGACAACTGGAAAAAATCTGGACTACTGAAATATTGAAAATGACTTTACTGAAGTCATTGATAATACCAAAAAAATATAGACTTGCTGTACTTTTCTAGCTTAATTACTCAACAGTAGCAGAAGGAGAATGGGATTTCAAGATGCAAGAGTCAAGACAGCATAACCTGAATGCACAAGATATGAGTGTGCATGCCATCTAGAACATGTGAGGCCCACTACAGCTTAAAAGCAGCTTGTAATACAGTAACAAATTTCAGTAGAATCAATTTTTACAACTTATCCATTCCTAAACAGCAACAAAAGAGCCCTTTTTTTGAACTATTACCATCTGGCAGATGGTACAGAATAATAAAAACAAGGACAAATAGACTGAAAAACAGCTTCTATCCCAGGGCAGTAGCTCTTTTGAATTCTGCTGTATAGTGCAGTGTTGGTGTGGTGTCAGGGGTTTCCGGTTCAATGTGTGAAGGGTGAAGGATGTGTGTTTGTGTTTATATTCACGGTCATGGTCATGATGTGCACTGAAGATGTGTTTGATTTCATTGTACGAAATGACAATAAAGTAAACTAAACTAAAGGATTCTAATAGAAGCTGCCATTTCCATTTTAATTCAGGGTGATACATCAAACAGAAACCTCTTCTAGACTAAGGGGCAGTCCCAAAACACACATGATTTTGTGTCAGCCTCTCTTTGACATCACCTACTATCACAACCAAAGACGTTCAACTGCAATGAATTTCAATATATCCTTGTGACAGCAGTACATCTGTGGATGGGGAATTGTCATGTCAAGGGATCATTACTGCAAATGTGTCAATGTATCCCCGTCGTATGCTGGAAGGGGGCTGTCTGTGAACTGGAGGGGACTTTAGGCTTGCTTCCCTGCATAGCAACAATTGGGCATGAATAAGTGAAGCAGCACTGATGAAGAACTGCCAGTAGGCCAGCATTAGTTCTGAGGGTAACAGAAAACTGCCATTGGAGCAAGCACAGAAAGATGTTAAAATAAAACCAATTCAATATTTTGTGTGTGTATTATTGCGTGGAGCAGAGAGGGCCTGGATAAAGCAGTCAGGTATTGGCCAGAAAGCAACCACTGATCAGTTGACAGTTCTGCCTAATTGGTTGTTGAACAGAATGGGCAAACATTCGTTGTTTGAGGTTTCTTTCCAAGCTCTATAGACTTGTAAATATGTGAGCGTGCCCATGTTCACCATCTCCTGATATCTCAATAGATCTAATAAAATCAGAACAGCCCAAATCAATCTCATGGATTTTCAAAAGGGATTCAGAAGATTCAGAGATGGAAAGGTTGAATGGCCTAGAATTTGCCCCATTTCCTCTGAAGGCATGATGGTCCATCTTTGTCTCCCATTTGCTTTTGTTACTTTAATGTCCTAGTCTTGATCTGTAATGTAAGCCTTTGGAAAAAGATGAACTAAAGCATGGATAGACAACTCATCCATCGATAGCTTCCTCTTTTCTGTTTGGAATGCTAGGTTGCTGTCAGACATGATTGACTGCTTCAGGCAGGCACCCACAGAATGCGTGAAAGTAGCATAAATCTTTGAAAGTCTCAGTAACATTTTAGCATCTTTATCTGCAATATGTGTGAGAGAGAGAGAGAGAGAGAAAGAGGGAGGGAGAGGGAGAGGGAGGGGAAGGAGGGAGGGAGGGAGAGAGGGGGGAGGAGAGAGAGAGAGAGAGAGAGAGAGAGAGAGAGAGAGAGAGAGAGAGAGAGAGAGAGAGAGTTTTAGGCAAAGTATTTGGTTGCTTTGGAAACATTTCACACCCCCTCTGGTGAATACACACAGTAAGGTGTGGACATAATATGCCTCAATGGTTTCTGCATGGAGAAAGCTAGGGGAATATTATCTCAAGTCATTCTCACTTCTTCTTATGCAAAATGTCTCCAAGGATTTTGTGCGTGTGCATGTATATGCGCAATCACACACACTTTATTAGAGTAACTGAATATCACAGCTCCTTTTTCCCTGAGAAAAGCCAGAGCTTTTATCTCTCCAGCACAGAGATAGCAAGAGCTTTAAATAATGCATTCTTGGAGCAATGTACGTGTAGGGAAAAAGAGTCAGGAGTGGTTGGCCAGAGAGGAAAATGAAATGTGGAACTCAAATGTCACACCTGAAATTGGTTGTGAAATGATCCAGGGCTTCCAAAGCAGGGTATGTAGCTAGATAAATAAACATCACCCAACCAGACTGATCCACTGAGATACTGGAGGCAAATAAAATGCCATCTTTCCTTCCAATACACACACATGCAGAGACATTAAAAAAAGGATTGCAAAGCAGGTCAAATTTTACATTCATCCCATCTTGCCAAATAGATTTTTGATAGTATCTAAAAAGCTTGCTGTGTCCAAGCTAATGGTGGGACAGGAGAAACCTGTCTCTCAACAGTAGGAAACTGTCACTTTCTTCAAATTCCTTTGAAATGACTACTAGTCTTCAGCCCGGATCTTGAACAGATTTCCTCCTCCTTGTGATCACAACATTCTGATATTTGGGGTTATAACTTCCATCCAACCCTCGCCATTGGCGACCTCCAAGGGCATGCTCTTCCAAAGAGAGGGAGCTGCCATTGAGATAATCTCAACTGCCAATCTATCTCAGGGGGAGCAACCAGAGCATTTTCTCTTTGCTAAAATATGTCAGGTTGGTAAATTCTAGCTAGAGCAGATGGTCATCAAAATAAGGGCCCTAACCATAAAGTCTTCATAAATAATTACCAGTACTATTAGAACTTAAAAACCCATGGAACTCCCACAAAAATGTGTCATTTTTTCTGAATTGTTTAATGGGAATCAGCAAGCAGGAAGCCATATTCTGGCCCAGATTCCAGGTTCTCTTCAAACATAGCTTCACGTTAAGAAAATTTCAAGACGTGTGAGAGCTAGTAAGGGATATCTGTCACTGTCTTTAGCATCTCTTGGTCCAGGGTGTAATCCTAGTAATAGGGAAGCTGCCAAATTAGGAAAGACTATAGCCATGATGGCGAACCTATGGAACGCGTGCCAGAGAGGGCACACAGAGCCCTCTCTGTGGGCATGTGAGCCATCGCCCCAGCTCAGCTCCATTGTGCATGCATGTGTGCCTCCCACTGACCAGCTGGTCTTCAGATCTCTGTTGCGCATGCATGGGGGCGCGCACACATGCGTGGGGGATGTGCGCATACACACGCTTTGAGCACTTAGTGCTGATAAGGTTAGCCATCACTGGACTATAGTATTCCTTGAATTGATCAAGATTGCGGAAGCAATAAATGCTTCTCTTTCTCTTCAAAAATATTCACAACAATTTCTTTTATAAATGAAAAATAATTCACGTCTCTCTTTACTTACATTTATATTGTAAATATTAATGGAATGAATGGGCATATAAATGACAATATAGTTCAATGTAGTATGGAACAGGGTCTTCTAAAGTCTTAGAATCAGCATAATTAGAATTCAGCCTGTTTCAATATTTGGCCTTGGTAGCAGAAAGGGCTGAAAACCTACTGTCAAAAAGAAATGTGGAAGGAAAAGATAGCATGACCTTTAAAATATTTTTTCATTTAAAAGTTCTTCTTCTCCGGAAACTTTCATCCAAATGTCTTCTAATGATGGGTGCATATTTTTTTTTAGTTGTGAAATCATGTCTTGAAGGGAATATCACCCACTATTTCCTTTGCATTTAAAGAAAGAATTCATGTTTAACTAATGAAACTGAATGGCTCAAAAACCCATTGAAACCTTTTCTTGAAACTGGTGACCAGCAGAAGTCCATGAAACACAGTTTGAAAAACTGATCTCAAAAATAAGGAAATTCTTCTGATCTTCATGGCAGAGGTGATAAACTAGTCTTACTGGAGAGTCAAAAAAAATCAGACTTTTGCAACTATCTCATTTATTCTCTGAGACTTTGCTCCAAAAGCCACAGCGTTCATGCCAACATAATGTTTGGGATTGTTGCTGAATGTTTACTTTTTTTTTTTTAACTTGGTTTATATTTATTCTAATTTTTAAAGCAATATGTTTTGTATTGGGGGTTGTTTATAAAATATCTGCAAGCCATTTGGAATTCGTCTTTACAAAGAAATGCAGGTTATACATTTTTTCAGCCAACAGGTAACATTAAAGATGTATATCTTCTGTCCCCCAAATACCCAGTATTGTCATCTTTCATGGGGAGGGGGGTGCATCGAAGGATTAGTCATAAGACTTCTGCAGGAACAAAAAAATACAGTATGTCAGATTCTAATTTGGTCAGTTTTTTATTTTATCTTCTTCCACATTTAACTTTTTCCTGGCCTGCTGTGAATATATTTTGTAAAGCTGTCAGGAGAATGGTACCTATTTTTTATTCAAATATTTGTCTGTACTTTTTCTAATTTTGCACAGGCTTCTGTTTTCTTACTTTAGAACTGTTATGAACTAACATAAACGTATTTAATAAAGTTTAACAACCTTGATAGAAAAGCAGGCTCGTAATCCTGCACTTTTGATTGGTCCGTGGATAGCGAGCTGGAATTGGTCCTTACGGAGCAACCTGATTGGCTATTAGCGGAACGTCTCTCATTGGGTACAATTTAAACGTTTCGACGTTAGTCATTGGTTAATGGGACAGCAGTCAGCCCTATAAAAGAGCTGTTGCTGCCCAGGGTTTTTGCTCTGTTCCTGATCGTTAATAAAGAGTTGAAGTTCACTGTTCACGGCCTCGTCTCCGTTCCTTGCGCCCATGCTCAGAACTTAACAAGAACAAAAAAGGAAAGTTTCAGGGTTTTTTTTGGGGGGGGGGATGAGACATCTATGGGCACCTTTGCTCCTTTTATTCAGTTCACTGCTTATCCATTTAGTTTTCTTTCTTAGCAACATTACATTTTTAGGGAAATACGGATTTTACTACATACTTAGGTTCCAGTGGAAGTTAAGTAATGCTGAGTATCTCTGCCTATTCCTACTTATTTATTTACCTATATCCCATCTTTATTATTTTTATAAATAAGTCAAAGCAGTGACCATACATAATACTCCAACAACAACCCTGTGAGATGGGTTGGGCTGTGTGAGAATGACTGGCCCAAGGTCACCAAGCCAGCTTTCATGCCAAAGGTGGGACTAGAACTCACAACCCCCCAGTTTCTCGCCCAATACATTAACCACTAGACCAAAGTGGCTCTAATACTAAGCTCAACTTTACCCTCCATGGATTGAACATATCATATATATTGGATATATGACTTCCAGTAACTAGTGCACAATGACTTCTGTTTATTATTACAACTAGCCTTCTCATCCCCTCCCAATCCCCTATTAGAGCTAAGTTCCCATTTTACCTTAAGATTCCTGCCACAGTTGATT
Organism: Notechis scutatus; assembly: GCF_049901735.1. Classification (NCBI taxonomy): domain Eukaryota; kingdom Metazoa; phylum Chordata; class Lepidosauria; order Squamata; family Elapidae; genus Notechis; species Notechis scutatus. The sequence continues at coordinate 83,380,983 of NC_142009.1, read as the reverse complement.
TCATTGAAGTCCTTCCAGTATGCCAAATAACCATGACTTTCTGTGATTCCCACTGCTCACTTAGGCTTTTAAATGGAAGGAGCTAAGTGTCCTAAAACAGAACTTCAGTAGAACTTTTCAGTCCCTGCATTTTTGATTGCCCCGAGTATCTTTATATTAATGAATGCAATTCCCCTTTTGCAATTCCTTTCTTGATTCTAGACAAGAAAGTCATATCCCAATGGAGGATGAATTTAGCCGCTGCACTCAAAGTATGCCTTGAACTCTGTTTCTTAGTTCAAAGAGCAGTGTTCCACCATCACCAAGCAGTGGCACTTTTAAATGGCCAGATATAATTGAGTTCAGTGAAGTTCAAAGCTGTTCTCCAGCTTTCCACATATCAAAGCCCATTGATTCTGTAGCAGCAGAAGTGCATTGAAATGCAGGCAGGGTGCGATAAGAAACTTATGAGCAAAGCAACTTTGGATCAGACACGTTTAGGTTCCTGGGTACTAGCTTTTGATGTGGTTCTCTGGTGAGGAATATTATTCCTTCCTCTAATTGGGATGAAAAAATATTCTCCCTGCATCCCAGTGTTCTTCATGGCTAATACATTTGGAACACTTTCCTGCTCTCCCCCTGCCCCCTTTCTTAATATCCAGGCTTTCTCTGAATATTGTTCATTCATTCTATTTATTTTCTTGGACATGGTTTTATAAACCTTCCCTGAAGAGCTCGCGGCTATTAACTTTGCCGAACAGAGAGTTGAAGGCAAATGGCCTAACGGAAAGTAATGGGCTGAAGCATGTTTAGGGTATTCATCTGTTCCCAGTCTCATTTCAATAATTCTTCCTGAAGCATTGAAAGGAGGGGAAAAACCCACGGAAGCAGGGGTGGATGTTAAATCTGTGAGACGGGGACGCTGTCATAAATACACATGCTGAAATCCTCAGGGCATCTCTACCACCATTTATGACACTTGACATGGAAGAAATATCCCATATCAGAAGCATTTGCTCATGTGGTATATGGCATTCCTGTTTGAGAATGCAGGTAGCAGGGATAAATATTTCAGCCAGTTCAGGGTTATGCAAGTGCCTGGTATATTGACTGAACTCCCCAGTTAAAGGAGACTTATTTTTACCAAGCTATTTCAAATCTCTTCCCAGCTAAATGGTACTGATCTCATGCCATCATAAGTGCTTTGGAAACATCTGTTTGAAGCGTAATTGCATGCAGGAATATAGTGTGGAATATATCCCACAGAAAAGAAAATACCGGGAGACAATAATTTAACAATTGATGTGACTGGGTGAGAGTGGCCAACTTGATGTCACTCAGTCCCACCCAGTCACCTCCTGCTCTGGAATATAGAGCGAGTCTCCATTCCCCACCATCACCCTTCTCAGGCCAGGTGAAGAATGAGGGGAGGGGAGGAGCCAGCCAGTGGTGGGATCAGCCGACAGGGAGCCACAGCAAAGGGCTGAAAGAGCCGCATATGGCTCCAGAGCCGCAGGTTGCAGACCTCTGGGATGCTATTTAACCAAAGATGTCAAACAAAACAATTTCTATGAAAAATCTTTATCTTACAGAAAAAATAGAGTCTCTTTGCTTGCAGAATGGAAAGAAAGAATTGCATCATTTATTTTTCCTTTTTCCCCAAAAATTTTTTCACAGAGGAAAATGTTTCTCTAACTGCATCTGCAGCCATAATATGGCTACTAACCTATCCACAAAAATTAGCATATTCCAATAGGCTATATATGAATTGCATATTGTAAGACAGAGAGAGTGTCAAATTTAAAAATAATAGCTATAACTTAAATGGGAATAAAATATAACCAAGCTCAATGACCTGGGAACAGTACAACCAAGGAAGCTTTGGGTTAACCTGCTGCCTAGATTCAAAGCTGCAATAGTTGCCTTCTCCCTTTTCATAGTTCTTTTTTTTTCCAAAAGTTTTTTATTTTTAAAATTTTATGCATCTTTCCACATGAGCAACATGTTTCCAGGTTATAACACTTGTGCATAGTCATACTTTCATTTCCATTAATCTTATATAATATTAACTCATATCATTATCCATTTCACTCATCTTTAAAAAAGTTTACATTTCATATTTCAATTCATTAATTAATATCAATATCATTTCATCCATACATAAGTTATCAAATCTTTATCCCCTATTATTTCCATTTTCAGCTTACCACCTATTTTATTTTACATTACACGTCATTGTTATCCTTAGTTTTCTCTAAGCTGATATATTATAAACAATCTAAAAAGAGTAAAAATATAGATAAAATCAATATATTTAGGATCCACATAGTATTTTCCATTCCCCTACTTTAATCATAATAGGATATTCTCATTGTACAATTCTAATATCCATTAAATAATCAACTGTATATAAAACCAACTGTATATATCCCCTCCAATAAATCACTAAAATAACTTCTTAATATCTCTCATTTTATCTTCACTTTACTTATAATCGTTAATAACATCTTTTTAAAAATTCATTTCCATTCCCTTGTTTTGATCCTCCAAAAAAAAGAGGTTCATAACAACACCTTCTATATACAGCTAATATTCATATATGTAATTACTCATTCCTAAAATATTTCCCTACAAATTTTAAATTAAACACCAATGCATGCTCCATGTGGTATCCCCCTTATAAAATCCCTAACCCTTATCTCTAATTTTTTTGGCTTTATTGTTTATTTTAATTTTAGCCAACTTTCCCTTTTCTAAATTTCCCTGGTTTTCCTTCTTTCCTTCTAACATTTCGCCCATCTTCTCTCCCTCCCTTTCCTGTTCTCTTTTTTGAAGTTTCTTCTTGTATAATTTTGTCTTCTTTTGTTTGATCCTGGGAGCACTTCCTCTTTTATTTGTTAAGTCTGTCATCAATATCGTAGTTTTAATTCCTTTAGTGTCTTTTGGCAAAGTCTCTTGTTCTCCATGTCTGTCTGAGCCTCTTTCTTCTTCCTTTAACTCCGCCTCACTGGAATTTCTTTGTTCTGCAATCATTGCCATTATTTTCTTTTCCAGTATTTCCAGTAATTCCCTTCTTTCTTTGAACATTTGTTTTACCATTTGTAACTCCAACTTAAAGTCTTTGCTTATTCCATTTTTATAATAATTCATTAATATTCAAAGTCTTTTATTGCAATCCTTGCCAAAAGTCTCCTTTTATCTTTATTTCTTTTGCTAATCCTTCTGTCTCTTTGTCACAATCAACACCCAACAGTCCCAAGAAGTTGCATCTGTGTATCCTCTTGGTAGAATTTCTCCCCCTTTTCCCCAAATTTCCAGGGTTCTTATTATTTATTTGTCTTTTATTCTGTAACAATTAAAAGTCCAGTAAATTTCCATATGATTTTGTAGGGGGAAAAAAGTCTTTGATCATTAGATGGTACTCCGTATCACTTTCCACTTTTTAAAGTTTTTTTCTTTTCTCTTTTAATTATATTAAACATTAATTCCCAACCATTTCCACAATTAATTTTCTTAGTATTAACCAATTCTAGGCAAGTCCAGCATTTAATCCAATGCCTAATTAATGCCAGTTTATATTATTCAAAGTTTAGTCTCTGATTCCATTGTAGCTTTTTATAAACCAATTTTGTTTACCTTGTATTTTCCTTTTTTTTCCCCTGTTTGCCGCTGTGTTGCTCTTACGCTCTTACTTCTTTCTACTTCTCGGGGTTGTTAAGAAAAAAATCAAGTTCTTTATCTGCTTGCACATCTCTCACCATTTCACTGCTCCAGCGTAAAACTTAAATCCTGGCAGCTTTCCATCTTCAGGGCAGCCATTTTGGACTGCCGTTTCTCCCTGTCTTCCAGGGGAGTAATACCTAGCCAGGGTCTCTCAGGGACCCAGCTGGTGGTCTCTCTCTCTTCGCCCACCCCTCCAAGGTGGGTCAGGATGACACCGGTCCCGTAGGGACCCTTCCGACAAGGGAAACACAGACCCGAACTGTGCACAATCGCAGTCTCTGACCGTCATCAACAGAAGCACCACTGGAAGTCCCCTTTTCATAGTTCTTGATCTTTATGTCAAAACTGGACCAAAAATATTTACATAGGAAATAGAATATGTGAAAAATTTAGCTGACCTTATCTTCACTTGCTAACTTGTTTTGCTCCTTGATTGTTTGTATTCCATGACATTTTTAAAAGTTATTTCTTTAACTGACGAATCTAACTGGCTGATTTAGTTGGGAGAATTCTGTGATCTTAGGCATAATGAAATCACCTGGATCACTATCTGATGCTGATCAAATCACCCACATGATTAAATAGGAGAACAGGAGCTTTTTGAAAGCCCCCAAAGTGTAGGCAATAAAACAAACGAATACAAGCAAAACAGAACTGAACCAAACCAGAGAAACAATCCATTTCCCAAATGGTAAGATAGTTGTTTCCATAAGAAACAAGACATGTGGAATTCATGCAAGGCTTTGAAGATCTCATCACTCATTCAGTTCAGCAAACAGATACAAATGCTGATATATTCTGTGTTGTTTTTAATAATACATGGTGGGGGGGGGGGGGCTGTGGGTGTGTATAATCCCTTTACTTTAGGTTACTACCTGGAATTCTCTGAAGTAATTTCCACTGATGGCTTGTGCAAACAAGAATGATCAACTACCTACTATACCTGCCTTTACTTTGTCAAATTTCTTTCCCTTTTCATGTCAATTTTCTTTTTCTTCATAATTCCCCATCCTTCCCACAGGCGATATTAATTGTCAAATTTGCATAGTAACTCAGCAAATAAACTCTTGCAGAACTTTAAGGCTCTGTTTTTAGTTACAAAATGCTTACTTCTGTTTTAGAGAAGAATTGGTATCTCAGACTCCAAGGTGATGTGAACACAGCAATGTCGTTAAACTAATCTCAGCTGTCCAAATATGTATTGGTGGGTAAAACTAATAAGAGATACACTTAGCATGTTAATTATTTATCAAATAGCATACACTATATACAGACAATATACAACTGGAATTATACTGCAAAATATAAATTAATAATCATTGCCCTTGGTTGAATTGAATCCAAATCCTAAATCCTCAAGTAGCTTAAATTTCTTCAATAAGAATCAGGAGGGATTCAATGCAACTCCACAAAAAAAATGCCTAGTGAAAATAGTGGAAAAAGTGTCACAGTTTTGTTCTGTATATGCATTAAATCTGTAGTTTATTATTTCTAAGAAGGGCAGAGAACAAGAAGAATACAGAGTGCCATAATTAAAAGTTGTGATATAAAAGAAACTCATGGAAGAAATAGCAATTGTTTTTATTTAGTTTTCAAAACAATACTGTGGAAGAAGAAGAAGAAGAAGAAGAAGAAGAAGAAGAAGAAGAAGAAGAAGAAGAAGAAGAAGAAGAAGAAGAAGAAGAAGAAGAAGAAGAAGAAGAAGAAGAAGAAGAAGAAGAAGAAGAAGAAGAAGGAGAAGAAGAAGAAGAAGAGGAGGAGGAGGAGGAGGAGGAGGAGGAGGAGGAGGAGGAGGAGGAGGAGGAGGAGAGGAGGAGGAGGAGGAGGAGGAGGAAGAAGAAGAAGAAGAAGAAGAAGAAGAAGAAGAAGAAGAAGAAGAAGAAGAAGAAGAAGAAGAAGAAGAAGAAGAAGAAGAAGAAGAAGAAGAAGAAGAAGAAGAAGAAGAAGAAGAAGAAGAAGAAGAAGAAGAAGAAGAAAAAAAAAAAAAAGCTGGATCTTTTCCGAATATACTTTTTGAATGTACTTTAACATCTCTTTGTGTTTTTCTGTTAAAACAAAACCTCAAAAGAGAAGTGTGTAGTAAAGAAGTTCAATTGTATTCCAAGGAACTCAGTCACTTTTCAATGGCTTATCAAGGATTCCACGGTGAGGTTGATAATGTCAACAATGAAAGTGAAGCTTCTCCAAATGAAAAGCGAACCCCTCAATCCTCAAACCTTTCACTGTAGGCTCCAATAAACAGGAGACTCAGCTTGCTTTCTCAGGGAATGAATAGCTATCCCCTCTTCAAGTCCATCTCAGCAAGAAGGTAAAGCCTTGTCACATATGAAGAGAGACTGAATCCTTAACCGAATTTCAGTCCTTTCAATCTGAAAAAGATCTGGGTCACACGTGGTGTCCTTCAGGGGACAAAACTGAAGCACACATAACATTATCGGACTATACAAGGTAACTTGGGCTTTTGCTACGACTACATCCTGATACAGTTATTTCAGTAGGAAAAAAAGAAAAATGTCAACCTGGAGGGCTTACTAGGAGCTAACCAAAGTCAAGGGTTATTCATAAATCTAAAACGGCTTCTAGGATTATTTTGCAAGTCAAGAGGTTGCTTGAATAGACTGAATTTAATGATTTGGCCTTGGCTACTGAGATATGACTTTTGCTCACCCACTTGCTGTATTCTGGCTGCTTAGATCCTTTCAACTCCTAATATTAGGAATAAGAATCACAGTTCTCCAATTGATTGTTTGGCTCAAACTTCCATTATCCCTCAACAATGTCTGAAGCAGGGGTGTCCAACCTTGGCAATTTTAAGACTTGTGGACTTCAACTCCCAGAGTTCCTCAGCCAGCTTTGCTGGCTGAGGAACTCTGGGAGTTGAAGTCCACAAGTCTTAAAATTGCCAAGGTTGGACACCCCTGGTCTGAAGGGACACATGAGATTCTACATGAGATATCCCATGGTAATGTACAATCAGAGGAAGGTATCATTAACTTGCAATTTCCATAGAATAAGGTTCAAAGGACCATACCAATACACTCCACCCCGCACATGAATCAAACATGTTTCTAGATTCATGTGCAATATGCTTGTTCTAAGAGTTCCATTTTAGGAATTGGCAAACTGGTTTCTCTTAAGTTAAAACACAGGGAACTAATTTATTGATATTCAGCTTATATTCAAAAGGAAAGGAAATATATTCTGAAAAAAAATATTCGGAGCCACTGTTTCATAAAACAATTACCAGCATAGCTGCGCAGAGCTCTGAAAATGTTACTTGGAGAATATGAAAGGACAAACTTAAACTCTGTCTCTAATTCTTTTAAACCAGTTGTATCATTTTCTAGAAAGTGGAATTGCTCAGTGCAGCTGCCACATGATCCTGGAAAAGTTATTGCTGTTTAAAGAGCTGTAGACAACTGCTGTATTTGTGTCTCCACCCAATGCAAAGCCCCCCTTTAAAGATAAATCTGAAGAGCTTTTATGTAATGCTATCATTTAATAGTATATAAAGTACTTCACTATAATTCTCTCATTTATTCCCACTCCAGCTAAATTTTCTTGTGCTGAGCCAGACTATTTGTAATCCTGTTGGAGTAGAAATTAAAGTACCCTTGTTCACATTAAAACAGTAGCAAAAATTGAGACGGAAATCCTCAGTTGTGCTAAGCTTATTATAGTCTGACCATCTAACAAAAGAAATATTATTGGAAGGAAACACTGGATATGAGATGCCATGAGAATATAATGTGTTGGACTGAGACTTCATAATAAATAAAGAATTACAGAAAACCTGTCATTGTTCATTTGCAAAAATCTGATAGATTCTGAAGTCTAGTTGTGAGATTATCCAATAGAGGGAGTCATGAACTCATGCACTGAACACACGGTTGTCATTACAGAGAAACATTCAAATAAGCATCGTGCACAAACCATATTAAATAACTTTTCCATAATCCTGGTTACCCTTAGAGTAAACATTTCTGGTTGATTTTTTTTTAAAAGAACATAAATGGTACAGTTAAATCAAAACTCTTTATTATCAGCTGTCAATTTTGAATCTGAATTTCCTGCAATTACATACAACTAATATAAAGAAATACTGTGTAAACCAGTGCAAGATACCTTTTTTCAAAAACCCTCTGCACTAGGATGATAGAATTTCCTTCTTCCCATTTCATTTTTGTATCATAACATTCTGTTTTCCTTGGTTCTGCTTTTCTTAAAATCAACACTGATTTTAATTCTAGAACTGACGTGTGCACAGTTTCTTCTACTTATATCTAAGGCTAGAGATACCTTTCGCATCTCAGGTGATTTATGCTTCATGTACAAAGACTATAACTTAATGTAAAAATACCTTTTTTTACATGTAAATGGACTTAGGTTCTTCCCCAGCAGCTTCTGATAGATATGGGCAGTCTGAAACCGAAGAATCTTCCCAAGTCACTGGAGGGACCTGGGAGTTAGATGGACCAGTGACTTGATTCAATAATAAGATACCATTATTATTGTGCATGATGAAGAAAGATAGCATTAAAGAAATCACCAGGATACTAATGTACTGCAAGACTTGGCTATCTTCACATAAACATAGTTCAGTTCACTTATTGAGTTAAGCCATGTTCTGTGTTCACACAATACACTGAATCATCAATTAGTCACAAGAGCTGAGTTTGCATATCAGGCTAAGCTACAACAAACAAATAATTGTTAACTCTTTGACAAATAAGAAGGTTAACTCTTCTTAAGCTTTGTGAATGTATCCACTAAGTCATTATCTGATTTGGTTCAGCATGTTGTTTAAACATAGTTAATGTATGCATTTATGTATGCATAAAAAAGATGTTGAGACTCTAGAAAAAGTGCAGAGAAGAGCAACTAGGATGATTAGGGACTGGAGACTAAGGCATATGAAGAACGGTTGCAGGAACTGGGCTTAGCTAGTCAGGTGAAGAGAAGGACCAGGGGAGACATAATAGCAGTCTTCCAATATTTGAAGCGCTGCCACAGAGAGGAAGGATTCAAGCTATTTTCTAAAGCACCTATAGGCCAGACAAGGAATAATGGATGGAAACTGAACAAGGAAGGATTTAACCTGGAAATAAGGAGAAACTCTGACAGTGAGAACAATCAACCAATGGAACAGCTTGCCCTCGGAAGTTCTGTGAGTGCCACCACTTGAGACCTTCAAGAAGAGACTGGACTGCCATTTGCCAGAAATAGTGTAGGGTCTCCCGCTTGTGCGGGGGGTTGGACTAGATGACCTATAAAGTCCCTTCCAACTCTAATTATCTGTTACCTGTCTGTAACCAGCTCAGAAGAACTAATGGCAATAAATGGAATTAAGTTTGTGACTCTTGGTGTATGTCCAATAATATGCTTTTATTTGAAATAAAAGCTCCATATGAACAATAAATCACCAATTTTGTCATTCAGGAAGTAATCTTCCTTTTGTGAAAATCCTCTTGCCCCAATATATTTATCAAAGATTATTGACAAGTATTATATTAAAGGATATATTTCTTTTTACTTACATATTAGCTAGATCTATATCGTTCCAGACCCAAAGTGATATAAATAGCATTCTTTCTTCATTTATTTCCATGAAATGTTTGTTGGGCTAAAAGAGTGACTAACTTCAACTCTCCCAAGAATTCCATAATATAATGGAGCGCCGAGCCTTGGCCTCCAAGGCTGCATCAAATTAGCCCTCATTTTTATAGATTATTTTTTTTTGGTTTCATTATTTCCAAGGTTGATAAGGTAGTAATATTAATTTCTCAAGACTTTGAGAAGTTAAATAGGAAAAAATTATGATTTTTATATTTATGACTATGGTATTTAATTCATTGTTGGGCTGATGGTTTGAATAAAAAGCTCCAAAGAGTGGAAGATTTGACTCAGTGGAATTAGTTATTCTTGGCTTCAATAGAAAGTTTTCATCAATGCAAACACGGGGGTCCAATCAAGAAATGAAGATGTCCTTCCTTGTGAGTATCATCTTAATACGGATTAGTTCAGTCACTTCCCCTCTCTCACACACACACATAGTATTATTAGAAATTAAAAAATCTTCATCTATGACTTCATCTTCAGATAGAACAGGTATGGATCCAACATTCTCTCTGCTTAAGGATATAGTTTTGGTGGGAGAAACTAGGAGGCGGAAAAGAATTAATAAGTTATCCCTGCTAGTTCATTGTTCAAAATCTCTTCCACACCTAGATATTTTTCTTCATCTACAAAAAAAATCTGGAGAACTTTGAAAGATAATTGCTAGAAAATCTGATAATTGTAATCCACACATCTGAATGTTGCTTATGTTGGAAAACACAGAGCCAGAGTAATATAATGGTGTAGGATTATGAACACCGTGCAGAAAGGAAGACCATTTGGTGACTGGAAGAAGAATGATTCATGTCCCAAAGATGCTTTTTCAAGAGGCAACTGGACTTTCTGGTTTTTCTTTGAGTACATTTTGCTTCTCATCCAAAAGCTTCCTCGATTCTTGGATGAAGAACTGGAGGGACCTGAAGAAGCTTCTTGGATAAGAAGCAAAACAACTTCAAAGAAAAACCAGAAACTCCAGTTGCCTCTTGAAAAAGCATTTTTGGGACACCATGACTTGGATGACTGAGAATCTCCATAGACATCAAGCATGATTAATGTTTGGGCAGAGGAAGGATGCCAGTCACAGATATAAAGTGGGCAATTATATCTATGGATGTCTTTGGAAGACTGGGATTTTTAATGTGTATGTATGTGTTTCTATGCTGTTCTGCTGCAGTTTTTCTTTGTGTTCTGTATCCAGATGAGTGGGTTATAGAGCAGTTACTACAACAACAAAAATAGGCTGGGCAGAGGGAGCCCTGGAGCTGCAATTTCCTCACTCGGATGTAAATGCATAGTTTACTGTATTACTGAAACAATTGACACTTAAGAATAATACCGACTGAAATCCAATGTAATCAATCCATGCATTTTTGGGGGAAACTGTGTGTCCTTCCTCCTAAACTCTCTTTACTCATAAGCTGGAGAAAACCAAGCTGGAGCTTTTCAAAGTTGCTCCAACACATCTGGGAGAGAGTAGGTTAAGGATTGTTTGCCTTGGCAAAGTGAAATTCTGTTTAGTGATGAGGAACTCTTTCATGCAGCCTTAAAGTTGCATGAGCAGCCATTAATTGCTTTATCAGAAGTTTATAGAATCAGCATAGAGCACAGTGACTACTCAACAAAGATTTGAACACACAGCCCCTCTAGTGTTAAAAAAATGCAGCCTTTTCAATCCAGATGTTTCACTAAATGGAATATTTTAAAAGGCACAAACCAGAAGGTCTTAAAACATGAAAAGAGGCCAAATGGGAAAGGACCATTGAATGCCCAGGAAATCAACACACTGATAGAAAAGGCTGTGAAAAGGTGACTTTCTCAAAGTGAGGGTTTTTGCTGGATGCTATCAATGAAAATTACAAATGAAATGATTACAAAAGCCAGAGAAGGAGAGAAAAATGCCAGAACAAAAGAAAAGGATGCAAAATGCCTGCTGAACAATAAACTGGGCAAAGAAAGAAACGGGAAAGCAATGAAGCATGCTCAACAGGATCCCCATTCTTATTTAATGCATATTTAATATCATCTTCCCCTATCTAGAGAGCTTAGATGGGAGAGTAGATCAAGAAGTAATCAAGGAGAAATGTGTGCCATTTACTAAACTATATCTATACAATGGCTAATGCTGGTGTGTGTGTGTGTGTGTGTGTGTGTGTGTGTGTGTGTGTGTGTGTACATATATACATATATACATACACACACACACACACACACACATATCCTGAGCCCTCTCAGATAGATCATGATTGGCTCAGGAATTCTGGGGGGTTGAAGTCTACAGATTGTAAAAGGGCCATAGATGCCAACCCCTGATCTTTGATGTTGTCCTTCCAGATAGATCATGTGGTTTGAGCAATTTATACCTGGAGGAAATGGCTGTCAATTCATAAAATATGTTTCCAAGTTGCCATAAGCGGGGGCGGGGGGAGAACCAGAAATACATTCCACGCTTATCTTACAAAGATTGTAGCTAGGCTACCGGATCTTCTCCTTGTGAAAATCCTTCATTGGAGAGTGTGATTGATGATACCCAGCCCATGAACATGCTTCATTGGAGAATCTGATTTTTGACACACCCAGGGAGGAGAGGGGAAACAGGGTCACAAATAACCATAAATTATGTGTGTCGGAGTTGGCCTCAACTGGAATAATGCCAACATGTTGTTCCTAATACATCTTTTGGATTCTTTTGAAGCTTGGCTTGAGGCTCATGATTTAATTAGGGCAATCGCCAGAACCCTGACAGCAGCACCAATTTAGCAAGGGCCCTAGCCAAATAAAGCTTATAAGTAATGACCAGCACCTTGATTTGAACTGAGCCTGGAAACAAGTGCAGTTCCCTCAAAATAAGGATTATTTTGATAAACCAGCTGACACAGATCAGCATGTAGGTAGCTGCATCTTGCACTAGTTATAGCTTCTAAGAGTCTTCAAGAACTTCAAGGATAACCCCATGTACAGTGAATTGCAGTAATACAACAAAGAGATGAAGAAGGCATGAATCACTGTCTAATGGTTAAAGGTGGCCAACGATTCTCTTAGTTGAAGTCTTTACCTACTGCTCCATCAGGAGCCCTACATAGAGAGAAAAAACCTCAACTGTACAAATGTCAATCCATTAAAAATAATACAGATATTTCCAAAACCAACATTTTAAAATACAAATAGTAATTCTATCTTGTTGGGATTCAATCTAAGTACCTATATACAGGTCCTCACATCCTAAAGGCACAAGATCAGAATTCCCACTACATCTTCTGCAGTAGAGATATGAAATTGCTACCGATATCTAACCACAAGCTGATGAATGATATCCCATAGCAGCTTCATATAGTTATTAAATGAAATGGGGGAAGAGGGCCAGGTTTTGAGGCAACTCATATTTGAATGTCAAAAGGCCCATTTAGTCCAACAAAACAAGTTGGAACCATTTGCTTAAGAAGATGTGGAAACATTGCAAAATAATGCTGTCAACTCCCAACCCTTGCAGGCAGCTCCAAAGCATACCATGGTTAATTCTATCAAAGACCTCAAAGATTGAACTTTGCTCCAGTTCTCAATGAAATCTCTGCTGTCATCCCCCCCCTTTTTTAAATCTTTATTCCTATAATTCCAGACCAATCTTTTAACAGGACTTATATAAAAATCAGACAAATAGATTTTTATAACAGTCCTTATGGCAATATTCTTATACAGGTCAGTGTTATTATCCCTTCAGGGTTGTCTTTTGTAACCTGATGTTCTCTAGATATGTTGGAATGATAATTCCCAGAATTTCCAAGCAGCTTAGACATTCTATGTACTGATATGTGTTTGACCAAGGAATGCAATATATTCTTAGCTTGCCAAATAGTTACATCATCTACTCTGATAAACATAACCTGCTTAGCTGCTGCAAGAAGATCACACAGATGACAAATAATATGATGCTAAAATGGCAAAAATAGTGCATTGGAATATCTGGGTGGTGGGGAAACTTTTGCCTGCAAGCAAGAACTGGTAGGACCAAAAAATTATCACAGTAATAGAAAATGAAGAAGGTAAAATGCTCTGGAACTGTAGAATTAAAACAGACAAGCACAAGCCACACCATACCCCAGATTTAACAACTGTTCATAAGAAAGACAAAATTGTCTAGATCAGGGGTCCCCAACCACCGGGCCGCGGACCGGTACCGGTCCGTGGATCACTTTGCACCGGGCCGCAAAGAAAATAAAAATAAAAAATAAAATAAAAATGGCGGCTTTCTTCGCCTTCGGTGAATGCTGCTGGGATCAGGGATCAAGGACGCAAATGAAAGAAGGGGAGGGAGGAAGCAACCAAAGCCTGTCCTACTCTCTGGCTCAGTGGCTTCGGTTTCCTCCCGCCTCGTTCCTCTCTCAGTCGCTCTCTCGCTCCTCCACCAGCCCAGGAAGAAACTGCTTCAAAGAAGCCGGCAGGGTGGCTTTTCCTGTCGGCGCAGCTCCCCCGAAGCGCCCGTTCACCCCCACCCCACCGCCAATCAATCCAGGTTCAATCCAGTGCTCCGTTCTGCCTGCCTGCCTTCGTTTCTGGTTGTTTCGGAGCAGCTTCGGCTGAGAATAATAACTATTCGCCTCTTTTACTCAGCCGAAGCTGCTCCGAAACAACCAGAAACGAAGGCAGGCAGGCAGGCAGGCAGAACGGAGCACTGGATTGAACCGCGGGCGGCGGGGTGGGGGTGAACGGGCACTTCGGAGGAGCTGCGCCAACAGGAAAAGCCACCCTGCCGGCTTCTTTGAAGCAGTTTCTTCCTGGGCTGGTGGAGGAGCGAGAGAGCGACTGAGAGAGGGACGAGGCAGACACCTGAGGGATGAGGCTGAGGGAGGCGGGGCCGAGAGGCGGGGCTTCTCAGCCGTCCTGCAGGGACTTGTCCTGAGCCGTGGAGACAGCCGTGGGCCGCCGCCACCCAGCACTCAGTTTTGAAGGCGCTCCTCAGCCAGGCGCAGTTCCTGAATCTGCAGCTGAAACCCTCCGTTTTAAATCTCACAATAGAAGAGAATATCTGTCGCTCAGGGTTGCAATGAGGAGGCATTGGCGTTCCCTGAACTTGGTGGTTTGCTGGCAGACGTTTTATTACCCGACTAGGTAACAACATCAGATGTTACCTAGTCAGGTAATGAAACGTCTGCAAGCAAACTACCAAACTCGGACTCCCCTCCCCCCGTCCTTGAAAAAGTGTTTCTGCGTGAAACTGGTCCCTGGTACAAAAAAGGTTGGGGACCACTGTTCTAAATGAATAAATCAAACATCCTATGAACAGGCAGCATTGGGGGGAAGGTCACTGTAGAGCTCTGAGAGGAATGAACCAACTATCAAAATTATTCACCAGAACACAGAAGGAATTTGCCACTTGTTATCATGAAAAAAATCCATGATTTTCCACACCTTACTGTAATTCAGGAAGGATTGAGCAGGGGGTAAAATATATCATTCCCTTTATCTCAGGAATTTGACATTTGTTGTTTCTTTGCATCCCCACATACACTACAAATATAATTGGCTTTAATCCAAACTTATTTCAGCACTGACAGAATGAAAGATACATTTAAAAAAAAAAAAAAAGCTGCACTGAGATTGTTCCCAGCCTCGGAGTAATGCCTTCTAAAGAGGAGGGCTTGTTCTTGAATTTGCTGGTTGGTGAGAGGCAACCAGATGAAAGAGCCAGCATGGCTTCAGTTGCATACTTTGAGCTCAAGCAACTTATTTGTTTTTCAGTTATCTCTTTTAAGGTGTATTCTTCAAGTGCCCAAAACTATATATCTGTAGGTGTCCTGAAAAAGAAGGCCATGCCTATTAATTTGCTGTCCTAATGGTTTATGATCTATATCAGGGCTGTCAAACTCATGTCCTGTGGGCTGGATGTGTAACGCGCTGGCCACAACCATGTCTGGTTTAGCAAAGTGGGGGAGTCCCAATACATCTCGTGATGCAGCTGTTATGACACGAGTTTGACACCCCTGATCTATATAAACTATCCTGGTAGAAGGCCATCCACAGAACTCTTCAGAAACTATTGAGTCTTCTCTAGTAACTATTTTGGAATCATTTGCCACAGGTGTGAAAAAAAAATTAAGTCTCTCTCTCTGTCTCCCCTCCTCCCTCCCTCCCTCCCTCCCTCCCCTCCCTCCCTCCCTCCCTTACACATACATACACACATTATTTGATAGATTTCCACCTAAACTAATGTTTTCAACCATTAATAATTAAATGGCTTATAACAATAAAAATATAAAGCACAAATGAAAACATTAAGACAAGTAAAATCAATCAGAATTAAAATTAAACATTGACATAAATTAATAATTAAAATCATGCAGCAAAAAAATGAAAACATTAAGACAAGTAAAATCAGAATTAAAAGGACACAAATGAGAGGGGGGGAGCACCACCCCGCCTTGTGCCCCCCCCCCCCCCCCCCCCCCCCCCCCCCCCCCCCCCCATGTAAATTAATAACTTCAAAACGTTCTTCATGGCAGAAGTAAGACCCCCCCCCCTTTGTTGTTACCATCTTCCTGAATATTGGGAGAGTGGAAAGGAACCTGACGCTCCAAAACGAAGAAGGCAGGCAGGCAGGCAGAACGGAGCACTGTGGATTGAACTGCGTGCGGGCGGGCGGTGTGGGGGTGGATGGGCTCGGAGGAGCTGGCGACAGGAAAAGCCACCCTCGGCTTCTTTGAAGCAGTTTCTTCCTGGGCTGGTGGAGCAGCGAGAGAGCGACTGAGAGAGGAACGAGGCAGACACTGAGGGAGGGAGGAGACACCTGAGGGGATGGGCTGAGGGAGGCAGGGCCGAGGCACTCCTGAACTTGGTGGTATGCTGGCAGACGTTTTGTATACACCGACTAGGTAACAACATCAGATGTTACCTAGTCATGTAATGAAACGTCTGCAAGCAAACCACCAAACTCAGATTCTCCCCCACCCCCAGTCCTTGAAAAAGTGTTTGTGCTTGAAACTGGTCCCTGGTACAAAAAGGTTGGGGACCACTGCCCAGGGAACACATTACACAACTCAGAAGCAATGCACTCTCCCATGTACTAGATAGTCCAGCTTCAAAAGAGTCTCTTCTAAATAGCTGGGAAGGTTGATGTTGCGATAATGGCCAGATGTTCTAACACTTGGTCTCTGCATATAATGCTAATCCAGAGCAGCTAGATACAGTATATGAATATTTGGGTGTAAGAAGGAAAGAGATGAAAAGAAAGAAAGAGGCTGGATAACTGAAATAGTACATAATCTTGTCTTGCAGGCAAACACAATGGGATAAAATACTCAAGAGTTAGGCAAACCATCGTATCCGCTAAAAACCTAACATTCCTGAATGTTGCCCAGGTTTATAAGGACAGTTTGATTTCACTTAAACTATTCATTCACACACACATGTAAAATCTTTTAGGGCACAAGGAGTCTGAATGTTTGGACAATAGGCATGGTTATAAGCTGATGCAGAATCTGATCTAATTGCACTGAAAGACAATCAGTCATTGATTTCCCTTCTTTTCTTCGCAGATTGTATCACGTTTGTAAAATCACTGAGACAAGTTAGTCATGATAAATGTGATTCATTTAGTTAGATTGAGGCAGATAAAGTAGACTAAATATATAAAATAAATAGACCCCAACACACTGTATTTTTGATTATTATACAATGTTTTGTCTATTCACTTACTACAAATTAGGAACTCTGTCTTATTTAATTACTTTAATTGTAATTAATATTTTTGCATCCATTCACAATCAAATGATGCAATATAAATCAGTGATTGCACGACCTCTATAAATATGCTAAATAAATAAACTTTCAATGTAAAATAGTATGGGGTGATACCAAATTTTATCCTGAAGAATAACTGTTGTTAAGTGTTGAAGGAATAATGGTTTGCAAGTTGATGTAGCTAAAACACAATTGTCTTTTCTGAAAGTGGGGAGAGGATACTGTATAGAAGCCATTTATTAATTCAACAAAAGAGAAATAAGATTGACAGTAGATGATACTGATGGCATAGAGGTTGGAGCTAAAGTTTATGACAAGTAGATGGAGTCATTTGGAAAAATCAGAAAAGAAAAATCATTTGAAAAGAATGAAATGAAAAATAGGGACTCCAGAAAGTTTTGATGAAACCCATGACTATTCAAAGAGAAGCCAGTTCCATTGGGTTAGGGTAGCTTATCCTGAAAAAATGGCATTGTCATGAATAATGCTTTTATGTCCCAATTACATTATCAAGTCTACTGGAACAGTCCACTGAAAAATTATTTTCATTATATGGGGGACACAATAAAATAGCATGTTCTAATGGAATTTGATCATTTTTGTTTACAAAAAGCTACAGGCAGGGAAAATGCATGCTCAAGCTCAAATAAAATGCTTTTAGAACAGTCAACCTTTTTATTTTTAAAAAATGAAATCTTTACAAAAATCCCAGCAAGATGGGACAGTGTTACTTTTCCACTATTGGAGAAGTGGGGCAGAGTTAGAGAAAAAATGACAAATGGATTTCTTCTAAGGACTTCTGACTCTTCGAACAGCATCCACTACTAAAGTCTGTTCCGTCAAAATCAACAGAACATAGAAAAGTAAACGAAACACATACGGGCAGTGGAGGACAACATTAAAGTATCATGTTTCTGGAGTCTCAAGGCAGCACATATGAACATTCTCCTAGTTTTAGCATCCTGTGTAGTTTTGCCTGGAGAATCTTCCCCCTCTCTTGCCATCAACTACGTCACTCATGGCATTGACAACCCAAAGATGCATGGGGGCATTGTTTACAAACCTTGCTTATTTTCCTATGCATTTGCTAAAAGGACATCTAAAAACATCGTGAAGATGGAGCAATTTGATTAATAGCTATACGTAATCAGTACAGAAAAGTACAGATACGTGCCTAGATTCCTATGCATGCTTAGAGAGCCTTTAAGAAATCCCTCTTCTTAAAGCCTTATAGATCTATAGGCAGATTATCACTTCTGTCTGGTTCAGCAAACAGACTTCAAGCCTTAACTTGGTAAGAGAATTTTCTCTCTCATCTCCCTTTGAATTAACTGTCATAAGCAAGACGGGAAACTGGGGCAGGCAAGAAACTTTGGCACAAACCTCGTGAGATGAACAAGAGCAGAGACATAATTAAAAGCAAATTAAAGATAAAACATGGTGAATACACAATGAAAGGAGAAGAGCATGCAAGGGCCTGTAAAAGGAATACAGGTGTTGCCTCATTCCTTTTCTTTCACTCCCGCCCAGCACTCACCTTCCTGGATTTAACAACCTTGAGAAGGAGCATCTAAACAGATAGTAATCACTATCATTGCATTTTTCTCAGGAGATTCCCATGATTCTGATAAATGCAGTTTTAGAGATTACAGGTGGGCTGACTCCATCACTTTTTAATGGCTGATTTCCCTGCCACTTTGAGATCTGGAGCTAATGTTGTTTCTAGTCAAAGGTTTTTGTTTTCACAATTGGTTTAGTTATAGTAAATCAGAATGTCCAATAGTCCCTGCCAAGTTGTGCCTACAGGTCTTAACAAGCTGTCAGATCAGGGTGAAACCTTGCTCTGGTCTTCCATGCCTGTTTAATTAAAATGTGTTGTGGAGAACTGAGGAAGAAGGTGCTGGATCCACCCATCTTTGATTTCATTGCTGTTCACAAGGCAATGACAGATTTCTTCAGCAAGCCCCTTTTTCTGCTCGTGTAAACTTCCAATGAGTTTTGGATCTGGAACGGTGGACCTACTCAGACAATAAGATTCCCTAATGAATCTTTTCAGAACCTGCTCTTCCCTTGAGCCTTGATTACATTGGAAAGAGACTCCCTAAACCAGGGGTCTCCAACCTTGGCCACTTTAAGACTTGTGGACTTCAACTCCCACTCAGCCAGCAAAGCTTGTGGAGTTAGAGCAAAGCTGGCTGAGGAATTCTGGGAGTTGAAGTCCACACGTCTTAAAGTTGCCAAGGTTGGAGACCTCTGTCCTAAACAGAGGCAAGACAGTGGTGGCCAAAGGAAGAATAGCAGCACCCAGAAGTGCTTTGGTTAACTTTTCACATGATGTACGTTCACATCTTCAGATGCTTAATCACAAGGAAAAACAATGATCTGGAACTGCTTCACTCCTTCACAATAGCAATAGCACTTAGACCAGGAGTGGGATTCAATTTTTTTTTACTACCGGTTCTGTGGCCATGGCTTGGTGGGTGTGGCAGGGGAAGGGTACTGTAAAGTCAGAGGCGGTATTTGCCAGTTCTCTGAACTAATCAAAATTTCCGCTACCGGTTCTCCAGAACTGGTCAGAACCCGCTGAATATCACTTCTGACTTAGACCAGGAGTGTCATGGGCCAGATGTGTCACGTGCAGGCCACACCCACCCCAACTCTGTGAATGGGAAAAACATTACAAAATGTCATGTGACAGCAACATGACATTGTGAGTTTGACACCCGTGACTTTTATATAGTGCTTTAGAGCCCTATTTAAGCAGTTTATACAGTGCTTTACAGCCCTCTCTAAGCGGTTAAGAGCCATCATTTTGCTTCCAACAATCTGGTTCCTCATTTTACTGACCTTGGTGGAAGGCTGAGTCAATCTTGAGCCAGTGAGGATCGAACTCCTGGCTGTGGGCAGTGAGTTAGCCCAAAATACTACATTCTAACCACTGTGCCACCACAGTTCTCAAAGTGTTAAGTAGGTTCTTAGATTGCCCCAATTTATTAGAGGGGTTTTTTAAAAAATCCATGAGGATGCCTTAAGTAAAGTTCTTGCCTTTTAAGATCAGCGTTGCAAGACAGAGGATTTCTGTGGGAAAGAAAAGCTTATAGTAAGAATTGATCTCCAAGAGGAGATAAGCAAACAAACAGCATTTTTGAAACTGAGTAGATTTCAATCTGTACCAGCACTACTACTGGCAAAAGTTGGCTTCAAATGAAGCGCTGTGCCTATGATAATCATGGCATGGCATGGGAAGCCACTGATGAAAATACAAGGTGGGTATTGCAACACTTTGGTGATGTAACATTTTGGTTTTCTTTGAAATGAAAGAATAACATCCCAACTACAATACTTCTAATTTCTATTGCAGAATATTATTTATTTTCATATATTACCTTTTGAACAGTCTTTATTTTTCCCCAGGTCTGTATTTCCAGGTAAAAACTGGGGAAAGGTCTGTCTGATGGCAACAGTATGGCAGGTGGCAGATTCAGGTTCTGCCCCAGTTCTCCTGGATTCAGCCTTACAGATGGCAGGTAGCCACAACACTTGGCTTCCAACACTTGGAAACAGGTTAGGGGTTGCAAGCAAATCAGGTGAGCCCAATTAAAATTCCAACAACAGCATCCCTCAAGGCATTATTGGATATTTAAAATGACATGTGTCTGCAGCTGCCTGCTCTTAGATAAAAGCTGGACCTGGGGGGAAGAAACAAATAAATGAACCCAATCTGGAGCAGAGATCAACACCTACAGGCCTCAGCGTCTACCCAAGAATGCTGGTGTTGGTTCCTGGGGCCTGAAAATGAGGGTCTCTGTGTAATCAAGGATTTGAACCCAAAGCTTCACTATATGCTGATTTTATGACTTAATTATTACCTTGTCAGGAATAAGAAACCCTGAAATCAAAGAAAACTGCCTTAGGTAATTAAGTTGATGGAGAAGGATTGGGAAAATCCAACTTCAAGTCCTACCTCAGCCAGGTAATTCACTGGCAGAATTTGGATCGTTAACTTTCCCTCAGCCCAACCTCCCCAACCAAGTTGTGGTGGTAGAGATAAAATGAGGGGAGATCTCCTCTGAACTGCTGGACAAAAGGTGAAGTATAACTCTTACAAGCAAGCAACAATAAAATGTTGGAGATTTCCAGAAGTTGGAAATGCTCAGATATAATCCCATTAAGCAATCACTGGGTAAGATTGAAGGGTTGGGTTCTTCAAAACGTTACCACATTACTAAGAACCCTCCTTCAAACTTTCTGCAAATACCAACAGCGGCATCTGAAAACTAAACTGAACAAAGCTACAGGGATTACTGTGAACTTTCAAATGTTACAAGCCACTGCTCAAGATAAGGTCTTTTTTTTTTTTAACTCTAACTTGTCACTGTGGAATAATATACTGGAGTTTCTTAAACTATACCACAGAATAACAATGCTGATTGCATAGGCTCATTGCTCATGTACAGCAATGTTGATGTGCTTCTCGGTTACAACAGTATAAATCTTGATTTGCACGGCCACACAAAGAAAATAGAATCACTATACAGCAAATGTTTGGATGATCAAAGGAAGAGCATTCTGCTTTATTGAACTTTGACTTCACCCTGATCATTTACTTTGAAGAGGTTGCGAGGGGTCAGCATGGGTAGAAGAATTGGGCAGTGCACTCTTATCTCATGTTCCTCTAGCTGGCCTACATAACCTCCTTCAGGCTCTGATTATGATTATGACAGTATGCAGCAGTTCAATTCTCACTGGCTCAGGGTTGACTCAGCCTTCCATCCTTCTGAGTTGGGTAAAATGAGGATCCGGATTGTTGGGGGCAGTATGCTGACTCTTTAACCCGCTTAGAGAGGGCTGTGAAGAGGTATATAAGTCTAAGTGCTATTGCTATTAAAGTCTGTTTGCCACCCTGTCATGAGCCTGCAGATACTGACAATTTAGCTGATAATAAACCTGGGGGAAGAAATTTTAGCATGCTATTCTAACAGGAAAAGGGACTGATATATTGGCAAAGTGAAAGAGAGAGCTAGGAAATTTGAAAAGAGAGGAAAAGAGAAACCGGAAAGGATTGTGACTGGTGATGGATTCAAGGGAATGCGGATTCCAGAAAAGGCTGGGACAAAATTCTTGAAGGGAGCTGAGTGAGGTTCAAAAACGACAGAGAAAGTGAATAACAAGGAAGACATCTCCTCTGTGCAGTTTAGGCTGAAGAGAATAGTCTCTTGCCTGCCAAAGATTGTTAGGTACAGGTAGTCCTTGACTTACAGCCACAGTTGAGGCCAACATTTCTGTTGCTAAATGAGTCATTTGTTAAGTGCGTTTTGCTCCATATTATGATTTTTTCTTGTCACCGTTGTTAAGTGAATCCCTGCAGTTGTTAAGTCAAGAACATGGTTGTTAACTAAATTGGGTTTCCTCATTGATTTTGCTGGTCAGAAAGTCGCAAAAGGCGATCACGTGATCCTGGGAAACAGCAACCGTCATAAATATGAGTCAGTTGCCAAGCATCTGAATTTTGAGCATGAGACCCCTGGGGATGCCACAACAGTCATAAGTGTGAAAAATGGTCATGTCACTTTTTTAAACTACTGTCATGCCCCTGGTGGAGTCTGACTCTGAGGAAGAGGAGGAACAGCCAACAGGGAGTGGGAGTGTGGCTCCAGAGGTGGTGGAGGAGGCTGGGGAAGGGCAGAGTCCGGCTGAGCAGTCAGAGGAGGATCCAGGCCCATCCTCTCTCCATCCTAGGTCACGCAGGGAGGAGAGGATCAGGGAAAAGCGAGGTCTACTCAAGAGGAGATTACCATGATCCTCCTCTTGGCTTGCAGGTGGGAGCTATGTGTATAAGTTTTTCAGCTACGTAGTTAGAATTGCTGGAGTCAATTAGTGTTTACCTTGAAAGAGGTTTATCTTTGTTGGTGTTCTTCCCATGGACTTTTCTCGGTTATTTGCCTGGAGTTTATGATTAGTTATCTCGGCTTGCTTCAGAACTCTCATCAATGCGGTTTGTTTTGGTTTTCTGTTAGCCTCATTGTTTACTTTTGTGACTTTAAACTGTGCCTAATAAAACAGTGAAGTTAAGTTGAAGGCCTTACTGGACTTTAATATATGTTTTGGGTTTTGGGTTATTTTGAGAGACTACAGGTCATCACAACCGCCTTTGAAACTTTGTACAGTCACTGAATGAGCTGTTGTAAGTTGAGTACTACCAGTAGTGCAATTAATGTATGTAATGTTGTGCTGAGAATTGTAGAAAATAATTATGGGGTAGATTTTATTGGAAGCAAGAAACTTTTCTAGTAAAGAACCTAGTAATTCTTGACTAATCATGTCTCCACTTTCACTGTTGCTTTTTCAGAAGGAACACAGGAAGGGAAATTCCATTGAGAACTTGGGAAATATGTTTGGACTTAAAAGAAACTGCATTGGTGAAATAAATGCTTCTCTTGCTTTTGAGCAAATAAAAGGGGGAAAAAAGAACTGGTGTGCCATGTGTTGGGTTGTTGCCCATGAACTTTGTGATAAAAATTGTGTCACATTTTCAAAATCTACATGATTAAACCAATTAAACTTGCATTCCAGTGACCATGATCAATACTTTTCAAAGCGTTCTTTAATCTTACTATGTCAGGGGCTGGAGGACACAGTAGCTACATATGGAATATCTACAAATTGTGTATTTACATTGTGTAAATATTCTATAATCTGTAGGCTGATCCCTCTATCCATTTTGTGTCCTCTATTTCTCCAAAACATATACAGGTTTGACATCTACATTTGATCCTAGGTTTTCTCTCGAATTTTTCAACTTTTTATTTTTGAAATACTTCTAATTTATGTTTCCACATACAGGGTACCTTTGTAAGGACCACTAGGTTTGCAGATGTATTTGCAGTGGATATAGTATATGTATGCAAAAACCTTAATCTACTTGTGCAATAGAAAGCGACTCTTTTGTAATCATTGAAGCTCAGCAAGTCAAAATATCTGGCTCTGAAAAACAGCTCAATTCTGTATCCATACCCAAAATGAGCACATTGACAATGTCAAAGAGCTCCTCCAGTTTCAGCCAGCAGATAGTTTGCCCCAATTGGCACAGACCTTTAATTTTCCAGACTTCTATTCTTTGAAAATTTACCTCCATCCATCACATCCTCAACTCTACTACCACTCAGTACTTTTGAGAATCCATTGATTCAAAGCAAAGAGAGAGAAAAGATCAAGAAATATCAATGGAAGAAAGGAAGGGACCAACTGGAAATAACCTGCAGCACGTATTTCTATACCGATGCTTTGCCTAAATTGCATTGGTTTTGAGAGAGTAGAGTGAGCTGATCCAATTTAGGAAGTTCTCATTAAAGGCAAGCTGAACAGCAAGACTGGAGCTCTATTCTCTACCAGAAAGCAGAACAATAACTCCTTCCATTTAATTGCAGATTCTGGTGAGCTTTTTTTATTATTATTTGTCTTTGAACCCTCTTATAATGTAGTTCTTTCCTTTTCCTCATCAAAGGTGATCTCTGCCAAAGCTGCTGACAGTTCCATTTGATCAAGTGTAATAGGAACAGACAGATCTTCCCAAATCCTTGTAGCTACCTATTCTCCATGTGTATTTCCAGTCTCTCTCATAGAATTTTAATAGGACAACTATATTACAAAATCAGTAGGCTAAAATAGCAGGATTGGTGAATGGCATTGCTGTGCAATTAAATCCAAGTCCAAAGGTGTAAGTCTTGTCCCAGTGCCCAGGGACTGACCCAATGAGAAACCACTTATAAATCTTTCATCTTTTTTATTTCTACTTCTCTCTTCTCTTTTGCAACCCCTTCCATTAGCATTTTTTGCTTATGTTCAGAGTGTTTAAATATTGATCTTGAACCAGTCAGGCTGGTCATCTTGATGCTGTGATTTTTATGTGGGTTTTTACAAATGAGGTTTGCACTCTAAATCATGAGTGCAATCCAAAGAGAAGACGTACAATACTTTTTTTTTCAACGTGCAAGCAATGCCATCGGCTGTTGGAACGCCAGGATAATTCATGGACCGTCCTTGCTTTGACAAGTGAAGGAGATGATAATGAGGTTTTCAGATTTTAGTATTGTTTGTGACAGGTTGGCTTAACAGAGAAAGATGGAAATGAGAAAAATACTGAAGCTGATCCTGGGATGCTTCTTTATAATTTCTTTGATTAGAAATGCACATGAATATATATATATATATATATATATATATATATATATATATATATATATATATATATATCTTTGGTTATTCGGGTTTTCTCCCATGTAAAATTTGAAGTATCTAGGTGACGTTTTGATGAAGTCTCATTCATCATCTTCAGGCTTGTGTCTTCAGCTTTGTGCTTCTCGGAGTAATTTACTCCGAGAAGCCGAATAACCAAAGATCCAAATACAAATACCCGCGAAAACCTCAGAAAACATATATATACACACGTTTCTAATAAATGCTAAATGGGATATCTAGGTGGCTCAATGTTTTTGCAAGCTGGTCTTATATTTCTACAGTACACTTCAAAATTTGATATTTTGTCAAAATCTCCTAGGATTGGCAAAGTTATTGTTTTGGATATCATCTCAGCCAGGATGGTGACCACAGAGCAATTTAAAAAAAACAATTTTAAGTGGCCAAAATTTTACAACACTAGATTTCAGTGTCCTTACCTTAAAAACAACATTTGGA
Organism: Notechis scutatus; assembly: GCF_049901735.1. Classification (NCBI taxonomy): domain Eukaryota; kingdom Metazoa; phylum Chordata; class Lepidosauria; order Squamata; family Elapidae; genus Notechis; species Notechis scutatus. Next base: position 83,355,240 of record NC_142009.1, on the reverse strand, counting down.
AGAAAATGCTAGAACCTTGCAACATTTCCAAGCAGCAATGCAAACCCTTTGAAGAGCTGGCAGGATATTACCAGATTAAAATCTTACCAGATCTCAATGTCTTTTTTCCCATTCCTATACATTAAAAAAAAAAAAGCACGATAATGCTTAACTCCTGGCAAGATTGTCATCCTTCAGACAATCTATAGTATTTATCCACCTGCCTTTGGCTGAATAATGTCTAATATATAAATCATAGTCAGACAGCATTTCTGTTGAGGGTTTGGGAACTATGTCTTCAGAAGAATTCAGAGAAGTTGGAATACATTTAAAGAATAGCAAGGGTTACGGTGACTTCCAGAAGGTGCCATGTTACAATTTTATCCTTCCTTGGGAATCTTCACATGCAGATAGGCAGATGTTGTTCTATGGGGTTCAAACCCTCTGTCCGACTATATACACTGCATTACCTTTAGGAGCTTTACAATTCCTGGTGCCCAATAGTTTGCAAAAAGAGTTATATAGAGGCTATCAAAATTATACATACAGCCCAATTTCCATTAAGCTCTCAGAGTAGAGAGATATTGTGTTATTCAAAGTCCCTTGTATGAAGATTTATATGACTTTTACACACACACACACACACACACACACACACACACACACACATTTTAAGGGAGGCATTTCTCTATTTTTTTTCATAGGGAATATCCTAGGTGGTGTCTGGGGGAAGGAGAACTGGAAGTCATGAAAAACTTTCAACATGGGGTCAAAACATAACATGGCATCTTATGGTCTGGAAGCCTTAGGGATGCCCAGGGACCTAGATGCTAAATCCTAAGAAGAGACATTGAGGATGTGTAGAACACTAAAGGAAGATATGAAACCACTATTTAAGGAACAAAAAGAATATCAAACCAAAGAAAGACAAGATCTGTCCTCTGCTCTCCTGGAGTGCAGAATAATAGTTTTATGTTGCAAGAAGGCAGATTGGGACTGAATCCCCACCCCTTGCCAAAAAAATAACCTTGCCAGAGGATAATAGCAATTTAACACGGGTGCCAATTGCCCAGGGAGATGCGGGCTCTTCTTCATTAGATGTGGTTAAAGAGACATTGGAATGCTTCACAATAATGCAGATTCTTTAATGAGGTGGGAGTTGGATTTGAAAGGGTAAATAGTTCTTTCCAGAATTATAATTCTATGATTCTGTTTTCCTGTTGTATCTTTATTCCATACATTGATATTGGTGGTGGTATGCTACTGGTTAGGCCCGATTCAGCTGAACCAGTAGTAAAACAAAAAGCCTCCCACGATCACCTGAGAGGAAGGGAAAAAGCCTCCACAATCAGCTGAAAGGAGAAAGAAGAGAAAAGCTCAGGATAGGCTCTCCCACCTGCCCCCTGCACTATTCTCTTCTTTATCCTTTCAGCTGATTGGCATTGCAGGCCTCAGGTGGTGTGTGGAAAGCTGTGGGCATGTTAGATGTGCGCGCATTAGGTGCACACGCGATCACCGAACCAGTAGCGGAACAGGTAGGATCTCACTGTTGATTGATATCCTGTGCCTTCAAGCAAAAGCAAGAAAGGGCAGCTAGATGTTTAATATTATATCGCCAAATTAAAAAACATTCCGTCCTCACGTACTTGGGAATAAATTTCAGTGACCTGAGCTGAATTCACTTCCGAGCAGATTCATCTAGAAATTCATTGTTAGTGTCTCCCTGCCAACCCACCTCTCCATACACAGAAAAGGAGAATGGAAAGGGGGAACCTTTTGTGCTATCCAGATGCCCTTGAGCTTCCCTAGTCTATTCAGAGGTGACCATTTCTAGTGGCTGGATGACTCCTAGCCATCCTCAGTTGGGAAAGATTACTATCACCCTTTGGCTGTTAATTTGCATAAAGGATTGGGGGAAGGAAGTCAAAATGAAAATGGGTTGGTTAATTAATTGCAAGCACTGCTTGAGGGGCCAGCACATATATTTAATCAGTTGCCTAGTAACAAATGGTGTATGATGTGAATGCTATCAGCCTGCGGTGTGAGCAAATGCTGGTCTTTTCTTTTTATCAGCTGTCAGCATGTGTAATTGGTGTTTATGCACCATGTTTGGAAGGGGGCTCCTTTGCAATGATAAGGAAAAAAAATGGACCTGAGTGGGCATGGAAGTGGGAGTCTTACCTCACACTTCAACTTTTCTCCTGCTTCCCATCCTCTTTCTCTCTCCTAAAAGAAATTCCTCTCAGTGGCCTAAGGGAAGCTCTCTTTCGTTTTTGCTCTTTGAGGATTTCAGCTTCGAGCTATGGATCCATAGGTAAGAACTTAATATTTAGGATGGTCACTACAGATCCAGTCTGGTAACTGGATGATACATGACAGTCAGTGTGTGTGTGTGCGTGTGTGTGTGTGTGTGAGAGAGAGAGAGAGAGAGAGAGAGACAGACAGACAGACAGACAGACAGACAGACAGAGACCTTGATGATTCAGAAGAAGGGAGAAATGAAGAAACACCTCCTCTGTTACTAATTCTGAGCGCCTTATAACTGTTATAGGGCTTTTCTGAATTTGCAGCTTCCACTCTGTCATCATGGATGATACAATAACTACAGAAGGACCAGCCCTCTGTGTTTCTTGTTTGTTCCTTCAATAATTGACCATGCTATGAAATATAAACATGCACATTTGAACAGTTTTTTGTAAAATACTGTGCATTTGAATGGATAGGTTGGGGGTTTCAATAGCATCTCCAAAATTGCCTTTGTCCAAATGATGCCTCCAAGATGTGTTGATGATCATTCCCAGCCAGCAAAGTTATAATGGTTTCAGTTCTAATTTAAGATGGTTAGGGAAGAGGGTGTTTTTTTTTATTGCGCTAAGTTTTTCTTTACAACCTTATCTTAAACAAATATATTTGGATCCTTGGAATTAGTGCCAATCCAGATATGAATAAAGGTGTTTGTGCCATTCCTTTGCACTATCTCTGGATTTATTCACTTTCACAGCCAGTCATTTCCTAAATGAATGCAAGCATGGTGATTTGGCTGTTGTAAAATTCTTTGCATTTGCAAAGAATGTGCATACTTGATACTCAAATATAGTCTCATGCTGACATAATCTGTTGATCACTGTTCCGGTTTTATATTCTTTGTATTTTGCTACTGAACTGTCAGCACAAGGCTGGAGGATTTTTTTTTTTAGATTGAATAAGGCATAACAGTCAAGGATGAAAAGAAGTAATGATTAGTTGGAAGCATATTTTAGGTTCAAGGATATTAGATGTTAGAGAATGATGTCCAAATCCTATTCATTCCAAAAAGCAGAATTCTTATTCCATTAGGTACATTAAAATTAAAAAGAAATTAAATGATTAAAAAACTTAGAATTCATGGTGACAAGTCAGAAGTGAGTATGATAAAAAGAACCATTCAATTTCTTTCTGTTGCATATTATTTTAAATGGGTTTTATGCAGAAATGTACAAACAGTCTTGCAAGTTCTTGAGGGAAACAAAAAAGAGAACACTAAGATCATATATTTCTATTGGGGGGACCATTATTGGGCATTACCCCTACCCCAGGAAAGAACTGACAATAACTTTCGTGAAGAATTCTAATCACAGATGTTTTCAGTTCAATCTCTATTGGTAAAATAGAGCAGTGGGGGGAGGGAAGGTTCCGTCTTGGGCCCAGTAGTCTTCAGTATCTCCATAAATGACTTAGATGAGGGAATAGAAGGGGAACTTACCAAATTTGCAGATGGTAATAAGCCGGCAGGAATAGCTAACACCCTAGATCAGTGATCCCCAACCTTTTTGACGCCGCAGCCCGGTACCGGCATCAGCTGGGCGCCGCGCCCGGTACCGGCATCAGCTGGGCGCCGCCATCTTTTTGATGAAAACGCTTCCGGTGAGCTTTCTACCCAGAAAAGCTCACCGAAGCGCTGGCGCCGCCATCTTTTTGATGAAACGTGCTTCCGGTGAGCTTTCTACCCAGAAAAGCTCACCGGAAGGCGCTAACGCCGCCATCTTTTTTGATGAAACGTGCTTCCGGTGAGCTTTCTACCCGGAAAAGCTCACCGGAAGCACTTTTTCATGAAAAAGATGGCGGCGCCAGCAAGCCGCGGACCGGTAGGAGTTGTTCCGCGGACCGGTACCAGTCCACGGACCGGTGGTTGGGGACCCCTGCCCTAGATGATAGGCTCAAGATCCATATGGATTTTGACAGACTTGAACACTGGGCCGTATCTAACAAAATGAAATTCAATATAGAGAAAAGTAAAGTCTTACTTTTCTTGCTTAAGCAAGAAAAACAAAAGTATATATATAGACTGGGTGAAACCAAGCTCAATAGCAGTAGCTGTGAGAGGGATCTTGAAGTCTTAGTGGACAACCAGCTAAATATGAGCCAGCAGTGTGTGGTGGCAATCAACAAAGTCAATGCAATCCTAAATTGCATTAACAGAGAGATACAATCAAGATCAAGTGAGGTACTAATATTAACTCTATAAAGCTTTAGTAAGACCACACCTAGAATACTGCATCCAGTTTTGGTCACCAGACTATAAAAAAGATGTTGAGACTCTAGAAAGAGTGCAGAGAAGAATAACCAAGATGATTAGGGGACTGGAGGCTAAAACATACGATAAGCGGTTGCAGGAACTGGGCATGGCTAGTCTAGCGAAGAGAAGGACCAGGGGAGACATGATAGCAGTGTTTTAATATCTGAGGGGCTGCTGCAGAGAGGAGGGAGTCAAGCTATTTTCCAAAGCACCCGAAGGCCAGACAAGGAACAATGAATGGAAACTGATCAAGGAGAGATTCAACCTAGAAATAAGGAGAAATTTTCTGACAGTGAGAACAATCAACCAATGGAACAGCTTGCCTTCAAAAATTGTGGGAGCTTCATCACTGGACGTTTTCAAGAAGAGACTGGACTTCCATCTGTCAGTAATGGTGTAGGATTTCCTGCTTGGGCGAGGGTTGGACTAGATGACCTAAAAGGTCCCTTCCATCTTTCATGCTGAGAAGAAGCAAAGTGAATTAAAATGGGATCTGCTGTATTTAGTAGTGTGATATGAATTTTAACAGGTACCTGCTAACAAGGATTTGAAGCATATTATTTTATGTTGTCCAAACAGCTCAACATTGGGAGAATCTTTTCAGCAGGTAATTGATCTGAGAGCTAAGAAGAATTTGCTTATGGAACCCCAGGGAAATTGGCCCCTGAAGTTTCATTATGAACTTGCCTCGTTACATGGCACAGAAGCAAGAATAATCCCTCTGATCTTTTCTTCATGCTGAGGGAAAGAAATGTAAAATATAGTTAAAGATCAGGGTGATGAGAACCATTGCTAACACGCTAGCTCTCAAAATATACCCTAATCAGAAATGTGCCAGCTTAAAGTCTATGCTTATGAATCATCCATATTTTGCAGCTGAAGAATATGGAGTGTAAGTTATTGGCTTATTTTTATATCTACTGTGCCAGGTCAGAAAAGCTGAAGTCAAAAGTTAGGCTAAACTGCCATATTTCACATTTTCCCCCTTCCTGGTTTGTATGCAAGTGAAAACATCAGTATTCCCCAGGGAAAGGTGATCTGAACAGTCAGAAAGTTATTTTTTTTCCCATGATCCATTGCTTTAGGAGGACACACTGACAATACTGCACATCTTTCTGTCTCTCTGGAGTACTTCCCCATCCCCACGAGCCACAGTCTAAAATTTTTGCATTAATGAGATCTTGATACTTTTGTGGTTTACGAATCCATCAGCCAGAAAGTGCACTTCCATTTCTTTACACCCAGGCTGATTCCACTGGTGTTCAATTTCCCTAGGCATCACTCTCAGCCGTCCATAAAAAGTAACAATTCAATTTACAAATGATGCAGGCAGGCAAGGGGGTTTAGTGCCACATCCTCCTAAAGACATTATTTGCCATTAAAAATGGCTGTCTTTTATTTCACTATCTTTTATTTCACTGTCTTTCTAAACAAGTAGTCCCTGCTTTTTCCTCCCACCTGCACACTTAACTTTTCTTCCTCAGCTTTCTGTGTAACAAGACAACTGCAGTGATCCAGCTGAAGTTATGTCATTCCCTCCCCACATATGATCAGTTAGCATTTGAAGATTTAATATTGGTACTATTAAAGAGTGCTAGAGAAGCTTGCAGTGTTCCACATCCTCATTTTTCCAGGCATGCCAAGTCAAAAAGGTATGATAGAAGCTGGAGAGCTCCTTGGAGTCATTATAAATGAATAGATCCAAGACAAGATCTATAAAAGCCCCCTTTTCACACAATGCTTTCACACATAGGACATTTAAAAGATATGCCCTGGAGGTGTAAGTTGCTTAAGAACATGTATGGAAAATGCTCTTGGTACAAGCAGCTGGATCATTGTAATGAACTCTCCTGTTCTTGGGCAACATAGTTGATTTATGACATTAAAACTCTGGTTTCCCATAACCAAATTCAGATTTACAGATTTGAAAAGCCTGAAACAAAATTCTATTTCTAATTAAGACAGTTGTAAACTGACCGATCAAGAATTGCTGTCCCTAATGTGGCTTTTTAATGTGGCTTAGCTATCAATACAGCGCCTAATGTGATATTCTTCCTTACTGCAATGTTGACCGAAGATTCTAGAACTTTAAAGGTTTCAGACTTAAATCTACTTGGACTTATGGAAGGGAGTCCTCAGAGCTGTGTCCTCATATCCTCTGAAATACACTCCAAAAGCAGTGGTTCCCAAACTTTTTTAGTCCACCACCCCCTTGGTGCTACAAACTCATCCTCAATGCCCCCCACCCAGGGGCGGGATTCAAATTTCTGTGGGCGTGGCCTAATTTGAGGGTGTGGTTTGCTGTAACGTGACTGGGTGGGTGTGGCTTGCTGGTCACGTGACTGTTGGCATGGCTTGCTGGTCATGTGACTGTTGGCGTGGCTTGCTGGTCACGTGAGTGGGTGGGCATGGTTTGGTGACTGGCACACCAAATACAAGTGGTCCTCACTTAATGGCCGGTGCTTAGCAAGTGTTCTAATTTATGACTGGCCTTCCCAGAAGTTCTTGACCTGTTTTTGGAGTTTTGACAGCCATGCACACACATATACACATACTCTCTTCCAACCCTGCTGGAGCAGGTCATTGGACTAGATTGCTTTCCTTTCCCAACGCTGCATTTGGGGCAAGGCCCTGCCACCCCAAACATGGCGGCGGCGGGGGGATGTTTGAAACGGTGAGCAAAGCCACTCTGGCTTTTTGCTCACTCTGGATTTGCTCTCCTTTCCCAACGCTGCGTTCAGGGAAAGGCCCCCAGGATCACCCCATTGCGTTCCTTGTACCAGAGTGTGCAAGTCAGTGGGGTGATCCTGCAGGGCCTCACCTCGAACGAGGCGGCGGGGGATTTTTCTCACCCCTGAATTGTGCCCTACTGCTCACCTCCAGCATCCCCCTGCCACTTCCTAGTACCCCCCTGCCAGCCCCCTTGCCTCTCAGCACCCCCCTAAGGCATCCTACCCCCCCAGGGGGCGGTACCGCCTACTTTGAGGACCACTGCTCTAAAGGGACATTTGGGACCTTTTCTTACTTATACCTAATCTCAGCCCAAACAACACCAGGTTTTTTTTTCACCAAATCCTAAGATCATCTTGTCCACAACCCATAAATGAAACACATTTTAGTAGTCCACTATGCTAAATATTAAGGAGTATTTTCTCCTTTAAAAAAATGGGATTTGTTGCTTTTTAGAAGAAAACTAAGTGACTGCAACGTCGTGAATCATAAATTCTAGATGCAGAATAGGGATCAGCAATGGAGACAGTCAATTTCATGCCAATATAATTTTTTGCCAATTCACTTTTGCTTCATGTTGGGAAGGTCCTCATCCTTCATAGAAGCTTGTCAGCAAACAGTTTTCATGCCACCAAGATGCTACATTTACTGTATGCAAAAAGTATTGATTATCTTTTTGTGCCTTCAAGTCAATGCCAACTCCTGGAGATGTTGTGAATTAATCCCTGCAGTTTTCTTGACAAGATTTCAGAAATGGCTTGTCCCACCTTCCTCGTAGGGCTGAGAGTGACTAACTCAAGGTCAACCAGCTGGGTCAATGCCTAAAGTGGGACTAGAATTCATGGTTCAGTTTGGTGCCTTAACCACTACACAATATTGATTCTCCTTAATCATCTGGGTGATGCCAATATCATCCAGTGGATAACTTGATATTTATGTCTTTTCTCCGTTTTCCCTTAACTACAAAAACTTGGGAGGTGTGTGTGTGTGTGTGTGTGTGTGTGTGTGTGTGTGTGTGTTTGGTCATCTATTTGTAGAACTTCCAAATGAACAAAAGCCCTGTCAGTGCTCATCTCTCTTTCCACAGGATCAGTGTAGTATATAAAAGATCAGTCTGAACTGATTGGAAGGGCCAAATAAAGGCCATGTTCAAAACAACATAAAAAGTTTGTTAGAAAATGGATTGAAATAAAAGTCAGTAATAAGTAAGTAATAATCTTCTGTTCAGGTTTTTCTATAATATTCTACCTGTCTAGAGAACTCAGCTGCCATTAAATTCCAGACTAATAATAGCAGGAATAAAGATAGCATAAATCTGACTCTGACATGCCAAATCCTAATCTTGATTGACTTGAGAAAGTCTCACAAGATCTGGACAGTAAGTGTATAATTAGAAGCAAATAAACTTCCATAAATGTTCTCAGCTGTGATCTATTGCAGAACCCAGCCTTGGGGTGACAGGAGACAGGATGGAGCTTAATCTACAAAATACTCTCTCTTTGGCCTCGTCACATATTTTGCTTGCCCCAGAATGAAAACAACTCACTATTTCTTGAGGACATAAATGCATGAAAACATTCTCAACTTACCACCAACCCTCTATAAAGACAAACTCTTACTGTGCATCAAAAGTAGCGTGCACCAGATTCTGCCTATACAAAGAGGGCTGTATGATCTGCATGATATTCTGTATTTCATTGTAGATAATTGGTCACTGTTTACTCTGACAGGAGTAACATCTTCCCTGTGATTCCTTTCCTCTGTAGACATTTAATCTTGGGCTGCTGGATTCCCTGTCCCATTGTGGACAAAATATTTTTCTTTCTTTCTTTTTCTTGATGGTCACAAAAAAGCTGATTTTTTATTCTCGAACAAGTTCACCAGAATTAACAAAGGCTCTTTCCCTTTTATTATAAGCTCCATAAAGAAATGTGAAACTACTGTATATTCCTAATCCAATAGGAGGGCCTGGACAAGAAGGTCACAACTGGAGAATCAGTGGATCGAGTTTCATACAAAAGGTCTATCAGTGGAAACAGAAAGCACATGTCCTCAGAGACCCACCCAAGGAAAGGAAAAATCAGTGATTGTGGCTATTGTCACCCAGACTAAACATCTGTCCAGCATTGTTTGAAACCTGAAGAATAAACTGAGATCCGGACAGCTATTCTTCCCAATTTCTGCATAGGAAACAAACAGTTTAAGGCTTTCATGGAAAACAATTATCTATCACTCTGTTTAAATCTAACATGCCATTTCAAAGAGTTACTTTTTTTTAATAACTCTGAGGGGGAAAATACATGGGTTCTTTACACATCAAGTGTATATTTTCATTGCTTCTCCTTTGTAAAATATCTGCAATCAATAACCAAAGAGTTTTTGCTCCTTTTGAGAAGAAGAATGTGTGATTTGTTTACTCCTGACCCGTTTGCTTGAGTCAAACAAGTCTCTCCTTTGAAACCATCCTCTTGTACTCAAGGTGCCTCAACTCTACTAAGAATACATGGAAAAAAGAAAAAAACAGGACAGCCTGACACAGCTACAAGGAGGATGGCAGGGAACAAAGGAGGTGGACTGTGAGCTGTAAGAACAGAAGCAAGAACAAGAATTAAGCCTACAGTCTAAAATATGAGTGGGAATGAATTATGTTATTGATTCATATTTGGGGGAAAGGTTGTTAGGGCACCAAAGTAATTTAAGTTCTGTTCTTTGTTTCTTGGGCATTCCTGGTTGCTATTGGTTGTCATTTTAGATTGCTTCCTTAAGAGATTTAACAGCACAAGAGTGGCCTACTCTTAAGAGAATGCTCCACATAAAAGAAGGTTAATATCGTTTCCTGAAGCATGTCCTTGTATTGAGAGACCAATCTCCTGTTTCCTTGATAGCGTTATTTATAGAGTAGAAAAATGCAAATACTCTTGAAAAACACCAAGACTCTGCATGCACAGAAACAGTTTGGAAGGACTCTTCACAGAGATACTTTCGTATACTATACTAAATTTGCACATAGAGAAACCTAAAATTGTATTTTATTTTTTGTGCATATAACAGAAAAAGAGTGGGATAGGAATATTTTTGGACACTTTTGAGATTTTGTTTTTAAATTCCTCTAAAGATAATGTAAAATCCCTGAACAGTTTTCAAAGTATATGATGGATACTATTTTGTTTTCAGTCTATTGTACAAAATGTAGGATGATCAAAGATCTGAAGGGACAATTTCTGCCTGATAAAAGACCACAGAGTGGATTCAACAACTTGTGGGGGTCTGGAAATGTGCCTTTTCTATTGAAGCATCTACCCTCTGGAACAGAATGCCACAAAGATCCATATGGCTCCCATTCGGATGACATTCTAGAAGGAACTAAAAACTGAATTATCGCCCCAGAGCCTGGGTAGTGCGATGGTGAGCTCCAGTAAGTTTTGATTTGGTTTGGTATGGCTTCTATTTTACTTAACAGAATAACAAGTTGGAAGGGACCTCAGAGGTCTTCTAGTCTAACCCCCTACTCAGGCAGGAAACCCTATACACCATTTCAGAAAAAAAATGGTTGTCCAATCTCTTCTTAAAACCTCCAGGGTTTGAGCACCCACAACTTCTGGAGGCAAGATTTCCAATTAATTGTTCTGTCAGAAAATTTCTCTTAGTTCTAGGTTGCTTCTCTCCTTGATTAGTTTCCATCCATTGCTTCTTGCCCTGCCCTCAGGTACTTTGGCTTGATTCCTCTTCTTTGTGGCATCTCCTGAGATATTGGAACACTGCTATCATGTCACCCCTGGTCCTTCTTTTCATTCAACTAGACATACCCAATTCCAGCAAGCGTTCTTCATATGCTTTAGCCTCCAGTCTCCTAATCATCTTTGTTGCTCTTCTCTGCACTCTTTCTAGAGTCTCAACATACTTTTATATAATGGTGACCATAACTGGATGCAGTATTCCAAGTGTGGTCTTTTATTTTATTTTTCTGGTTGTTTTTTTTAGGACTTGGCATGGTTTCCAGTTTTCTTTTATTGTTCTGGTTTTTTTAAATAATGTAAACACCTGGAATCCCTGGGAATTGGCCATTTTTCAATCTATGCATAAATAAATAAACCAACAAGATGCCTGACATTATCAGGTACATGCTAGAAACACAGGGTTAGCATTTCTAACTAAAGTTTCTGATCAGTTCATCAAGCCAAGAGGCCCCAATGACGTACAGATCAGTATAAATCTAATTCATCACTGTTGTGTATACTTTTTTAAAAAAAAAGATATTGATTTCAAATCTTCTTCTTCTTCTTCATCTTCTATCTATCTTTCTTCTATCTTCTATCTTTTTCTTCTTTCTTTATTATTTTTATATATATATATATATATATATATATATATATATATATATATATATATATATATATATATATATATATATATATATATATATATATAATATTATTATTATATTATTATTAAATGTATGTATGTATGTATGTATGTATGTATGTATGTATGTTCCAGCCTAACTGAGGAATTTCAACCAAACTTGGTACACAGATGACTTACCCTCTGGAAACAAATACTGTGGGAGTAAGACACCCCTAACACCTCTGGGGAGAAGGGTGCCTTAAAATGGCTTCTACCATGATAACAGCTTCACAGGCTCCATCTTGTGGAGGAATAGAAGAATGGCAATACTGTGTGACAGACAGTACAACAGTGTGAGTCCCAACTACACGATTTTCCTGTCTAATACAGGATTGGGATAAATAAATACTGGGTCAATGCTGGATTATTGGCTAGTAAAATATAAAATGAAAATAAAAATGGCAAACACAGAGAATAATAACAGCTACAAACAAGGCAGGAAAACGCTGCGTAAAGAAGAAAAAAAGTATATATAACAGATATACAATTAACACTAAACATACAATGCTATGTGTATTTCAAATTACTAATTACACCTGTATTTTGTAGTAATTTTTCAAAAACAAATGTGTTGATTTCAATGGATGGAAAAATTGGATGATCAGAAAGAAGGTCAAATTTAGCGTTATGTCTTGAAAGAAAAACCCCTAAAATTAGACATACTAAATTTGTACTCAATCTGGCAACATCTTCTTTTCTATACTGAAATAACAGTTCAAATATCCCTTTGTTCTCTCTGAATGAAAATACCAAAGCTATCACTGAAATTGTGTCAGAATTGCCCTTGGACTTTCTTGTGGAATTGCTGTTATCATTTTCTCCCAGATCTATGGTTCCTGAATTCCATATTAGGGCCGATAAAATCCTCATCAACAAAACACTTTCCCTGGTCTCTCAGAAATAGCCATTCCAATCTTAGTAAAGCTGAAGGCTTAAAGGGGTGAAGGATAATCCAAGATGGGGATCATGTAGCTCTTGAGTGTCAGAAAAGAAAAAAAAACATTTATCCCTTGGATAATGAAAGTAAGTCAATGAGTTTTCCAGGCAATATTTTAAAACATGGATTTTTCTCTTTGCATCTCCTAGTGCTAAGCTTGCTACAAAGAGAACAGTAGCCATAAAGGGGTCACACCTTTTTAAAAAGGTAAAGGAATTATTGTTCGTAGCACTTGCTTGCACAGAGAGGAAGAGAGCATTTCCCAGTAGTTTAGGAAAGGTTCTTAAAATGCTGAGTCAGACTAGGGAAGAGAAAATTGTTTGGTGGTTATTTTTCTCCAGTCTTCTTTCCCTTTTGAACCACCTGTGGCATGAGTATCCTTACCATCCTGATAGTAAAGCAAGACCGTATCATCATCCAAGGCTTAAACTCTAATGAAAGGAAATTGTAAAAATGGTACATGATTGTAAAATGATTGTATAATTGGACAATGAGATGGTCCAATCTCTTGATATCTGGTTCAAAAGATCTGTGGGATACATTATTTAAGCTCTTGAAATAGGATGTACTACTCCATGGATGTACTACTCTGAGGAAACTATTTTTCCAGGGGAAAAACATTTTTTTTCTATGCTGGGAAAGTAACAACAAAGGTGAGAGAAATATCCTTGATGGAACATATTTGCAATTATTTAAAGTCAGTGTCATACACCTGAGAAAATACCCCATGATATTTTCTAGTAAATCAGTGTTGTAGACCTGGGAAAATACTCCATGGTATTTTCCAGCAACCCAATTTGGAGAATTATATGTACACCTTTTGTACACAATACAAGCAAATGTGCATCCTTAGTTTAGATTGAAATTAATCCAGCAGATCTCTTATCTTCAATACTTTGTTTAGAAGTCCAACTCTACCTCTTCCCCAAAAGTTGACTGAACATTGATAAATTCCAATTTTTATCATTCCATTCATATTATATATCCACAGGAACGAATCTCCTTTGAATATGCAACAAGTAAACATCATAAATCCCATTGAAGTAAATGATTAATTGATTATTCATTGATTACGTGCCATAAATTCAATGTCAACTCATAGCAGTCACATAGATACATTTTCTCTGTGATGATCTGTCTCTAATTCTGGTCCTTCAAGTTTTCCAATGATGCCCCAATCATCATTGTAACTGAGGTCATTCATCTTGCTGCAGATCCTCTTCTCTTTCTTTCCACCTTTCCAAACATTACAGTCTTCTCCAGAGAACTAGGTCTTCCCATAACGTGTCCAAAGTTGGATAATTTGACCCTGGTCATTGGTAAATTGAATGAGAATTCTGGGTTGATTTATTCAATAGTCCATTTTTATTTGTTTTGTTTTCTTGTCTGTTCATAGTACTCTTTAAATAGAGAATAGAGAATATTTTCTCATATATATTGATACTAGTTGGATAGTTTCGCTATGAAACTATGTGGCCAGGGGAGGAAAATAAGGTGGGGGGGATTCTGCCTCTACCTACCAGCATCCATTGGTATTCATCTGGCTAGTGTCCTGTCAGTGTGTGAAAGAGTTGAGGGCTGTTTGGAAACTAAAACAGTATTTGCTGTGTGAGCAAAAAGGAGACAGCAAGGAGCCTGGGTGTGGCTTAACTTAACTGTGCGATACTAAAGCTACTTGGTGCTGTGAAACTAAAACTGAAACTGAAACTCCTCTCCTCTGCTTGTGTTTTGCATTTGGAACAGATTTATTTTCAGGTGGGGAGTGGGAGTAAGAACTCCTTAGAATCAGAGTGTGTTAATAATAATATATGAAATACTAATGCTATGATGGTCATTTTGAAAAATCCTTTCCTAGTGAGCACCTAGAAGCCAAGAGAAACATACGTGACAAATTTCAAGTTTGTAGGCTTTATGGTTCTGGAGATTTTGTGATGATGCATGAGTGGTATTTCGCTTTTATGTATATAGATCAGTGGTTCCCAAACGTTTTTAGTCCACTGCCCCCTTGGTGCTACAAACTCATCCTCAATGCCCCCCACTCGGGGCGGGATTCAAATTTCTGTGGGCATGGCCTAATTTGAGGGTGTGGTTTGCTGTAACGTGACTGGGTGGGTGTGGCTTGCTGGTCACATGACTGGGTGGGTGTGGCTTGCTGGTCACATGACTGGGTGGGTGTGGCTTGCTGGTCATGTGACTGTTGGTGTGGCTTGCTGGTCACGTGACTGGGTGGGCATGGTTTGGTGACTGGTACACCAAATACAAGTGGTTCTCACTTAATGGCTGGTTGCTTAGCAAGTGTTCTAATTTATGACTGGCCTTCCCAGAACTACTTGACCTGTTTTGGGAGTTTTAACAGCCATGCACGCACACATATACACATACTCCTTTCCAACCCTGCTGGAGCAGGTCTCCTTTCCCAATGCTGCTGCCGCCCCGAACACGGCGGCGGGGGGATGTTTGAAAAGGAGAGCAAAGCCACTCTGGTTTTTTGCTCACTCTGGCTTTGCTCTCCTTTCCCAACGCTGCGTTTGGAGCAAGGCTCTGCTGCCCCAAACACGGCGGCGGCGGGGGGATGTTTGAAAAGGAGACCAAAGCCACTCTGGCTTTGCTCTCCTTTCCCAATGCTGCGTTCAGGGCAAGGCCCCCAGGATCACCCCATTGAGCTCCTTGCACCAGAGCGTGCAAGTCAATGGGGTGATCCTGCAGGACCTCGCCTCGAACGCGGCAGCGGGGGATTTTTCTCACCCCTGAATTGTGCCCTGCTGCTCACCTCCAGCGCCCCCTGTCACCTCCTAGCGCCCCCCCGCCAGCCCCCTTGCCTCTCAGCACCCCCCTAAGGCATCCTACCACCCCCCAGGGGGCAGTACCGCCCACTTTGGGAACCACTGATATAGATTAACTTTGGAAGGAAGAAATGGTGGGTTGAAGATGGTTCTACAAAAATACAGAGTTGATGATTGCAGAGAAAGAAGAGCTGACAAATAGACCAGCTTTTCAAACTTCTCTGAACAAGGACATGATTGGAGATTGCCCACAAGTGCTCCAGACGTTCGCTCCTCACAAGGAGATTGCAAGGCAGCATTCTCCAGAGAGTTTACAGATCTGGGAGATTAGGGAATAGCTATCTTGCTCGAACTTCCGTCATGCCTTTGAAAGGACTCTAAGTTTGTCTACTTACTTTTGTAAACAGTTTTGTAAATTGCTTGTTAATTGCTTTTCACTATTTAGAAACCCTTAACGGAAGAGAATATATCTAGCTCAGGGTTGAACTTTAGGTCCTTGATGCTCTCTGAGCTTGGTTGTTTGCTTTGAATTGGCAGGTTTTGCAGCAGTTGGTAAGTTTCCTGCAATCCTTAATGAAATAATGTTGACGAATGTATCTTGTCTTTTATGTACACTGAAAGCATTTGCACCAAGACAAATTCCTTGTGAGTCCAATCACACTTGGCCAATAAAGAATTCTATTCTATTCTATTCTTAACAAGTTTAAGACTTTTTTTAAAAATGGAGAAAACAGCAAAAGGGCAACTAAAAATGTAACTGTGAAAAGTCTTTCCCCCCCCCCCTCCTTTCTCACACACACAAATAAAAATCTCGCTCTTCTCTGTTTGGATGCTATTCTCAGGATTTAGTTTGACATGTTCCAAACAGACTGCATGAAAGAGATGTCTCCCTATGTTCTGTGGGTTACCATTCCTTTCTTTTCTTCTCACCATTCCTTCCTTCCGAGAGCCTTCAGTAAAAACCGTATGCTTCTGACAGAATGAATTTATGATCTTCTCCAATCATCTGGGCTCTTTGCAAAACTTCAGTAGGTGGCAGCGTTTAGTTGATAAATGTTTTGTTATCTAAGTGATCTCACTTAGTGCAACTGTTGCAATATTAATCTCAGAACTTAGGATCTTCTTTTCCAGGATGGAAAAATGTTGCCATCCTGCTGGCATTTGCTCATGAGAACTGACAACAGCATTATGGAGTGCGAGCCTTCCTTCCTTTCATTGCATGCGTGTTATGTGAGGCCAAAGGGGGATGGGGCGGAATGTTAGCAGAATTTTATGGAGGCAGAGAAGAAATGAACCTGATTTATGTTTGGAGACTAAAGGTATGTATTTTAAAGGTACATCTGGGAAATGAATAGCCCAGGGAAACAACGGATGGACTCACTCTGCCTTTGCAGCCTATCAATAGTAGAAACAGTTGATGCTTCTTCAAAACCTCCATCTAACTTCTCTTCGGCAATCATAAATAGAAATCATAGGGTTGACCAGGCATGCATACAAATAGAATTGGACCACAGTCTTCAGCCCAGTGACATGACTACATAGCATGGGTTTTCTTGAATTCTCATTTTGTCTCCCTGACCCTTACTTGAGTCTCTTTAAACTTACATTGAAAAGGGAAAATTGGCTTGGCATTTTTTTTGCATTTGTCTCACAGAAACAATTTGCTCTTTCTCCCTCCCTCCCCCTCCCCCCAAAAAACACTATGTCTGGAATCTTATTTCCAGTGCTTGCAGATAGAAATAGTAAGTAGTTTCATTTTAAAAAAAAGAGATGTTAGAGGTAATAGGTAGTATATAGATAACTATATACTGCCAGCAGGTATTCCCGGTATGTGAGGATTTACACATTGGCTGAATTCACATACAGTAATAATGTCATGTGCAGTTGCAACCATGGTTTTTGAAGAAGAAATAGAATCCTACAATGTCATGAATCATCATTTACAAACCACAGTGACTGGCCTCAAACATGCTAATCAACCAAAAGGCAACAAAAGCACAGAAATAGCCAACATTTTGGGGCCAAAGATCACACTTAACAATTTAATGAAGCCCAAATCTCTGCATCTTTGCTAGCAACTAACTTTTTAATATGGTTCACACATAACTTGGACTTATCAATTCCCCCTCTCCTCTTCTTCCACATATCCCAAGGCCGTGATATTTTTTTTTCTCCACACCAGGAAATGTGTTAACTAAATTACAATCTACTAAAGCAAGCCACTAACAATTTGAAGCTACTTTCTTTCTATAAAAGATGAGCAATAATCACAGTTTTCTCAGGTGAATTCATATTGTTTACAATTAAAATATTGCATTCCTTCAAAGTCCATGTACCAAATGATTTCAAAGAAAAATTTGTTGCCAATGTACCATCTACTCAAGGTGTTGTCAAGAAATACAGCCCTGTTAGCAGAAATAGAAATTGGGCAATTCTTCCATATTTTCACCTCGTCTTTTACCTTCAGCTCAAATTACTGGCTTCCCTCCTTTCAATAGTCAGTCCAGATGATAAAGAGTCAATAGGAAGATATCCAAATTTGGGACAAGACAAAAATGGGATGCATCAGCAAGAATACAAACTCACAACTGGCCAAGTACTAGCTTGATGATCAGGTCAATATTTGGGGATATTGGAAGGTATTTGAATGTAATTCTCTTTAAACAATTGAGGCAAAAGACAATTCTGGGTCCTTTGTTCTCCAAGATATGATTTTCTTCCCAACAATCTCCCAAAAAAAATAATTGTGTTTGATTCTTTAGTCAAACATTAAAAGCACAACTAAATATGAATGTTTGAATTTCTCTAAATGGCAATCTAGTTGACTTCTGAAGATATGCATGCCTGTTAATAGAATATACTGCAATATTTTTGTGCAGACCCAAACTCTATCTTTTTTATATTCAGGTATCAAAACAAAAAACATTACAAAACATTATGCATCTCTCAAATGAAATGCTTGTATCAGATTAGGTGAGGGTTCAAATTGACACGCTTGATAAGAGCTGCTGCCTATTATTTCTTCATTGCCATTTGCAGATTCCCCCCCCCCTTCACTACCAAGCAAACATCCATCAGAAGATCTTATAATAATTCATAGGATTTCACTGCCAAAGACCTTTAAACAATGGTTTGATACAATACAGTATGCTTTCTTCCAGTAGCTGTTTTATTCTATTCCATGTATTTTAAATTATGTAATTATTTAAATCTCTCCTTTAGTTACCACTTTCCCATCGTTTCATTTAAAAGGCATCACAACAAACCCAAATCATATTGTTTATTGCCTTTTCTTTCTCTACAATGTTAGCAAATGCTTCGCTTCTGAGCCCTGGAGGTGAAACTCCTCAAAGCACTTCAAGGTTATGAATTGCAAAACTCTGCTTTTCTATTATTTCTTGGTAAGCAAGAAAGAAGAGAGTAGTACATTGGATTAAAAAAAAAAGCCCTCAATTGTATGGCTCAGCTAATAACAAGGAATTCTTTAACTGCACCTAAAAAGCAAGTCAGCTTTTACATAAATAGAGGAGGAGTGAAAGAAAGACAACAATAATGCCAAAGCCATAATTTTCAACAAGAATTCAGGGAAATGCAGAACTGGGCAAAGATGATAAACAGCATAGAAAGTAACTAAAAAACAACAACAACTTAGAATTAAGCATCTGATGCAGTTTTTAAAAATAACATTTGGATCTATTGAAAGGAAATGGCTAAATATTAAAAGGCGAACTAATATTTGCTTCAACCTTTCTTCTTCTTTTTCTCCTCTCCCCTCTTAGGATGGTATAGAGTTTTACCAAGTCAGCTTTAATTAACATTATTTAATAATAGTTTACTTGCTAGGATGGAGTCACAGCTCCACCTAATCCTACTCCTTTTCTTCCCATGTAATTCGCAGCCAATGTGCTTGATGATGGCTTGTCACTTGCATCTCGTATAATTGGAAGCAAATCTTAGAATTTGTCAGTTTTCTTAGCGCCTTTGAAAGAGGTAACTATCCTAACTGACAGTGTAGTAGTGTAGTGGTTGTGGATTTAGATAGGGGAGAACCAAGTTTAAGACCAGCTCAAGATAAACCTCCGCTCACAATAGAATTCCCTATGCCTCCAGGTTCGAAATTTTGGGCCTGGACAATCTGGAACTGCACCACCTGCGGTCCGATCTAAGCATAGTTCACAAAATTGTCTGCTATAACATCTTGCCTGTCAACAACTTCTTCAGCTTCAATCATAATAATACATGGGCAAACAACTGATACAAACTCAAGGTAACCTGCTCCAAACTCAATTGCAGAAAATACGACTTCAGCAACAGAGTGGTCAATGCCTGGAACACCCTACCCAACCCAATCGTTACAGTCTCAAACCCTCACAGCTTCAATCTCAAACTGTCTACCGTGAATCTCACCCCATTCTTAAGAGGTCCTTAAAGGGGGCATGCATAAGTGCACCAGTGTGCCTGCTGTCCCTGTCTTACTGTCCC
This sequence comes from Notechis scutatus, assembly GCF_049901735.1. Taxonomy (NCBI): domain Eukaryota; kingdom Metazoa; phylum Chordata; class Lepidosauria; order Squamata; family Elapidae; genus Notechis; species Notechis scutatus. The sequence goes on along the minus strand of NC_142009.1, from coordinate 83,335,370 downwards.
CATTTATCTGTATTTACTTGTTCTTGTTTATGTTCATACTTATACTTGTTATCTTGCGCATGTTTGACAAATAAATAAATAAATCTCACTCAGTGATTTTGGTGCAGGCCTTCTGTTTCAGCCCATAGCCCAGTCAACTTCATAGGGTTGAGAGATAAAATCCTCAGAGATGCCAACTTGAGATCCAAAGGGAAAGATAGAATATCAATGATAGATAGATGATAGATGATAGATAATGGGTGGATAGATAGATAGATAGATAGATAGATAGATAGATAGATAGATAGATAGATAGATAGATAGATAGAACACAAATGTTAGATATTAATAATATCAATATAAGACCACACATTGTTATAATGAATTTAATTCCTTATGGAAAAAAATTAACAGTGAATTGTAACAGTACGAGCAAATTGCATTGTTGGTATGTGTTTGTTTTAGGAAGCATTAAGAGAGTGACTGCTACAGAAAAAAAAACCTGCCCATGAGGGGGTCATGACTCTTACAGCATTACAAATAACCTTCACATTTTATGTATTTAAAACATTTATATAGCTGCTTCGGGTGGCTCCCCATCAAAATAATTTGGGGGTTTTATTACTTGTATTCAAAAAGGATTTCCCCTAACTTATAAAGACGTAAAAAGAGAGGGCAGGAGACTTGTGCCTTCAGACTTGCAAGATTCTACTAATGCAGCCTTATAATAAAATAGAATTAGCTCATCTAGTCATGCTTCCTGTCTTGTCTTGTTTACCTAGGTAGTCTGACAAGTTCCAATCAATCTGTTCCAAGAGATCATGGCAGCAGAAGACAGATAAGAACAATAATCTTGTTTGAACAGGGCCATGATCTAGAGTGGCCTGAATTGAAGGGAAAGACTTGTGAATCCTAAAATTCTCTGCAAAGGTTGCAATACCCATTTCTCCCTCTTGGTAACTCCCAACTCCAAAAAGTACAAAAAATGGGGTGAATCCATGCATTGTACGTGATTCTCAAAGCCACTGAAGGAATGTTTGCACCTGTCCTTTTACTAAATGATTAATGTATGTTTAGGCCTTGAAAAACAAAATCACCTTTCACCCAAAAGTACTTTTTTCATTCTCCTTTAGATAGGTTGCTACCAAGAGGAATAACTCTTATTTATGAACAGTGGGCTTTCAACATGTCTTCTTAATTCAGAGATTGAATATTCAATTAAAGAGAGGGGTTGGGTCCCACTCTGGAACATAAAAGAAGTGGAGAATAGATATCCATTATCTGCTCCAGATATCACACTCTAGTAGACAGATGTTTAAAATGCAGCTTGGGGTTTGACAACAGTTGTGCATTTTAAACATCAACCAAGGTTGATTGGGGAAAAGGTTAGAACCTCATTTAATTCAAATAGATACCAGGACTAATTTTTGAACATATTTTTTTTTTTGCATGCAACTTTATTTTTCAAGTATCAATCTTTGAAGCATTAGATCTTTGTGCCCCCTCCAAAAACCCCCACCATAGAACACTTTTAGGATTTAAAAAAGCATGCAGGCCTCATTGGGATTCTACTTTTGAGGGGAGGGATTCATTTATATAAAGTAGTTTGTATATATGGTGAGCACTGCACACCAGAACAACTAGACACAAGAACAGTTTTCCCCGAAAGCTATCACTCTGCTAAACAAATAATTACCTCAACCCTGTTCAATTCTGCACTATTATTACTGTTAATCTTCTCATCACTCCTTATCACCCATCCTCTCCCACTTGTGACTGTATGACTATAACTTTGTTGCTTGTATCCTTACGATTTATATTGACTGTTTCCTAGTATGATTTGATTGCTTATTTTTTCTTTCGACTATTATTAAGTGTTGTACCTTATGATTCTTGACTCTGATGAATGTATCTTTTCTTGTATGTATGCTGAGAGTATTTGCACCAAGACAAATTCCTTGTGTGCCCAACCATACTTGGCCAATAAAGTATTCTGTTCTATTCTATTCTGTTCTATTCTATTCTGTTCTATTCTATTCTATATCCCAAATTATTTGCTTAGGACTATGTGCGCTCTACAAATGGTAATGTTTTTGTTCATTCAGAAGCAAAATGAAAATATACTAGCTGCTTGACAGTTAGATTGGGATTCTGGTCTGCACAAGAGTTGGGATGTCAGAACCAACTTTCAAGTAGCAATGGCAAATGCAGACATTTGTAATGACCTGCAAAGTTTAAAGATGTACACCCAGTGGTCATTATTAAGGCACTCTCTCTTTTTTAAAAAGACTGTACTTGGGAATGTTTATACTCCTGCTCTCCAGTTCAGAGCAATGAATCATGTCCTGGCAATTGTGTCCATTAACACAGTCATCACCTGCTCATTGTGGAAATTCACCAGCAGTTTTTCAGACAGGAAGACACATGAAAGACTAGGCAGATTTCAGGATCTGAGTTGAAAGAACAGGATGTTTTATATTGTTTGCCCTTTTTAAAACATTGGCTAGATTGGAGTAATATAACAATAATACAGAAGAATAGCATAGCACAGCACAGCACAGAATTGCATAGCATAGCATAGCATAGAACAGAATAAATTCTTTATTGGCCAAGTGTGATTGGACAAACAAGGAATTTGTCTTGGTGCAAATGCTCTCAGTATACATAAAAGAAAAGATACATTTGTCAAGAGTCAAGAATCATAAGGTACAACACTTAATGATAGTCATAGGGTAGAAGGACTATGTAGTATTTCCACAGCAGTTATTTGAACCATTTTTGGATCAGTTATCTAGATCTTATACCTTCAAAGTGTGTATTTTTACTGTCTGTGATATCCCATCCTCTAGAGCAGGGGTGTTAAACTCATGTCATCATGGCAGTGTCACATGACACATTGGGACTTTTCCCCCCTTCGCTAAACTGAGTGGGGTGTGTGGTCAGCATGTGACACATCCAGCCCATGGGCTGGGAGTTTGACAGCCCTGCTCTAGAGATATACTATTCATCCAGAAGACATTTCCTGTTTGGGATCATCTCTGGATCTATTGCTCTCATTCCAGGATTGCTTTTCTGGAAACGACTCGGCTCTTATTTATAGGAAACTGCAGCAAAATTGGCATTTTTCCTTACAAAATCCATTTTCCATGTGGAAGGAACTCTTGTTTTACCATCCCATCCTACTACATCCCTCTGAAGTTCAACATCTTTAAGAGCCATGGTGGCACAGTGGTTAAAATGCAGTACTGCAGGCTACTTCTGCTGATCACCGACTGCCAGCAGTTTGGCAGTTCAGGTCTCATCCGGCTCAAGGTTGAGTCAACCTTCCATCCTTCTGAAGTCAGTAAAGTGAGGACCTAGATTTTTGGAGGCAGTATGCTGACTCTGTAAACCACTTAGAAAGGGCTGTGAAGCACTATGAAGTGGTATATAAGTCTAAGTGCTATTGCTATTGCTAACATCTTTTGCATGGGATTTGTCTTATTTTGTATTTATAGTACCCAATCTTATTTTCCCCTTCCCTTAATCCAGCCATGGGCCAAAATGCAAAGAGGGTCAGCAGGGCTACTAGGAAAAGCACCCTTTTGCAAAAATCACCTACAACTCATAAAGGATTTTTCATGTGGCAGAGGAATGAATGACAGCACGGGGACTGGGCAGCCTTGGGGGATTTCAGTTTACATTCTCTCAACAATTACTTAGAGGTATGGAAGGGCAGAGTTTTTGTATGTCGTACATTGGAGGTGGGGATCAGCTCAGCCTAGACAAATGAAGATAAACACATCTCCTTAAATCAGGGAAGGATCAACTACTAGTAATTTATTTTATTCCAATTTTTTTGGTAGGGAAATTAAAAAAATTTTATCACCAGGCGAACAGCAGGAGCTCATTGATCAAACGATTCTTCTATTCTGTATTCTTCTATGGGTCAGCTGGAGGGAAAGAGGTTAAACAGTGACTGGCTTCCTGTATTCTCTGTGTTTCAAGTTCAGCATAAATGAAGACAGTCTCAAGCTGGTTACAAACTGCTTTATAAAGGATTGGTGAGACAGAAATACTGGTGCCATGGAAGCGTACACACACACACACACACACACACACAGAGAGAGAGAGAGAGAGAGAGCGAGACCAGTGGCTCTCTACAAAAACCTCCTTTATAATTTGCACTCCCTACTTTGCATAAAAGTGCGTCATCTGTTTTCAGAAATCATCTGGTCCTGCATGGTTAAGAAAGCCTTACATTTGCCATCATTTTTGATATAGCCCCATTCAGGCTGGAACTCACTGGAGATCCATTGTGAAGATCTCAGGAGATGAAGGAAAAATGGGATGAATCATTTCCAGCCCTCATACATCTATTCTCATTGTGTTTGTTTTCTTTTCCCTCCTTTTCACTATGGAACTCTCCTTCCCCTCCAAGTTATTTGTAAAAAAAAATATTTGGAGTTTAAACTAAATGTCCTAAAAAATATTTGGAGTTTAAATTACATTAATCACTAGAACTACGTGCAAAAAGAAGACAGCAATCAAGATAAACAAATCTTACTCTATAAATTAGATTAGATACTTTATTATATAGAACAGGTGAGAAACCTTTCTTGCTTATAGGCTCCTTCCCCCTGTCCAGGGGTGGGATTCTACCAGTTCGCACCTATTCGCTAGAACTGGTTGTTAACATTCTAAGCAGTTCGGAGAACTGGTTGTTAGAAGAAATTACTGGCCTAATCCTGTAAGGAAGGCAGGAAGGAAACATTCTGGTGTTGCTTACAGAAACTGCCTCTCCGTTAACCCTTATTACATTCTTGGCAGGACTAGACTTCCTCTCTCAGGAACTTCTCTGGAGTTTTTTTCCCCCACTTTGCTTGTGTGGAGTGACCATTCAAAGTTACAGTGGCACTGAAAAAAGTGACTTATGACCATTTTTCACACTTACGACTGTTGCAGCAGACCCACAGTCATGAGAGGCTGGGCGAGGAGATGCGTGCCTCGATGTGAGTGATATTGAGTTGGCCACGTCCACCCAGTCACATGACCACCAAACCACACCCACCAACTAAGCCACGCCCACAGAACCGGTGGTTAAAAATTTTGAATCCCACCCCTGCCCCTCTCCCTTTATTTTGCTTTTTGGGGGGTTTTATGTTTTAAGGTAATTTTCTCTTCTGCTGTCTAGGCATTGGAACTTCAGAGAAGTAATTAGGGGACTGGAGGTTAAAACATATAAAGAATGGCTGCTGGAATTGGATATGTCTAGTTTAATGAAAATAAGGACTAGAGGTGACATGATAGCAGTGTTCCAATATCTCAGAGGATGCCACAAAGAAGAGGGTGTCAAGCTATTCTCCAAAGCAGGACAAGAAGCAATGGGTGGAAGCTAATCAAGGAGAGAAGCAACTTAGAACTAAGAAGAAATTTCCTGACAGAACAATTAATCAGTGATAAAACTTGCCTCCAGAAGGTGTGGATGCTTCCAACACTGGAAGTTTTTAAGAAGAGATTGGACAACCATCTGTCTGAAAGGGTTTCCTGCCTGAGCAGGGGGTTGGACTAGAAGACCTCCAAGGTCCCTTCCAACTCTGTTATTCTAACTAATTCTAACTAATTTTTCTCTCAAATAACAGCAGAAGAAATCTGCAACTATCTGGCAGATGATGCTTCTGCGTACAGGCAGAGAATCATCAGTAGTATTCATGCAAATAAATCAAACTCTATTTGGAAACATAGTTCAGGTGGATATGCTGCTGGATATGGGGCTGACTGGCTAGTTCTGCCAAAAGCACAGTTTTTCCTCTTGGTAATACCCTTTTTGATGTTGCTACAATTTATGGCTTAATGCTGCTAACCAGCTGCAAGTAGAAAGGCAAATATTTTATGGGTCCAGAACAGATATGGTATTCAGCAGGTTCTGGCCAGTTCTGGAGAACCGGTAGCAGAAATTTTGAGTAGTTCAGAGAACCGGCAAATATCACCTCTGACTGGAGATTTTATAGTAACCTCCCCCTGCCACGCCTACCAAGCCACACCCACAGAACCGGTAGTAAAAAAATTTGAATCCCACCACTGGTCCAGAAGAAAGAAAAGTAGCTGTGGTTGCAGGACCATCATATTCCTGCACTTGGGGATTCCAATTTCATGGTGGTTGGAAGTAGGGATAGATACATCCAAGAACTTCTTGGGGATCGTATATGGAGAAGCACAGGTGGAACACCAACAAGGCATGCAGAGCCATCCCAGAAAGGACAAAAACATGAGCGGTGTTAATTAGGCTGTGTGGGTCATGTGCCCTGGGGAGAGGGAAATCCTCAGCTTGAATAAGGCAGGTGCACTATCTGTTGGTAGGACTAGGTCTGAGGCTGATAGTTTCCCTCTTTTTTGCAAAATCTGTGATACACTATCCATCTACCAGGCTTAATTAAAATGTCTAATTGCGAAATACCCTACTCCTCCCTAATTATTGCCAACAGAGTTTTTCACTCTTGAGAAGGTCTCAAACTTGACATTAAGACTAGTGACTTCAACTTAATATTTCATGGCTATCCTGAGGAGGAGGAAGTTGGTCTATTCTCCAAAGCACGTGAGGGCAGGACAAGAAGCAATGGGTAGAAACTTATGAAAGACAGATCTATTCTGTCCTAGCTGGAGACTTCTAAACACCAAGGAAGGTATCAGGTGTCATAGAACAAATGAACCCAGAATCCACATAAGTCACTTGGTCTTTAACCCTTACATTTTTGTGTGTGTGTGAATATACCTGTACTACCCAGGAACCTTGTAACTTGGATTTGAGTAGTTGTGTTGGTGAATGGACTTGCTGTTGTTCCTTTTTAACCCCATAGCCGTGATAAAATAAATCCATTTTAGGTGACATGTTGCATGTGTGCTAAGTACTTTGCAGGAATTCCTTCTGTGGTTTTTGCAACTCTGGAAGTATAACTTGTATTATTATTTCGATACTGCAGAGTGAGAGATAACATGTTTAAATTCAGTGAAAACCTACCTACCAGGTTCAGTGTAGGCTTTGATCTGAAGTGGCAACTCCTTCACAGCTGACTTTCTTACCTAGAGTATGACATCACTTCTGAATATAATTGAGTTCTAAACTGACATTGAAAGGACCAGGTGTCAAATGCAAAGACTACAGAGTTAGGAAACAGAGTTAGGAAAGCAAAAACAAAAACAAAAAACCAAACACGGTAACTTTTGCTTATACCCAAAGCCAGGGAATGGCCCTGGATATTTCATATGTTGAAAGCAGAAAGGAACATTTCGTGCAGAGACAGCAATTATAGCCTGAACCGCAGAGCCTGAGTGTTGTTGCTCCAGGGAAGTCAACTCAGTTTCCTGCAGCTGGCTGTTTAAGGTGACAAAGGTGATGAAACCTGAAGGGAACCACTGAACAGGTGGTAATTATGAAAGACACAATGACGGATAGTAGAGATATGTAACTGTGGAATAAAACACTGCAGTTAGCTAGCAAGAGATTGTATAAGGTTGTTCTCCAGTAGGTTCGCCATTCATGGGGCTAGCCATTTATCCAGAATGATATTGGGTCTCTTGTTTGAACAGTAGATTGGACTAGAAGACCTCCAAGGTCCCTTCCAACTCTGTTACACTGTTATGTTACAAGATGAGTGATGTTCAGCCCTTCTGGAAAGCTTTTAACAAAGCTGAATCTGGATCTTTTTATATATTACCTACATGTGTGGATCTAAATTTATCTATAATCTATCAATCAAGGGGAAAAGCAGCTGCAGAATATGCAGATGTGACTAGAAGTATTTTACTCCTATGGCTGTTTTTCTTTTGGGAGATGGGTGGCTATATCAGTTTGAAAAGTAAATAAATGAATCTCAATTTCATATCATAGCAAGGATCGTGTTCCCATCGTGTCTCCCAGACAATCCTGTTATTTTGACTGCTTGTGGTATCTGTGCTCTAAAGAGGGTTGCAGAGATTGGCAACCTTGTTAGAATGGCACTTTTGAAAGCCCATTGCTTCGTGCCTGGCCAGTCGTTAAAATACCCTTTTTCCAGATGAATTGCCTTCAGGATTATGGGGGGATTTAAAAGGGGAATGATCACAGGGTATTTCTGGGTAGTAAGCCATTCACACCACCACCCCAAAAGGCAGAAGAAAAAATTAATACCCACCTCTTTGTTATTAGGGCCTCTTGCGGATCCCTGAAAGATTTGTAAGTGAATTGTAGCTTCTGACATCTCGAACACTGCCTCCCTGCACTATATAAATATCATATTTATATTGCATATCTGCTGTATGTAAACATGAGGCTAAAGTTGGTGCTTTCAATAGCAGCACAGCTGCTTCTTATGTTTAATTCCATAATTAAATTAATTTTTTTTAAAAGTCAGACGTGCTGGGGGCATTAGGAAATAGTCAACATAGGGGAGAAGACACCTTGGAAGCTCCTTCGCTTGTGGACTGCAGATACTGGGTCCTTCATTTACCCAGAGAAGCACAGGTGGAACACCAACAAGGCATGCAGAGCCATCCCAGAAAGGACAAAAACATGAGCGGTGTTAATTAGGCTGTGTGGGTCATGTGCCCTGGGGGAGAGGGGAAATCCTCAACTTGAATAAGGCAGGTGCACTAGTCATGGACTGGTTGGGGAGACGTAGAGCTACAAACAGCTAACTTTGCTGTCACTCTCAACTCTGATTCTGCCACATTCCTCTGGTGATGGACACATCAGTCCATCACCAGCCTCCTTCCTCAGTTGGGGAAAGAATGGTTTATGGTGATTTCTCTTTCTTCTGCCTGCCCTCATTTGCCACCGCTGAGTTTTCCTCTCTCTTGAGCAAGGGTCTTCAAACTTGACAGTTTTAAGACTTGTGGACTTCAACTCCAAGACTAACATGACTGGAGGAGGAATTCTGGGAGTTGAAGTCCACAAGTCTTAAAGCTGTCAAGTTTGAAGACCCTTGCTCTTGAGGAACCCCATCTGAGAAGATTGCCTTAAGACCCAGAAAGCTCTATTCTGTCCTAGCTGGAGACTTCTAAACACCAAGGAAGGTATCAGGTGTCATAGAACAAATGAACCCAGAATCCACATAAGTCACTTGGTCTTTAACCCTGACATTTTTGTGTGTGTGTGAATATACCTGTACTACCCAGGGACCTTGTAACTTGGATTTGAGTAGTTGTGTTGGTGAATGGACTTGCTGCTGTTCCTTTTTAACTCCATAGCCGTGATAAAATAAATCCATTTTAGGTGACATGTTGCATGTGTGCTAAGTACTTTGCAGGAATTCCTTCTGTGGTTTTTGCAACTCTGGAAGTATAACTTGTATTATTATTTCGATACTGCAGAGTGAGAGATAACAGTTTAAATTCAGTGAAAACCTACCTACCAGGTTCAGTGTAGGCTTTGATCTGAAGTGGCAACTCCTTCACAGCTGACTTTCTTACCTAGAGTATGACATCACTTCTGAATATAATTGAGTTCTAAACTGACATTGAAAGGACCAGGTGTCAAATGCAAAGACTACAGAGTTAGGAAACAGAGTTAGGAAAGCAAAAAACAAAAACAAAAAACCAAACACGGTAACTTTTGCTTATACCCAAAGCCAGGGAATGGCCCTGGATATTTCATATGTTGAAAGCAGAAAGGAACATTTCGTGCAGAGACAGCAATTATAGCCTGAACCGCAGAGCCTGAGTGTTGTTGCTCCAGGGAAGTCAACTCAGTTTCCTGCAGCTGGCTGTTTAAGGTGACAACGGTGGTGAAACCTGAAGGGAACCACTGAACAGGTGGTAATTATGAAAGACACAATGACGGATAGTAGAGATATGTAACTGTGGAATAAAACACTGCAGTTAGCTAGCAAGAGATTGTATAAGGTTGTTCTCCAGTAGTGTGTCTCCTGTTTGACAATTCAGGAATTGGGAGGAAGAAGAAAGGCATCCCAAAAGTCAGCATTCAGAGATATAAGAGGCGAGCTGAGTTGAAAGGCAACATTCAAACAGTTTTTTCAGAACAATGATTTCACATGACTGGTGAATTTGTGCAAAATATGCCTGTACGCAGGTCCAGCATGCTTCCTTTTGCATATTAGTGTAAAACTTTTGCATGCAGTCTATGTGCGCAGGCAGACACCAATTCATTTAATTGACTTTCAACAGTTTATGAAATGTATTAGGTAATGCTTCCTGCCAACTTCTAGACTGACTATAAGGTCACAGAATAACATTACAGTATGTTCATATGTATGGACGGCAGAGGAAAGGCCATTTGTTGTTTTCCGAATTCTCCTTTTCAAAGGGCAATTAGGATTTTACCTTTGGTCTTAAATATCATAGGGAGGGGAAGGCGAAAGTGGGATGGCAATATATGTGTTGCGATATTACAGTGCAAGCAGTGGTGGGATTGTAATTTTTTTTACTACCGATTCTGTGGGCGTGGCTTGGTGAGCGTGGCTTGGCTTGGTGGGCGTGGCAGGGGAAGGTTATCAGGGGTGGGATTCAGTTTTTTTAACAACCGGTTCTGTGGGCATGGTTTAGTTGGTGGGTGTGGCTTGGTGGTCATGTGACTGGGTGGGAATGGCCAAGTCAACATCACTCATGTCAAGGGGCGCTTCTCCTCACCTGGCTTCTCATGACAGTGGGGATGCTGCAACAGTCATAAGTGTGAAAAATGGTCATAAGTCACTTTTTTCAGTGCCATTGTAACTTTGAATGGTCACTAAATGAACTGTTGTAAGTCAAGGATTACCTGTACAAAAATACAAAAAGCTTCTTTGCTTGCAAAAAGCTGCCCTAAATACCAATCATTAGATTAAAAATACCTGCAAACTGGAGTTACAAATCAGGCACGGTGCCAGAACACCTTGAGGAATGAAAATAGTTAAAATGCAGTGATAGCTATCAAGCAACCATCTCTTCCTCATAAAGTGAAACCTTTTAGCAGAGAGGTCATTTAACCTCTCCAGAAAAAGCACACCAAGGAAAAGCAATCCTTAGATCCATTTGCACCACTTAAAACTGGTCTCACTCACCTCACAAGATATCCTAAGGAAATCATCCAGATTTAAGGAAAGGTCAAATGCCTCCCAGAAAGGCAATAAAAAAAATCAGTGCCAAGCTTGCACCCTGCCTCTTGGAAGTATACCCCAAAAGGACAATGCCAGATAGTACTAAAGCAGTGAGAAAGACCCTCTCCCCAGATAGAAAAAGAAACCATGAGGCAGGAAAAAATTCACACAATACAAAGAATTAAACCACAACAGTAGCTGTTGCTTGTTGAAGCTGAATAGGGAAAATTATCCCATCAATAAACACAATAAACACATGTTTAAATGTCATCAAGCACAAAATTAACCTTCACCAAAAAACAGTTTTAGACTAAAACTCAGAAAGGGTATGTAAACTCACGTTTGAATGTCAATCTTTCCAGCTAGCCAAGAAGCCTTGCTGAATGTCACTCATCTTGGTTCCCTGTCACTAAAAGCTTTGCTTCATTATTCAATTATTTCTTCAAAGTGCAGATTGCCCAGGGAAGTATTTCCTCCCAACAGTAGTGTAAAAATCTTAAAACAATCCTTCCCCTTTAAGAAAGCCAAAAGCTCCAGAGACAGGAAGTCTAGGCTGTCTGCCAAGAATGTAATAAGGGTGGAAAAAACCAAAAGGAGATTGCTTCTAACTACTGGTTCTCTGAACTGCTTAGAAAGTTAACAAGGGGTTCTATAGAACCAGATAGAACCAGTAGAATCCCACCCCTGAAGATTACTGCAAAATCCCCATTCCCTCCCCATCCCACTAACCTGCTTTCCAGCTCTGTTCTCTTGTGCAGGGCAACCAAAGAAGACCCCGATCAGCTGGGTCTTGGGAGACAGAGAATAGATGGGGGAGGGGCCAGTCAGAGATGCTATTTGCCGGTTTTCTGAACTACTCAAAATTTCCGCTACCAGTTCTCCAGAACTGGTCAGAACCTGTTGAATACCACCTCTGAATGCAAACCATGTTGCTTATATACCTCTGTGCAATATTATAAATTCTAAAGGGACAGAGTTGTTGTCACAACATACATCAGGATTTTGAAGTCACCATAGTTCAAAATGGGCAGATTTGCATTCTGTCGCTAGCCTTCACTATTAAAAGTGAAAGGAGTATTTGAAGGCCCTAATGTAGAGAACAGGATGATCCAGTTCCAGTGACATCACATTATGGCAACTGAGGTTCTACCTGTATGAGAGGGCATTTCTGATTCCATGACAATCAAATCACTGTCCCTTTTAGAAAGTGTAAAAAGGTGTGAGACTTTGATCTCCCAGTCACACCAACCATTTTGAAACTAATGACTGTCACGGTGGACACCCCTGGTTAAATGCCTATTGCAAAGTGGGGAATCCTACCTCATGATCCTGAGTCATATTGTCGTGAGTTGAATGTTGTTTGCTAAAAACAGCTTCTAGCGGGACCACATAAATGCAACTGTCTGCTATACAGTCAGTTATTGCCTCCCTACCATAGAAAAGTTTGGTTTGGTTGGTTTGGTTTGTTCACATGTCCACTTGTACAATGCGTCCCACTATATGATTGGAAAGTCGGATCATTCGCTGGGTGGGTGTGCCTATTGGCTATACCTCCTGATGTCTACCTGCTAAGCCAATTATGTAAAAGTGTTGTTCAGATATGTAGGTACACTCTTCCATGATGGGACAATTTTTGTCTCCCTAATATATATGGATAACTGTATGTGCATCAATGCAACATGTTCTGCTAACGGTACATTCACATACTAGGGTATAAAGTCAGTGGGAACAATCTCTGTCCACCCATGCTCCAGGGATTAAGTGGATGTATGGCGGGGAATATTTGATACTGAACTCACATCTCCTCCAAATGAGGTTGGCAATTGTTGGCACTGCTGTGTTGATAAACACTGCCAATATCGTAAGCCAGCTGGCAGAAGGAGTGCACCCCCAGTTCTGGCATAGCAGTAGGGATGGCTCTCCATCCATCCGGCCTCTCTGTCTCTCTTTCCCTTTAAATCCAACCCAGCAGTAGATAATTGTAGCTGTAGGAATAGCACATTTGGAGTGAAATGACTCCAATAAGTGCTGTGCTCCAGCCAGCACATAGGCTTCCGGCTGCTTTAGCACTGTGCTTAGCAAGAATTGGTCTCCAGTGACCTATCCCATCATCCTTTGATTTCTGCCTCAGAACCTTCCCTGCCTCATAATCTATGCTCAGTTTCCCACTTGCTCGGCAGCCTTGTTGGCATAATGGAGATAATTTTTTTATCTCTTTGATGAAGTCCCAATCGTCATCTCATCCCATCCAAAGCAGATTTTGAATTGTATTTCTTGCAGGAGATGATACTTATCGTCTTTTGACCTACTTGCTCTGAGGCACAGGCCCAAGCCAGCCTTATCTTTCAGAGCTATCAGTGATTCCTGTTCCCGTTTCCACATTATATTTATGCTCATGTGCACCTCCTGGGCTCCCCAGAGGGACATAAATTCTGTCTGCCAAACCCTTTGTCACCTCTCCCTCAAAAACGGATGGCTTCAAGGTCAGCCAGTTACCTTGTAATGTACTGCTTAACCTGATTTGTGGAGGCCAAACTCTGAATCGCTAAAAATAAGACTTAAGGGAAGGAAAGCTTGCAAATTAAACTGTCTAGCTTATTTGCCATAAGCAGAGAAATTTCACTGCCCCCAAAGAGCTTGAAAGCTTTCTGCTGGCACTCCTTCTTGCCCCTAAAGAAAAAAAAACCAACTTATTTTGATTTGCTTATTTTGATATTACGATATTTTGAGTTATGATATTTTCATAACTCTAGGTTTTCTTCTCCACATTTACAAATCCACACCAAAATATGTAACCAAAATAGAAGATGGGGTGGGGAGAGAAAGAAAATGTGAGAAAGAGATGATAGAAAGCAAATATAGATAGCATAACATAATTCTCATCAAACATAAGGAGAAATCCTAATTAGAGCAATTGGATTAACAAGATGTCACTGGAAACGCATGCTGGAAATAGAAAGGAAAACAAATGTTAGCAATATAAATGAAAAGATGGATCTTAATTTTCTTCTGGTAAGATGAAGATTGAAACAATGTTATTCATTATCCAAATCAAAGCCTTGGTTTGGAACTAACAGCCCTGTTCCTTCTCCATCAGCAGGGGTGGGATATAGTATAGCAAGCAGTAAGAAATAACAAAACAGAAAAACCTCAAAAGGATAATTTTGGAAGCTCTGAAAAGAATGACTGAACAATAGGTGAAGACAGGTCTCGGAAAATAAGGTCGGGGGGGGGAGGGGGGGAGGTGGGAAGGACTGGAATTTAGGCATTAAGTAGTACCAAGGCTACAAGGGGCATTATTTTAAAATCCACTTTTTCTCTGAGGACAGTTGAAAACAAGTGATAGAAGATTTACCTGTACAAAAGAAGCTCTAGATTCCAGGTCTAACGTAGTCTTCAAAGGTTCTGTATCTGGTTCATAAACAGCTTTGGATAACTCCAATATTGTTACCCCTCTGTCTTCCAAGCTCCTACCAACCCAGTAGTTTGAGCTAAACATGAACATATTGTAAATGGAAGCTCCTTCCAGGAAGGCACAGCTCCTTGTGTATGTTCAAGCAACCACACAGTCTGCAACACATTCCACTCCAGGTGTGCAATACTGGAAAACAGATCACTTCTGCGTAGAGAAGGGCTAACATCCCCTAGCCAAACACTACTACTTTCCCTCTACCTGCCCCAAAGATTTCCGATTTTAGTTTTAAAATTATGTATGAATAAGAAAGAGCACATGGAGGTGACTGCATGATGAATAGAGTGCTTGTTCACCTGCTTTGTTGTGTGGCCTTATCAACTCCTAGTAGGAAACTCACTGAGAAGCATTATGCTCCCTCTAGATCAGAGCTGTCAAACTCCCAGCCCGTGGGCCAGATGTGTCACGTGCTGGCCACGCCCATGCCCAGTTTAGCGAAGGGGGAAAAAAGTCCCGATATGTCATGTGACGCAGCTGTGAGACGTGAGTATGACACCCCTGCTCTAGATGTTTCCTCAACAGAAGTTCAAGATAAAGAGCTTAATCCTCTTGTTCCCTAACTGTTGCATGAAGTTACTTCACTAATTAATTTTTATTTTTAATTAATTAATTTATTAAATGTATATGTCACCCATCTCGCTATCAAGTGACAATTTTTAGGGACATGGCTTCATGACATCATCTTTACCTCTTCCCCAGGCCCTGCAGATTCCAGTTTAAAAAGTAATGTTTGTCTTTCTCCAACACACATTTGATTATGATTTAGAGCAGTGGTCGCCCGTGAGAAAATTTTGGTGGGCTGCAGAGATATCTCACCCCTACAGCACCCCCCTGCCAAAGCAATTAATCCAGGCTGTGCAGAAATACAAGGCTGCGCCTGCGGGAACCTTCCCCGCCCACTCACTCCTTACCTGGCAAATTTGCCTGCTAAATTGCTATTTTTCCTTTTTCCGACCATTATCTGTTCTGCTGTGCTGGGAGATTTAGATTAGCTAAGAAGCAGGGAAATGGTTGGATTTCTTGCTTTCTAGCTAGTCTTTAGATCTTTGGCTCTGCTGTTGAACCTCCCTTAGGAATGAAGATTCCATTATTCAGTGCAGACTCACGGCAAGCAAATTTGATGTGACAGACTGAGCTAGCCAATGGCAGATAGATATATCACGGATTGATTCTGTGAGCAATTCAATCTGCCTGCCTGCTTTGCCTGATTTTGGGTAAAAGTTGTTCTCTCTCTTTTTTTTTTTATAAAAAATTCAGTATTTACATACATGGTATGTTGTGAGTTAATTTTGTGAGCTTGCTTGTTAGCAAATTTTATGTGACAGACTGAGCTAGCTGATGGCAGATAGATAGATAGATAGATCTCTGAATGAATCTGTGATTCTGTGAGCAACTCAATCTGCCTGCCTGCTTTGCCTGATTTTGGGTAAAAGTTGCTCTTTTTTAATAAAAAAAATCAATATTTATATAAATATTTATAATATTTACAAGCCATGCCCAGCCAGTCACATGACCACCAAGCCACACCCACAAATTAGGCCATGCTCAGAAAACCAGTTAGTGGTCCCTGGAATTTAAAATTATGAGTTTGGTGGTCCCTGAGGTCCAAAAGGTTGGCGACTCCTGATCTAGAGCATCTCACGGATGATGTGATACATGTCTTGGTCCGACTGGAATCCTCCCAGCTCCCATTGGCCATTTTAGAATTGAATAGAGCTGGAAAGGACTTTCAAGGTCTTCTCATCCAGCTCCCTGATCATACAGTAGATCCTGTACGATTTCAGTCAAGTGGCTGTCCAAGTGGTCTCTTCTTAAAAACCTCCAGTGATGAAGCCCCCATAACTTCTGAAGGCAAGCCATTCCATTGGTTAATTGTTCTCAGTGTTAAGAAGTTTCCCCTTAATTCCAGATTGCTTCTCTCCTAGATTAGTTTCCACCCATTGTTTCTTGTCCTGCCCTTTTAAGCTGCTGTGGACACCCTCCACAAAGTTTCCAGGCTGTTTCTGCTTTTGTCCATGAGAGTCATTCTTTCAAACCAAGCTCTCCCCAACCCCTGGCTGATAAAGAGTCACTATCCCACTTCTCTGGGATGCCAAAGCTCAGGGGAGACGTAAGAGCAGTATAGAGCAATGGGTTTTTTTTTTTAAAAAAAAAAAAAATCCACTTGTTTTCATTTGCACGTATGAGTTTTCTGTAGCTGCCCTCTCCACAGGAACAGCTCTCTCCATTTGAGACTAAGTCAGCACCAACCCTGCTGACATTAGGAAAGCTGCCAAGGTCTGGCTTTTCCAGAAATCCTTTGAGAACCGATGGTATATTGTTTCTTCTAGGAGTGTTTTCTGTCATGTGTAAGTGGCTGTTGTTATTAAGGGATTTTTTGTTGGGGGGGGGTGATCTTTTTTTTGTTAAAATGGCTCTGTTTTACGTGTGTATCATTTGTAACCCCATTCAGAGCTTTTGCAAAACCGAGTAGCACATAAATTGCTGTAGTGTAATAAAAATAAAATTGAGTGGGCAAAGGGATGCTTCTCTCCCATAAGCCCTACCGATGCACACATTTCTCTTGCCAAGCCTCTGGCAGCCTCTGGATCAGCTGAAGAAAAGCTGACCATGTTGTATTGATCTGCTCCCTCTCTACCTATCAGCCTTCTCCAAATCTGATTTTGACAGATGTCTCAACCAGTTAAGTCTAGCCATCTATCAGAACTTGCCTCCTTCCAGGTGATGAATGAAAATTAAATCAAATTCCATAGGCAAAATTTGGCTAAATGGAAACAAAGAGGAAATATGAAATGGTTATATAAATATCTCTGGAATAAATGTAAGACTCATTGTAGATTGGGAGGGGGGAATACCATGTGGATCCTGAATGTATTAGTCTTATTATATTTTTGTTTTTTGCTTGCTATACATCGGCTTTGAGAAAGTAAAAGAAGAAAATATGTAAATTAAAATAGGTGGTAAGCTGGAAATGAAAATAATAGGGGATAAAGAGTGGAAAATATGCTCTAGGATGAAATGTTTTTGTTACTGGATTAATGAATGGAAAACATGAAGCGAATTTTTTTTAAAACATCAATGGAATAGATAATGTTTTAATATGAAACTAAATAAGAAAGCTGGAAATGTAACTATGACTACATATGTATGTTGTAACCTGGAATCACATTGCTCACTTGAAGAGATGTACAGAAAATAAAAAATCATTTCTATTACCGTGTTTCTCATTTAATAAAGCTGGGTCTTATTTATTTTTTTGAGCCCCGAAAAAATGGCTAGGCCGTCTTTTCGGGGGTGACTTAATTTCCCACCCCCCTTGCATCTTCGGGCGGGCGGCGACGGCTTAGATGTTGACCTCGGCGTTGGTGGGGCACTTCGTATCGGGGTCAACGCAGGCAGCACCATATCCGGGTGTGCAACAAAAGTACTTCCTAACGGCAAGCCCCCCCCCATTCCCCACCATTTCGCATGTTTTAATATAGGCCTTATTTGGGGGGAGGGGCTTAATTTCATTTCATGCCTATAAAACATGCTGGAACTTCCTATTGGGGGAGGCCGTATTGTTGGAGAAACAGGGTAGAACTTGCCTCCTTCCTAGCTCTAGCGTATTCTACATTAAGAAGAGTGATCAGTGGGTGTTTCTCACCAGCTGGAGGTATTTGGAGGGAGGCCAAAATGAAGCTAGAACCATTCACTTTCCTTAACATGCCCATATTACCACTATGAGGCAAAACAGCTACCTGACCTTATTACTGAGAGGCAATGAGGGCAGCATAGATTTCCATCAAGATAGGCATTGGAAGGAAACTTTTTACATGGCTGTGGAGAAGAATGAAAGCCCAGGAAAAGTACAGGTAGTCCTCAACTTACAAACAGGTTTTTTTTAGTGACCAAGTTACAACAGCACTGAAAATGTAGCTTACGGCCATTTTTCACACTTACAACCGTTGCAGCATTCCATGGTCACATGATGAAAATTTAGGCACTTGGCAACTGATTCATATTTATGATGGTTGTGGAGTCTCGGGGTCATGTGGTCACCTTTTGCGCCCTTCTGAAAAACAAAGTCAACGGGAAGGTCAGATTCACTTAAAAACTGTGTTACTAACTTAACAACTACAGAGATTCATTTAAGCACTGTGGCAAGAAAGGTCATAAAATGAGGCAAAGTTCACTGAACAAATGTCACATGTAGCAATAGAAATTTTGGGGTCAGTTGTGGTGGTAAGTTGAAGAGTACCTGTATCAGTTCCCTGGGAAGCTCTTGGTCAGATGAAAAACCCTTTGGGATTACACTGTCTTCCCTTCAAGGAGTTTACTTCTGCTTGGTCTAAAACTCTTAATGTTTTATTTGACTAATGAAATGACTTTATGTGAATTTGACAGTATGTTGGCTCTGTTTTTACATCGCCATTGTGTAATGCTTTCAATGCTGTTTTCTCAAACAACATCAAACCCCTAAAATGTAAATCTATCTCCCAATAGAAATTTATCTCCTAGAGAAGCTCTCAGTAATGCCAGATCTACAGAATCAGCTTTTTAAGCACAAACTTTCTGCTTGAGCATTTAGAAACAGTTTGTTCCTTTTCTAATATTTCTCTCTCGGCTGGCCATGTTGATACACAGTCACCTTAATGTATCCACCTGTGATGACCTGGAGTGTAACACAAATGTAACAAAATCTAAAACGTAAATAAATGTCCTTTAATGCCTCCAACGTGGCCCCACTGTTCAATAATTATCAGTTGGAGATAAAAGGTATTCAAAAATAGTCTTCAAAAGAAAGCAGTACAGTCCAAACTTAATGAGCAGTTAGAGGTGAAATAAAAAACTAAAACAAACTACAAAGAAGGAATTTCCACAATGGACCAGGATAAGTAATTACCAACTTCAAGGAGATAACAAGGCACAGTCTGTTGGAAAGACATCAACCAAGATAACTTCAGCCCAAAATAACACACACTTTACTTCTGGCAATGCTGTGTTTTAACCATCTCTCTTATATACTATTCTCCTCAGCTGCAACCAATGAGGGGATCATGGCCGCTTCCTCTCTCATAAGCCAAGTTGTTGCCTGCTCTGTTCCTCCCTGCATGTCCTAGGATGAAGAAGGGATGGGCCTTGTTCTTCCTCTGACTGCCCAGCCAGCCTCTGCCTTTCCCTAGCCTCCTCCACAACCTCCGGAGCCACACCTTCACTCCCTGTTGGCTGTTCCTCCTCTGAGGAGGAACTCCTCTGAGTCTGACTCTAACAAGGACATGACACCTCCAGATTAACATATTGGCTGGCCTTCTATATTCCTATACTGTTTGCTTAACTTTCATTTGTTAAGGATCCTACCCTAGGTTGGGCACCTAGCATACCATAAGCCATAAACCAGAGTTTACAAATCACAGTGCTTCAATTCACACAACATGTTAACGCAAACCAAACAAATCAGACTGAAACATACTCCAATGCACAAATTCCACAAATGTATCTTTGGAAGGATGGGATGTTCCCTCTGCTTCACTGAGGTTACTTCACTAGCCATATGGGGAGCTATTTAGAGAGTGACACATCCCACACATGCTTAACAAACAAAAGGCTGATATAGCCCAGCCATATAAGTTATACAGTCAACAAATACTTCATGGAGATGCTTCAGTCATTAAACATAGCTGTGCATGGAAGTAGAAAACCACTGGCATTGATTTGATGAAAATTTGACAAAACTTCCTCAATCATACGGGACTAAAAATAAAATTATTGGTCATTTGAGAAGGAAGGCTCTGAAAAAGGAGCCGAGCAAGGAATGAAATTCACTTTTTCTTTTTGATGTGGAGGTACATTTCTTTATTTTATTTAACTTTTAAAAATTCCATGATCAATCCTGTGGCTCTATTGCTCCATACAGCTAATTTGCGAATTAAAGTTTATTAAATATACCGCTGAAGTGCAATACATGACAAGAATGTGAAATCCTGAATATGGCCCAATTGTGAGTGCGTGTCACTACTATTGTATAAAATAGGATTATATACTTAAGATTTTCTTACCTGCTTATATCAGCAATTTGACTTGAAATTCATGTCAAGAGTTATTTCTGGCCAAACCTCTTAATAGATGGTGTATTGAATATATGGTGAATGAATATGGTGAACTCTGATCATCACAATACAAGGTTATATAGTAAATACAGTAAATACAGAGAGAGAGAGAGAGAGAGAGAGAGAGAGAGAGAGAGAGAGAGAGAGAGAGAGAGCCATCCAATAACAAGACATTAAATTATTGTCAATTTTTTAACTGATAAATAACAGCTTTTCTAATTATAGAAAATTGATACTGGATATATGTCAGATGGCTGCTTTTATGTTTCCATACATAGGTCATATGACAGGTTATTTTGTTTAAAGCCAGTTTGTAAATTGTAAAGAGGAATTTTTATAAGTATAATTATTTTGCCTACATGTCTCTCTTGATTCTTGATGATTGCCTGGAGAAGTCCCTGCAGTTTTCTTGGCAACACTACAGAACTGGATCACCATTGCCTCCTTCCGGGGTGGAGAGGGTGGAAAGGGGAGAGAGAGAGAGATCGATCAACCCTAGGGTAACCAGCCTGGTTTTGTGCCTAAGAAGGACTAGCATTCATGGTGTCGTGATTTGTAGTCTGGTGCCTTAACCACTACACCAGAATGATTCTCATCCTGAAATTTACTTGGAATATTTTGATACCTGAGAATTCAGACACATCTCACACCTCTACAATGACAAACTAATCCACTGGAGGTATTTTAAAAATTGACTTTTTAATGCGCGTGAAAAGCCATCTTGCATACCTTTCTTTTTGCTTTTCTTACAAAAGTGTGTCTTTGTTTGCTTGTTTGAAACACTATATGAATGACTTGTCTTTCCGAGCCATATCCGCTGCATCAGAAATTAACGCATGTATCACGATGGAAGCATTTGCAGACGACAGCCTCAATGTGATGCACATGGTGCATTTGTGATTTAAGCAAAAATCCAACAATTCACTAACAAGCTGTTTCAATTAAATTTCGCTTGGGCAGCAATAGAAAGATTATAGCAATGGAACAGAGGAAAGAGAAGGAAAAAAAAACTTTTGTGTGTGTGTGTGCACGCCTAAAGAATGAGAGAGTATCTGTCTATTTCTTTTAGTTTATTTTTAAAGAAATAAAGGCAAATATAAAGATTTCCCCTGTACAGATATACTGCAATCTTAAATTTTGTATTGGATGATGATGGGAGGGGGGAGGCACAGCAATCCAAACACCTATTTTGGGAGTGCTCAGACCTTGTTTATTTTGAGGGAACCTGTGGAGCCCATATGAGCAGAGTGGAAGTAATGGCAGAGAGTTGTTCCTTCTCCCTTTGCAAGGTCATTTTCCTTTAGATCTTTGATCAAACATCACCATTTGTAGTCTAAACCAGTGGTTGCCAACCGGTGGGCCACGGCTCACTGGTGGTCCGTGAGAAATTTTTGTTTGTCCACAAAGAAATGTCACCCCCAGAGCACCCCCCTCAAAGCAATTAATCCAGGCTGCGCAGGAACACAAGGCTGCACCACTCACATGGCCGCCGGGAACCCTCCCCGCCCACTCATTCCTTACCTGGCAAACTTGCCTGTTAAGTTGCTATTTTTCCTTTTTTTTTTTTTTTTTTTTGACCATCAGCTGTTCTGCTGTGCCAGGATATTTTGATTAGCAAGAAAGCAGGAAATCATTGGATTTCTTGCTTTCTAGCTAATTTTTAGATCTTCTGCTCTGCTTTTAATATATCGGTATGGATAAAGATGTATGTTATATATCAGTGGTCGCCAACAGGTGGTCCACGGCCTACTGGTGGTCCACGAGAAAATGTTGATGGTCTGCAGACAAATGGCATCCCCAGAGCACCCCCCAAAGCAATTAATCCAGGCTACGCAGGAACACAAGACTACGCCACCCACATGGCCCACGGGAACTCCTCCCAGCCACGCACTCCTTACCTGGTAAATTTGCTTGCTAAGTTGCTATTTTTCCTTTCCTCCCCAACCATCACCTGTTGGGGAAATTTAGATTAGCTAGAAAGCAGGAAACCATTGGATTTCTAGCTAATCTTTAGATCTGAAGCCTCTATTATTCAATGCAGACTCAGGTAGCCGATGGCAGAATGGTAGATCTCTGAATGAGTCTGTGATTCTGTGAGCAACTCAATCTGCCTGCCTGCTTTGCCTGATTTTGGGTAAAAGTTGCTTTTTTATTAAAAAAAAAATCAGTATTTACATACATGGTGTGTTGTGAATTAATTTTGTGAGTTTGCTTGCTAGCAAATTTTATGAGTTTGCTTGCAAGCAAATTTTATGTGACAGACTCAGGTAGCTGATGACAGAAACACAGATCACTGAGTGAATCTGTGATTCTGTGAGCAACTCAATCTACCTGCCTGCTTTGCCTGATTTTGGGTAAAAGTTGCTCTTTTCTTCATAAAAAATTCAATATTTACATAAATATTTATAATATTTAGATAAAAGCCATTCCCAGCCAGTCACATGACCACCAAGCCACATCCATAAATTAGGCCATGCCCACAGAACCAGTTGTTTAGAAATTGAATCCCATCCCTGCCTCTTGTGTGTGTGTGTGTGTGTGAGAGAGAGAGAGAGAGAGAGAGAGAGGTTAGATCAGATCTCGATCTCTCCCCCTCCCTCCCTCTCTCTCTCTCTCTCTCTCCCACCAATGTCAGCAAGCCACCATCAGTCAAAATTCATATTAGTGGTTCCGGGATTTAAAATTATGAGTTTGGTGGTCCCTGAGGTCCAAAAGGTTGGTGACCCCTGGTCTAAACCAGGGGTGTTAAACTTTGTCAACCTTAAGACTTGTGGACTTTAACTCCCAGATTTTCCCAACCAGCCATGCTCCCATACAAGTCTTAAAGTTGACAACATTGGACATCCCTGGTCTAAATTCTCCTTGGATTTCAAGATAGCATACAGGGCTAGGAGACATGGTTCCTTTAGGTCTAATGCCATTCTCAGTCTGCCCCTTGGCCAAGCTTGTCATGTTCCTTCATTGGCTTGTATTGATTGTTCTGGCATCAGAAACTGTTGGATTAAAGCAAGGGTCTTCAGACTTGGCAAGTTTAAGACTTGTGGGCTTCCAACTCCCAGAATTCCTGAGCTAACATGAATGGAGGAGGAATTCTGGGAGTAGAAGTCCACAAGTCTTAAAGCTGTCAAGTTTGAAGATCCTTGGGTTAAAGGCATGGGAGTTCTGCAGTCAAATCCCTCCCTGAAGGATATGGACCTTTTGCCTGATCTCAGAAAATAATTATCTAAGAATCTTAGAGGACCACAATAGAGCTTGTTGGTATCAGTCAGAATTTTATAGAAAAATAGCTTGACCCAAAACCACCTTCTTCCTCCTCCTCCTCCTCCTCTTCCTCTTCTTCTTCTTCTTCTCATCCTCCTCCCTTCTTCTTCTTCTTCCTCCTCCTCCTCCTCCTCCTCCTGAAAAAGATCAGAAATCTTTACACACACATGCAAATCAAATAGCCTTGAAATTCTCCTATTCTAGAACTACAGCCTTCCGCAAACAGTTCAGGAAAAAATGTGCTGTGGTATACCAAATGTGACTTTAAAAAAAAAAAACACCTTATAAATCAACACCCCCCAGTATTAGATAACTGTCTGAAAAAAGCTCACATTGAACTATCATGTAAAATGCATGTGTTAAGAATTCCATTCAAGTTGAATCACACCAAGCTTCATGCTGCATTTGTAAAATCCACAAAGAAGAGACCCTTATTGCCCCCAGGCCTGTTATTTCATCCCCTGGATGCATATAAGCATATCAACCTTTTGTAGGATTCATCACCAAATATCCTCCCGAGCACTTAGATAAGAGAGTGTGCCTTCTGCTGCCAGCTTTCTGCAGCACCACATTTGTTACGATGGTGTCACAAAATCTCCCACTAGGTAGGATACCTTGAAACACTACTCAGGTTTCCTTTTGTGGTGGTTGTTAGGAACTTTGCCAAGTGGCACATGGAGTTATTTACCTTAATAAGGAAATGCTGCACGTAATTTGTTTCAGCCTGGGCAGAAATTAGCTGCAAAAGAAGTTCTGAAGCCTGCTCACTCATTACCAGCAGGCTCTCCATCTGTTTAATTGAAAGAGCAAATATTTGGAAACCTGAAAATCCTACAGCCATGATTTAAAATTAGGTCTCCTTGTTGCAAGATCTGGAAAGTGACTGCGGATAATTGTTGGGTTGTATTCCATGCACTTCTAATTATAGGACATTATGATCATATTCACTCATGTGCCATGGTGATGAACTAAACACGAGAGCGGAGAGAAATGATCCAAATAAAACGTCTCTTTTGAGGAGACGTACTGGGTGGCTCTTTGTTTGAAGGTCAGAATGGAACAAAGGAGGGCAATGCATCTCCCCAGATTTCTACCCAGACGTATTGCCTGATACATTAGAAACAATGAGTTTAGTAGCCCGTGGAGATGCCAGTTTCTCTCCTTGGTGAAAACAGATGCTGTTGCTTCCCATTGTGTGGGTGCCGTCTTTCTAAAGTAGATTCTTTCCGGCTCTAATTTGCATTCATGTGGGCATCATCGTTCATTTTGTAAAATCAGGGAACGGGACTTGATGGGTTCAAAGGAACAAGATTTCAAACGCTTCTTTGAAATTGGTCGATGATGTTTAGCCTGATGGACCAACTACTTGCATTTACTGTACTTCTTTGCACATTTTTGTCCCAGTCTCCATAGGTAATTCCTTGAATTTGGAGATGGGATGGTGGGAGCAAACGTTTAACCTAGTGCAAGTCAAACCATTCTGAATTTACAATATCAGTTTGGAAATACAGGTAGTCCTCAACCTACAGCCCTCTCTTTAGTGACCATTTGATATTACCACGAGACTGAAAAAAAGTGAGAGCGTTGCAGCATTCCCACGGTCACATGATCAAAATTCAGATGCTTAGCAACTGGCGCACGTGTGTTGAACTGTCCCAGTTGCATTGTCATGTGCTCACTGTTTGTAACCTTCCGAGTAGGCTTCTGACAAGCAAAGTCAATAGGGGAAGTCAAATTCACGTAATGACCAAATGATTCCCTTAATAACTGCAGTGATTCACTTAACAACTGTAACAAGAAAGGTCATAAAATGGGGCAAATTTCGCTTAACAACTGTTTTGCTTAGCAACAAAAAAATTGAGCTTGATTGTAGTCAAAAATTGAGCTTGATTGTAGTCATAAATTGAGGGCTACCTATAATACCGTTTCATCACCTTTGCATATTCCAGTGCTTTTTTTTTTTCTGCTTGCAGGATCTCCTCATTCTACTCTAGTCCAGGAGCTTTTCATCAGTGTATGAATCAATCCCAAAGGTACTTTCAAGAGGCAACTGGACTTTCTGGGTTTTTTTTCTTTGAAGATGTTTTGCTCCTCATTCAAGAAACTTCTTCAGCTTTGACTGGAGGGTGGGGAATGGAAGGATTTATACTCCTTGCAGACAGCTTCCATTCCCCACCATCCAGTCAAAGCTGAAGAAGTTTCTTGGATGAGAAGCAAAACATCTTCAAAGAAAAAAAAAAACCAGAAAGTCCAGTTGCCTCTTGAAAAAACACCTTTAGGACAACCATGACCTGGATGACTGAGACTCTCCATAGACACGCATGAATCAATATTCTGTGTGAATTTTGAAAATGGATTAACTAGGGCCGTGATGGTGAACCAACGGCAGGGGCCAGCCACGGCAGGCCCAGGCCACACCGCCCGCCCCCCCCAGCGATGCAGCCGTTGAGCCTTTTTCGGCCGGGCCCAAAAAGTGGTTAGCCACCACTGAACTAGGGTATTGTTAGGCAAGCATAGCAATGGTGATTGGATGGGTTTACATGGAGAGAAACAAGTTCCAATTTAATCCTATGAATCTCGAGAAGCTGCGGATGTTGGGGCTATCTAGATTGGGGACTAGATTCCAGACTTCCGGTTGAGAACCGTGGTGAGTTAGTCATCTCTTTTTGCAGTGAGATAGTGTTACGATGGAACTGGCACCTGGATAGCAATAGCACTTAGACTTATATACTGCTTTATAGTGCTTTACAGCCCTCTCTAAATGGTTTTACAGAATCAGCATATTGCCCCCAACAATCCGTGTCCTCATTTTACCCATCTTGGAAGGATGGAAGGCCTTGAGCCTGGTGGGATTTGAACTGCCAAATTGCAGGCAGCCGATAGTCAGCAGAAGTGGCCTGCAGTACAGCACTTTAACTACTGTTCCATCCAGGCTCTGGATTAAATTATCTCTGGGTTAAGATCATTTCTTAATCTCTTTGGATTTGCTTTGGAAGGATTAAGGATCTTTGGCATAGCAGATTTTAGAGCATTTGATAGGTGAGTCACCTTTTTCTTAGAGAAATAATTTTTAAACACCATTTTAAAGTTTTTGAAAAATATTGCTTTTTGGATTAAGCAATAAAAGTCTGCTTTTTGATTTTGGAAAGTTGACAACAGTTTAAGGATTCAGACGGTCTTGGAATTATCACTTTAAATTATTACAATAATTTTTCCTGTGGGAAATTGTCATTGTTCAGGTTTTCTTTAGTTAAAACAAGATAATGGGACTTTGAAAGTTGTACACTAGAAAGAGCAATTAAACAACAAAGAATACAATTGAATAAAGAATATAATATTTTAGCAGGGAATTTTGTGATTAAAATTTATGAAAAATAGTTTTGAAAAATTTTCAGAAATGATTGCTAGATGGGCTATTAAGGAAGTAATAGAAGAAGAACTAGTTACTCTGGATAAATTTGGAATCAAACTGAATGTGGATATAAATGTAACAGGCATTGAGAAATATAAGAAAGGAAATATGATTTTTAATTGTATATATAAAAACGATCTATGAAAATATTGAGGAACTTTTATAGAAATGGAGGGAAAAAAGAATGAACTTTCTACTTTGAATTAAGGAGAAGTTACTTATTTTTCTTTCTTTTTCACCTTCCCCCATTTTTTCATCTTTTGGGGGGGGGGGTAATTTGTGTAGTTTCTTTCTCCTTATTTATAATCTTTAATAAAATTATTCAATTGATGATATTCTTATAGTGCACAGTCTGGGGTATTTCCCTGCAGCTCTTGATTGATGAGGAAGTGGGAGATATAGTCAAGAAGGCCTTTCTTAGCTTCATCTTAAATGCCAGTTGGGCTCTTTCATAGATTGAAGGGATCTTCTCTTCATATCTTAGTCACCCCACAGCTTAACAACTGCAACCTGCTCCACATGAAGTTATCTCAACCAGTTCAGAATGGAGTGGTACGTTCAGTGATGGGCAAGTTTTGGTATGGCCATGTGACATTCCTGCTTCACAAGCTGTACTGGTTCCTAGTTTGTTTATGGTTTAATTGATTTAAGTGCTGGTATGATCTATAAAATCCTGTTTATTTCTTTTCAATTCTGAGATGCTAGAATGAATGGATGAACAAATGAATGAATGAACGAACGAACGAACGAACGAACGAACGAATGAATGAATGAATGTAGACCAAGCTTTCTGAGGCCTATTAAACTCAGACCATCATGATTCCCCATTCTGTGTCCAATAGTATCACCACCCTAAATAAAGGAATCTAAGACAAATAAAAATCCTATAATTAAACATATCAGCAGACAACATCATGGCAGCTGCAGTCAATTTTCTCCTGTAACCCACAAAATGTAGAAATTTCTCTTTTTATTATGTATGCTCTTTTATTTTCTCAAAGTTATATGTTTCAGAATGTTTAGGGAAGGTAAGCTGTTTTTTTCTTCACATTCCAAAAATGTGATAGGAACAATAATTAATATAGTTGATCGAAAGGCATATACTATATATTAAAACAGCAGTGCATAATCAAAGTACTTACTCTCAGCATCAAATTACTGCAGGCCTCCTTTCTTAGACTTCAGTAACAGGCCATTTCTGTATCTCAGCCATAAAACCTCCTACAGTGATCTTCATAATATCTGTCAGTGTCAGCTGGTGCTCCATTCAAAATCCAAGAAAGAAATACTTAGACTCCATTAATTAGAGAAAAGATGTCTTTTACTGGAAATCAAGTGGTAGCAACAAAAGAATTCTGAATCTGAGAAAATGGGTGCGTAAATCACATATACAAAGTGATGGCAACGTTCCCACCCCCAATAGTTCAGTTGGCTCATCCAATTAAAAGTTGTTTATATCATCAAGTGGGCATCTCCAGGTGGTGATGAGGCCTCTGTCTGTTGACCTTGACATATTTTGATAAAGAGTTGCAGCTGCGCATAGCATAGAATAGAAGCCCAAGCAAGAACCTCCCCCCCAACTTATACAGTTTTGTTTTTGTAACACTTCCCATAACCATTTCCCCCTCCTCCCCCCGTTACTTATGACAGCCGAAAGATGCAAAGCAAAAAGAAAATCTTGAAGGCTGACAGTCAGTGAAGAAGAAACACCTCCTATTATGAACTCTTCAATAATGAAAATAGAATATTTTTGTGGTTTTTTGAAACAGATAACCCAACAAACAAAAAAGCAGGTTAATTTTGTGATGTTTACAATGTGGCAGATAAATTTTATGATTGTGTCCTAGACTCCTAGCACTTGTAACCATCAATTTCATTCCAGAGAATGTTCTTCATATTAGCTATGTCTTTGGCACCAATCGCAACACAATAACTCAGAGGTCAGATCTGTGAAGTCCTGCAAACCAATTCATACCCACATTCCCTTAAGTAAAATAAGCCAGCAAGATCACAGGTGAAGGCAATGGACCACATGTACATGAAGAAATTAATACTATTTATTTATTTATTTATTTATTTATTTATTTATTTATTTATTTATTTATTTATTTATTTATTTATTTATTTATTTGATTTGCCAATTGTTTACAAGATAATAAGTATAAGTGTATACATAGTTGTGAATACATGAAATGGGTACATATAAGAAAAATAAAAGAATAAGAGAAACAATAGGACAGGGACGGTAGGCACGATGGTGCGCTTATGCACGCCCCTACAGACCTCTTAGGAAAGGGGTGAGGTCAATAGTAGACAGTCTAAGGTTAAAGTTTTTGGGGTTTGGGGAAGAGACTATAATGGCAAACTGACAATAGCTGATTTTTGTAAATCATCCAAATTTGGTTTAGATTTAAATTTGAGGGAATGATTTGATCAAAGTTTTATGATTCAAGATCAACCCAATTCAGTTTGAGCCACTTTGAGATTCAGTTTTTAAAAAAATCTTCATAGGCTTTAGTGGAAAACTCAAAATGCCTGATACTGGTTCCATTTATTTTATTTTTTGAGCAAATAGAAATAGTAGGAATAGTAGATTTTGTCATAGGACATTTAGTCTGGCAAGTTTCAACTGAATACCTCAAGGGGTTTTTATTGCAATAAAATATTGAAACATCCCAAAATGTGCTCTTTTTAATGCAAAAATAGCAGGGACAAGAAAACGACAACATATCAACTTCAGATTTCTAGTCAAAATCTTACATAGAAACTGGGTGATCTGATGTAGAGGATGTCTTCCGTAGATTTCAAATGAAACAGACCTTCAAACTCTAAT
This sequence comes from Notechis scutatus, assembly GCF_049901735.1. Classification (NCBI taxonomy): domain Eukaryota; kingdom Metazoa; phylum Chordata; class Lepidosauria; order Squamata; family Elapidae; genus Notechis; species Notechis scutatus. The sequence continues at coordinate 83,305,276 of NC_142009.1, read as the reverse complement.
TTATTTTTTAAATCTTCTATCTTTCAACTCACCAGACGAGCAGGAAAGTGAAGTCTGTTGACTTGCCTTGTGGGGTAGTATACGTTTACTGCCTCTGATTGCAGATTTCTGATTCTGACTGCAAATTTTTGAGGTGCCAAAAAGGATGCATAACTGGTTGACAAATTTGGTGTTTCATGGAAAAGACCTCTTCTTTATTGGTTGGACATAGTGGTGTCAGTGTTATGGTTTACTAGCAATGTACTGCTATATAGCAGAAGTAAGATGTCCACTGAGATATAATGCCCCAGTGGTAAGTAAACCATGAGAAAGAGGTTAGTACAGATAAAGTGGCATTCATAGTCTTGCAACTCCCATTCCTAAAAGCAGTACAGTAGAAGTTTGAGAAAAAACATGAAAGGTATTAATACAGCACCCATCCATTCATTCTCAAAAAATTTAAACCTGCCCCAATTGCATTAGTTAAAAGTCGCATCAGAGCAATAAGAGCTAAACTGAGCTCCTGGTTGTGTTTGGAAGAGTAGCATGGAAGCAAATCTGTAATGCCAGGGTGATTTCAATGAAACACTTGAAACAATTTACAAATCTTATTGCACATTATGTCAACAATGTAATGCTATGGAGTGAGGAGATAATGCACCAGAAAGGTAAGACTCTCCTTAATGGCTGCAATATTATCTGATGAATGATAGATATAACAGAATGGTACCTATTACACTGATATACCTACACTGCTCCAAAAACCAATATTGTTCACCTAAGTCACAGATATGCCTGTAGCTGGCTAGACTATTTTTCACCTTGATTACTTTCTTTCCTCTCCAGCTAAATATAGTTCATTATTGGATATCCAACACCAGATATATCTCAGTAAAAATGTGAATCTTAACGTTTTAGTATGCATATTTTCCTATCCTCACCTTCTAAAGTAGATATCATTGGAGCATTGTTTGGAGTTTCCATTTGTTCAGGAGCTTATTTTGCAAGAAGTGAGTTTCGAGCATAGGTGGAAATATATGTGTATGTATTATGTGCTGCCTATTTATCTTTTCCAATAGATTATGGAAGTTTCTCTTCATAGGGATATCACTGGCATCTCCTTCTCACGAACTGCATGGCCTACATTAGTCTGTGTAGAGAGAATCTTCTCACCTATGGAGAAAAGAGATTTTTTTAGATTGATAATTTCACAAGTTCCAGAAAGAAGGGGAGTTTCACTTACCAGTGGTGGTGTCCTACAATATTGCCTACAACAAGGGGGAAAAAAACCCTAATATTACAACCTTGTCATAACATTTAAACTAGATACCCCCAAGATATGATTAAATCAGAACACTCCAAGTAGAACATTAGCCATGATCTGAAAGACTACTGGTTTGTTATTTCAGGGCTAGAACATGAGTTGGAATCCTCCATTAGGCATAAGGGAATGAAGAGGAACATTAACATTATTTTAACAAAACAAAAATACACCATGAGCAGTGAAGAGAACTGGTAGGAGGGTAGAATTCTACATAGGAAATAATACTTTTGCCAATGTTTAAAAGAATGACAAAAAGATTTGTTCCCCTCATGTGCTGAACACTTATATAGCTATTTTACTTCTGTTCTTGAGGTATTTTACTCTTCTTGTTCCTTTACACACATCTATGGTTCAATTAATGTGTCATTGTTCTCTCTGAAAATCCAAGGAACATGCAAAGTAGCATGCTGTTGCAGAGAAAGCACAGAGATAGGGAATTGTGCCTTACATCTTCTTATATAAAAACCAGCCTGAAGGGATTCATTGCTTCTAATAGCTAATTTTTTTGTAAGAACATTCAGAATCATCATTGTTGCAGTATCTAAGAGTTGTACACACAACTTCTAAACTCACTTCTCAAATTCTCAGCAGCCATTTTGCACTTTGTACATTCTGCACCCATAGAGCTCACCTATCTCCAGTGGATCAATATAAAGGTGTAAAAACCAACAGCCAGCCAGAACTTTTCCCTCAACCTTCTCTCACTGAATCTCTTTGTTAGCAGGAATTGAACCAAAATTACTCTGCTCCATAGCATTATGAATATTTTGGAGGACCAATGGTACCAATATCAGGCATGAACCAGGAACATGACCAATCTTCTCCAGACTGATGTCTTCAACTGAAATAAATGACAAGTTACACAACCCCCTTTTTTGCATTACTAGTGAATAAACATTAACAGTAGCTGTCACTGCTTTCTCCCACTTTCTTTTATTAGGCCACTGGCAAACCAGCAACTCTCCTACAATTTTACAAGTGAATTTTTTGAGCCATCAAAGTACAGGCATAAATGAGTCCTGCAATGCGGAAGCTGCTTCTGTTATTTCTACCTGTTACTCTGCATATCAAGAGTGCTGGATCTGATTCGGGGAGACTTGCCAGGTGCTTTTCTATTGGGCCATTGATTTTATTATGATCTTTATTATGTCAGCCATAGAACATTTGTCGTCCTAACCACATTAGTCCCACTGAAGTGTACAAATTGTAATGTCCGTAAGTAAATAAAACAGTTTCATTTTATTATAGCCAGTTTGATCTGGTGATAAAGGCACTAAGCTAGAAACCAGGAGACTGTGATTTCTGGTTCCACCTAAAGCATGATAGCCTTGTGGTTGTCTTTAGGTCAAACACTCTCTCTCTCAGCCCGACCCATATCACAAGATCGCTGTGGGGAAAACAGGAGGAGGAAGGAGTATTAGGTATGTTTGCAATCTTGAGTTATTTAGAAAATAATAATAAAGGCAGAATAAAAATAACGAATAGATATTTTATTTTTAGATTTATATATTTTTAGTTTTATATTGATATTTTATTAATACTACCACTAAGAAAAAGAGCTTTAAACAGGCCAAGGAAAGTTTCTTGTTTTTTTAAAAAAAGAAAACCCCTGTGGTTTATTGTTAGCTGTATGGCATGGTGTGAGTGAAAACATTATGGCAGATTCTGTTGGCACTTCTCCCACCAACAAATTGTGGAGCCAGACTGCAAGGAACATAATCAATGGAATAATATGAAGCAAGATAACTACAGACTGTTTAAATCTAGTTGTGATTAGAGAGCTGGTAGATTTTTAACGATGCATGTTTCTCATTTCAAGATTTCTCATATGCTTTCCTAGAAATTAGTTCTATCACTCTGTGTCCTGATCTTAATAACTGGCACACTGCTGACTGCTACACTCTTTAAAATGTCAGCTCTTAAAGTGGTAGGATTGGACTCTAAAGTGAGGTTCACCTTCCTGCCTCTTAGACACACTAAGTAGGAGGCTAGGTTGGATTCAGTTTCTTCTTCTTTTGAAATGTTTTAGTCTCAAATGAAATGGTACTAGAAGTGATTAGACAATCACTTCCGAGCAGTTATAGCATGGAAGTGATGTTTTGTAACAAACATTTGCAAAAGAAAGGAGAGAGTGGTGGGATTCAAAAAAATTTACTACCAGTTCTGTGGGCATGGCTTGGTGGGCATGATGTGGCTTGGTGGGCATGGTGTGGCTTGGTGGGCATGAGAGGGGAAGGATACTGTAAAATCTCCATTCCCTCCCCACTCCTGGGAGAAGGTTACTGCAATCTCATTCCCTCTCAACCCCACTAACCTGCTTTCCAGCTCCATTCTCCTGTGCAGGGCAACAAAACAAGACCCAGCCGATCAGCTGGGACTTGGGAGGTAGAGAATAGATGGGGGCGGGGCCAGTCAGAGGTGGTATTTGCTGGTTCTCTGAACTACTCAAAGTTTCTGTTACTGGTTCTCCAGAACTGATCAGAACCTGCTGAATACCACCTCTGAGACTGAGGAAGCTGAGTGTTCCAGTATATATTTTAAGAAACAGTTTTTTGGATATTATTTCTCCCTACTTGTTGCTTCAAAATGTTCATTCATTCCTTCATTCCTTCATTCAATTTTGATGCCACCCAATTCTAACTGATTCTGGGTTGCATAAAAATTGAATAGATTAAAAATTATTATTAGAAACTATCAACCAATTCACATTTCCTACCTAAGTTGCCAAAGTTTATGGTTTTTATTAACTGCACTTTTTACTATTTTTATTTGTTTACTTTAAAACAATCATATCATTGGCAATGGTGGTGTTACCTAGTTTGGGTAATGAAATGTCTGCAAAAAAACAACTAATCTCAGAGAGCACCAAGGAACCCTCAATCATATCATGCTTCCCAGAAGTTAAAGGGAATCTAAAACAAGCCGATAATGCAACAGTTATAAATATCCTTTACAGTACAAAATTACACTTTAAAATACAGAAAGAGCAGTAAAAATCAGACTGAGCAATCAAATATTTCATTTATTAAGTAAAAATAGAATTGGAAAATTAAGATTAAACATGGAATGCCTTCATAAACAAGAAGCTCTTTACCAACTTCAGAAAGATCATTAAAGAGTGCAGGCATTCCTTACACCTGGAAGCAAATTCCAAAAAAATAGGTCTTTCTCCTGTTGCATTATCGGCTTGTTTTAGATTCCCTTTAACTTCTGGGAAGCATGATAGTCTTTCTCTCTAGCCCCAAATAACATTTCTCAAGATATATATCTAGGATATATAAGAGAAATGTTAAAGATTATATCAATAGGTGGGCTGGTTCATCTTGGTTAAAGGAGTCCTTTAGTCATCCTGGCCCTAGATTGTTCTAAATATTATCAAAATAATTTTTCCTTCCTTCAAATCAGCTTTTCCTCTTAATAGGCATCCTGAGTGACAGATGTTCCCCATTAATTTACCTGCCATTCAGCATCAAGATTTCCAAATATGGCTGGTTGGGACTGTATTTTTGATGAAAAACAGAGTCCAAGGGCTAAAAATACTTCTTGATCCTCAGCTGGATTCTCAGATGATGGCTATGACACAAAGCAGTTTTGCAAAATAATACTGAATGTGCAGCTGTGGTTATTCCTGAGCCAGTTGGATTTGGCAGCCATTATCCAAGATTTTGTAACATTCAGTACTGTAATGTGCACTCTAGGTAAAGATACTCTTCAACATTGTCCAAAAGTTGCAGTTGAGGCTAAACATGGCTGCTAAACTGCTAAATAATGCAGAATATTTGGATCAAATGAAACACTGTACAGGAAGGTTTCATTGCTTCTTAAATGCTTTCCATACACAGTTTAAGATTAAGTTATTAAGGTGTACAGAAGGTTTTTTTTTGAATCTTATTATCTGGGTAACCATTCTCTTCATTTAGAAACTTCCTGGATAGTAATATATGCAGAGGACACCCTCATGAAAACCCCCCTACTTTCAGAAGGGTCTCTTCATCAGTTATGCATAATCACCACCTTTTAATGACCCCATAATCCCTGCGGGGTGGAGTCTGGGCAACTGAATGGAGCTAGCAGAGTGTTTAATGGCCGGATGCCCTTCTTGTCATCACTGTGGAGTTTTGTTCAACAGATTATATTCTCATTGTGCCCAGGGAGAGAAATATCTGCCTCTACCTAGGATCAAACTCAGAGCTTCCTGATTGTGAAGCAAGAGCTCCACCTCTAGGGCTCCGTACCTCTCCCTTCATCAGTCATACATTTGATAACAAACTAATAAAATCCTCTCCTTTATTTCTAAGCTCTGAGATGTTCTCTATGTACTTGCCCATAGGAAAACCTATAAAGCCATATATTTTTAACCAGCCTTTTAAAGATTATATTATTTCATTATTTATATTTTTATGTTCTTGTTTTTTCATCTTAATGTTATTTTATAAAGGAAGATCACCTGGATGTTCAACCTGAACAGATATTAAGAATGAGAAATATGGAATATGCAAACACTGTTGTTCCAGTATTTTTATTTTATTTTAATCCCTTGTTACAGTAATAGGAATGCTGAAATGTTTCATTCTATATCAGACTGAATGGGCTATTTATATGGTGGTTTAACAGTTCTTCAGACATTAATGGACCGGAAGCAGGTTAGGTATATCAAACATTAGTTAATCTTTCATTATGGAAATTGATCTTCATGAGTGGCCGAGTGGAGAAGACGCTTGCCTCACATTTGGACATTTGAGAGTTTGATCCTAGGTAGCAAAACATGTTTCTCGAAAAGAAAAAATATCTGCTGCGAACTCTGTTTAGTTTAATTTACATTAATGTTTATACCATCTTTAAAAGAAAATAAAAAAACCATTTCTTTATATTCTTTTTTCCTTTATTTTCTGCCTTTTTCCTTTGTTATTTTCTCTCTTTATTCTAAATATTAGTTCTGGTTCCCCTCATCTTTTGACTTAAATTTTAATAAAGTTGTATTTTAAAAAGAATCTCACAGTTTGGCTTAAACTAAGGAATAGTAGCAAAACTCACTGATTTCCCCATGAAATTTGTAAGTGATCCTTAAAATTTAATGTCATATTCATCAATTAGTTGCCTTTATAAAGTATTGCATGCCTTGCAAACTCTCGCCATGTTCTGATTGGTTTCAGGAAGCTATTGCTGATCACCATGATGTATAATGCACTTTCCCCATTGTGACTGCTGCGTGTGAACTTATATGGATCTATAGGGAATACATTTATGCGATTAACCTAACCAGCCACTGGGTGTGACCGTTGCTCCACACAAAAGCTAGGAAGGGAGTGAAAGGGAATGGAATTTCTGCACAGAAAAAAAAATCTATTATTGGAAATAAAACTTTCAAGATGAGAATGTCATCTAATTTGCAGTCCTTTACATGAAAGAGCGATAGTATTAATCAACTTGGAAATAAAACACCTCAAAATTTCATCATGATATATTAAAATGCTAATTATGTTTTCTAAAGGCTCTCCTCATTTTTTCACCCCAGCTATTTGTATCTTTATTAACAAAAATATGGCAGAAAGCAATTTATTACTTTTATTTAGGCCATAATGGTAAAAATGAATAATCAACATATACTTAAGTGAAACCTTGCTATGAGGAAAATTAATTGATCAAACAATTTAACATTGTTAATTATAGAAATGAATGTACGTTCCAATAATATCAAAGCACTGTAAGATTTTGTGTATTCGTGTGTGTGTGTGTGTGTGTGTGTGTGTGTGTGTGTGTGTGTGTGTGCTGAGAGCGAAAAAGGGAGACATAAACATACATGTACCATATATTGAAAAATCCAGATATATTGGTGGAAGTGATTGAGAGATGGTTGGTAAAATTACATAGTAGGTCCATCTTGTAAATGTTATCAATAATGTCAAAATATAGGGTGTTATCTCCATAATAACAATCCTGTATATTTGGCGGAGTGTGACTAGCTTATACCACTTACTGAAATTGAGAGTCAGTGAGAGTTTGGTTCAAGTCCAACACCTTAAACACTATTTTGACTCTACTAAAGATACTGTATAGTTTTGGAAAAAAATGTGCCCATGATTAATGTGTCCATCCAGTTTGCCTGAACCGGCCCGAACCAGCTAAATCCCACCCCGAAAGTGAGTATGTTTAAATATATTAGAAACCATAGCAATGAGTTGATAATTCCATGTCCCAGTATTTATATATTTATAATACATATAATTATATATATATCACTAGTATTAGCACAAGGTGTGTGAACAAAAAAGCAAGTACCTCAACAGTAGGAAGGTGTTCTGGGAGTTGACACAAGAGCTTTCCCAGAGAGAACTTCAAGTTGAATAAGCAATTCCTTGTGTTTGGCTGAAGCATAGATCTCCTGTTGTTAACTTATGCTCCTAGTGGTTTCATGGACTTACCTTTTTGAGATCAGCCAAATCTGGCAATTTCTTTAACATAAGGCTTTAAGATAAGGCATAGGAAATCAGTCTCAGCTGTGGAAGGATTCATGAAGGTTGCATTTCATTGCCTGCAGAGATTCTCAGTTATCCAGGTCATGATCTGAATGACTGAGAATCTCTACAGACTTTTAACTATACAATTTGGGATGAACACCCTTTGAAGGATGTGGGAGTAGGAATGGATTTCTAGAAAAAAACCTGCAGACTACAGGACCAGGAGCACTACTCAGGTAATCCCAAGGACACATATAAACCCTCAAGTGCTTCAATGACCCTCTAAAAGGATGTAAATGACCAGCTTGTTTGCAAGGAGCATAAATCCTTCCATTCCCCACTATCTTGCCAGAGCTGAAGAAGCTTCTTGGATGAGAAGAAAAATGTCTTCAAAAGAAAAAACAAGAAAGCCCAGTTTCCTCCTGAAAAAGCACCTTTGGGATGTTACATTTCAATGGGACATATATAGAATAAAAGTTAAGACAATGGTGATAGAAAATCTGGAGCCATCTCAATGCCCTTCAAAAACAATAGTCAAGACTAGTTTTCTACTCTAAGTACACCTGAGGTTCAATGTACTCACTGAAATGTATTTCATCTGCTTCATAAATTGTGGATATTTTCTTTAGATCTGTTTATATTGCATACTATTATGGATCTTTGTTGCTCCTGTACAAGCAGTATAAAATAAAAGTCAAATCTTTGAATTTTATAACTTGTATAACTTTGTAAATTTGTATAACTTTGTATAATCCAAATATACATTTATAATTTCTACTGCAAGCCCATTTAATATTCTTGCATGTTTGTGCATTGTTTAATTAGACCCAACACTGAGGAGATAATATTTGGAATATTATCTGGAATACTCTACCTGGACAATTCTACCTGACTCTGGTTTCTTCCCATAACCCCAAAAACTTTAACCTTAAACTGTCTACTGTTGACCTTATCCCATTCCTAGGAGGCCTTTAAGGGGCGTGCATAAGCACACCAACATGCCTACCGTCCCTGTCCTAAAGTTCCCTTTTATTCTTATCCATTGCTTGTATTAATAATCATGTTTATACTTATATATTTTATCTAATACATGCTCGACAAATAATAAATAAAACAATAAATAAATAAATTAAAATTTAAAAGGCAGAGAAGATATCACTTTGGAATAATTTAAGACTTTTTTTTGTTATACCATATCTGCCTAAATGGGTGAGTGGAACACAGGTTTCTATCTCAGTGTGCTTTATGGGTTGTTATCAAACCTCCCACAGCTGGGCAACAGAAAGGAAGCAAGAACTTCACAGATTTCAGTACTGTATACCTTAGTCAGAGATAGATCGAGAAGCTTGGTAGTTGGAAGAATTTCCTACCCTTGTTTATAGTGAATCAGGCAGAGTTACTTTGAATGATGCGAAATGCTTCCTCCCAGGGCTAAGTTGCCATTTATGAGATAAGCTGCCAATGAACTTGCCTTCTGTCTCTTTTTTGTTTAACAGATAACAGATTAATAGAGTTGGAAGTGGACCTTCTAGGTAATCTAATCCACTCCCCCCCAAAGCAGGAGACCCTACACCATTTCTGACAAATGGTAGTCCAATCTCTTCTTGAAAGTCCCCAGTGATGAAGCTCCCATTACTTCCGAAGGCAAGCTGTTCCCTTGGTTGATGATTCTCAACTGTCAGAAAATTTCTCCTTATTTCCAGGTTTAGATTTACCCTCCTTTCCACTCCTTTCCCAGCTTCTTACAATCTCTCACAATTATTAAGACAGCAAATATAAATATGGCATTGACAGGAAATGCTTATTGGTATTAATTTTTTTGTGGAATGCCATTGATGCACCCACCTTTTTCTCAGGCCAGGATAATTTTTGCTTCTGAGGAGCCATTTGTATATACGCATCACCGGGGGCACCAACTTAATGCTACACTGAGCATTACTGATGTGAGTTCAACAAGCAAGAAATTTTGCATGTAAAAAACACAGAAATAACATCAAGTATAAGCAAGCACAGAATCTCTCAACACTACTATTTCAGGACAAATCAGCCTCCCAAAATAACATAATGAAATAATGGGAAATTCTGGGAATTGTGTTCAATAAAAAGCTTTACTTTCCATTCCAACTGAGCCTCAACTTTCTTCTGAAAGAAAGAAAGTATTAGAATTCTCTTTTTTTTTATTGGCCAAAGAAGTTGCCATTTGCCAGGCCAGTCCTTGACCCATTCATGGTAACCCTGTCTCCTACCATAGGATGGTCTTCATTTTACAAGCTCTCTTCCAGCCTGGGTACCTTTTAACCAGCCATTCTTCAATGGGGTTGAATATGCAAAGCTGGCGTTCTTCTGTAAGGTCCCATACACAAAAAAGGTATTTCCAATTGATGCTTAAACTACGCAATTATATCCAGAGAACAATTGTGAAGGCAACATGGATTTGGTTTTGAAGATCATGGTGACATTTAACCATCTTAATCTGACACGAAAGCATTGAAGTTCTCGCTCAATTAGCACAAGAACAGGGTCATCTTGACCAAATGCTGCTCAGGTGATTGGGGAGAAATTAAGGAGTTAAGCAACGATTATCATAGTTTATATAAATTAGGCAAACAGGGCAGGGGAGTTTTAAAGTGTTCCCTTGACTGAGCCTGTGGGTTGTGAAGTTTTGAATGAATGTGCACTTGGCGTTTGAAGTTCAGAGGTCTGCATTAGGACTGAGCACTTCATATGTTCTATTTAAATCTACTGAAACTCTTGACTGTTTTTCTATCGAAAACCTAAAGTTAGGCTAGAGAAATACAAGCTATACTGAAGTGGAATCTTTTGCAGGAGATTGTCCCTTTAACCAGAACGAAGGCAAGTGACCCAGCATCATCTAATGTTGCTGTGAAACTCTGCTGGCAGAACAGGGTTGTTAGGCAGCAAAAATTCAGACTGCATAATAGGGCAAGAAGGCCTAGGCTGATGTGCTGCATAACCCCTAATAAGGAGCGTCAGAAAAATCTGCTGGTGAGGTGGCAGCTTGAGCAGGTTTTTAGAAAACAATAGAAAGACAGAAGGGTGTTTTTCTTGTGGAAATTGCAAGAGTTCCAACGGTTTGCCGAAAACTGCTGTAGCAGGTCACTGCTTGTGGAGCCTTATTATCACATCCTCAAGTTTTCACCCAACAGTGAATGACAAGCTGGGAGAACTTCTGAGTAGTTAAAAGGAATTTACCTTCAGCAAGATGCTTTCCTTAAGGTTGCCCTCCTAAGCATATTAGATGCCATGGTGGAAACACTGATGAGTAGGATACAGCTAAATGCCTAATTGCATGTAGGATACAGCTAAATTGCATGCCTGCTTCACAGGAAACTTGAAAGCATTGAATATTATCTCTTGTTTTCCTGCAAAGAGCCCCAAACAAGTGTTTTGAACTGGATACCGAGGCAGACACTGAAAAAAGCATGGCTTTAGAATAATCTGTAATCAGAATATATATTTTTAAAAAAAACTGACAGAAAATAGCCCATTCTTTATCATATGGCACAAATAGGACAGAATACTTCTAAATTTTTGAACAACATGGTCATTTTCATATGTGTGAAATAGAGGAGATGCTGAGGCATCGAGGTGTAATTGAATAGCATGCATATTGTGTTGGCTTAATTAGAACATTTTAATGGGAATGTCTTCTATCTTAATATAACAGGGTACAGGAGCAAAAATAGAGATGAAAATATATCTAAATACTGTAAAGAAACAAGAGGATATCATGCTAAAGGAGAAAGATGGCCATTTGGCAATTATTGTAGACTCTGTTTTACAACTAATACAAACAAAAACAGGGTTAAATCTTATTATCTCAGAAGAGAAAATAATTATTTTTCACCCCTATTTCATTTTCTCAGAATCATCCAGCAGGTGTTATAGCCTGCTGCTGGCCCAGAAATTCAGTAGCATTCTATGATAAATTTGCAGAAGATACTGAATGGAAAAAAAATGTTCACATGTGTAATCATGCAAATCTAAAGTTAGTAGGTATCATGTCATGGATATTTTTTCCTCTCACACACACTATGACAGGGAAGGTTAACTTTTCACCATTTATTATAAGGTAAATAGATAAGATTTATTTCCACAGACCCTCAAGCCCATACGATACACACACACATATACACGTGCATACAAAGGATGCTCTGGACCAATCTATGCCTTTATGCAAAGAGTACACTTCCAAATGCAATGTTGGGGTTTGAGCTTCTATAGCAAGAAGAAAAACACTAGAAAAATCCCTCCCTTCCACCATTCTGTGTTTTTTCCCCTTCTACAGCCAGTCTGTACTTAAACAGTTGTAAACAGCTGAGAAGTAGTCTGAGCCCAATATAATATACACAATGAACTGCTAATGCTCTTAAATTCTGCATAAATGCTAAGGATTATTATGATAATTTCTTGTCTCAAGGGAAGAGTATTTGAAGATTAAAATTTATAGAAAATATTTGGAGAGTATTTTGGCAAAAGAGATCATCATGTTCAAGATTCTCTTCACATTACTGAATCTGTCTCTGATATACAGAACAGAACACCTACTGTATCTTTCAATTTACTGTAAATCTATATCAGAGATGATTTCTGGTAGCTGATAGCAATCTGTTACTCATAAAATTCACAACCAAAGTCAAGTGATTTCTCAGGACAATAAAACCTGATAGATGCATTCCAATTCTCCAGTGACTGAAAATTGTTTTCCGTGCCTTTCTTTCTTTCTTTCTTTCTTTCTTTCTTTCTTTCTTTCTTTCTTTCTTTCTTTCTTTCTTTCTTTCTTTCTTTCTTTCTTTCTTTCTTTCTTTCTTTCTTTCTTTCTGGGAGTTTGAATTGTTTGGTGGCCTTTTTAATAAGAAATCAGTTAATTTTAATAGAAAATTTCATGGAATTAAAAAAAAACACTACTTTGACTGATATACACCTTCATTTGTTATGTAGATATGTATCTGTACAGATGCTATACCTATTAAGATAGACATGCTTTTAAAAATATGATAAAGAATGTGTTGGAAAAAATATCCATCTGGGTTCAGTTCCAAAAGTGGGGGAAAAGACACTGGAAACATGAAGGCTGATTGGAAAGATGGTTTATTAATAGACAGGACCACATGGGTTTGTAGTTCTGGTGCAGCTTAACACATGTTATTAATATCCTCTCTTGGCCCTTGCCCTTGAGCTTCCTGCTCCTGTGACAAGAGCATGTATTCTATTGGCTGTAGTCAGACTCCCATGTGGAGTCATGTTTGTCTGAATCAAGTTTGGTGGAACCTTGGGATGAGGTAATGTCCCCAGGTGATTTCGCAATGCAGTGAGCCCTGCTGTTAGATGGGTAAAGGGCTAATCCTATTATGTCCTGAGGGTTCATGTCTTCATCACATCACCCTGGAGCTGGAGGACTTTTGTCTTGTAGATAGGTAGGGCCAGTCTTAATGTGCACCAAATAGCTGCTGGGGGCAGGACCTACAGGAAGCTGCTTTGGCTTTAAAAACATAATACTCCTTTTCTCATCTAGGGAAATATTATATTCTGCCTTTTTAATACTTCCTAGAATATTTCATTCTTCTAGGAGACGGGTGGGTGCTAACTTTCTACAAATGAAATCTAATAATGAGGAAACTCATGATACAATCTATGACAAACAAATGTAGGTTTAAAATTTTATTGCCACTTCTTCAAGCATTTTAAACTGTATTCTCCAATTCTTCTGATTCTTCCTTTAGCACTTGGAATGAAAATATCTTCTATTTTTTTCCAAAAAAAATGTTCTGTTGAATAAATATGAATGTTAAAGACACAAATATTGGAGCTGACTGAGAGGCATTTAATTTCAAAGATCACTTCCAAGAAATATCTCATGAAGTGAGATCCAATGTTTAAAAATGCCTTCTTCCAAATGCTATTGAAGGTTCCCATGGATTATTTCATAATTATCTTTTGAAAAGATAGGTTTCTGAGTGCAATGCAAAAAAAAAAGGTGCCAACTTTCAGCTTTCTACTGTTTTCACTTCCTCAGCATCTTTGAATGACTGTAGATGAGGTGAAACACTAATCAATCAGCAATGTAGACTTCTGGGGAACAATGGCAGATAGAAGATAGCTCTGTAATAGCCAAGATGATGGCCAGTGAATTGATCAGCATCTCAGATCTCCTCTCTGGATCAAGGAGAGGGCTAGGATTACCCATAGGTTTGACCCACACAAAGTATCTCCATGAAGAAATTAATTAAAAATAGTGATATCCAACAGGTTTGAGAGCTTTATATCAAGCGGGGCTGTGTGGAGAGAGTTTCCTCCTTTAAATTCCTGGAAGTCTATATCAGCAAAGATCTCACCTGGAAAGTCAACACAACCCAGGTAGCCAGAAAGGCCCAACAGAGACTCCACTTCCTTAGGGTCTTGCAAAAGAACAAACCAGAACAATGACTGATGGCTTTTACTGGTCCGCTATAGAAAGCGTCCTCTCACATTGCATTACAGTGTGGTATACTGGCTTGATAGCCACAGATAGAAAGACACTACATACAGAGGGCACAACACAAAACATAGTAGGCTGTCCCCTGATACCACTAGATGACATCGCTAGGGCTCGCTGCCTTAGAAGAGTGAGGAAAATTCTTAGGGACAACTCACACCTTGGTCAGCACTTCTTCACTCTCCTACCATCAAGTAGGAGATATAGAAGCATAGCCAGCTGCACCAACAGGCTGAAAAACAGTGTCTACCCATGGGCTGTCAGACTCCTGAGTGGAAAATAACTTCATGTCAACATAGTATGATAGACTTGTGGAGATGGGTGATTGTGCAATAAGTTCACATGGTGGAATAAGATAGTGTGTTTGTTAGTAGGATAACTGGGTTAGGGATTTTTCGTTTTTGTCTTCACTGTGAGTTGTGTTGGGTGGGGGGTGCACAAAGGGAGACTCAGCCAATCTCATTGTACACATATTGTACTCTGACAATAAAGGTTGAGTTGAGCTCTGCGAGAAAATTCTAAGCCACAGTTCTGCATATTCAGACATTAGATTCACCTATTTTCTCCCTTAACTACTTCAGAAGGTTGGTATTGATGATTTTGTGGTTAAGAACCTTCTGAAGAGCAGGTTTCATCACATTGGGACAGCTTCTTTCTTTCCTGGATGAAGGAAGTTTTATGTAAGTTTAAAAATTAAAAAAAAAATCAATTTTTGACAAACAGGAAAAGGGGGTCTAGAATGGTGATTTTGGGAAGGTAAGGACATGATGGACTTGAAAGAATATTTTCTGTGGGGTGTTTAAATTTTTATAAGATAATATACGAAGATTTCAAAATTAAGAAATCTTCCTGTGAAAAAGTTTTGTTGATTGGAAAGTAAAATTTGATAAGAGGGGACTCTGAAGGTTGACTAGAGGATATCAGAGATATTGTGGTTTGCCCTCCCCAAGAAGTCACCC
This sequence comes from Notechis scutatus, assembly GCF_049901735.1. Taxonomy (NCBI): domain Eukaryota; kingdom Metazoa; phylum Chordata; class Lepidosauria; order Squamata; family Elapidae; genus Notechis; species Notechis scutatus. The sequence goes on along the minus strand of NC_142009.1, from coordinate 83,290,060 downwards.
TTTTAAACCATTATAATCATCCTTCTGAAATTTATTTCCAAATTTATTTTAATAGGGATCCTTTCTCTATTCTAGGTCACCTTCACAAAACTTCCTAGATAAACATAGTGCCCATCCAGTAGCTCATTTCTTTTCTTGAAAAAAAAAATCCTGAATCTATTTTATATGAAGCTTAGCTTTCAGAAGGGCAGGTTTGTTTTCAGATTTCATAACTTTTTTTAAAAAAAAAATGCCTTGCTCCACCTCTTTCTTTCTTTCTTTTTTTTTCTTTTTTTCTTTCTTTCTTTTTTAAATCAAATTTTGAAGGTTTTGCCACAGGTCCCATTTGGGTTAAACTTGTAGTACTTCTAAAAAAAAATACTGCCCGATTCTTACAAGCTGTCAAGAAAATGAAGATGATAGCCATCTGGTGATTCCAGGTAATTATCAAGGAGATAGATCAATGGAGATTTAGGACTCAGATTGTATGGGAAGGCCCCAAAATGTGTCCAAGATAAAGTGAGTACCAAAGCACCAGATTTGGACTGTGTGTAGTACTGGTCTTTGTGAGTGAATCATTTCATTATTAAAAAAAGAGGTCAAAGGTGACTAATGTTAAAATCAAACAAAGCAGGATGGAAATAGGTACCTCATTGTCTAGCATAATCTTTCCTACTCTGACTATGTCCCTGGACAAGTAAGAACTTGTCTTGGGTTCTTGAGCTGGTTGGAAATTTTAAACAAATGTTTGTTTGTTTGTTTGTTTGATGTTTGTTTGTTTATCTGCTTATCTTGCCTCAAGTGGGTAACCCAAGCATTTCTTCTAGGTCTTTTTCCCTTCTCTTTTTTAATATTTTGTTTTATGTTATTTTATTGAACTAGGAAATACAGTACGTTACAGGAAACTGTACTAAGCCTATCGTGCTCTGTTCAGCGCAACAGAACGTATCTTATCCCTGGAAAGCTCAAAGCATCAGGAAGGAAAAAGGATACCAAACATGAACATGTGCTGAATATCATCAGAAACCATGTACCTTTGAGGAATCTCCACATCTAAGAACCATAAACAACTTGTTAAGACACACAATTACTGAATAGCACTAGCAGCAAGTGCTTCCCTTGATGAAACAAAGAACACAAGGCAGCAATAAAAAAAGAGCACAAAGCAACTAGACCCAGAAGGTTATTTTAGAAGAAGTAGGCAGATGAAAAAGGGACATGCTTGTAACAGTTCAGTTCTCATATCAAGGATCACTGCTCAAGGCACTTCCCCAGCATTATAAATTGCTAACGGTTTACTCTGCATGCTGGAAGCAGCTCTCATTTATTTTGTAGCAGGCTATACCCTGTTGATTTAAAAGCTTAAACACAATGCTATTTGTTGCCAAATACATACTAGAAAACAGCATAATTCTTCCATAATAGTCTCAACCAAACATAACCCTTTTTGACTGTCAAACTTTGATTTTTCTACTTTTATGTGTAAATTGAATCACCAGCCATAACCAAAACTACCATCAGCCACAGTTGGTTCTCAACATAGGTTATAGTTTTGTATTTATTTTCTTCCTCTCCTATACTAGTTCAAGGTGTTTGTTTGTGTACATATCCCTAATTCTTAGACTCAACATTGTGCCAATTATCATACAATAACCAAAATTCCACAGGTTGATGAAACAATGCTTAGGATAATTCAGTACAGATTACAGCCCTATATGAAAGGGAAATGCCAGGGGTTCAAGGTGGTTTTTGAGAAGGCTGAGGAAAGGGATTTTATTGCTCATGCATGTTGGATAATTAAGAAAGCCAAAGAATAGCAAAAGAAGTCCATATTGCCCATGTTGATTGTAGAAAGGCTTTGTACTGTGTTGACCAAGTAAACTATACAATGTCCTTAGAAAATGCTAAAACATCTCATTGTCTTCCATGAAAAAACTAAAAAAAAAAACAGGACAGGATACCAAAGTATCCTGGGATGAGACCAGGCTATAGTCTCTCTCCTTATTTATTTAACCTACATGCTGAATAAATATTAAGGGAGGACAGAAGAAGAGAAGAATGTTGTTTTAAAAAGGAAAAAAGAAGCAATAGGAACCTATGTTATGCTAAACTGATAGTTGAAAATGCCAATGATCTGCAAGTTCTAGTAATGAAAGTCAAGAAACAGAGATTAAAAAAAATGAGACTAAGTTCAACTATAGGGAAGGTCAAAGTAATGAAAACTGTGCAGCCTCAAAAGTGACAGTGAAGGCATTAAAGTGATAGCTAGCTTCTGCCTTTTATAATCAACACTGAAGGAACCAATACTCAAGACATTCAGGGTGATGCAGATTAGCATAAAGAGCCATGAAGATCTTGGAAAAGGTATTTGGATGCTAATGCTTTGTCTATACCTACCAAGATCACAATCATGCAGGCAATTATTTTTCCTGTTATTGACTATGAAAGTGAAAGTAAATAAATGGATAACAGTGCCAATGGATACACCAAGGACAGATGATCCCAGAGAAAGTCAATCTATGCGGTCACTAAGAGAAGAAAACAGCTTGATAGTACATTATCAAATCAATTTTGGAAAACACTGTGGATATTGTGTAACCGTCTCCAAAAATGTTATCAGGAAATATCTAGGGCCTTTCCAGGTGTGTAAATGACAACACCAATTACTAGCCACTCATTGGACCCAAGTCATTATATTTTAGGATTTCTATAGGCAGAGGATCTGAAGCTGTGATCTATGATGAATGCTTAATCAACACTACTTTGCTAACTTAATTTAAATGTTGTAGAAGTTGCAAAAAATATGTGGACTTGGCCCTGCTAAAGCTGCCAACTTCATAGAGCCAAGTTCAAAAGAGAATTAAATTTGTGTTTTATATGTACTCTAATTTGTAAGATAAAAGCCCCCAGGAAATTTTCAAGTGTTTGCCAAAAATCCCTAACAACTTGTCAACAATTAGTTATTAACATTCAAACAGTTATACAAAAGCAAACTCCATGATGTTCCAGGTACTTAATGGAAGGTTCCTTTTTCTCTACAAAATGCAAAATCAGCTATTTCTTTTGGACATGGAAAAAGCTTTGTAGCAGACATTTTAGTTTGTAGCTGATTATGCCATTAAACAACAAAAACCAAGATTCTCTCTGTGTGGCATCTTAGCCAGCATTATTTTATTCAAACCCTATTATTAGTGCCTCATTTTTTAAAGTCTTTAAGTCGCCCACATAATTAGTTAATGCAAATAAAGCATCACACACTAAGAATCTTTCTCTAAAGATAGTTTACATTTTACATACAATATTATACTATTTGTTCCCAATGAGATGCTGACATTTGCTGTACTAGCATGGAGTATAAAGTGAATCTGTAAACAGACTGACTATGTCGGTAGTATATTACACAGAGGTAGTTCTTCTTTCATTCTTTGTACATTTAGTAAAAACTCCGTGACCCAAAATTGTCTTCTTAAGAACAACCATACCTCCAAAATAAGTAAAGCCAGTCAGGAAAAGCAGCCATGGAATGTCAAAGACACATTCCAAAAAAAAAAAGAATCTGTCAAACTTATTGGCCACTAGTCTTGGAACAGTTAGAAGTCCAAATCTAGGAGAAAAGGGATTTCCAAACATCAGTTGAGGGATGATGGGAGATTATTTTATATGTGCAAGTTATCAAAGAACACAGAAAGTACAGAAGCCCCCAAAATCTCATTCTAATCAAACTTAAGTGATGGTGATTTTTTTTTTTTTTACAACACTGCAGAAGGCAGGTTGTCCCTGCTTTCTGTCATTTTTTATTTTTGTTAACCAATAGATTTGTGGGGTTTTTTTGTGGGTTTCCTATTCAAGTACTAACCATAACAGCTTTTCAAAATCCACTGTGTTTAGCTAGGTGCTTCCATCTAGCTAGGCTTTAAGAATCCATAACTACTGTATTCATTGAAGGTCTGGAAATATATGGGAACTCAAGGAATATTATGGAATCTTACTTTGGGGGTCATTTGATATGTTCTCACATAAAATCAAAATAGGCAAAGTAGCATAGTTCTAACCATACAACTTTGAGATGTTTGGTTATATACCACTGGAATTTTCAGGAGGTATATAGATACAAATACAGATGACAAAAGAAAGAGGTCCTTCCTCATTTATGAAATTTTAGGTCTGATGCAACAATGTTGTTGTGGGATTTTCTTAAAAAATCCTGAAACAAATCAGGGAAGAAGAAAGGCATGTATAAGCAGGAAAGTGGAGAGATATCAGATCAAATGCACTGAATCATCTTACATATCATCACATCCAGGCCTGGCAGTTTCATATCTTTGACACTTTTCTTAAAACATTCTCAGTAATGCTGTGGACGCCAATCTTATAACAAAGATATTGTTTAAAAAAGAAGAAAGTTTGTTCCACAGCAATATGCATGTGCCTGTGTACATAAAACATACATTTCACAATGCACTATTATAGCTAGTGATTACAAGTCACTTGTATAATAGTCACTTTTTTGTTCTACTCTGTTGAAAATTGCTTTCAATTAAATAAGGAAACTATGCAAAAAGAAAAGAACTTCAACTCCAGTGTGCATTCATGTTCTCTTCCTGCTGGACGATGTATTTAAAAGTGCGCCATAAAGTCAATAATTCCCTATGGTTTAACAGCAAGGCAAGAAGATGAAAAAGAAGCCATCATTCTTTGAAGACAGGGAAGACAAATCATTTGAGTAGGCTAAATCTCCTTTGGATTTTAAAGTCTATACAACTGGTTTGATCAGCCTGAGAAGCTTTTTTTTATATATATATATAATTTTCACTTGCCAGTCACAAAAATGTACCAGAAGGGAAAGGATGAAGGGCACTATTTAACTTCCAAAATTAAAAGGGTGGAAACCTATTGAGTTCAAGTCTAATTTCTAGTGCAAAATCCTTTTCCGCATTTGTAAATAAAATTATAGATACAACTGGATGTTTGTTGTAATTACAAAAGTTTAAGAAGCAGTTAGCTCAAGTAAAAGGAAATTGGTTTTATTGACCTGCTAGCATGGTTGCCTCCCTGTCCCTCTCATTACCCCTCAATTTTTGGCTATGTATATCAGAAGATATACAAAAGTCCCATTAGAATTTATAAGCACTTCCCTTCTACTATCAGAAAGAGCTTAAGGGAAATGCAATTTGTGGAGTCCTTGGTACTCTCTGACCTTGGTTATTTGCTTGCTGACATTTTGCAATCCAGCTAAGTAACATTTTTAGTGCTAGAAGGAATAGAATTTTCTCTCTGCTTCCACAGTAACTTTACCTTTCAAGGTTGGTGGGGTATTGTTTTCTCCTTGGTAGTACCTTGATTAGGCTATGTTTATTGCCGGATTGTCTGGTGTTAATCCCTGTTTATCTGGCTGTTGTTTGCTGACAAGGTGGTGTTCTAGTCTTTTTGTTTCTGTTTTTTTTAATTCCCCCCCTTTTAATAATGGTGTAAATGTTGTTTATCTCTATGTACCTGTTGATGGCTGACTTGTCTGAATATCAAGCTTCCAAAACTTCCTTAAGTTTTTGAATTAGCTTGGTCTAGAATGCTCACACTTTCCCAGTATAAATTATGGTTGAGTTTGTCCGTGTATTGTGAAATTAAAGTGTTTTAACCATGTCGTCTCATCTCTAGTTCATGGGTGAGCTCTGCCAGTTTTCTGCCTGTCTGTTCTACATAGTGGCTACTACAGTTCTTATACTATTATGTTGTAGATCAGGGGTCCCCAACCACCGGTCCGGGGACCGTACCGGTCCGCGGAACAAGTCCTACCGGCCGCTGGTTGCTGGGCGCCGCCATCTTTTTGATGAAAAAGCTTCCGGTGAGCTTTTCCGGGTAGAAAGCCATTTCTACCCGAAAAGCTCATCGAGTGTTGGCCACCATCTTTTTGATGAAAAGTGCTTTCGGTGAGGTCACCGGAAGCACTTTTTCATCAAAAAGATGGCGGCGCCCAGCTGATGCCGGGCTGGTCGGCGCCCAGTTGATGCCGGTACCGGGCCGCGGCATAAAAAAGGTTGGGGATCACTGTTGTAGATGACTCTTATTTCCTGCATCTGATACAAAGCTAAATCCAAAAATGTGAAGCAATGGGGTTGATTGATTGAACACTGGATTTCATCAGTGCAGTCCTGGTTTCTTAGAATCTACAGATTACATTTCAGAGAACTGTGTGTAGGCTATAGTCCAAGTGTAGATTCATGCAAAAGCCCCAGAGTGCCCCAAACTCACATAATAATTGAATTCTATAACTAGGTTCCTATGTATTGAAGGATACTTAGATATTTCTATAAACTTTTGGTCATCCCTGTCCTGTCCTTGAGTTGCCATAGGCAAAGGGGATGGGAAAATGAACTTGCAGCTGTGGCAAGGCAGCATGTCATTCAAAACAAAAGCACATTCCAGCCATAGCTCTGTCAAGGCTGTCTCCAGGGTTACACACAGTGTGACAGAGAGGCGTGATCTCTACAACCCGTGAAAACTATCAGGTCAGGTCGGCACCCTGAGACTATAATAAAGAAATGGGGGGAATTGTATTCATACTCTAGGGTGCTCATCTTTAGTTTACAGGTACATATAGGAGTTATCCCTTCATGACTCAGTTACCATGGCAATTAGCATGAGCATTGTGGAATTTGAAAGTACAAGTTTCTATGTGATTGCTAGGAGTTAAAATTGACTGGATGGCACATAATAACAATAGCACTTAGACTTATATACCACTTCACAATGCTCTACATCCCTCTCTAAGCAGTTCACATAGTCAGCATATTGCCCCTAACAATCTGGGTCCTCATTTTACTGACCTCAGAAGGATGGAAGGCTGAGTCAATCTTGAGCCGGTGAGATTCGAACTGCTGGCAGTCAGCAGAATTAGCCTGCAATACTGCATTCTAATCACTGCACCACCAGGACTCTTCGTCAAATAATCAAAAACATGAAACACTGTATAGTTTAATTAATATTATTCTAGTTTAATTTAGGTTAATTTTTCAAACCCCTTTCTCTAAAAACCAATATACAATTTTTAAAATGGTACATAAATGAGTCAATTATCAATTTTCAAGCAGTAAATCCTGATTTCAGAATGAATGCATTTGTCTTACATAGCTTAAAAAAATGTAACAGTATGTATACAGATTTGCACATATCTCCTCTCTTTAAAATCTCTTTCATACTTTCTCTGATGTCTACCCTTTCAAAAGAGAAATTGTTGATAGTTACTAGCCAACATTCCCCTTTCTAAAGCAACTTAATCCTTCAAATATCAACCTTGATCAGGGTGGGCTGCTGGGGGTTCGCAGGGGTTTGGGAGAGCCCCTAGCTAAGACTCTGTGTAGTTCAGAGAACCCCCAAATCCCACTCCTAGTTGGCCCTGCCCTGCCCTGCCCACCCCACCCCGCCCCTTACAGGAGTCCCCACATGGCCATTTTGGATGCAGGTAAGTGCATGGCACGTGCAGAGGCTCAGAGAGAGTGAAAAATGGGCCTCCCAGAAGTTCAGGAAGTCTGGAAATGGGCCCATTTCTGGCTTCCAGAGAGTCTCCGGAGCCCAGGGAAGCCATTTTCACCCTCCCAAAGGGTCAAGGAAAGCCTCCAGAGTCTGGGGAGGGCAAAAATGCCCCCTCCGCCATGGTGCAGGAGACCAACTAGGCCATGCCCACCATAGCCACGCCCACCCAGCAACCAGGCAGAGAACCTGTTGCTAAAAATTTTGAAGCCCACCCCTGACCTCGTCGATTATTTGAAACTGACCCCTTCACTGGTGGCAAATTGCTCCGTCCACACAAAGACATTCAATGTGAACACCCTCAATGTATTCTGCAAGTATTCGCAGCTGAAAAGCTGGTTAAAACCAATAGCTGAAGAAGCCAGTGTTGGAATTAAAACAAGCCTTAGGAGGGGGAAGAAGAAAAAAGAACTGTTGATATAATTGACAAAGAAAAACTGCCTTCCCTCTCCTCCTTTAACCGAAATGAACCAGCAGGGCTTGAAAAATGCTGTTTTTACTACTGTGCACTCCCCTCCCCATGGCTCTCATCAAGTACAAATAATGTATGTGGCCACTACCCCTTAGACACAGCAGGAGGCTTTGTTACACTTAGTTCTGCTCTCAATTCTGTCACAGCGAGTCCCAGCACCCAGAGGCTATAAACATTCTTTTCCATATGCTTAGAAAGGGTAACTGGAAACAAAACTACACTAGTGAAGTGCAACATGCAAGAAAAATAGGTTTTCCAAGGAGTCTGGCCATCTGTTTGGCATCCTCCCCTTCTTTATTCAAAGTCTTAAATATGGGTAAGGGTTTCATAGGGTGTCCTCAAACTATCCTGGAAGCTCTTGCTTGGCTCTCTCCTTCATGCAATTCCTGGTCTCACCTTCATGGGTCAAACACTTTTACAGGATCATTTGGTCAAGCTGTTGCTCATTCCCCCCAAAAGCCTACTTTTCATAACAAAGCACAGTTATTAGATCTCTTTGAATGTACAATTAGTGGCAACAAATGACTGGAATACATTAACCGTGCAGGAGATGTTTATAATATAATAAGGAAGGGGAAGGAAAGAACGTTTCAGAGAAAAGCTGCCAGACTCACCAAGTTGAACTGCCCTCTGCACCCATTTAATCCACCAATCACAAAGACCCCAAACCCTATTACCCTGGCTTTTCTTTCTCTCTGCCCCCTGCTGAACCTTAATACTGAAAAATTCACCCCCTGGGAAAGCACGTGCTGCTACAGTTTTTGTTTCTTCTCTTTTCTATTATCCAAGTGTCATATTTTGCCTGACAATTTACAATAGCCCAGCTATTTTACTTTTATATTTGAAAACCTTTATGCAAATCATCTTGATGGCTCAGCTATCTCAAGTTCTTGCATTAATGCCAAGTATTATTCACATATAAAAATTCCATTTAAATCCCATTAAGGTGCTGACATAAATCCCAACAAACTAGAAAATGCACAGTTAAGGTGGGACATGGCATATGTCTTCCACTCTCTTCCCTATATAAGGCACTGCAGAAGAAGGAAACGATTAAAGTGTCACCCAACTGAATCACGATATTGTTTTGTGTGGTGCTTTTTTTTTTTAAATCCATCCCTTAAGAGATACTGTTTGCTTTTGGGGGAACTGCTGATAGTGAAGAGTTTTATTGCAGGATCAGATGGGACACCAAAGGCAACTGTTACACTTTGAAGAATGGTCAGTTCTCAGTCGAACACTTTTGGATGGTTGGCACTTGAAAGCATGTTATGTAAAAGGGAAATAAGAAAGGAATAGCGTGAATGTGTTATAGCTCCATCTTTGGCATTTCCAGTTTGTTCCTTTATGATGAAATAGTCATGTTTTAATTATTTCATTGCAATGATTTATTACATCCCAGTGTTCCTCCAAAACCTCAGGGCAAGGTACACGGTTCTCCCGTTTCGTTTCGCTACCTTTTGAAGGAGGGATACTTATTGTTCATAATCACCCCATGTCAATTTCTCCTTAGGATGATTCTAACTGGTCTGATGGCACAGCTGGCAAAGTACCTTTATTGTATACTAGCAGAGGAGTTACTTTCAATTAATTGATTGCCTTCTGACAGTAAAGGCTGCTGTTCTTGTTTAAACTTGGCGTCCTTTCCTCCTGTCTTTTTATCCCTCAGTAGAAACCCTGCTAAATATTTAGTTTTTTAAAAATCTAGATCAGGCCATGTAGGATTGTGGCTATATTATTTCAGATAAACTGATGATTTCATGATGGGAGAGAACCACCCCAAGAAACAGAATCTAAAGCTCATAGAAAGCAATGTTAATTATTATTTTTTCTGGTTTTCACCCATAAAGCTTTGCCCAAGGAGGCACTTTCTTTTATTTGAATCTTGTTGAATAAAATCCTGCTTTATTCCTCAGGCCTGGTTAATTATTGAATGCAGTGGCAAGGAACAAACTTTTTTAGCAAGTGGACATTTCCATAAGAGCAAAACCAGAAATATTAATGTATATCACAGAGGATGGACAGGCTCAGGGTCAGGTTGATGAAGGATGGATTGAGAAGTTGAAGACCATATCGGTTGTTCAATGGCCTGTTTGGGCTTTTCAATCTCACTGAAGGGAGGCAACTTTTCATAGGCATCCTCTGGAAAGACAGGCAGTCCATAAGAGTAGAGCTTGGACCGCAACATCACAAGACATGTTTCAAACCTCCAGATTCAGTGAACAATCGATGTTTCTCTTGATAAGTTGAGTTAGTAGAGTGAAAAGAGCAGCAAAGTTAGACATTAACTTGCAGGGAAAATTGACAGAGCCTAGGAATCACTGTCAATCTTTGGTAATGTGAAAGCGCTCCCTTAGTCAAAATGAATTGTACTTTAGCCAGATTTATATGTATTCCTTCAAATGAGATGTCATATCTGAAATACCAATACTAATTGGTTCATAGTCAAAGCAAGCTGATCCATCTGTGTAGCCACCTGGCTTTGATTCTGGAGGTGTTGGCTAATTAATTGGTAGTTGAATTCTACTTCTCAGGTGCTACAGATTCTCCTCCCACTTTTGTGGAAATAGTGGAGAAAGCAATCAAGATTCCCTTCCTATCTTTTAACTGAAGCTTCTCAAAAATTAACATGGCATGACTTACCCAAATATATTTGGTGTAAGCCTTACACACATGATCCGTTTTCATTGTCCTGACAACGTTAGCAGGGGCTGATTGGATTTATATACCAAAACATCCAGCATTCACCAAATGTATACAATTCTCAGTAACGAAATGCAATGCAATGCTCTCATTCAGACACATTGTTAAACAATTATTTAGAAGTAAACTCCAAGTATTCTGCATCCCCATAAATGTCAGTGAATGGAGATGGAATCATTTTCCTCTGTATAAAACTAATACTGTTCCTTTGATATATCTAATCCTAAACCAGCTGATTAGACTTAATCATTGTTTGGAAAACAAGACAAATTAAAACTATAGTTTACAATCCAGCAACTCACTTTTTTATAATTTTATTAAAAGTCTTTTAAGGAACAAATTTAAAAGAAGAAAAGAAAAAGAAAAGAAAAAAAATCAAAGAGTAAGAAAATGCAAGAAAGGAAAAAAATTGTTTTAAAAATAGGAAAGAAAAAAGCACAATGTGACTTCTGATCTTTACAGTAGTTGTAACTACAATTATAAATGTATCTCTTTCTCTAAAGTTGCAACACAGTCTCTCCTTTTTTATCATCTATCCTGCCTAATCATCAAAACTTTAAATCATAAGTTCATAAGTTTTTCTCCAAAATGTTTCCAGTCAGCAAAAAATATTGATAATTGTCTTTTATTTGATCAAAGCAGTCAATTTGGCCATCTCAGAAAGTACCATCATCTTCAAAAACCATTCCTCCATTGTAGATATTGCCAAATCTTTCCATTTATGTGTATACAATAATCTTATGCAGTTATTGTATACAAATCTAAAGTTCCATGGTAGTTAAAATTATCTAATCCCTTTCCAGCTCTCTGTTTATAACTTCTGCTTTACTTTGCAAAATGCCCACTTTACCATTACTTTGTTTTACATCTCCTGGCCCTTGTTCTACTGAGCTTTCCATCCTCTTGACTTCTTCTTTCATCTCCTCTTTCATCTTTACAAGACTTTCATCCATTCTTTTTTCAAAAGCTGTCAATTTAGTATCAAATGACTTTGTCGATTTAGTATAAAGCGATTCAGCTAACACACTGCCCAATTCCTTAAAGATTTTCTGAAGTAAATTTGGTGTAATCTCTCTCTCTCATTTTCTGTCTGTCTGTCTGTCTCTTATTTCATTATTTTTTTAATTTTTAATTAATAATTTAAAAGAGCAAAACACAAAAATAAGTGAGAGTGATACATACATTGTCAAAGTGAAGGAATGTGTGTGTGTGTGTGTGTGTGTATGTATATGTATAACGAAGTGAAAAAATACAATATTATTTGTCACTATAACAATAGACAGTTACAATTCTATATATACTGATAGTCATCAACTAACAACCATTTATTTATTGAAAATTTGAAGTCACTGAAAAAAGTGACTTATGACCATTTTCACACAACTTTTGCAGCTCCCCATGGTGACGTGATCAAACTCAGATGCTTAGCAACCAGCATGTATTTATTACAGTTGCCGTGTCCTGGGATCACGTGATCACCTTTTGTGACCTTCTGACAAGCAAAATCAGTGGGGAAACTAGATTCCTTTAACAACTGTGTTACTAAGTGAATAGCTGCATTGATTCACTTAACTGTGAAAGAAAGGTCATAAAATGGGGCAAAACTCACTTCACAACTGTCTTGCTTAACAACAGACATTTGGGACTCAACTGTGATCATAAGTCTACCTGTACTTGTCTAATGCAAATAATATTCAAGCTGTATATATTTTGATGCATTTATACAACTGTCTGTTTAACCTACTGTATTCTGCATAAATGAGTCCCATATTCATTATATTTATATACAAAGTCTTACATACACACATTATATACAGGCATACAAAGTCTTCATCTATAGGCTAAGGTGGCAATTGTTATCTAATCTTCAATCTATTCAGTGAAAGGGTCATAAATTTATTTTTCCAATGCTCAGTATCAGCAAGGGCATGGAGAATCCATTTATGTTGTCTGTTTGTCGAATTCCATGTACTAGATTATATAATTCAAGAGAATATTATCCTCTGAGTATTTTAGTTTTTGTCACGCAATGATATTTATATCATCTACTACTTTCTCCCAAAACTTGCTAAGCCTAGGAAGTTGTAAACACAGGTGTTTAATCCTTATTAATGTTTCAACAAAATGCTGTTTTTGAGAATTCCTTTCTATACAAATGGGCATATAACTATATAAACATATACAACAGTACACCTTCTAAATATTAATTTTTGTTGTCTAAGTCCAATTTGATGTCCATTGCCCTTCTTGCTAGATAGGTTAAGGCCCTCTCCCATTGTATAGGTAATATAGAAATCTCAAATTCATTATTCCATTCATTTCTTAACATCTGCCCAACAAATTGATTTATTGATAATAAATATCTGTAAAAATGAATAGACTTTTTGTATAATTTTAAAGAATTTAACAAGTTTTCTAGTATCTCAGGCGTCTCAGAAATTAAAAACACTGCTGGTCAAAAATGTTGTTAATAAGTGTTGTAATTATTTTTTTAAAGCATGGAACTTTGTTTTTATGCCTGATTAGAGCAGCAAGGGTTCTTTATGCACAGCTATAGAAAGACTCACAAGTACCCACAGCGAAAGAATGGATGGTAAAACTCGTGGAATCGGCAGAGATAGCAAAATTGACTGCTTTGGTTAGAGAAAAGATGTCTAGTTTCATCTCTCCTTGGAAACCACTCTTGAAGTTTTTGCCTGAAATGGAAAGAAATGAAATTTTATCTATGGGATTTGATAACTAGATTGGTTCATATTTTTAATGTTTGTATTTGCACCAGAGAAAGTGGAAGTTATTCTCCTTTGTGGCTGTTCCCCTTTTTGATTGCATTCCCAATTTTACTTTATTCCGCCCCATTTTTTCCTTTCCCTGAGTTTTTTTTCTTTGTATTTTATACTTCTTTTGAACTATAATAAATATTTTTTTAAAAAACAAATGTTATGGTAAATATTGCCATATTGTGATATGCTTTTTCATGTAGAGTATATTAAAATTTCATCATCATCTATCAGTTGGGCCACAGGGAATTACCCTGTTTCCATCTTTCCATCTTCCATCTTTCCATATTGTCATCTTTGCCTAATTTTCCTAATTTCCAAAGTTGGATTTCCCCATAAAATCAATTTGGCACAGGGAAAAGGATCAAATCTTGTTTTATTAGAGCAGTTATAAAACAATAACATTCATTGCAAAGTAAAGCAGGAGAATGTATAATATTACATTTGGGCTCATTTCCTTCACTAAGCCAAACAATTTTGCTTATATTGTTTGCAATATATGCCAAATTTTTGTGTCTACATTTCCTTCACAAAGGAAATGTGATGTCTGAGATGTGATGGCAGAACCAATTTCTCTTATTAGGATTATACCTTAATTCAATTTGGTATGAGTCCTAATTCTACTTTAGAGTGTTTCCTTCTTATATTTCCAATAGCTTCATAGCATTGTGTAAGTATCTTATCTATCATTCAATATCATCAGCCACCATTGTGGCATTCAATATCATCAGCCACATAGTAAGACGCTGGGCCTGCACACCACTGAGGTCAGCAGCTCGATTCCTGTGAATGAATAAACTGTGAAGGGACAAGAAAGGAACCTCCCATGATTGTGTCCCAGGTGCACCCAGGTGTCCCGCGGGTAAAGATAACACCGCCTGAAAAAATTCCTTTCACAGAGGCAGCCAGCCACCTCAGTGATTCCTGGCTAACACATGTCATACCCTAAAAATAAAATCAGCCATCATTCTTTCTACTTTCCCAATGGGAGACTCTCATAATTTGAAGACAGCCAGCACCTACTTCCATACTTATCACAGTTTTGTTTCATAGAAGTGGGTAGAAGCAACAATGTCACCCCTCAGTCTGATGGTAGAGAATCAGGAAATGGGATAGTTGTACTTCCTGTCAAGGGAAATATCCCCTCCAGAGCTCCAGAGGAAGTGTTACTAAACTGCCATTCCAGCATTTCCCCTGAACCAGAAACCTAGTCAAAATCAGCTCAGCAACTCAGGCTTCTGGGGGAAAAAAACCAAATATTGTGGAGTCATAACTAACCCTAACCCTAACCCTTTCGGAATGGAAGAATCCCTATATCTCAAAATGACCTTAAATAAACTTGGATGTTTTAGAATTGGGAATTTTTGAGCAGGTTGATTCACCCTTAAGTAGCAACCTAGCCATTTCTTTAAAGCAACATACTGTATATTACTTTTTCAGTTCCAGTAAGGGTAGATGAGTTGATACCATTGCAGCTCTTATCTCTAAGTCATTGGCACATTAGTACTAATATTTTGTTGAACAAGACTATTAATGCAAAATCACTTCCAGGACTATAACCCCCATGCTTGACTACCTAATCAGAATCTGTCATACTACGAACACTATAACAGTCACATAATAATAACACAGCACTTCAGAATGTTATAAATTATACCCGGGCTGCCATCCTTCATGTATTCTGTACAGATCACAGAGTTATGGTTATTGGTTGCAATATGTATTACCAGGTCCCAGGGTCACCAACACAGAGTTAAGTGATGTAAGGGAGTGAGTAAAAGAATGATCTGTGTTTTCCAACTGCCTAAGCCTTTTGCTGCCTACTTAACTGACTCTGTATGCTGATACATCATGAATGTGCATAATCAGATCCACTGGAAACAGTTGAGTGTTGGCAGGAGTCCTACAAGAATAGTAGTTGATTACAATGATTTTGCAGCAAGGGCTAGAGTTCCTGTATTTGTATGATATAGGACAAGGGGTCTCCAACCTTGGCAACTTTAAAACATGTGGGCTTCAACTCCCAGAATTCTTTGCTGAGGAATTCTGGGAGTTGAAGTCCACAAGTCTTAAAGTTGTCAAGGTTGGAAACCCCTGGTATAGGACCTTGATCCGGTCAATTAGATATGCACACTATAGTCCATGCTTTTCAAACTTGGCAACTTTAAAATATGTGAACTTCAGCTACAGAATTCCCCAGCCAAACATGTTGGCTGGGGAATTTGGGACTTCACATCTACGCATCTTAAAGTTGCCACGTTTGGGAAATACTGCCATAGCCCAGTAAAAATAAAATAACACCACCACCACCACCCCACATAGTAAGCACTATGGAGGAAGTGATGAGTGATTATCCTCTCCTAAACATTGTACTGGACAAAGAACCAATTCATAATGACATTGCATTCCCAATCTAAATACAGATCTGATGTACTCAAGGAAGCATGTTTTTAATGAATGTACTACACCAAGCCAGGATGGGGAGGAGCTGGGCTAGTACCATTTCAGCACCCTATATATGGGCTACGTACCATATATATTCACAGATTGGCAGATGAGGCCACCCTTAAATTTTAACCAAAATACTCTGACAAATTTGCCTCTGCAGATAAACCAGTCTTTTATTTATTTTTTATGTTTTTTCAATATATTCTGAAGAACTTAATTTATTGTCATATTTTGTTTCAATAAATGTCTTCCAAAACAGATTCTATTTTACATTCTCCCTAGTGTATCTGCAGTGACACATTTTTCATGGTATTTTGATTTGTCTTATCTGAAAATATATACCAGTATTTTAAAAAAAAAAAATTTAAAAAAAAATACTGCATATACTTTTGGATAAGCCCAACCATGGATAAATCGAGCCCAATTTTAGAGCCTAACATTTTTGGCAAGTTCTGGTTGGGAGATTTATGACTATAGCTCTGGTGAAGCGATTTATGGGTGTATTTCCATAAATAGGAAATACAGGTAGATGGAATGTAATAAAAAATGTTAAATTGGACTGTATTATTGTGAGTTGGGTTTATGTTGTAAGTATCTCCTGTAGCTCAAAATAATCTAAATCTGGGTACCAGGCTAGAAACTCAGTATTGAGAACTATCATTTGTCTGTTTGTTTAGCCAACCCATCTCACCACAAGACAGCTCTGGATGGCTTACAATATTAAAATAAAACCATAAGTGTGTGTGTGTTTTGTATGTTATTGTAACTTTTAATGTGATTTTATATATAATGACAATAAAATACAATAATAACTAAAGCTGGGAAAGGTGTGTGGGGGGGGGGAAATAAACCAGGGGAGGGGGAGATGGGAATTACTGCTAGTCAATCAGATACCTCTAGTGTGAAGCTCCAAGGCAACTGGCAGAACCAAATCTTCAGGCTCTTATGGAAAGTCAGGAGGGTTGGAACCAATCTCACCTCAAGGGGCAATATGTCCCAAAGAGCTGTAGACTTGCCCTATCTTCTAAAAAAGTAGCATCTCTATTATAGATCCCTGTCATGGCTCTCACTGGACCTCTGGAAGGCTGCTTTATTTTACTTTAATTGAAAAATGCTGGCATAAAAGCCATCACAGCAGTCACTAGCCCATTATGTGAACTCCTGGTAGATGTATTTCACACAAGTGTTCAGAATGAAATCTAGAGCCATGCTAAATTTAGGCAAATCCCACTGCAGCCATCTCTATATCTGCTACAAGAAAAAATAATGTTTGCATATGCATTTAGCCGACTCGGTGTTTGCGCTTTAAGCTTGAAGTATCGTTCACTTAAATTTTATTCATGAATCCTTTGAACTTTCTCCCATCTTTGCAGTTTAGAGCATTGTATTTCCGCAAATTTGGAAGACCTCAAAGACAGCACTAATAAATCACAAGTTCCACTGTGGAGAAACTACTGGGGCAGAATAAAACAAGAAGATTGCCTAGAATCCCAAATGCATCAGGAATGGATACCCAACCTTAAAAAATGTAAACAAAAGTAATTACAAAAATTGCATGACTCCCCCCAAAATATCAGATTACATAAATTCACATGCGCTCATACACACACACACACACACACACACACAACTTCCACTGTTTTTAGACCACACAGATTTATAGGCTACCTAGGATTGATTGATCTTGCTATCAGTCATGAAATGTCAGCACATTCAGGAGCACTAGGTGTCAGCAAAAATAAATAAAAATAAAGCAAAACAAAAAGCTTGCACATATGTTACTTTTATATTCAAGATGAAATCATGTTAGATTTTTAAAAGAGGTGTCACCTGGAGAGTAAAAAATATGCTTAGGTATGAGTTTGTAGGTAAATAATTTCTCTTGGACAATCCATCAGCTTGAAATAAAGTAGGAAAGTTATCTCACATAAATGTTTTTTTCCCCTTTTGTGGAAATATGTTGCTTTGCTGAAGCTGTGCTGCTTTGTGATTTATATCTATATCTTCTTGAACACCGATTGTTCTAGGTTTTCTAAAAATGTAAACAACAACTGCTATATAAGGATTGGATTGATGGATATGATTCACTCCAGATGTGGATAGAAAATTCCCACTGGAAATTTTTAAACATAGTTGATTTCCTTCCTTTACTTCTAAATCTGATCTCCTTGTTTAGTCCAGCTAATCTGAAGTACACAGACAGTGTAATCAATAGCCATTAAAATAGGTAATCCAAGGTATTCAGTTTATTGTAATTTGAGCTGCTTTTTGTTTTCTATTTTATAAAGTACTTTTCTTTTCTAAGTTACCTTGAATTTTATTTTTAGAGATAGAAATTAGATAGGAACATGGCAATAAACAATAAAATTAAATAAAAACAGGATCAAAACAAATCCTCAGCAAAGTAATTAAAATCCACAGCGAAACCTTCACCTACGTGTATGTGAATGTGCGTGCACACACACACACAAAATACACACTCACATACAAATAAGCATATTTGCAGAAAGTTCTACAGGCAGAAACCAATTCTGCTACTAGCAGTGGCCTCCCCAGATGGCACAGTCCAGGAGTAATTGGAGCCAATTTGAAACCTCATTAATAAAATAGTAACCATTGGAAATTACTCCCTCAAGTCAAAGAAAAAAAGAAACACACAGTTCTCTCCCTTTCTCATCAAAACAAGTTAGCCAATTTGTACCTAAGACAATGGATAGTTTTGATCCTATTCAGGAATTTTCTGCTAAAATAGAATCAGTGTTCTCCACTTATGACAAGGATCTCCTAGCATTTATGCTAAATGTGGCTTTGTCCTAAGCTCAAGAAATCTTTTGCCTCATTTCTAAAGGCCATTATAATTGCAAAGCTCTGCTATGAGATTCCTCTATTCCTTAATAATCTTTTGCTTAAATAACAGGGGAAAGATGTTATCAGGAAAGGAGAATAAGTGGTATAAATTATTTTAGTTCAAGCTTCACCCACCAGTATTGACACTTAACTCTTGCCAGGAAAAAATAAATGTGCCTACTCCAGACTTCAGCAATTAGCTCCCCAAAATTTTAGCCCAATCAATTTTCCTGTTTCAGATTGCTGAATTCCTTAAAATGCTGCACATTAAATTTAGGTGAATAGCCAGAGTTCTGTAGAATAATTGAAGTTTGGTATGAAAAGCTCCCTATACATCTTCATTTTGCCTCTTCACCTTTCCAGACTGGAAAAGAACATTTGGGAAGATATGAAGCTACCCAAAATCCTGGAGAGATCCTGGCCATCAATGTGGTCACCACTGAGAAGAATCTATATTCTAGTTCTCTATGAAGCAGTTATCTAGATTTTCATTATTTCCAAAAATGTATGTGATGTTAAGTGTTTTCCCATGGGGTCAAGTGTGGATGAATAATTGAATATGCATGACAACATCATCATACTAATGCTGCAGTTTCCATATTTGTGACAGTCATCAGGATGCAAATACAGTATATAAAGTTGACATTGGTATTGACATTGGCATGCTGATGTTGCCACACACATGGTGACATTTTATTATTTAGTATTATTGTGCCACTGTGTTGGAGACCACCCTTTATCTTATTCTTAACTTCTAGCATGAATTCAGAAGCATGATGCTACTGATAATTTGGCATGGTATTTCAAATGAATAACATGTGACTAAATTGAAAGTACAGCATCTTCAGACCAAGAAACAATAGGAGAAATACTAAAGATATAGCCTCTCCCCTGGATTTGCAAAAGTTACCATCCATTGAGCAATAAAATCTATGGTAAAATAAAATGTAGCTTTGCTGAATTCTTAAATCCTTCAGCAAATCCAAAATTCAACAGCATACCTCTAATTGATGTTTGTTATTGCACTATGGGTATGTAGACAGCACAGCAAAATGTATAAAAATACACTCTTCTGCAATACTGTGTATCAAAGTTTCTAAAAATGCTCTGTATGTGTCAACTTGTTTCCAACATCTCCTCAGTTTCTTGAAGTCCAGAAACTTCAGAATCCTTTCAAACGTCTTAGAGCTTTCCTGCCTAGCTACTTTCTGTAAGAAAATAAATCCTATTTCTGCTGCCTCAGCAATCAATACAATTAATATTTGTCATTTTGTCATATTTTTCCATGTCATATTCATACTTAAGCTTAGGTTTTTTTGTTACATCAATGTGCATTCTTAAAAGACAAATCTTGAACACTGTTGTTTTCTGTGTTTTGAAGCTGGCTCCTAGGCACAAACACTATTTTCTAACATGTAAATGTTTGAACCATTGTGAACTAATTAACCTTTTATTGATATGTTTTGAAATTGATAGGAATATGTTATACCTTTGTGTTTATGAAAATGTCCGGGACCGTTCTCTGACCCTTCCATACACCCTTATAGATGGCGACTTAATGACAATTTGTCAGAAGACATTCTCAATGGTGGTCTTTACACTGTAAAATGATTTCTCCTCCATGACCCATCAAACTCCAATGTTAATACTGTATATTGGAAACAATATCTGTTTCTGTTTTTTAATATATGTTTATTTGATACTTTTTTTATACACATAAAAAGTTCTATATCTATCTGAACAGTGTGTTGTCCAGGCACAGTTAGTTTTAAGTAGATATATAACATTAATCATAATAGTAATCATAATAAACATATCAATATTAATCGCAAAGTAGTAATACAATTAGTTTATCCACCTTACAAAATTTTCAATACAAAAAAAAATATTTTCCTTTTGGTCTTTTTAGATTCTAACCTCTGTTTCTGTTAGTCAGCCATTGGTAAAACAAGTCCCATGTTACAAAGTATTGTGTTTCTTCCTTTTCTTTTAAGTATTAATCTATCCACCTCAGCACATTCTAATATTTTTATTACACTTTCATCTGTAGGGATCTCTTCATTTTTCCAATGTTGTGCAAACACAATTCTTGCTGCCATTAATAAATGTAAAATTAAGTATGTTTTCCCTTTGTTATACTGGTAATATAGCCAACAAGAATATTTGTTGCTCTTTCCCAGCCTTTACTTCCCTCTACTATTTGTTTCTTTTTGTCTATATTGTTTTTAATGGAATTGTCACTTGGGGCATTTTGGTAACAAGTACTGTTATAAAATACTTCAAATAAATGAAGCATATTGGGCATCTGAAGTCAGAATGAAATGATGGAAGTGAATGCATAGGGCTAAATCTGTAACTTTACTTAGACATCTTCTCTTAAGTAAGGAAGTTATGAATATACATGGCAACAACGGTCAAGATGCTCTTGCAATGACCAGGTTGCAGTTCACACCAGAGCCAAGTAATAACCACTGTTGTTACAATCAGCAGTACTGTTCAAGATCTAAACAATGCCATAACCAAAAGGAAAAAAGTTCCTGGTTTTGTCCAGGAATGGGGGATATTGAATAGATGCCTGTTATAGCCAATGTGACCCCCTTTTCTATATTCCCTATACTCAAACTGTCTATATCAACTAACTTGTCCATGCATTTGTGGTTTTGTTCAAAGAAACATTATCCTCTGTGTGTGTCTGTGTCAGTGTGTCTCTCTCTCTGTGTGTCTGTGTCTGTGTGTCTGTGTGTGTCTGTGTCTGTATCTGTGTCTGTGTGCATGTGCTTCACCAGGCTCTACAGGTTCTTCATAAAGTTATTGGAAACTGCCATGTCCATTCTATAAGTAGGAGTATGAATGAGAAGGGAAAAGGCTGTTGAGGAAACTCAGGTAATGTTCTCCAACAAAACCAAAGATGACAAACACCACAAAAAAGTCACCTTATTTTCAGCCTTGTCCCAGTTGTACATAATAATAAAGCATATAACTTGCTGTCATAATGCACTCCTTCCCCAAGTTCCTTAGAGCCCAATAGTATGAAATAATAGTTAAAGGAATGGAAGATAAATTGTGAAATCTCATGTTTCTTGTTCCATTACTACTGCTTTCCCCAACTTTCTTCCAATGGCCACATTTGCTGGCAATTTTGGACGTTGAGATGCAATATATCAAGTAGGCAATGGTCCTGTCAGGTTATGGAAAGAAGTGTGTTTTAGGTTATCACTGTTTCTGTTCTAGTATTGTCATTTTTTCCAGTTGAGGCTAATGTTCTCTTTGCTGGGTAGCCAATTGTTCTTGAAATGTACTTGGGAGATAAATACCTGACTGCCTTGGGTGTTTCTGAGACTCTCTTTTTCTTTCTGGAATTCTTATTTGTTATTACTCAAGGTACATGTCCCTGTAGACTAGGGGTGTCAAACTGGCAGCCCACAGGCCGGATGTATCACACGCAGGCCACACCCACCCCGGCTCCGTGAAGGGAAAAAACATTGTGAAACATCACATGATGGCAACGTGCAGGGGTGGGATGCTACCAGTTTTGGCCCGGTTCTATAGAACCTGTAGTTGTGAAGAGCAGCTGACACCAAACCAGTTTGCTGTTTGGCCCACCTGCCTGCCTGGGCTCTAGGCTGTCCTTTATTCCCTGCTTTTCCCTCCTCCGCTGCTTTGTGCGGCATAGCTGAGGTTGAAAAAGCAGGAAACAAGAGGATTTTCAAATGCTGCGCACCTGAGTGCAGCTCTTGTCAGCTGTCCAGGCGGCACAGCTAATGATTTCTTGCAAATGTTGCACACACAATTGTCCCCAGTTCGAAGAACCAGCAAATCGTTCCACTGTCTGGCCTGGCCCACTCACTCCTTACCTGGCATGCGAGCCATCCAACTTGCCTGGTTTGGTAAGTTGCTATTTATCCTTTTTTCCCCCAACTATCAGCTGTTCTGCTCTTCCCTTTATTCCCTGAGATTTAGATTAGCTAGAAAGCAGGAAATCTTTGGATTTCTTGCTTTCTAGCTAATCTAAAAGCAGAGCCAAACCTTCCTTAGGACTGAAGCTTTTCAGTGCAGACTCAGGTAGTCAATTGCAGATAGATAGATCTCTAAATTAATCTGTGATTCTGTAAGCAACTCAATCTGCCTGCCTGCTTTGCCTGCTTTGGGGTAAAAGTTGCTCTTTTTTATATATAAAAAATTCAATATTTACATAGATGGTGTGTTGTGAGTTAATTTTGTGAGTTTGCTTGCTAGCAAATTTTATGTGACAGACTCAGTTAACCAATTGCGGATAGATAGATCTCTAAGTTAATCTGTGATTCTGTGAGCAACTCAATCTGCCTGCCTGCTTTGCCTGCTTTTTTAAAAGTTGCTCTATTTTTTATTTAAAAAATCAATATTTACATAAATATTTATAATATTTACATACAAGCCATGCCGACCCAGACACATGACCACCAAGCCATGCCCAGTCAGCAAGCCACGCCCACCCAGCCACATGACCACCAAGCCACACCCACAAATTAGGCCACACCCACAGAACCAATTGTTAAGAAATTTGAATCCCACCCCTGGCAACGTGACACAGCGAGTTTGACACCTGTGCTCTAGACTCCCCATAAAATTTTAAAACATGCAATGTTTGTTTGTTTATTTATTTATCTATTTATATCCCTTTATTATTTTTATAAATAGCTACTCAAGTTATAGCAAACATACTTAATCCTCCTTCCTCCTCCTGTTTTTCCCACAACAGCAGCCTAGCCTTGTGAGGTGAGAGAAAGCCACTGGTCTGAAGTCACCCAGCTGACTTTCATGGCTAAAAGGCAGGACTAGAACTCATGGTCTTCCTGCACCTTCCTGGTGCCTTTACCACTAGACAAAACTGATTCTTAAAAATAATAATCTTATTTCATAATATGTAATATCTAGTAAAATTGTGGAACATCAACTTCAAATGACCACATGTTTATCTATTAATAGAAGCACTGTATAGGGAAATGCACATTTGTAATAAGACAACACCTGGAAGTACTTTTAATATACGTGCAGAAAATCAAATGCATAAATATAGGATAGGATAAAATTTGTGCAAGAAATCTTGGAACAGCAGACAACTGCAAATTGAATATGAGTCAGCTACAAAAAAAGACAAATTCAGTTTTAAGCTGCATCAACAGTAGTCTAGTTTCCAAATCAACATTTTCATTTACTCTTAGTTGGCCAGGTGCCACTTCAAGTATTGCATCTAGTACTGGGTACCAGGGGTGGGATTCTACCAGTTCGTACCTATTCGCTGGAACTGGTTGTTAACATTCTAAGCAGTTTGGAGAACTGGTTGTCAGAAGAAATTACTGGCCTAATCCTGTAAGGAAGGCAGGAAGGAAACATTCTGGTGTTGCTTACAGAAACTGCCTCTCCGTTAACCCTTATTACATTCTTGGCAGGACTAGACTTCCTGCCTCAGGAACGTCTCTGGAGTTTTTTCCCCTCCTTTGCAGGTACTTTGCCTGTGTGGAGTGACCATTCAAAGTTACAGTGGCACTGAAAAAAGTGACTTATGACCATTTTTCACACTTACAACTGTTGCAGCATCCCCACAGTCATGAGAGGCCAGGCAAGGAGATGCGTGCCTCAATGTGAGTGATATTGAGTTGGCCACGCCCACCAACTAAGCCACACCCACAGAATCAGTTGATAAAAAATTTGAATCCCACCCCTGCTGGGTACCATACATAAGAAGGGTTCAAACAACAGGAATAGGCTTGGAGAGGGTCCCATAAGTTAAGAATTAAGTTCTATGAAAGCAGATTGAAAGAATTGGGAATATTTGGCTTTGAAAATAGAAAATTTGAATGAGGATAAGATAGCACTTCCCAAATAATGGGAAAATGTATTATATGTGATTAGCCATATTACCTACAAACCATAACTGATAATGTTTTTCATTTTTGGTAAAGATTGTAGTCTGCTAGACACCATAGCACAATATGCCATTTATTCAAACTCTCAATGCCAGATCAAAAATAAAATTCCTTAAAATTGTAGAGGGTAAAATGTAGTACTATATTTCATACTAAAATTGTGTTCCCAAAATTCTAATATTATTTTAGGGAAAAGGAGAGATGGTATTAAAGTTCATTCTTTTTTCTTGAAAAGTGATCCCAGTGTATCCTCTAAGGCAGTGTTTTTTCAAACATGGCAACTTTAACATGTGTGGGCTTCAACTCTCAGAATTCCCCGGGCGGCCTACTTGCCATACTTGCAGAGTTGCCAAGTTTGAAAAGCACAACTCGAAGGCAGTATTTGACGTCCACATCTTGTGAGGGAAATGGAGCTTTCCCCTATGCCCCATTTTTGCAACCCCATAACCCCCTCAGCACCACAGAAATTTGGCATGAAAGTAATAGGTATAATAAACTTTTAAGAGCGCTAGCAAATCTGTTTGTTTTTTAAAAAATGGAAAAACAACAAAAAAGAAGGAAATGTAGTATATATCTAGTAGTTTCATCATTTCACTCTCATTCTATCTGTAGCCTTGAAAGAGGGAGGGAGTGCAGGAGGGAGGGAGGGAAGGTGGAAAGGAAGGCATTTAAATATAAATTTTTATTCATTTGTTTGTTTGTAAAATTTATTAGCTGCTCATCTTACCACATGGTAACTCGGGGCAGCTTACAATATTAAATATTGTCCATCTATCTGCTTATTTGATATTAGTTACTTTGTTTTAGAAACAATAGTAATGGTCATATTTCCCTCTTCTTTCGCCAACCCTCTTTCAGCTTCTCTTTTATTTGCAAGTTGTAACATTAGACTATATGAGATTTATAGTACCAAATCTTTCTAAACATTTAGTCATTTATTAGAGAGAATATGTGGATTAGCCTCTTGAGACAAGCTCTAGTCACAATTCATTGGGAGATTGTGTACCGTATATCAGTTCTTCTAAAGATCTGATATGGCATTTATTTTTCCTCAAATTGCCATTTTCAGTCTGAGGTGAATGAAAAAGCAATGCTGACTGCTAGGACTAGAGAGGTACACAGTATCTTCTTGTGAAGCCTGGTGCATCTGCAATATGAGCACTTTGCCATCTGGGTATTCAGGTGTAAGAATAGATGACTCGGCAATAATGCTTAGAAACCTTGTCATCACTTGGACAGATTTCTCTTCATTATATGTTAGGCTAATTGCATTTTCCCCATCTGGATAAGGATGAAAAACTTCATCATCAAGATTTATATTTTTTCATAATCTGTGCATTAGCAAATGTTAGGGACTTGGCTGACAAGGTTGAATTTAAGAGTGAAGTCCAGGCCAATTTTCAAGAGGCAAGGCTAAAATAAGAATTCCTTCTTTGGCCTTTCAAGATTACGACAGGTATCTGAAAGCAGAAAACTGATTGAGGACAATAATTAAGGGTCAAGATGCAACTTGCATCTCATAGCTGGGATTATTAGATAGACGGTACAAGTGAAATTCACTGGACTAGAAGAAAACAAAACAGGCCGGAGGATTTATGGCAGTGTTTCTCAGTTTCAGAACTTTAAAATGTCTGGATTTTAGTACCCAGAATAACTTAAAATATTCCATAACACTGGTTTTGAATGGAAACACAAACAAGCATTCAAAAACCACCCAGTCAGTAGCATTCAAACCAGGGGTGGGATTCAATTTTTTTAACAGCCGATTCTGTGGGCATGGCTTAGTTGTTGGGCATAGTTTAGTGGTCATGTGACTGGGTGGGCATGGCCAATTCGATGTCACCCACAAGGAGTGCTTCTCCTCGCCTGGCCTCTCATGAAAGTGGGGATGCTGCAACAATCGTACGTGTGAAAAATGGTCATAAGTCACTTTTTTCAGTGCCATTGTAACTTTGAATGGTCACCAGTTTTAGAACAAAACTTAGAAAGGGTATGTAAACTCACGTTTGAATGTCAATGATTCTAGCTAGTCAAGAAGCCTTGCTGAATATCACTCATCTTGGTTCCTTGTCATTAAAAGATTCTTTCCGGCAGCTTTGCTTCATTATTCAATTATTTCTTCAAAGTGCTGATCATTGCATGCGGCTGGAAATATTTCCAGGGGAATATTTCCTCCCAGCATCAGTGTAAAAAGCTTAAAATAACCCTTCCCCTTTAAGAAAGTACCACCAAAGGAAGAAAAAAAAACCTCCTTCGGAGACAGTAAGTCTAGGCATAATGCCAAGAATGTAATAAGGGTGGGAACAACAACTGGTTCTCCGAACTGCTTAGAAAGTTAACAACCGGTTCTAGCGAATAGGTGAGAACTGGTAGAATCCCATCCCTGAAATTTCAAACTAAGGAGAAGTCCAATTCCCATGCTTATTGCCAGTGGCCAATCAAGAACAGAGTTTGGAAGAACTGTCAGAAACAATGAGACAAGAAGGATCAAAGCTCTTATTCATTCAAGCACCTGCCCAGAGCATTATGGATTGTAGAGAGTGTGCTCTTTCAGCCATTGAAGCAAAATCAGAATGGATATAAATGCATTTAACATGAGAACAGATGCTCTGCTCACCACATATGGCTTTTTTCAATGTATCAGCTTCCTCTTGTCTTGGGGTGGGGCTCTTTTCTTATGTATCTCATAATACTACTACAGTTGCATTCAACAACTAAAAAAATCCAGTATAAGAAATCATAATTTTATCAATGTTGACAAAGAATAGGAAAACACAGCGAAAGAGATCTTAAGCATAATTAAGCCACTATTTGCCCTAAACCTAGATCGATTGCCATGCCTTTTCATTTGTATCTTGACTGAGAGCAGCCCAGAGTTGGTTGAAAGATGGGAGGAGGAGGAGCAGGAGGAGCAAGAAGAGGAGCAGGAGTAGAAGGAGGAACCAATCTCTAATTTAGGGTGAAGCTCTTTTATCTTGTACAAACACGCCGGCTACAGGGATCAGGTTCAAGAGCAGAGGTGATATTCAGCAGGTTCTGACCAGTTCTGGAGAACCGGTAGTGGAAATTTTGAGTAGTTCAGAGAACCGGCAAATACAACCTCTGACTGGAGATTTTACAGTATCCTTCCCCTGCCACGCCCACAGAACCAGTAGTAAAAAATTTTGAATCCCACCACTGTTCAAGAGACACTTTATTTGTCCCTGCAACATCTGAAATCTATTTCACTAGGATTAGTGAGACAAGGGGGCACATTGGCTCAGCCGTTAAAGATGTTGAGGTTGTCAGCTGGAAAACTGACAACCTGGGTTCAAGACCTGAGCGCTGCACAAAGGGCTGAGCTCCCGTTCCTTGGTCCAGCTCCTGCCCACCTAGCAGTTCAAAAGCATGCAAATGCAGGTAGATTAATAGGTCTACTCTCTACCTTCCCACTTCAGTAACTCCATTCCGTGTATCTTTGGCATATATAGCCATGCCGGCCACATGTCTCCAAACCATGCTGGCTTCCGCAGCCAAGAAACAGAGATAAGCAGCCTAGAGTTAGATGCGAATGGGACAGGGAAATCCTTATCTTTCTAGTGGGAGGATCTTTTGTGGACAGTGCATCTAAGCTCCGTGGTGGTGCAGTGGTTAGAATTCAGTACTGCAGGCTACTTCTGCTGCCTGCCAGCTGCTGCAATTGGCAGATTGAATCTCACCAACACTCAAGGTTGACTCAGCCTTCCATCCTTCTGAGATGAGTAAAATGAGGACCCAGATTGTTGGGGGCAATATGCTGACTCTGTAAACTGCTTAGAGAGGGCTGCAAAAGCACTGTGAAGCAGTATATAAGTCTAAGTGCTATTGCTAGTGCTTATTGCTAAGCTCCGCAATTCTCTTCCAAAGAAGCTTGGCTCTTTATTAACAACTTCCTATAACCTGATGAAGGTCTTCCTTTTCAGGAAGTCTTTTGGTGAATTATTTTTGCTTTCTGTTTTTAATCACTGTTTTTTTTTTTTAATTTAAAAGATGCTTGCTTACTCTTTTGCTTATGTATATTCTTTCTTAAATGTTTTGTGTTTTAGAAGAACATTTTTTCTTATTTACATTTCACTGCTGTGAGACACTTAAGAACTTTATTTTAAATAATTAGTCTTCCAATTCTTCTTTGTAGGGGATTCTGATTATCAGGGCAATTTGTTTGATAAATACTAATAATATCTTCTCTTCCAAGGCTGTTCAAAGAAGCACAAAAATAAATTGATAGCAGCCATCACTTATTATTGGTAAAACACTAATTGTATCTATTATACATCAGACTCCTTTGAGTATGCTTTTTTTAAGCGTAAGTGCTTGTGCACAAAAAGGGAGTCCAGAATCCAATCTTTAGATCGATATAACACACCATGTTTCTTGCAACTTTTTCTTATAAGCATTTGCCTTTTAATAATTTATCATCTGTAGCTTACTGAATTTTTTCTGCTCTACCTACAACTGCACATGACTTCACTCACACAAAATGAATGAATCGTTCCATTGATGTGAGCATGGCTAGCTGCAGCAAGACGGATAATATGTACTTTATAAATGCAAAATGTGTTTTTTCTAAGCAGTACATGCTATGATCTTTCCCTTTTTATTCTCTCCCATATTCCTCTCCTCAACACCTCTCCTCAATCACCCATTCACAATAGCTCACCAGTATGATTCACAAATCAAGTGTTTACATATACCATAGTAATCAGCCACTTTGATAATCTCCCATTATGATAGCACTGTCTTCTGAGAAAACCTTTCTGATCAAAGACACCATATAGTGTTAAAACCATTGTGGATGCTTAGAATATTTACCAACATTGCCTAATGCTCAGCAGTTAAACAGCAATATTTGGAGATGTCATCATGTTAGTTAGTTTACTTTAGTTTACTTTATTGTCATTGCAACTTGTACAACGAAATCAAACACCATCTTCAGTGTACATCATGACCATGAAAATAAACACAAACACACATCCTTCCCCTCCACACATTGAACCAAAAAACCCCGACACCCCTCCAATACTGCACTATACAGCAGAATTCAAAAGAGCTACTGCCCTGGGATAGAAGCTGTTTTTCAGCCTATTTGTCCTTGTTTTTATTATTCTGTAGCGTCTGCTAGATGGTAATAGTTCAAAAAAAAAAGGGTTCCCAGTTATCTATGAAGCTGGCATTTCACAGTCAATATCATGGATCACAGTACATTTTATTCCCATATCCCCACCCATTTTGATGACTTTATCTAAATTATGAAGAAAATCGGCAAAACAATTTGCCTGCCAATCCAAGTTTTTGATGTTGTTAGTTGATGTTTCATTCATCACTTTTCCATTATCGCAAGTAGCCTGATAGATTACTGAGGTACCAGTGTTGACTCTTCAACAGATATATAGACATGTATATACTGTAGTTTTTACCATAAATATAACATCCTCATTTCTTAAAGATGTATCCCTTGCTTCTGTGGGGAGAGAGCATCAGTGACATCACATTGATAAATGAACCCTACTGTTGGAGTCTCAGAAAAGACTCCACTAGATTAATGTATAATTAAATCTGTAACTAAAATTTTAGATCAATGCCTTTGGTCATTCACACACACACACACACAATTTTTAAATCTCTTTTCAAATTGGCAAGACCACATTAAGTGCACTTCATCATTTTTAAGGCATGAAGATTAGGCTTTGACTAATTGGTAGATTTGCTCATTATTTAAATGCAACTTGTTTGCTGCTCCATCATCTAAACAGAATCTGGAAAGACATCAGAGACTATCCTATCAATTTAGCTGGAAAAGAACAAATGAATAAAATATGCTAACAATTTATTCCCTTGGGCCGCTCTCTGATATTGTATTGTTTCTCCGTTATTAATTGCTTACATAAAAATAATTTGCTGCTCAGGAATATCTACTCCACATTTAAAAGGCTGGATCTAGTGTCAATCCATGTATCCTTTGGTGTGCATTTTATTTTCTTTGCCTGGCACAGTGTCACACAATACTGCATTTATTGGAAGTGAAAAGGCTTCTAGTATTGCTGACCTTTTTTTTTTTTTTTTTTGCAGTTTTGGATACCTACAGTAGGTATTCATTTGTTGTGGATCAGGCCCTGTGGTGATTCTCAGATTAAAATTGTGACATTGTAGGGGTTTATTTGCAAAGTCACTGCCATATTACGATACCAGTAAGGCTACAATACCAGTAAAGCCATAGCCAAAAAAGAATGCTTAGAAAACGAATGCTTTCTGAGTGATAGATCCATGTGTGTTTGTTCATAGGGGAAGCATTTCACTCACAGATCAAGTGATATATCACACAATGCTTGTTTTAGGACAGAACTGGGGAACCTGTGACTTTAAATTCAGCATTATCTTCCTTCAAGCCTCCCTAACTGGAATGAAGGAAAATGGCTAGCAAAATTGCCCTCCATTCTGAGGTACAAATTATATGATAATCATAATGTAAGCCTTCAAATAGGCATGTGATAGTTTAAAAAGTACTTCCAAGAAGAACATACTGTACTGTAAATGACTGAAGGCTGCTTGACCTTACCAATCACTGCAGGCTTTGGACTCCTCCTATTCAATAAAATGGTGGCAACATAATATTCACCAACCATTCGGAACAATCTGCATCTGCAATCTCTTTACCATATGAACAGCATGGCAAATTACAAGGTCCTCTTGCTTATTGGTGTTTACTTAGCTCTACCATTTGGCGACACAATAGGAAACAGCTAAAAAATAAAATAAAAAGGCTAACTTTTCTGGATTTTATACTCTAGCATGAATCTTGACTCTCTCTCTCTCTCTCTCTCTCTCTCTCTCTCTCTCTCTCTCTCTCTCCCTCTCCCTCTCCCTCTCCCTCTCCCTCTTCCTCTTCCTCTCCTTGTGCAAATGTATTTGAAGAAGAAAATTACATTTCCTTGTGCAAATGTATATAATACCAATGTTTATGACAACATTTTTCAAAATCAATGTATATGGCAGTTCTTGCCTTTAGGGCTTTCTATTTCTTTTTCCAAACCTTGAATGTGCAATCTAATATAAAATGCTCCCCAAAACTTTGATTCACTTGTCATTTGATGGATCTTGTCATCCATCTTTTTTTTTGTTGTTGTTGTTCACCGGCACATTCTGTGATCAATACCTAAGCCACTTCCTGATCCATTCAAGCATTTTCACCTTCATTCCACACAGCTTTACCTGCTGACTCATTTTATAAAGGGGTACCATTTTCTGAAGACATCACAGTCTGGATAAATAATATTTGTAGTCCCCTTCTGTTCACTATTTTGTTTTCTCAACTTTAAAAAAATAATATCGGATTAGTCAGACAGGCTTATTTTTGTAGTAATCCAAGTACAATCCTTTTGATCCAATAATACCACAGTGGGGTCTCTCTATCCTGCACACATTAGCCCAACTGGTATTTTCAACTGGAATCAAGGTCCATTGTGCTGTTCCACCTTTCCTGTTCTCATCCCTTTCATGACAAAAGCATATCAAGATTAAGGAACATATGGTACGTTAATATGACTTTGAAAAATTAGACGGCATGAAGGTTTCAGAGACGCATCATTTATTCCTGCTCCCCAAAGAGCTGGACATCAATTGTAAGTAAGTGAGCCTTTCTGGAACAGCTTCCTGCAGTGATATTCCATTTCAAAACTATTTCACCTACAAGTCATGAAATCATTAATGAAGGTCACACCAGTTTCCAAACAGGGTTTGCACCACATAAAAGGAGATGGGGCCAACCCCTCATAATATCTGATACAGCACACAACAGTCCTCTATCAATTCATTATGTCTTTGCAATCCAGAAAAATAATACTCTAAGACTTGAGCATGGTTTGTGAGTTTTAAATAACATCCATTAGTTTCCTTTTCTCTCTTGTGTCACTGAGGACTACATGAGACATGATATCTACTATTTTTATTCCCATTGCACAGGAAGACAAAGAGGGAAGTAATATGATCGTTAGAATATGAGAAGATCTCTGCTGATCAATTCACAGGTGTTTGCAGCAAACCAAGAGTTTATCATAACAATGTGCATGCTGATGTCATGATGTAAAGCCAGGTTCTTGAGGGACCATCTCATCCCACTGGCATTGGTAGGTCCCGCCCATGCCAGCAGAGGAGGCATGCTCCAGGTCCCATCAGCCCAATTATTCTGGCTGGTGGGGTCCAGGAGGAGGGCCTTCTCTGCTGTTGCTCCTGCCCTGGGAACATCTTGCCACTCCCCCAATGGGAGGTTGGCCCCAACCCTCCTATCCTTTTGTCTAAAGAGCTGGTTCTGCCAGTTGGCCTGGGGCATCCCAATGGGGGAAACAGCACAGTAGAGGTGATTTATTGAGTAACAACAGATCCCACTTCCCCCTCCATTCTTCCCCCAACCTCCCCAAGAGTAAGTTTTACTTTTTGATTTTAATTATTTGTGTTTTAATTGTGTATTTATAACATATTTTATGACTATAAGCTGCCCAGAGTTAGTCTATGGTAAGATGGGCAGTCAATAAATTTCGTAAATAAATCCTTTGGACTTCCATTCTCACATCTGATACAAGGCACAGTTTTTGTGTTATAATGCATGTTCATTTCCCTGTCCTCCATTCCCAGTTCAAAAAGACAGATAAAATATTATCTGAAAGTTGACACCTCTGAATACTCATCCTAAGTCCCACTTGCTATGACCCAAAGAGACCTCGCTCTCCATTTTGACGGACATGTTCTGATGATGTGACCTCAACCTCAGCCCACTGTGGAAGCAACCTGTAGCCACCTTCACTTGTTTTGCTTTGGAAATCCTGTTTTCCTTCCATATTTCTGCTATTCAAAGAAAAATACTGCAGAGTTTAGAAATGAGCTGTTCAATTGGTTAGGTCAAGCAAAATGACTTATCTTGCTCTTACTTGATTCTTTTGCAAAACAAAAGTAACAGAATTCATCCAATACATTATGAATCCTTTAAGGATAAGTGTTTACTACTATATGAACACCCAAACAGGTATAAGTGTGACTCTTTCTTAACCCAAAGGCTGAAATCAATTATTATGAAAATTCTTTCACTTACTAAAGCCTTCATTCAGAAAACCATACCTTAACAGGATAATTTGCCAGTCAGCCTACTGAACTGGAACATGTATCAACCACACATTTATTTTATTATTTCCCTCTTAATAAAGCAATAAATTCGTATGTACATATATATGTACATGTTCATATAGATATACATATATACACACACACATAAACACACATACATTTATTTATGTCATATGCATTCCCTCATAGTCTGTCACCACCCACTTGAGGTTACTGTAAAAAAACCACCCAATAATAAAATAATGCTAAAAAGCCACCAAGTAATAGACTTAGTCCAGTAGTGGGATCCTACCTTAGTTGCTACCGGTTTGGTGGGTGATCGTGCACGCGTGCGCCCCTAACACATGTCCCTAACAAGCCAATTTGCTGAGAGGATGAAGAAATGAAAAGCTAGGAGTGACCCTCCCAACCTCCCATGTGCTTTTCGGTCTTTTATCCTCAGCTGATTGTTGAAGACTTTTGTTTTACTATCAGTTGGGCCAACCAGTAGTGATTACAGGCCAAACCAGTAACGTACCACCACTGACTTAGCACACAATGCAACAATCAAAATAGTTTTGAACATATCTTCGGTCACCCAAGTAGCACCAGTGCATTGCAATCTGATTCCCTATACATTTCCAGGTGTAATTCAAGATGCTGATTAGAGTCCACAAACCCCTTTATGACATATGGTTGGGTTATTTGCAAGACCACCTATCTTGACTTACCTGTGCCAATCCCATGATACTGTATGTAGCAGAGGTTCAGGTCCTTTCTACAAAACAATGCTCTCTGATAGGAACTTAGGAAAAGTGCCTTCTTTTTTGCAGCACCTGCCCTGTGGAACAACATTTGCTTCAAGATTTGCCCCGATCTTTCTGTCCTTCTGCAAAGCCTTAATACCCTAGTTCTCTTCCAGGAAGTCTGTGGGATGGCTCCCTAGTCAAATCCAAGAACTCGATTGAGATCTGTGTGGATTCACTTCAGTAAATTCTAAGTCATTTCTGTTATTACACTATTGTTTTCTTTCTGTTCCAAATGCTTATCATATTATATTGTACTATATTTTTAATTCGTTGCTTACATGTTTCCGGAAATTGCAATTCACTGAGAGGTACCTGGTCAATTGGACAACCATATATATACATGATTTATATCCTACCCAATTCCACAAACTCCAAGCAGTTTGCAAACAAAATGTCATAGAACATGTAGAAACCACCCATTTAAAATCTTTGTAACTCCATAAAGACAGTAGCATGTCACAATGCTCAGCAGAATAACTATAGCCCCTTCCTGAGCTTCAAAAGAGTGGAACTTAAGGGGTAAATTTTTCCATTGCTATGGGACTGTCACAGGAGAAACTTTCCTCTGGCTCACATGTGTTTAAGATAGTGAAAGCACCAGCAACACCACTAATTCCTCTATTATCGTCTATTAGCAATATATGACCAAATCAAGGATGGCATATTCAAATGTTGGCCTCTATGAGTTGTATTTTGGGAAAGAATTGTGACTTCTCATCCTTCTACTAGAATCCAAAGCAGCATCCCCTAGTGTGGGAGGAACTTTCCATTGTAGTTAGTGATATTTTATCAGAAACATTAATTTACTTAGGAGTATATACTGATTGCCTCTCAAATCCAGCATAATTCTTGTTTAATTGCTTTCCTATCTTTGGATGATTGTATCTTCCCATCTTTCCCTGTACTGCTGCCTGGGAGAGCATATCAGCAAAAAAGGCTTAATCAGCCGAACTATCCCCGGGCTAAATGCATTCTATATGGACCACTGCACAACATGTGCTGATTAAAACTCCCCTAAGAATAGTGTGTAAAGTGACTTGCTAACATGGATTCACAATATTTATGAGAACAGAAGCTATATTGGACATTTATGTGTACTTTTATCTGACAATTGCTTTTTCTTCTGCAGAGGTTATTGTATCATCTGAATTTCATCAGATTATTACTTTCGATAGCAATAGTGTGGTGAAATTCACCCCTGCTGCTTTTATACACTTTTTAAAATTCTTTCACAATATTTACTTCTGGCTGTACTTTCACTTCTAATGGTGCCATACCTTAATCATAAGGAACAATCTTAAAGGGAGAAATAAGGAACATGCAACTGAATTCAGTTCAAATCGCTTGGAATCAGAAATCTTGAATTAAGGGTGCTTGCAGTATAGCTATTTTATCACACAGTTGTCTTGTTATAGCTGTGGAATATTAGGGGAGTTCCAATTAGAGCTCTGGTTTCATTTGCAAAAAAGAAATGCTTCATAGTGTGCAGGAATATGAATCTGGCATATATCTATGGTCCCTTAAAGTAGCTGTGCCTTTGCCTGCCATCGTGTGGCTTCTTTAAAAGACAGATTCATGATTCTGCAAACTGTAAAGTACCTTTCTGGAACCCAGTCTAAAGCACTGCATAGCCTATTCCAAACATCACCATGCTGCAAGTTTCTGCAAGCAATAATTTTGGATCTGCAGGTGGAAAGTTGGAACTACTCATGCTCAGCTCTAGCTAGATAAAACTGTTGGCTGGATCTGTTCCTTTTAGTGAATGAAAATAAGGGCCCTTTCTATTTACAGGTGTGAATTGGATTCTGTGAATATGCCCACTTCCAAACTGGATGCTTTTATGGGTACTAACCTCTGGACCTGATTCAACACTTCAATTCATTTGATTCAATGAAGACTCCATCAGTAACCCCTAATATCATGTTGGGTATAATAATACCCAAATGGTATTATTACAGCTGGTAAAAATTGTTTTAGTTTTAGTGTAGTTGATTTATTGATCTGTTCTGCCTAGTGGGATTAACAAAAACCCTGCAGGTCTGATAATATTGTACCTTTTTCATATTTATAGTTCAATGATTTGGGGGCAGTGGTGGTATTCATTTTTTTTTACTACCGGTTTTGTGGGAGTGGCTTGGTAGGCATGGTATGGCTTGGTGGGTGTAGCATGGCTTGATGGGTGTGGCTTGATGGGTGTGGCAGGGGAAGGGTACTGTAAAATCTCCCTTTCCACTCCTCTCCAGGGGAAGGATACTGCAAAATCCCCATCCCTCCCCACCCTACTAACCTGCTTTCCAGCTCTGTTCTCCTGTGCAGGGCAACAAAAGAAGACGCAGCTGATCAGCTGGGACTCAGAAGGCAGCGAATGTGGAGGCAGGGCCAACCAGAGGTGATATTTACCGGTTCTCCAAACTACTCAAAATTTGGGCTACTGGTTCTCCAGAACCTGTCAGAACTGGCTGAATACCACCTCTGGTTGGGGTGTCTACCTGCATCATTCCAAATGTTACCTGCATCATTCCAAATGTTGCAGAGTTAAAATAGATTTTACTTCTTTTTGTCTTGACAATGGAGCTTGAATATGCATCGTGACTCTCTATCTTACTTTCTATACCTGCCACCTCCCCCATCCCAAATCATCCCTTTTCTTAAGAATGCCTTTGGGACTTAAATGCACAGCAGGATGCCAAAATTAAGGTGTGATCCAGACAAAGAAGCAAACCTTTCCCCAAAACACACAATTAACCAAGCCTGGTGAGTAGAATTCAAAGCATTATTCAGAATTCAAAATTATCTCTTCTGCATCTTCAGACTTTATTCATCCAAATGATATTCCACATTCAACTGTTTGTAATTTCTATTTATTTATCTATTTCAATGTATAAGACGCTGAACTCCAACAGACTCAAATAGAACAGTGTTGAATTAATTCAACAATAAAGAGATGACACTCTTGTTAATGTAATGATTGTTCATAGGAAATTAAGCTGCTGCAAGAAATTCATAAGGCTACTATGAAACTGAAGTTTGGCTTTTCTCCTTTTCTGCATGAGTATGCAAAATGTTTTTAAAGAAAGAATTACACCAATTATCATAGATAGGTGCCATCATCTTAAATGTCACTTTTGCTTTCACATGGAAAAGTCCATTCACTGTTAGAAGCTGGTGAATTTAAGAAAGAAATGATTGCCGTTTTAGAGATGATGTGTTGTATTAAAATCGCACTCAAACTGATTTTTACTTCAGAAAAAAATAGAAACATAAATATTGAGTCAGATGATCTAAGAAGAGAGGAAAAAAGTAGATTTTCCCCCTCCAGAAACTATTCACTAGGCATATATAACACCTCTAGGCCAACATAAAGTCTGCAAAAACTGAAATGAAAGAATTTGGAAAAACAACATTAAGATGCAAAACCAACCCCCCTTGGTGTTGGTCTCAGTGTCCTATATACATAGACAATGGTGGAGAGTTAAACTATGATATCATTTCTGTCTTTTTGCCTTATTTACCGTACTACCACTTCTCCTTGCAAAGACCAATGGGAACTGCATATAAATTGAATCCCCGGGACAAATCCCAAGTTAAATGGCTACTACTAAATATGTTTTGATATCAGCAATGGTTTGTAAGCAGCCATATGCAGCTCAGGCTGAATCTGATCTGTAGGGGGCGTGCATAAGTGCACCAACGTGCCTACCGTCCCTATCCTATTGTTTCTCTTATTCTTCTTTTATTTTTCTTATATGTATCCATTTCATGTATTCACAACTATGTATACACTTATACTTATTATCTTGTAAACAATTGGCAAATCAAATAAATAAAATAAAAATAAATAAATATGTTTTTATGCAAGGGTGTCGTCACGGTGTCGTCACATGATGTATTGGGACTTTTTCCCCCCTTCACTAAACCAGGGTCAGCATGTGATGCATCCGGCTCACAGGCCGTGAGTTTGACATCCCTGCTTTTATGTATTAGTCTATTCCATGAATAGTTTTGTTTTGATTTTAAATCTTGCTGGAAAAGGCACACATTCAGTGTCATTCATAAATTTTCACAATGTAAACAGCTCTCCTCAATATAAATTTTATAAGTGTGCATCTATCCATAATATATTTTTTCTAATGAAACCATCTTATAGACTTTGGAAAAAATACAACTCCCTAAATATACATTATATTTTGGACCATATGTGATTTTTTAATGGAAAGTATTGAGCAGAAAAACAACACCTGTTAATAATGCCTTATATCTATTGTTGCTTCTTGGTCCATTTTGAAAGCATGTGCCATTTTGCTTTATATTCCTTTTCATTATATATTTCTTTTCGAAACTGTTAGATAAACCCACTTACCAGTTTGCTTGGGATTAAGAATTTTGCTTCATCATGGTTGTTAGTCAACTAGATGTTTGTAAGCTTCTTTTGTACGCTCCTTTTGCATTTCATTCTCATTCATTTTCATTCTCATCACAGAGGATCAAACATATGGGGAAGTTAGCAGTAAAACTGTTACACATACTGTCACTAGCATCATATTTTCAACATTTGTTCCATGAAGGAATAGGCATCATGAGTTGTATGCAATGTATAAAACTATAGTTTAATAAATATTAAAACTTATAAAAATAAAATAATATTAATTTTCTTCTTCTTTAAGAATAGTTGTCCCTGCAGTGGTGTTAGTAATGTGGCTATTAGCTGAATTCAGTAGGATTTATGAATAAATAAGGATGAAAATATCATTTATTTTAATTATTGAGATATAACATATGGAAATTAGGATTGACTTCCAATTATTTTATTTGGTTAATATTTGTCTTGTTAAACAACTTAATTTTGAAATAAGTAAGAAAGTCTGTTTTCTAGATATATTCTGTAATACAATATGCACTGTGTTAGAATAATACATTACTTTCTAGTTGAGGGATAAGTGATAATTTTTTTCTTCATTATATGCATTTTAAAAATCTACTTCCATATTCTTTTAGAAATAACTACAAAAAACCAGTTCTATATTAATTAGGGGTGTCCATTTCATTACAAGGTTTCTGACCCATCAACCAAACCAATTAATTGATTAAGAATTGCATTCTGCAAATCAATTTAAAATTTCTGTTAAGAATATTCTAATCCATAGTTTTTAAAAATACATGAAAAATGTTGTGATTATTTACATTAACAATTTCCCAAAACAACTATCACTCCTTAGTTTATATATCTGCCAATTGAGAACTTTTTAATGCAAATTCTTCTGTGACATGTGAATTTATCAAGAGCTGATATTATTAAAATACAAATTCTAAAACTAAAGTAAGCTTTTTAAAAAAGAAGAATAAAATGTGAATGCTCTATCACTGGAATTTTCAAAAATAGATTGGACAATAATCAACTGGAATGGTGAAATTTTGTGTGTGTGTGTGTGAATTTTTAATGAAAAGCAACTACTTTCGACAGCCTGCCTGATCTTCACATTCATGCCACAGTGAAGTCCCGTGGGAGTCAAAGCCTCAAAGTTGCTACCAATAGATTTTGGAAAGGAAATCTTACATATATCTCCTTTAAAAAAAAATTATTTTAAGTGGGGGGTTGGACAGGATTAAATCCATTCTCCGTGTTAATTTTTCTTTGTAGATTAAGAGCTTCCTACCCTCAGCTATGGGATAAAAATAGCATTCTGTTTTTAAAAGAGTTACAGTCCCAAGAATTTTGCACAGCAAAACGTAACTTCCTATGTTCTGTTCTTTAAGGCATAGAGAGGATCTCTGTGGCTGGAAGAACAGAACATATGAAACTACGTTATTCCAGATCATATCCATTAGTGTACATAGCCCAGGGCATCTCTTCTGAATAATGGCACTTTTCCAGGCTCTTTCCCATCCATCTGCACCTGCTTCTTGTTTGAACTGGAAATTCAGTGACTGAATTTGGAACTTGCCATATACAAAGTATATTAAATAAAAAGGAGCCCTTTCCCCCCCTGTCCTGGATTTGTCTTGTCTCAAAAAAGGCCGCAGTTGCATCCCCAGTGGAAAAAGCGCTTCTGTCCCAATCCAGGCAATACCATGCTCATCCTTCA
The DNA here is from genome assembly GCF_049901735.1 of Notechis scutatus. Classification (NCBI taxonomy): domain Eukaryota; kingdom Metazoa; phylum Chordata; class Lepidosauria; order Squamata; family Elapidae; genus Notechis; species Notechis scutatus. The sequence goes on along the minus strand of NC_142009.1, from coordinate 83,249,398 downwards.
TTCCCAGCAGGAGTAATGTGCAGATGTTAAATTATACCCAGGAGGGTTCCTTGAATGTAATAGAAAAACAGGAAGAATTATAGTATGAGAAAATTTAATACAAATATCAAATATAAAGGACCACGGAATTAAAACAATATCTTTCCACGAGTTCACGCAGAGAACTAGGTGCATATAGTATTTCATGCAAATCAGGCATAATTTAATGGGTGATTTATTTCATCCATTAAAAAAGAGTTTGAGAATGTGGGTAATGTCATTTTCCCCCGTACAGTTTAGCCACACATTTCTCCATAAATACAGTAGTAATGCCAGAGATAGCTGCATATGGTGAAACAAATACTGAATCAACCTACTTCCTCTGCTCAAAGATCCCAATAAGTAAATATCCCTTGCACCTAATGAGATAGCATATTTGCTATCAATCTCTGCCTTCTTTCAAGATTGTTGGCAGCCGTTCAAGGTAAGCCAAGTAACAAGCATGGCAAGAATTCTAGGAATGATCTTTATTGTTGTAGGATAGAAGTACAATATCTTGAGAACTGGTCAAGTTTTCTCTCTGCCCTGACTCTACCAAACAAAAGCAAGGATTATTTTGACTTTCATGTACTTTGTTCTTTCTCAGGACTGAATGGCCTTTTCGTTGATGTGTCCCTTTCACAGTTCAGCCTATCCTTTTCCATTCCCAAGGCCAGAGTGACATTCCTTCACAGGAGGTTATGGTGTCATCTGGACCTTCTAGTACAATCCTTTTCCCTTATAATTGGACATCAAAGAACGCATAAGACATTAAAAGTGAGTACAGTTTTTTTTTTACTACAGTATGTTATTATTATTTTTGTCCTTTTCCCCTCCTCGTCTCTTTTCCTTCTGCTTCTTTAGTAAACTATAAGTCTAACAAAGAGATAATATCTTTTTTTAAAAATGTTTACCTAAACTACTATGGATATCCTTCAGACTGAAATATGGGATATAAATGATTCAAGTAAATTTGAATTGACCTGAATAACAGCATTCTGCTTATTTCTGGTGTTATCTTGCTGTCTCATTTTCAAACCTATACTTGTTCTACTGACCATTAGTGAGAAGGAGGTGGGCAGCATATACCTTAAGAGTTGGCTGTTTCAATTTACAAAATAAACAACATAACTGTATATTTCAATATAAACAGCAGAATATTTCTCCAGAAATTCTCTTTTCTTCAGGGCAACTATGTACAGTCCAGGATCCCTGTCATTTTGCAACTCATATTCCATTTGATACTTGTCATCTCAGAAGGCCATGAACACATTTTACATTTGTTATTGCAAAATCCTTTATCTGTAAAATTTTGGAATTTAATTTCTTCTGAACATCTTTCTTTCATTTGAATAACTGGGATATGCAGCGTTTTCAACATTGCATATTGCTTACTTTATATTGATTAATGTGTACTCAAAGCATAGAGTACTATAGTAAATAAGATTATATCTAGTATTTTATGAAATAGATAAATGTTTAAAGCACTTCTCATAGACATTCTTAAGGATTTCATCTAGTTCACTTTTTAAGCAAACCAGTTTTATTTGATTTTCCTCAAATAATACACAGATTGAAATACATTTATTCTTCAGATTAGATACTTTCCCAGATTTTGTGATGCAATTCTCAGTTTCAAAACTCTATCAAAATGCAAATGAGAATGCATTATTTCAGAATAATATAACAATAATGTTACTTCGTGGCTAATTATTTAAGAACAGATTTCATTTAATTGTTCAAACATTCAAAGGAAAAATGAACACATATAAATGAACACATGCAAAACAGATACAAATAGATAATACAAATTAGTGTGATTTATCCATTCCTAAACATGACTTTCAGTTTACTGCATAATAAATAATATTTTTCGTTTTTCTTTCTTTTCTTCTTTTCCTTCTCTCTAATCCCCAAACCTCTCTTTCTCCTTCAGGACAAGAAGGCAAAGGGGAAATTCTGGTTCAGGATATTTATATCCTTATTTTTCCTTGAGAAGGTGATGGCCTTCTCATAACATAACAAGTGGTTTACATTATATAAATCTGTATGACGTACACTATCTTTTAAAGGGCTAAAGTAATTTAAAATGACTATCCTGGAAGGGTTTGAAAACCTGACTGTGCTTCAGTCATTGGGCCCATAATGTTAGATAATGCCAGCCTAGGGGATAGAACATACGTTGGTGTGTCCTGTGTGGTTTGCTCTGTTGTTGACTCCTTTTTTCTGGGTTTTTTTTTCTGATTTTTTGAGATATTGTGATTTTTTTTTTGTTTTTATTGTTGTTTCTCATTTGGAGTTGTATTCTGTTATTCAAGTGACCATATAATACATACTGTATATATACACATACAGATACACATACACATATACACATGGCATGTTTCCCCATAAATAGGATTTGGTCTTTTTTTTTTTTTTTTTGGCTACCAAAAAAGGCACTAGGTCTTATTTTTGGGGGGTGTCTTCCACTGACTTACCTTGTGGCCCCACCCCGCAGGAGCCAACTGCCAGCCAACGTCTTCTGCGGCCACTTGCCTCTGCTTGTGCGCATCACCCCAGCCTCCATTTTGCTGTCAGAGGCCTTCAGGAAAGGTGTCTGCAGCCAAGAAACAGGGTTCGGATTGATCCTGAGTCTGTTTCTCTGCTGCAAAAGTCTTTCCAGAGGCATCTGATAGCAAAAAAGACTGAGGCGACGCACACAAGCAATGGCAAGAGGCCATGGAAGAAGTGGGCTAGCATTGCAGAGATGTCAGAGTGTGCTAGGCCTGGTAACTGGGGCAACTCCACCCCCCTATCCCCTCCCTTTTACCCATGAGCCTCACCCCACTCCTGCACTCCAGAGTGGGAAGGGGTCTTAATTAGGGCTTATTTTGGAGGTAGGGCTTATATTGGGTGCACATGTAAAATCAAAGTAGGACTTACTTTCTGGGTAGGTCGTATTTGCGAGGAAACATGGTACATATACCATTCCTTTGCTGTGTCATACTCTTTTCATGTGTACAAATTAGTATATACAGTATGTACATTTATTGGCATATAATTTGTGAACCTGCACACTTCCTATATTTGTGGGAAATACTCATGTCAAATTCATACCTGCAACATCTATTGAAAAGCAAAAGGTGATATAAATATAGATACATAGAGATGTAAATGCATAAAATGAAGTTTTGATGTTTTTTAGGTAATACAATCTCCTATTCCAATTCTTTTTGAAGGGCATTCAAAAACAGTATGATCCTTCTTTCCAGTCTTTCTAATTAAATACAAATGGGAGGATAATAAATTCTTGATGGCATTCCTTATTTTTTGACATTGTGCTTAACTTTGTAATTTGTATATATTAATACATAATCAGTTTTACAATTAATTGTGTCAGGGGAGCTATTTATTGGTAGCTGTACTAGATTTTATACTCAAGCGTAGCAGATGTCACTATAGATCACTAGAGGGACATAACTTTGCTCAGATTGGATTAACATGTAGCTGTAGTCCTCAGTTTGCTATGTGTCTATGGAGATTCAGGTCATGGTTGTCCCAAAGATACTTTTTCAAGAGGCAACTGGACTGTTTTGTTTTTCTTTGAAGACCTTTCGCTTTTCATCCAATAATTTTCTTGAGCTCTGATTGGATGGTAGGAAATGAAAGGATTTATATTCTTTGCAGACAGCTGGTCATTTGCATTTTTTTAGAGAGTCATGAAGTCACTTGGAGGTTTACCTGTGTCTTCAGGGTCTCCTGAGTAATGCAAATGGGTGTGGCACCTTCTTGGAACTGTTGAAAGGACCGTGTTCTAGACTGGAGATAGATGATGTTGTATCCCTGCCCCTCTGTTGGGAGACGGATGTTCAATTTTGACATATCTCTTTCCTGTGGTTTGCTATGAAGGGGTTGGTCAATATGTTTCAGTTGGGAACTCTAAATCCTGTACCTGCTTTGCCTTGAACCCACAGGGTGTGCGTCTAGTGATTCATCAGAGTTTCCAGTAGGAATGGGAGGGGTTGGATAGGAGGGGGCTGGAGGGGGTTGGAATGGGAGGGGTTGGTTAATCCACCATTTAAAAGAAAAAGGAAACTAAAATTTTGGTTGGATTTGGGAACCTTTAAGGGGTGCTTTGGATATCTTAAACCTCTGCAATTTTTCAGGCAGCCATTTTCTTGGTTATAGTAAAAAAAAAAGAAGAAGAAGAAGTCAGAGAGAAACAGCAAGAACCATTTTATCTCTTTACCCATTCTATCACCAGCATGTGGAAATTCATCACTTCTACTCCTGCCAGACTATGAGTGAGAATTGGATTTTACTTCTTTTTTCTGTTTCTGCAACACGAAAATGTCTTATGACAATACCAATTCCACCTGATGTCATTCTTTTTCTCGAGTTCTTTCTCCAGCACTGTCTAAGCATTTTCAAAAGTCATCTTTAAACAGTAGCAATCTGAAGTGCATGAAACCCCCGATGTCATCACCAGAAGAGTAGCTCCACAGAGAATGGAGAGATCAATAGGATGTGATCCTCTTGAGTATTATGCAATGTTCTTCCTCTTGATTTCTCACTTTTAAAACTCTGTGACTGCCAAAAAAAAATATATCTCACAATGAATGGTAAACAATTACCATGCTCTGCTGTGAGAAGAATGAAGCAATTTAAAAATACCTTTTCCTGTCCTTCACAGCTTTCTTGGCTTCAAAGTAAGGTCATCCGTCAGCTTCTTTTAGCAACAGGTTTTTGAAGAGAAGTTTCCAATTTAGCCATTGGATATATACAACTGAAAATCATACTGAATAGCAGATAGGAGTATGCTAAATCTGATTTTGACCTTGCACATTTAGCATTACCTGTCATATTCAATGGAGCAGCACTATATGCAGGAGTTTGTGGAAATGATTATAGTTACAGATTATAATTGTGTGTCTGTGTGTTCTTAAAACTAAATGATCTTATTGAAAAACTAATGTATAATTTTCAGTTTGAACTTTCAAAGGGATCCACATAATATTCGGCACTGGTTTTAACTAGAGACATATTTACAGCTATATGCAAAAGTTTCAACATTTTATATTTTAGTGAGAAATTAAAGAACAGAAGTTGACATAGTCTCTACATGATAAAAAGTTAAGCACATACTTTATTTTTAGAATTTAAATGCATACTCATTATTTGATGCAATTATTTATAGACTGAAGATAAGAACATAGTACATATGGCAGGTGCCAAAGTTTAAATAACCTTTCAGTAAGGACTTTGTAATGCCCCTTTTGACAGAAATAACAGCTTCCAAAAATTTCTTGTAGACAAATATCCTTCTATTCTTCAATTTGGATTTTTTTTCATTCTTCTGAGCAAAACTCTTCTAGCTCAGAAATATTCTTAAATTTCCTCATGTGTACTGTGTATTTGAGAACTCCACATAGTTTTCAATAATTTTCAAATCTGGGAATTATGAATTTCACCACAGAACCTTTAGCCAATGTTCCTATAAATTCTTAGGTTGATTTGGAGATGTGATTAGATTTCTGTATTGATCTGTATTGATTCTGTATTCCCATCTTTTTCAGCTTCTGTTAACAATATTCATTGTCTTCTTTAGATATAATCCTCTCCCATTTAAAAGAACTACAATGACGTGGGAGAATACCCGAACCAAGCCGAACACCATACATGTAAGTACCCGCGAAAACTTAAGAAAACAAAATATATATATATATATATATATATATATATATATATATATATATATTGATTTGTCAATCGCTTACAAGATAATAGGTATAAGTATATACATAGTTATGAATACATGAAATGGGTACATATAAGAAAAATAAAAGAAACAATAGGACAGGGACGGTAGGCACATTGGCGTGCTTATGCATGCCCCCTACAGACCTCTAAGGAAAGGGGTGAGGTCAATAGTAAACAGTCTAACGTTAACGTTTTTGGAGTTTGGGGAAGAAACCACAGAGTCAGGTAGAGTATTCCAGACATTGACAACTCTGTTGCTGAAGTCATATTTCCTGCAATCAAGTTTGGTGTGGTTAACCTTGAGTTTGTATCTATTGTGTGCTCTTGTGTTGTTATGGTTGAAGCTGAAGTATTCATTGACAGGTAAGTCATTGCAATGTATGATTTTATATACCATACTTAGATCAGACCGAAGACGGCGTAATTCAAGGTTTTCTAGGTCTAGAATTTCAAGTCTGGTGGCATAAGGTATTCTACAACGAGTAGAGGAGTGGAGAACTCTTCTTGTGAAATATTTCTGGACTTTCTCAACTGTGCTAATATCAGATACAAAATGTGGGTTCCAGACTGATGAGCTGTATTCGAGTATTGGTCTAGCAAATGTTTTGTATGCTCTAGTTAGTAGTGTGATATTACCAGAGAAAAAGCTACATAGAATTAGGTTAACAACTCTTAATACCTTTTTGGCTATGTAGTTACAGTGGGCTCTAGCACTTAGATCATTAGAGATGAGTATTCCAAGGTCCTTTACATAGTTTGGATCATCAACAAGGTCTTGACTATTCAGCTTGTATTTTATTTTCTGATTTTTTTTTTGCCAATATGTAAGACAGAGCATTTATTTGTTGAGATTTGAAGTTGCCATTTGTTTGACCATTCTGATACATAATCAAGATCTTTTTGAAGGGTAGCAGTATTGTCTGTGGTATTGAACAGCTTTACATCATCAGTGAAGAGAACGCAGTTGCTCTTAATAGAACACTGCCTTGGGGGACACCACTATTAACAGGTACAGAATTTGATAGAACACTCCCAATTTTGACCATTTGTTGTCTGTTTGACAGGAATGCTTCTATCCAGTTATGCAGTTGTCCAGAGATACCATAAGATTTTAGTTTTAGGAGTAGTTTGTCATGTACCACTGAATCAAAGGCTTTACAGAAGTCTATGTAGATTGAGTCTATTGATTTGCCCTGATCAAGTTGTGTAGTCCATATGTTTTTGCAGTGTAAGAGTTGCAGATTACAGGATAGTTTTTTTTCTGAAACCAAATTGTTTATTGGAGAGTAGGTTGTTTGTCTCTAAGTGGAGGATAATGGATTGGTTAATAATTGATTCCATGACTTTACAGGTGACACAGCATAAGGAGATTGGTCTGTAATTTTCAACTAGGCTGGGGTCTCCCTTTTTGAAGATGGGGATGACCGTGGCTTATGACCATAGGTTAGGCAAGGAGCTGGTCCTGAAAGATTTTTCAAAGATTATGCTTAGAGGTTCTGCTATGGCAGGGGATAGCTTTTTAAAGAAGTAGGCGCATATTCTGTCCAGTCCAATAGATAGAGATGGTTTTAGATTGCGTAGTGCTTTTTCAACATTGTCTACTGTAAAATCGATATGTATTAGATCATTGTAGTTGTCTGTGGTTCGGCTAGGAAATACTGGGCATGATCCATTGCTGTTTACAAATACTGAGCCAAAGAATGTGTTAAAGATGTTGGCTTTAATGGTGTCGTCATTGCAGTCTTTACCATTAGGTCCTATCAGGGGTGGGATGGACCTTGAGTCTTTTAGTTTGTTGTTTACAAAATTGTAAAAAGTGTGGGTGGAATTGGTGCGTAGAAGGTTTTCCTCTTGTTTAATGTGATAATTGGTATATTCAGTCTTTATCTGGTGGCATAAATTTTTGTATCGGCTTTTGAAATTGGCAATGTGACCAGATTTGTTTTTCTGCCAAAGTGATCTCTTTTTCGATTGAAGTTTCCTTATTGTTATAGGTAATCTGGGGGTTTTTTGTGTGTTTTTTGGGAGTTGTTGTTGGTACATATAGTTTGATGACTCTTTTGACTTCAAGTAAAAATATGTTGTAATGGTCTTCAACAGTATTGCACCCAGTGAATAGAGATTGCCAATCAAGAGATGAGAGATCGTTGTCTATAAGATCATAGTTGCCTTTTTTGAAGTTATAATTCAGGAGTACGTCATTGTGATTATTTTTGTGTGTGTGTATGTTGAGACAAAAGTCAATCATATTGTGGTCACTGTTGGAAAAGGGTTCTTTAGTTTGTATTCCATAAATTAAATTCAAACTATTACAGAAAATGAGATCGAGGCAGTTGTTAAGTCTAGTATTGTTGGTTACTAGTTGTTCCAATCCCAGATTTGTAACAGCATTGTAGAAGGTTGCGTGTATGGGTTCAGTACATTCGTTTAGGGTCCAGTTAATATGAGGTAGATTGAAGTCACCAAGAAAGATAAAAGCGTGTGGGCAGGATGTTGCCCATGTTAGTAGTGAATTTAGCTTGTTTACATGTTCGATGCCATAATCAGGTGCTCTATAACATAGTAAGAATCGAAATGTGATATTTAAGGATAGTTCACAGATGATGGTCTCAGGAAGAGCAAGCTCCTGGGTAACTTGGATGTTTTTTAGATGTAAGGATTTTTTATAGAAGAAAGCAACACCACCTCCTCTATGGATTTCACGATCATATCGGGAAACATGATAGTCTCTTACTGAGGTAATGAAGTCAGGGAGAGATGCGTTGAGCCATGTTTCACAGACAAATATGATGTTGAATTTAGCCGTATTTAGTAAGAGGAGAAATTCAGGTATTTTATTCACAAGGCGTCTTGCATTGAGTAGCTTGCATTTAAGGCCAGCAGTAGTTGGAATTGAGGTAGTTAGGGGAGTGATGGTGGATTGGTTGAGGTAGAATTGAGGTAGTCTTGGGTGATGGTGGATTGGTTGAAGTAGGGTTGTGGTTGAAGGTTAAAGTTAAGTTGCGGGTTGTGTGACTTACTTACAGTCAGCACGGTAGTCAATGTACAGGTCCTTTTCTCCATTGTCTAGACATTTTTTGAGTTCATGCGGAGTACACGGGAGTGGGCACGTTGCTGTATGGTTAGGTCAGGGCAAGAACGGAGGTTCTTATGGTTGGTGTTGCTTTTGGCAAGTGAATTTATAGTATAATGAATTTACGTTTGCTTGATTCATTTTTGCAAATGACCCTGCAGAAGCATGAGCCATCTCTGTTTTTGAGCTCTCGGCCAATGTGGGAAATGTCAAGTATTTCATCAGGGGAGATGGTTGATGCTTGATAATCACTGATGATGTTTCGGATAGTTGTGATCTCATCATTATCATTGATGTCCTCTAGACCAAATAAGATGGCGTTTGGATGTTTCCGTTCATGCTCAAGAGCTTCTCTGATGAGGATTGGGATATCATTATTTGTCTGATTTATGTTTTGTTTTTTTTGTTTTTTTGTGGATTGGGTTGTGGATTGGGTTGTGGTTGTTGGGTAGAGATGTGGTTTGTAGCTATTGGATGTTCAGGTTTTTGCATTGTGTCTTTTTTTCAAGGTTGGATAATCTTTCTTTTAAAGTGTCCAGGGATGCTACTAGGGTGTCAAGGGATGTTATTCATGTTTCTATGGTATCAACTCTTTCAAAAAGATCCAGTTTGGGTCTGCATGATTTGCAGAGATATGGAAACTTATTGGATGATTCTAGGTATTGAATCATTTGCTCAGGTAATCCCAAGCAGTCATGATGAGAGTATTTGTTACATAGAGAACATTTGATGGAATTTTCATTATCCTTTAGAGTTTTATAGCATTTAAGGCATGTGCAGGAGTCTTGTGGTTCATTGGTGGGGATTACTTTCTCTTTAGGTTGTGGTTTGGCATTGGATTTTTTTCTTGGCATGGTAGGTTTGTTAAGATGGTACATTGATTAAATTACTTTATGAAACAATTTTGGGTAATCAATATAGCCAATATCACACCAATCAATCAATTGCAATAATCTCTCTAGTCAAATAATTTTGCTAAGTAACAATCAGCCTAATCAATTAATTACACTAATCACTAATCAATTAATTACACTAATCATTAATCAAACTGTTCAACTAAATTCACTAAATCACTAATTTTACTAATCAATTAAATTACATGAATTACATTACAATTAAATTACATCTTTTAAACTAATCAGTAATCACACCATTTGCACTAAACACTCTAATCACACTAATCAATTAAAACAATAAATCAATTAAATTATCAATTAATAGTTTAAGCAACATTTCACAGTAAAGTTGCAGACAACTAATTCAGGATTAGCTAGAATTTCAGCATAGTTGCTATTGTCACTGGGTTCCCCTTTACTGTTCCGACCAGTTTCAGAGCAGTTCTATCAGATTTTTCTTGGTTCAGCAGATCCTGCCTTCCCTTCACCAGTTCCATGTCATTTCCATTTCTTAACAATGTTTCTCACAGTTGAAATTGCTAGCCTGAAGCATTTAGAATAAATTCTATAGCCTTCCCCTGATTTGTAAGAATGAAATACCTTTATTTTCAACTGCCCAGACAGCTGCTCCAAGAAGCCCCATGGTTGTTACAAATAGAAACAACAATCACAACTCAAAATATTAGAAAGCTTAAAGTATTTGTTCATCCATAGAACTGTTTTTGCCTAGCTAACTGTAGACTTAATAAGTGAATCACTTTTGAGGCCCTTATTAGTAACTGTACTAAATACTAGTAAAGTAATATTAAAACAGTGTTGAAATAACTGTAAGGGTTTCCAAATTTCTGCATGTGCCATACTCACTTTAAAAAAAAAGAATCTGTAAACAAATGCCTATAAGTATGTTTCAATTTTCAGAAATATGTAATGTGTAACTTTGTACCATATAGAGGAAGTTTCAGCTACTGAAGGATTGCTTAAAATATACAGTTTGACTAAAGTTACCTAAATGTTTGCATGCAATTAAACATACAGCTCTTTCAAAGTTTACACATTTTAACTGAGCATCATTTGGCACTTATTCCATAAAAAATGCTTCCAGAATTATTCAACATTTCTGTGACCAACCTTTTTTCAAAAAAGAATCTAGCTATTTTTAATATGGATTTGATGTTTTTAATTTGCTGCAATACCCACATGATATGCTGCATATCATTCTTTGAATTTTGTATCTTATTGAATATATATTTTAAACACCAATAGAATCCTGTCTTGTTTCAAATTTTTCCATCTATGAGTATAAAGTTCTGATCAGCACAGCATCTCTTGCATTTATCAACTCGAGAAAGTGAACATATGTAATATTTCATGATAGTTGTGTGATTTGTATATTTGGAACCATGGATGCCACTGAGAAAGGACATGGGTGACTTGGAGCAATTGAGCATTTTTGTATGATGATTGCCACTCTTGGAATAAGTGCTTAAATATTGAATTAGGGTTCCTCAATTTTTATACAGCCAGACCATATTTTTACACATTATATTGACAGATTCCAAATTATCTATTTTCTGATCAATGGTATGGCTTTCTTTTTATTTATTTTTTAAGTTTCTAACTAAAACTTCAATATACTTATAAGCACCTGGCAAAACTAAAATGATAAAATCCATAAACTATATCTGTTTTGAGGACTGTCTCCAGATATTAACCATAAATAATTATTCTTTGTGAAAATGGAAGGGGTGGATTAAATATTTGCATACCTCAAACAGAAAGCTGTGTTCTTGTTATCCTTTCCTTCCTAAATTCTTTTCCAAACAAACATTCCCATATTCCTAAATACACATGTTTAAGGCTGCTTATAATAGGGAGCCATTTTATCGGACCAAATCTTAGCAAAAAGAGAGCTTAGGGACAAGTACACAGAGGCCTTGGAGCAAAGTGATATGTTATTGATTTTCTCAGTAAATTTTTGACTCTTCTTAGCTACAGGTGCAAAATGGCTGTTATAAATGTGGCTTTCTGATCTTCATTTTAAATGATTAAGTGGTTAGTTCATGGTTGATAGAGCTTAATGTTTGTAGAAACCAATTTAATTTTTAATTCTTTGCTGTTCTGCAAACTTTCTTAGTGTAGGCATTTGACAGTGGAGAAAACTAGCAAGGGATGAAATGTACTTCATAATGTAAACTCTGCTCCTTCTACACTTCCTGCAACATTGGGAAAACTTCAGGATCGTTGTTATTAGGAACATATGCCTTATGATTTTTAATTCTATCTATTCTAAGTCAGTCATAATTCTAACTGATGATTTGGACAAGTTTCATCTGGTTATAAATATCACCTGTGGGTCAAGGTGCTAGAAAAAATGGTGATCATTCAATTAAAAGCATATTTGTAAGAAACCAGTTGCCTAGACCCACTTCAGTCTGGCTTCAGATCTGAATGACACAGAGATAAGAATAGAATTCTTTATTGGCCAAGTGTGATTGGACACACCAGGAATTTGCCTCTGGTACATAAGATCTCAGTGTACATACAAGCAACAAGTGAAAAATCATGACCATAATCATAAAATACAATCATCATAGATCATAAAATACAACACTCAGTGATAGTCATAGGATATATTAAATAAAAGTAATCAACATAAATCATAAGATATAAAGAACAAAGTGATAGTCATATGATGTTAAAGGAATAGGTAATAGGCAAGATGAGAAGGATAATAGTAATACAACCCTACTATATGGTGTGATGTCTTAGGGCAGGGGTGTCAAATTCAAGGCTGGATGGGCTGGATCCGGCCCACAAGTTGTTTAGATCTGGCCACATGCTCACCTTGGAAACAGTGAAGGGCCAGCCTGCAGTGCCTCTGCCAAAACAGACCTTGGGAGGGCCATGCGCATCCTCACAAAGCTCTGTTTTCAAAGGGTTGCAGGAGGCCATTGGGCTGAAAATGGAGGGCAGGGGTGTATTGAGAGCTGGATCAGGGTTGTGTTTGACCTTGGGGGGGCGGGGACATGGCTAGGGAGCATGGTCACCTTGACATCAGTCATTGAGGTTCCATTTTCAGCCATGATGGATTCCTGCAGTACTCTACTAGAGAAAACAGAGCTCAGAGAGGATATGTGCGGCCCTCCTGAGCTCAGTTTTCACTGTCAGAGGCATTCAGGCTGATCCTTTGCTGTTTCCATGGCCAGCCTGTGGGCCAGATCTAAGCACCCCGTGGGTTGTATCTGGCCTGTGGGCCTTAAGTTTGACACCCAGTCATAGGGCATAAGACAGTGTTGTGAGAATTAGTTGTTTAGCAAAGTGATGGCATATGAGGAAAAACAGTCTGGGTGTTTTGGTGTTTTTGCGTGCAATGCCCAATAGTGTCAAAGTTACAATAGCACTAAATGAGAGGTAATTACAATGGGCCCTGAGCAGGGGTGGGATTCTACCAGTTCACACCTATTCGCTAGAACCTGTTGTTAACATTCTAAACAGTTGGGAGAACCGGTTGTTAGAAGAAATTACTGGCCTAATCCTGTAAGGAAGGCAGGAAGGAAACATTCTGGGGTTGCTTACAGAAACTGCCTCTCCGTTAACCCTTATTACGTTCTTGGCAGGAGTAAACTTCCTGTCTCAGGAACTTCTCTGGAGTTTTTCCCCCCTCCTTTGCTGGTACTTTGCTTGTGTGGAGTGACCATTCAAAGTTACAATGGCATTGAAAAAAGTGACATGACCATTTTTCACACTTATGACTGTTGCAGCATCCCCACAGTCATGAGAGGCCAGGCGAGGAGATGCATGCCTCGATGTGAGTGATATTGAGTTGGCCACACCCAGCCAATAACATGACCACCAAGCCATGCCCACCAACTAAGCCACGCCCACAGAACCGGTTGTTAAAAAATTTGAATCCCACCCCTGGCCCTGAGGTTCTGACTGTCCCAGTATCTCTGTGGTCATGTGATCACAATCTGGGTCTTTGGCAACCAGCTCTTGCTTATGATGATTGCAGCATCCTATGGTAATTATAATTGCATTTTGAGACTTTTCCTTCTGGTTCCCCACAAGCAAAGTTAATGGAAAAAGTAACAAGAAAGATTGCAAATTGCTCAGTTGATTCTCCCCTAGCTCTGCACCCTCCCCCAGCATCCTTGCTCTCACACGGAACTTTGCTAGCTACCTGCACACACTCGTACCACCACCCTGGGCCTCACTGCACTCATGCCACTTCTCCCCTGTCACTCACACACCCTTCTCCAACACATGTGGCCTCTCATACATTTTCTCCCATCCAGCAGTGGCCATCCTAAACCCTGCTGGGCTTGCACCATGCTTTACCCATCACTTGTACACATTCCCCACCACTCACACACCCTTGTGTGTTCACTCTCATTCATCAGTACCCACCCCAAGCCCTTCCACTGCACCTTCCCTGCAACTCATGCACCTTTAATGCCACTTGTGTCCATTCCTCTGCCATTCACATACTCTTGTGTGCCCTCTCCCTACCCAAGCCCCATCACACTTGTAACCATGCCGCCCAGGTCACATGCCCAACCTCCCATTACCTCTTCCACCTGACAGCAACTACTACCTGCATGCAAGTCTGTTTGCTTCCTGCTGGCTTCCCCACTGGCTTTGGTTGCCCACTTAACAAGCTAAAATTTTCATTTAATTTCATTTAATGACTGAGGAAGGGTTGCCATCATTAATTGATGCAATCACATGACATTGTGTTGTATGACTTCATAACAATAGCACTTAGACTAAAACACTATTCATAGACTATATTGCTTTACAGCGCTCTCTGGGCAGTTTATAGAGTCAGCATATTGCCCCAACAATCTGGGTCCTCATTTTACTGACCTCAGAAGGATGGAAGGCTGAGTCAACCTTGAGCTAGTCAGGATCGAACTTCTGGCAATGAGAATGCAGAGTTTGCCTGCAATATTGCATTCTAACCACTGCGCCACCAGGGCTCTGGCTTAGAGATGAAAATTCCAGTCCCAACTGCTGACATAACTTGAAGATTCCCTGTAGGCTATTTTTTTATATATTCTAAATTGCTGCATGATGGTATGTCTTTTGTTTAGACTGCTTTTATTGTTTTCTTGCAAAATTTTCTCTTTGCACATATTACTAATAGTACTAATTATTGATAATGAGTTGTAATAATTACATTACTTATTACACTTTTATTGCATTATTATAACAATTATGATTCTTTATTATTAATTTATAATACAAAGCATGAGGAACTGTTTGGCCATCTGAAAGATGAAACTTTGAAGTAGTCCAATTGTATTAATGTACAATGCAAATTTGCCATTGACTTCAAACAACTAGAGATTCCACCCTCTTTGAACACAGCCTGAAGCTAAACTTCTATAGTCTTACTTTTCTATTTATCTTTCAGTACACGCTGGCTACAAACCACAAATTTGCTCTGCTTATATCCAACAACACAGAGAAAGCAGCTTCCACACTATTGGTTATATATGACAAGGACTGAAAGCCACAAATAATGGAAAAGAAATAAACAGGTTGCGTCTTTCCTATTTGAAAGTGCCTTTTTATGTTGTAGATCAGTGTTTTTCAACCTTGGCAACTTATGATGGGCAGACTTCAACTCCCAGAATCCCTTGGCTGGCTGGGGAATTCTGGGAGTTGAAGTCAGACAAAATTTTATTTATGTATTTATCTAATACCAGCCATGTCAGTTTCTGGCAGTTTACAGATGAAAACCACAAAACCATACAAAAAGGCAGCATTCAAAACAGATATAAAAATGAAATTAAATGCAAAGTTTAAAAGGTTTTAAAAAGCAGAGGGAGCATCCTCAAGCCACCAACCAATCCCAGAACTGCTTACCATCTATAGATGCCCATTTCAGCTGTCAGAGCAAGCTCTTCAGGTTCTTCCTTAAGACCAGAAAAGTTGGGTCCTGCCTCTCTTCAGGAGATAGGATAATGGCAAACTATTCCTTTATTGTTACCAAGAAAACAACATCAGCGTTTTTGTGAATTGACCAGGAATTAAGCTCAACTCAAAGGAAACTTGACTTGACTTGGAATAACAGAACATTATACTACAGCATTGTTACGGAAGCTTTTCTGGGGAGAAAAAGAGATGGAAGGTCATTGCCTTCTAGTATGAAATATTTAGATCCGAGTTCCACTGGATACATAAAGGAATGTTAATAGAGATGAAAGGTAAATATGTATTCACTTAATGCATTATTATTTTATGTTAAATGCATAGTAGAATATTCCTTAAAGAGGAGTCCACCACCACACTTTTTGAATTCACGTGCTGAGTTCTAACTCAATATTCTTTTTTTCCCCATCTGCTCTCCAATTCCTCACTATTTTGGAATTACTTTGCATTTACATAGGCTTTACTGTTGCCCACATTAATACTTTATTATTTTATTACTGAACAGTAATTGGTATATTTAATTGAACAAGCTGGATTTCTAATCCTGAACTAGTTTTCAATGTACTGTACATTTCATCCAGCTTGGAAGATGAAATGTCAACAACTCCAAGACGCACATACATTCAACAGACAAAACTAGGTTAAGAAAAGTCTTCTAATTTCTATTCTGCAGCATTTGGGACAATCCTTCTGAATGTCTCAATGGGGCAGAATTTTAATTATTTATGTGGTCCTAAACATATTTTAGAAATCTTATGAAATCTTATGAGATGTAATGATTAAAGTGCTGGACTTGGGCAACAAGATCTAGTTCAAGTGCATCCTCAAAACCTCTTTAGGTAATTCTGGGCCACTAGTGACTTTCCCCCATCCCAGCTCCCTTAAAAGATTGCCAATGTGGGAAGAAGATGAAAGGACATCTCCTAAGCATCTTGGGGTCTTAGAAAAAGAAGAAGAAAAAGTATCCTTGTTATTAATTTTGGAATAAAAATATCTTAACGCATTTATTAACATGCAATACAACATTGCACATGGGACAGAACTTAGTCCTTTCAGGATTTATTTTTGCCATCAGTTTTTTCCTGTTATCATTAGAATTTGATATACTTTTGGCGCCTGCTAATGTCAGTCACCTGCATTTAAAAAGAGGTCTCTAGAATTAAGATGTTTTATGGCATGCTTAAACTGTTCCAGCACCGATTTTCTTCTCTTACATCAAGGAAGAATAGTAAGTTACACAATACCTTAACATGGCATATTCTAAAATCCATCACTATTCCAAAAATGTATTCATTTTATTCATGGTCTTTCCTGAAAGAATTTATTGCACAGGGATGTCACACAGACTATGAATCTTCAAACTGGATCATTCCCCCCAATTAAGTTGTTCAGGACTTAGACTTAAAAAGCTGTCACAGTGGCGATGACTAGATTTATTTCCTGATTATGGTCTGAGCTCTTGAACAAAATGGGAAAGGACACAGATCTGGATAACCTCTGTATGAATTTACCTCTTTCTATTTGTAATAATATCAGAGTGTGAACCACTGCATTCTAAGTAACTCTGATTCTATCAAAGGGTTTCCCACCTTCTTCTTCTCTCTCCTCTGCCTCAACAGGCTCACACCTTCCTTTCAAGAATTGATAAGTCTTTCCATGAACAGCAATTTAAAATGTTTAAACCTTGCCCTCTGGCTGAGAAGGTGTGACCATTGTAGCTTGCCTGGGTAAGACAGGCAAAATCAGTGTGAACAAGGTCCTTCTACTCTATTCCTGATTCACTAAATGTACAGATACTGTACATGTTGAATTAGGCTAGGTGGGAATAAATTAGTAGTCACATTTACTACTAGGATTGCCTAGAGCAGAAGCAGACACTTTGTGGTCCACTGGCTGCAAACATCTCCCCATCTCCCCATTGTGTAGCCTCCACCTCCAAGAATGCCAGACTACCTGGTAAAAGCAAAACAATTCCTGTCCAACTGCAAAGATCAGTGTGTCTTTGGCTAGTCTGGGCATGGCTAGCCTAATGAAAAGAAGGACCAGGGGAGACATGATAGCAGTCTTCCAATATTTGAGGGGCTGCCACAGGGAGGAAGGGGTCAAGCTATTTTCTAAAGCACCTGTAGGCCAGACAAGGAATAATGGATGGAACCTGAACAAGGAGACATTCAACCTGGAAATAAGGAGAAACTTTCTGACAGTGAGAACAATCAACCAATGGAACAGCTTGCCCTCGGAAGTTGTGGGAGCGCCATCACTTGAGACTTTTAAGAAGAGATTGGACTGCCATGTGTCAGAAATAGTGTAGTGTTTCCTGCTTGGGCAGGGGGTTGGACTAGATGACCTACCAGGTCCCTTCCAACTCTGTTAATCTGTAATATAGATTCTGTGTTTTCTTTAGCTGATCTAAAATGTGCCTCTTCATATTATGCTGAGAATTTTTGGCATTGGTCAAACAGAGGCAAGCATTTATTTTTGGAATGGCAATTTCTATGCCAGCCACAGCATCCAAGCAAACAGAGATCTATTCCAAGTATAAATCATAAAGCATAGAAAAATCTAATCATGAGCTGATACAAAGTAAATCTGAATGATCTGACATTAATTCATATTTTTTTCCTATTCTTATTGAAGAAAAGAATATCTTGGTCAGATAAGACTTTACAATGTGATTAATAAGTGAGTTCCAGGTCGTGAGGTATCTGAACAGATCCACATTTGTTTTAATTTTTTTCCAGACTAAAAATTAATTCTTAGAAAGTACAATCAGTCAAGAGGAGAATAAGAAGCATTATTTTCCCACCTTTCATTATTAAAATATAACTTATTAAAAGTTGCACTACTACAACTGTATTAAAAGTATTATTACATCAGTAAGAGTAACAGACAATAAAAGTGATCGTAACAAGTCATTATGACATCAAAATGATACGTGCATCATTACTTCATACAAATGACACAGTAATGTAATGACATCAGTAGGTAACTTGCATTGAACCTCTACATGAAAAGAGAGGAGATAGGTTACTCAAAATTCTTTGCGCTCGTGATCTGCTCTCACCAAGTCTTTGTTCATAAAAAATAGTTGACAACAAACCCAAAAAAATCTTCTTACTGCAATATTCAAGAAATATATCAACACCAAAGATTTATTTGAACTCATTTAAATTAAAAACTGCAGGAATTAATGGTTTCATATTCAAAAATTAGAATATGTATGAGATAGGCAAAAAGACTCTATGATGAAGCGGTAATCTCAATGGGCAGAAGTTCACTGTTGGTGTGACACTTCCAATAAGTTCTCTTTCATCTATATATGCGTAAATCTCTTGTGTCTCTTTGATTGTTTGTAACCTTCAATTAGGCCATACGATGCATCACAAAGCAGCAAAATGCATCCAAAATCCAAGACCCATGGCAAAGTTGTTGCTGCTTCAATGCTGCCCCCTTCGGCTTTGCCACATTTCTATGATCAGCTTCAATCATGTGATTTCCAGTGCTTGGTGCCAGCTTCTTACAAGGAAAGTAAATGGGGAAGGCAGCAGGAAATCAGTTGTTCCTGGCCTTTTTGTGCACCTATGCTCATTCTGTTCTCTGTTTAAAATTAAGGAAATATTTCTGAAATGATGACCCAACAGGCTGCTTAGTAGCTATTTAGAATTTTCAATCAAAGAATGAAAGAGGCTTCATGGAGCATTCAGGTTGATTGCCAATGCACAAGTCCTATATAAATGCATAACTTTTGGGCACTTTCAACTAAGGGAATAATCCATTTTAATAGTGCTCAATTTATAAATTGAATTTTCAGGTCAATAGGGGTCACTGCACATGACAGTAGCCTAAATACAATTGGATTAGCAAGGATGAGGGGAAATGATGACAAAACCATGAAGCGCATGAAAGAATCAAAGAGAATCTCATTCACAGCTATCTCTTCTCACCAGATCCTAGACAGATTTTAAGTTCTGGAGTTTCCAGTATATTCAATAAGCATGGAAAACCTGAGTACATTTTAATTAACATTAAAGCATCAGGAAAACAAACAAACTTCTAAAATTTCTGGGTTTATCTAATTTTAAGAGATACAGCTATATTTTTATTATTTGCATTGAGAAAATGTTGTCTTTACTTGGTGTTTAATTACTAAGGAGATTTTTCTGATATTGACATGATGGTTCTCAGATAAAAGATAGATGCTAATATGGGTGATGTCTAGCACTAATGGCTTCTCATCCTTTATTTTCCTTTTCTTTAATACCCAGTGTCTCTGTTGAAAAGCAAACAATATTCTAAAGTAAGAAACATTTTTAGATGCTCATTTATAACACGTATACACCTGTCATTGAAGAAATAATCCCAGATGTGTCCAATTTCCTGCTCAGCAGAGACAATTAAGAATTATTGCATCCCAGGCAAATGGCTGTTTAGACTCTGACAAAAGAGCAAAAGAGAATACTCTGCTTCTTTGGATAACGGATTTTATTTGGGATAAAATAACCCAAGTCACAATAATCTTCAACAGTTTCATATTCTTTGACATTACTGCACCACCAAATGTCAGCTTAACTGGGGACAATTAACTAAAGGACAGTCCAAACCCACATCCCCACCACTAACAAAATACAATATCATTCATTAGGAGACCATCATCATAATTTATTTACAATTTTTCAATTTGTGAATGAAGAGGAAGCAAAGAAGAGGATTATGTATACAGGAATATTAAATTTGCTTCTACTTTTTGTAAAGTGTCTCTCTTTCTTTCTTTCATTCTTTCTTTCTTTTTTCTTTCTTCCTTCCTTCCTTCCTTCCTCTTCCTTCCTTTCTTTCTTTCTCCAATTTGTTTTTTTTCTGTTTCATTTTCTTTCTGATGTTAATTCATATTATCTTTTAATATTGTTAATAAAATATTTTTTAATATTGTCAATAAAAATATTTTTTTAAACTATCATTATTTATTTAAATTTACTGGCCACTCAACTCCAGAGTAAGAAGCATTACTCCATCTTCTGAATTAAGCTGCTTTTTAGAATACTCTCTCCCAAGGTTTACAACACAGTAGGTTAAGTTACATTTGTGAGTATTACATCTTCATTTAATTTTCATTATTTTATTTTTTTTGAACAAATTTTATTAATTTTTAAAGACATACAAAACATTAATTTTTAAAGACGTACAAAATACAAAAACACAAAATATAAAAGCATAAAAAATCTCTTTTCTGAAAGTTGCTTAGTCCCGGGTTAAAACTTTTGGTACAGACACAAATTCAAATTCATATTCATTTTACATACCATTAATTTTCATTATGTTCATTAACAAAAAGCTGAGGGAAAGCAAATCTCATTTGAAGGAAATCCTTGAAATTATCATTACTTTTACATTTTCACTGTTTTTAGTCATCAAAACCAATACTTGCAATTCCCACTTGTTAAATGTGTAGGATTAGAATATGATCCACTTTTGTCAATATAGTCCTTTGATCACAGTGATTGAGTTCCGGCACCAGAACTAAAATACAGAGACTTAATAATGAATATCTATGTCTCTGTGAAAAGATGACATTTTTACATTTGATCCTTAATTATTTTGAAATTGTCTGAGAATTCCTTGCTCGGGATGAGAAATAAGAGAAAAAAAATATAGCCAGTGCTAGCGATCTCCATAAACTTTTCAGTTGCCACACCTATCTCGCTGCATATTGTGAATTGTTGGAGTTTTTGCAGCCTGAGTCATGCACACATCTTTTTCTATTGAAATTTTTTCACAGACAGTGGGTGGAGGGGCTTAGAAGGTTTGCATTATGATGAGATGGAATTAAAGCTCAGAATCATTATCTAGATGAAGTGCCAGGAAATAAACTATATCATTTTCTTTCCTGTCATCTTAATTTTTTAATTTCTGTGTTTATTTTGATTTGTTTATTTCACATTCCTTCTGGAGAATATATTCAGGGTCTCTTCCTTTACCATTGATGTCTGATATGCATGTAGATATTTATAGGGATATTTTTTAAAAAATCCATTAAATCAAGTTATTTCAGCATTTCTAACATGATACCCAGACACTTGACTGGCATTCTGAATAATAGTTTTAACTTTCACTGCCAAAGGCCACATAGTTTGGATGCAGTTCTCCACAAGTCTGGTTTATTTTCATTTCAAATATATGCCGGTTCTGTAAGAATTTAATAATCTTATAACAATGACAGTGCCCACAAGGCAGATTGGGGATTTGGGAAGGCATCAAAAATGTTCTTAGAGATCGCTTGTAATTTTGGAAATCACAAGGATTTCTGCTAGGCTACATGGGTCACATTGAAAGGTCCAGAGACATTCATGGATGATCGACATTCATGGATGATCTTCACTACTCCCTGGTCATCATTTTCTGGTCCATTTTTGATCTCCCAAGCCATTCCCCTCTACCTACCCATGATAAGATCATCCTGCCCATTTCGATTCTCTGTAATATTTCACTGTATTTCCCAGTATGGTCTCGCAGATACCTCCTGATTCCCACAAGCAGGATATGAATAACCAGGTGTAATTTCCCAGTATGTGACTTTGTTTTAAATGTAAAATGCATGTGATTTTGGAGTTAGGAAATTAGAAAATAGAATTATATTAAACCAGACTCAAACTTGCCAAGATAAGAGGATCATAGACAGAACCCTCCCTTCCTTCCTCTGTTCTTCCTTCCACAGAATATAGATTGAATACCTCTAGAGCCCTAAATGTATATACCCAAACTAGGAATTTGTAACTCGGATTGAAGTGGTGTTTGGCATTAACCCCAAACCAAGAAATATATTGAAATAATGACTGAGCACAATCGTCCCCTGCACGCAAACCAAAAAACAAAAATTCTATGTATCCTCAAAAATGCTTTGTTTGTTTTTCTCTAATATCCAAAATTTAATTTAATGGCTGATTTTGGATGGCACTGCCAGTCCTTTTTCTGATCCAAAAGATACGCTTCTTGTATTTATGAAGGCATATTTCTTTCACAATTCCACAGTCTGAGAACATTCTGCTTACTAATTTATCAAAACTATAATTCATAACAAATGAAAACGTGAACAAATAGTTCTCTTTTCATTCCACTGGCTGTTAGTGATTATGTGGATTGGACCAAGTTTTCAGAAGAATTTTAAATAATTCAGACCTGTCCTATCCTTGATAGAATTTTTCTGCCTCTTTATAACCAAGAATGTCATCATGGTTAGTGAGAAGTTAAAGGGACATATTTGACAAAAAGCATTCGGGCTTCTTTTCCAGTTGGTTTTATAACTCCCCTGCCTTATACAGAATGTGATAAACTGAACACAGTTTCCATTGTGTTTCTGCTTCAATTTGGGAGGGCATAGTAGTACAATATATTAAAAATAAACTATTGGTTCAGATAAGAAAGGAAGCTGCCCATAGCACTTAAGCAGTTCTGTAAAATAAAAATGCTGCTCAGGAAAAGAAAGGCTCTTGGCTGGAGCAGTTTGTCAGTTTTTGAAAATAAAATAAATATAAATACTTTTTTGGATATGAAATAAAATTGCAGGATAAGAAAAGAGTGTAATTCCAGCTCTGCAGCTGCAATTTTATTTCAGAAATAACATACTATTGTAGGAACGATAAGAAAGGCTCTTGTCTGAGCACTTAGGCATTTTTTTTTTCAAAATAAATCACTGACTGGCAAAAGAAAAGAGGTTAAATTTTAGCTCTGCAGAAGTTTTTTAAAATTAAAATACTGTTCCAGATAACAAGGACTCTTGCCTGGAGCACTTATGCAATTGTTGACAATAAAATACTGTGTTCAAGATAATAAAAGCCCCAAACTTGACTCCTCTACCACTATTCATAGTGCTTGCTTTCGTATTATTTTCCTGCTGCCCTCTCCAATTGCCCACCAAAGCTTCTTGTCAAATGGGATGACCAGGAAGTGGCTAGAAAAGCAAGATCCTTTTTGGAAAGAAGGAAGGAAAGAAAGAAAGAAAGAAAGAAAGAAAGAAAGAAAGAAAGAAAGAAAGAAAGAAAGAAAGAAAGAAAGAAAGAAAGAAAGAAAGAAAGAAAGAAAGAAAGAAAGAAAGAAAGAAAGAAAGAGTAGATCCATCCTAGCGTGCCAGGGCAGAGGAAGGTACAGTATTAAGTAGCAATTTGAGCAGCCAGCTGGGGAGAGTTTTTGCAACAAAACCCAAAATCTGGAGTTTGGTGGAACTGGATGAACTGCTCAAAACTGTGCTCTGCCTTGATCAAACCTGGAAGGACCATTAGGTCAAAATTTCTCAACTTTGGCAACATTAAAATGTTTGAACTTCAACTCACAGAATTCCCTAGCCAGCCATGAACCTTAAGGCCTCAAAGAATATACCAAAGAAATTTATTATTACCTGGAAGTTTATTTTGAAAAATAGTCCTTTTTTTTCTCAGGTCTTCCTCCCAAGGATCTTCTCTTTGGCTGAATAATTAAAAGGAAATAAGAAAAGAAGTAGGGGGGATCATTCCTTCACACAGAGTACGGGCAGCCCATTACAGTCATATATTGTGACAGTCATAAATTGGGTCAGTCACATAACCCAATTTTTGTGGCGATCATTAAGAGACTGTGACAGTCATAAAATAAACTTAATAATCATAAAACAAATGCTGTGGTCATTAATCAAACCCATTGTTCACTATGATGTGTTTTTCCTCAAGTAACTTCTGTTTTTTAACAAAAGTGTAGTAAAATGCAGGCACAGAAGCATGAATGCTACAAATGGCCATAAAGCAGCCATGTTGTCAAGTGTCCAAAGTGATATGGACGTGACATGGGGAGGACCAATTGTCAGAACTTCTGAACTGAGTTGAAACTCACTTTTTCCAAAAAATAAAATAGAACAGTGGTGTCAAACTTGTGTTGTCACGGCGGTGTCATGTGACATATCGGGACTTTTTTCCCTTCACTAAACCGGGTGGGGGCGGAGCCAGCACGTGACGCATCTGGCCCACAGGCCGCGATTTCAACACCCCTGGAATAGAATAACAGAGTTGGAAGGGACCTTGGAGGTCTTCTAGTCCAACCCCCGCTTAGGCAGAAACCCTACACCACTTCAGACAAAGGGTTATCTGACCTCTTCTTAAAAACTTCCATTGTTGGAGCATTTACAACTTCTGGAGGCAAGTTGTTCCATTGATTAATTGTTCTAACTGTCAGGAAATTTCTCCTTAGTTCTAGGTTGCTTCTCTCCTTGATTACTTTCCACCCATTGCTTCTTGTCCTGCTTTCAGGAGCTTTGGAGAATAGCTTGACTCCCTTTTCTTTGTGGCAGCCTCTGAGGTTGAGGACTACCTGAAACAAAATAGTAATGAAGAGATTTGTGTTGAACCTTTAAACTGAAAGTTTATTCAGGAGTCTGTCATACTTTATTTCTCTAAAATAAACCAGTAAAAAGAAATTTTATATCTCCAGGACAACATACTTCTGCCTCCACCACCAAATGGCATCAGATAATCTCTAACAGTAAAAGCAATAGATAAAGAGTTGAAGAGGGTCAAAAAGTTACATAGTAAAATTAATGTAGAATCTGACAAAATGGCAGAAATTAGTATGATACAGAATTTAGGTTACTGAACTATTGTAAGAATCCAATTTTACATTTCTAATCACTCATGGAAGTTCAAAGAATTAGTTTAGACAAGTTACCATCTCACTGACCAGAGTTATTGTTGCCACAAAGATCACATTAGAGAAGGCCTACTATGTAATCCATTATAACATAGAAAGGTGGGTATAATCCAATATATAAATGGAAATGAGAGTACAATAACTTGAAACTCTTTTCTATGAATGTCAGTTTTAGCTGGAGAATAACAGAGAGAGCATGCATTATGCTAAGTTATATTTGCAGCACTTCAAAAAGTGTACCAAAAAATTAACTCTATGGGTGTGATGACCCAGGGTGTGGCACAAAGGCAACACAGTCAAATAAGCAATAAGAGTCCCTTTAGTATCTCCAACTTTGCCCCCAATATCCAGGTTACCTTCGGCTGGAGAAAAACTCTCCCAGGAACAGCCTTTAACAGTAGAAAATTCAATCCAAAACAAGGTACACACAAACTGTAACTTAAAATCCAAACAAACCAAACTGAAGTAATTAGTTTGACAGGGCACAGTTGGGAAGATGCCAGGAACACAGATAAGCCACTATTCACATTTGCTCCCAACAGCTTGCTGCGTGCAGATTCCTTTTTTATACACTATGTTCCCAGCGGCAGCTAATGAAGGATATCAGGGTCCTTTCCTCCCCCAAAAGCCACGCAACCCACATTGCTCTCTTTTCCATTCCTCCCTACATGCCCTAGCATGAAGAGGGGGTGGACTTGGGTCTTCCTCTGAATTCCCTCTCCCTTGCTCTACCTCTTCCCTGCTCTGCCCAGCCAGACTTTGCCCTTCTCCAATTTCTTCCACAGCCAACAGAGCCACACTCCCACTCCCTGTCAGCTGTTCAGCTTCCTCCTCTGAGTCAGATTCCAACAGGGGCATGACAATGGACAAGCACTTTGACAAAGCCCATAGAGTTAATTTTTTGGTACACTTTTTGAAGTGCTGCAAATTTTAGTGATGTGGTTAATTCCTTTTCTGTCTGAAATGGCTCTGAGTAACTTATGAATGTGCAGAGAGATACAGAGTAGATCAATAGATCAGTAGTACAGCAATAGAGTGGTCAATGTCTGGAATACTCTACCCGACTCTGTTGTGTGTTTTAGATTTTAGTCTAGACATTTGCAACTTCCCTTGTCCTCATGGCACCATAATTTGATGCTGCAACTTTCATCAACAATATTTATTGTGGAGTAGCCCTACTAAAGTGGGATTAACCTGGTACACGGTAAAATGATTTACATATTTCAATATCCAAAAGCTCTAATTGTATTTCTTTTCAGTGAGGAAGGTGGGCTTTGTATGAGCAAATCTTCTGCCAATTTTGTTGGCAGATCCACTGGCAATACTTTTGTTTAATCACAGTTTATTTGGAAGCCTGACAACTGACAGAACACACATACACTCAGAAAACTGGCGGCATGCATAAATGCTTTCGTGTATTATAAATGCCTTTTTTTACAGACTGTGTAATCAGAATCATAAAAGGCTATAATGATCCCAGAAGTCATCACATCTGAACTGGGTATTAAGTGGCTTCCTCCTGCCTGGGACTCTTACCACAGTACTACAGTAAGTAGCCCTGACAATGGAATTTCCCCAAACTTTGCTTTTCAGGGTCTGTTGTGCTATCGACCAAAAACTGGGGGCATGATAGCTCAGCCATTAAAGATGCTGAGCCTGTCAGCTGGAATGCTGACAGCCAGGTTCAAGACCGAATGACATGTGATAGGGTGAGCAACCATAACTTGCCCCAGCCTAACAGTTCAAAAGCAGGCAAATGTGAGTCGATAAATAGTAAGTGGGAAGATAACAGCATTCTGTGCACATGGGCATATAGTCATGTTGGCCACATGTCTTTGGACAACACTGACTCCCTTGGGTAAGAAATGGAGATTAACATTGCTCCCTAGAGCTGAACATGACTCGATAAAAGAATCCTTTATTTACCTTAACTAGGGACCTGACAGCAATGTAGCTATAGTAAAAAGAAAAAAGAGCTAGTGGGCTAGACTTGAAAAATGGGTGAAAGACCTCCAGACTCTGAGGAAACTGAAAGATTTTTTTTCTCTGGATGAGAGTGGGGTTAAGGTAGACCCAAAGCAACCAAGATGTTCTCTGGATGGAACTATTGCCAAAAATAAGACAGTAAGACAAGTGAAATCTCACTCAACAGATTAACAAGGAAATGAGTTTAGTGGCTTGTTCTTGGTATGTAGTGAATGAGTAGAATCTCCATTGCTGAAAGCATGGACTTGTGCAGCCCGCTATGGTTAGAGGCAACCTGATAATGGCAAAACAAACAATCTGAAGCCAGCTGCTTCCTATCTTTAGAGTTGACTATTCCTTTTGTATCTAGGACCACAAGAGTTTATTATTTGCTTGCCAGGAGCAGAACTGTAATTTCTCAATTTCTTAAGAAAAAGCTTAATAAAGTTCTAATGCAAGCCATATGAGACACAAGTTGTCACATATGTCAGTTTTTATTATTTTGTGCACCTTTTTTCAGCCAGTGGTCAGAAGAGGGAAAGAGGAAGAAAAGAATTCTTTATCATTTTAAGAAGTGATGAAACATGCCAAATACATACAGTATTATCTGATTCTGCTGTGTTGGTAAATATGCTTTAGGAAGACAGCTACAATTCTCTTGTTTAGAATAAGAGTCCGTAAACTTAACTGGACTTACATTTAAATAGGCAGCTGTATGATTACACTGCAAAGAATAACTTATCCAAACATCTTGGTACAGATAAGGGAAGGGGGAGTGTTGGAAAATAGTTTTGTTATAAATATAGTAAGCTTATTGTTTAAATCACTGCCAGAAAGCTGCAAACTTATATACAGTATGTTAACATCAGGGGTGGGATTCTACCAGTTCGCACCTATTAGCTAGAACCGGTTGTTAACATTCTAAGCAGTTCGGAGAACCAGTTGTTAGAAGAAATTACTGGCCTAATCCTGCAAGGAACGCAGGAAGGAAACATTCTGGGGTTGCTTACAGAAACTGCCTGTCTGTTAACCCTTATTACATTTGTGGGTTGGCATTCTTGGCAGGACTAAGCTTCCTGTCAACCCCAACCAAGGGGGTCCGCCAAAAGCGACCAGGTGAGCCCATTCTTGGCAGGACTAGACTTCCTGTCTCTGGAACTTCTCTGGAGGTTTTTTTCCCCTCCTTTGCTGGTACTTTGCTTGTGTGGAGTGACCATTCAAAGTTACAATGGCACTGAAAAAAGTGACTTATGACCATTTTTCACACTTACAACTGTTGCAGCATCCCCACAGTCATGAGAGGCCAAGGCAAGGAGATGCATGCCTCGATGTGAGTGATATTGAGTTGGCCACATCCAGCCAATAACATGACCACCAAGCCATGCCCACCCAGTCACATGACCACCAAGCCACACCCACCGACTTAGCCACGCCCACAGAACCCATTGTTAAAAAATTTGAATCCCACCCCTGGTTAACATGTGAATAACTTATCCTAAATCTAGCAATAGTCAGGACATTTCCATACAAGAATTCTTCCCTTCAGGTTCCAAAGCAGTTTTGAATCTCAGTGATCTGACAACATCAGCAGTTTCAACAGTTGAGTCAATTTATTTCTGGCTCAGCTACAGTACATCTGAATCCAAAACAAAGCTTTTTTAAAAAAAAGAAAAAGAAAGAATTTTTGGCTCTAAGGAGCTTGTGAACAGTTCATTTCACTATTTGAAGGAATTCCTGCCCCCTCACTACTCCAAACTCCTGTATTTCAGATTGTCCAAAGGTCGCTTGAAGCCTTTTCATCTCCCCTTCAAAAGAAGCACCGAGAAATGTTATATGGAACCAAGTCAGGCTACTTGACATGAAAAGAGGTGTTTGTGGGGGTGGGGTGGGATGTGCAAGCAACTTTATTTCTCCTTTGCATGGAATGAAACAAGGATACTTTGGAAATGTTCAAGAGGATTGCAGATATTAAATTGTATTTATTTGTCAGACCTGCCCCAATAATGTCCCTAGGAAAGAAAGACCTTAGACTCCATTTTGGTTGAAGTGATAGGTCCTTTTACTAAGGATTAGAGATTGCAGCAAAAGCAAGGCTGGGTCTGAATAGTCCCACACAAAGTAAACAATTTTTCCCCTTTTGGGGGCCCTCCCCCCCCCACCGGACCATCAGTTTTCAATAGCATCCTGGTTTGGTATTTTGAGAACTCCTTTGATTGTAGGTGTGTCTTCAGGATGTTTCACATTCTTTCCCAGGACAGGCATCCTTGAGGCAGTAGAATCTGGCATTTAGCATCTCTGCTTCCTGTCAGTATCTTCCCTCTCCCTTTACATTCCTTTCCTCTCCACCCGCACCCCAAGCTTCCTCAATTTCTTCTTAAAAACCCCTTTGTTTATGGCAGGATGCCAGCACGCTTGGCAAAGTGTGGCAAAGATGGCAGAGCTGGCATGCAGTCTTCCTAAAACATATTTGCCATCACAGCAGAGTCAGATAATACTTGAGTGTATTTGTCACTTTTCATTAACTCTGGTCAGGTTAATTGGAATGTGCCTCTAAAAGTTGCACTCAGTCTACCTCCGAATGCTGCATAATGTAACAATCCTAATGTATACCTGCCATATCTGAAGCAGGTGCATGTTCTGTCTCTTAAATCTAAGCAGTCTTTATATAAGAAGACAGCTCTGAATTTTTCCTCCGCCCAAAGGGGAGAATTATAGCCATATGTATAAATGCACAGTATCCAGCTTCCTCATTGTGCTCACTTATGGCTGCCAATTTCCCTGAAATTAATCCTAGAAATTTCCTTCCTTCCACAATAATTATATTTCTGTGTATATATATCCTCTTAAAAAGCAACATTCAAAAGAAAAGAAGACAGGGCCAGGGCCAAAATACCCTCTATTAATAACTACTTATTAACATTCATTGTTAATAATTCATTGTTGGGAGCCTGTTTTATCTTATAGTTAAGGCATCTGGCTAAAAAACTAGAAGACTGTGAATTCTAGTCCTGCCTTAGGCATGAAAGCAAGCTGGGTAACTTGGGCTAGTTAGTCTTTCTCAGCCCAACCCTCCTCAAAGGGTTGCTGTTGTAGGAAGAATATGAGGAGGAAGGAGGTATGTTCTTACCTGTGGGTTATTTATGAAAATAATAAAGGCAGGATGAAAAAAACTAATAAATAAATAGTCTTTAAAATAAAACATGTAGCTTATAAGACTAAATGATCCACTATGTACCTTTCTAAGAAATGCTCAAACTACTTAACACTCAGAAAGAACACATACAATCACAGAGATACACAAACACAATTCTCTCTCACCACCGCCACCCATCCTTTTTGCAGGAATAACAGAAGGAAGAAGGGGTAGAAATAATAGGGAAAAGGAAGAAAAAAGGGGAAAACCAAATTGGATGCGAGGAACTGAGACAGGAAAGAATAGATTCAGTCAAAAAAGAAAAGTGCCAGAAGTCATATTTAGGAGGTTACGAGAAGAGGAACAACCTCTTCTATGATGCTGGTAAAGTTTAATCCTACCATGAACCCTTCTATATATGTGCTGCCATTTGCAATTCTTGCTTATTTTTAATGGAGCATATAAGACAACCCCCACTGCAGTCCATAGGACTGGAGGAAAACACATTTGCTTCCTATTGAGTCACATTATATCATTATATCACACCAGGTAGAACACTTTATTGGGTCACTTCACCTTGTGAAGTCTAAAGCTCCTTTGAGGAGAGGCTTTAGAATTTACCTTTAGACTTTAGTAAGTCTAACATATCTGGACCTAGATTAATTAGATGAAATTGGTGCTGCATAAAGGGCACCATAGAAAGGGTTCTATCATTTGGTGTTGTGTAGAGGAGGAGCAGCCTAGAAGGTTTATAAAAAATAAAAAAAAAGGACAATTATCAACATGAGGCTTTCTCCAAAGGGCTATTTCAAAATGTAAAGACCTATAAAATTCAAAAATTTCAATCACACAGACGCCTGAGAGAAAACTTTTGAGTCAATTTATTTGGGCCTTCCCCAGATATATTTCAATTTAGATTGGACATCCAGATATACAGCATAAACTTTTAGATAAATTATTTGATACTCTCATGTATCACAAATTAAATTGGATGGATTTGACAGCCATGTTAACATTAGAAAATATAGTTTTCTGCTTCTTATGTGGTAAGCATCTTGTCATTGAATTCTGTTAGAAATGGCTGTTTGGTGTACATAGTTTGAAGACCATGGGTCATAAAATAGGGCCGCCATTTTGATAGATAGAGAACAGTGAGGTAAATAATTTGAAGCTCCAAGTTTACAAACGATGCCTTAAAGTTTATCTCCAAGCTTTTCGAATAGTTTTCACCATATTGTCTTTGTTCATTAAATTTCCTACATTCCATTAATGTTCATTAAGCTTTAAATTAAATGGTATTTAAATTTTGTTCATTTCCTACTCACACATCCCTCAAAGGTCCTTCAAAGTTGACCTCCAGATAGTTCACAAACTTGTAAAATAATTTGAAATGACCATTAGTAATTTAAAAGTTAAAATCATGGGAAGAAAAAAAAAGCAATAAATGCAAGTCCTAGTGGTTTGCCTAAGTTATGTGCTCTTGAAATGTATGGGACTGACTCCCATGTAAATATGTTTAGAATTGAGCTGAAGGAGTCTATTGTTATTCCACACTACACTCTTACAAAGATTTATTAGCTAATACATTAACCTGCAAGAGACACTTCAAAAACATGTCTGGAATGTCTGTGCTTAATGGATTTTAAGTCATTTTCTCTAAGGAGAAAGCAGGTTTATTTGATTCATTAAAAATCAGGTACAGGTAAAATTTTGACTGTGGAAAGAAAGAAAAAGATTCTTAACTAAGATAAGTTACTGTTCCATATCCCATTTCTTTCAAATGAGCAGATGAAGAAAGAAAACTGACTAAAACCATAAATGTGATTCATAAGGAAGTGCAGTTTAAAAGGCAGGATGATCATATTTTTTTAAAAAAATTGGCTTCTGAGAGTATTTATTCCACATGGCCATCAAATAAATGTCTTATATATTTAGCATCTCTGATTTGGTGTTTTAATCACAGAGAGGAGTATATTAATTTCCTATATTCCAATTAAGTTTATTATCTCTTTTATCAAATCCAGATTTAAGCCATTGGTGATATCCATATGTTACCATAGTCCTGGCTGCAGAAAATCTGCAGAAAAATATATTTTAAAAGTGTATCTTAACTAAATTAGATTCATTACATTTTGACAAAGCATACCTGCCAAAAAGACAGTTCCCCTTTATCTGCCAGGTCCTGTTTTCAACATCTCAGGATCTGATGGTGGGGAGAGTTGAGAGATACTCGAATCTCTAGAGATATAGGGAAGCTGTGTTCACAAAATGTTTTACTCTTCAAGGTTGCATTTGTTCATGTTTTCCTTGGCTAGAAGTTTGCTCTTGAACTTGCAATGCTGTGTCTCATCTGTCTACTTGTTTATGCACCATGCACTCTTGAAGGGCAGATGCACTACCTTTCTTCTTTAATAAAGTGACTTGCCATTTCCCTTATTATACTTTATTCAGAACCACCCAAGTTCAACTATTAAAGTAATAGTAGCAGCCATAACAATGCCAATAGGACTTAGACTTATATACCACTTCACAGTGCTTTACAGCCCTCTCTAAGTGGTTTACAGAGTCAGCATATTGGCCCCAACAATCTGGGATCCTCATTTTACCAACCTTGGAAGGATAGAAAGCTGAAACAATCTTGAGCCAGTGAGACTCGAACTGCCGAACTGCAGTTAGCCAAGTAGCCTTCATTCTAACTTCTGTGCCAGCATAGCCATAGTTACAGAGGAAGTAATATTCATACTAATAATAACAAAAACAAAACAAAACAGGAATAGCCTTGACAATCAGCAGTGTCAGGAGATTAAAATGAAAAGTGTAAATTAATCCAATTCCCCTTTTGTTTATGCATCGATCCTGCATGCACCCACAAAAAGGCAGAGCTTTGGTTGTGTTATTATGATGCCATTCTCCCATTCTCACCTACCCTACCCTGTGGATGACAGTAAAGTTGCCTTAAATCAAGCTTGACTAATGGTGTCTTCATGGACATTTCCATGGTGTGTTCCCAAAATTGGCTTGCCCTTGGCTTCTTCTGGGGTGTTGCTTTGATTCTTGTGATCCAGTGCTTCTCAACCTTGACAATTCCAGCAATTCTGAGAGTTGAAGTCCACACATCTTAATGATTGAGAAACATTGTTCTAATCTAGCGTACAAACATCTCCCATCCAAGTACTATCCATGCCAAGCCTTGTTTAGTTTCCTAAGTTCAACGAGACTGGCTAGGGCTGTGCCTGTTGCCACATTGACATTGACAGCAGAATATCAATTTAGAACTGACATAGTTCATTTGTAGTGCAAGATGATGAGCTGCTTTGACTGAAATATTTTGCAACTGCTCTTTTGTTTCCGAGTGAAATAATGTAAATAATGTAAAGAACAAGCAGTTTGTGAAATCCATCACCATATGCTGAGCTAAGTTTAGACTTCATCTCACACATAATGCAATTAAAGTGTTTTTCGTTTTTTTTGCTTTACAAATGTGTTGAAGCGTATTTGAAACGGGGCTTTTAAAATTATACATGTGCTTAACTGCACTGCTGAACTTCAATTTAATTCCGACAGAGTAGACTTTTTTAAAAGATCAAAGGCCAGGACACCCAAAGTCTTCCCTTAAAGCATCTGCAGAAATGGGCTGGGAGGAAGTACAGCTTTAACATATGGTAATCAAGTCACTTTAAAACTGTTGCCATGAATCAGAAAACCATAGATATTTGAAAGAAACCAAACTTGTCTTCTGCTTCCAGGTTTAAATTCACAGAATTGGTGAATTCAAATTGACAGTAGACCAATGGTGAAGCAGGCTGGGGAAGTGCAGGGGTTGGTCAGAGCATCATAGGCAATTATTATAATTGTTAGGGGGGGAGCCATTTCTTGGTTATATTGAGTGATTGGTTCTGCTTTTGAAATTCTCCCAGCTTTTGTGCATTTTAAGATCATCACCACCTAGGGTAATGTACTTGCACCCAGTATAAATGTACTAAATAAATAAACTGTTTTAGGTAGAAACCACAATTTACAGTAAATAGAAATAAACCAATCATTGCCCCCTAATGAGAAAGAATAGCAAAAGTAGAGTGGAAAAATTGTCCATTTTTACTTTAATTTAAAGTTTGTGTCTGACATTTTCCTGGCACCTTGTATAGCTGTATGTGCATTTGTGTAAAGTTGTGTTTGCTAATATTTTGTAACATAAAAGGGTTTGGATAGAGATAGAGATATTCAGAAATGATTTCCTGGAAATTTGCAAGGAAAGAGTTGAGTTTAAGTCTACATTTCCCTACATAGCTAATGGGACTCAAGGATTATTTTACATGTCCAACTTTGAAAGTCAGTGAGTGTGTATCCATTACTGTCACATCCAGGTCAAGTCAAAGTATGCTTTGAACTAATACAGTATATCTAATAAATAGAAAGGTTAGAGTAGACATAAACTTTAAAAGCAAAGGAAAATATTCAAGTTGATTTTTTTTTTTAAAAAAAAGACCCTTGAGAACCCTTAAAATAATTTTCCAGCCCTAGTACCAAGCACCTAATGACAGGTGACTTTCTACTTGTGAAATTGCCTGAAGAGAAACATTACACACTTCTGGAAAATCATCTGACACATTAGTGAGAGGTGATCTTAGTCAGAGCTTACATGGCAGCCAAAATAACAATTTTGTGCATCTGAATCCAGCTGATGGACGATGATCAGTAGAACATGTATAAAAATATATACTAAATTTAACTGCTGATCATTGGCCCATAGGACCATAATGAATCAGAGGCTGGATGGATACTTTCCCACAATACTAGGATTCTTGCATTGATCAATTAGACCTGAAATCTTTCGTGCTTCCTTTTAATGCTATGATTTCATGAAATTATTATTATTATTATTATTATTATTATTATTATTATTATTATTATTATTATTATTATTATTATTATTATTATTATTATTCTCATTCTCATTCTCATTCTCATTCTCATTCTCATTATTATTCTACTTATTCTACTTATTCTACTCAAAAAACAACAGTGTACACATCAAACGAGATAACTATGCTGGATTTCATATCACAAATCACTAGTCGAACATTTCCCAAACGTTTAGGACTGCATGATGTATCGGTGGATTATGCAAGCAGATCCCAGTAAGGTGGCCTTCTGCAGCTGACCAATGGTGATCTTGTCAGTACCAATTGTTTTTAAGTGCTTGCCTAGGTCTTTAGGCACAGCACCCAGTGTGCCGAGTACCACTGGAACCACCTGCACTGGTTTATGCCAGAGTCTCTGCAGTTCGATTCTCAAGTCCTGATATCTGGTGATTTTTTCAAGTTGTTTCTCGTCGATTCTGTCACCAGGTATGGCAATGTCGACAATCCACACTTTTTTCTTCTCCACAATCATGATATCCGGGGTATTGTGTTCCAAAACTTTGTCAGTCTGTATTCGGAAGTCCCACAGTAGTTTTGCATGCACAGTAGTTTATTATTATTATTATTATTATTATTATTATTATTATTATTATTATTATTATTATTATTATTATTATTATTATTATTTGCACAGGCAGCCAGATGTCCAGACTGGGTTTGGCATTTTTGTCTACCTATCGAGTCTTTACCAAGGATGTTTGATGTTGTTACAGATATCACCACAGGATAGAAGCTGTTCCAAGTAAAGCTGCCTTCTGTATTATTATTATTATTATTATTATTATTATTGTTGTTGTTGTTGTTGTTGTTGTCGTTGTCATTGTCGTTGTTGCTGTTGTTTCAGGTATCCAGGTGTCTATGCCATGAAGGGTTTTATACAACCAGCACCTTGAACATATTCTACTTTTGATGCAATAGATGCCATAAAGTTTGGAGACACTTAGCAATCAATACATAGTTTGAGGGATATCTCCCTTGTAGTATTATTTTGCTTGCAATGCATCAGGGCTTCTGGAAATGTTCTTTCTGCTTCATATCATCCAAAGATGATAGGCAGAATGCATTCTTCTTCTATCATTGCCTTTGTCAAAAGTGAAAGAAACACTTACATAAATCTTTTTGCTTGTTCGCAGGACCTCAGTCAATAAGCCTGCCCTTTGTTATTTGTGTTTCTGCTGACCAGAGAGGGAAGGCGCTTCTCATGGAAAATTTAATAAGGCCTCAGGAGAAGCTAAACAGAACAAATACATCAAAACTATTTGTGAAAATATCCTAAAGCCAAAGCCAATCAGTGTTTTGAACAGTTATTCCAATGAAAAAGTCAGAATGGAGATAAATGTAAGAAAATAGCCCAGAAACTGAGAAATAACAGCTGGAAATCTTTTCACAGCCTAAGGTCATAGTCAAACAAAGACATGCAATGCATAGAATATATAAACTTTTGTCATCTAGGCCTTACATGGGACAACAAAAGTCCTGTGGTTTTTTTGTGTTTAGCTCTAGAATGTAATCAAAAATTACATAATACAATAAAACCAATGTGTACCAGGAGCTAATACAAATCTTGCATAATCATGTCTGGAGAAGAATTAAGAGAGTTTATGAAACTGTTTATTATATAAAGCACCTAACACATACATTCGGCAAATATGTAGGACAACAACTTCCATCATTCATGATAAAGAGGCTGAACAAACATCTGTACAATGGCAGGTTGAAAAGCTGGTTATGGTTTAGGTCTTCAGAGAAGAGGGGGTCAACCTATTTTCCAGAACATCAGAAGGTTAAGACAAGAAACAATGAATGGAAACTAATCATGGAGAGAAGCAACCTAGAACTAAGGCGAAATTTCCTAACAGTGCGAACAATTAACCGATGGATCAGCTTGTCTTCAGAGGTTGTGGATGCTCCATCATTGGAAGTTTTATGATCCTTCTTTCTTCTCTCAGTAGAGGAGAACACAATTTTATGCATTCAGGCAATGAAAAAAGACTTAATTAGGGCATCTGTCGGAACCCTGACAAGTGGGTTGATATGGTAGAATAATTGCTTTTGTTAATGTTTGTATGTATATATATAGTATGACTGCCC
Organism: Notechis scutatus; assembly: GCF_049901735.1. Classification (NCBI taxonomy): domain Eukaryota; kingdom Metazoa; phylum Chordata; class Lepidosauria; order Squamata; family Elapidae; genus Notechis; species Notechis scutatus. The sequence goes on along the minus strand of NC_142009.1, from coordinate 83,211,958 downwards.
ACTCCAGAAACTCTGGAAATAAGAGTAATATTAGGAAATCCTTAAACTTTAAAATTCTTACAAGGTGATGAATAAAAATATCAGTAAATAATGCTAGATCTGTAATAGTTTATGCATCTCCATTTCGATTATTTACCATATATACTTACTCAGGTTTAAATATACACAGTATAATGTACTTAAATCTTGGCAGTTAGTGTTTGTTGTGATGTGTGTTCTGGAATATATCCATTCTGCCTTATCTTACTGGAGTGACATTACCTATTGGAGACAAGGGATTCCTGAGGAAACCAGGTCCTCTGCCATGAAGGGCTTGATAGATAGAAACCACTACCTTAAACTGTTCTGAAATCTCATGTGTTACATTGAGAAAGATTACTTTTCTTCTCTTGTGTCTCTTGTATTAATTATGTTTCCCATCTTCTTCTCCTTTAAAGTTCAAGTGCGGTTGGTTTTTATCACCTCTATTCATTCTATCATTCTAAGACTGATAAGCCTATTCCAGATCTCCCCAAAGAGATATTCTTGCCACTTCCTCCTGACTAAACTAATTTTTCATAATATATTTTGAAATCCCTCTGCAGTGTCTCCTGGACCTTAGCAAAAGATGCCCCATCTGTCTGGACATCACTGGGTGAGGCAGAGCTACAGTGAAAGAGAGTGAGCTAGATGTGGACCTCTACATAGACATGTATCATGCTAAGAGCTATAAGAAGAAATACGACAGTGAAAAATAAATTAAAAATTACATTGCAATAAAATAATATTCAAATGTATGTTTATGGTGGTCACAAGCAGGGGTCGGATTCTACCAGTTCTGACCAGTTCTATAGGACCCCTTGTTAACTTTCTAAGCAGTTTGGAGAACTGGTTGTTAGAAGAAATCTTTTGGTTTTTTTCCCACCCTTATTACATTCTTGGCAGTATGCCTAGACTTACTGTCTCCGAAGGAGGTTTTTTTTCTTTCCTGGTACTTTCTTAAAGAGGAAGGGTTGTTTTAAGCTTTTTACACTGCTGTTGGGAGGAAATACTCCCCTGGAAATACTTCCAGCTGGCATGCAATGATCAGCACTTTGAAGAAATAATTGAATAATAAAGCAGAGCTATGGAAAGAAGCTTTTTAATGACAAGAAACCAAGATGAGTGACATTCAGCAAGACTTCTTGGCTAGCTAGAAAGATTGACTTTCAAACATGAATTTACATATCCTTCCTGAGTTTTGGTCTAAAACTGTTTTTTGGTGAAGTTTAATTCTATCCTTGGTGATGTTTAATCCTGTGTTTATTGATGGGATAATTTTCCCTATTCAGCTTTGTTTGGAAGGAAAATGATACATCTCTGTTCCTGAAAATAAACTGGGTTGAGAAATCTGGCTAGTTCCTGTGTCTATTTGTTCTGGTAATTGGTTTAACAAGCAACAGCTACTTTTGTGATTTAATTATTTGTATTGTGTTTGAATTTTTTCTTGCCTCGTAGTTTCTTTTTCTATCTGGGGATGGAGTCTTCCTTCACTGCTTTAGTGTATCTGGCACTGTCCTTTGGGGTCTACTTCCAAAAGGCTGGATGCAAGCTTGGCACTGATTTTTTTATTACCTTTCTGGGAGGCATGTGACCTTTCCTTAAATCTGGATGATTTCCTTAGGATATCTTGTGAGGTGAGTGAGACCATCTGGTATCTTTAAGTGGTGCAAATAGATCTAAGGATTGCTTCTCCTGGGTGTGCTCTTTCTGGAGAGCTTAAATGACCTCTCTGCTAAAAGGTTTTACTTTATGAACAAGAGTTGGCTGCTGATAGTTATCATTGCATTTTAACTATTTTAATTCCTCAAGGTGCTTGGCACCCTACCTGATTTGTAACTCCGGCTTGCAGGTCTTTTTAATCTAATGTTTGGTATTTAAGGCAGCTTTTTGCAAGTAAAGAAGCTTTTTGTATTTTTGTACAGGTAATCTTTGACATACAACAGTTCATTTAGTGACCATTCAAAGTTACAATGGCATTGAAAAAAGTGACTTATGACCATTTTTCACACAACCATTGCAGCATCCCCACTGTCATGAGAGGCCAGGCGAGGAGAAGCGTCCCTTGATGTGAGTGATGTTGAGTTGGCCATGCCCACCCAGTCACATGACCACCAAGCCACACCCACCAACTAAGCCATGCCCCCAGAACCAGTTTTTAGAAAATTTGAATCCCACCCCTGGTCACAAGATACTCTTGTTAAACATTCTTCTTTTATTTATTTAGCCTGGGATTAGGAATAATTTGTTAGTTGCCACCTCATCTGAGCATGTGTCCACATACAAGTATCAATGATCATAAGATATCAGATATTATGATCATACGATATCATAAGATATTTATTGGACAACATCTTGAAAATGATTATTTTAAGAAAAAAGATGACTGCCTCCAGTTAAACTACCCCTAAATCAAATTGGAATGCAGAAGAATAAGTTGTCAACTCATAACACATTTTGTATACACGTTTTATAATTGGCAACAGAAAGAAGGGGGGAGCTTCAAAGGGTAGACAGCAATGTAGAATCGAAAGTACATTCCATTCATATTTTCTTCAAAGACTGATTAGATGACTGAAGCTTCTGCCACACAAAAATCTAATTGGAGAGCATGGTTGATGACTCTTGGCTATGGACATTTTTCATTGGATGATACACCCAGAGGGGTGGGGGTGGGGAAGCAGGATCAAGGGTGACAGTGAATTACATATCTCAGAGTTGGCTACACCCAGGTAAATGCCGGACGTAGAATGTTACTTTCAAACAAATCTTTTTTAGTTTTGGGAGTGTGGCTCGAGGCTCATGATTTAATTGGAGTAATTGCTGAAATCCTGACATAAGTCCTTTTCCTGGAGCCTAGGAAAAGAACTTATTCTCTAAAGAAGACTGAAGTTCACCAAGAGACCTTGAGTAATCCCTTTTATAGTCTTCCACACAGATCGTTGTGTAGGAAACAATAGCTCTGAATGTGTTGCTTTGAGGTCCATGGTGGGAGGAAGCCCCACAAATGTGAGTAGCAGTCCAAGCAACAGCACTGATTCCTAATGGTTGGAAACAAGGTGGCAACTTTTAGGAAATCAGAACAGCTGAGGTAGAAATTAAATGCCAATACTAACTGTAATTAGCCCAGCTGATTTCTTTGACTGAAATTGGCTAGGAAGGGGCTATGAATGAAATACATAAAATAAGAGATGGGGTTTCAAGGTCTATTTCCACCCTGCCAGTGAATATTTCTTCCACTCTTTGTGGCCTGTGGATTCAAAAAGGAAATGACATGAGAATTACAAGGAAAGTAACAAGCAACTTTATTCTTTTACATCATATCTATTTAATAAGCTTGATTTGGTGGTTCGAATCTCATCAGGCTCAAGTTGACTCAGCCTTCCATTCTTCCAAAGTTGGTAAAATGAAAACCTAGATTGTTGGGGGCAATATGCTGACTCTGTAAACCACTTAGAAAGGGTTGTAAAGCACTGTGAAGCTGTATAGAAGTCTAAGTGCTATTGTTATTTAGGCTGAAGTACAGGTGAAACTCGAAAAATTAGAATATCATGCAAAAGTTCATTTATTTCAGTAATGCAACTTAAAAGGTGAACCTAATATATGAGATAGACTCATTACATGCAAAGCAAGATAGTTCAAGCCAAGATTTGTCATAATTGTGATGATTATGGCTTATAATCATGAAAACCCCAAATCCACAATCATGAAAACCCCAAATCCACAATCTCAGAAAATTAGAATATTGTGAAAAGGTTCAATATTCTAGGCTCAAAGTATCCCATTCTAATCAGCTAATTAAGCCATAATAACTGCAAAGAGTTCCTGAGCCTTTAAATGGTCTCTCAGTCTGGTTCAGTAGGAATCACAATCATGGGAAAGACTGCTGACTTGACTGTTGTGCAAAAAACCATCATTGACACCCTCCATAAGGAGGGAAAGTCTCAAAAGGTAATTGCAAAAGAAGTTGGATGTTCCCAAAGTGCTGTATCAAAGCACATTAATAGAAAGTTATGTGGAAGGGAAAAGTGTGGAAGAAAAAGGTGCACAAGCAGTAGGGATGACTGCAGCCTGGAGAGGATTGACAGGAAAAGGCCATTCAAAAGTGTTGAGGACTTTCACAAGCAGTGGACTGAGGCTGGAGTCAGGCATCAAGAGCCACCACACACAGACAGATCCTGGATATGGGCTTCAAATGTCGTATTCCTCTTGTCAAGCTGCTCCTGAACAACAAACAACATCAGAAGCGTCTTACCTGGGCTAAAGAAAAGCAGAACTGGTCTGTTGCTCAGTGGTCCAAAGTCCTCTTTTTGCTGAGAGCTCTTTTGCATCTCATTTGGAAACCAAGGACCCAGAGTCTGGAGGAAGAATGGAGAGGCACACACTGCAAGATGCTTGAAGTCCAGTGTGAAGTTTCCACAGTCTGTGTTGATTTGGGGAGCCATGTCATCTGCTGGTGTTGGTCCACTGTGCTTTATTAAGTCCAGGGTCAACGCAGCCATCTACCAGGAGATTTTGGAGCACTTCATGCTTCCTTCAGCAGATGAGCTTTATGGGGATGCTGACTTCATTTTCCAGCAAGACTTGGCACCTGCCCACACTGCCAAAAGCACCAAAACCTGGTTCAATGACCGTGGGATTATTATGCTTGATTGGCCAGCAAACTCATCTGACCTGAACCCCATAGAGAATCTACGGGGCATTGCCAAGAGAAAGATGTGAGACATGAGACCGAACAATGCAGAAGAGCTGAAGGCCGCTATTGAAGCATCCTGGTCTTCCTTAACTCCTCAGCAGTGCCACAGGCTGATAGCTTCCATGCCACACCGCATTGAGGCAGTAATTGCTGCAAAAGGGGCCCAAACCAAGTACTGAGTACATAAGCATGCTTATACTTTTCAGAGGTCCGATATTGTTCTATGTACAATCCTTGTTTTACTGATTGCATGTAATATTCTAATTTTCTGAGAATGTGGATTTGGGGTTTTCATGAGCTGTAAGCCATAATCATCACAATTATGACAAATCACGGCTTGAACTATCTTGCTTTGCATGTAATGAGTCTATCTCATATATTAGTTTCACCATTTAAGTTGCATTACTGAAATAAATGAACTTTTGCACGATATTCTAATTTTTCGAGTTTCACCTGTATAATTCCATGGTAGAGGTTCAACTAAATACATTTGTAAGGATAGACTTTGGATCATGCTATCAAGAATGTTAAGAACATTAGAAGCTAATGAAAACAGACCATTTGCATGCTAGTTCTGGCACAGATTTGAAACCCAGTGCTAGCTCTTGAAGTTTAGTGTTTCCTCAGAAAAGATAAGGCAGCAGATTGTCTGCCTCAGAGATTATTCTAAGGACTGACTATGGCTATTCTAATCAATTTGTACAAGTTTTTGCCTCTATCATGTTTCTTCTGACCAAATTATAATTACAATCAAATTGGAATTTCAATATGATCTTGCTATTTGAACAGAGTTTATGTGTCTAAATATAATTGAGACTTTATTTTCACAATTGATGGTCACAGAATAGATTCAGTAAGCATGTTCCTGTTCTATCTTCATCACATATTCTTTGCACGCATTTTTGTCATATCTAAAAAGGCTACTATTATAGTAAAGGGGAGGAGGATCATAATGTACTTCTTCTCAAGTTTTTTGTGAGGACAAATGTGGAATATAAAAAAGTTTTCCTGGCAATGACACCATATTATTAATAGAAATGAACCATAAACTACAACTTATCTCTGATATGTGGTTCAATACCTATGGATTTTAAAGTCTTTTTTTAAAAAAACATGAAACTGATCTTCCAGAGACAACTTTTTTTTTAACTTTTAAAAAGTTGTCACAAGTTGCTTGGTACATTTTGAAATAGTATTTCAAATCACAAAATGATGTTATAATTCCATTAGCTATTTTGGGCTCATGATCCGGTAGTATAAAATGAAAACAAAACAAAATCAAATTGCAGAGAGAACACTTATGAACATTAAATAACAAAAGGTAATTAGACCATGACTCAATACCCATAATGGTCATTTGAGCAAATTTTACATCAAGCAAATAATTTCAATTTCCAATGTTTGAGATAGTTCAAGAATTCCTATTGACTTGCTTGTCTTTGCAGTATCCTAAAAAACCTAGCAAGAAACTGTAACTTTAAGTACCTTGGAAAATAAGATCATTATAAAATGGTTCAAATGACATACACAGACATGTACACACACACTTTCTGTGTCTTTCTCTCTCTCTCTCTCTCTCTCTGTGTGTGTGTGTGTGTGTGTGTGTGTGTGTTTGGTAAGGCACATGATTATATCAACTGGCCTTTCTTCTACCTGTGCCCTTTGGAAATGTTGGGGCCGCAGAGTTCATGCTGACTGAGAAATCATAGTTCTAACACATTTGTTAAGGCACCAGATTGGTGGCAAGCTGACATAAATAATGTGAAATTGCAATGTTTATTTCCATTATTATATTCCCTTTGTAAGATTTCAGCTTTTAAACAATCTGGTTTATTGAACAAGAAATAAGATCACCACCTTGTCAAGCTCATTTGCCCTCTTTTTCTTTGTCTCACTCCCTTTTCCTCAAAGGAGAGAAACTTGTTTTTAACAATATGAAAGCTGATATTTTCTGGATGCCAAATTTAACCAAATGCCAGATTGCAATCTTGTGTGACAAAATCACAGATGAACAGAATGGCGTACTGTATTGTCTGTGCCGAAAAGTACTTTTTATAAAAGGCACTGAAAATCAGCTAGCATTTTGGAACTCCTTTTGGTTTTCACATGTTCAATTGACACATTTGCATCCCACTTTCAGAGTGACACCTAAAGAGATCCTCTGATTTTATCCTCACAAGAACAGTAAGTAGAGATAATATGTACCAATTTGCACCAGGAGTGTTCCTGTTGCAAGAACAATGTGAAACTTGATTAGTGTACCTGACAACATGATAAACAATCTCAGATGTGGAACCAAAGCCAACTTTGAATAATATTACGGTAGCTATTTTTCAGTAAGGATGCCTTATTGAATGTGATGCCTAATGTGAACAAATTATCGTACCGTACAAAAGACAAGAAGATTGTAATTCCCATGAAATTCGAGACACCCAAATGGACAGGATTGTACATGGTCTCTTCTAATCATTATTTCAGATGTGTCAGTACCAAAGCAAATAAAAATAAATACAATTCACTCCTCCACCACCACCACCCATCAACAATAGAAATCTTGTTAAACAGCTTCATCTACTACAGCTGAGTCTTGCAAACCTGTGTTTTTAGAGAACTGCACTGTTTTCATTTGTCCTTAACTGATAGCATATGATTTGTCAGAGTATTATCGTCATCCAAGACAAAAACAGTTGGGTGTGTAATGGAAAAGACAATAGAAAGGAAAACAGGCAAACAACTCATGAACACTTCTCCTTTGAGCAAAACTCACACCATATTCCCAAACCACTTGCATTTAATTTTAAAGAAGCTTTCAAACATATTTGCCTGCATTGAGTTGCACAAGGACAGTGTAGGGAGAAGCATGTGGATCTCAGATCAGATCACAGAGTCTGTATGATTTGTATCCTGCTAAGTCAATTATGGCTATTTTTACCACAGGCCCAGTTTTCATAGTTATTGACTATTTCAACTATTTTGATAGTTATGCCCAGTTTGTTCCCTTTGCAGAAATACCCCAGCCAAATGGAATGTATGCATTGGTTAAATTGCATCATTCATTATTAGGGATGTGGTATATATGCCTAGTATTTAGGGCAGGAAAATGCATCACTCTCCCACCACAAAAGAACAATAGCAACCATAAAAACAACCTGGTAGATTTTCCTAAAATGTATACCACTAAACAAATACAGATATCCAAATAATGATTGTAATTTAAATAGAATTAGAATCAGCACGGTGGAAAAATGTGATCAAATGATTTGCTGCTGAGTCTTTTACAGAAGTTCTGCCTGTTGAGAGGCAACTTCATGTTTCCCCTGAACCGTATTAACCAGGGGTGGGATTCTACCAGTTCGCACCTATTCGCTAGAACCGGTTGTTAACATTCTAAGCAGTTTGGAGAACCAGTTGTTAGAAGAAATTACTGGCCTAATCCTGTAAGGAAGGCAGGAAGGAAACATTCTGGGGTTGCTTACAGAAACTGCCTCTCCGTTAACCCTTATTACATTCTTGGCAGGACTAAGCTTCCTGTCTCAGGAACGTCTCTGGAGGTTTTTTCCCCCTCCTTTGCTGGTACTTTGCTTGTGTGGAGTGACCATTCAAAGTTACAATGGCACTGAAAAAAGTGACTTATGACCATTTTTCACACTTACAACTGTTGCAGCATCCCCACAGTCATGAGAGGCCAGGCAAGGAGTTGCATGCCTCGATGTGAGTGATATTGAGTTGGCCACATCCAGCCAATAACATGACCACCAAGCCATGTCCACCCAGTCACATGACCACCAAGCCACGCCCACCACCTAAGCCATGCCCAAAGAACCAGTTGTTAAAAATTTTGAATCCCACCCCTGGTATTAACTGATCATTGTTTTTGAATTGGACACTTTTTCAAATATAGAATATTTCCAAAGAGAAGAGATAAAAGCAGATGACTTCAGTTGAACTTAGTGAGTTACAAGTTTTACAGAATGGTTTGGGATATAAAGTTGCTTTCCCAAATTGATCTATCTGTGTTCTGCCCACCTACCATGAAAGTTCATCAGCCTTCAACACAACTGCTTCTACCTGTTTTCCTCTCTTCTTCCACCCCTATTCCCTGGCAGTTCTCTGTTCCTCCTATTGACCTCAGGATTCCTGGCTCTCTTAGATTTTGCAAAATGAAACAGGTTTTGTGTTGTGAAACAGTTAAATGAGATGAAGAATATTTCTCAACCTACAGACCATGGGTAGCTCATATTAAATTACATTGCAATTAATTATTCAATGAAGATTGTCATTAATGTTACAATGAAAAATATGATCAATATTGCTGCTGTCACAGATGAAAAAATTACATATATGGATGACCATCATGCCTATAATTCATTAACTGGTTTATGGACAGGCATTTTCCAGGGGGAATATCACCAAATCATGCAGTGTCCATCATAACCAGCTATTGCAAGTCATATTGGAGAAAAGAGAGAAATACAAATCTAGACATCCATTTCTTATTGGAGAAATAGCTTAGATCAAGAACATTAATTCTGGAAACAACTCAGACTAAATGAATTTTATTTCTGTCTGTGTGGATGTAGGCTATAGACTTAATTTTAACTTCCGATCATTATTTTCATTTTTGCAGCTAGAAAACCACACAGTCTTTCAACATATTTTCCAATTGAATCCAACAGAATTTTATGAGGATGAAATGAAATACAAGGTGTAAATCCAGGCAAGACATTGTATTTCTCATGGCATTTTGCCTGAATTTCTTTTCTTTTCCTGACTGACAAAAATAGATTGAAATTTTAAGAAAGGAGTGTTTAAACTGCTGTTCTGTGAAGAATTGGGATTCATCACCCCTGATAATTTCCAATGGAAGAAAGGCTGTTGCAAGAGATCTATTTTTATTTCATCCTTTTTTTCTTCCATTTTAATAGCTATTACTATTTGTAGGTTCCCATATCTTGTGAACAATTGAGCACATGAATTCATAAATTATCTTAGAAGGAGATATACTGAAATGTTTGAAGACATTCATTGTGGAATGCTGCCTGAAAATCAGTCACAAAACTACTCTGTTCTATTTGTATGAATTCACCACTATGAATCTCAAAAAAATCTGCAGGGGAAACAAAAGCTGCATTTAGGTGTGAATATGCAATTGCATCTTTAGTCATTGATTAATATCCATGGATTCTTACAATTCTAGTGGCCTCAGAAGGAAAACTTCTACCTGACCTCATCTATTAAGGATGTACATTTGGAGGGTTTATGAAAAAGGGCCTTTTTAATGGTGGCCCCTTCCCTGTGGAACATCATTCACCAGGAGGTATGTTTAACCCCCACCTTGTTGCTTTTCCAGAAGGCCTTGAAGATGTAGTTTTGTCAGTAGGCCTGGGCATTCTGAATGGAGAATGAGCAGATCAAGTGAATGGGTTTGATTATGCCATGGGGATAGGGGTCAAGGGTTTTATGGTTTTGATGTTGTGGGTTTTTAATCCCAGTTACCTGTGTTGAGTTGGGCAGCCATATAAATTTGCTGAATACATAAAATAAATAAATGGATGTGCAAATAACAAAAAATGCAGAAAGATAAACAGGAATCATAAAAAGCAGCAGAATTTAAGGAATAAGAGCATGCAGGTATTTAGCCCAGTACTCTACATTCAATGGTGCCAACCAGATTCCCCAAGATCCCCAGAGGACCATCTTTCTAAAGCTAAACTTTAACTGATTAAAGTCATTTTGTCATGAAACTAAATTCTATTACTTATTCAGTTGAGCTTCTTATATCTCAACCATTGCTTTAAGAAATGCTGTCATTGTATATCCTGAATCCCCAACTGTTCAGGGTCAATGGATGACCTCAAGTACCATTGGAAATCATACAAAAATAACAATTATACATCAAGACCACATGTTGTGGTGAAAAATTCCATTCTTCTTATTGAAATTAAATCTTGTGTTTCTCAATCAAATATGATGTTGTAAAAATTGTATCTAGTGTTTTTAGTGTTACTCAAAGGAACAACTAGTTCTACTGTTTTTATCTTTGTCTATTCTATGTATAAGAAACTGTCCCTGTGCTATTTTAGTTTTAGATCTCTCTAATAAAAAAATTGTTTCTAGATAATATAAAGGCAAGAGATTTTTGGAATTATTCTGTAGTTCGAGCAAACTAAATCATATCCTATACAAAATCCAACCACAAGATACTAATTGTTATGTTTGGAGAATAATGGAGACCAGACATCTGACCAGTGACTTCAACTCTTTAATAACAGTAAATAGAACAGAACAGAGCAAAACTATGGGCAGCAGTAGCCCCTTTTATAGGGTTGGCTGCTACCCTATTAACCAATACTAAGTGCATCAAGTTCAAACTAATAACCAATAAGAAGTGTCCTAGGTTTGGCCAATCAGGGGCTTGTTATGAACCAATCCTTGTTCGTTGTTTAAGGACCAATCAAACGTGCAGGCTTCCAAAACCTGCTTTGCATTTAGGCTTAGTAATTTTTATTCATTCACAACACCCCTCCCCCTTGGGTTCCGTTTGAGGGGAGCTGTAACAAAATCTTCAAGATAGACAGGCCGTTTGGTCTGTCTGGATGATTTCCGTGGCTCCACCGGGTTTGTCCTCAAGTCCGGTTCCGGTGGAGCGTTTGGATGATCTTTATTAAGTTCCATTTCGCTGCACGGTGATTCCGTGCTGCTTCCGTTGTTTTTGTCTCCGTCAATCAGCGTTTCTTCGGAGTTTCGCAGTTCGGTTTCCCCCGTGTTCAAGTCCCATGGAAAAGTCAACTCCCTCCCCGCTTCAATCCCCGGTACTTCACTGGGCCGTAGGGTTTCCGTTGGCCTGCTATCCGTTATATCGAAGTCAATTTCCTCGATATTTCCTCCCCCCTCAGTTGGTGAACCTGGGGAGCCATGGGCGCTGGGTAGTAATCTCGAACGGAGTTGGTCTATGTGGCGTTTCCACACCCTCCCATCGTCTGTTAGCAGGCGGTAAGATTTAGGCCCAGTGAGGTGGGTAACGGTTGCGGGTATCCATAAAGGGTCGCCGGAGAAGTTTTTGGCAAATATTAAATCGCCTACCTTAAATTCCCGGCATTTGCTGCTGGAGCCGAAAGGCTTTTCGGGTGCGTATGCGGGGTGGAGCCGGTCGAGGTGCGATCGTAGTTTCCGCCCCATAAGAAGTTCGGCGGGCGTTTTGTTGGTAACGCTGTGGGGCGTGATATGCTGCAACAATAAAATTCGATTGATTTTCTCATCGATGTTTCCGAATTCCATTTTGTGGAGGGTCTTTTTTACAACTGTACCATGCGCTCTGCACGCCCGTTCGCCGCAGGGTGCGCGGGCGAGGTTAGCGCATGGCGGATGCCCCAGTCAGCAAGATATTGTTCAAATGGTAACGCTGTGAACTGTGGGCTGTTATCCGAGACGAGAACGTCAGGAAAACCATGTGTGGCAAATAACCTGTTTAATTTGTTGATAACTGAGTCCGTTGTAGTTGTGTTCATTCGATGGATCTCGAGCCAATTTGAATAGGCATCGACTGTAATAAGGAAAGTGTGCCCTTTTGTAGGCCCTGCAAAGTCAATATGGATACGGGACCATGGTCCTCTCGGAGTTTCCCATTCGGTTGGGCTTGCTTTAGGTGGGGCGTTGCTGACGTCTTGGCAACGTTGACAAGTAGCGACCCAGGCCTCGATTCTTTTGTCGATTCCCGGCCACCAGGCGTAGCTCCGTGTGAGTGCTTTCATCCGCACGATGCCCGGATGTCCATCGTGCAATACCGCTAAAACAGTTCGTTGCAGTTTGCCCGGGATTACGACTCTATCGCCCCACAAGATGCAACCCTTTTGAGAAAACAGTTCGGTTTGGCGGGCTTTAAAAGGCGCCCATTCAGGTGATAGTTGTTCTGTTGGCCAACCACGCTCAACCCAGCGTAGGATGTGTTGCAGGACCGGATCTCGTTTTGTCTCGAGGGCAATGTCTCTCGCCGTCAATGGCGGCGCGTGTAGAGTCTCAATTTGCAACGTTGTGATGGTTGGGGCTGGATCTTCAACCGATTCTGGAAGCGGTGTTCTGCTCAATGCATCAGCGTGGAGAATTGATTTCCCCGGGCGGTGTTGCAAGGTGTAGTTGTACGCCGCCAAGAATTCAGACCAGCGGGTCATTCTGGGGGACAATATATACGGGGTTGGTTTGTTACCCGCAATAATCCCCAGTAGTGGTTTATGATCAGTAATTATTGTAAATGCACGCCCATACACATATTCATGAAACCTTTTAACTGCCGCCACAATAGCTAAAGCTTCTTTATCCAGCTGACTATAATTTCTTTCAGCTTTAGCTAAAGTTCGTGAAAAAAATGCGACGGGAGCTTCTGCTCCGTTCGGTAATACGTGGGCAAGCATTGCTCCAACCCCAAAAGGTGAGGCGTCACAAGTAATTGTTAACGGCAGAGTCTCATTGTACTGCATAAGTACAGAATCAGAAGTTAACAATTTCTTTACTTGTTGGAAAGCGTTTTGTTCGCGTTGTCCCCAAACCCACGTTGCTTTTTTGTCTAAAAGTCTATGTAATGGTTTAGCTACCGTTGCTTTATTGGGTAAAAAGACGTTATAAAAATTGATAAGTCCAAGGAACGCCTGTAGATCTGCCTTGTTCCTTGGAGTGGGGGCCTTCTTAATTGCCTTTAATTTGTCCTCAGTGGGATGGATTCCTTGACTGTCCAGGAGGTATCCCAAAAACTCCACCCTTTCGGTACACAACTGGCATTTATTTTTTTTAACTTTGAGGCCTGCGTTTTGGAACCTTTGTAAAACTATGCGGAGTCGTTTTTCTAGAATGTCTCTGTTCGGGTGGCGATGAGCACATCGTCGAAATACGGTACGACCCCTCTTATTCCTTGCAACAGCCTTTCCATTAAGCTCTGAAAAATTCCTGGAGCGACGCTCACCCCGAACTGGAGCCGGTTGCATTTAAATGCGCCCCTATGCGTGACGATAGTTTGCGCCTCCGTGGTGGCCGGATCTACAGGCAATTGTTGATATGCCTGTGCTAGGTCTAGTTTAGCGAAAACTTTCCCGCCGCCCAGGGAATGGAGCAGGTGTTGCACTACCGGCACTGGATACGCACTTTGCTGGAGTGCGTGGTTTAGGGTGGCCCGGTAGTCTCCGCAAATTCTCAGTGACCCATCAGGCTTGATAGGCATCACTATTGGGGTTTCCCACCGGGCGTGGTCGGTGGGTTCCAGCACGCCCTGTTCTATTAGTTTATCGAGTTGTTCATCGATTTTAGGTTTCAGGGCGAACGGCACCCGACGCGGCTTAAGGCAGATGGGTGCTACCTCGGGTTCAAGTTAAATGAGATCGGGGTCCCCTTGTACTTGCCTAGTCCGTTCGCGAAAACGTCTTGGAATTCTTGCACGAGGGCTTCCTCCCAATCGTTGCTCTCGGCACGGTGGACTCCGGCTACAGTGATTCCAAGTGGTCTGAACCATTGAAGGCCTAAAAGACTAGGCCGGTCACGGTCCACGACAGTCAGTGGCAGTGCGACGGTGCGGTTCTTGAAAGAGACCTGGAATCGGCGGGACCCGACAATGGGAATTCGGTTACCCTGGTAATCTTTGAGTATAACCCTTTGAGGGTTTAGGTCTTGGCGGCGAATCGTCGGGATGAGTTGTTGAAGCGTCTTCCAGGACACCATCGAGAGGGATGATCCTGAATCCACCTCCATTACACAAGGTTTGTTTTCGATAGCGACCTCTACTCTGATTTTCTCGGCATCAAGGGATGTAGCGTGGCCTATGGTAATTGTTTGGTGGGTCTCTTCCCGCCTGGTTTCTTCACGCCTGGTGGAAGTGGTGGACGGTTTGTTTCTGTAGGAGTGGCTTCCCCATTGGTGATTCAGTTTGTCTCGGGGTATGCCGAAGAATCCTGAAGACTGGTATTCGGCCTGTCGGGGTTTGGAGTTTTGTTTGCTTCTGCAAACCTTTGCGATGTGACCTCTTTTCCTGCAAACGCAGCAGAGTGCGTCGAGGAATTTGCAGCTGGATCGTGGGTGACTCGCTCCACATCCTGCACAAGGTCGAAGTGAGCGTTGTGTGGACTGGTCTCGTTCCGTTCGGAGTCGGTTGACCTCTTCCTCATCGCTTTCTGACGGGGATTCTAGGTCTTCGTGGTGAGTCGATACCGGGTGTCTCTCTGAGCGAGGCGAGGTATCGTTGGCGAGTTGGCGTGGCGGTGCACTAGTGCGACGCATTCGGGCTGCCGACTTTTTGGTTGCCTCTGCTGCAGTGGCTTCTTTAAGGGCATCGGTGAGGCTGATGTCCCCCTTAGCCATGATTTTACTCTGGATCGAGCAGTCTTCTAGGCCCAGAACTAGGCGGTCACGGAGGGCTTCTTCTAAGTCAGAGAACCCGCAGAGGCCTACAAGGTTGCGGAGGTCTGCGACGTAGTTGGCAAGGCTCTCGCCTTTCCGCTGGTTCCTCTGGTAATATTCATGTCTTCTGACTAAGGTTGGCACGGTGGGCACGTAGTGGGCCCGTAGTAAAGGCTCGAGGACGTCCCAGTCCATCTCTTTTACTTCGGCTGGCTTGGCAAGTGATTTTGCCATTTTAAACACGGTAGGCCCGCAGTGAGTTAGAAATATAGCTCTTTTTTTGCTGGTTGTTGCATCTTTCAAATTGTTGGTCTCCAGAAACATCTGGAACCTATCCATGTACGACTCCCAGTCTTCGGTTTCTGGGTTGAATGGAGCGGGTGGTACGGCACCGCTGGCCATGTTGCCGTTGATAGTGCGTGTTCGACCACGTGCTCTGTTTGTTGCTCTGTAGATCAGTCAGCTCTTCGGTCTCCGGATCCCATCCTCATCGCCAGTGTTATGTTTGGAGAATAATGGAGACCAGACATCTGACCAGTGACTTCAACTCTTTAATAACAGTAAATAGAACAGAACAGAGCAAAACTATGGGCAGCAGTAGCCCCTTTTATAGGGTTGGCTGCTACCCTATTAACCAATACTAAGTGCATCAAGTTCAAACTAATAACCAATAAGAAGTGTCCTAGGTTTGGCCAATCAGGGGCTTGTTATGAACCAATCCTTGTTCGTTGTTTAAGGACCAATCAAACGTGCAGGCTTCCAAAACCTGCTTTGCATTTAGGCTTAGTAATTTTTATTCATTCACAACACTAATGACAGTTTTTTTTAAAAGCATCTTTTTTACAAAGTAATCAAGTTTGATTTTATAATCAGCAAAATCACATAACTTCTTTCACTTGTTTATTTATTTCACTTTCACTGGAATAAGTGTGTATATTTCCCCTATTTAATTAAATGAACTCTTGGCATGCTTCTTTTTAAACTAAGGACTTTTTAAAAATTCTAGGATGCTGGTAGTAGTATTTGAATGTGCAACTTCAAATACTAGCAGCACTCTGAAAATATACATGTTAAAATTAGATTGCCAATGTTTGAAGATTGAAGTGCTCCAGTTATGCTATTTTGCCAAAATTTCCATAATAAATCAGGATACTTGAGGAATTACCTCTTCCTGGTTATACCTACTCCTTCCATCAGATATGGTAGGAGAGGCATTCTGCCAGTCCTGTTTATGAAAAGTGTCATCTGATGGGACCCAGAAGGGGAGTATTTTCAGCCCCTGGTGTTCATTCTTACCATAGACCTTAGATTAGCTCCAACCTTACTGGCCTTTTAGAAGTCCCTGAAAATATGGCTCTGCCATTGTGCTTGGAGGGGGTCAGTGGACAGACCCTCTCCAGTGGACAGTGGCAGTGGACAGATTCTTCAAAAGTCATGTTGAGTGATGTCCTAACTGAATGTTGCCACTGACTTTGGTGTTGTTTTTTAATTTTTATTGAGGGTTTGTATGTTTATACATTTTTAATTAATTGTTTTGTGGTTTGGGCATTATTTTAATTGTTGTGAGTCACCCAGAGTTACCAAGGTGATATGAGCAGCTGTGCAAATTAAATATATAAATAACAACACTCTAGATAGAAGATTATTCGAATAGACCACATTAGTATGGGATCAGATTGCGGCCAACTATATGCACCCTAGAACCCATTACTATGCATTTTTAACCCTTGATGATAATAATTTGTAATCACACAATAGGAAGTTAAGAATAAAGAGAAAGGCAGTATGTTATAGGAAGTATATGTGATACGACTTAATGGCTCATATGAGAACAATTGAGATATTCTGCAATTGTTCTGCAGCAAATCTGTTTTTCATCACATTCCTGCTTTTAAGAATGATCTTAAAATGGCTTCTTTTTCTCATTAGCACATCCTAATTTGTCTCTGCCATTACTAATATCTTCAATGGTAGATTAGATAATAGAAATAGCAAAAAGTGCATAGCAGGATAGAAATGGAAAGAAAGGAGATTAATGGTGGTGAAGGTAGAAAGGGGGCAGGAAACTCAGTCAAGGACACTGGAAGGAAGATGATCACACTAGATGAAAAAACCCCACCATGATTGTTATAAAAAAAAAAATAATAATTGTGATAATGAGGACGCAAGTTAACAAGAGTAGGTAGAAAGAACAGATCCATTAAGAAACTAGAGTCAATGAAATGATATGTAAAACTTGAACACAGTGTATATGTGATGATGCGTGAATCATATATAATTGATCGTATTCCAAATGTGCAAATGAAACACTATTGCATGGATTTTATTATATTTTTCTATTATGCTGAAGTAGCAGCTTCCTGGAGCCTGCTTAGGACCCTATATTTCTAAATATGTGTTTTCTCAAAAGACAAACTTCAGTTTTTTCTTCTCTCACATTATCATGTTAAAATTATTGTGCATACACACATTCTTTAAAGCAACAATTATGTCGGAACCTGCAGGAAGGGTGCAAAACAGCTGCCAATACTCTAGTGTGCACATTGGTCTAGGAGATGTCTAAATGTGTTTTAACTGAACTTGTAGAAATTGTACCTCAAGTACCTCCTATTACCACTCAATTCGAAATAGCTGATATGAAGACTATCCCAGAATGGCAACAAATAGATCACCCCAATTTTCAATATGTCTTCTTAATTGTTGGCACAAGTCAAGTTTGAATCTAAATACAGTACATAAATTCTCTCTGGAAAGTGAAGGGAGAGTAAAAAAAGAGCAAGTTATTTATTAAGAAGTTTTCATATTCTCTGTACTTTTCTTGAGATGAAGCATCACATTTAAGCCATTCTTCTCTTGGATTTCTGTGAATAAGGTTCATTGCGAGAAGTGCCCTAAGTAGAAATGTGGACTTTGGCCAACCCATTCTGAGACACTCATTTAGGAATTGGCATTTGCACCTTGACTAAGAAAATGAGTCAGCATGTGATTTAATGACATAAAATGTGACCTCACTAGCAGAAGCTATTCCTAAAATGTCTAAGAGGCAAATGCATTAGTATGTTCAGCCACTATGCTGGCTAATGACTAGACTTTTTCAAGCATATGGGATCATTATTCCAGCATATCATCAGTAAGCTTTCCAGAAAAGCTAATTAAAGGTCCATTAAAATGCTTACCACAAAGTTGGGTCTTATCACTCCCGTTTGAGGAATTTGCTGAGTTTCTGCAGTTTTCTGCTCTACTCTTCTGGTTCTTCATGTGACTACCAAAGATGAACAAAGTTAATTAGGTGATCTTTAATTTTCCTTTCATCCCTATTTACTTCTTTTAATCTGGAAGTGTACATTTTTATTAATATTACAAAAACACTACCCAGTATTCAGTGGTGGTTCATTATCCATACCTTTTTTTTTCTTAATGCTCTCCTAATGATGACTTTTGTATTTAAAGTTCAAGCAATTCCTCATGAAGTTCAACATTAATTTATGGATTGTAACAAGACAGTGTTGAGATGATCAAATCAGGAGCTCAAAAAACAATGTTCCCAGGGAAATCAGTACTTCCAAGCAAAATATGTAAGTGTAAAAAACTCTTAAGCAAGAAATATTTGATCTGAAACCATTGCAGTTATGACTACCAAAACTGCACTACAAATCTTGAAGGTTGTGTTAACTTTGCAAGTCAGTGGATATTGAAGTCCTATAGACTTAAAGTTAATCTTTTAATTACACTATATATGATGCAGGCATTTAAAATGTAAAGTCCCTAAAGCTTTTCTTAAAAGGAAAGAAAGGAAAGGAAAATATGTGGAGTCCTTGGTACTGTTTCCTTTTTCTGGGGTTCTGGGTTGCTGTAGTACTTTAGTTCTTGTCTAAATAATGTGCTTACACAGCTCTTCTTAATGGAAAGTTGGGCTGTTATTTTGGTAACTGAATACCTACCAGTATTTAGTATGGGTTGTTTTTTAATACTGCATTTCTAATTTTCCATCATTTCCTCTGCTGCTGACATCCAGGAAGGGTAGTATGTTGTTGTTTTCTTCTCCTGTGAATTTATTCTTTTGAACGTGTTGATTATTTCATGGGTCTTCTGTCGTTGTTCCTTTTTCATTATGACAAATGTGTCTTCTAGATACATACCTTTGAATGTATGTGTGACTGTAATATGGTTTCTAGACTCTGAATTACAATTGCTGCCCTGAAAATGGTGATCCTATGGGTGATCTTCTGTTGTGTTGATATATTTGTCCATCAAACTGAAAGTAGGTAGTGAACCAGGAGATGATGAGGTCCACAATTCTGGGTATTTTGATCTTACCTTACGACTTGGCCAGATTCGGTGCAGTGTGTAGTACTGTTACTATGTACACTTTCATTATTTCTGGATCTTTGGACATAAAGAGTGCCATGACATCAAATGGAACCATAATTTCATATTGTTCCATTTTTAGGTCTTTGATTTTTGGGAAGCACTATAGTGAAGAGATGATACAATATTCATTCCACTCTGTGAGATATTCAAGCTTTTTTGTAAGTTCTTTGGCTCTGTTGTATGTTGGAGTATCTAGAAACAATATCATTGGATGAAGAGGTATGTTCGGCTTCTGTATTTTTAGGCATCCATAGTAGTGTGGGAGAATGGGTCCACTGTTTTTCGTTTGCCAATGCTCTTTTTTTGTGTGATTTGACCTTTCTTAATTAGAGTCATCAAGGAATCTCTTGATCAGGTTGTCCAGTTTCTGTATGGAGTTGGTGTTTACTTGGATGTAGATTTATTTGTCCTCCAGTAAAACTTTGGATTTTTGTATGTATTGTGTTCTGTCCATGATAACTGTGGATTGACCTTTGTCCGCTGGGATGATAGTAATAGTTTAGTCCTTCTTTAGATTTTTGAGGTCTGCTGTGTTCTCTGCTTTGTATTGGTTCTGATTCTGTGTTTTTCTGATCTGTCTTCCTACACCCAGATTAGCAGGGATTAATACCAGACAAACAATCAAGCAGAAAACAATAAATTAATCAAGGAATTATTAAGGAGAAAACCACATCCCTACCAACACTGGCACTGGCTACTTTTATAAATGGAGAGCACACTCCACACTCACTACGGTAGCACTGATGTTACCTACTTAAATAATGAAACGTCTGCAAGCAAACAGCTAAGCTCAGAGAGCATCAAGACTCATGGATCAACCATGAGTTACATATATTCTCTTGTATTAGGAAAAAATGTATCTCCCACTTTTTCATGTTTGTTCCTTTGTACACTGCTTAATGCAGGCTCTGGATAGAAAAAGACCAACACTAACACTTGTTTTATTGACATGTATGCTGTTTGAAGTTGAAGTATGCGGGCAAGAATATACATAAGTTGATTTAGAAGAAAAAGAATCCATTTTAGTTGGTTTTATTATTTGGAAAAACTCTGCCATAAGGAATAATAAGAACTGTGCTACAGAAATCTGTTTGACAGATGGCATCTAGATTTGTTTAGAATATTCACAAACTAGCTAGAGAACTATTGTCTGTTTTGACAAAAGATACAAGAATATAAACATCAGTATAAAAATACCTAGGCATATGCTGTGGATTTCTTAAAAACATATAAAACTGAGAATAACTCCGAAAAGACCAGCAGGAAGTAAGTGGGGAGAATGCTGGGCTCTCTTCCTCCCCAGTATTTTCTAAACCAGCTTTTCCTCTATTGTCATGTCCTTATACAAATCTCTTATTTGTAAGGGTTCCGCTTCTCCAAAAATGCAGCATAACAAATGCAATAAAATGCTATCTTCTGCACTGGATAAAGCCTTTTTGTATTTCATTAGAGATAAGAATTTACCTGTGGACCAAGGGAGATTTTAGTATATCACTCAGCAAAATTGAGTCTCCATAACAAGCCTTAAAAATCATAAATTAATAGTCATAAGTCAGCTGGCATGCACTGAGAAAGTAAAAAGAAAATAATAAATACATGGTGGAGTGATATACATTGTAAGATATTGCAGAGATGTGATGGATCAAAACGACCGCATTTCAAATCCCAGCTTAATCATGAGCATAGAATCAAACATTTTCCCTACAATAATGTAGGATAATCATTTATTGATGATCATGCCTCAAGATTTTACATATAGAAAGTCAGGCAGTCCATCAGGCAGTCTGAAAACTTTTTTTCCTAAGCAGTCAGATGTCTATACAGAATTGTAAGAAAACCAAAATTAACTGTATCCATAAGGATGAAAACAATGAAAATGTTTGGGATGGTAGGGCAGCTACCAGGGATTGAATATCCATAGCATAAAGAAGGATGGCAGCATTGGCTCACCCAAAGGAGCATTAAATCAATTCTGTCATTGGTTGACATGGACAACAACAAACTGGAACAGGAATAGCAAAGCTAAGTAAAGCCGGAATGTGACACTATATATGTATTAAATGAGTATATTGGTCAAGAATATGTGTAAAAAACTAGCAATGTGTAAATAGTGCATGCGCTGTGTGTGTTTAATTTTAATGTATATGGCGAAGGAATTGCCAGGATGGTCTTATAGTGCTTGACAAATTTTAACATGTAAACAATAAAAAAAATATTTTAAAAACCCTGCTATGTTAGTATAATGCATTTCCTTCTTTGTGCAGTGATTGCACTGGGGAAAATTAGCAAAATGCTGCATTAGCAAAATGCCATGAGAACTTTTCCAAATGGACATTAGCCAGTTAGAAAGGATGGCACCCCAGTTGTGATAGTGATAGAGAAATGTTCAAGTGAAAAGTGCAAATGAACAGTAGCATTCTTTGCAATTTCAAACAATAAAGTAATGTCAAAAACACCACTGGGTAAATTTAAAAGAAATTTTCAAACATATAGGGCATAGAGTGGGGGGGGGGGGACTTCTTTCTCAAAAAAAGACCTTCTAAACATTGCAAAAATTACTTCAGAACAGTATTAATTTAAATTTCTGTGCATGTTATACATTCTGGAATCTCTTCTGTGCATCTTTCAATATGGAACCCAAGCTGTGTTTTGCAGATTCGGAATATTTTCAGTAAGTATGATCTAGCTATGTGCTCAATCATTTTTGTAATGAGTTGATGTACCTGCAGTAACTTTTGCATTATCTAAATGTTCATGAAAAAACAAGCAACAGATCTGGGCAAATAATTTACCCTCAGAGTTAGAAGAAGAGAGTAAATTCGTGCAGAATTAGCAACATAGCTTTACGCCGCATGCACTCATTAGTCAGTTTTTATCTGATCCAATGCTTCTCAATCTCAGCAACTTTAAGGAAAGACTTCAACTTCCAGAATTCCCCAGCCAGAAATTGGAAATGGTAACTTGCACATCTTTGAGTTGTTGAGGTTGAGAAATATTGGCTGGAACCCTTGAGGATCTATTTTTTCTATTATCTGCTTCCTGATCCCACTTGAAGTAATGGCAGATGTGTTCTTCTAGAGACAACAAGTGCTGTCATAGACATCCTCAAAGCAATGGTGGGATTCAATTTTTTTTACTACCAGTTCTATGGACATGGCTTGAAGGGTGTGGCAGGGGAAGGATATTATAAAATCTCCAGTCAGAGGTGGTAGTTGCTGGTTCTCCAAACAACTCAAAATTTCCACTACCGGTTCTCCAGAACTGGTCAGAACCTGCTGAATACCACCTCTGCTTCAAAGGGAAGCGGAGTATGCTGTGACACATATGTCATAACACAAAACCATGAGTTATCTAGTAGCCTCATATTTCAGGACCAAACCTGTAAAGTCAGGATTTAAGACATAATATTACCATGTGCGTGTCAACACTTCAATATAATCCCAGTTTGCTGCAGGCATCTATGGTACCTTTCTTAAACATTTGTCTTCTTTTCACCATTTATTTTCTCTCAATCTTCAGGTTTTTTAGAAATGGTATCCCAACATGAATTTATATTAACAATTCCTAAGAAGACATAAACAGCCATATCTACTTTTGTTTTGTGTGTGCTTTTCATATTGTTGACTAAAAATCTGTCTCTATGGGTTTCATACTAGTTATTCAAATCTGGGGGGGGGGGGGGATTTTTTTAAACAATTTAAGTGTTTTAACAATTGACATGGGACAAAACTATACAAACTGCCAATCACAAAGGAAGAAAAAACCCAATTCCAGCTGTTCATCATTGTCCCTTGAAGGAATATGAAGGGTTCTCATTGTACAATTCTTGGATTTGTGTTGAATATATTTTTCACAGATTTATAGTAATTTCTTTGTGCATTGTGACTCTGTTAACAATTTTGAGAATATGATTGGAAATACACTATCATGAATAAATAACAAATAACAACATTCTAGCTATTTCCACATAAACTATGGATATTGCTCATATGTTATTTCTCACATTCAATCACTTTTGAGCCAAATAGCTATATAATCCTTCTTGCAGCTTCTGTAGATTGTAAACTCTCTTTTAGCTTTATACAGCAATTTCTATACAAATTGGTTTTAGCTCAGTAAGGATTTCAGGATTCAGTTCAGATCAGCTTCTGGTATATATCACAAATATGACCGTGACATGAAAATTTAAACAACCTAAACTGAATAGCAAATAGAACAAGCCAAGTCGTTGTTGTTTTCAATTTATGCAACTTGAAGAGAAATAAGCTAGGAGTAGAAATGAGGAATCTGGACAGCATGGGCAGACATGAATGATGGAGCTATTTTAAGGGCGCACTGATTCATATTAAAGTGGGCAAAATTTTCAAAAGTCCTCATGGTAAGTGAGACATTGGAAGAAATGATGCACAAAACTGAAGATGTATTTCCAATAGTGCTGATAAAGTACTTTAATACACATATAGAAAAATATCTGCTGATTAGATATTGGTTTTTCAGCTCATGAGTAGATTTAGAGCTTATGTGGAGACTCCTAAAACTGCATGGTCCTTGGTGCTTCCCATGCTTGATTTTTTTTTTATTTTTATTTTTGCAGATGCTTCCTTATCCAAAGTAGGTAATATCAGCAGTGCTATTTCATTTTATTTATTTGATTTGTCAATCGTTTACAAGATAATAGGTATAAGTATATACATAGTTATGAATACATGAAATGGATACATATAAGAAAAATAAAAAGAAACAATAGGACAGGGATGGTAGGCACGTTGGTGCACTTATGCACGCCCCCTACAGACCTCTTAGGAAAGGGGTGAGGTCAATAGTAGACAGTCTAAGGTTGAAGTTTTTGGGGTTTGGGGAAGAAACCACAGAGTCAGGTAGAGTATTCCAGACATTGACCACTCTGTTGCTGAAGTCGTATTCCCTGCAATCAAGTTTGGTGTAGTTAACCTTGAGTTTGTATCTATTGTGTGCTCTTGTGTTGTTATGGTTGAAGCTGAAGTATTCATTGACAGGTAGGACATTGCAGTGTATGATTTTATATACTATACTTAGATCAGACCAAAGGTGGCGTAGTTCTAAGTTTTCTAGGTCTAGAATTTCAAGTCTGGTGGCATCAGGTATTCTGCAATGAGTAGAGTGTAGAACTCTTCTACTGAAATATTTCTGGACTTTCTCAACTGTGTTAATATCAGATATGTAATGTGGGTTCCAGACTGATGAGTTGTATTCAAGTAGGGAGTTTGCTCTCAATTTCTGTTCTAGTGGCTTGTCCTGTGTCAGTGTTGGTGGGAGTCTTGGTTGGGCTGTTTAGTGTTTGCTGGTTTGACAGTTCCTTGATTGGGGCATTGTTTACTTCTTTTTTTGTAAATTTTATTTGAGTTTTCACAAAGAGAAAAAAAATACAAATAAAACATCTTTTTTGAAAGTAGCGCAATCCCGGGTTACATTTCTTTGTACAGACACAAATTCAGGTTCATGCTCATTTTTATATTCTATTCCATATCTTATTACTATTTTACATTTTCTGCATAGCTTCTCCCCTCTTTTAATTTTCTCAATTTTATTTTAATTATCTCATCTCAATTCAAATCATTGTATTTATATTTTTTGTCTGTCCTGTTTCAATTATCTATTATCTTTTCTCATTAAACAAAATTTCTGCTGTAGTTACTGATTGGAGTATGACACCTTTATATCTTTTCCCTAAAGTTGTAACATTCAATATAATACATAACTTCCATTCGGATTCTGCTTGGTACATTCTTAAAATACACACTGTATTCTTAAAAAAAGAAAAAATTATAAATGTATATAATTAAAACAACATTCCACTCCAATTCAATTCTATCATTAATATTAATATTCATTAAAGTCTTAACATCTTTAACATTACTTTTCAATTAAACATCATACTTCTATGGGAACAATTATAAGCTTTCCATGTTAATCCCCCCCCTTCACTTATATTTTATAAAACATTAACTAATTAAAATGTTCCCGTTCCTTCCTAATTCAATTTTCTCATTTATTTTATTTCACTTATTTTATTCACAAACATTTCACTAAATTACACTATTTTATCCCTCATTTTAATCATACGTTGTTTCCAATTTTCTAAAATTATTTCTATTATTAATATAATAATACAATCTTATGTACCTTTACAGAATCCCTTTTTCAGTTAGATTTTCACCCATTATCTCTAAATAGATCCTGTTTCTCTATATCTTGCTCCGGTCCTTTGTAGCTTCTTTTCCTTTCCTTCCTCCCTCTCTTCTTCTCTCTCCCCTTTTTACCCCCTTGTTTCTCTACCTCTATTTCTCTCTTCTGTATTCCCCTTTTCTGTTGCTTTCCAGTATTATACTTATTTTTTGAATTATTTTTCTTTTCTTTGGTTGTTTTTGTAAGTCTTAAATTCTCCATTCTCTTTCCCCCCTTTCCTTTTTCTTCCCCACATAGAATTACTTGTTCATTAAAGATGGCTTCTTCTTTATCCCAGTCTTCTTGTTTTGCAGTCTTTTCTTGTTGTTTCTCATAGTTCCAAATCTCCATTTCCAAGAATTAAAAAACGAAGCCAAAAGAACCCCTCCTTTCTTGTGCATCTTCTTTGTACTTTTTAAGTTCCATTTTCAATTCATCCAGAAGTGGTACCATTGTATAAATTTTTAAACAACCACCCGATTGATTTTAGTCATTCAAATATAATAACCAAAAATCCAAAGATCACCAAATAATCCAAATACATGCAAGCTGTTTCTTTTTTGCTCTTTTTTTTTCACTTTCTCTTCCTGGGGTTACTATTTAGTTGCAAAGTTTCAGTTAAAATGTATCTTTTAGAAGTCTTGTTGAAGTTTTACTTTAGATTCTTTTTAATTCCAGGCAGTCTCCTCCCTCTTCCAGATCCTGCCCTTATTCTTTTTCTCTCTCTTCCTGCTTATGAAAAAGAAAGTTTTTAATGTCCAGAAATCTTTATTATCCCTTTGACATTTTGTTTTATTTTCAGCTTAATTGCCTATTGATGTCAAAGCGGATTTTTCCAATTTCTTATTTAAGTCTCATAATTGTCAGTATAGGGAAGGAGAGAGAAGAAAAAAAAAACCAAACCTTTCCCTTTTCACTTTCCTTCGCTGCTTCCGACTCTTCTTTGGGAGCGATGTTATTTTTTGTAAGTTTAAATTCCAGGGTACCTTGGTTGTTGCTTTAACAATTTAACCCGGTCAGCCAAAACTTTCACTTCTTATCTTCCTCCTGCACATTCTTTTCCGGTCGAGTTCTTCTTTGTGGTGGCCATTTCTGACCACCACTACAACCGCCTTTGGGAAAGGGAGTAATGGCCAGCTGAGGAGGAGAGATGCGGCTCTCCTCGACCCTGCTGGCGGTCTCCCCCCTCTTCACCACCTGTACGGGGTGGCTTAGCCCCGAAACCAGCCGGCTCAGGGTGCTCCAGCGGCGAGCCCAGACAGAAACCGCACACGATCGCGGATTCCTGCCTGTCGCCAAAGCCCTTCAAACCGGAAGTCTCCGTTTACTTCTTGATTATTGGTCTGATGTTAATCTTGGTGTTGATTTACATTCATCTGAATGTTGATTGCTGGTGGAGAAGTGTTTGGGGCTTTTTCTTCCCTTTTCAGCTTGTTGATTGTTTTTTTTATATGTCAATGTTGTTTATTTCTATGTGCCTACTGATGGCCGATTTGTCAGAATGCTAAGCTTCCAGGAATTCTCTACATTTTTGGAATTTGGCTTGGTTTAGCATGGTCCCAGTTGAAACTATGGTTAACTCTGTCCACTGTAAAATTAAAAAAAAAAATTATCATGTCTTCTGACTCTAGTTGGCATTCATGGATGTATTCGGCTAGTCTTCTGAATATTTGTCCTACAAAAGTGCCTGTTGCAGTCCTTACACTGTATATTGTAGATGACTAAATATATTCTTTTGGGGCTGCTGAGTCTTTTAGTTTACCTAGGATGTTTTGTAGTCCTAACATTGCATGGACTCATCCATGTAGTTGCCAGGAGTCTAAACTTAACTTAACAACTTTTCCCATTCCAGTTCAAGTGCCAGCCAAGGGATGTCCTCTTTCTAACGGCATATAGCAGCCTTCCTCAACCAGATGCTGTCTAAATATCTTGAACAAATAATCTTACAATTACCTTTTGGTACCCCACAACAAGCAATGCATTTACACACAATGGGTAATTTCAATTGAGAGTTGTGGAGAAGGAATGGTCAGATCCTTGGGCAGGCACTCAACTACAAAGACTATAGCCTCCATCTCAATACAGATGGAGGAGTTATTCATTCAGAAGCCAGATAAATTATTTTTTACTTATTAATCAAATCTATATAGTTTCCCATGTTTCAAAATTCAACCCTGGGTGGCACAGAAAATAAATTAAGCAGAAAATATAAAAACACTAATTATAAATATAAAAATATAATAATTTATAATTAAATATCCTAAAAACTCAACACACAAATCATAAGAGATGGCAATTATTATTGCCATCTAAACAAGTCTGTGGTTCTGTATGAGCCTCAAGCCTGATCATATAACCAGGTCTTCCAGAATATCAAAAGGAATCTGACCAATCTGGGGAGAAGAATCTTCCATAAGGCAGGCTCTACATCAGAGAAGGTAAATCTCCTGGGACCCACCAAAAGTAGATCTCTAGTCAATTATACCTGAAGACATGTACTCTCTACAGGTAGACTGTATGGGTCCCCACTACAAGCGGGGAGAGGTAGTCCCTCAGATAGACCATTCCCATGCCATGAAGAGCTGTAAACTTGAATTGGACCCAGCATAATTTACTTTAAGTTTGGTAACAGAGCAAGAATGCAAGCTGAGAGCTTTCATGAACTCACAGCTCTTTCTGAAGATGAAGACCTGATTTGGAAGGCCTTTGCCAAGTTTTGGTTGGTGTATCACTTACAGCCCTTTCTAAATCAGAAGTACTGACTACAGCCACTGAGGCTTTTGTCACCTCTTGGTTGCACTACTGTATTTTGCTCTAGGTGTGACTGCCTTTGAAGACCATTTGGAAACTTCAGCTGGTGCAGAATGCAACTGCACATTTAAAGAGCCAGATGCCTTATCACCATGTTACATTGTTGCTTATGAGCTCCCTTGGCTAATGGTTTATTTCCATGTGCACTTCAAGGTAATAGTTGTTAATTATACAGTTCTATAAGGCTTGGGAACTAGTTATTTTCAAGTCAGACTAGGTTGGTTAGAATGTGTTCATCCAACACAAGCAAACAGAGAATGCCCACTGATGGTATCTGCCACTACCTCCAAAATCAGGAAGTCTGGTAAAGGACGTTCAGAGGACAGATGCTTTGAAGAGTAGTTCTTTTGGAACAGCTTTCTTTCAGAGGTAAAATGTATGATCTGGCTGTCAAAGTGCTTTTGGGAACTGGAGCTGGAATTACTTAATGTTATTCTCAGTGAAAAGTGGCACCATGGGCGTTTTGCATTGGCTATTATTGTGTTTGTTGATTGTACACGTTTTGTAATCCACTTAGAGCGAGCCAGATTGAAGCAATATAAAAGCAACCATAATATATAGGTATGTTTTTACCATATAGCCACTTATTATCTTTGGTAGACATTTCTGCCCATCCCCTACAGAAAAATAATTCCCAAAAGCACATAAAATGGCTTTTTTAGTTATGTGCAAAATCAAATTGCTTGTTTCTTTGAATGACTGATTCTTTTATTTACTCAGAATCATTAAATACTTAACACATTCAATTATGCTTTGTCATATTAGGAACTCCTTTTGGCAATAAACTCTCTAGCTAACTTTTTTAAAAAGTCTCTTATTCCCTTTTTTAAAACCCTATCATGTGTAGTCATACTAATTCAAAAAGTGATATAAAGGTCTGAGAGATATTTATCCATTTCAGATCTTTACAGGATAAATGCTTTTCCATCTGAATTGTCCAGGTGAAACAATCAAATATGGATATAATTTTAAAATGTCAATGTCTTCGATCACAATAATTATTACTTCCTATGCTTGATTTAACTAAGATATAACTTTAAAAAGTGCTCTTGTTGATCCCATTGGTGAAAAAAATTTTTTTCTGTTTTGAAGCAGAATAAAATGATAGAAGGGAAACCAAGTTTGGGTATCTTATTTTTTTAAAGCAATTCCTTCGTAAAAAATTGTATTGCTCATTGTATTGCTCATACAATAAGTAGGACAGGTAGCAAAAGGAAAAAATAGAAAGTGCTTTTATTTGTTTACTCTTAGTTTAGAATAGAAGGATTTACATAATGTTTAAGCCTGATTATCCTAGTTGTATTTAATTTCCTTTTAATTGGAATTAGGTTAGCCAACATAAACGTTTTAAGGTAAATTCACTGATGCCTAAGTGGAACTTCCTTCACAGAATCCATAGGAAGAATTCCTAACTTGTATATTGTTTCAAAGACCAATTCCACCGGGTGAATGAAACATTGGCTTGAATGGGACGAATTTTGGGTAGAGGTAAGGTTTTCATTGATCCCTGTGCGAATAAGCAGAATGGCACAGTATATAAATATATTTACTTGTATGTTTATTCATTCAACTTATATCTAATAATGTGAAGGACTATGGATCTGGCATTGGGAATGGAGAAGGAAGAATGAACCATTAAAGGGAGAGTTTCAGAAAATATTATTTAATCCCGAGAAAGTAGAAAGTGTGACAAAAAATTCAGATCAACCCAGAGGTGGGCTTCAAATAATATAACAACCGGTTCTCCGCTGGTTGCTGAGTGGGTGTGGTCATGGTGGATGAGGCCTAGTCAGCCTCCTGCACCACTCTGGGAGTGAAAATGGGCTGCAGGGGGCATCTCCCCTCACCAGGCTCCGGAAGCTCTCTGGAGGCCGGAAACAGACCCATTTCCGGCCTTCTGGAACTTCCAAGAGGCCCATATTTTTCCCTCCCCTGGCTCTGGATGCTTTCCTCAAGCCTCCAGGAGGGCAAAAATGGACTCTCCAGGCTCCAGAGACTTTCTGGAAGCCAGAAATGGGCTTGTTTCCGGCCTTTGAGAACTTCCAGGAGACCCATTTTTCACCTTCTCCAAGCCTCCACATGGGCCCTGCACTTACCTGTGATCCAAAATGGGCCATGTGGGGACTCCTGGGAGGGGAGGGTCAGCCGGGGCCAGCCAGGGATGGGATTTGTCGGTTCACCAAACTGGCCATAAACTTAACAACTGGTTCACCCAAACCGGTGCGAACTGGTAGCAGTCCACTCCTGGATTAAGCCCACCCTGATTTTATTTGGTAAAAGAGAAAGATAGAAATAGACCGCCAGGAATTTAGGATTTTAGTCTGCAGCAATGAACACATTCTTGCAATAATTGATGTACCTGATTTTGACCTGACTTTCCTTAAAGAGCTGACAAATTGTTACTGCCTGCAAAATCTCAGGTTATGATCTTGAGCACAATCAGGGAATAATAACAAAAACAGTTTTAAGATAACCCAGCCTTGAAAACTGGACTTCAATAATAGAAATAAGGAATTCTGGTCTGTATTCTTGAATGTTTGTTTGTTTGTTTGTTTGTTTGTTTAATTATTTAATTTATTGGCCACCCATGTTACCACAGGGTAACTCTGGGTGACTCACAATATTAAAAAGATAAAACTGTTATTAATCTACCAACCAATGTGAAACCCCTCCATTGGATCTCCAAGCTAACTAGAAGAACCAAGTCTTTAAGCTCTTGTGGAGAGCTCAGGAGGTTTGGGTCGGACCCACTCTGGAGGGACAAGATGTTCCAAAGCTATGTCTCTAATCTGATTGGTATTCCGTTGCAACAGCTAAGATGATGCACCGGTTTAACAATCTGAAAAGCTAATTACCTTTTAAAAATTCATACAACTATTCAGAAGGTTTGACCCAGAGAAATAATTGAGTTTCTCCATCCCATTGCTGCTAAGCAGCACTAGCATTGCTCTCTGTTAGCAGACCCACTCAGCAATTCTATAACATGACACATTCAGTGATTTTCGTGGTGGGACAAACCCATATAGAGGTCTAACCGAGCATATCCTTTTCACACCAGCATTGATTTTGCACATCTTCTAAAGAGACAATGCCTGAAACTAGCTGAGAAAGTCAATAATGCAAAGATCGTGATAATAACAGAAAGCAAAATCAATGTTTCCAACTATTATTATCATGAAGTATAGTTCATTATAGAAAACATTAAACTGGAACAAATGGCATCATTCACATTTCTGCACTGTCACTCTTGATGGCAATCATGAGAAATGATGCACGCACAAACACACATTGCAGTTTGGGTAGTTACTACCCAATAACCTTTCAATCAATGAAGTATTACAGAAACACTGAAGAAGATGGATGCTCGAGTCACAGATCATCATCACTCGTTCTTTCTGCACATACCGAAGGAAAGCTAAATTTGCCAAACTGCCTGTGATGTCCCAAGTAAGGTAGTTTTCACAGGCAAATCAGAAGCTTCTATTTCCACAAAAACCTGCAGCAAGAAACAGACAAGCAGAGTGCAAGCAAACTGACAATT
This sequence comes from Notechis scutatus, assembly GCF_049901735.1. Classification (NCBI taxonomy): domain Eukaryota; kingdom Metazoa; phylum Chordata; class Lepidosauria; order Squamata; family Elapidae; genus Notechis; species Notechis scutatus. Next base: position 83,179,940 of record NC_142009.1, on the reverse strand, counting down.
AAACCATGGTTTACATTAAACCATTCATTCGTATGCCACAATAATTATATTTTTTCCCCAAGGAACTCTTTTCAAAATAGGATGCTCATCTTACATTTCCTGAAAATATGTTAACCAAAAAAAGCCAAAAGAGGGAAAGGATTGGAAGAAGACGAGGATTATGGCAATATTATTTATTATTGCATTGGATTTTCATTTTAAAATATGATTTTTTTCATTTAAAAGTATTGCTTTGGCAATATCAGTGTTGAAGAAGAAAGATTCTCCTCCCCCCTCAAAAAATATTTTGTACAGTTGTATCTATCTGGCCTAAGACTGTACATTCACTCTAATTAACTTTTGCTGGAATTGGATATGTCTAGTTCAATGAAAAGAAGGACTAGGGGTGATATGATAGCAATATTCCAATATCTCAGGGGCTGCCACAAAGAAGAGGGAATCAAGCTGTTCTCCAAAGCACTTGAAGGCAGGACAAGAAGCAATGGATAGAATAGAATTCAATATAATTCTTTATTGGCCAAGTGTGATTGGACACACGAGGAATTTGTCTTGGTGCATATGCTCTCAGTATACATAAAAGAAAAGGTACATTTGTCAAGAATCATAAAGTACAACACTTAATAATGGTCATTGGGTACAATAAGCAATCAAATCATACTAAGAAACAGTCAATAAAAATCCTTAGGATACAAGCAACAAGGTTACAGTCATACAGTCATACGTGGGAGGAGATGGGTGAAAGGAAGGATGGGAGGATTAATAGTAATAGTAATTCAGACTTAGTAAATAGTTTGACAGTGTTGGGGGAATTATTTGTTTAGCAAAGTGATGATGTTCAGGAAAAACCTGTTCTTGTGTCTAGTTGTTCTGGAGTGCAGTACTCTATAGTGTCATTTTGAGGGTAGGAGTTGAAACAGTTTGTGTCCAGGATGTGAGGGGTCTGTAAATATTTTCACAGCCCTCTTTTTGACTCATGCAGTATACAGGTCCTCGATTGAAGGCAGGTAGTAGTAGTTGTTTTTCCTGCAGTACTAATTATCCTCTGAAGTCTGTGTCTCTCCAGTTGGGCTGCAGAACCGAACCAGACAGTTAGCGGTGCAGATGACAGACTCAATAATTCCTCTGTAGAACTGTATCAGTAGCTCCTTGGAGAAAGAACATCCTTTGTTGTGCTTTTTTGATGACGTTTTTGATGTTAGGTGTCCATTTTAGGTCTTGTGATATGATAGAACCTAGAAATTTGAAGGATGGAAACTAATCAAGGAGAGAAGCAACCTAGAACTAAGAAGAAATTTCCTGACAGAACAAATTAACCAGTGGAACAACTTGCCTCCAGAAGTTGTGAATTCTTCAACAAGTACTTAAGAAGAGATTGGATGACCATTTGTCTAAAAATGGTATAAGGTTTCCTGCCTGAGCAGGAGGTTGGACTAGAAGATCTCCAAGGTCCCTTCCAATGCTTCTATTCTATTCTATTCTATTCTATTCTATTCTATTCTATTCTATTCTATTCTATTCTATTCTATTCTATTATAATGTTAAATTGATGAAATCAGCCGCACAATTTCTACTTAGCATGGTATGTCCTTTGACCTTTAGATTATTTGAAAAGAAAGAATGAGCAGTTTCTGAAACTTCTGGGAGGCCAAACAACAAATTGATCTCCTTCATATATAGTGGGCAGAGTTGGACAAATGTAAGCAGGTGATTATGTGAAAGGACAATAATTCGTAAATACTTTCTCTACTGGCAGGTAGAAACCTAATAACATTCAAGGGGAGGGGAAATGAAGTTAGTGAATCCAGTAATTTCTTTCCTCAAGTTTGTCCCGCATCAAAACTCTAAAGCAGATTAAAACCTGGCCCTTGGACCAGCACAACTTACTGCTTATAAAGTATGTTGGCACACTTTTCTTGTCATAAAAAGTCTGGAAAAATATACATTAAACACCCATTTGGTTGTCCACAAACTTCCTTCAGGATTCCAAATTAAGTAGATTGCATGCCCTACACGGTAACAGCTGACCTCATATATTTGTCTTAGCCTCCATCTCTTTGGTACAGAGCATGACTGAGTCTTCTATTGGAACCAACATGCTACATATGAATAGAACGCAACTTTTCTCATTGAACTCTCCAAGACAAACTGGGTTTAAAAAGCAGCAGTTCATGGTATTTAAAGGTTTCAAGATAGCTCAGGTGTCATCATCTAATAGCACGAATTCCTTTGACAGTATCTAACTCTAGATCACACTGATCGCAGCAGTCCAAATAGTACAATGGAAACAGGCTAGTAACTTTGACCATTCTTGATTCAGGGAATCTTTCTACATCACCATGTACCCCACAAAATGCCAACTAATCCTGCTGGGTTTTACCAAAAGTAGAAAAATCTGGATATCAGTCGGTTTAATGACAGCGATAGGCAGCAGTAAATCCCTGATGCACAATAGGCAGCTGTTCACTATTTTAGTTATAAACAAACACATTTTTTTAAAAAAATAGTATACTTTGTGAATGTTAATCACATCCAAAATATCATCGCAGGCCTTGGAGTAACAATTTAATTAGTTAATATTTCAAAGCCATGCACTTTTTGAGCAAGGAGAAAAGAAAACAGATGTTATACTTGGTCTATTCAGATGTTCCTTGCCAGTTATCCAAGGGTGCAAGTAATGACACAGGTATTTCCATTCCTCTGCAAAAATAAACTGCAGAGGATTATGAGATGTATTCTGGGGCAGACACTTAGTTCATACAGGGTGATGAGAATATGAGTTCATCCTAAGACATCCACACAATTATCTCTACTTGACATCTCATATAATACTGCCCACAAATTGTTCTCTCTCTCTCTCTCTCTCTCTCTCCCATGCATATTTGTTTATTTCTGACTACAAAACTGGTAATCACGGATAAATATGGACTTTTCATAAATTATGCAACACTGCCCTATTCTAAGCAAAATCTCAATTTACTGTATGATTCCCCAATGTGGACAGCCCAAAGGTAGGAAGGGAGTCTTTGTGGACCTCTTGAAGTAGCTCCAATCAGGTTGACAGAGCTGGTGAATTTTGCTTCAGTCAAGCAAAATCTTCAAAGTTCAAGCTAAAGTAACAGCGTTTTTAAAAAAGCAGTGACTTTGTTTCACTCAGCTACAGTGCTTGATGCTGCTTTTCCAATAATAGCCCCAAGTAACTTTCCATTCAGCCTGTCATTTTTCATGCCCAGTGTGAAATTGTTGTATGATTTACTGCTCTGTGTTCTAAGAGCCATTGCCCAAGACACTCTTGCTGCCCTCTCTCACTGATTTACTTAAATCTTTCTTACGTTTGTCAGCTGCAGGTAATGGACATACTTCTGCATAACAACAGATAATTTGAGTGGAGAATACGGAGCAATGCTGTATAAAGCTAGTGACTGAGATTACAGTGCTTGACCGATGAGGCTACTGTGATTATTGTCTGTGCTCATGAGTTCCATTACTGGAAGAAGAAGCACACAAAAGAGACCAATTCCCCAAGCAATATATAGGGCTACTTTACTTCGGTAAGAGCAATTTCAGAGGGAGAAGTCCTCTCTTGGTTAAAGGTACAAGGATAATGGGGTAACCACTTCACACAAATATTTAGTGCTCTGCACATCAAATGCCTCTGATTATAATTTCCCTGCTCTGTTGGAACCCGGCAAGGTACCCACTTTAAAAAGATTCTTTATCTGAGAAAACTAAAGTTCACTTGGGACTACTCTTCAAAAATCTCTATCGTATCTGCTTAGCTTTCCATTGCTGGGTATTGAGTCTAAGAACTAGGAATGCTGATGGAATTAATTCTTTGCAAACTGACATAATTCCCGCTTTCCTGCAGAAATGAAGACTGGGACACAAATGTCCTCATTTTACCTCATACCAAATGTCATTACACAGTCTTCAGTTCAGATTGAAATGTAGTGTCTAGAAATACCTATTACCTTATTAATATATATTAGGAATGTGCATTATGAGAGATGAGAGATATTTAGATTTATCTTGCATTTATTCCCATAAACAATCACTTTAATTAGTTTTAATCGTATGTATCATTTTCTTTGTATTTTTGTTTAATTATTTCTTATACTCCACCAAGAGTCATGTTGTCTGAGTTAGGTAGCCATGAAGAAGGAGAAGGAGGTGAAGAAGGAGGAGGAGGAAGAGGAGGAGGGGGAGGAGGAGGAGGAGGAGGAGGAGGAGGAGGAGGAGGAGGAAGAAGAAGAAGAAGAAGAAGAAGAAGAAGAAGAAGAAGAAGAAGAAGAAGAAGAAGAAGAAGAAGAAGAAGAAGAAGAAGAAGAAGAAGAAGAAGAAGAAAGAAGAAGAAGAAGAAGAAGAAGAAGAAGAAGAAGAAGAAGAAGAAGAAGAAGAAATTCGTTCAGTCATGTCTGATTCTTGGCAATTCTATGGATCAGGTCTCTCCACATCTTCCAGTCTTGGACTACTTTGAGTTTTTCTGTGCTCTGGTTAGTGTCAGCTTTGATGGGGTCCAGTCATCATGTTCTTTGGCTTTCTGGCTTCCTTTTACCATTAATTCTTCCAAACAGAATTGCTTTCTCCAGTGAGTTCCCCCTGCAAGACATGTTCAAAATAAGTGAAATGTAGTTTTGTGATTTTGCGTTCCAGTGACATGTCTCCAGGGGTGGGATTCTACAGGTTCACACCTATTCACTAGAACCTGTTGTTAACATTCTAAGCAGTTCGGAGAACTGGTTGTTAGAAGAAATTACTGGCCTAATCCTGTAAGGAAGACAGGAAGGAAACATTCTGGTGTTGCTTACAGAAACTGCCTCTCCATTAACTCTTATTACATTCTTGGCAGGATGAGACTTCTTGTCTCTGGAACTTCTCTGGAGGTTTTTTTCCTCCTTTGCTGGTACTTTGCTTGTGTGGAGTGACCATTCAAAGTTACAATGGCACTGAAAAAAGTGACTTATGACCATTTTTCACACTTACAACTGTTGCAGCATCCCCACAGTCATGAGAGGCCAGGCGAGGAGATTCATGCCTCTATGTTCTTCCACAAAGTCAGCAGTGCAAGAATGTAATTGCGTGGCAAAAACAACTGTTCCCTGAACTCCCCTTTGCTAAATTTGGAGGCTAAATTCAATCAGCATTGTATGAAACAGAGAGATTTAAGCTCCACTCAAAGTTCAACTCTTAACATAACCTTAGCCACAAAGTCACTATTCATGTCTCCATAATATATTTTTAGCATTACCCTGCCATTTCACCTTGTGCAGCTATTTAAAGATCAAAAGGAATTTCTTTTGCTAAAGGCAAAAAAGGTAATGCATTTTAACAGGGCGGGAGGAGGAGGAAGAAAGAGAGAGAAAGAGAAAGGTAGAGTGACTAAGGGGTGAACAAAAACATTCAGTGAATGCTACCTATTCATTCTTAAGAATTTAACATTAGACTGTCAAATGTGCTTCCTCTCCGATACCATCAGCATAAATTACAAAACTAAAACGAGATCAGAACCAAGAAAAGGTGAATTCAAATTCCAATTCAGCCATGCACAAAGTAATATTGACCTTTGCCTCTCCCCTGCCCATTTAATCTACTCCACGTACTTAGAAGATGGTAGAGTGACAGCATCCTGTCCCCCATGCCTGAACTATTTAGCAGGGGATATTATGAGTGTGACAGGAAATATAAAATAAGGGACAAATAATGAAAACAAAAACCTGAAGAAAAGGACAGGTTTGACTTTTTCTAAAAACAATGTATGACTTGTTGGATTTAACCACATGTGCTATGAATTATATCACTTGAAGGGACAATTGGCAATATTAAAACCAGGACTCCAGCAGGAAAGGGGCAATCTAGGGGAGAGATTGAGAGAATCTTCATACCCCACCATTGATATTTTCAGATCAGAGGCTGAGGAGGGCTGTATTCTTAGCACATTGTTGAGATAAAACAACACCAAGGCTCCACCTTACCCCTTCCATTTTCCTCAAATTCCAATCTGGATGCAGAAGCTCCATGTTAATATTTTTATTCTTTAAAAAGTGATGCTGATGTGTCTTCACATACAGTCACTTGTGGGATTCAAATAATTTAACAACTGGTTCTCTGCCCTAATGATTTCTTCCAACAACCAGTTCACCAAACTGCTCAGAGACTTAACAACCGGTTCTCCCGAAGCGGTGCGAACTGGCTGGATCCCACCACTGCATACAGTATATCACAATGTCTTAAGTATGTTTTGGTACACTGCACATATCTCCTAGTTGGTGGAATATGGGCAACAGTGTTCAGTACTGTCCTTGCTAGAAAGTAAAGCAACATGTGCCTTAGATGCAACTAAGACCAATAATTTCCTCTGGCCTACTAAAAAGTATAGTGTAACGTAAATCACAGATACAACTTTGACTTACCAAAGGTGGAAGTCAATATCTGCGGGTCCATCTGTGCAATGGAATGTAGTAGTCTGTACTCTCGGAAGGGCAGGTTGCGTTTCCAGAGGAGTAAAAGGCAGCTCAGTTCAGAGAGTTTGTGTGAGAGAAAAAGAGTGAAGACAGATCCTCCCTAATAGTTCTCAGAGAATATGCTTGATTTAGATAGTAGAGTGCTTCAGTTTGGCAAGATTCTGTCTATAGGTATGAAATAATTCAAAAATCTGCTTGGAAGAATCAATGTTATAACTTTTTCCCCATTTGAATCCTCTCCCTTCCCTTTTTTTGTTGTTATTTTGCATTTAGTTTTTCTTGACATTTCATAAAGTTATTTTAAGTGAGAGGGAAAAAAAGGAAAAATGACTGCATGGCATTCTTGGTTTGGGGGCCTGACAATCTGCAGACAATATGGATATGGAAGATTTATTTATTCGTATAATTATTCTTATAGTATTTATAGCCAGCCCCATCCAAATGGACTGTGAGCAATGTATAACAAAGTTTGAATATGAACCAGTTATAATCAATCATGTACAGATAGCGAAAATCATCAATAAAAATCTAAGCCATATGCCTTAAGGGCCAAATGCCAGCTGAACTTGTAATATACAAAGACTAAATTTTTCTGATCTCATGTCTTCAACTACTTTGGTTTACTACTTCTTTCTCCTTTTCTGTGCTTCCCATAATATTGCTTAATCTAAAAAGGAATGTTATGGTGGGTACATATGTATATATGAATGCATATCATCCAGGTTTGTTAAAGAGTTATTATAAAAATACAAATCATGGCATTAATAACTAGAATGCACAGTTGTTCTGCAATTTAATATTCAGTAGATCTTAAAACTTGCTTTTGTTTTGCCCTTCTGAATCTGAAATTGTACCTGTATGCTCTTTGTTAGCTAAATACTGGTGGTGTGGAAATAAATGGAGGAATTGTGGGGGAAAATAGTTTTTTTTATGTTCATACATTTTATATCTTTCATTTTCACTATTTTTAAGAATCTCAAAACAGGGAAGCAATTCAATTTGCTTATTTTTTTTAAAAAAAACCACTTAATTAAAAATCCTTAATTTAAAACTAGTTATAAGTACCATAATGAATGCTACAGGCTTTCCCTTTGATGGACATATATTTTAAATCATAAATTCTTTAGAACTGTCAATATGCAGCTAGACAAGCACATACAAAAGTACTAGCTAACCAGACAGCTTGTAAGCTGATGCGAAAAGGTGTAGGGCTTATTACTAACCATACCTGAACAGAATTCCAGAACCGGAGCACATGAATCACAACTGCCCTCACACAGATTGTCACATAAACAATCACTGAAAGATGTGATGCCCACGAGAGGGCACCTCCACTAGAGCATATTTGATGGGAAAGTGCAATAATGGAACATTTATCATATACAGCTTTGTCATATCACAACTACAGTGTCTTAAATAATGCCTGATGACAAACTGAGAGCCAATGCAACTTCTTCAAAATAGAATACATGTAAATTGCTACTTTCTGCAATCTAACCATAGCATATATACTACACTGGCTGAAGTTTCTGGATACATGTCAAGGGTTATTCCTCATATAGGACTTTGCAATAAGCCACAAATCTGATGTTCCAGAATAGGCTAGATTTAATTCACCTCAAAATAAGATTTCTATTGGATAGCAGTGTTTCTCCCCTGTAGGAATTTAATCCCAGATTGTTCCTTCCAATCAAGGTCATGATTAGACTTGGACAACAGTCAGTTATTATCAAATGTTCCCTTAAAGGTCTATGACAAATAGCAACCATCAAGTCATTTCCTGTGTATATAAAATAACGTAGGGAACAAAGCAGAACACTGTAACACATCTTTTAAAGATGGCAGAATACATTTAGTAAATCAAATCACTGTTTATCTAACAACAAAGTGAAGTGAATACAAAACTTAAAGTAATGCAAGACAGCCTGACAGCAAAGGCCTTAACTGCAGATCAATAATATGAACTCTTCCTTATTAAAGCTGATTTGCCTATTTTATTTTATATCTTATAATAAAATGTTTAAAACTTATTAAAGCTGATTTCCTAGTGGTCAACCAATAGTCCTTCTAGAAAGAACATGATCGGAAGGTCTAGGACAAGGCTGTCAAACTCAAGGCCCACAGGCCAGATTTGACCCGCGGAGTGTTTAAATCTGGCCCGCGGCGCTGGCCTGGAAATAGCAAAGAATTGGGCTGTGGTGCCTCTGGAAGCCAAAACAAGTCTTGTGGGTGTCCCCCCCCCACGCATTTTGGCCAGCAAAGTGCTGAAGGAGGCCATCCAGGCTGAAAATTGGCCGCCGGGGTCTGTGCATGGCCCTCTGTGCCCCATTTTGGCCAGCAAAGTGCTGCAGGAGGCATCCATCCTTCTCTCCCCCCCGCCACCAGCCCATGGAGGAGAAGTATAATGCTGATCCAGCCCTTGAAGAAATCCAGTCAGACACCACTGGTTTGGACTTCAAGATCCAATCCCACAACTTAAACAACTTAGAATTACACCACCTTTGGTCTGACCTAAGCATAGTACATAAAATTATCTGCTATAATGTCCTACCCATCAATGACTACTTCAGCTTCAACCACAACAATACACGAGCACACAATAGATACAAACTTAAGGTAAACTGCTCCAAACTCGATTGCAGAAAATACGACTTCAGCAACAGAGTGGTCAATGTCAGGAACACTCTATCTGACTCTTTGGTCTCTTCCCCAAACCCCCAAAACTTTAACCTTAGACTGTCCACTGTTGACATCACCCCGTTCCTAAGAGGTCTGTAAGGGGCATGCATAAGAGCACCAATGTGCCTACCCACCCTGTCCTAATGTCCCCTTTTATTTGTACTCATTTCATGTACTCATAATCATATTCCTAATTATATCTGTTACCTAAAAGATCCTTGAATGAATGAATGAATGAATGAATGAATGAATGAATGAATGAATGAATGAATGAATGAATAGGTGCCACCAGATTCCTTTTGAATGAACTAACTATGAAAAGTTGTGTTCTGCCTTAGCCATGAAGGCCAGCTGGGTGATTTTGGGCCAGTCATTCTCTAGGCAGCTAAACTCATCTACCAGGATTGTTGTTGTGGAGAAAATAGGAGGAAGAAGTGTTGGATATGTTCATTACTGTGAGTTATTTGTAAAAATAATAAAGGTGGGCTGCCTTTATTATTTTTACAATACATTTGTAAATAAATAAATAAATTTCCTTCACTTCTGAAGCTTTTTAATTTCTTTAAAAATGTGAATGTACAACATGATAACCCTTTCCAGAGAAATAAAAATGGCTCCAACATTTCCACAAAGGCATTGATCAAATGTTTTGTTTTTTTAAAAAAAAATCTGAGAGAAATGGGATATGGTTTGAAACTATAACAGAGCTGAAAGCAAGGATTATTTCAAGTAATTCTCCTTGAAGCAGTAACAAAAGAATGTTTCCTGGAGACGAATGAAATGTCAGGTAATCAGAAAAAGTTGTTTTAAGTGTCCTTGAGAAATAAAAAGAATTTCTTTGGACAGATTTTCACTGCGACACTTTACAGCTTGCAGACAATTTGTTATATCACTTATAAATATAAATAATTTGGGGATTTTTTTTTCAAATATCAATACAGTACATCAACACTCCAAGATGGATATCATAGTGTATCTACCCAATCAACTATTAGATTATTAAGATAATTGAAGATGTCATAATTACCATTATTACTAAATTAAAGAATTGGAAAGTCACTAGCAGGAGATCACTATGGTAGAAGTGGGGCTGTGATTATCTTCCAGATGTTTCTGGGTTTCAACTCCCGGCATCAAACACCTTTGGCAGTGCAATTGGGACTTCTATGAGCTATGGTTCAAAAGGCATATGGTTTCCTACATTGTTTTTAGCCAACTAGACAACGGGTCAAGTTTTGCTTAAATACTTTCAATGAATGAAAGTCAATCCACCCATAAATGGAAAAGGAAACAGTTTTTAAATGATACTTAGCCATAATTTATTTCTCTGCATTTTTCACTTGTTTGTCTTAACCTTTGCTTCTGGAAAGATAAAGAACGTGTGCCTAAATTCCGCCTTTTGTGATACCACCTCTTGATCTTCCACCACGGACACCAGGAACACCCAAGATTCATTTAATATCATATAGACATAAATAAATAGATTCTTTTATATAAGCAGCAAGGCAATTCAATGGAAGCTGCCAATGTCTGGTGCCAAATGCATGAGAAATGGGGAATGGAAAAAAAACCTCAGCATCTTTATCATATACTCATTCATAGACATATGGATGTTGGTATATACTTAGAAATCATGACAGATCAAGCTGCTTAATTTCATCTTTAAGAGAAAGTAAAAAAAAAACTATACAGAACTAATGACCTTAGTTATTAGAGGGGGGGGGAAGGGGGAAGAGAGTGTGTGTGTGTGTGTGTGTGTGTGTGTGTATGAACATCCTTTGGAGGCAGCAACCCTCCAGGGCTATGTGACAGATGGAAACAAATCACAGAGCAAAAATATACAAAAAAAAAAACCCCTAGCAGCACCAAAAGAAACCCAGAAACAAAACAGCAAATTGTTATTTGAAAACACAAGAGCCTACATATTTATTTGCTTGTCCCTTTTTTCTTTTCTTTTTCTTTTTTCTTTTTGTCTCTCTTTGTACATGCCACATATTGGGTTTTTCTTGACTGAAATGAGAGTTTTATTATGTTCGATCCCCTGGAATATAGCAGACAGGAGACAGAGTGCATATGGCAGTAGTGATAATATAGACATAGATACATAACTTTTAGGCATGAAATGATGCATTATACAAATAGAATTCTTTTGTTTGTGTTGCTGCTACTACAAAGAGATTACAGGTAGTCCTTGACTTACAATCAATCATAACTGAGCCCAAAATTTCGATACAGCTGACAGGGAGTAGAGGTGTGGCTCCAGAGGTTGTAGAGAAGAATGAGGAAGGGCAGAGGCCAGCTGGGCAGTCAGAGGAAGAACCAGGCCCATCCCCTCTTCATCCTAGGACACGCAGGGAGGAACAGAGAAGGAAACAACTTGGCTTATTAGAGAGGAAGTGGCCATGATCCCCCTCACTGGTTGCAGCTGGGGAGAATAATATATAAGAGAGACGGTTAAAACACAGCATTGCCAGAAGCAAAGCGTGTTTTATTTTGGGCTGAAGTTATCTTGGTTGGTGTCCTTCCAACAGACTGTGCCTTGCTATCTCCTTGAAGTTGGTAATTACTTATCCTGGTCCTTTGTGGAAATTCCTTCATTGTAGTTTCTTTTGGTTTTTTATTTCACCTTTATCTGCTCATTGAGTTTAGACTGTATTGCTTTCTTTTGAAGATTATTTTTGAATAAATTTAATCTCCAGCTGAGAATTATTGAACAGTGGGGCCAAATTGGAGGCATTAAAGGACATTTATTTACGTTTTGGATTTTGTTACGTTTGTGTTACACTCTGGGTCATCACACACTGCAGTTGTTAAATTGGAAACACAGTTGTTAAGTGATTTCCCCATTGACTCTGCTTGTCAGAAGGTTGCAAAAGGTTATCACATGATCCTGGAACACTGCAACCATAATTAATATGAGCTGGTTGCCAGGTGTCCAGATTTTGATATGTGACCATGGGGATGCTGCAACCATCATAAACAGTGATGGGATTCTACTGGTTTGGCCCGTTTCGGGCGAACTGGTACTAAAAAATGCTACCCAGCTGAACCAGTAGTAAAAAAAACATCTACCTGTTCGGCCAAACCGGTATTTCTACCACCCCCCCCCAGGAGGCTTCCCTGAGGCCCAGGAGGCCAAAAAAACTGAGCACGGGGAGAGAGCTGCTGCACAAAAAAAGAAGCCACACCCACCCAGTCACATGGCCACACCCACCTAGCCATGCCCACCTAGCCACCCCCACAGAAATGGTAATAAAAATATTTGCATCCCACTCCTGGTCGTAAGTGTGAAAAATGGTCATAAGTTACTTTTTTCAGTCCTGATGTCACTTCAAACAGTCACTAAATGAATTGTTATAAGTCAAGGACTACCTGTAACTCATTAAACAACACAGGGACATAGGACACTAGTACAGGGCAACGCATCTGCCCATCTTCTGCATTGATTCAGATCATGGATTTCAGAGAAGTGATGTGAGAATTTTCCTGATCATCATTAGTCTTGATGAAGCTTCCACCAAAACAATCCAAGCTAGTTCATGAAATACTCTTTCCAAACTCTGACACGAAGCAATTATTAGAGTTGACCACCTTAAAAAAAAACCAACCCCCAAAAATTTATTCCCCCCCCCCCCCCCCCCCCCCCCCCCCCCCCCCCCCCCCCCCCCCCCCCCCCCCCCCCCCCCCCCCCCCCCCCCCCCCCCCCCCCCCAAGTCAATTATTATTGACTAATAATAGTCAAGCAATTATTAGAGTTGAGCCCCCTTGGTTCATATCTGTAGCTTCCATGAACATATTTCACCAATTTGTAGGGAGGTCCTTCAAAGAAAATTCAGCATATGATATCTTAGAAATTATTGTAATGCCTGTATTGCTGTAGGACCTTGGGACAATTTCCATTTACAGACTGGAGCGAACTTAAAGAACAGAATTTTCTCCAACATCCCCAGCTACTGATGAATTCTCACCAGTCCATATGTCTCAATTTATTGCTGATCATGTTGCCTGTCAATAAACCATCATGGCTTACTAAAGATTTATTTGGTTCCAAGCATCCAAGAGGAATTTATAAGCAAGGGCTTTCAGCAACCTAAAATAAATATTCACTGGGACATCACAACACATCTTGCCATATTGTGCATGTGCCTTAAATGGTAACTGTGTTCATTGCAAATTATACTCATTGATGCATCAGCCTTTTTTGAGTTAAGGCACTACTTATTTCTGAAACTGTTGATTAAGCTCCTTTCTATGCGCTGCCTATGCTTAACATGAATCATTTCAATGCAGGGTATGCTGAAAGTCTGTCACAAACAGTCTGGAAATAAAAGATTGAAGTTATGGTTTATTTTTTCCTGCATCTCATTAAAAACTGTACCAGATTTGTTTTTTAAAAAATAATGCATAAATACATATTTTGTCTGATTCATTTATATATCCAATTCAAATAACAGCATATTATAAAACCAAAGGGTTGCATTATTCACCTACTTTTAAGTAATTTATTGCTTTACTTTTATTTATTTTTGAATAAGTCACAGCTGGCAGTAACCTAATAACCCATAAACACCTTCCCACTGCACCCTACTCTAGCAAGAAGCAACCGGAGCTGCTCTAAGTACTTTATCCAATATTTCTCATTTTTAATGCTATGAATGCTTCTTCTTCTTACACATAGATTGTCAAGAGAGCCGGAAAGAATATTTCTCACTGCTTAATTAACAGCTCAACCCCATGCATATTTATTCAGAAGTATGTTCCACTCAACCCAAATAAGTGGTGTTTTTTTTTTAAATTTAATGACAAGAATCTGCCTGAGCCCTTCATAGAAGACCTCTTTTCTTTTCAGGCAAAGAAAGCAATTTGGAATGGGTGATGAAACAAGATGGAAAATGAGATGTAGGCGTACCATATTCCGTGTGGTTCAGAGGATTCCAACCCTGTCAACATTCGCCAAGGCCTTGAAACAGAGTAACTTTCTCCAAAAGAGATTGAATTCATTTCCCTTCTCTCTCCAAGAGTTCAAACTAGAGGTGGTATTCAGCAGGTTCTGACCAGTTCCAGAGAACTGGTAGTGGAAATTTTGAGTAATTCAGAGAACAGGCAAATACTACCTCTGACTGGCCCCATGCCCATCTATTCTCTGCTTCCCGAGTCCCAGCTGATCAGCTGGGTCTTCTTTTGTTGCCCTGCACAGGAGAACGGAGCTGGAAAGCAGGTTTATGGGGTGGGGTGGGAATGGAGATTTTACAGTATCCTTCCCCTGCCATGCCCACCAAGCCACACCACGCCCACCAAGCCACGCACACAGAACTGATAGTAAAAAAATTTCAATCCCACCACTGGCAAGGAATCTCTGAGAGTCACAAATCTTCACATTAATTAAATGAACTAATTGTTTCCCGCAAACACCACTCCCTTTTTGCTCCTCTTTGTTCCCTATGGGAGGGGCCATTCACCATCCACCTGTGTCTTTACTCTCAAGTCAACCCTTGTTCCTTAACTGTTCCCTTCTCCTGGCAGCTCTGCACATGCGCATATCAGGAACAGGCTCCAGCTGTTCTTCTGCCCGACTGATCTCCGACTCCAAAGGCAGCTGAAAACTGTCAGACAGCGCTGGCCCCATTTCTGCCTCTGATGCAGAGCACTCATCTGAGCCTTCCCCAGACTCCAGGACTGGCCCATGTTCCTCCTCAACCTCCTCACTGGCCTCTGGTGGACCCCAACAACAGCATTGGTTTATACTGTCAAACATATAGCAAGAAATAATCTACATTTAAAAGTCTGAATATTTCTGAAATCTGTTCTTGTACAAATATGTCTCCGGTTACTGGCAAGTTTAAACTTATATTGGGGTAGCAACCTATTGCCAGCAATAAGTGCCAGCAATGTCAGCAGGACGAACGTCAGCAAAGCTGATGGATGAAATTGTGGCAGTATGGTGGCTTCTCAATCCTTTTGCCATGAATCATTCTGATGAAAGCAGCAAGCTCCCGAGAATGCCCATGTCTATGGCTCTTGAGCTGCTTATGGCCCTTGGTGTAATTTCAAAAGCAATTAATTTAACAAGGACAATCTGCTTCAGCCGAATGAGTTGGCTGTATCTGCTGACTGTGGTGAGGAAGGTCAGGAAGCAAATAATGGTTAGACCCAAACTTTTTTTTAAGCCCTAGGTACCATTTATTTATTTGTTTACTTAATCTGTATAGCTGCCCATTTCAAATAAATAGCTCTAGGCAGAGAACAACCATTGGCATGCAGCCTCCTACACGAAAGCAACTGTGGCCCTCAATAGAAGCAAGGGTTCTACTGAAAAAGAAATGGCCATATAAGACTAAGAACGAGATCATTCCCTTAAAGGAGGAACCCTCAATGCCTTACTTGGGTCAGCCTTCAGATTAAGAATATCATGAATATTTGTATATGTGTACAGACAGTGACATGCAGGCATACCATGGATGACCTTGTGTTGGGGAAGACCTCTGCTGGGAATAAGATGGATGTGATATATTTATCCTTGTTTTCCTTGATCCCTTAGTTGCTTTTGATATCATTGATCGTGGTATCCCACTTGATTGACTCAAGGAATTAGGAATGGGAAGCTCACTATTGCATTATTTCTCCTTCTTCCAAGCCATGTTCAGTTGATGGCAATAGGAGGGAAGGAGATCTGATGGATCTCCAGATCCACCAGGAAGATCACTTTTCTGTGAGACCCATCTAAGCTCTGTTCTTTCCTCACTTCTGCATTTACATGAAGCTGCTGGGTGAGGTCATTTACCAGCACATGATTATGTATCACCAGTATGCTGATGATACCCAGTTATACATCTCTACTCTGGATGACCAACTGATGTTGTTGAGGTTACTTCATGGCCCCAGGAAGCTGTGGGGATCTGAATAGGAAAGAACAAACTTTAGCTTAACATGAGCAAGACTGAGTGGTTTTGGGTTTCAGCCCCCGCACTCCAGTGATTTTCCGTTCTTGCTTCTCAGTGGGATTGCCCAAACTGATCAGAACAAGTGCGCAATTTGGAGGTCCTCCTGGATTTATGGCTCCTGTTTCAGAAACAGGTGGTAGCTGTGACTAGGAGGCAGTGGTGGGATTCAATATTTTTTACTATTGGTTCTGTGAGTGTGGCTTGGTGGGTGTGGCAGGGGAAGGATACTGTAAAATCTCCAGGCAGAGGTGATATTTGCTGGTTCTCCAAACTACTCAAAATTTCCGCTTTCGGTTCTCCAGACCTGGTCAGTACCTGCTGAATACCACCTCTGCTAGGAGGACATTTGCAGAGACCCAACTTGTGTGCCAGTTTCCCTGATTTGGGAGGCACTATTCAAAGTCATTCATTTCTTGGTCACCTCCTGAATGGATTACTGTAATGTGCTGAATGTAAGGCTACCTTGAAGAATACCCAGAAGCTGCAAGTGATTTGTGATGAGGCAGCATAGATAATTTTAGGTGCACTTCACCATATTACACCAGTGCTCCATGAGTAGCACTGACTCCCAATGGACTTCCAGGTGCAATTCAAGATGCTTCTTGGCATGAAATAAGTTATTTGCAGAAGTGGGTTTTTTTCTGTCTTGTTTGCCCTGCTAAATCTGACAGGATGATTGTACTTTGGATCCCATCAATTAAAATGTTCCATATGGTAGGACCCAGGAAGCGTGGTTTCTTTGCCACAGTGCTTGCTGTTTAAAACACTATATACCACCAACATTTGCTTGGCCCTGATCCTGCTGGCATTTCATAAATCTTTGGAGATCTAGATGTTCCCTCAGTCATGGAATCTGAAGGTTGGGAAAGCTTGTCAATGTAATATCTTACTATGATTGCTGGTGTGTGGCTTCAATTTTGCAAAAATCAGAAACACTTCAGACCCAGGGGAAGTCAAGTCAGCAACTCTTTGGCAGGTAGATGTAACCCAATTATGTCTGTACCAACAAAACACATTTGACCAGGTCAGTTAAATGTTAGCAATTATATTCACACGACACGTTTAGTTTGGTTAATCGTAGCCTCAGTGGCTGAGCAGGCTGTATAAACATTGTCCCAGCCCATTTATGTTATTTTGTGATTCAATATATTCTGCAAAACCCCAAAGGATTATTTCAGTAGACTAGTTAAGTGTGCTCCTCAAACCAAGCCTAAGGCTATAGATGTTCTCAACCTATATGAACCTTCAGTTGAGTATAATGCTCTGTTGAGACATCTTTCTATAGCTGCCTCAGAAGGAGAACTCTTTAGCCTGCAGGGCTCACTTGTTCAAGATCTCATTCTTCTCTGGTTCACATTTCGCGAATTGCCTCTTTATTAGGATTCTATTATCTGTCCAATCAGAAGCTAGCTCTGTGCCAAGCATTGTTTCAGAATACATGCCATGGAAGGCAGCTGCTCTGCAGGCTTTCCCAGGTTGTGGGATTCAGTCACAAAGAAAGAATGCGGCAATAGATTATAGAAAGGCGGAACAAAAATCTGGCCATCTTCTATATTGATTCAGAACATAGAGCTCACTGTGATATGAGCCAATCTCTTGATCATCTTCAACATCCAAACCCTTCAGCTAGGTAGGTTTTCCCAGGCAGTGGTGGGGATGCACCAGAGAGGGAAGCAGCTGTGTATACACATGCACACACAAAGAGAACCCGGGAAACCTATGAAGCAGCTATTTTGAAACAGAGAGAGAACAAGGCCAAATGTTTCAAGGAAATGTGCCAATGAACTAGACTATTCTGGTATTGTACAGATCTTGGTACCTGAATTTTATTTTTATATTTAGGTTAAAATTAAGTACTTGCAATTTGTGGCCATTATTTTGTTGGTTTTGTGGCCATGGAAAACAGTTCCCATTCATCTTTCCTGTTGTTTCTTTTATATCCAGAATATGTTCCACATTCTTTTAAAAGCCTGTCCTCATAGTAGATGTAAGTCGATACACAGCCATTGATTCTGGTTTTTTCATTCTGGTTATCCAGTCAGTTCAGTGGTGGGATTCAAATTTTTTTTACTAGCGTTTCTGTGAGCGTGGCTTGGTGGACGTGACGGGGGAAGGATACTGTAAAATCTCCAGTCAGAGGTGGTGGTTGCCAGTTCTGTGACCTACTCAAAATTTCTACTACCAATTATCCAGAACTGGTCAAAAACAGCTGAATACCACCTCTGAGTCAGTTACATACCCACTTTACTGCAATGCTTTAACTAATTGTCAATGAGAATGTCAGGTGGAACCTTCTCAAAAGTTTTCCTGAAATTGAAGTGGATTATGTCCCTACTCCACATGTTTTGGGTTAACCAAAGTAAATGGTTATTTTGTTGTTGTTGTTTTTAAATAATAATTTTATGTTCCATGGTTATCATGATGCCATTCATTTTCGTCATTTTTGACTTGCTAGATATTTTTGTGTCGTTCTATAAAAAGGCTTCAGTGTTGCAGCCTTTGGGTTAATGAACTAGTCCTCATATGGTACTTATGATCATTTGATTTTGCACACTGTGTTCTTTCAGGAGAAGGTCAGAGAGGCATTAAAGATGATGAACAGACATCATCTTCCCTAAGAAAATTTCTTTACAGTGCTGGGTCATTTAAAAGGGAAAATAATGAATTCATATATTCATTTTAAGATAGGCAATGTTACCACAAAGGCCTTCACACCCAAACTCTTGACCCAATCTTCTTTGTGTTACAACTTGTCCTTAAGAACCATGTTACACTCAAAATTCCTTTCCCTTCCTCCCTGACCTTGTCACATAGCCAAATCTGATAGCTATCTGACAATATCTCTGGCTGCCAGGAAAAACACAAGGCTTATTTTAAAACAAAGAAGCAAACAAGGTGATGCAACTGCCAGTCAAGGCCAAGAACAGCAGCATACTTATTCAAAAAAGAGGGGGCAGCAGAATTGAGTGCTTGGGAGCACTATCATTAACACAGCAAGAGTTCTTTGCCTTGGTACACACCCTTCATGAAAAAGAGAAGTTTCACGAAGCAGAACCCCTCTCCTACTCTTAGTAGAAAATGTGTGTGTGCGTGTGCATGTGTCTGTGTATATAATATATGTGTGTGTGTAGTGTGTGTGTGTGTGTGTGTATATACACACAAAACACATTATATATACATACACACATTGTATACTCGTACACACGCAGCAACAACAACCAAAATCAATATTATTACTAAAAATGTAACCTTGGAAACTGTCAACCTCAACTCCAGCTCAAAAGATCACGAATAGTACGGAAACATAGCCTGGAATTCAGACGATGAAGTTGTTCTGTGATAATCTGGATGTTTGCCAAATAGTTGAATATTTACAAAGCAAACTCCCAACCTTAACATTTGGCAACTTCTCTGCTCAACTTTCTGATTAAACAGTTGGAGTGCAACCAGTGTTTGCAAGTAAATCTCATCTTACTTTTCTCTTGGTCAAGACTTTATACTTTACTTTTTTCCAGACTGGTCTTCAGTTCTTTCAGTGCAATATTTGCTTCCCAAGGCAGTGAACTGAACAAAATATCCCTTCTGCCAGGGGAAAAAAAAAACATTCTTGGCAGAGTTATTGCTCAAGAGGAATATACATATGATTTTGGTGAGTGGGTGGATAAGGAAATGAACTGACATAGCTTATTTGTCTGGATCTTAAAGCCTGATCAGAATTTCTACATTATATTCTTCCCTGCAAAAGCCACCCAAAAGGATAAGATATGTGAACAACTGTAGCTGCATTTATCTTATCCATTTCAAGATATATATTAGGGGAAACAAAACTGGAAAGCAAGTATCCTATCTGCCTTCTATCACGTTTCAATATATGTGTCAATTATATAATTTAATTGAAGATTTTTGAGTAAGTCACATATTTATTCAATACTGAACAATACATTAATTACTCTGTTATATGTCATTATTTTCTCAAATTATAATATAAGCTCATACATACTATCAAAGAAAAAGCAGAAGACAGAAGGGCTGGCAAAACGAATCATCACTAAATTAATCTAATCACCTTAACTTCAGACCTGCACTGAAGAATTCAAAACACAGTGGATGGGCATTGTTGCAACGTTAGCTGCTTGGCATTAACAAACAGGTGTTAGTAGGCTACAACAGCACATCAGGTGGGACTGGAGTCAGCATCCTTCCTCACTGGGGAAACAGGTGAGGGCTTTCCGAGAAATTACTTCCACCTCCACTGCTCAGCTGTTGCCAAATATATATATAAGATATGACACTAAAAAATAAATAAACACATTTAAACTTCAATAAACAAAATCTATCATTCCCTCTTAAATATTTTCCTGTAAACAGTTACGGTAACTTCCTGCAGTAGTAAGAACCACCATAAATAAACATTTGCTTTTAATTTGTAGCTCCATTGGTGAAGATCTGGTTTTTCTAATTACTCAGAACTATCCAACTTTGAATGCAGGAATCAGAAGGATCTCTTCTGGATTTTGGCTACCATAGACTTAATGGTTCTTCTAGATTGAATTTAAGATAAATCTTTGTGAATATTCCATGATAAGTCGATGAAAGAGTATACCCAAAGATTGCAATCTTAATATAAATATATTAGAGGAGGAATCATTTTGCTCCAAGTAATTTGTGCAGATATGTGGAGGAGGACTGGGCTGGATATCTCCTCTCAACTCTAATACACAGATTGTTCTCGAGTTTGCTTAACTGCTGCATTATTTGTGATTACATCCCTAAACTGAAATTATTAAATGGAGCGTGCTTGCACAGCCATAAAATAGTTACTGAAACTGTCAAGGTGAAATCGTACAACATGAGTAAGCACATGATCTCAGCATCTTAAATCAACATTTCCTTGCATTGCTCTTATTTATGACCTTGCTTTTGTGGTGTTATTCCTAATTTTAGGTTGGGTAGACCGGGCATTTGTCTTTTTGATTTAGAGAGCCTAGCCACTTTGGAGAACTTGCAAACATTTAATAATGACAGCAATGTGCAAGGCTGTGCGTGTGTGTGTGTTTCTCCCAATCTGTCTTTCATGTAGATAAATCAGTTTAGATGCCTGATTTGATCCAGAGAGATGCTGTTCTGTTCCTGTGGAAATGAATGGAAAAGGTGTGCACTCAGCAGTCTTTTTCCTCTCCCAAATAGAAGCTCTTTGAAAGTAGTGGCAATGCTATTTGATCTATTGTTTGAACACAAGAAGCTTGTTTCTTTTCCATTCCAATTACTAAAGCAGATGCAGAAAGCAAAGAAGAAGAGAATGTGCATACCTGATATCTTACTTTGCAGGCAAATACTTCAGGGGAGCGAAGAGGGGAGTTCTCAGCCCTCAAGTACGCATTCTTGTGGGCTCTGCTCAGTCTATGGATAATTCTTGAGGCATTCCTCAGTCAAACATGGCGGCATTCTTCACTGTCCAATAGAACAAAGGAAGGAGAACTAGATTTATTTAAATACAAATCAGCTCCACTGAAAACAGAGGCAGAATTTAAATCACTAGGGTTCCATTCTTATACAGGCAGTCCTCAACTTACAACTTTAGTGACCGTTCAAAGTTACAACAACCCTGAAAAAAGTGATTTATGTCCATTTTTCACTCTTAACGAACCATTTCAGCATCCCAATGGTCGTGCGATCAAAATTCAGATGCTTGGCAACTGACTCATATGTCCTGGGGTCATATAATCCCCTTTTGCGACCTTCTGACAAGCAAAGTCAGTGGGGAAGCCAGATTCACTTAACAACCGTGTTACTAACTTAACACTTGCAGTGATTCACTTAACAACTGTGACAAGAAAAGTTGTAAAATGGAGCAAAACTCACTTCACAAAAGTCTCACTTAGCAACAGAAATGTTGGGCTCAAGTAAGTCGAGGACTACCGGTATAAAAAGCCGTTCTTCAATGTTAGTATTCAGCAGGTTCTGACCAGTTCTGGAGAACTGGTAGCGGAAATTTTGAGTAGTTCGGAGAACCGGCAAATACCACCTCTGACTGGCCCTGCCCCCATTGATTCTCTGCCTCCTGAGTCCCAGCTGATCGGCTGGGTCTTCTTTTGTTGCCCTGCACAGGAAAATGGAGCTGGAAAGCAGGTTAGTGGGGTGGGGAGGGAATGGAGATTTTGTAGTAACCTTCCCCCAGGAGTGGGGAGGGAATGGAGATCTTACAGTATCCTTCACCTGCCACACCCACCAAGCCACACCACACCCACCAAGCCACGCCGACAGAACCGGTAGTAAAAAAAATTGAATCCCACCACTGCCGTTCTTCCTGGGAAGCATTGCCAGATGAGTGATATTTTTCTCTCAGTCTCCACTCTTTCAGGGGACTTTGAAAGATAAAGCAGACACTCAGATCACATTCCTGTCTGACGCTTCTGTATGGATGATCAAGCTCTATGGCAGGCCTCTGGCTTCATATCCAGCATTACGGAATGGATGGGCATCAAACCTTCTAGTTGAAATTGACCTTTTAGGGAAGGTGGGCGATGATGCTGTGCTTCCAAAAAGTATTGGGCACCTCAATGCATAGCAGTAACACAAGATCAGAACCATATGGAAGCTTCATTGCTTCTTTTTTTTATTTAAAGAAAAAGAAAGAAAAAGAAAAAAAAGTGGCAGTGAAAGCTCAGGATTGGCCTACTTAAATGTTCCAATGCTGTACAGGGAAACAATAATGGTACACTGTGAATCATGATTGTTAGTAACATTTACATGGATTATTTGTTGGTTTAGATATATAGGTTGCCAAATCTAAGGACTCTAGGTGGCGTACACATTCAAATAGCATAGAAACCACTTAGTTTACCTAAAAATAGAATGGAATGGAATGGAGTGGAGTTATGATGACCCGGAGTGTAACACAAATGTAACAAAATCCAAAACGTAAATAAATGTCCTTTAATGCCTCCAACTTGGCCCCACTGTTCAATAATTCTCAGTTGGAGATAAAACTTATTCAAAAATAGTCTTCAAAAGAAAGCAATGCAGTCCGAACTTAATGAGCAGATAGAGGTGAAATAAAAAACCAAAACAAACTACAATGAAGGAAATTCCACAATGGACCAAGATAAGTTACCAACTGCAAGGAGATAACAAGGCACAGTCTGTTGGAAGGACATCAACCAACTTCAGCCCAAAATAAAACATGCTTTGCTTCTGTCAACGCTGTGTTTTAACCATCTCTCTTATATACTATTCTCCCCAGCTGCAACCAATGAGGAGGATCATGGCCGCTTCCTCTCTCGTAAGCCAAGTTGTTTCCTTCTCCGTTCCTCGCTGCATGTCCTAGGATGAAGAGGGGATGGGCCTGGTTCTTCCTCTGACTGCCCAGCTGGCCTCTGCCCTTCCCCAGCCTTCTCCACAACCTCCAGAGCCACACCTCCACTCCCTGTCAGCTGTTCCTCCTCTCCCTCAGAGTCCGACTCTACCAAGGGCATGACAGGAGTGGTGTGGAGTGGAGTGGAGTGGAGTGGGATGGGATGGGATGGGATGGGATGGGATAGGGTAGGGTAGGGTAGGATAGGATAGGATAGGATAGGATAGGATAGGATAGGATAGGATAGGATAGGATAGGATAGGACAGAGTTGGAAGGGACCTTGGATGTCTTCTAGTCCAACCCCCTGCTCAGGCAGCAAACACTATAGCATTTCAGACAAATAGTTGTCCAGTTTCTTCTTAAAAGCTGTAATATATTAGGGATAGAAATACAGTAAAATACCATCTATCCATTGTGTACTGATCAGGATTAAAAATCACTTTTGGCCCATTTCAAAAGCCAGTGTTTTAAGACTTTTCTGAAGACCAAGATCACACTAACACACACACACACTATGTGTGCTGCCCTTAAAAGACACTCAGATGCTGCAGCTGGCTCCCAATGATCTTCTGGGTGCAATTCAAGATGCTGGTTGACACCTGTAAAGGACTTCATACATGAGGCCAGGATACCTATGGATCCATCCATCTTGCTCAGACTTTTTTGATAAGCCCACCACAACTGGTAGAGTTGGCATGCTCTCGGACCTTTTACTAGGAAAGGTCATCACGTGGGATCCAGAAACCATTCTTTTCTATCGCAGCATCTGCCCTATAGAACAACATTCCCTCCCCCCAGAGATCAGGGTACACCCCACTTTTCTGGTCTTTCAGAAGGCAATGAAGATTTGGCATTTGGACCAGGAGGTTGAACCAGCCCTGTCAGTGGGCTGGTTGCTTTGGTTGTATGCATTGAAAATGAAATGTTTTACACTCAGGTTATGTTATATTTATATATTATTATTAATTAGGGTCTGTTTTTGTTTTTTATGTTATTGTTTTTAAACCTCTGTATGCTACCTAAAGTCACCACCATGAGATAATATAATTATAAACCATATAAATTGTTCAGTTAAATAAACCGGGAATCATATTCAGCTGCCGAGAAGTCATGGCTCCAGGTTCTCATAACGTATCATTTTATTAAAATTACAAAATTATAACATTTCAAATATAACATTTCAACCACCTTCAATTAAACTTTATCAAATAGACAATAAATGAAATCATGGTTCAGATAAGGTTTTAAAGCTAAACATGCAAATTAGTCATGAGGCAGCAATATATTGTTGTTTATCTTAAGAGTATAAATATTCAAACTTTTCCTGGGTCTCATGGTTTCTGGAAAGAAAAAAACTTGATCATTTTTCAGAAGTAGAAGGAAGAAAATGCTAGGTCGACTCCCCTGGGAATGATATTCTATAAATTAATAGCCACAACTGAAAAAATCCTAGTGAACATAGGTTGGCAATAGCATATAAACATATAACTTAAGATATAGATAAAAATAGGTTTGCATGAGATGTCTCTCAGTGCAAAACAGAGGTGGTATTCAGCAGGTTCTGACCTGTTCTGGACAACCGGTAGTGGAAATTTTGAGTAGTTCAGAGAACTGGTGGTAACCTTCCCCCAGGAGTGGGGTGGGAATGGAGATTTTGCAGTATCCTTCCCCTGCCACACCCACCAAGCCATGCCACGTCCACCAAGACACACCTACAGAACCGGTAGTAAAAAAATGTGAATCCCACCACTGGTGCAAAGATATTGTAACAGAATCAATACAGAACACTCAGCATATAGAAATTGTCCCAGTCCATTTGAACAAAATACTGTGCCAGGAAGGACTATTAATATACAGCTGTCTATCGCCTTCTGACCTTCTTCTGCAGGCTTCAAGTTATTGCCCTTCAAATGTGTTGGACTTAAATTCCTTGTTATGTTCAACAGGAATTCTGGAATTGAAAACTCAAGGAAAGTTTCTCTAATTCAGTGTTTCTTAATCTTTTTTTTCCTCTCAACACCCTTTCCCACTTTTAAAAATTCGGGAGGGCTCCAAAAGAGTTTTTGTTTGCATGAGTTATATTTATCAATATTGACCATAAATGGATCATTTAAAAATGAACAATTTGTTGCCACTATCATTTCTCACAACTGATGGGATTTTAATATTCTATTGTTTTTCAATATAAAATGGCAAATAGACTTCATGACCCAAGAGAGTCTTGGGGAAGTCACAGAGGTCCTAGTACTAGACTTTATGGTCACACTGCTCTTAAGTAATTAAGAAATAGGAGCTCTAAGATTCATGTCCCTCATGGAACTGAGGGCTTAGGATGGAAAATGGGATGTCTAGCTAATTCCCATTCATCAACAGAAGAAATAGAATCCCCTCCTAGTAGATTTTCCTTGTGTACTGTACTTGTTTTAAACAGAATCAAAATCTTTGGATGATCCAGGTATGTTGAGGTAATTCCCCATTAGGAGAATGAGCACATACAGGGAGACGTATTGAGAGAAGTGTTTGAATAATACACACACAGCACACAGATACACTGTACAGTAAATGTAGGTTTTTACTTCCAGAAACGTTAAGCAAAGTTCAAAATAAGCAGTCCAAAGTCATTCACAGGTTAAATCAGTCAGTTTTTAGTCCAGGGATAATCCAATAACAAAGTCCAGTGTCAAAAACAGTCCAGTATCAGACTTACATCAAATCCATGAATATCAGTCAATTAGAAGGAATGGCAATACTCTCCAACAGAAGGAAACAGACTCACTGAGACACACTTTCTTCTGAGACTAAGACTAAACAACCCAGGTTTCTGGCTCCATCTTATGGCCGTTTGAGAAACCACACCCAATTACAGTTTTGCATTTTCTTAAAGATTCAGTATTAAAATGCCTATCCTGGTTTATATATTTCCAACCCAAATAGCTGTTAGGTGACTTACATTCCTAACATGGTACACAATACTTTAAAATATACTGTAACTTATTCATGTACTATTGCTCTGTATGACTAGACTTTTTTAAAAAAATGTATTTATTATCCTGCCTTCATTATTTTTATTAGTAACTTAAGGCAGCAAACATACCTAATACTCCCTCCTTCTCCTATTTTTCCCACAACAACCACCTGTGAGATGGTTTGGACTGAGAGTGAATGACTGGCCCAAAGTCACTCAGCAGGCTTTCACACCTAAGTGAGACTAGCATTCATAGCCTAGTAGTTAAGCCTGGTGCCTTAACTACTAGACCAAACTGGCTTTCTTTTGTCTGCGCCAAAATATCAGTAATAAAACATGACAATGACCATGGTTTTGGACTCTGCATTAAATCTTCGTTTTCCTTTCCTTTTCCTTTTCTTATATTAAGTTACCCAGCTGCAAGCTGTAGGAGGGTAGGTGGGTGGCTTGAGTGACACGTTAAGTGGGAAACCTTCCTTCTCTTTTAGAGAGACATGAAGAAGTCAGTAATGCATCACTTGAAAAAGTGACAGACAAATCATTTTGCGCTATTTCTGATGAAAGGCAACGAAAGATGTCAAAACCCCAGATTCTGAACTGCACTGCCAGGGATGATAGAGTAAGCAGGATACTCTCAAGCCCTTCCATTTCAGTCAGATTGTTGAAAGGGCCCTTCAGAAGCAGGCCACTGGCTTTCAACTCTTGGCACCCAATCAAATTAGCCCCAACAACAAAGCAGTAAGGAAGTATATTCTTCATTTTTGTTTAGTTCTGAAGCATGCCCCTCCTCCAACCCTGTATCAAAGGTCTCCCAATTATCTCCTTTACCTGCCAGATGAAAAATAAAAAATAAAAAAATAAAGTCTCCAGAGTTGTCAAAGATCCAGAGGCTGAGGACATGCCACTGCAACACAGCCATGACATTAAAACAGATGGAAAACTTCTCAGGAACAAAATGCACACACGAAATGGGCTCTTTGGCTTTGAAGTGCATATTCATGGCGTATGCTTTCATGTCATTTGAAAAGCCCAAGCTCAAACCTGACCTACTTAGGCAACGCTCTTATATCTCAGGCTGGGAGAAGTTATATATTTAAGCAAACGAAAGGAGATGGTTTTCCTGTCGTATTTAGAGATAGGGGTAAACTGTCACTGTTTAATTTTTCAGTGTATTTCTCTCTATAGAAGTATGCAACATTTAAGTCAGGGTGGCTGTTATTGAAAGTGCACAGCATTCTAGAGCAGTGAGTGAAGTCGTGATTTTGCATAAGATCATAGAAAATTGAGGGAAAGAAAGTAAGTCCAGGTCTCGGACGGTCACTTATTTCCATGATTTTAAATATTAATACCATTAATTGGCATGTGCAGAGCAGAATTAGCCCGCTTCACCTTTGCCTCTTTGCAATAAGGCAGTCCACCTCAGTATTGAATGTTCTCCTGGTGTTCAGCCTTCCTTAGCACTAAAGTTAGGTTCATGAAGAGGGCTTCTTTTGCACACATAGCACATACCCATATGCTTCACTTACAGTTTAGTCTAGAAGGGCAAAGGACAACTTTAATTTTTGGAAGCAAAAGGTGCATATCTGTACTGGAGCTTTTTGACTGACGCTTTGTTGTTAGTCACGAAGTCGTGTCCAACGCATCGCAACCCCATGGACAATGTTTCTCCAGGCCTTCCTGTCCTCTATCATCCCCAGTGGTGGGATTCAAAATTCTTTAATACCGGTTTTGTGGGTGTGGTGTGGCATGGTGGGTGTGGCATGGCTTGGTGGGCATGGCAGGGGAAGGATATTGCAAAATCCTCATTCCCTCCCCACCCCACTAACCTGATTTCCAGCTCTGTTCTCCTGTGCAGGGCAACAAAACAAGACCCAGCCAATCAGCTGGGAGTCAGGAGGTAGAGGATAGATGGGGGCGGGGCCAGTCAGAGATGGTATTTGCCAGTTCTCTGAACTACTCAGAATTTCTGCTACCGGTTCTCCAGAACTGGTCAGAACCTGCTGAATACCACCTCTGCATACCCTGGAGTCCATTTAAGCTCACCGACTGCTTC
Organism: Notechis scutatus; assembly: GCF_049901735.1. Classification (NCBI taxonomy): domain Eukaryota; kingdom Metazoa; phylum Chordata; class Lepidosauria; order Squamata; family Elapidae; genus Notechis; species Notechis scutatus. The sequence goes on along the minus strand of NC_142009.1, from coordinate 83,151,489 downwards.
AGTGACTCCATCCAGCCACCTCATTCTCTGCTGTCCCCTTCTTCTTTTGCCCTCAATCGTTCCCATCATTAGGCACTTCTCCAGTGAGTCAGTCCTTCCTTCTCCTTAGGTGGCCAAAGTATTTTTGTTTCATCTTCAGGATCTGGCCTTCTAAAGAACAATCAAGATTGATCTCCTCTAGGACTGACCGGTTTGATTGCCATGCAGTCCAAGGGACTCCCAAGTGTCTTTTCCAGCACCATACTTCAAAGGCTTCAATTCTAGACTCAGCCTTATCTTTCAGCAAAACACCCCCAAACCTCCAAATTCCCCCCACCAACACCAATTCTTAACAATATAATGTGGTAATTCTGTCACAGTGTTGAATCAACAATGAACAGAGAGCCGTGTTTTGTGAAAAGGTTGCTATGTGATTAGAATGGACAGTTGGAAGAGATGGTGTCCATGTATCTATTTATTATTATATGGCATTGAGTGAGATTTCAAGGAGACTGCAGAAGAACCAATTTATATAACCCAGAAAAAAGATAAAAACAGTAGACCAAGCTTAAAGACAGAATAACAATGCAGTGTAGCTCTCAAAATAAATATAAACAAAGCCAGAATCTGGCCTTGACAAAATATTCAAAATTTACTGTTGGCAATAATCTTATTACGAACAACATAACAATAAGATTTGTGATAAATTAGAGTATTGCTAATACTTGGGCAGTAGTACCGTGTTATAAGTTATTGCCAACTTCATTTTTTTCACAATGATTTTTAAAAGAAAGTTAAGATACAAAGTTCCAAAAAAAATTCTCAGTAATAAAAAAAAATTAAAAAGTATGTTAAAAAAACACAAACACACATACACATATTATCCCCCCAGTTGAATACTGATAAATATATTACAATATTAGTTTCCCACCCTTTGCAAAAAGTTTTCAAACTTCTTTTTTTTAAATAAAAGTTTTATTGTTTTTTAAGACAAACATAGACAAACACAACATAAAAACATCAAGCCATCTTCCATATATATACAAACAGTGTGTCGGTTGGTTTACAAATTGTTTTGTGCTTCCACTTCATAGTCTTCAATTACAATTACACTGTATATGTTCTCATATTGTCAATCAAATATTCCTAAATACATTAATATCATTGTTAATCAATCATTTGACTATACCATTATTCATTCATGTTTTACAGGATAATCCATATTTTACTTAATTTGTTTTATGACAGTTCATATTATCATCTCAAATCTATCCTATAATCATTTTGTAGATATAATAAAAAAATACATCTTTATATATTCATTATGTTCTAAAAATCTACATATTTCATTACCATGTTTTATTGTCTAACCGTTGATAGAAAAGATACAAAATTTTATAAAATTGTTTATCTTCTTGTTCTCTGATTTCAAATGTCAATCTACTCATCTCAGCACATTCCAATATTTTCTTAATAACTTCCTCCTGTGTTGGTATTTTCTCATTTTTCCAGTTTTTGGCAAATACAATCCTAGCTGCTGTTAATACATTTACAATCAAATATTTCAATTCTTTACTATATATTTCAGGTAAAATTCCCAATAAAAATATATTTGGTTTCAAGTCTATATGCTTTTTTGTCATTTTTTCCAACCATGTGTGGATTTTAGTCCAATATTTTTTAGCATCCGCACAAGTCCACCACATATGGTAATATCAGCCAGGTACCTGATGACATTTCCAACATTTTTCAGATTTGTTCTTGAACATTCTTGCTATTCTTGTTGGGGGGAAATGCCACCTGTAAAACATCTTATACAAATTTTCTTTATATGCTGTTGACATTGTCATTTTATAATTTAGACCACAATTTTTGCCATTTCTCTAGATCAATCCCATATCCAAAATTCTTCCCCCAAGCAATCATGGTTTCTTTAACTTGTTCTTCTTCTAGTTTAATTTCTAATAAATATCCATACAATTTTTTAATCACCCCTTCACCAGTACCTGTCAAAATCTTATCTAAAGCAGTCAATTTATCATAGAAACCTTCTGTTTTAGAATCTTTATCATACCTTGAATGTATTTGCGCATATGAAAACCAATTCATCTTTATACCTTGTTCCTCTAGTTTTTGCATAGATTTAAGTTCACCCTTTTCATTCAATATTTTACCATATCTATCTGTTTGTTCCTTTTTGTATATTATAGGATAGGAAAATGCTTCAATAGTCGATAGCCAGACTGGAATTTTCAAATAACATTGCCTTTTAGTCTTCTCCCAGTTTAACCACAGAGACTCCCGTATATAATGTCTTCTAAAATACCCCTTTGTTTTAGTTCCTTTATACCATAAAAAAGCATGTCACCCCAACAACAGATCATGTCCTTCTAACGTCAACAATCTAGCATTTCTTAATGTTATCCATTCCTTAACCCACATCAAATGTGTAGCTTGATAGTACAACTCCCAATTAGGCAAACTAAATCCTCCTCTTATTCTAGCATCTTGAAAAAGTTTTAATTTTATTCTCGCTTTCTTACCTTGCCATATATATTTCAACACAATTTTATTTAAATCTTCAAAGTATTCTTTTCCAAGCCTAATTGGAATTGTTTGGAACAAATATAAAATTCTGGGTAATATATATTCATCTTTATTGTTGATATTCTCCCTATTAATGATAGTTGTAAATTTTCCCATTTCGCCAAATCTAACGCTATCTGCTGCTTAAGTTTAATAATTATTAACCTGTCAATTAAGAGCTTTAAAAAGGATTAACCAAACTGCTTTATCTGTTTTAACTCAAAACTCAAAAACTATATTCCTTTCAGCTTCTTTTTCCTTTATTCTGATTTTAATTTGTTTCATACTCTTGATTTAGTTGGGCAATATTGTGTTATAAGCTGGTGTTTTATAACCAGCTTATTTATAATTTATATATGATGAATAATATTGTATTGAAATGTCCCTGAATGGACATTTCTTTAGAAAAGTAAGAGATGCAAATGTTAAAAAATAAACAAATAATTTTGTTGTCTCTTAGTCATCTGCTGCAGCTATAAAAAAATAATGCTGCCAATCAATTCAACAATTTGGGTTGATTAGCTCTCTGACTTTTAATCAATTAATTGATTAAATTTGAATATGTAGGAACATTAGCACATCTTCTTTCCATGCTTTTAGAGAGATGGAGACATTGTATAATTTGACAGACAAAACATTGGTAACCATCAGTAGAAGGGGAAAGAATATTTACAGCACAATTTATGCATGTCTCCCAAAAATTAAACCAATGTTCTCTGAGAAATGCATATATGGTTTCAGTTGAAAATAAACCCTGCAAACATTTACCTGGAGAAAGCTCTCTTGAAAGTGTATCTCATTGCCTAGATGTGTCGACAGTTGTTCAGTTAAAATGAAATTCTACATATGCTTCCCAAATTCAGAATAAATTCTGCTTTCCCATATGAGCAAGCAGTCTTATTATTTATTATTCTCTATTACCTTTATACAAACACTCAAAGAGCTACAGAAATAGTGCATCCTTGAAACTTCCCTGATGTTTTTGTCCCATGTGCTATTGTAAGTACAGATAAAAATACCACGCAAAAGCAGCTTTCTTTTTAAGAAGTGCTTGGCTAATTAATTTATTAATTGTTCATAGTTATTAAGGACATACAGACTTTAATCATAAATAAACACTTTATTAGGAGGTAAATCTAAGTAGGGTCAAAGAAATATATTACTATTGAACTTGAACTCAGCAGCTATGCTTTCAAATCTTAACTAAAACATGTGCAGTGAATTAGCACACTTGTTTGTATTCAGCAAAGAAACAACATTAGTCAATCACATTTTAGCAAAGCATGTGATTCTAATCCATTCAGTAACTGGTCTAAGCCAGTCCTTGATTATTGAAGATTTGTCTTTAAATCCAAAGAATATTTACAGCAATTAATTAAAAAGTATGTTAAAATATAAATCCAAACTCCAGCTCCTCTTTAGGACAATGATAGTTTATTCAAGATAGCATCAAACAACAAATACTCTAATCAGGCAAGAATGGCTAAAAGCCAGGCAAGGTTAAAATTGGGTTTGAGTTTGCTCCCTTTCCTTTTATCACCATTATCATGAGACACACCACACCACACCCAGGCCTATACCAGTTCTAATTCTGGCCACACCTAACCCATTCTCCCTAAATGCTATTAACCCTATAACATGTCTACATCCCTACCCTAGTCTGACCCTCACTAACTGATTCCCACCTGGTGCCACCTTCACCATGTTTTAACCTAAGTCCTAATTACCACCTATATGTGCCCCAACTCCCTTTAATAATATGCACCCCATCAATAAAGAGCCAGTTCCAGCAGTCCCACATTTGTTGCAGAATCCATCCTGCAGTCCCGCAGTTGTTGCAGAATCCATCCTCAGCTCTGCTGAGTCATTCCAAAGCCATTGGCCAGCACACAAGCAGAAATACAGATCCAGCAGCAGCAGAGATAAGGTGACATTGCCAGCTGACTTGCTGCGATGCATATTTGGAGCTGACGGGCTCTGGGTGAACTCGGAGCCCGACAACTGGGCTCACAAATTTCACTAAGCTATAGAGCCACTTCTTAGTTCTGACTTAGGTGTATTATGTGAAGTCAACTATTCCAATGTAATCAGTAAATTGGAACTAAATAAACCATACCTTAAATGCAAAATGTGAACTTACACATTGTGCTAAATAACAACATCCACAGGATTTTACTGCTTTCATCAAAATGATGAAAGCAATGTTGTGGAGCCGTGCCATAAGTCCAGCCCTTTTGGGCATGGGTACATACAGAAGAGACATGGTTTCTAGTCCAATGCCACAACAGTATTTTTATCAATGTAACTTCCCCTCTAATCTCCTCATTCACAAATGTTGTTGTTAAGCCCCAATGGTTTGCTATTTGGGTGTGATTTAGCAAACTGTATGAACCAAGGCATTGTGATTTATAAATCATGATTTATAGTTTAGCACACTATATGAATTGAATGTGGGTTGTGCTGGGATCTTTTCCATTTTTGGAGTTGATAATTCATGGCTGCAATGAACTGTTTAATACCCCCCAAAAATTCAAGGCATAAACATTCACTTGAAACACATACAACTATCCATTTTTAATATAGATCGCGCTATTTATCTGAGCTAATCAGTCTTTCTCTATGCTGCAGGTAATTGGTGCGTAGTTTCTCTTTAAAAAAAAATCCAGAGGCCACTGTAGAGCTACTTGAAGAAAAACAGGATCAAAATATAATTGATTGACTGACCAACTTAATGAATAAGTTCCCGTAACATTAACTTTTGTCATTCTGTTACTAATGTTCAGAAGCTCAAGTGCTGTTCTAAACCAGCATGTCACCACCTGTTAGAAGAGATGAATGTATGAAATTCTCAAAATTTTCAAGCACATGAAAATTTTCAAGCACTTTAAGAAAACACATGCAGCCATTTTAAAAGCCCAGTACAAATACAGCGGGATCAAATGTCACAAACGCTACATTACATATAAGGTTACCAATCAAGGCTGTAAAAATATAGATGATCACAGGAGGTCAGCAAAGAGTTAAGAATGTTAGTTCTGCATCTCTTTGCTACCACCTACTGTCACCTGGAATTTTGCAGACAAGATTGGTAGCTGCAACTATGTGCAGTGGAAAATGAGGGAAATGGATTGGAGCTGCACTCTGTAATACGGCTAGTTTGAATGTGGAACAGGAATCCTTGCATTACAACATGTTGATGTTGCAGGGAGATGCATAACACATTTGTTATTTATTATAGAATATAAAAACAAGATTCACAAACACATTAAAAATAGGAAATGAAATCTGATTTCCTTGTGTGTTTTTAAAAAAATAAAACAGCCTTAATCTTTTCAAAGAATAAATATGAGGTGCATCTGAGGATCTTTTGCTGCCAAAATGCAGCTATTTTGAGAGTGGAACATAGCAGCTGCTGAAGCTGATCAGCCAGGGCTACATCACTAGGTTAAGAAATGAATCTGTTATCCAAAATCAGAAGCAAGGGAACACTTCATTTGCAGAGTACAGGAAACTGGTTGAAATGTTGCCAGAATACTGGGTTATATGCCATTGTTACCTTCTTGCCAATAGTACTTAGGGGACTATAATGAAAACTAGGGAGATATTATATGAATTTTAATATCCACTATTAGCTGAAAATACCATTTGGGGACATTGTTTAGTAAAAAGGACTACCTACTGAATCAGCTTTGGCTGCTGTGATTCTCATCCTAGTCTCCAACTTGAAGAGAGATTCAAACTTGTTATCCTTCAATATTATCTTTTGCTAATAACTGATCTAAATCGGCAGCACACAGAACCTGGCATAAAGGTGATTTCGACAAGGAGCAAATAAAATAAAAGACGGGTAAAAACGTATGAGATATCCATAAAAGATGGCTGCATTATGTAGGTATAGACAGCAGGAATGAGTAGTGTTGCCTACTACCAGGTGTTTAGTACTCATCTCAAGTTTAATGGAACCAAAGCTCATGAAGCAGAAACATTAAGTTTCAGGTTCAACATCAGTGAAAGTTCTTTATCCAAGATCTTTAAGACAGTCTACTACTCACATCATAGAGCAGAGGGAGATATTTAATCTGCATTCATACAGAAAACTGCGTGAAAGCCAGTACATTCCTATATTTTGATCATTTTAAAAACTAAAAAAATGAAAGTTCTACATACCCAGTAAGTAAATTTGTGGTGAAAGAGAAATGAGGAGTAATGACACTGCCTGGGGTTGGCCTGGATTGAGGAATGGTAGAAGAAGTGATAGTGTTCTAAGCCAAGTAGCCATTGCCCAACAGCAACAACAGAGGAAAATATGCTCAGTTATGGGCCATCAGCACATAAAAACAAGCAACAAAAATCAGGCAATAGAATAAAAAATTGCTTTAGAAATGAACTCTCAAGCCTTTGGATATTTGCTCAGTGCGCCTGGCAGTGGAGAGTAATCATATAAAACAATTCATTTTAAATTGAATTTAAATACAATTTTGCTTTTATTTTGGCCTTACCCACTTTGAAAGCCTGACAAGCCATTTAAAGGGCAAGGTTTGCTTTAGGCCTGAAGTGGATTGCGCAGTCCTGTTTTATGTGAATCAAATCTATGGGCAGCTGGGCAACAAATACAATTCATATATTATGCTGGCTCTGTCGCTGTATACAAATGGAGCGACTTGCCATTCATATGATCTTTAGTAACCTCTCATGAACTTAAGTTATAGGGAGGCTAGGAGGAAGGTGATAAATTCTCTGAGCACCAGCTGGAGGTGCTGGGAGAACGTCTGCTAAGCCACCTGGTCTCAAATGAGGTCAGAATGCTTTTTAGTAGCAGGCCATGGAAAACAGGCTCATTGTGAAGAGGGACAGATTTTCCCAATAACTATTTATCTTTATGGCCATATGGAAACTTAACATTTAGAAGCAAGTATATCTCAGAATATAGAGAGAATACAAGTAGGAAAACAGCTCCTGACATTTTTGCTTGACTTTACTTGAAACCAACATCTGAGCAAGATTCTTATCTTTTTATCGGCTTAATAAGATGAACGTTTCGGAACAGTTGCAGACTGTCCCCCAATTCCTGGTCATTGTGCAGCTTCCTGTACTTGCGTTCAAATAAATGACCACACAATATTTTGTTCAAATACTTTTCTTCACTTAATGGGAGGTGATTGGGAGAAAGGAATAGTGTGCAAGGCGGCTGGGAGCAACTCCTCCTCAACTTTGCCCTCATTTCCACTTGAACACATAATGAGGGTCTCCTCAGAATCCACATCCCAATTGCTTCACTAGAACCCCTAAATCAGAGGTCCCCAAACTTGGCAACTTTAAGACTTGTGGCTGAGGAATTCTGGGAGTTGAAGTCCACAAGTCTTAAAGTTGCCAAGTTTGGAGACCCCTGTCCTAAATGATAACACATTGGCCTAAGGTAAATTATTTCTTCTCGTGGGCTTCTTTTCTGGTGAAAAGAAAAAAACCCAAAGAATTGGGAAATGAAAGAAAAGGGAGAGAAGAACATGGAGGGGAAAAATCAACAAGAGGAAGAAGAAAGAAAAATATAAAAAATAAGGACAGAGTTAGGGTTAGGGTTATTTTGATGGAAAACTACTTGGCAACAAGATGAAAGTCATTAGCCATTGCCCTTTTTATCCCAAAATAGGCATGTAACATTTTCAGATTGTTGAAGATTCAGGTCTTCAGGAACAAGCTTGATCCAAAGATGTCACCCAAAATATGTTTCTTCATACTCTAGTTTACAGTTCATAAATCTTTCTTCACTTAGTTGTCTGTTTTTCTTTATGTTTTTCCAGTTTAATGGTATCTTTCTTGAGTAGAATTTAGTACTCTTAATGAAGCATCAGACTCATACAGAAGCATTTTGAAACTTGCTTCAATCCTCTTCCTAATCATAGTTCTTCCTACTGTTGCCGGCACAATGGTATAAAGCTGTGTTTACCTGCCACATTAAATAATATGGAAAGAAACAGGGTGGCTCTTCATACTTCTGATAAAAATATTGTTCTAAAGACACTTAGGAATAGGAGCTGTACTTTATTTCAGACTATATCCATCCTGAGTACTCTCCGTTCCAATTTATGTCAACATATTGGAGTCATCCTTATATCTCATTTACTACAGTATAAAAGTGCCTTGATAACTGCTGGAAAAGAAAGAGAATTTTTAAAAGATTTTCCCTCTGCAAAGACAAGTTAAAGTCATCTTTAGATGTTTTGCTGTTAATAAATTTTTCCTCTGTTCTTGACACATATCTTATGGTAGAAAGAATGCACAACACCTCAGTGATAATGCTGGAGATGACCTGGTCAAAGGCTGGGATGTGCACAGGTTCTTTTGGCTGCTTAAGGCAACAAGATAATGTTTGTAAGTTACTGAAGCAGATGTTTCTCCAATTCACTGGAGTGTAAGAAGTAGGGGGGAAGGTACAGATCAGACCTCCAAGATTCTGTTATGTTTGCCAATCTCAATAAAAAGTAGTTTTAGCCTTCTGGTGGAGTTGATTTCCTGGTCTGAGATTGACAATGTAGTTGACAGCTATGCATTATGCCAGCTCCTTAGATACACAAGTCTACCAGTGTCCTGGAAGACTAGTGCACTTGCTTTTAAATATACAGTAGGTACAACAATCTTGAATTGCCAAAAGATATGTCTTTTAAAAAAGAAAGGAAAAACTGCCAATTGATTTAAACTGGAAAATATATGTATCACTGGTTATATCCCATAAGAATATATTATAGATTTTTTTGCCAGTCCAGATAAGGAGGAGTGTCATAACATGGCAATTTCCAGATGCTAATACAGCAGTTGTGGGCTCCATCTTTAAATGTGATTATTGAACATTTGAAAAAGTAAAATTCACACTTATTTGGGAGGAGTGAGATTACATGGGACTATCAATCATCCAGAAGATTCAGTATTGATTTATGTTTATATATTTTTGTATCCATTTCTGGTTAACCAGTCAGTATAAGAACATGGTGTGATGCAGAGGTTAGCTCTCCCAATGCATCTATGAACTTCACTCTGACTAATGGGTCATGCTTTTTCTTTCTTACATAGGAACAGGTCTAGAACATTTATGTTCCTATGTCAAAAGCAAACAAACAAAACTATTCCAACTAATTGGATGCCAAAATACAGAGGCATAGGGTGTTGCAAGGTTAGGGTGAAGTTAGAGACAGGTTAACACCAGATTAATTAATGTCCCTGCAACCACAATCTCTCTCCACTCTCTGTCATACAGTGCTATATCTCACCAACCTATCAGTTAAGATTCTTTTCATTGACAGTGGACCGAGTGACTTATATTCATTCTGACAACTTGAAATGTGGCCAAATCTTCCATCCAGGCACACATCTGAAGCCCCCCTCCCATCCTACTTTACTATACTGTACCCTACCCTAGATTGTAGAGAAGAATTGATTTTACTATTGGTAGAATGGAAGGGAATTTACCCATTGCGACCCAGAAACGTTAAATCTATAAGATCAACAGTTTTGCTGCTCTTGCTACTGAGGCCCAATGAAGCTCAGCCATGGAGCCAACACAGGTTCAATTATATTTTTCTGCTGACTTAAATAAAGACAAAATGCAGGTTAATGGAGCAGTCAGAGTGTACCTATTGTCAGCGTGAGTTAGATTAAGATATTGGTCAATTTTTTTTCTAATACTATTCCAATGTGTCCAATTTATCTGGTGAAATATGGATAGCCCTGGAAAAATAAAATGTGGCAATATTTATAGGCTTCAGCTCACTTTTCAGTCAAGAAAAGGGAGAAATTGTTAAAAGAGCAAAGAAAGCCTGGAAACTAAATTGTACCAAAAACCATAGACTTGTTTTCGTACTGTATTAAGTACAAAATCTGGGCTTCAATCTACCATGGTGAATTTTTCTGACAATGATTCATCATTATCTCCCTGAAATACAAATGTATTTGTAGAATGTAAATCAAGATTTTACTTTTTCTTGAGGTCTTCCACTGGTAATGTTAGAAGGTATCCCTAAGAATCAAAACTTCCTGATGGAGATAAATTGAAACGAGCAAACTTCCCCAACCAGGCATCCTAAAATTGTCTTCAACTTCATCTCCTATAACTTTAGCTAGCATAATCAAACAATGTACTCACCGAAAGCTAAAGTTTGTTGAAATCCAACATTGGAAGGACTAACAGGAAGACAGTGTGCATAAGCGCGCCAGCGTGTCTACCATCCCTGTCTTACTGTCCCCATTTATCTGTATTTAATTCCTTTGTTCTTATACTTGTTATCTTGTACATGTTTGACAAACAAGCAAACAAATAAATAAATAAATCATTCTAAGGATTTCTCATTTCAGTTTCTTGAACTACAGTTCCTAATTCATATTCATTTATGTCCATGTTGAGCACCTTTTTTCCTCAGGCTGAGTTTTTTTTAATTATAGCAAATAAGTCTTGGATTATTGGTCAAGAATATAAACTCCACTGGAGTAGATTGCTGTATTAATTTGGGATGACTGGTGAAGTGCAAATCAATACTTTATGGCTTGTTTTGGATTAGTCTTGTAAGTCTACCCAAAATAAACTGAACAAAACAGTTATCTCAATTAACTTAGATGGAAATCTCTTCTAGAAATTATATATATATATATATATATATATATATATATATATATATATATATATATATATATATATATATATATGAAGTAGCATGATCAATCAGAACAAGCAGTGATTAACCAAGGTTTACACAATTTTTCTCTCAAAATTATTACAAATCCCTCCTTCAGGTCAACAAAGGCAACACAAGAGATCTGTAGAGTTAAGTAGATTTTTTTGCTACACACTAATCAATGCCTGAATGACATGGTCAAAACTCATCCTGGTTTTTTGCTAAGATCTTCTACTGAAGCATCCAGTTAAGGCATTTGTTATATTGATACCTAGCCTACACTTTACTAACTATGTTTAATTGGCTCATTGCATCATTTGGTCTAGTTGTATAAACAAGGGTACTAAAATAAGAGTCCACCAAACAACATTTAACTGATACTCCCTAAAAACCTCTAAGAAAATTATTAGGTTCTACTCCATTAAGACTGTCATTAGAAATCAAAGAGTTTAAACTCATCTCAGCTAGTACAGGCCAGCCAGCATACCTATAAATGATCATTCTAATTTCAGATAATTCCTTATTCTTTATCCCTGTTTTGATATTTTATTGGGTGAATTCATGCACATACTTTATCTGATCCTCTATATTTTTAAATGTATTTTACTTGTTTGTATGCATTTTATTTGGTCTATGATAATAAATGCAAACAAACAGATCTTTTCCAAATGACATATGCAACTACATTTGCATGGGGGGTTGCTATTAAATACTTCAATGGTACAAATACGAACTGATCCCTCACCTCTCCTTTCCTTTCACTCTTATTTTGGATATCCACCAAAACAATTTTTTGAACTGCAGCAATTCAAACTATCTCTCTTGCTATTATTATATCATTTAGAGGTTTATAAAAAACAAGATCTGATTCAAAGCTTAAGGAGTATAAGAAATAAATCAGCACTGGCTGACAAAAGATTAAACCTAGCAGGGAACAGCTGGATGGCTCTCTTGACTAAATATTTACAAAAGACATGATTATATCACTGGATGACACTGTGTGAATATAACAATTTATCAATCACCCTGTTTAACTCAGTCCCGGCAGGAGGGAACAAGCACTCTTGCTTAACAATAAATATCTACTGTATACTAATTAACTTGACTTATTTTTCCCACCTGGAACAAAACGAAATCAGTATTGTATGCAGATGTGCCTTAAAAGAACACATGACTTGTAGAGAAGAAGCCAAAAGTGCTTCCCATTATTCTAATATAAGCTAAATGAATGTTGTGTAAACTAATCTGGCTTGATGTTAGCAAGAGCCATGGTGATGCAGTGGTTCGAATGCAGGATTTCATGCTGCCTCTGCCCACAGCCAGGAGTTTGATTCTACTGTGGCTCAAGGTTGACTCATCTTCCATCCTTCCGAGGTCAGTAAAACAAAGACCCAATATGCTGAATCTGTAAACCACTTAGAAAGTGCTGTAAAGCACTATGGAGTAATATATAAGTCTGAGTGCTTTTGCTATTGCTATTTTTGTTTTACTTACCCTTCTTCTCCAGGCAAACATGCTGTGGGAATCATATACAGGTCTACACAGAAATCAGCTCCTCAAATTTAATAAAAGTTCATTTCAGGTATTTTGAAAATGGTAGCCAAAGTTTCCACAACAAAGTTCCTACATCAACTAATGAGATGTAGTCATTAAAATGTTAGATTACAGGGACGGAGAAGCAGGCTCAAGTTGCTTCTCAGCCACAGAGCTCACTGAATAACTAGGCAGCAATTTCTTTTTGACTCTCTTTGAGAATCGACTTACTCCATAGAATTATAAAATGCGGGGGAGGGGTTATTTATGCAATAAACTCCCACAACTAAGGATAGTTATAAATGTAATTATTTTTTAAAAATGAATAATGCATGTTCATGTTATAGACACACAGGTATACGCCCACACAAATTGAAACAAATAGAAAGTAACATACCATCCTTAGATATACAAAATTATTTTCTCTTGCCTACCAGCTCCAGGCTCATCCCCAATGGTAGGTTATAGGATCCTCAATGCACTGGTCTCTCGCTGCTGCTACTAAATGAGTAATAAATTCATTCTCATTTCCTGTTTCATAAGGACAAATGGATTTCCATGCATTAATACACAATGCGCCATTTTGTTTTTCATATTTTTCACCCACAGGAACTTGTGGCTTGATTTAAAAAGTAAGATGTTGTCCTCTCTCATTCAATGTAGACAAAAGTGATTATGTGGATGGCAGCACATTTCTTCCAGGGATGCTGCATCCTACACAGTTTTCTTCTATAACCTCTTGGTTCCACTTCCAAGCATCTGACGCTTGAGGAAACTACTCATTGTAGCTAATGGGAGGACTGGCACCTTCCATATTCTCAGACATGGGTCTCTTAACACCCTGCATCAGCTTGTCTTCTCCAATACTGGGAAAGTTTGGCTTTCATTATCCTGGGGAGAATTCCTATTTGAGAGGCAGAAAAGTCTTCACTACCAAAAGTTTATTTAGTGTGCTTATTAAAAGTAGAATTCACTCTCAGCTTCCTGTGTATAGATCTATAATTATACTTCAGCTTTTGAATCTCATCAGCAACCAAAGGGTACATTTCACCTTCTTTGGAAAGTTTTAGAAACCAGTGTGCAGGCAGCAAGAAAAGCCCCAAATTTGGGCATCTTTCTAGAGGCTCTTGATAGCTGAGATGATCCCAGCAAGTGTTCACTTCAGAAAAAAGAAAAGAAAAGAGGGGAGAAGAACTTACAATAAACGTAGCTTCATTGAAGTTAATAACCTTCTACAAACGCTTTTGATAAAACATAGACACCTTAACATTTTTTCTTTCATTTCAAACATTTCCCCCCACCCCACCTGCCTCTCTCTTTTCCCTCAAATAGTAAAAAAAAATAATAATCTGAGGAAATCTGAGCCTTCAGAAGTACTTTGCTTTGAGAGGATGACATCAGCACGTCATGAGCTTACCAGTGGTAAGCGGGCACCCTGAGGAGGTAAAATGAGAGTCCTTAATCTTCTTTGGATCACTCTGTTTTTCCTGCAATGCACATCTTTTAAAATATGCAAAGTAAAGGGGATATTTTTGTCACCTTCATTTTCTCCTGCCTTTATCTCCTCCTCCTCCCACTGTGATAAAAAGAAAGTGCATATGTCTTTCCCTTGGGACAATATGAAAGCACCTATGCCTGCTTTCTCCATCTCTGCTTTGCTGGGTCTCTTCCTGCTTCGCCTGACAAAAATGGAATGTCTCACTGTACAGTTCTATAGGAGTCTACCCAGAAGTCCCATGGAGTTCAAAGGTAAGAGACTGTTTAGGATGACAGCTGAAAAAAAGTTAAAGAAGGCTATTAACACTTTCTTTTTCTTGAGGCTAAGAGTTATATGACGGATTGCAGGATCTTAAAATGGCCTGTCTCTATCCAAAATGTAGGCACTTCCATGAAAGTTGCAGCCTGTTTTTTACACTATGGCTGTGCAAAACTACATGTTCGATCTGCAAAAAGTGCCTTTGATCATGCCAGATCATGAACATAGCCGCATCTTTTCTAACTGCCTTTTTCAGGCTATTCTTGCATGGTGCCAAAGCACTTTTTGGAGATCGATTCTAAAGTGCTGCAAAGCCCTAATTTAAGAGTTCAGGGTAGCTGGAAAGTGGCTGCCATCAGTCAGCTGCAGAAGGCTCATAGGCATATGGCAAGAGAAAAAACTTCTCAGCCTTGGCTTTCTGTTCTTCTCAGCTTCTTTCTGGTTTTGGCGGGAACACTGAAAGGCAATAATCTCTTCATTTTTTTAAAAAAAAAGCTAAATTTATTTCAGTTTTATTTGATGACAATGGACTACACAACTAATTGCTCACTGAGATAGAACTCATATGTCAATTCTCTTTCATATTAGATGCATTAACCCAGAGGTGGTATGCAGCAGATTCTGACCAGTTCTGGAGAAACGGTAGCGGAAATTTTGAGTAGTTCAGAGAACCGGCAAATACCACCTCTGACTGGAGATTTTACAGTATCCTTCCCCTGCCATGCCCACCAAGCCATGCCCACAGAACCGGTAGTAAAAACATTTGAATCCCACCACTGCGTTACCCCTATAAAAGTGCTGTCCGTTATAGGTGAGCAACATGACACTCTGGGGTTACTTCACCCCTGCTCATATATATTCACCAAGCCATCTTCTTTCCCTGAACGTATTATTAAGACTTGTTCACAAGATTAAATGAGAAGGAGCTATTCTGGAAAGCAAAACATCAGCCTTTAGGCTGATCTTGAATTACAAGAATACTTATGAGATCTCTGCAAGTGTTCTTAAACAAATTAAAATGGCATTCCTTTTGTGACAGAACCAAACTTGCTCTCATTACTTCAAAAGGTGTTATCAACCCTTGACGTAAACGATGACCTATTTCAGATGTCCTTGCTGAATGCCTCTCACTAACATCTAATAGGCTGACATGCAGAAAGGTTTGTACAGGCATAGCTGTACAATCTCTGGGGACCTTTTCCCCTTTAGTGCTGCCTTAACCATGTAATCGGTGTACATGTTACAGAGCAGTATCTCTGTAACAAAGCAGCCTATATTCATCCTAATGTGGCAATTATATCCTTGAATCTTCTCTTGCTCCTGGCTGTGTCTAGCTTAAAAGCTTCTAAAAATACTTAACATAAATAAAAGCATTGTTTCTGAAAAGCAAGAAAAAAATCCACCTTCAGATACAAAGGTGGATGCTTATAGGAAGGAAACTTGCAGTCTAGCATTTTACTTTCTATTTGATGGCTTCCACATGAAGGTTTTTTTTATTTCTGTTGTATGATGGATTATTCCATCATGAGGCCTGCTATTCACTCTATAATGTGAGGCATCTTGGCATCAGCACTACAGTCCATAGTACGATATAAAGAACAAAACATCAGTAAATATATACACTTAAGCATTTGATTATGCTCCACAGTAAGTATAGACATACCCACTGAGAGCAAAACCACAGAGTGCAAGAAAAGGCTTCAGCTTCACAATACCATTAAGGAGCATAAACGCGTCAAGGAAATCCCTCATGATCCAAGAGGGAATAGAAGTAGATTTGCAAACAGCAGGAACAAGCTGCAATAATTTTATTTCAAGCTGTAGTTATAGAAAGACCCTTTTGCTATCAGTTCATAAATCAAAGCAAATTAAATCAGACTATCCTTTTATTTCCCAAGCTCCCCCTCGTTCAACACATCCTAACATAGCCAAGTAAAGCCAGGGAAGTGTTTATGAATATGATAGGCAGAGCAGGCAAAGCTCTGCTGAAACAGCAAAGCAGCACTGAAGCAGCTAAATCTGTGGTCTATAAAATGAGGGAGACGGTTATCTATCACCCAAACTCTGGATGATTATCTGGACCAACTGCAGTGGGATTCATGTTGAGCTGTAGCATAGAGACATCACTGCAGTTGTAGATGGGGTGGGGGAAATTAGGATAGGGGTAGTGCATCTATCCTGACTTTCCTTGATCTCTCAGCAGCTTTCCGTACTATTGATTATTATATTCTTCTGGACAAGCCAAAGGAAGTAAGAGGCAATATGGCTCTTCTCCTTCTGAGGCCAGTTCCACTTTGTGTTGGTATATGAGGAGATGTCCAGCCCAAAGGCACCGCTTGGTGTAGTGTCACAGAGCTCAACTCTCAACTCTCTCCCTGCTCCTATTGTATGTTTACATAAAACTGCTAAGTAATGTTATCCTTCAACACAAGGATAGGTATCATCAGTATACTGATGGTGCATCTCTGACCTAAACCAATCTACGAGCTACTGTCAAGGGTTGTTGTTGTTGTTTTTCCAAAACCTGGAGACTGTGCAAGTCTGCATGGGGAAGAAATGGCTTTACTCAAATATTCATTGTTGTCAGAATAGGAAAATGGTTCTTATACAGTATATCCTGTGAGGGGGGAAGGAGGGGGAGGGGGAGAGAGGGGGAGAGGAGGGAGGGAGGGGGGAGATAGGTAGCTTTCCCACCATTGCTCATTACATTACAAGGTCCATGCTGGCCATTTCATGTTTCGTTTGGCAGAAGAGTTTTATTCTTACCACCTCGACCACCACCGTACATAAAAATAAAATCAATGTGATATCTACCAAATGCACTGCAATTCAGCTCAATTATCTACAGCTCTGCTACTCTGCCTGGGGGCCTCGCAAAAGCGGGAAGCTCTTACAATGGCTGTGTTAAGCTAATGTAGAATGAATTCTGCCATTGACCCTAACTCAGAAATATGTATTTACAAAGAGGAGCTGCAATAGGCATCATTATATCCGACAGATAGGCAATGGATTTTGACATTAAAAACTCCTGGAACTTTGAAGAAATCAACAGTCAGGTTTCAATTTCAATAAAGATCTCATTGGTTCAACCTAGGAGAGATCACTCCATTTTATATAGAGAGAAATTGATTTTTTTAAAATATACCTACAATACATTGTCAGTTCTATTCATTTTTATTATCCTCTTATACATAGAAAAAAATGCATAGCAGTTATGGGAAAGAGCAACCAGAACTAATTTTTGGGGGAGGAGAGAATGATACGCCGATATACTCAAATTGAAGTTCACAGTTGTCATTTAGGATGAAAGTATGAAAATGAGGAGCAGAAAATTAAGGTAGTCATAGCACTTATTATTTTCTTCATGCAGCATGGCAACAAAAGATGTCCTTCTCTAATATGAAACACACTCAAACATGGAACTGGTACAAATTTTAAAAAGTGATATACATATAAAAATGGAAATGGAAAAGAAGCCAAATGTAATACTTCATTCATCCTCTATTAAAATTATTAGAAACACAGAAAATGATTCAATCCATCAGCATTTTCAGTATTTTATATTTGACAAATTTTAAGGAAAGACCTGAAATTTGTATTGCCAATTGAGTTCAAGGAAGCATTCGATATTAACATGTCTGCTGGTACAACATACTTGCATGAGGATCCCTTAAATGGATTCACTTAGGAGTAATTTCTCTTCATTCATGCCTAAATATGAAGATGGCTCTAAATCAGTGATCCACAGACCACAGCTTTTCATTTTCATATATTGCATTTACAGCTGGTATTAAATGCATTTGTTCAGATGTTGGAATTGTCAGCATAAGGAGAGAGAACATGAAAGAATATTTTTCTCTTGATTGCTCATTGTTTTTGGGACAATGAAAGGCAATTTGAAACAGCAAACTAATGCAATCAATGAATTTAGACAATTTTTTAAGCAAAGAACTTCCCTTTTAGGCAAATTCATGGCCAGTATCAAATTAAGGGACTCAACAGAATGTGTGTGTGTGTGTGAGCATAGGTAAAGGTCCTTTTAATAATGAAATCAAGTGCTGAAAGCCAACATAAAAGCAACATAATAGATCCACTGAGAAATAAGGTATTGATTTTCCCATGCTCAGAGGTATTCCATGGTTTGTAACTATGCAGAAATTAAAAAGAATCTTAAGAGAAAAAGAAAAAAGAGAATTCTACAAAACAACCATAGAACGAAAAAAGAAAAGCATGAAATTAGATGAAAGGAGATAAAAATATAATATTCTACTGAGTTGTTATTACTTGAAACCATGCCTGTGACAAAAGAGGCAAGGTCCAAAGTAATACACACACCTTTTTAAAAACAAAAACAAAACATTATGCATATTCATTACACAAATGGCATCAAGGATATTATTTGCTTCAAACTGCATTATTTGCAGGGTGGCATTATTAGGCTATTAATGCATTTTACCCACTTTGAGTAAAGACATCTTCATGCATTAATTTCCTCAGAAAGCCCTTGTATCAAGGTCTATTGTATTAAGATCCACTAAACTGAAGTTTCCCTGTGGATATTAAGTAACATGGGAGTAAAGACAGACATTGGTGGGATTCCCAAGGCAGCTCCCAGCAAGCTGAACAGATGCCTCCTAGTATCTTCTAGCAAATTGTTTACAATGAAGCTCAGTCAGTATTAGGGTCCCAGGACCTCCAGTGCTGTGTCATCTGGTCAGTAGCCTTAAACATCTCATTGGCTAAGTTTCCAATTGCCACAGCACCGTTTTTGGAGTGGCACCATTGTGTCTCCAGATTGGACTTGTGCCACATCATTCAAGCTGCCTCCTCTCATGTTTCGTTGCCCCCATCTGTTGCTCATACTATTGGGCATTACATGCTGCAATGAAGAGCAGACGGTACGTTGGAACCATTGTTAACACACACCCAGGAGACTTTGTTATTTTATATTTGTCAGCTCACTGATAGGGCAAAAAAAAATCAGGTACAAGACAACATTTACCTTCAGAAGCAGGTCAATTTATTTTGCTCTTTCCTGTATCAACTAATGAACTGAATAAGTGTACCAGGAGCAAGAACAAAATAATTCCATTCATTTTCAACTACATTCATATGAGTTTGATCTGAGTGCTCCATAAATTAAAAAAAAAACAGGCTATAAATGATATGCATTAACTGCACATAAATTTTAGAGTGTCTTATTCTGAATTAAATCACCTACAGAAGAAGCTGGAGTGTAACTAAAGAAACAGAACCAAGAGAATTGTTTTTTTTTTTTATTAAGAGAAGCACAGCCTTAAGCTTCAAGTAACTGGGTGTACCAGTAGTATCCAAAGTCCTAGAACTTTAATTATTATTAGTGAAATTGAAGAATACATTTTCTCACAAAATGATTTCTTTAGTGGTACATATGGTGAGTCAAACATATCTAATTATCTAAAGACAAATGGTGGTAAGACAAGTTCCATGCAACCCCTGTGCACCTTTCTCATTTCTTTAGTCACACATCCAAATAAAGTGCTAGCAGAAGTAATCTAACATTGTATTATCTAAGAAAACCAATTGTATTTTTGTAAATAAATAAAGTGTTAGGGCTTGGTGTTTTGTTTTGTTTTGAAGCAAAATACCTTCCCAGTGTTTTTAATTAATATAAAATTGGGGCAAAGATTCTACTGCACAGCCAAGGAAGAATTCAGATGCATTAGTGCTTATAAGCACCACATTTCTTACCGTCAATTAAGCTAAAATTAGGAGTTTCACCTAAAATATTCTGGGAACTAAAGTGTCCTTTCAAAATTCTTTGATGAAAAACTGTTAACTAGGCCATTTAACATGGCAATGTCTTTATGTGGCCTTTGAAAAGCATAAACTCATTTATTTATTCATCTAATTTTTATCCTGCTGCGATTTATCAGTCTCTTGGCGCTGCACAACAAGGCAATATACTTGATTCATCCACAGTATAGTAATTAAAACTACTATAATAATGATAAATTCAATACAGAAATAAGTTCAGCAACAGCATCTCTTATAACAACCCACAAAACTATTTTGCATTATGTGGTTTGTGTATAGTTTAATTGCTAGATCACACTGTCCAAGTCTCTTTCTGCTTTCCAGACATATCTATATCAAATTGTTAATGTTCCATTAATATATTTAAAATTTCTGAAGATCAGATCCACACAGCACCAATTCTTTTTCTTAGTCCTTCCAAAGCAGCTTGAAACAGATCTTACCTCTCCATATTTTTAAGAGTAAAAACTATTGATTTGTGTATTTATTCATTTGTTCTATACATTACATTCCCAAGTCTAGCAAGCAAAAATTATATCTCCCTCCCACCCTGAAAAAAAATCAACTCAAAAAAATCAATTCAACAATGACATAATCAGATTTCACAGTTCCTAAAGATTGTAGACTGATCTAAATGATATCTCTGGCAAGTACTTTCATTTAGAACAGGGCTGTCAAATTCGCGGCCCACAGATTGGATGCATCACGCACTGGCCATGCCCACACCCAATTTAGCAAGTCGTGATGTGTGATGCTGCCATGGCGATGTGAGTTTGACACCCCTGATTTAGAACAAATTTGATAATTGTTTTATTTTTTAAGGACATATATGTTTTTCTATATTTGTAATTATAATTATCCATCAAAATTAGCCAGTATTTTAAAGTTGCCAATTCCATTTGATTCTTTCTTATTTCGTATTATTCTTAACGGACAAAATCCATTCCATCAATGTCATTGTGCCAAGCAGAAACATAGAAAATTGTACTAGAACGCCAACACGTTTGTGTAATGTCCATATTTCCAAAATGGGCCATCTGGGTTTTTTGCTCACTATATTTTTTGTCTGAACAATATTTCCTGTCATATGTCAGCTCATCCAATGATTCTTGTTCTCTTTCTGATTTGGCAATTTGAACCTTTTGTCAGAGTGCATTCATGAACTGGAATAGAGCTTGGTAACAAGGTCAGCCAATGAATAGGCATAACAACTAAGTCAGCCAATGAGGACTGTTTTGGAAACTGAAACTAGAAGTAGCCTAGTCTGGAAACTGAAACTGAAACTAGAAGTAGCCTAGGTGTGGCTCTACATTAAGCTCTGAAGCTATGTTGAGCTCTGAGTCTGTCTATTGAAACAAAACTGCTTCTCTCCTCTGCTTGCCTTCTGAACTAAAGTGAAATTGATGTCTGTTTCTGAACTCCTGAGTTGCTGCTGAAGTTACTTGCAATATGTTTCTGTTTGAGTTTGCTCCACATTGGAGAAATCTACAACTGGTTTGTAAAATTTACTTATTATGTTTATAAAGACATTAAATGAAGCATCAGCCATCTGTGTTTATTTTTCTGGAGCTGAATTCATGCTGCAAAATTCTGAATACCTTTTACATATTTTACGAACTGAAGAGAGTACTTTTGGCTCTGCCGAAACAGGAATCTTATCTAGCAAGGTTCATGAGAATAAAATATCACTCCTTCCGCATCATTCCCTTAAGAAAACAATAAAGGCAGACTGGACATCTTTCTTGAGCTGCATTGCCTGTGATTGAACAACATTGTGCCCTTGAACAAATGCATCCCTTCTTTCAACCAACTTTTCTTTCTGGTCTCTCTGTTTCATGACAACATTGATCTTGTGTGTATTTTGTTTCTCTACCATTTTTATTGTGTTACTGAACAAAGAGAACTGACAATGAGGAAACCAGAAGTAGCTTTGCTTGAAGGGCAATAAAAAACACACACACAATAAGTCTTATGATGAGAGATGCAATTTGAGGGTGGGAAAGGGGCTTCAACACCTTGTCCAGCGACATCAGAAAACTCCAACAAGTGGTGTTTGTGTTGAGATATTCATATTTAAACCTTCAAATTCACACCATTCTTTCAAATGTCTGGTTGAAAGGATTCTGCATTAGTTGGTAGGCTGTTAGCAGTAGTTTGCACTGTGGACCAAAGGCCCAGTTCAATTCAAGAGTTGTCAATGAATGCTTCTTTCAGTTTGCAGAAGATGCTGTTCTTTCTTGCTCGTATTTTACCTTCAAAATTAGCATTTGTGTTCTCTGCTCACAACTCAATTCCTCTTTCTTATATGTTGCCCTTACCAAAGGCCTGGCATATTTCTCCACACAGGATAGTAGACGTTTTGCTGTATACAGAGAAAAAATACTTTTTTCTTTTCACTCCCACACAATACTTAAAGTAATATATCACCATGAATATCAACTTAGTATCTTTTTTAAAAAAAATAATTTTAGGAAAGTTTACAAATACCAAAATAAGAAACTAATACAAACTGAACAGAAGGCTTGTGATTCCTCCTCTGATGACAGATGAAGATTTTTCTTTATTCTTCAGAACAATTGAAAAGATGTTTATTCAAATTATAATTCCTAAGTAATTGTACAATTGCACTGGCTTTTTATTTATTCCTCGTTTTATTTGGGTTTATTGTTGTTTCGTTTTTTAAGTAAATCCTCGAAAACTGAACTTGAGACCAAGTAGTCCTATTGTTACCTCACTATGTTATTTACAAGTGCTGATTATTCCCTAAGAGGAAAAAAAATAATGCAATTGCCACCATCTGTGTTTGTTTTCTCCATGTTCCCATTAAAATGTTCTCAGCATACAGAATGGTGCAACTCCTAAATGGCAATCTTTTAAAAGACCACTAGCACACTATTCGTCAGGGCAACACCATGCCATGTGACATGTTGTCAAACTGTGCAACCGCTCAGGCTGCCAAATTGTTTTGCTGTATCTTGAGATTCTTGAACTATAGAAAACAAGTTGGAAGGGGAGTGGAAAAGCTACTGAGTTCTTTTTCTCTGAAAAAGAATCCAATCCCTCACCCAGCCTTTTATGTTGTGACAAAAGCAACTAATATGTTTCATTGTTATCTGTTCTTTGGCTCCACACTCCAGTGGAAGCTGCTTTAGAGCAATTAGCAACTTCCCAACACTTAAAGGGCAAGTGCTTTGTAGTTTTTCACCAACAGTGATTCTTTAATTGGTTTGGAACATCTGCAATAGAAAATGCAGAATTCACTCCTATTAATAGAGAAGGGCATACATACATTTCTAGATATAGAACAGGGCTGATTCAACCTGAACATTTTTAATTTATCAAGCAATTTTTTTTCCAGAAATTGTTTTTACTCTATACTCGGTAAACATATGATTGCTAACAGTAGAGCACTCAAGTAATAGCTTAGCAGATTAAACGGACATCATCCTTTCTATTTATTAAGTGATAAATCGAAGACCATTATTGTCTGGCAAATTATTTGAAGCTGTATTCATATGATAAGCAAGACTGAGATCTGCCAGGTTTACCTTAAGCCTTATTGTCATAATGCCAACTTCACCCCTTTCCCAAAGTTGTATATTCACTTAGCAGAGATTATAAACAGAATCCTGTAATTGAGAACTTTATCAAGGAATATCTTCAGGTAAAATATAGTTTACTTCTAGATTTAATTATGCTCCAATGGCAGATGCTCTTGAATCAGCAGAATTTAAATTATCTGTAATATAATTGTTCCACAAATGTGTTCCAAGCATCACCTAGAATGCATGCCACCCTGGCGCATTGATGAATTTTTCATGAATCCCAGCAATTGTCTACATAACACTTTTTAGCAAATCTGAGCCACTTCATAATCAATGTCTTTTGTAATGCTTATATAGGGCCACTTAGCTTGCATCTTTAGCGGTGGTGGTGCAGTGATTAAAATGCAGTACTGCAGACTACTTCTGCTGACTGCTAGCTGCAGTTCAACAGTTCAATTCTCACCAGCTCAAGGGTAACTAAGCTTTCCGTCCTCCCGCGTTCGGTAAGATGAGGACCCAGATTTTTGGGGTGAATATGCTGACTCTAAACCACTTAGAGAGGTCTGTAAAGCATTGTGAAATGGTATATAAGTCTACATGCTATTGCTATCTTTGGACTGATTTCATTATAATTGATAAACTTAAAAACTTAAGATTTTTTTACTTAGGAATAGCAATAGCAATTAGACCTACATAGCACTCCATAGTGCTTTACAGCACGCTCTAAGTCAATTACAAATGTCACCATATTGCCCCCAACAATCTGGGTCCTCATTTTACACAGAAGGATGGAAGGCTGAATCAACCTTGAGCCCTGTCAGAATCAAACTCCTGGCAGTGGAACGCAAACTTAGCCTACAATACTGTACTCTAATCACTGTGCCATAAGCACTATGCTCTCTCATTATGGGCAAATGTGCCATTTATCAGGTTAGATTGGATACTAGCTATAGGTCAGTTTGTTCTAATGGTTAAAGTGCTAGGTATCTGGCTAGTAAGAAGGTGTGAATTGAAGTCCTGCCTTATGCATCAAATCTGGCTGGGTGACTTTGGGCCAGTCACTCTCTCTCAGTCCACCTCACAGGGTTGTTGTCACAGGGAAAATAGGAGGAGTAAGGTGTATTGGATATGTTTGCTGCCTTGAGTTATTTGTAAAAATAAAAAGATAGGATACAAATTAAATAAATCAATAAATAAACTCAACAGAGGCAAAAAAAATCATAGTAAGTGCTTTCTGGAAATCTGATCTATCTAAAAAAGCAAATCATATCTTTATAATGCAAAATGGGACATAAATCACTTATTACCAGGTTTCAGAGTGGATAACTAAATTGATTTGAAACAATAAGTTAGTTGCAGTCTTACCACATTTTTTGCTATCTCCACCATAAGCCAGTTTTGAATTGCTTCTGTCTGCACATTTCCTCTACTCTAATCTCTGTATGTAGAGAACTAACACAGAGTAGATAAGGCAAGGCTCGGATTTTGTAATATATAGTATAGTGAAATATTCACACTGTGAAAAATTGAAAAATGCATGTATAATACATTCTTGCAGCAAAAAGGTCTAGTCCAGAAAGACACTACTACATGATTCTGTAATGCAATAGAATAGCTTCAGGTTTTAAATGATTACAATAAGTAAATGTAAACTTTGAAGAAGCAGGAGAGAAAGAATATTGACACCTTAGAACTCTGGTGCTGGAGAAAACCTGAAAAACCAGGTTATGGATAGATTATCATGGAGAAAATTTATTTATGTGGTCACTAGGAATAAAAAAATTACTTGATGCTACATAATCAATCAAAAATAAATCAATATATTATTACAAGAAAGGGATGTAAAAGAGAAACAGAGTACATTAATTCTCATGAATTCATCAACTGGTAAGAAGTACAACTTCACTTTTATTACAGAAAAAAAGCAGGAATGTCAATGAATCACAAAAGGGGAATAAACTCTCCATTCTTATAAAATATGTAAACTAAATCTCATGATTCTATGCTGCCCTATCCAAAAGAGACAGCTCAGTGAATTTTGCCTTTGCTGTAAAGATTAAATCCTAGAAATGAAAATTTTGAAAACCTTCCATCGAAAGGAAAATATATTTCTTTGGGGAGAAAATGATATAAACTGCTTTACATGCTTTAAGTTATTTATTGCAAGAATAATGCTTTCTTATATACTTCCACATTCAACCCAAAGCAAAATGTCTTTTAAATCAGATATGATGTAAATAATGGGTATATCTCGAGGCAATGAGTTTTTCAAATGAGAATTTGAAGAAAAAGCTGTGGTCTCATGAGTCATTATTCTAAGCAATGGTGTGTGTGTGTGTGTGTGTGTGTGTGTGTATACACTCACAAACATGCATGCTTCTTCTGAAACATATTTTTCTAAGCTTGGAATGAACAGGTCTGGAATAAAACGAAAGATGAGGAAACCCACACCATTGTTTTTCAATTTATCACAGTATAACATTGTGTACAAAAGAAATAATGTAAACATTGTTCATGCACTCCTGAACTAAAATTCAAGGTTTTTTTTTATGGTAATTACTTGATGAATCACTTTCTCTCATTCACTGTAATTGAGGGTGTGTCCTTATTAGCATTTCATTGATACTAGTGAACAATTCTAACTTGTCAATATATAGTAGCAAATCATTCACTCCCATGCAGGCAAAGATCACAGAAAATACACACTTAGGAATCAGAGTTCAAAATGTAGCATCTCATAGTTATAAACCTATTTGTTTATAATGGAGATATTCTAATTTTAAAATTGTTATAACAACATAGCCATGTTATGAAAACAAATACGATTAATGTTAAAAATGTGTGGCCTAAAAAGAGACATATCCAAATAAGATTCTAACGTTGAAATAATCTCTTTGCACATAGAGGGGGGGCAGTAGCCTAAGGATGGGGGATCACTCACAGAGGACATTTAGGAGTGGAGGTCAGGACTAAAACCCCTCCCCGTTACTCAGCCAATGAACAGCCTGTTTTTGCTTCTACCATCCTTATGTGGGAGCTCTACCCAGAGTTTGTGTTTTCAGAAAGCGCACGTTCATCTCATTACTCCTTGTAATGCATGTTTATTCTGATATAAATAGGATAAAGCATATTTGCATTCATCATATATTGATATTCAAATTTCAGCACAAACCACCCTTAGGCCAGGCATATTAGCCAGAACTTGTACACCATGACATGTGAAAAATAAATGAAGATGAGTTTGTATTTGAATGTTTATTCTGCCAACAGAAGCAGGTTGAATAGTGGTCCGCTCAGACTGCTTTTCTTTCTCAGTGTGGGAGGCTTCCACGAGACTCAGGCTGGAAAATAACTTCTTAACCATTCAGCTAGCTGAGAGGCACCACTTGGTCTTTGAAGGAAACCTTTGCTAGATCTAACTAACAATTACTTTCCATGTCAAAACAAACCAAACACTGCTGGTTTCTTTTTTAAAAAATGAATAAAACTTTTCTATTCTTCATGAAAAATGATTTTTAAAAAGCCTTTTGATGATTTGTCACTTCTGATATCTGTGACCCATTCAGGGGTGGGATTCTACCAGTTCGCACCTATTCTCTAGAACTGGTTGTTAACATTCTAAGCAGTTCGGAGAACCGGGTGTTAGAAGAAATTACTGGCCTAATCCTGTAAGGAAGGCAGGAAGGAAACATTCTGGTGTTGCTTACAGAAACTGCCTCTCCATTAACCCTTATTACATTCTTGGCAGGACTAGACTTCCTGTCTCGGAACTTCTCTGGAGTTTTTTTTCCCCCTCCTTTGCTGGTACTTTGCTTGTGTGGAGTGACCATTCAAAGTTACAATGGCACTGAAAAAAGTGACTTATGACCATTTTTCACACTTACGACTGTTGCAGCATCCCCACAGTCATGAGAGGCCAGGTGGGGAGATGTGTGCCTCGATGTGAGTGATATTGAGTTGGCCACATCCAGCCAATAACATGACCACCAAGCCATGCCCACCACCTAAGCCACGCCCACAGAACCAGTTGTTAAAAATTTTGAATTCTACCCTAGAATTCTACTGCTTACTAATCTGAATTCCACCAGGCTAAAATGACACTGTTATGTTCCCAAATCTCATGGACAAATTTGCTGTTTGGCAAATGGAACAGATGAATATTTTACTTGATGAGAACATCCTGAGATCTTTACTCAGAGTTAAGTAGTTCTGCTGATATTAGTAGAATCTTTTTTTTCTGAATAAAAGAACTCTTTGGCTGATGGGAAAAGGTAGGAATATTAGATCCTTCTATGCACTTCTCCCAGAGTAAAATTGACTATTCTTTTTTCAAAATCTATCTCCTAAATACAAATTACTGGCAAATAACCATGTAGAATAGTCTGAGATGGAGAAATTCTCTAGACCTTACAATGTGTCAAGTGCAGTTCACAAAGAGTGAGACTAATGTTCTGAAAGACAGCCAAAGATCATTTATGAATAACTCTCAAAGGGGCAATTTTTTCTTTCATTTTTCTCTTATAAGCCTTAAGGTGCACAGGTAACACAAGATTATCAAGTGACAGCAGTAGGTGTTAGATTTTTTTTTTTTTAAAGAAGGCAGCATTATGATCACTAGTTTTATATCTGAGATTATTTAGATGTGATTAATTTCCCTTAAGCTCTCCAGGAAAAGAATCATACATGAAAGAAATTTTTACCATACAGCCCATATCTAACCACCCCACTGCAGCAGTAGACCTAGAAAATGAATAACTGTCTTAGGCACTTGATGGACTTACAATTTGCATATAAATTTGCCATTGTCTAATAATATTTGACTCATTTGCAAAAAAAAAAAGAAGAAGTTCAATACCATTTTTAACGGATGCAAATCTGTCAATTAAACATTAAAAATGCAAATTTATATCTCTCCTTGAGAATGCAATGGGTTTTCCCCCCTAAATCAACACTAATATTTTCTAAATAAAAATAAAATTTAAAAAATAATTCCATCACACAACACTGGTTGCAAATCATTACTGACAAGGTGGTAACCTACAAAACTGATTTCTTATCTTTTCTGAAAAGGACTGATTAGTGTTTTTCTTCCATGTTACAACATCAGGACTCATATTTGTCATGCTTGTAGATATACATTTTTTCATTGGAGAGAGTGCTGTCATGTATTTTGACTCAGAATGGGGACGCAGTGGCTCAGTGGCTAAGACACTGAAAGCCTTGTTGAACAGAAAGGCTGGCAGTTCGATGGTTCGAATCCCTAGCACTGCATAACGGAGTGAGTTCCTGTTACTTGTCCCAGCTTCTGCCAACCTAGCAGTTGGAAAGCATGTAAAAATGCAAGTAGAAAAATAGGAACCACTTTGGTGGGAAGGTAACAGTGTTCCGTGCACCTTCGTCGTTTAGTCATGCCAGCCACATGACCATGGAGATGTCTTCAGACAGCACTGGCACTTCGGCTTTGTAATGGAGATGAGCAATGCCCCCTAGAGCTGGAAATGACTAGCACGTCTGTGTGAGGGCAACCTTTACCTTTACCTTTAATCTGACTCATAGATTACATTTCACTTAGCCTCCTAGTTCATGTTTTTATTTAGCTCAGGAAAAGCACTCAAAGGTAATGGGAGTGCCATATAACTTTTCTAGTTTCCAACTCATGCTAGGATAATAAACTTGATCAGGCTTTCTAATATGCCACCATAGTGAAAAGTAGACTTTTCAGATTTTTCCACATTTGTTAATAGTGTCAAAAAACAATCTTCCCTTGCAACCATCTCTCATGCTAAATAAATGGTTGCACAAAGAACTCTCTGAAAAATTGATGGACAAAAAGGACAAATATGGAAAGAGTGGAATATAATTAGAACAGAAAATCAATAAATTGCTCAAATTTGCAAAAACCCAAATTCAGAGTCAGGATCAGAATGAATTAAGACTTGTAACAAATGCCAAAAAAAATTGTTTCAATATGTAAGGTCAAAAAAAAAAGAAAGCCAAGCAAATGCTTGGTCCATTAATGGGAGATAATGGCAAGAGGGTAAGAAGCAGGGAGAAAGCAAAATTGATTAATTTCTTTTTTGCATCTGTCTTCATGAAAAAGGGAAAAAATAGTCCAACCTACCAAATGCAGCACCATGGGAGACAGAGCAAGAATATAGATCAAAATAGGCAAGAAATTGGTAAGAGAACACATATCCAAATCACCAGAACCAGATGGTTTACATTCCAGGATTCTGAAAGAGTTGGCAGGTGGAGATCTCAGAACCACTGAACAAAATTTTTCAGAGCTCCTTGGAGCATAGAAGAACTTCCAGAGTACTGGAAAAGAGCTGATGGGGTTCCAATTTTCAAAAAGGGGGGAAAGGTGGATGAAGGAAACTATAGACCAATCAGCTTGACATCAATAGCTAGGAAAATCCTGAAAAAGATAATCAAGTAGCAGGTTTGTAAGCACCTAGAAATGAACAAGGAGATTACTAAAAGCCAAAATGGGTTTGTTAAGGACAGATCATGCCAAACAAACCTTATTGCCTTTTTTTTTGATAAAGTGACTAAATTAGTGGATCAGGAAAATGCTATGGATATAGTACACTTTGACTTCTTGGTAAGGTAGAAAAATGTGTAATAGTACCATCACCAGATGGATTTACAGCTGGCTAACCAACTGCACTCAGTGTGTCATCTTCAATGGAACTACATCTACATGGAGGGAAGCCTGTAGTAGGATATTTCAAGGTTCTGTCTTGATCCCTGTACTCTTCAACATCTTCATAAATAATCTTGATGAGGGGATAGAAGAGGAATTCATTAAATCTGCAGATGACACCAAGCTGGGGGAAATTGCTAACACTTTGGAAAATAGATTCAAGATTCAGAAAGATCTTGATAGACTTGAGCATTGAGCCATGGCCAATAAGGTACAGTTCAGTGGTGAGAAAAATAAGGTTGTCCACTTAGGCAAAAATACTCAAATGCAGGGGTATAGAATAGGTGATACCTGGCTCAGCACTACTAAATGTGAAAAGGATCTAGGTGTCTTAGTGGACCAACACTTGAATATGAGCCAGCAATGTACTGCAGCTGCCAAAAAGGCCAGTACAGTTCTAGATTCGTCAACAGAGAGATAGCATCAAGATTATGAGCACTAATAGCATTGCTTTACACTGCACTAATGAGGCTACAATTAGAATACTGCATCCAGATCTGGTGACCAAGACACAAAAAAGACGGTAAGGTGCTAGAAAGAGTGCAGAGAAGAGTCATAAAAATAATAAGGAGTCTGGAGGCTAAATCACAGAATGAACGATTAAGGGAACTAGGTATATCTAGCCTAATGAAGAGAAGGTTTAGCAGTAACATGATACCTGTCTTCCTGTACATCAGGGACTGTCACAGAGAAAAGGGGCTTTACTTATTCTCCAGAGCACCTGAGGGTAGGTCAAGAAACAATAGGTAGAAACTTGTCAAAGAGAGATGATCCAACCTGGAACTAAGGAAACATTTCTGAAATTGAAAACAATTCATCAGTGGAGCAGCTTGCCTCCTGGAGTTGTGGGGCTCCATCACCAGACGTTCTCAAGAAAAGATAGGACAACCATTTGTCCGGGATGGCATAAGCCCTCCCCCCGACCTTGGACAAGGCTTGGACTAGAAAACTTCCAAGGTCTCTATGATTCTATTCTATACATAAACTGATGCACCTAGACAAATTCATGGGATGGGGGGTGGGAGGGAGGCCATCAAAACATTTTATGCTTCTTTTAAAGAAGAGAAGGGGAACTGTTTATGAATCATGGCGTTTTGGGGCTGGATGGGGAACGCTCTATAGTAAGAGATGGAAACTCCTTAATTAAGAAATCAATTGGTTGACTTCTGTTCCCTGCATTCAGCTATTGGGTGTCTCAGATTGAAGCATATTTAGCTGCAAGTTCCTTTTGGGAGCAAGAATATGGTCTACACTGCCCTGAACAGGTTTTGTCTGCAGCTGGAAATGACAACGAGGGAGGAAAGAAAATTGAGTTTAAAATGAATTGCAAAATTTGCAAATTGAGCAAATAGTAGCATGACAGAGTTCATCATCTTATACAGTACAGAATGTAGGAAAGACTGCAACCTTTTGCACACTTACATGAGAGTAAATATCACTGAACTCAATGCCACTTCCATTTGATTACAAATGCTGTTAAGTGTCATTAATAGGGTAACAATAATATTGTTAGCACCATTAAAATTAATGGGTCTAAGGGCACTCAATTTGCCTTGGGTTGTAAACTCCAATATTAGCTGGTTTGTTCTTTCTGCTGCTATTGCAGCCCTTGGTTTATGTATTTAAATGTATTTATACTGCCTGCTTGAACCAGATTCTTGTAGTCATGCAAACAAAGAAAAACGACAATCACAACAATGAATAAAACCAGAATGAGTAAAAAAAAAACTTTATGAAGAAAAATGGGAATGAATTGAATTAAAGCAATTATTAAAAATCCATAGCCCTGATTAATAGTATTCACTTCAAATAAATAACTGCAGTAGCCAATCAAACAGTTGCTGCCAGTATATATAAATAGTTACTTGCAATAATAAGGGCATTTACACTGCTATTTTTGCACAGGGGAGGGGGTTTCAAGTTGTATTGATTCTAGGCAACTGCTTGTATTAATTCCTGCAATTTTGGGAGCAACATTTCATAAGTGGTTTGCTCTTGCCTCCTTCTTAGGGCTGAGAGAGACTGACCCAAAGTCACTCAGTTGGCTTTGAGCCTATGGTGGGACTCGAACTCATGGTCTCCCAGTTTCTAACCTAGTGCTTTAACCACTATGGTGTGTTCTCTCTGTGTCTGTCTGTCTCCTTTATAGACGGAGGGTTTTTTCCCCTTTGTTGTATGTTTTTTTTGTAGATCCTTAATCCTAAATAGTTATTAAGCTATAATTTTTTGCTTAAATGACTGCTAATTATATTTAGAAGTTAGAAGTGCCTAGGTGAATATTTAAAGCCTCTATTAAAAAAGAGAAGCAAGATTTTATGGAGTCACTGGTTTTTTGTTGGTTTTTTTTTTTTTGCACTGATATAGTATTCACAAAAGACAAAACTAGAAATAATCACTTAGCAAATTATATGCTTTGGGTTCAAACAAAATTGAGGAGGATCACAAAATATCCTCTTTTCAATATGTTATATCATTTAACCTGCAGTCATTTTCTCTTCTTATGAATGATCCAACACCAGGATCATAATAATACCCTGAAGCTGAGTAGACAACTTATTTCTCACTTTCCTGGATGTTTCCTGTGTTATCCTGCACTTTCAAAGAAACTAGCATCCTGACAATGTGATATTTATTAATCCTCCAAATATTCCTGGTAGAACTGAACCCACCAAAAAGCATTAAAATGTAGAATGAGGTGACATATTTTTCTCCTCCCTCTCTACAACATGCACTTTCTTATGATCTGACTTTCTGGTTGTATATTTTCTTCTTTTTGCTCCAGAGTTTAGTTAGCCAAAGCTGTCTGAACAGATGCACAATAAAATAGCCCAGTGGAACCTTTACCTGTACTAATAATAGTTCTTTTAAATTGGCTTTTTAAACTGGT
Organism: Notechis scutatus; assembly: GCF_049901735.1. NCBI lineage: Eukaryota > Metazoa > Chordata > Lepidosauria > Squamata > Elapidae > Notechis > Notechis scutatus. The sequence continues at coordinate 83,118,041 of NC_142009.1, read as the reverse complement.
GATAAAAAACCTGACCAAGAAACTGAGAGCTTCCTCAATACTGCAAAGATCAACTCTTTTTCATCACATCATTTTAAAGATGTGAAACAGTATATAATTATAAGCAGTGCACACACAGGGGGGGATACACCTTTATTATTGATGTAGTATATTTGGCAAATCCATTAAGTTCTATCCAGTCCAAATGTTGCTGTTTACTTATAACTTTGGCATGATAAATGGGTAGTTATAATGCATTGATTAAATATTACCTACTACTGGATAGCTTAAATAAAAATTTGCAAGATAAACTGGAACAGCTCAGACAGAATCATTACAGATTTTGTGGTAATTAATAGGAATGTTATGTAAATACATATTTAAGTGATTTATATAATGGAACTCCAAATGAACTGTTATAATCTATCATGCTGCGACAAATTAGCTTTCATGTAGGTATCTGACCTCTACTGGAGTATGAAAGGACCTGCATATGTGTCTCTTGAGTTTTACTTCCTTTCCTTGACTTGGTAAATCCTGTTTCTTGCATTCTTTAACCACAACCACATCCAATTAAATGAAGTGTAGTTTCAGGACTTGCTAAACAAAAGAAATTATATAACCATGATTGTGACAGAGCAGAAGAGCAAGCTTAAAAGTAAAGCAAAGCAAGCTTTATTTGTGCTGTTACTCTAAATGTACTATGGAGTAAGTCCATCTGACCTTGGTAGGGACTACTGATATATATGCTGATTAGCCCTACATAACAGAATTATACATTGCAGTGGAGTAAAATTGACTTTAAACATCAGGATCCCCAGGGACACATACACAGCTCTTTTCATCCTAGCAAATGGCGATTCTTTCTTTCTACTGGTCTTCAATTTTTTCCTTTGCCACAGGTGCCTAATATTATACTGGCATTTAAGAAATGACTGTTTTAGGTCACCATTTAGTTATGCAATACTAAACTGAGTGATTTTTCTTGGGGATGTGGATGCTTTCAAGTTAGTGTTGACTCCTGGTGTGACTTCGTACAGAAGCCCTGCAGTTTTTTTGGCAAGCTCTTTTGGAAGTGGTTTGCCATTGCCTGCTCCCTAAAGCTGAGAGAGAGTGATTGACCAGCTGGCTTTGTGCAGAAGGCAGGACTAGAACCCATGGTCTCCTGGTGTCTAGTTTGGTGCCTTTACCACTTCACCCTCCAAATTGAATTAGGCTTGCCCATCTGTATGGCATTAAAGATTGAGAGGAAAATATTGGTATTAAACAGACAAGCACAGTTGACCTTAATGGAAATGCTATATGTTTAGCATTAAAGTATGTAGATAATTGGCAGATTTTACAAAATAAATGTAATAGGTGCCAGATTGTAATGACTATAACTACTATTAGAGTGTCATTTGAAATGAAAGTATACGAATAATGATATATGGATATGGACAGAACAGAAAAAATAGAAAATCTTCCTTTTACTTTCCCTCTTGTAATTGAGATACTTTCATTTTTGGATTATAATATTAGAATGGCAACTACCAGAAAAGGGGCAAAAACCAGAGGAGGGAGAAGGAAATTGTCAGAGTAACCTGCAGAAAGAGGAATTGCACCAGAATTGCTTCAGAAAACATTTGAGAAAATAAGTAAAAAGCTGTCTGAATCACTTAATACTAAATTGACCAATTTTGGAGAAAGAATTAAAGAAAGACTTATAAACTTGAAATAGAAGATGAACAAAAAAATTAAGAAAATAGAAATCTCAGGTTTCCAGCTATTAGACCTGAGGAGGTCTCCATGCTCCCGCGCCAAATTCTCCCTGTTGGAGGGCTCCAAAAGGAGCTAAAGCCACCCTGTAGGGTGGTGAAGAAAAGAGGGGTGCCCTGCAGGTCACGGAGAGCAGCAACTCTCCTGGTGGACTCAGGGCTTCTTCCCTCTCCTATGACAAAGAAAAGAGGCAGTCATCATGGCTGCCATGAAGCTGGAACAACCAAGGCAACAAAGAACTGAGCAGGACTGGAGTAGAAGAACAGTGATTGAAGCTGGGTGAGAAGATACTTTTTTTTAAGACCCTAACTTTAAAGAAAAAAAGAAAGAGGAATATCCAGCAAAAGAGACTCTTAGAACTATTTTTCAAAGCGGCGAACAACCATAGAGAGAAAAATCCTAGACCTGAAAGAAAGGAATTTAAGGGGGAAAAGCTAAAGACCTTTTAAAACATAGAAAATAAGACTTTTAAATTGGGCAGGTGTTGTTTTGGAAAGGCATTATAAAATGCTGGAACTATCTACTTGAATCTATTTGAATAGCTGACTTTGCTTCCATAAATTGAACTAAAGTTGGATTAATCAAATCTATAAAACTTGAAACAACACTGAAATCAAAGGTGAGGGTGCCATCTACTGGTAAATGGAATATACTAGACCCCTACAAGTTTAGAAAAAAAATTCATAAGAGAAATAAATAACATTCATCTGGAGGACTATGATAACACTGACTGTTCTACAACTATTTACTTTATGATTACTGGAGACTCTATTGTGAGAATAAGGAAAACTCTTTTAAATAAAGAAAAGTGACTTTTGATTTGAGGAAGCTGCCTGGACTACTTAAATGGAATTGATTAATAATCCTGAGATGTAAAAAAAACTATGATTATTTAACTTTCTGAGGAGTAACATTGGAATATATTGTTTTTGGACTTGAGTAAGAGTGGGACTTATTTAATTAAGACAAGATGCTCCATCAGGGGGAAATGAGTGAGATTTCAAGAGAAATGGCATTGATGTTTCAAAGTATTAGGGGTACTATGGAAAAGAATCACAGAGAGATAAAGAACCTAATGCACGGTATATATGGGAAAATAAAAAATATGCTACAACTGACAATGAATGAAGATCAAAGAGTCCAGGAAAGAGAGGAGATAACAGAAAGAACGGAAGAAAAGATAGAACAGACAAACCAGCAAACAAAGCAAGAAGATAAGAACGAGAAGATGATAAAGTCCCAATACTTCACGTAACACCACTGTGACGATGTGAGTTTGACACTCCTGGTCCACACAAAAGTCTTTATGGGTGCAACAGGAAAGTGAAAGGGATGGTACTAATTAGGTATTACAGGTATTGACTTTTCAAAATTTTTGACCTAATTATGGTTTACAAATGCATACTGTGGAACAGGGGTGAACTCACATCATCACAAGTGGCATCACGTGATGTATTGGGAGTTTTTCCCCCTTCGCTAAACTGGGCGTGGGCGTGGCCAGTACATGATGCATTGGGCCCACAGGCCGGGAGTTTGACAGCCCTGCTGAGAAATATAAAAAGAGTAAATCATTATTTGAAAAAAAAAAAAAAACAGGACAAAATTTGTTTACAAAAAGGCATATAAGCAAAAGGATACAAAATATTTAGCTTACAAAATTTTGGATGAAGATTTTATCTCAGCAAAAACAAAAAAGGGGGGAAATGGACTTGTTTTATTTATAAACCCTGAACTTCAGCAAGAACTTATATTGATTGATGAGTACGGTACATATATGGGAGTGTACATATTTGATATTGGGAATGTAGATAAATAAAGATAAAACATTGTTCTATAAAGGGTTATGGACAGATGAATTGACTTTTTTTAATGAAATTTGGTGCTTAATGAAATCTTTACAGGTGTTTTTGATGGATTTTACCTGTCTGGAATGCACTTCTAAAAATTATGATGCAGGTAGGTCCCTACGGCTGTAACTTCATATTAATGTTTAAGAAAATAACAACCGCTTCAATTCCTGACAAATGCACTCTGAATTTAAAAATCTAGCAGGTTGTGTGTATTGTATTAAGATTCTGCTTATTAAAAAGGTGCTTTTAGTGTCATATTACTGGCAAATGAGCTCTTGGGAGCAAGGGCAGGATAAAAATATAATAGAAAAAGAAGAACACAACTCCTTTTGTTTTCCTTAAAAATTTTGCTGTAGCAACAGAGCCAAGTAGGAGGATGGGAGTGCAACTGTTTATGTCACATACTGTATGTACACAGAGCCAAAGCCCACTAGGCTTCATCTGAATCTATTTCCAATGCCCAGGGCTACAGTTACTGAAAACATAAAAGGATTGTCTTACTACTCTTTCTCCCAGTGCTAAAGGGACATCCCCTCCCTCCAGAATCAGCTTAAATGATAAACTGGGAAGGCAGCCAGGAGCTCCTAGTTCCTTTTTCCAAGACCCAGGCATCAACAATTCCAGTTGCCAACTTGCCACCACATGCACGTGTCCCTGCCCCCTTGGCAACAAGAGCTCCAGGCAGCCTCCAAAGACGCCCTTTGTTTTGCAGTGTATGGAAAAGAAACAGCAGGGGGAAGGCAGCCTGCTGTTTCTTCCCTTCTCTGAGCTGCCAAATCAATGTGAATGCTTTGTAGGGGACTTGTGGAGAGGCAGAGTCTTCTATTCCAGCCCAGAATATTATGGAAAGGAAAAACAGCAAGAGAAAGACAATCAGGGAGAAATGGTCCAGGAGCAGCAAGTGGCATTATCATCCACCCAAATCAAGACACACACCTTACTTGCTGCCTGAAACCACCTTCATTTCAAATAAGTCTTTAGTAGCAGGTGCAGAATGTTTGGAAGAGAAATGGGGTTTTCTTCCACTTTGTGGAGATTCAGACTAAAGAAAGAAAACAGCTCCTCCTTTCAAGCACTTTGGTAGGCTAGGAGACTTAAAAGAAAGATGAGGCTTACATTGAGTTCCTGCACAGGTTGGATAATCTGATTCATACTGACCTTCCCGCTGCTGGGCAGTAGTGACATTATGGGGACTCCATTTTTTGCTTTCTCATGCAGTGACAAATATTTATACTCTTTCCTTCTCCAGGAGGCTTTGAGGACGGTTGCATTGGAGGAACTTGGTAAGGAGGACAAAGAGAGGGTAAATGGAGAGTTAACTGAGTGGACTACACTGTGTGCAGTTATTAGGCAAGCTGTATTTTTGAGGATTAATTTTATTATTGAACAATGACAGTGCTCTTTGACAATCCAAAATGTAAATAAACCTCAAATCTGAATAGTTAAAAAGGTAAAAGTGAGGTTACGGCTTTTTTAGGATAATATCTATGTGTGCACAATTATTGGGCAACTATTAGTGTGCAGAATTATTGTGCAACTAAACGAAAAATTTCCCATCTCGCTCAATTATTTTCATCTGTTAAAAGTGAGAATAATAAACAATTCAAAATTTATAAATAAACGTTTCTGACAGTTCAAAAAGAAATCAGTGAGCAATACCCTTCTTTTCAATAAAGTCATAAGTTTTCCATTCATGGAGTCTGTCAATTTCTTGATCTGTTGATGATCAACTTTTTGTGCAGCAGCAACCACAGTCTCCCAGACATTGTTTAGAGAGGTATACTATTTGTTTCACTGTAAATCTTCCATTTAAGAAGGGCCCACAACAGTGGTGGGATTCAAATGTTTTTACTACCGGTTCTGTGGACGTGGCTTGGTGGGCGTGGCAGGGGAAGGATACTGTAAAATCTCTAGTCAGAGCCGGTATTTGCCGGTTCTCTGAACTACTCAAAATTTCTGCTACCAGTTCTCCAGAACTGGTCAGAACCTACTGAATACCACCTCTGGCCCACAAGTTCTCAATAGGGTTTAGGTCAGGTGAGGAAGGGGGGCATATCATTATTCTTTCATCTTTGGCTATCCACACAATGGAGTATTTTGATGCATGTGATGGAGCATTGTTCTGCATAAAAATCATGTTGGTCTTGAAAGATGCAGACTTTTTCATGTACCATTGCTTGAAGAAAGTGTCTTCTAAAAACTGGCTCTCAAAGCCCTTAGGATCAGAACCGTAGTTACTTACAAGTCACACTCCACACCAGACGTAGTGATGAAGGTTTGTTGTCAATGGTGGCTACGGTCAGACAACAGGCTTGAAATGGGGCAAGTAGAAACAATGCCCTCACAAAAACAGCCGTACAGAGTAACAATTCCTTTCCCCCTTTATACATACCCATGTTATTATTACATCATTAACCCCATATCCTCCCACCACCCATCTTCCGGACGCTCCCTGTAATTACCCAAGGTAGTTGCTGATGCAATCTTAGCCAGCAGCATCTCAGCTCCAATCAGACTGTTGCCAGTGCTGCACGTCATTATGTCAGCCCCTCCCTTTCCTATAACAAGCTCCTGAAGCTCTAACAGCGATTATATCTTAGAGGCATCATCATTGCAGCCCCAGAGACAATCATCCTGTCTCCCCCCCCCCCATCCTTAAAGGGCCCGACAAAGCCATGAGCAGCTGCTGCTGTAGCGTCCGTCCAGGGTGTTGCGGTGCACCACGTCATCACCAACAGCCTCTGGAGCCTTCCATCTCTGCCTGCAGCCCTCTACCAAGCAGCCAGCCCCTTGGAAGATGCCACCATGGTCAGCAGGGCGGTGTCCGGCGCTGGATGAGGAGGGGCGTCCAGCACTGCTGATCAACTGTGCTACCGAGGGCCAAGTGACTCGTCACTGGCAGTAGGTTTGGGAGTTGATTTTGAGTCCATCTTCAACCCCAAAAGGACCAACTAGCTCATCTTTAATAATACCAGCCCATACCAGTACCCCTCCTCTATCTTGCTGGCATCTGAGTCAAAGTGGAACTCTGTGCCCATTACTGATCCAGCCATAGGCCCATCCATCTGGTCTATCAAGAGTCACTCTCATCTCATCAGTCCATAAAACCTTTGACAAATCTGTCTTCAGATATTTCTTGGCCCAGTCTTGCCATTTCAACTTATGTGTCTTGTTCAGTGGTGGTTGGATTTCAGCCTTCCTTACTTTGCCCATATCTCTGAGCACTGAATACCTTTTACTTCTGGGCACTCCATGTAGGTTGCAGTTCTGGAATATGGCAGCACTGGAGGATAATGGATTCCTGGCAGATTCACATTTGATTCTTCTCAAATCTTTGGTCGTTAATGTGCGTCTTTTTTTCTCAATACATTTCTTGTGATCCTGTTGACTATTTGCAACAAAACATTTGGTGGTTCTGTGATCACAGCCCAATATCTTAGCAATTTCAACAGTGCTGCATCCCTCTGAAAGACTTTTTACAATTTTTGACTTTTCAGAGTCAGTTAAATCTTTTGTTTAGTCCATTTTGCCTGAGGAAAAGAAGCTGCCTAATAATTATGCACACCTTGATATAGGGTGTTGATCTCCTTAGGCCACACCCTCCCTCATTACACAAATACATATCATCTGATATGCTTATGCCAACTAAGCATTCAAATTTATACCGCTTGGAGATGGAAAACATGCATAACAATGATGATATGGTCAAAATATTCACTTGCCTATAATTGTGCACACAGTATATTTATATCTGCCTCCATTTTTCTTTACCTCTTTGGAATTCAGAATTCTCAGGTGGAAAGAATGTGGCTACATCTGCTTCTCTTCATTTGGAAAATGCAACATGCTACCAAGTTCTTCTGAAAAGCTTCCAGAGATCATTGCTTGTATTACCTTAAACTCATTTCTTAAATTAATTCAAGAGTCAAGTAGTTTAAAGTCCGTTCTACCACTTACCATAGAGTCTTCTGTTCTTTCTGTAATACTTATGACATTTATGGGAGACAGAAAACAGTAAGTCAGTTCTGAAAGCAGGGAGAGCCAGGAACCTTAAATGTCTTGGGTACCAGTGAGTTCGCTCTGGATTTGGGTGGTAAGAAGGACCATAAATGGTGATCTGCTCACAGACTAGATCTTCTCATTTCTTCTTTGCCGGTGTAAACTCCTCCACTCTTGAAAAACCAGGGGACTTTCTTCAACTATCTCAAACACCATAGTAACAGAATTCTACCAATGGTATTCAATAGAATTGGCAAAAATCAGACATTGCCATTTGCACAAGCCAGAAGTATACAAATGCTCCATAGAGCGTAAACCACTGACTGCTTTGCCAGTTGGATGGATTCAGTATTTATTTATTTATTTGTGTACTTTAATACCACATCCCTCAAAAGGACAAGTAGACACAAGTTATGAAAAACTATAACATCAAAACATAATGAATATATTAAATCATGAAGCTATTGGTAATTCACTCCATCTTATTAAGATGTTAGGCTTCCAGATAATCACACCTTAATTAAAGGACCTTCTGAACAGCTGTTTCAATACATTTCTAAAAGGCAAAATGGATATGCGCTCTAGATTCCCCCACTAAAATATAACATTCTCTCTCCTATGTTGCTTGAGAGGAAAGAATCCTCAATATCCTTACTCAGGATGGGCACACTGCACAAATAGGACTACTTCAAAGTGATGGGCCTTTATAGGCTCTCCATGGCTTGTACATTTATACGGTGGCTTTTGCATTTGTACTCAAGTCTATAAATTCAGGCAGATCCCACGTCACCAATGGCTCTCAGCCACCAGCATGTGGGCTGCTGTATTCTGGACCAGTTGAACGTTTTTAAAATGACTGTTGCAATATCAAGCTGTGAAAGATAACTAAAGTAGAATTCTATAGATCCTGTTCTTCTCATTCAGCTCTTAAGCAAAGTGATGTAGGATTTTTCATCTCCTCTTTCCATAAAAGCATATACAGTATTTCTTCCCCTTCCCTCCTCCAAAGAAATAAAGTAAAATGAAAACTTCTCAAAATGTAACATTCTTCGAGTATCTATACTATATTAATGTTATTGTTCATTTTGCATACCAATCCAGACTTTACATACACGAAGCCTTTTATCTCAACCAATTTATTTTAGTATCAGAGCTTGCAATAGGTTTGGACATACGAAGCAGTATAAAAGAAAAATTAAGCAGGGGCCCACTGTTTCTCTTTGGATAAAGCTGGTCAGAATTTGTACGTATGAGAGCAGAAGGAATGAACACCTATGGTGAGGATAATTCTGGCAGTCTTAAACCCATCTGCTTTAGCAATGAAGATAAGACATCTTTATTTCAGATGTCTCTGTCCTTTGTGTGATTTCTATTCTTTCTGTTCCTGTCCCATAACCATTGGTAACTGATAGCAATGGGTAGCTTCCTAAGAGGCTCCATTTGTTTGCTTGCAGCATCCCTTGGCCTTTTCTACAACAAAGATTGCATGCAGCCATTAGAGTAACATTGGGTGAGGGATTTTGACTCTAAGCTTTTGACAAACTGCCTGCCCTTGTTCAAGACCTGTATCTCAGAAAGCACAAGACCTCTTGGGACGTCAGTGGCTGTCCCCTGGGTGGTCATCTGTACAATGGCTAGGAAATGTCCTTTATTATGGGATTGTCCATTATAGGTAAATAGGTAGGTAATAGATAAATATGTCATTATTTAACTCCATGAATGTTAGAAAGAAAAAGAAACAGAAACAAAGTAAAACAAAATTAATTCAATTAACAAGTAGCAAAGACAAGAAAGCCCTTCTGAGACATCTCAAAGCTAATAATTTATCTGAAATACATGAAGAAGGGGGTAGATGTGGCAGTATTGCAAAGTATATCCTGAAGCCATCATACAAGAGCCTCTTAATGCACCATTTCAATACAACCCCTTGGTCAAAGCGCTCATTCTAGATGAGAGCAAGGAGGGGTGTAAGACAAAGGGATTGTATTTAATAGTTAAGTCAAATATAAATTGTGTGTATGTGTGTGTGTGTGTGCATTGGTGTGTGTATATATCTATATATATCGGTGTGTATATATCTATAAAAAATCCACTTCCTATTTAAAAAATAGAGCATTGTCTTGCTTTCACCATTAAGAGTTAAGCTATTTTTTAAAAATAGGAACTTTTCATCCTAATGCTTTTCTAAGTCTGTCCCTCATACATTTTCTTTTAAAGTTGCCATTTCGCTGCTACAGCTGGGCTTGTCAGTTTTCAGCACTAATGGGTTGTGATACGGTGTCGGGGAAGTCAACAATCAATGCTGGAAAGGGGGGGGGGGAGGCTATCGCTGCTGACACAGCCAAGGATGGAAATACAATGGAGCTCAGTTGGTATAGAAATAAAAGGAAATTTCTCTTTTGTGTCTTGCTTTTCAGATTAGCAGAGATGTAGCCTTTGATAACGGGGTTGACTGTTTCCTCTCTCCAAGGCCATTCGTTTTATCCTATAGCTCATCCCCAAACCAAACACTCAGACAAACATACATGAAAGCATAGAATACAGTAGATATGTACTGAGTTTATATTGGCCATACATTTTACAGAACTCAGATGTATAATTGAGAGCTTGCAAAAACAGTAATTAAAGGACACTGAATTCAGGAGGGGGAAAGTCGATAGGGCACCATATTTTCTAATGGCTGTTTCCACACCAGGGATTTATAGTGTCACCCAGTCATTACTGTGGCAATAGAAAGCCTGTCTTCCCTCGTGATGGATCGCCATTGCAAAGGCTGAATGATGCTGTAAGAAGCTATGCAGCTCTAATCTGGTGATGGCCATAGAGTTGTGGCGGGATGAAAGCAGCAACAGCTAGATAAAGAATTGAGTTGGAAGAAGGTCTTTAAGGAAAGCCAGAGAGCTGAAACGACCTGTTCCTTCCAATTCTGAGGGCAACTCAGAGAATTTTTTAAAATTAATTCTTAGGATTTTTTTTACCTTTGGGGGGGGGGGGCTGGAAAAAGTGGTTTTACAAATCTGAAAGGTACAATGACAAACTAATGCAAACATGGCACCAGGAACAAGAAATAAGGAGATAAGAGAAAAACAAAGATGTCCTGGGACTATTTTTTAAAAAAAATAATTTAGAAAATATATAATTCCTTAAATTTAAAAATTTGAAAAATTTAAAAAAAACTAATGGAAACTAATATAAAGTAAGAAAAAAAGAAATCGCTAAAAATGCAGAAACAAAGAAACAACATATAATGAAGTAATTTCCTATTTTCTATACAGCAGTTATAAATACAATTATAAATTTACCTCATCACAACTTCACTTTTTCTATAATCTATCCTGTCTAATTATCAAATCCATAAATCATAAGTTCATTTTTTCTGCTTCCTACAAAAAGTTTACCAGAGGCCAATTCTTAATACTATAATCCTACAACAATCAGATGTAATCCCGTAATCAGATGCTGATGGTTTGTGAGATTTAAAAATACATACATGAAAAGAAAAGCTAAAATTGCTTATCTGTTAACAGGAATAAATGGACTTGTGACCTCAAATGAAAAAAAACTGCTGGAAATACTCTTAGGGGTAGGACAAGGCCTGATGAAGCTGAAGTAAAAATAAATGAATTACCCAATCCATTTTATTTCAACAAAAGGAATACTGTAGGTGCATAATGTTTGTCCTACCTGATCATGGTCTCTCAGCCTTGACAAACTTTACAACAGGGCCCACCAATCCCTGGGCTGTGGCCTACTACTGGGCCGGGGCCTATTACAGCTGAACTTGCAGTCAAGGTGCATATGCATGCATGCCAGCCCACCACTCATGCTTGTTGAGCTGTGCATGTGTTTGCACGCCAGCCCACTGCTCATACAGCCCAGTTCCCCTCCAATCCCTAGTCGGGCCACCAAGTTGCAAAGGTTGGGGACCGCTGCCTTACAGTGTTTTGGTGGGGTGAAATTGAGGAACAGAGTCTAATGTATATATCACCTTGAGCTTCTGGTAGTAAAGCTGTAAGTAAAACTAACAAATAAATATAAATAACTAAATTCTCACAAAGCTATCTTGTCACCTATTCACCATTTTGAGATGATATAAAAATGTGTATGGAGCAAGAAAACGTAATACACATTATCAATAAAGAAATAATAATTATGACATTGTAGGTCATTTATTGGACCATAGTTATTATTTCCTATTCTTTATTTCTATGTGTTCGACCTTCCAGGGGAGCCAAGAGATGACTACAGAAACAATAAAGTGTAATTAAATAAAAGCATTGTTAATAGTATTAATAGTGACTTTTTCATTATTTAATAATCACCTGATTTTTAAACTGCACAAACTTGAATTGGGTGTTTATTCCTGAAGTATGTGTTGTGTAGAGTTCATAAAAACTGATGTAAAACTGTTCTTTAACTGGGTTATCATTTATGGCAATAGATATTCAGTCTACTTAGGCCATATTTTAAGGAGAAACTGATGTACCAATTACAATTTGTATTTTTCAGAAGAAAACTATATAATTATATAATACCCCATATATTTATTATTTATTTATTTATTTTTATTTATTTATTTGATTTGCCAATTGTTTACAAGATAATAAGTATAAGTGTATACATAGTTGTGAATACATGAAATGGGTACATATAAGAAAAATAAAAGAATAAGAGAAACAATAGGACAGGGACGGTAGGCACGTTGGTGCGCTTTATGCACGCCCCTACAGACCTCTTAGGAAGGGGTGAGGTCAATAGTAGACAGTCTAAGGTTAAAGTTTTTGGGGTTTGGGGAAGAGACTACAGAGTCGGGTAGAGTATTCCAGACATTGACCACTCTGTTGCTGAAGTCGTATTTCCTGCAATCAAGTTTGGTCGCGGTTTACTTTGAGTTTGTATCTATTGTGTGCTCTTGTGTTGTTATGGTTGAAGCTGAAGTATTCATTGACAGGTAGGACATTGCAATGTATGATTTTATATACCATGCTTAAGTCAGACCGAAGACGCGTAATTCAAGGTTTTCTAGTTCTAGAATTTCAAGTCTGGTGGCATAAGGTATTCTACAACGAGTAGAAGAGTGGAGAACTCTCCTTGTGAAATATTTCTGGACTTTCTCAATTGTGCTAATATCAGATACGTAATGAGGGTTCCAGACTGATGAACTGTATTCGAGTATTGGTCTAGCAAATGTTTTGTATGCTCTGGTTAGTAGTGTGATATTACCAGAGAAAAAGCTACGTAGGATTAGGTTAACAACTCTTAATGTCTTTTTGGCTATGTAGTTGCAGTGGGCTCTAGCACTTAGATCATTTGAGGTGAGTATTCCAAGGTCCTTTACAGAGCTTGGGTCATCAACAAGATCTTGACTATTCAGCTTGTATTTTATTTTCTGATTTTTTTGCCAATATGTAAGACAGAGCATTTATTTGTTGAGATTTGAAGTTGCCATTTGTTTGACCATTCAGATACATAGTCGAGATCTTTTTGAAGGGTAGCAGTATTGTCTGTGGTATTGAACAGCTTTACATCATCAGCGAAAAGAACGCAATTGCTCTTAATATGATCACAGAGGTCGTTTATGTAGAGTATGAAGAGAGTTGGTCCTAGAACACTATATATAATAGTACAGAATTGTCTTGTGATCCCACACATAAGTAGTTCAGATTATCCATAATGCTATCCATATTATTTATTGGGTTGGTTATATAGAACATGTGATACTTCATTAAAACGACCCTCTGGCTATCACTGTATTTCAGACAAAATTCAACCTTTGTCATGACAACCTACATAGACCTTTAATTTTCTTCTTAGAAATCCTCAGAAGAACTTTCACTGGAAACCCCCAAAAGATTCTTCTCACTTGCTACTTCCTTTACTATTGCCTTCTGCAAGCAAGTGAAGAGATTGCTTTGAAATTTAAATGATTTGTGTGCTGAGATGGATTTTTCTTCTTCTTCTTCTTATTATTATTAATTTGTTCAATTTATAGACCAGCTTTCTACTCCAGGTGGCATAGCATCTAGCAATGAATGCAATGTTAAAAACTCTTCTCTCTTTGTTCCTTTTCTGTCAGGATAGGCCAGGGGTGGGATACGACAGGCTAAACTACCGGTTCGGGATTTACAAGGTTCGGTGATTTAGGATGTGCTTCCCTGCACGCTGCGAGTGCGCGCCTGTAAATCGTCATCAGCACGCTGCGTGCAGAGAAGCAGCCCTCTTTTCCTGTTTTTTTAACTGCAGCTGTGCCTCGTTCAAACAGCTGAAGTTGAAAAATCAGGAAATAAAGGTCAGGTAACAGCCCGGGTGGGCAGGTGGGCAAAAATATCAGCAGACATAGACCGGTTCTATGTCTGCTGCTCTTCAGAGCTACTGGTTCTACAGAGGTGGACAGAACCGGTAGAAACCCACCCCTGAGATAGGCATGTTGCTGTGACACCAAAATCCTGGATTTCTATGGGCCACAGCCATGTTTCAGAAAGAAGGGGGGGTATTTTTCCTGACAGTTATTCAATTACTACCAGAACTTATGATTCATTGGTTAAGAGCATTAACAAGCATAAATTGGCCACTCTGGCAACAAAAATTGCAGAATAGTGACTACCTCTCTTGCCTCTTAGCTCAGCTTCTAGAGGAACTATAAACTAGATTTTTTTTGTGTGTGTGAATAATGGGAGTCTGGAAATTATGGCTCATCAGTGAAGTCCCCTCCATTGCAACACTCTTGGAGTTTGGGCTTCTGGAATTAAAATACTTCAGTCATTCCAATAAAGAGGAATTATTTGCCTCCTTCCATTTACTATCTTGATCTGTGCCTACATGGACGTATATCTCTGCACCTGTGCATCAGAGCCCTTCTAAACTATTATTGGGGACCAAGGCCATTTTCACATCCATCTTAAAGATTGCATTATTTTGTCACATTGAGATGATGAGATGAGATGCAATGCAATCGTCTAAATGTTTCTTTTGGCCCATCCAATTGCAAATGGTTCCTTCAGGCTTTCCCCCATACACCCGGATGCACCCTTGTCCTTTTGCCTCTTCTATAGGGCAAGAACAGAAGAGAGCCAGAAGAAAAGGTTATTTAGAAGAGAAATCCTGTTTTATGTGATATAATAAAGGATGGCAGTTCTATTCCATCTAATGCTAAAATGATGTATAGAGAAATGGGGATCTGCAGAGACTGCCATAGGCAAAACAGCAGATCTAATCAAAAGCTTTATTTTGGAACAGTGAGATGCTCCACGAACACCATGCTCTTTCATCCATTGATTACAATGGAACTGGGTTTTTTGGGGGGAGGCGGTTGCCTCTAACATGCACACCACTAAGTATTTCCCCCTTGTCTGAGATGCAGACCCCACTTTTTGACACAGAATATATGCAACTATTACAATAGTCCCCTTCTGTAAAATAAATGATACACCAAACAAATATGTAAAAATATAATTAACCTTTAGAAGGCTGGCATTTTCAAAACTGTCAGCTGAATGAATGTATACAGTTCCTTGGGCTACGAAGGATTAATGGAAGTTGAAACATAAATCAATAAAAGTAAAAACATGCTTCTGTTAAAGCTTGCTACAAGGCTCTTTTTTTACCCATGTGTGTTTGGCATATTAAGCCACCTAATCTTATAGACTGCTAGGCTGTCTGGCTACGCCAGTGTATCGCAATGTCTGGACAAGACATTCGGATACTGTGTGCACTTATTTATTCTGACAAACCATCCTTGAAAATAATGGCAGGGGGAAAAAATGGGCACATTCCACCAGGAATATCTCCACTCAGCAAGCACGGAAAGGCAGTTTTCACAAGGTCACATCTAATTGCTGTAAGCTGCTTACATACCCTGATTCAATCAAACATCAGATGCTCTTAGTATTTTCCAAATTCCTCCAGTATCTGAATGTTTCCCACTGCTAAAGAATGAGAGACAGAACCTGAACAGGTAGAAAGAATCACAACCACTGAGAGAACTCTGATAAAATGTAATGCTGTCCATGATGGGTCGTTTCACTGTGTTTTTATACTGCCACTCTCCTAAAAACAAAAAATATATCTTTAGGCCTTTACCGTATATAACATATTCACATTTTTTTAAAACTTAGTTTGGCTTTACTTTTATGACCCTCTTCTTTCCTAATCATTTCACGAAAGAGAAGAATCTGGTTCAGAAATATGCCTCTTCTGAATTAGAAGTCTCTCAAAAGGCTGGGCTAATTTGCTCAAATTTGTAACTTCATCATAACCTTGCACAACTGCAGGTTGACCCTGTTCCGAGGCACTGATTTATCCCAAGGCCAGAATTGGTCAGCACTGCCACCCAGAGGTTTTGGGGCAGAGATCAGGGCTGCAGTTGAGAAATTTCCCCACTGCTGAAGACAAGGCCACGATTGTGCCAGAAATTCCATTGAAATAGCTACACAAAGGCCTTTCAGGTGGTTCTTGATCTCTGCAGTGGCATCAAGAACTAGGACTTTCACTTTTATAATTCACAATAATATCCTGCTTTAGATAAGTCCAGTGTCCCCTGATTTAGGTACAAATATGATTGCACACATAGGTGCGGATTACTTTCTAAAATGAAGTGGGTCTTAGAACAATAACAGCAAGCCACAACACTAATGGTGGCCCCCAGCAAACCCAACTGGCAAAGTCAACAAGGAAGCCTGCTCTTTCCATCCTAGATCCGAGTCCTTTACAAATCCCTAGATCCTCTTGAGGGGCATGAGGAATGTTTTACCACACTAAAGCAAATGGCGAACTTCCACTTGTTGAATAAGACTATGGAGTTTGCACTTTAGGGACATGAACTACAGCATGGGTGTCAAACTTTGCCACCTCACGTTGTCATCACGTGACATTTTGTAATGTCACGTGGAGCTGGGGTAGGTGTGGCCTGTGTGTCATTCGTGGAGCTGGGGTAGGTGTGGCCTGTGTGTGACACACCCAGCTCACGGACTGCCAGAACTTGTTGGAAGGAATATCCTTCTGGGTTCAGTTCCAAGTGGGGAAAAAGACACTGGAAACATGGAGGCTGGTTGGAAGATTTAATGGTGGACAGGACCACATGGCCTGGAGCTCCAGAGTGAAAAGGAAGAATGATCACATGCTTCAAGGTGAAGGAAGAGATCAAGAAAGGGGCTGAGGTGCTGAGAGTCCCTGGGTTTTATAACTTTTGTTGGGATTTGAATTGAAGCTTGTTTCTAATTGGTTGTCAGACTCCCATGAGGCCATGCCGGGGCAATTCTGTAGGCTGTCCTGAGTTCCAGGCTTGGTTGAGCCTTGCTGGATGATGATACACTGAAAGGGCTTTTGAGCAATTGCTATAGCTTTACCTGGAGATCTTTGTTATGTAAAGTATTCTGGCCCAGGCCTTAATGGCCCACCCATTAACAAAGGTGATGTTGAGCTTCTACTTCTGAGGTGAGTTTCTGCTTCTGAGTTTCTACTCTTTTTTGAAGAAATATTCTGCCTTTTTAATATTTCCCAGGATATTTCAATTTTCTAGGAGAGGGGTGGGTGCTAACTTCCTACAAACTATAGGCAGGGCTATCACAGCTGAGATATTAAACATCTGGATGACTTGTTTGGCAGCAAGCTTCTCCATCTTTTTTGCAACCCTCTTAATTGCACTGGTTACCCTGAGCAGTGAAAGAAAACCTGGGAATGTAACTCATATTGAAGTCTTCAGGACTTCTTAGCAGTGTTCTGTATGTTCAACACACCATATTTCTGGAAAGCCATCTAAGTTAGGCATGGTCAAAAAAAAATTTCAATGGTTCTGCTCATACCTGAAGGGGCATCTCCAGAAGCTGAAGTCTGTACAGTATCAATTAATTATGTATGTCTACTCATACATTATCTTCAAAAGCTTACACTGCAACCTTCCTATGTGGCATTTGGCTACTTCAGACCCCATTCTAAGGCCTTCCCTACTGCACTGTGATAAATAATTCTTATTCCCTTGGTCTTTTAATACATTAAATTTACATTTATATGCTGCCCATTGATAATTTAACTGCTTTGGCTAGGTTTTCATTATGTCTTAATTGCCTATTATTATTATGCAAAATGTTTACATTGTGAAGTTCATGTTTTGTAAACTCCCGTTTTGAAGGACAGCATAGTAATTTTAAACACAAAAACATATCCACTCTTATTTCCAACATATTTTTACACTCGAGTTAACCCACCCTCCCAACCACCCCAAAAATAAAACGTTCTGAGTGACTTTCTAAAATGAGTAATGGGGAAATCACTGATTTCTGGTTTATATCTTACAAGCAGGAGAGTTAGCAGAGGGAGCTATAAACAAGAGATGATGATACTGATTGGTTTCATTATCTTGTGGATAGGGAAATTCATATTTTTACTTTTATCAACATTCCTATTTTACATCTCTTCATTTTCAAACTTGCACTGCATCTAGTCCTCCCACTGTGGGCTGGCCAATGCTCACTCTTTTCTTTCTACCTTTGGAGGGTTTTTTTGGTGGGGGTGTTCTGCTTGCTGTCCCTGTGGACTTCCCTGATGTACCTAACCAACGCACAAATATGCCCTGGCAATTTTTAAAATTTATTTTTGCTTCTGTGTACCAAGACATTGCTTTCCACTATTCTCCAGCCCATGAGCTATCCAGCTTTGGTCATTCTATAATTGCACCAGCACTTTTCTCTCTTTGACACTTCCCATAGGTACCGCCAGTCAAGTAATTGGAATTATCTGAAACAGAATAGAGGCAATAGGGATTTTTCAGACTTGCTGAAAATCTTCACCAGTCTCATTGTCAAAATCACTGTATCTTATTCTGTCACCTGGCGGGAGCACTTTTGGCAACAGAAACATTTTTCGTTTAAACATGGATTATTGTCATTTTAACACGGTTTCTGCTGTTTTAGGATTCCAAACAATGTGGATTGCACATGTATGAAATCCAGCTACAGTGAAAGATTATGGTGTGCAGATGTGGATTCTCCCAATCCACTCTTTTTTCTTTACCAAGAATTAAACTAGTTGATTTTCACAAGGCATTATAGGCACCTTCTCAAAAAAAAAGTGCTGTTTTCTTGTTTTGAACTGGAACTAAGTATTTTATCAATCAGCCGAATGTTTCATTACTTAAGAGCAAGAATTGTGGCCAAAAACTATGACAACATACTTTCAAGCCAGGAACAAAATTCAGTTTTTCTTTCAATTTTGCACTTAAGTCTATTAAAAAAAATCTATTTCCACAATAATTCAGTTAGTGACTTTTGAGTGATCATGATCTGCACACTCCAATTATTACTTGAAGATGCAATGAACTTTTTGAGAATAAATGGGACTTGTTCTGGGTAAATATGGCCTCATCAATAAATATAGCTTGCAGTGACAATCATTTCAGTGCAAAATCCAATGAATTTAAAATATTTTTTGCTACTCCGTGTAACTTAAAAGAAACAATTCTAATTCTGTTAATACTGCAATTTCTGTGCACTTGACTATGTCACAAATCTCAATGAGGTTTAATCCCAAGTTAAAAAATAACAGAAGAAATATTTTACTTTTCAAAAGTAAAGCCATGTAGTTATTTTCTTAACAAGGGAAAAAATCAAGTCAAATACTACTTATATTGCGATTGTTCTAATAATCTATTAATGAAGATGTCCTTTTTACTGACCATGTACATTTTGTTATCTTTGCTCATCACAGCTTCCTACTTTGACAGCTGTCATATGGATATCTCTTAAGATGTATATTGTTAGAATTATTTCTTGAATTAAGACTAGCTATCCTAACAGTTATCTACTCTGCCCAGGAGTCTAGACAGCAGGCTACTTCTGGCCACTTGATTTTGCTTGAAACTTGCCTTCACATATTTATTTTCCTTCAGAAATAGATGCTCAAGAAGCCTCCACACACAAATTGCATCATCACAACAACCCTATGAGGCAGACTAGCCTGGGAGATAGATTGATCCACAATTATGATTGGGTGTGAAATTTAAACCCACGATATCTTTATCCCCACACTAGCACAAGCATTTAAACAGGAACCTCGACAGCTGGTATTTACCCTGATGTAAGGAAATGCAGTCTTATCATGTGATGCTTTTGATCACAAAAAGATGTTTTTTTAAAATGAGTTACTCAAGCCCTCCCCTTTTTTTCCTCGTTATCTTTTCAGAGTAAATTGATTTCCGTTCACCGCATCCCGCTCCGTCGAAAAAAACGTCTTCTACCAGAGCCAAAACTTGCAGGAGAGGGCCGTTTCGTACTTTGGGTTTTTTTTGCAGCAAACTCAGCTGTACCGGGAGCGGAAAGACGATTTTCCTGCGTGGTACACATTGAAAAATAAATAAAATAAAACCCACCGCGTTAGTGCAGGCAGATTGCTTGCCGCTACAATCTGTTTCGGGGGCTGGAGCCTTTAAATGCGGATACTGTATTCTGGCTGGCGGCGTTGTACAACGAAGAGCTTTTCTCTCACGTCCTCTATAATATTTCTCTTTGGGCGTCTTAACGTTCAACCGCTTGTACATAATTATTGGGAGGGGTGGTGGTTTCCAAAGTCGGGTCATTAAAGAAAACGCATTTTGAATCCACGCGTTATTTTATTCCAGGAGCCTAGTATAATCCTTATACCCGACCTCCTGTTAAAATGATTCCCCCCCCCCCCTTCCCTTCCTTCGCCCTCTCTGCTGATCGGATTTGAGACCCACCAGGATATGCAACCTTACGGCCTAAACTGCGCTCAGCCGCCTGAACATGATCAAAAGGCTGGCTTGCATTCCTTTAAAAATATAGGCCAGTCTAAGCCCAACCGAGATGGAAGGTGCCCTCCTTGCGTCGCAATTAAAGTGGAAATGCAAAGGAGGGTTAAAAAAAAAAAAAAAGAAAACAGGCAGGGAGAAAGGAGGGCAAGTACAAGGCTCGGCTCTTTCATCCAGGAATGATGTCACGTCACCTTGATTTTACGGACAACTCTCGTTAAGCTCTTTGCAAACAGACGGGCCCCTCCTCCCACTCTCCACAGGCCTCTGCGGAGAGAAGCAATTGCACTACGTTCCCTGCCCCAACACAACCGCCCTTCCACAAACTGGGGTGGGGGAAGTCAAAAGGACCCTGATCTACCAAACTCCTCGGCCCTTTGCAAGCGGCTGGGTGGGTTTGAAACGGTCAACTTTTGAGGAGGGGGCAAAAAAAAAAAAGCCACAGCAGTGGTAGGCGACCAGGGGAGGCGAAGAGCCTTTTTTTTTTTTTTTTTCAACCTTGGCGTTCCCGTCCCTGGCAGTTGCTTCGGAGAGGACGCGGGGAGAGAAAAATAGTCCCTCCTTCCCAGGCCGGGCCCTTTTCACTCTCTTCGCATGCTAAGAGAAGCCACCAACCAACCTCCGCCCCCCGAGAGGCTCGGTTGGAGAAGTCACGCAGCTGCCAGCCCAACCCCGCAACTCGCCTACACTCGGGGGCATGTAAGCGAATGGTGCAATAATCCACCGGTCCTATGACTGCATGTGACTCTCCGGGTTGCAGCAGGGAAATCGACGAAACTAAGCGAAAAGAATCCCGGCTGCGTGTAAAACCTGGACTGGATTCCTCTCCATTGACGAGGAAAGAGGTGGGCGGGAATGGGCTTCTTCTTCGCCTTGCCGAGTTAAAAGGGAGGACGGTAGAACCATTCAATGGCGCGGAACAGTCGAGAAGGAGCTCGAAGGGGCTTCTTTTTGGAGAGAGAATTGCAACCCATTAAAGCCCGGGAAGCCCTACGCGTTTTGTTTTGTTTTGTTTAACAACGTGTACAGAAGAGCGAACGGGTCCCACCTTTCCCAAACCTTTCCAGGTTTTGGCTGGGTTGCGTTCAGCCTGGCCGAAGACTATGATCTAATGCCTTTTCCGTCTTCGCAGATAATTGCAGCTTTGCAAAAAGTTGTTAGACGGCAGGGTGTGTGGGCGCTCAGCGATTTTGCTGTAGCAGAGCAGGCTTGGAGAATTGCCGAGTTCTGGGAAAGGTTCAGAGGGTGGAGTCTCTGGCTTTTTACCTTTCCTGGTCTGTAAATTTAACCAGTTATTATATTTATCGGTTCCAGGACGCGTTTCATCAAAGATTTATATGTGTGTGTAGTAAAGGTACTACTGCACTTGCTGAGGATTTAGGTAATGAAGGTTTTAAGTAATATCTGCAAATCAAATGTTGCCATTTATTTAAAGCTGGCATAATTTTGTGTACACATGGTTTTTGGGGTTTTTTGGCTCAGCACGAGTACTGAGGCTGTCTGGTTTTTTATACAGATAGATAGATAGATATAGATAGATATAGATATATAAATATATATATATATATTGTTATTTACGCTTGCCTGCTCCGAACTAAGGCACATTGAGGTGGATAAAGCAATAACCTAGATGTGTTAATCAGTGCAATTAAACCGGTCAGAGCTGGCTTTTTCCCATTTTAATCAAAGTGCAAGGAAAGAAAATAAGGGTGCTTATCTTACTACATGTGGTCCTTGCAGATTATTGGGCTGGCTTTCCTGAATCCACCACCCCCAGACAGGTAATTGGGGCAATACAAAAATAGTGATACCTCTTAGGAAAAGAGTTGGGAACCAAACAAGTCGCCAGACAGGATGATTACTGTTGCCGATTACCTCAGCATTGTTCGCACAACACATTTTAACGCCCAGTTGCTGAGTTACCCTATGAAATGGGCCCCATTTGCAGGGTTCGTGTCAAGTTAAGCACGGAAGACAATAAGCCATAACTAACACACGAAGCTTGTCATGGTCGTGGAATGGCAATCCCTACGTTTTTTATACGACCTGGACAATTGTGTAGTGTGAACACACGGCCCCCTCTTTAGTGCTGATTGTGATGCTGCTCTCCTGGGTACATGTTATATGGGAGGGCGAAAACTCCCCAACTTTGCTACAATTGTTGCTTATAATGGCTGCTGGTTGATAAGGCTTCCAGGCCTATGTGCAGTGTATGTGATGGGGTGGGTTGGGGTGGGGGAAGGGTTTCTAGAATAGACTGCTTTCCAAGGCTGCTTTCTTGCTGGATAAAATCTATTGTACACCAGAATGGAAATCGTCGAGATAGGCTGAAAAAGCAAGGGGCTTGTTCAAAAAAATAATAATAATAATCTTTAAAGGCCTGCTAAGAGGGTGGGGGAGGAATTAGATCCATTCTAGAAAGGATCAATGCTGCATCCGCGTAAAAAAAAAAAAAAAACTCAGAATCACCTTTGTGGATTTGTCCTACTCGGAAGTGTTGAAAGGTGTCAAAATGCCTTTCTTTCGAGGATTTGATTTTCCCGCTGGGAGAGCTCCGGCGCAAGGATACGGACAACTGCTTGAAAGATGGATCTTTTTATTTTTCAGGAAGGCAGAGAACAGCGAGAAGTCTGTGTTCCTGGGCTAGCTAGCTTCTAATGGTAAGTCCCTGGTTTTTTATACCCTTTTCTCCCTTTGTAAGCTGATTTTGTGTGAGTGTTTGTATTTGTGCCTAATGTTTCAAATCCTATTTGAATTTGTCTTTATTCCCGCCGAAGGGCAAACTCCACGGGGTGCGGAAGGCAAACTCCACGGGGTGGCCAGATTGTATTATTGGTTTTCTGTAATCTCTTTTAGCTTTAAGATAGTTTTTCATATTTGTTCTGTGGCAATCTCCTGTCTGTCCCTTTTGTAATTTATATTTTGTGTCTTTTGTCTGTTTGTTTTGCTTATTTGGTATGTCCTGTGTTTGTAAGGGTTTTCTAAATTATCTTTTGTTTCCTTTTAATTACTTTTCTTAATTACTTAGGCTTTTAGGGATTCTTTAATACTCTTTATTTGATTCCTTTTCCTATGTAAGTTTGTTTTCTGGCTGACCTGATGTTCCCCTTGGGCTTTTCCTGTTTTTTTTGTGACACTACTGTCTTCGTGAAGTTCCCTTTCCACAATCCTTCATTTATTTATTTTTATTTAGAGGGCGGTCTCTGAGTGTCTGGGTATACTTGCTATTCGTGATCAATCTGGGTCATCATCATGGCCACCTGTCTCCCCTTCGATTTTCTCTTCTGAGAGGGGATACAGGCCTTTAGGCAACTAAGGCAGGGTGGTATGCATCAACAGAGGCAACACATGAGGGCTCCAAAGACACAAATAGTGACTATGGTTGTTATAAGGATTTTGAGCCAATGGAGATCTGGTATCCACGAGAAGAGCCATGAAAAGTCTAGGAATGATTGCTCATGACCAATATTTTGAGCTAGCTCTTTCAGGTGGTGAATGTCCCTTTCTACGAGTCCTGAGGTTTCGTCTAGGTTGAAGCAACACATCTCGTGGAATGTTTCACAGCCATAATTATGCTTCAAGAGGAGGAAGTCTATTGCTGCCCTATTCTCCAGGGTGGCTTCTCTGACCTCCCTCAGTTCTCTGTTAAGGGCATCCAGGGCATGGGAGGTCGAATTCAAGCCTTTTGCTAGGGTAGAAGCTAGGCTATTCAAATTTCTAGAATTTCACACTGCCAATCCAGGTACCCCCACTAGGGATATTGCCAATGAGACATATTCTGCTTTGGTGAGAAGGGAGACTTTGGAGTCACAGTCTGAGTCTAGGGTTTGGAAGGCTCTCCTGTGCCGTCTCTGTAAGAATGGCATAAGCATGGTTAACCTTCCCAAGGTGCAAGGGCCGTTGGTGGCATTTGCAGGAAGTTATGAGTAAGCTTTTAAGCCACAAAGGAAAATACCACCCTGGTGGGAGCTTCAGGTAACTATATGAGAATGATATGGTCTCTGTGTAGTTGCATTTTAGTTCTGTGTTGCTAAGACTGGTGCATTCTGTGACCCTCGGTGTGCTGCACCCAGTGACATTAAAGCATCTCTCAGAGGTGGTTACTGCAGCAATGTGTAGGGTGTACATGGTGTGGTCTTTGGTTTTTGAAGAGTGGCCCCAGCTAAAAATGCTTTCGTAGGAGTCAGGAAGGTTTCTAAATGTGGTGTAGTTAATGATGTTATGTGGTCTAGTTGCCACTCCCATTAGGCATGTGGTTAAGATGTCCTTGACTGATTTCCCTCCTGCTAAGCAAAAGTTAGTGGTGTTGAGTATTTCCCTTGCTAAATATTCCCATACGTTTCCTTTCTCCGGGATAAGCTTTGGTTCCAGGAACGCAGTTGCTTGTGTTACAAGTGTTACAATTGTTACAGATAATAATACATAGTATATATTGCATTTCATGTTTCCCATTGCTAGATTCCTTCCCCTCTTTTTTTTGTACAATGTAAAAAAAGGTAACAATAAAATGTAAAAAAAAGATATAGGTCAAGTCTCAAAAATTACTAAAAGGTATGGCTAAAGTCTCTTCCTTGTTAAAAAAAAATACCAAGAAAAAAGGGAAAAAAAGAAAAAAAATGGAGAAGGTGAGAGAAAAAAAATAGAGTTTTATAACTCAGCACCTGGGAGTCCAGTTTTGTGTAATTCAACGTTTGCACTTGGTTCCTCACAGTTGTGTGGTTCAATGGTGTTGAAGAATGCTGCAAGCGTCCATTGATCTGTGTCCAGATTTTTCTTGAGTTTGATGGGTGGGATTGATTGTGGTGGAGTTTGGCTATGGTCTATGACTGCTGGCTTTGCATGTGTCCAATGTATCCAAGAGTCTCGTTCTGCAACCTTTATGGCGGTGTGTGTAGTTAGTAAGACTTGGTAGGGTCCTTTCCACCTGGGTTGTAAAGGTGAGGTTCTGGTGAAGAACTTGATCCACACCCAATCTCCTGGCTCATATGGATGCTGGGCTTCTTCCAGGGGTAAGGTCTGTGTCAGTGCACTCTGGGTCCAGAGGGTCTGTAGTCTCTTTTGCAGGGCTGTAAGATAAGAAGAGAGAACCCTATCCCCCCTATCTAAGCAAAGGGAATGAGGATCTAGGCCTTGTAGGGTATGGGGGGGGCGATGTGACTCACGCACGTGTTAGACTCCTTGGTCCGTGCTTCACTTGGATAGTAACAGGTGTTGCTCCTTTAAGTAGTCCCACTTCTGATGCATCCCAGCCCCATAAGGAGGGTGGCAGGCTTTTTAAATCTTCATGAAGCCCTGTGTTGCTGGTTATCAGCATGATTGTCTTCTGTGTGCCTTTTCCTGGGATCTCCAATTGCAGCCTGTTTTCCATATGTTATGGTAGCTCCCATTTTACATAGGAGATCCCTTCCTAGTGGGGATAGTGGTGACTGGGGGCAAATAGTGAAGGAATGGTCTAATGTGAAAGGTCCTAGTTCTACTGTTACGTTGTGGGTAAATTCTACAGGGATTATTCCCCCCCCACTCCCATTATGCTATCCCGAGCCCCTTCAGCCACTGAAGCTTTATATGGTGGTTCAGTAATTAATGAGGAGGTGGCTCCAGTGTCAACTAAGCAATTGTATTTTTTTCCTCCTGTAAGAATGGTGACAATGGGTTCCCCTTCAGGGCCGTTTTTTAGGGGTAGCCATGAATTCAGTGTTTTCATTCTCGTGTTCTAGTCAGGAAAGGGGCAGGTCATTTTCCCTTCTTTGCTCCCATTGAGGCCCATTGTTATGATTTATTTGAGGAAAAGGAGCGCTGGGTGGTGCATGATGATTAAAGCTTTGTTGTTCAGTGTAATGGACTGGATTATTGCCTGGCTTCATGTTTCTAGGTGGTGGGTGATACCGGTTATGGGAAAGGTGTTGCCTACATTGCCTGCTGAAATGCCCTTCCTGTCCGCACCTATAGCAATGCTGGCATTTGCCTTGCGACCATCCTGCTTTATCACAATGCCAGCATTTCCTTGAATTATAGGGGTTTTTACCTGGCGTTTGTCTGGCATGTTGCATTACAGTAAACATTTTTAAGTCCTCATGTCTTTCTATCCTCCTTTTCCTATCTTTCTCTTCCTCTTTCAAATTGTCTCTTTGATCATAGACAAAGTTAGCGATCCTGCGCAACTGTGCTATTTCTAAGGTTGGCCAGTTAGAGACAAAGTGGTGGAAATGCTCTTTGATATCCACGGTGGACTGGTCCACAAAGGCTGAAGCTAAAATCCTTTGGTCCTTCAGGCAGCTAAGGTCTAGATGGGCATATGCAATAGCTGCTTCTGACAGGTGGATGCAAAAGGCATCAGGGTTTTCCTTTTCTCTTTGTGGTTTTTTTTTTTTTGAAATTCTGACCAGTTTAAAGGCTTTTTTACCTATTTCCTCTAAAGCTTCTAGTAAGTTATTTTTTGCTCTTGTGTATTCATCCCAGTGATTGGTATCATTGTAGTCCCAGTCAGGGCGATGTACTGGCCATGCGATGCGAGCTGGGGCTGCCTGTCCAGGGATAGTTGGTAGTTTAGCTATTTGGTCTGTTTTTTCAAATAGTTTTAATAGTTTGTCTTTAGTTAGAAAGACTTGTAGCAGCTGGGTCATATCACCCCAGGATGGATTATGGCTGTCTATGATAGATCTCAGGATTTGAATTACTGTTTGAGGATCAGCCCTGAAAGCTGGGGTATCCTTTTTCCAGATGACCAAATCAGAGGCAAAGAAGGGAGTGTGGGTTAAAATGTATTCTAATTGTCCCCTATTTCTGCCTGGCACTGGATTGCTTAAAAGGGGAGCCATAATCCGTGCCTCAGTCTTTCCTTCCAGGGAATGGGTTTCAGGTTTTTCCTGATCTTTTCCCTCGGTCAGGTCTTTGGTCCTAGCCATTTCAGCCCAGCAGTACCAACAGGGTATTTGGCTGGGTTTAATGCGTGTTCTAAGTGCTTTCAGGGTTTTATAATCTAAAGTACCGCTATCATGCCAAATTTGTCTACCCGTGTCATCCTGCAATAAAACCCACTTTTTGCAAATTCTTTTTGCTTCTTTTTTATGCATTCCAGTCAGGACAGGCACTTGCCTTTTGTCCCAAGCCTCAAGTAATTTATCCAAGGGGGTTTCTTCCATTGCCCTCGAGCTACAACTTCCCATATTCCCTGCTTGATGTGGGGATTACTTTGGTTTAGCCAGGCTACAGGCGTCAGTTTTCAGACAAAAAAGGTCTGGAAAGGACTCCGGTTTCCTGACACACGGAGTACGGGCACCTTTCTTTTTGGGAAACTCAGCTGTCAGTTTTAAGACCCCCCCTAAAAAATGGGGATCTCGGAGGACTGTCTGCCCCCTAGCAGCTCCGGTACGGGCCCCTCCCTACACTCAGCTGTCAGTTTTCAGATCTCCCTTAAAGGTGGGGATCTGGAAGGACCTTTTCTGCTTTTTAGACAAACTATTTCCAATTTTGTTTGCAAGCAGCTGGTATGGGCTCCTTCTAAATGCACAGGGCTTTGCTTGCGGGATGCACCGGGACTATTTTTCCTCTGCTTTTTATTTATTTCCTAACACCAGTTCCTTTTGCAGCCTGCTTAGTTTTTCTTACGTCCTTCAGAAGGACTCACACTCACTTCATCACCCCTTGCGTTCCCAAATCCAGCCGGTCACGGCTCGTGTTTGAGCTAGCAGCTGGCTGGGATGCAGCTGGCAATCACGGAGGAGATGAGGTCCCGCTGTTTCCGCAGAGAAAACCCACAATCACACACCTGGTCCACTCACGCTTCCACTCCCCTCACTAGTAAAATTTGAAGCAGTACTCACCTGCTTTCAAGCAGCTGTTGAGCGGAAAAGCCCAAGGACTCCCCTTACTACCCTATACCTTCTGGGCTGGGTCCGTAGATGTTGTCCCTGGACAAAGAAGGTCCATGCCAGCTGGGTTTGGATCCGTGGGCCCGGTCCGGTGGCAGGGTTGGCTGGGAAACCTTCATGGTCGCCAATTGTTGAAAGGTGTCAAAATGCCTTTCTTTCGAGGATTCGATTTTCCCGCTAGGAGAGCTCCGGCGCAAGGATACGGACAACTGCTTGAAAGCTGGATCTTTTTATTTTTCAGGAAGGCAGAGAACAGCGAGAAGTCTGCGTTCCTGGGCTAGCTATCTTCTTATGGTAAGTCCCTGGTTTTTTATACCCTTTTCTCCCTTTGTAAGTTGATTTTGTGTGAGTGTTTGTATTTGTGCCTAATGTTTCAAATCCTGTTTGAGTTTGTCTTTATTCCCGCCGAAGGGCAACTCCGCGGGTGCGGAAGGCAAACTCCGCGGTGGCCAGATTGTATTATTGGTTTTTGTAACCTCTTTTAGCTTTAAAATAGTTTTTCATATTTGTTCTGTGGCAATCTCCTGTCTGTCCCTTTTGTAATTTATATTTTGTGTCTTTTGTCTGTTTGTTTTGCTTATTTGGTATGTCCTGTGTTTGTAAGGGTTTTCTAAATTATCTTTTGTTTCCTTTTCTACTTTTCTTAATTACTTAGGCTTTTAGGGATTCTTTAATACTCTTTATTTGATTCCTTTTCCTATATAAGTTTTTTTTTCTGGATGACCTGATGTTCCCCTTGGGCTTTTCCTGTTTTGTTTTTTTTTTTTTTTTTTTTGTGACACTACTGTCTTCGTGAAGTTCCCTTTCCACAGAAGTATGCTCTCATACAAGTATTATGTTAGGATTATCAATTCAGAAATGCAAAAAAATTATATCAGAATTAATCTTGGCAGGAGTGTGGGGCGAGGGAGAGAGACAGGGTGGGGGGGGGAATTCAAGTAAAATCATCATCATTGCTTTAAGAAATTCCTCAGAGATGTAAAGAGTATAAAATTACAACAAAACTATTTGGGCTTTACGTTCAGGACTGGTATATAGTAAATTAGACTGATGGAATGTTGAGAATCCCCGTTTGCCTGAGTTGACAAGGGGATTAATCTGCCCCTTCAGGTCAGAATCGTCTGGCTCTGTGTGCTTGTAGTTGTTAGAAATGATGCTGTGTGATAAATTCATTCAGGTAAGAAAATAGACATTTTGTCAACTAGGAGTACATTCTTTCTGATATAATGGTGGACTCTGCAGTGGCATCAAATCCCATATTTTACGCTCTGTTCTCTTTAAGGAAGAGATTGTAAAAATTGGCACGTTTTTGTGTGCATTCACTATTAAAAGAAATACACACAACAACACATTACCTGCACTGCATTCCTTGCTTGCTTGCGATACAGATAATGTTGAATAATGAACTGTAAAATGAAAACATTTCATAAATTTAAAAAATGATTCTTGTATCATTTTTCATCAATCAGCTACCACTAATTTAGAAATTCCTTGGAGAAGCCACCCCAATTCATGGAAGCTGGTATATAGAAATGTTATTATATGATGATTTATATGGAAATTATCTGGCTAAAACGGTCTGAAATTTTGACCCCTTTAATATTAGCATCCTACTCAAGAGTTAAGAGGCCAAACTACACATAACAAGCAGCTACAAAATTGGTGGAAGATTGATTGGATCAGGTCTGCTGGTGCACAAATCCAAGCTACAAATTGCATTCAGTTTAGAGCTGCTATCCACAAGAAGATAAAGCATACAAGTTCCACCACTCTGTTTCTCCTCTATAGGTAATTACAGCAGAATTGAAAGTAATCTGCTGCAGGATTTATGGATTTTCAGCCCTCCTGCATCACAGCGTTAGTCCCAATCTAAGAGACCCCCAGTTCCTTTAATAAAATAAGAGAAATGTTTGGAGATCCACTGACAGTATTGCAAAGCAGACTAGATTAGGAAATCACAGGGAAGATTAGAGCTGTACTTCATTGAGATGATCTATGGCAGGGGTCCCCAAACTTGGCAACTTTAAGACTTGTGGACTTGCCAAGTTTGGAGACCTCTGATGTATGGAAACAAAAACCTTGCAAGTTTGATTGTGCTTTACCGTCTCTCCCATTTATTTTCCATTGCATCAGAAAGGAGTTTGATTTGAGGCACTTCCCATTGCTATCTTGCTTTCCTGACTTAAGGGATGTTTCAGCCCTTAAGGGATGTTTCAGCTCTTGCCTATTTCCATGAATATGTTATGTATGCTGTAATATTTTTATAGGCAGTTCAAGAATATTGTTAAAATGAGTATCAACTATTTTCAAGAACCCTATTAACAAAGCAATGGTTAGAGGTTTTAAAGAATTATAAAAGTATATTTCTAGAGCAGGAACAGGTTGAGTTCATAGGGTGAAAGACTTGAAATCTTAAAACTTTTCCTGCTTTGGAATAGCTGATTGGTAGTTATTGCTGACATCAGGAATCTTGCAGATGATACCTCCCCTTAAAGTGTAAGAGTGTGTGTGAGAGGGGGAGAGAGATCTGATCATTTGTGCTGACTTTTTAGAGATTAAAAAGGAAATAATTTCTGTAATGCAACCTCCTGGCCATATAGTGTAGAGGCATGTGCCTACAGGATACAGTTATTTTCACCCTCTTTGATATATAAATCAGTAGCCAAGGAGATAAATACAATCAAGGTTTAATTAAAAATGAGCAGCATAGGGAAGATATTGGGCCCCAAACCAAGAATGACATGTGATTCTTCCAAGCTGAGTTCTTCATTGTTTTATATCTACAGACAAATTCTTCCTAAACTGAACACATCAAGACAGGATTATTGTACCCTACGACTATCATTAAGTGTTGTACGTTATGATTCTTGATTCTTAACGAATGTATTTTTATGTATACTGAGAGTATTTACACCAAGACAAATTCCTTGTGTGTCCAATCACACTTGGCCAATAAAGTATTCTATTCTATTCTATTTTATTCTATTCTATTCACTCTACCATCTACAATGTACTCATTGTGAATCATTAGGAAGGGGCTGTCTTCATCCTCTTTCTCACACATATTAGAACTGAGTTGCGTCTTATTTCTCTGGAATATACCCCTCTGTCTTGGGAATCCACCTCCTTACTATCTTCTATCACAAAAGGAAGGGAATACAGAAGCAGTGTAATGCTTCAAACAGATCAGAAGCTGCCACTAGGTTGACTCCTGTCAATAGGCAGGGTAGAGAATTCTAATGTTTAGATATTCCTACATATTCTGATAGGGACACTATGGCCCAGTGGTTAAAGATGCTGGGAGCTGACAGCTTGAGTTCAAGACCCAAGCATTGCGCAATGGGGTGAGCTCTCGTTCCTTGCCCTAGCTCCTGCCCACCTAGCAGTTTGAAAGCATGCAAATGTGAGTAAATAAATAAGGTACCACTTCAGTGGGAAAATAACAGGGTTCCATGTGCCTTTGGCGTATAGCCATATTGGCCACATGACCAACATGGCTATACCACGTTGAAGACCAAAATGTTTTCAGACAACACTGGCTCCCTCAGCCAAAAAACTGAGATGAGCACAGTGCCCTAGAATTAGATATGGCTAGACAAGGAAGCCTTTACCTTTTACGTATTCTGAAATATAAACAGACCGTAATGGTATGTGGCGATGACCTTGGGAGACAGGGCAGAGAGATGCAGCCAAAGAAATGGTCAAACCAAAAGCTCACAGCAGGAACGTGGATGGGGCAGGTGGATCAGAAGAGACTATCAGCCCCCAGTTTCTCGGGCAGTAAAGGTGGGGGAAGGAAGTATTTTCAGACTTGCAAGTGTCTGTTAATGTAACCTTACAATAAAACAGAATTATGGCCATGTTTCCTGTCTAGTCTATCTCACGACGCCGACAAAAACTGCCCCGCCCCGGGGGCCGGCCCGCCGTCTCGCATGGTGCCCCCGCGGGCCGCCCCCCCCCCCCCGGCCGCCCCCGGCGGCCGCCGCGGCCTGCCCTGGCTTGGCCGCCCCCGCCCGGGCCGGCCCTGCGCGCCCGGGCCCCGCCCCCCCTCCGGGTGGCTCTTTCTTTGGCGGGCCGCTGGTGGCCCCTGTGGCGCTTTTCCCTCGCGCGGGGGGGCTTTTTCGCTACCGGGCTTTTGTGCTGGGGTGTTTGGGGGGTTTTTTTGTTTTTTTGTTTTTCTCTTTGTTTGTTTTTTGTCTTTTTTTTTCTGGTGTCTTTGTGTGTCCCTCGTGGTTTTTGGGGGGGGGCTCTCTCTTCGCCTTTTGGCGCGGCTGTGGCGTCTTCTCTGTGTATGTGGGCTTGGGTGCTTTGGCTTTTTGGGTCCGGGTCCACTTTTTGGGGGTTTTGGTCTGCGTGGCGTCTACTGGGAGAATTGGATGGTTTTTGTTGTTTTGTGGTTCTTTGTTTTCTGACTTGTTTTTGGAAGGTTTCGTGGTTTTTTGTTTTGTTAACTGTAAAAAAACTGAACCTTAGATACCTACCTTACACAGAGAAATAGAAACAAGAAATTGTAAAGTTTAACTAGCATTAAACAGAAAAATAAAGATCAAGCTTCTAATGTAGTTTCCTGGCTAGACTTATTTACCAGTCCCTTAGAGAAAAGCCTATTCATGAAAGAAAAATACCTTGCTTGCTTTTCTGGTTTTTCCAGTTTATTGTAGATTGCAACCTTTAATCATAGGCTCAGAAGAACAACACTAGTTTTTTTCCTATTTCTGGTACCCAATTTCTGTCTTTGTTCTAAAGAGATCAGAACTGTTCTATATCCACAGAGTGAATGGGAAAAATCTTGAGTCTACTATGTAATTCAGAGCATGGACGTCACTCTCATGAAGATGTGGTTTCAGTATCTGAAAGAAGGGACACTGTGTTCCTCATTTGACATGAAGTTCTGTCCATCCGAAGAACTGCGAACACAAGCTGCTTTCACCTTGATTTCCTATGATAAAAAAGGGACTACTTTAGTAAAACATTTTTATAGATGTTTATGGGACACCTCAAAGACTGTTTTAAAAGGATTCCATTTTTGTTTACTATCCAAGTGTTTGCTATTAAGCTTTTATGAAGAGTGATTTAATAATACGAGTGTGATTTGAATTATATACCAGAAATTTGGATTTTTATAACAGGGGTCGCCAACCTTTTTGACCTCAGGGACCTACAAACTCATAATTTTAAATCCCAGGGACACTAATATGAATTTTTACTGATGGTGGCTTGCTGATGTTGGTGGGAGAGAGAGAGAGATCTGATCTAACCTCCCTTTCTCCCTCCCTCTCTCTCTCATACACACACACACACACACACAAACACACGGGTGGGATTCAAATTTCTTAACTGGTTCTTGGGCATGGCCTAATTTGTGGGTGTGGCTTGCTGGTCATGTGACTGGCTGGGTATGGCTTGTATGTAAATATTATAAATATTTATCTAAATGTTGAATTTTTTTATAAAAAAAAGAGCAACTTTTACCCAAAAGCAGGCAAAGCAGGCAGGCAGATTGAGTTGCTCACTGAATCACAGATTCACTTAGAGATCTGTTTTCTGCCATCAGCTAGCTGAGTCTGAACTGCTTCAGTCCTAAGTCCTCTGTCCTCTGCTTTTAAGCAGAGCCGAAGATCTAAAGATTAGCTAGAAAGCAAGAAATCTAAAGATTTCCTGCTTTCTAGCTAATCTAAATTTCCTGGCACAGCGGAACAGCTGATGGTCGGAAAAAGGAAAAATAGCAACTTAGCAGGCAAGTTTGCCAGGTAAGGAGTGAGTGGGCGGGGAGGATTCCCACGGGCCATGTGGGCGGTGCAGCCTTGTGTTCCTGCGCAGCCTGGATTAATTGCTTTGGGGGGTACTCTGGGAGTGACATTTCTCTGCAGACCACCAAAATTTTCTCGTGGCCCACTGGTTGGTGACCGCTGTTTATAGTACACATGGAACTATGGATTTACCAAACATGATTGTAGCAAATAGTAGTAGTAGTGGTAATAGGTGCGTTGGCTGCAATTCCAAACCACCTGGGACTCCACTTGAAGACCATCAGCATTGACAAAAATCACCATCAGTCAATTGCAAAAGTCAGCTTGGCTTGAAACAGCTTACATCCTGCAGTGATAACTTTAACACCATCAAGCAATACTTGCCTATTCCAGATTCTTGGGAAAGACTTGATAAGTGGACAAAAATGCCAAATCCAGTGTAAAAATCCGGCCAACTGTGTGACAAGCCATAACTTTTATTAAAACAGTAAAATAGTTACACATGCAGAAATTTTTGTCTCTTTTCTGTTTTTAGATTTCTTTTTATTTTTTATATCTTTTTTTCCCTCTTTCTACATGCTAAAGCAGTTTTTTAAAAAGTGGGAAAAAGAGGAAGAATTTAAAAGTTAATCAGGTACTCACTGATTCATTTCTTTTTCAATCTCAGCAACTTGAAGATGTGTGGATTTCATGCTGGTTTGGGAATTCTGAAAGTTGAAGTTCACACATCCTAATGTTGCTGAGGTTAAGAAACACTTGCACTGAATGTCAGAGAAGATGAAATTCTGGTGAGCAAGCATCATCAAAAAGAAGGCTACCCACAAATGACAAGCCATAATTTGTGGCACCCACACTAAGACCTCCTGGGACAGTCTTAGCATTTTGTCAGTTTTTATCATGAAGAAGACAGCCTACGGTACTTGAGGCATCTTAGTAAAAACAGCCTTCCTCTGCTGCAGCTGCTATACATGTATGTTAATTTACAGCCAATTATCACTTCCGTTCTGCACAGTCAGACCAGCTATATGACTGCAGAAAGAATTGAAGTGCTGCTGTTTTTTAATTACACTGGGGGGAGGAATGAAACATTCTGCCTCTCAGAGTACAATGCTAGTTCCATCAAAAACATGAATGGTTATTATTTCTTGAAAAGTCACATGGCCTCAGTGTCTGTCTATTTGATGGTTCATGTATCTCTATACATGCAGTTCTAAGAAATTTCAAAAGCCACCTCTTGCAGGTGGCATGATTCTCATTTTCAGTCATGAGCCATCTTTGCTGCTACAAAAAGATTAGGAATGAACATCTTCATTATCCTACATGGTACAAACAGCAGCACATTTGAAATAACTATTAAAGCATCCATATTTAGTTTATATTATGTGTTGGAAATATTTTATATATTGCATTCTGCTTGTAATCCTGGATCCAAGGTCAAGACCACCATTCAATATACAAATCTGATTTACATTCCAGCATCTTCTAAAGCATGAAATTTCCAATGTCATGTGTTGCTTCAATTTTAATCTCTGCTCAGATTCAGAGCTAAAACTGTTATGTAGACACCTATCTATCCCATCTGTAATGGATGTTTCCTAGTCTCCATCCAAAGTTTAATCTCTGTTTGAAAAAGTTTTCAGATCATCCTGTCATGGTCTTGAGAATTATTAGAGTGTGTGGATCTGTGAAATTACCATTGAGCTGAGATCACTGAGAATATTGACTTATCTTTGAAATATTTCATACATTTAGGGAATCCTTTTTCTTACTGAATCTTAAGACCGGTTGTTAGAAGAAATTACTGGCCTAATCCTGTAAGGAAGGCAGGAAGGAAACATTCTGGTGTTGCTTTCAGAAATTGTCTCTCTGTTAACCCTTATTACGTTCTTGGCAGGACTAGACTTCCTGTCTCTGGAACTTCTCTGGAGTTTTTTTTCCCCGCTCCTTTGCTGGTACTTTGCTTGTGTGGAGTGACCATTCAAAGTTACAATGGCACTGAAAAAAGTGACTTACGACCATTTCCCCACAGTCATGAGAGGCCAGGCGAGGAGATGCGTGCCTTGATGTGAGTGATATTGAGTTGGCCACGCCCAGCTAATAACATGACCACCAAGCCACGTCCACCCAGTCACATGACCACCAAGCCACGCCCACCAACTAAACCACGCCCACAGAACTGGTTGTTAAAAAATTTGAATCCCACCTCTGGCTGGAAGGGACCTTGGAGGTCTTCTAGTCCAGCCCCCTGCTCAAGCAGGAGAACCTATATCATTTCAGACAAGTGACTGTCCAGTCTCTTCTTAAAAACCTCCAGTGATGGAGCGCCCATTATTTCTGGAGGCAAGCTGTTCCACTGGTTAATTGTCCTCACTGTTAGGAAGGTTCTCCTTAATTCCAGATTGCTTCTCTTTTCGATCGGTTTCCAACCATTGTTTCTTGCTCTGCCCTCTGGTGCTTTGGAGAATAATTTGATCTCCTCTTCTTTGTGGCAACACCTCAAATATTGGAATACTGTTATCAGTGGTGAGCCAGTTCTTTCAGAACCTTGGAGTCTAATCCATCTTGTCCTGGTGATTTGAACTCATCATGGATATGTGTTATCTCACCATTTTCTTGCTTATTTTGACTTGCATTCCTATTTTGCATTTTACAAGGTGTTTTTTTTTGATAAGTCAGACTGTTTTTTCCTTTACACAAAAGACAAATGCAAAAAATGAGTTAAGCAGTTCCCTGTTGTCCCGACTGCTCATCACCTTCTTGCCATTTTCTCCCATTAATGCATCAATTATTTCCCTTGATGTTTTTCTAGTTTTTTACATGCTGAAAGCAGCTTTCTTTTTTTATTTTTGACTTTGTTGCAAGCCTTAGTTCATTCTGAGCTTTAGCTTTCCTGACGTTTTGCAGGTTTGGGCTATAGTTGCTGATATTCTGCCTTAGTTATGTGCCCCTCTTTCCATTTTCTATACTTGTCCTTTTTGTCTTTCAGTTTGTCAGAGAGGTCTTTGTGCATCCATGCTGGTTTCTTTTCAGATCTCTTATTTTTCTTCTTCATTGGATTTGTGCTGGGCTTTTTTTTTATAATCTCACTTTTCAAAGTTTCCCAAGCTTCTTTGATTGTTTTCTCCTTGAGGATTCTCATCCATTGAATCCTTCCCAAACTCTCGCTAAGTTTATTGAAATTAGCTCTCTTAAAGTCTAGTTTAAGAGGCTGTATACTCTTTGACTTCGTTCTATTGCTTGTGCTTGCATACTGTTGAATTGCAATATACTGCATGGTCACTCCCCTTCAGAGTTCCTGTAACTTCAATGCCTTCTAACATTTTAACTCTGTTAGTGAGAATTAAGTCCAGAATGGCTGACCCTCTAGTTCCCTTATTTACCTTTTTGAAAGACAAAGTTTTCTGCCAGGTTTGTCGGGAATTTGTTTGATCTTCCTCTAGATGCAGAGTTTTTTTCCACGTTGCTGTCAGAGTAT
The DNA here is from genome assembly GCF_049901735.1 of Notechis scutatus. Taxonomy (NCBI): domain Eukaryota; kingdom Metazoa; phylum Chordata; class Lepidosauria; order Squamata; family Elapidae; genus Notechis; species Notechis scutatus. The sequence goes on along the minus strand of NC_142009.1, from coordinate 83,080,599 downwards.
TTAAAGTCCCCCATTACTATTGTGATGTGCTTCCTACAATACCTTAGTAAACTGACGAGCAAAAAGTCCATCTAATTCCTTGGTTTGGTTGGGTGGCCTGTAGGTGACCTATGGCAATGTCATTCTTTTTTTCCTTTTATATTGAACCAAATGCATACAACACTGTTTTCAGCATTATTCTGCTTATTTCTTTAGAGATGTAGTTATTTCTTATATATAGCACAACTGCACCTCCTCTTTTATCACGTCTGTTTCTTTCAGATAATTTAAATCCCACTAGTTCATCCTGTTTATTTGTCATACTTCGTTGGTGTGTAGACATTTGTGTCCTTTTTGACTGACCCTGTGTTTTTTTCTACACAACTTGCTTTATGTCTGAGTTCCCCTCCTTCCTTACCACCTGTTTGATTAATGCCCATGGTGTGGCACATACTATAAAAAGCTTGATTTTTTTAAACAAAAAACTTATTTTTATTAACAGAAAATATCTTATTCTAAGGCATTGCATTTGTTGTTTATTCGGTAGGTTTTGAATGAAGTCACTGTGGAATTATATATAGTTCCGAAACACGAGTGGATGTGATACAGTACAATCAAAGGAAAGCATCACTAGAGGTCATATTCAGTTCCATGACTCGCCAGCCATCACATAGCAGTTTTCTTAATAAGTTGGTAGTTTGTCAGTCCTGGTGCAAGTGCTCAACTCAACCTTTACTTAACTGTTAACTTCAGAGAAGCAAACCGTTGTACTAGCAGGCAAATTGCAGAAGGTCTTCAATGCCTGTCTTTTTATCCTATTGATTTATAAGGATGTGAATTTCCTTATTTAATTTTTTTTTCAGATGTCATATTAGGTTAACAGCAAAACTAAACATTGGATATTTCCAGATCTCTGGGGCATGCATTGAATCTCTAGTATGATTTCTGTACCTGTGGCTGTTGCAGGCTGTCATTCTGACAATGGGTAAGTGCCTAGCTTTGGATGAAAATGTACATCAAAAGTTTTAATGCATGTGTCCTTTTAGATTGGTATTGTAATTCTTTGTACTCCCAAAACATGACTGGTTGTTAAAGGTTTTTTTTAATGCATGGGTTTATACTGAGTCAACCTTATAGTGTTGAGAGTCAGTAGCCATGTAAACCCTAAGAATGATGGCTTTCTCTTGGCTCTTATGTCAGACAGTATTTCACGGTTGTTGAAATCCTTTCATTTCTATCCACATTGCTTTGGTTTAGTCATCCTAGCAGCTGCGAATGAAAGATATGCAACACTCAGAATGAAATGAAACTACTTTTTCAAACTGAGAATGAACCTTTTCCACTTGTCCCATATATTATTCTAAGCCGTGCTTTATTTAATTGAAGCTTAATGAATAAATCACAATTAGCTGGGTTTTCACAGGGTACTAAGCCATAAACCATAGTTTATAAACAACTGTCTTTGTACAACATACAAAACCAAAACACAACAAAGTACATTATAGCTTGGGACATATGTGTAAATATACGGTGTATACCATTAGTATCACACCCAAACTAACAGCAAATGTCAAATATTAATTCCAGTTAGGGCTACGAGATTTCTGTTGCACAAACTCATATAATCACTAGATGATGTTATTTATACTACATGTTATAAGTAACTGGGGGGGGGGGAGACTTTAACTAAGGATGCCCACCCCTGTGTTCCTACTCTTTGCACCTCAGCATGGGAAGACAATCTAAAACTTTAAAAGGGACTTTAGTGTACAGATGGATGCATAAGGCAAGAGGCATTCCGGTCATATAAGGCAGTCTTGGCTATGAAGTCCATGATTAATACTAACATCTTGAAGTAGGTTCAGAACTGAACTTGGAGTCTGGAAAGAATTGGAAGGTTTCCAAGTCATCTAGGCCAGCTCTTTCCTCAGTGTAAGAATCTACTAAGCTATTCCAGACAAGTGACCATCCAACTGGATTGAAAGTCTTGTGTGGGAAGAAGTTCACCACTATTCTAGGGAGAATATTCCACTGCAGAATGCTTCTTTTCGCCCAAAATTTGCTTTTATATTTAGTATGAATTTCTTTTGATTTCAGCACAATGGTCCTTGTCTTGCTGTTATTTTCAGCAGAGTACAGGGCTGCCCTCTTGTGTGTGACAGCCTTTTCAGTATCTGCAGATGGTTATCATACCTCACCTTATGTTTAGCTTTGCAAGTTGGCTAGCTTTATAATGCTTGTCATAGGGCTTGGATTTCTGATGACAATGTGGTCTGGGCAGCTTCCATCTTAACCAAGGTATCTTCTCCATTATCCTTTGCCAGAAGTGTGCAGTCTAATTAATGCAAAGCATAATGAAATGATTACATCCTTTGATCTGGAGGCAATGCTCTGTAGATTGGATTATTTGTGCAAAGTACAATCCCTTCCAGAACAGGCTAAATATTGTTGATATTTAGCTGAAAGCTGGTGAGTAGTCCAAAAATATCAGTAGCTTTACTCTCCTCATGTTTCTTTCCTAGCAAAGATCATTTCACAGACAACCAAGGCAGTTCAGTAGCAAATGGAGGCCTAAATTCTGACTCAAATGGAACTAAAAAAAAAATCTCTTTTGTTCCAAAGTGGCAGAGAATATTTGGAAATTATTGTAGTAACTGCCCAGGTAATTTTATTATTCTACAGAGTGACCGTGACTTCAATGGATTCCGTCCATACAAGTTAAAACATTCACCAGAATCTTCTGGTATCCGTTGAAAATCATTAGCCTCCAGGGAGCAGCCATTCTCATAGAGCACCCATTCTTACAGAGAAGCTCTAAGTTTAAGTCTCAATAGAAATTAATCAGACCATTACCTAGGAACATATATAAAATCTTTGCCAGGTTAAGCCCAAGGACTATGAACAGCAATTCCCCAAACTGCAGTCCTTTATTTGTCTACACACAATAGACAGAATCTTGCCAGACTAAATCCTTACTATTCTCATCCCAAAGATTCTAGGGAGTGGCTGTCCTTACACTCTTCCTTTGTGTACTTTCCAGCTCCCAAATGTGCTACCTCTTGTCTGCCCCTTTCTGGAAGGTGCTCCCTCCTTCCTAGGAAACTGCCAGTTTGTTGTAGTCTTTCCCAGAAGTTCCTCCATGGACGCCTTTTTGTCCAAATCCTCCTCCTTAAAGACCACCATGATCTTGAATGGACCAAAATAAAATCCATACATCTTACCATATTTAGAACAATTAATCAATGGAACAACTTGCCTCCAGAAGTTGTGAATGCTCCAACAGTGGAAATTTTTAAGAAGAGATTAGACAACCATTTGTCAGAAGTGGTGTAGGGTTTCCTGCCTAAGGTGGGGTTGGACTAGAAGACCTCCAAGGTCCCTTCCAACTCTGTCATTCTATTCTATTCTTAGACTTATATACTGCTTCGCAATGCTTTGCAGCCCTCTCTAATCGCTTTACAGAGTCAGCATATTGCCCCCAACAATCTGGGTCCTTATTTTACTGACTTCGGAAGGATGGAAGGCGGAGTCAACCTTGAGCCTGGTGAGATTTGAACTACCAAATTGCAGGCAGCCGGTGGTGAGCAGAAGTAGTCTGCAGGACTACACTCTAACCACTGTGCCACCACTGCGCTTCCAGTAGGGGGTGGGATCACTTTTGAATCACTATTCTATCCTAGGTACTAAGCAAAAGGTGACACCTTGGCATCTAAATGTCTAAGAAGCCAGAGAGAGAAACCTATTTTGTACAATAAAGTTTTTACAGGTAATCTTTAACTTACAACAGTTCATTAGTGACCATTCAAAGTTACACCGGCACTGAACAAAAGTGATTTATGACCTTTTTCACACTTACAACCATTGTAGCTTGATCAAAATTGTGCCATTGTACCATGATCACATGTCCAAAATTCAGATGCTTGGTAATTGGTTCATATTTATGACGGTTGCAATGTTTCTGGGTCATGTGATCCCCTTTTGTGACCTTCTGACAAGCAAAGCCAATAGGGAACCCAGATTCACTTAACAACGACATTACTAATTTAACAAACTCAGTGATTCACTGAACAATTTCAAAAAAAGCAAGAAAAGTCGTAAAAGTGGGGCAAAACTCACATAACAAATGTTTCACTTAGCAACATAAATTTTGGGCTCAATTATGGTCGTAACTCGAAGACTACCTGTATCTCCCTCCCAACCATTCACTCTTTTATTGCAACACCAAGAATCCATGAGGGTGCAGCTAGGAGGAAACTAAGGTCTTCCTGATCATTAATCTGTGTTTAATGGGTATACACACCAGGTTGGCCTTATCTGTGATTGCCATGATACTTTATTATTTGCTGAAGTGTCTTTTGGAAGTGCTAGCTCTCTTTTTATTAATGCACCTGTATCCTCCACAGGTAACGCTAAGCCCTTTAGATAAATAAGAATGGTTTTCAATAAAGTTTCTCCAGAGTCAGAATCTTAAAAAGCTTTTGCATATAATATAGCAATATTGTACCTCCTGTAGATTTTAGTACTTTTGCAGGGTTTTTTTCTTCATTTTGGTACTAAGTGTTAAATCAAGCATACCCATAATTAAACAGTACATTGAAAAACGCATTTATCTAGCAGAATGCTCTTTCAAAGTATTATTCTAAGTATTTGCATAAGTGCAAATCTTTTCATTTCTATAGCGCAAAGAATAATGGGAGCTTTGTGATGCCAGGTCTTAGCTCTGATCTCAATAGCCAAACTTAATGCAAGAGAACAAAGGTAAGAATTAGTTTTCTTTTCTATTTTACTTTGCAGAATATTTTTAGATTCCTGCTTTAGTTCTGCCCCTGGACTGTACCATTTCCCGTTGCATGTGGGGGTTCTCCTGGTTAAGAGCATTTAATATAAATAAAGCATGCCTAGTGTTTAAAGTGTTGTTACCCACTTTAGTGAGAGTTAGGGGACATGATTCTTTGTTACTGCATTAGTTAGTGGAAGTGGATAATTATCTTTGTAAGCGGCCCAGAGTCATTGAGAATGAATAAGATGACCATATATATTTTCTTAAATAAAATAAATAGATAGTTCTGCATTTTCTACTTCAAGTGTATTTATTTTATTTTATTTTGTCAAGCGATTATTAGATAACAGTATAAGTATAAGCATGGTTATGAATACATTAAATGGATACGAATAAGAAAAAAAGAAAAAAGAAAAAGAAAAAAACTTCACAAAACCTTAAGTCATATACATCTCGAACATCTTTGGGTATGACTTCCAGAGACCTGGAACGTGGTCTTTGGTATGTCACTGAAAAGCTAAATGTAGCTATTCATAAAAACATACTGTGCCCTTCTAATCAAGTTTTTCTCTTTTTACAATAAGGTACATCAAACAATAACATAGTTTTGCTCTAGCGCTTTAGAAAACTTGGAGAAACCAAGTTCCCTTGGTAAAAAGTGGGTTTAGAAACATCATCATCACCCTATCCCTTGAAGTATTTCAGCTGAACATCAACACTTAATCCTCTGATCATTGCATATTTCCCTGACCTCTGGTTCTTATTTCTGTGTTGTATTTTCACATGGTAAACTCTTCTTCCACAGTTTCCAGTGCAATAAGGATAAAACAGGCGTTTCATTAGCATAAGATAGTCACCTAACTCCTTCTCTGCTTCCTACCACACCATTTTTTATGGTAATAATAATTTTTACACATTTTTATCACGCCTTTCATCCCAGAGGATCCTAAATCATTTTGTAAGCTATTTACAAGAATTGCTTTAGCCACTAGTGAAATGAGACCAACTCTGCAGGATAACTTACAGTATGTTTAGCAGCAGCCCAAGAGGGCTGTCCAAGAAATGAAAATTGTGCCAATCAGTTGAAGAATGGAAGAAAGGTTTCTGCTAAGTAATAGAATGCCATTATTCATACAGTTAATATTTCATATTTTACATACCAATGGAAAAGAAATATCAGAAGGCTTCAAACTTTCAGGCCTGAGGATACATTTGGAAATTGAGTACCTTGGACATAGTCATAAAATGGCTGCATGAGGGGAGCAGTTAGTGACAAATATTGGGAGTGCCCCCTCATTACACAGAAAAGATGTCAAAACAGAGAAGAAGAAAAGGTGTGAAACACTCCAAGTCCTGTTGCGGTTAAATGATCATGGACTGAGATCTTCCCTTTTTGGATGGCATTCAATATTGCTTCACTTATTTTGAAATGCAGTAAACTGAGCTTGCTGAGCTAGTAATCTCTCCTGTTCCATGTTGCTGAATAGATGTATTGTCTCAATTCTTGCACAGATCATGCTAATAGGAGAAGGAATTCAACTCATCCACTGACTTCCACAAACCAACCAAATCAGTGGTAAGAAGAGCTGTGGTCGTTGAAAGTATTTACTTTCAGAATCTGTTTGGATCTCTACAAGATTTGTGTGGAGGGATTTGGTTCCCTAGTTCAGGGACCAGTGGTGGGATTCAATTTTTTTTACTACTGGTTCTGTGGGTGTGGCTTGATGGGCGTGGCAAGGGAAGGATACTGTAAAATCTCCAGTCAGACGTGGTATTTGCTGGTTCTCCAAACTTCTCAAAATTTCCACTACCGGTTCTCCAGAACTGGTCAGAACCTGCTGAATTCCACCTCTGTCAGGGACTGTTTGTTTTTAACCTACAGCCCTACAATCACAGGTTGTTTTTTTACTCTATATTTGAGTCAGGCTACTACTATCACATCGGCTTTGCCTGATCTCTCCCAACTTCCGACTTTTGATTTCATCTTTGTCTCTTGCTGTCAAACGATTGGCAGTATCTAGGGTAGATTGGCTCCATTGTGATATACTCAGCCAGTGTGATTGCTTGGCAACCAGAATGGAGGAAATGGAGGGGGGTGTTGGGAACTGATGATAATGAGTGGGTTTGGTTGACTGCTAGTGATTCTTGAACACCAAGTTGCCAAATGTATGTATGCAGAGAAGGGAGGAGGACCTATTAGGTAGGCTCTGCCCAGATGATGTAGGGAGCCACGGAGATGACCATGGAAAAGCAATCCAAAAACTGTTAAGACAACAATTGCAGGAAGCTGGAAAAGTATTAGAGAAAGACTCAGGCTCCCTCGGGCATAAGTGGGAAGGAAGGGAAAACCGAGGCAAATCTACACTATAACACATCTCAATAAAGACTAATATGGTTCTAGTCTTCTTATGGTGTCAGTTTCCTGATTTGGTCTACATTGTAGGGTTAGCAGGTGACTAATAGACTCTGTAGTGTTCCAGAAGGAACTTAGCTTTTTTTACTTGAGGATTTGTTAGTGCTCCAATTGTAACTTTGGCCCCTGTCTAGAATGGACATGTGATGAGGGCCTCAGGATTGCTTCTATGTGGCCCTCAATGGGCTTTTATTCGGATTATCCTGGACACTTAAAAGTTGGAACACTGCTCTCTAAAATCTAGAAGCAAATTGACATCCTTGACACTATGCCTCTGTGACAAAAGACATGATCCAAAAATTGTTAAGCTGTTTCCCTGGCAGTGGGCCACCTCGTACAAAGGGTGAAGTGAGCCATCTTGGCAAACGGGTCCACTACAACTGGTATGAACATGTAGCCATTGACTGGAGGTAAATCAGTAATAAAATCTGGAAAGACTATATGCCAAAAGACTTGGGGATGGGGAATGGGGGTGGCAGCCCCACTGGCTTCTGATGGTGGATTTAGCCCTTCCGTGGATGTGGTAAGATACTATGTAGTCCTTGACATCCACTGCCATTTTAGGCTACCAAAAGTCTCTTATGCAATGTTTGTGTTCCACTCTCTGGTTATCGAGGCAAAGCTGCAAAACCTTTTCTCTCAAAGGTGAAGGAATCACAATTCTGCCTTTGTGCTTCAATGGCCCTTCCTATGTCAAAAACAGGATTATGGTAGGGGGTGGAATCTCTTGGATATCATCCACCTGGGCCTGCGAGAAGTGGTTTAGAAGTTGCTATGACTTGATCATGGTAATTAAGTCCTGGTGTGATTATGTTGCTCCTAACACCCCCCAAGACTTGTTAGATGGATAAAAAGATCAAATCTGGTCTAAATGTCTGGTTGATTGTGTGACCAATCACCTATAATTAACCTATAATAAAATTGCCAAATTCAGTCTAAATGTCTGACTGAGCAATTAACCATAATAATAATAATAAACAATAGTTGATCCCATTCATCCTCAACAGTAGCATCTATATCTAGAGACCACATCCTAGTAAAATAAGCAAATTGTACAGGAGTTTATTTGAACACCATGAAAAGTCCACCTGTCCCCAATTTTCCTGAAAATACTATTCATCAGAGAGCAAATCTTCACAGCAGTTATTTTTCCCCTTGAACTATTTTCATCAAAAATGTTTTTTTAATCAGTTTCGCAATAACAGGTGACAATCACATCAGTATCTCCCTTCTTGCTCTTCTAAAGAAAGCATCACCATTTAGTACTTTATCAATCCAGAATAATAACAATAATTCTGTAACTGAGCAGCTATCTTGATTTAAAAGTATGTACATCTAATTAGAATGCTCAACAATTTGTCCAGGCGTATTGTGAAATTAGACAGCGTGCCACTTACTGTAATTCAGCGGAGAAAGTTTTCAGGCTTGAAACAACATTTTAGCCTCAATACATTTTCTTCAATCTCGTAACCTTCAGTTATGTTTAGGACTATAAGTGTGGTCAATAAACCCAGTGACTGAGAATGATAATATTGGGGAAGACTGATCAATCTTTTCAGACTTATGCTGGCTCTGCTTGTGACTCTTAGAATTATTTGATTATTCCCTGTTGATTCCACTTTCCTTCTTGTGTACATGTGCATATGTTTTCTGTGCACTTCTTCCCATCACTCCAAAACCAGTTCGACACTGTGTGATCCCACACCATCTCCCACATTTGTTGATTGAACTGTGATGTAATCGAAGTCTTAATAACTCTCCTGCATCCTGAATCTTGCAGAATCTTACTGGAGCCTTGTGATCAGCTCCTGGTATTTAGTCAATCTCTTTCCTCTCTTCACAGTGGTCCATATCCTTGGCCAGCTTCTATTTCTCACTTGATAAATAGCAAGCACACAGATGGATAAAATGCACCCAAGGCGAACTGAAGACATAGGTGAAGCAGGTAGGAAGTGGACCGGATATCATTCTTCGTGTACTTTTGTTGGACAACTTGTAAGAAATGTTTGGCTGATAATATCTTGAGATCAATGATAACAAAGCTGCTTGGCACTGGAAACCATGACAGTATGGAAACATGTCTCCTTCACAGTGGTATATTAACCATTACACAGACTAAGTACGTGCTTAGGACACCAGGCCCAAAGGTCACCAGGCCCAAAGTTGAGAATATGGCTTCATTTGTACACTATGTACAAAGGAGAGGGGCACCAAGATTTGTCAGTGCTTAGGGCACCAGTGAGCCGAAACCTGCCACTACTCCTTCTCAAAAGTTTTAAATAAAATATTCCAGAACATGTTGTTAGTAGCATATAAATGATTCTCCCTCTCATAGAAAGATGCTGTCATTGTGTATTGAATAGTATCTACCAATCAGCAATAAGAATATAAACTAAGTAACCTGACTTAATGTAAGTAACTTCAGTTATCTCCATCCCTCCAGAACATAACTTTATAATCAATTTTCCTCTCCTGCACATTTTGACGTATAAACGGAAATCCCCAAAGCTGATGTTCACCAACAAGTATGATACAGTATAAACTACCAGATCATGAATTGCAAAAATCCAACAGAGCGATATCTTTTTGTTGCCTTCTAGAAGCAATTGGATTAAATAATTGGATTTTTGCAGCTCAGATCTAGCAGCTACATTATAAGCTTTTTCTATTTTTCCATCCATTTGTACTGTTTGTGTGTCGCCTTTGTATAATGAGTTGGCAAAAAGGTTTAGTATATTTGCTTATCTGCCAAAAATGCCTGAAACAATAAGGATTACATAGATTGGGACACATGGGTACCACTATAATATATAAAATGTATGTTTTTTTTAAAGGGTATGTGATTTTGTTTTCCCTAAGAAAATAAGTTCACAAAGGACCTGTAGAAAACTTGTTTACTGCTTTTGCAGTAAAATAACCTAGCTTAGCTTTTTCTCAGCTAGTTACACTCAGCTCGTAAACCATCAAGTAACACATATTGATAACTGAAAAATTAGTTTCAGAAACTCAAAGAAAACCAAACGAATATAGGCTCAGCAAATATCACTTCATGCCATATTGTTGTCCTTCATTGCTGATATAAGGTCTTTGGTCCTTGGGGGACAATTGGTAGTTACACCTTACCCCTTGCTTGCTGCACTAATAGGTAATTGCTACTTTTGTCTAGATAGTTAGAATCATTCTAAGTTACACAGAGGGATGTTTTCTAGATATAGAGCTGCATGTAATGTTCTTGACACACTGCAAAAAGGATGCAGAAAGTTTTAATGCTAACATGAATTCTATCTTCTTTATTGTTGTTTTCCATTAAAAACTGTAACCCATGTGAGTATCAAGAGTTACATTAAAGTTTCTGGGTAATTCCTGGCTGAATTTTAGCAGCCAGAAAAATGTGGAGAAGGATTTTTAGTCCTGACAAAGAGTCTCTTCAGTGGCTACACAATTTTCTGCCCTGTCCCCTGTTTTTGGCAGCAACAGAATATACTCCATATTCCCAATTTACTCAGTTTTCTTTGTAGCTCCCTTCCTTCCTTCCTTCCTTCCTTCCTTCCTTCCTTCCTTCCTTCCTTCCTTCCTTCCTTCCTTTTATAATATGTAGAATGTATACATTATAAATGTCTACTATTGATATTTATTGGTATTAATAAACTGAATTTATTCAAACATCTCAAAGCCTCTAACTGAATCTTGGAAAAGGTTGGTTTTAGTTAACAAAAGAACAATTATTGACAAAATCATCTGTTGAAAAATAATTATCCTCCTTTTCAGCAAATGTACATTATTATTAAAAATAAATAAACTTGGAAAATAAAAATGTTATGGTCATTTTTCATAAATATATGAATTGGAACTGTATTTGTAAACCCAAGTTCTTAAAAAATTAAGCTGTTCTTCCAGTTTGAAGTGGATGCTGGCCATATTAAAATCTCTCTCTCCCGCAGTCCTCAAATCAATTCCTGGCTCCATCACCTTTGGAGTGTGACACAAAGGCAGGTACCACCCAATGGAAGGTGCGTCTGACTTATATAGAAAATAAGAAAGAAACATAAGAATTCCACTGATGCATTATAAATAAGAGGATCTCCTGTCCAAACATGCATATTTGTCTCTTAGGTCTTGAGCACCATCCTAATTCATTAATGGGAGAAGCAAATTAGCATACAGGGACCTCCACTTTTTCTTAAAATAGAAATAGTATGTGTGCTAAGAGGCATGCAGAGGGCCTAGATGAGGCAAAGGGGAGAAATGGAAATATGTAGAGTCTGACCCTGGTGACTTTGGAAAGCTAAGCAATAAAAAAAACTTGGTGAGTGCTTCAGGGGAGACCACTCTAAATCCCAACTTTTAAGCTAGACCAAGTAACTGAAAATTTTTCCCAGAAGTAGACGATAGCAATTCTCCCATATTATTGGAATTATCTTTTTTTAAAAAATTTTCAAACTAAACTTTCATAGCCTGGAGATACCGTGTTTCTCATATAATAAGGCCGGGTCTTTTTTTTTTTGATCCGCAAAAAAATGGCTAGGCCGTCTTTTCGGGGGTGACTTAATTCCCTCCCCCTTGCATCTTCGGGCGGGCAGCGACGGCTTGGATGTTGACCTCGGCGTTGGTGGGGCACTTCGTATTGGGGTCAACACAGGCAGCACCATATCTGGGTGTGCAACAAAAGTACTTCCTAACGGCAAGCCCCCCCACCATTCCCCCTCATTTCGCATGTTTTAATATAGGCCTTAATTTGGGGGGAGGGGCTTAATTTCATTTCATGCCTATAAAACATGCTGGGACTTCCTATTGGGGGAGGCCGTATTGTTGGAGAAACAGGGTAGATCTCTGTTGACTATGGCAACTATCTGACCCACCCCCTATCATAATTTTCAAAATATATTAGCCACTCAGGTATCACTACAATAAATACAATATGTTCAAACTAAAGAGATTTCATGAATTTTATCTCTTGACAATTGGATTAAAAACAAAAGTATAAAATTGGTTATACTGCACCAAAAGACACACACACACACACACAGGGAGGGAGGGGGAAGAAATGTCTTCAAAACAAGGGGAAAGTGTAATATGGGTTTCGTCCTCAATTAACCATCCATTTATTGCCTTTTCTGTGTTTGCTGTGTTACCAGAAAGGGATTTGTTCCTAATTGCTATGCGGTTTACACTGGAAATGTTCTGCTAAGGACAGTTTATTCCTACAGTGACTTGGCTTAGTATTATTGAGATGAATATATTGGCACCCAAAGGGATTTATTAGCAAACAATGAAATTAGTGTTAGAGGCAAGATTGCTCATGCCAGGCAGTATTTGTTAACATTAAGGAAAATTGATTAGCAGTTATTAGGGTTTGCTCTTCTAGAAGCCCTTCTGCCTTCTTCTTTTTTTAGAGCAGTCATTCCAAATGCATATAAATTTTAATAGTTCATTCAGAAACCCAAGTTGTTTCTGTTGTGTTTATCCATATGATAACCAATTCTAGCTAGTACAAGACAATTCAGGGTTTTTAGTTGGGGCCTAATGGAAACTCATAAAAATATCTGATGATGTTTGTGGCCATCAAGGCAGAAACTGCCCATGTGATGATGGTTTTCATGTAGGATGAAACACTATCCTGGCTATTCCCAATCCAGTGCCCTCAAATTTCTAAGCTACTTGAGAGCGGGAGAGGGAGAGAGAGAACTAACCTGACAAATAGGAATGATATTGCTAGGGTAAGTTGCTCTACATGAAGTAGACCTTGCATAGGATGACCAACACCGAAAAGTTATTTCAAGCAGCTTACATGTGACTCCTGCAATGTATCCTTCAGCTTATGATCACAGATCATAAGAAGAACTTGTAAAACAAGTACACATGATCATTTCATTCAGAGACAGAGGAAATTTAGAATTTACGTTAAACATTCAGAGACTTGAATGATTGGAGAAACTGAGCATCTATAGAATAGAATAGAATTAGAATAGAATAGAATAGAATAGAATAGAATAGAATAGAATAGAATCTAGTCCAGCGTCCTGATCAAGCAGGAGAACCTATACCATTTCAGATAAGTGACTATCTAGTCTCTTCTTAAAAACTTCCAGTGATGGAGCACCCACGATTTCTGGAGGCAAGCTGTTCCACTGGTTAATTGTCCTCAATGTTAAGGAAGTTTCTCCTTAATTCCAGGTTGCTTCTCTCTTTGGTTATCTCCAACCTTTGTTTCTTGACCTGCTCTCTGGTGCTTTGGAGAATAATGTGATTCCCCTCTTCTTTGTGGCAGGAGTTCTGGCATATAGGTGAAGTTGATCTAAATTATCTTAGGAATTCCTGCATATACAATTAGGAGCACTCTCTGAAACAATGTCCATGTACAGGTTGATAAGCTCTTGCTTGATCTTTCCAGATTCTTTTGGGATGGTAGGAAGTAGACTTTAGGCAGCTTACCAAAACAAAAACAAAAACACCCCCAGTACCTTAGCACCACTTTGGGGGTTCAACATTCCACTGAACATGTTCTCTGAAAGTGAGCAGCAATGGTGTGCTAAAAAAACCAACAACAACCTCAAATCAACAATGAAATAGGAAAGGAGATGGTAGAAACACACAGAGTGGGAAGAGACAACATGATGGCTAGGCTGCTACTCACCTTGTGTGACTTTTGAAGCAGGGAAAGGAAGACAAGTTTTGGGGAAAGAGAAGGAGTGGGGCTTGATGACTATCACTTTTCACATGTGCTTTGTTTTGAATATTTTTAGGTGGGCAGTTATGATGATATCAGTACAGGGATGTCTAGAAGAAGGGAGTCAATAAACTCAATGTAATTAAACACAAGACTAAAAAAACAGGTGAAACTTCAGTCACATGGTTGTAGCTGCTATCTCAACATTTTTGACTCCTCCTGGGAGATACCCCGTATCAGTGTGTGACACAAATGAACTGCTTGAGAAGAAGCAATGTGTGATAGATACATATATATGGTACATCTGGGATCCCCAATCCCTGGTCTGTGGACCGGCACCGGTCTGTGGCATGCCAGAAACTGGGCCACGCAAACAAGCAAAGCCCCATCTGCGGGATACAAGCAGTACACGAAACCACACCCCCTCTGGTCCTCAGAAAAACCTCTCTCCACGGAACCGGTCCCTGGTGCCCAAAATGTTGGGGGGGCCACTGTGCTACATCATAAAGCTACATTTCCATGTAGTTAAGATCAGCTGCAGGTTCCTGGCAGTATATGGTCAGATGCAAAACTGATTTGGTTGACATTTAGAATTACGTTTTGTTGCACTCTTTTCTTCACACAGTACAAGATTCTGCTGACAGGCAACAATGCTTTTGTCATTCTAGCCTCTGCCTACGTGGAGAGAATTAGTCCAACAGTATTTCTCCTGCAATAATAAGAAATATCTTACGTACAGCTTGCCATCGATTTGCAAAATTCCAGGATGTGGACCACAGTTCACTGGTCTTTTTTTGGCTCTATTTTAAATCTCTATAGGAAGGAAGTAACTTATGGACAGTGAGAGACTACGGGACTTACACAGTTAGTACAAATGACAAGCAAGTTAGCTATATTCATTGTCAGGGAAACTATGGTAAGAAGACAAAGTAATATGCAATTTTAAAATTTTATTCTTAAAGAAGTTAAAATTGTGAGAAAATTGTTCAGCAGCATGAAAGAGAATTAATATAGTTATGTATATGCCGTTAGATATATATAAACACACACACATACACAAAAGGGAGAGAGAGAGGGAGGGAGGACTTATTTATTTAGCATGTGGCAAATATAGATTACTATGGACTTAGAGTGGTTCAAATGTTAATATCCAGTCCACCCAGCCATTCAAGGATAGGGTGGTCTATGTTGAAAAAAAAAACCAGACATTGTAAGCTCTTGATGGACATTCGGTCACAAAGTGATGGATATTTTGTCGAGGAGCACCACAGTCACACTGAGGGGTAGAGACAAGACTCCACTTAAACAATGAGTCCTGGCAGACACCATGTTGGGTACAGATCCTGTTTAGATTTGACCGATGCTGGCTAGGAAAGTCAACCTGGCACCTTTTGTGTAGGGTCATCTATGTAACTGCCTGTATCTGGGCATTCAGCAGTCTATTTGGCTTTCAGCTGTGTGTTGATGTCAAAGTTATTAGACAGCTATTAGGAAGGAAGAAAGGAAGGAAAGGAAGGAAGGAAGGAAGGAAGGAAGGAAGGAAGGAAGGAAGGAAGGAAGGAAGGAAGGAAGGAAGGAGTCTATATTGCAACAGCTTATTTGGCTCTAACTCCCTTTTGCTGTAAACAAGAAAATAGAACCACATTTTAAAGGCAAATAAACAGGGAAAAAATCCATCATAATACGTACTAGTTATTTGCTTTTTTTTTTTTTTTTTTTTAGAAATTTTAACGTTTTGCAACTTTGTCCACATTTGGGATAGCTACTTTAGGCATGCTCAAGGGCTTCCTTGAGCCTCTGGGGAATTTTGAGAAACTGTAGCATACTATAATACAAAATGCAATTGAAATTCTCCTAAGCATCAAGAGATTTGCTATGTGGCATGTAGCAACATAAGCAGATACATGTGGGGAATAACACGATGTCCATAGCGCCCTGGATTTCAGCCTTCATATTCATTCTGTTGTTTTCTCTAAAAATGAACAATAAAACTTTTTCAGATGTGCAGTCTTCCTTTCTTGGAAGAATAGTAAACCTTGTCTTAAAGCTTAATGGAGCTAGAATGGAGTTTGAAAAAATAATAATCACTAAACCAAACACATAATGAATGATATTAATGGTGGCAAATTAATGTTTTAGGTAAGATAAATGGAGAAAAAAAATACTCAGCATGCCTCTAAGCAGGTAACAGAAGTGGGAAAATTGGAGGTTAATCGTGTTTCTCCATTTAAATAATATAATGTAAATATTCAAGCTAAAGAAAGTGTCAAGAATTCTGGGAATTTTAACTCTAGCAAATTTGAAAAACACTGGACTAATTTGATCCAGTGTTGCTTTATTGCCTTTATTCTACACCAGTTCTGATCTTGAAATCACAACTACTTTCCTTGTATTGAGGTTTGACTGAATCCTTTCTGTATTAATGCTCCTACTTTGAGAAACACAGATCCAGGCATGTCCTGCTTTCTGTTACAGATGATATCATTACAGGTAAAACGAAGCCTGTAAGATTTACCCAAGCCCTTGGTTCATAATGTTCAGTTTTAAATAGGTGGCAATTGAATGTTAATTGTGATTTTAACTGACTTTAATTGACTTTTAATCCACTTGTCCTGTTTTGAATACATTATTATTTACTTTGTGTTTAATGACTGTGGATTTTATTTTCTCACATTTTGGAGTCAATCCGTAGCTGATTTTGGAAAAGTAGGATATAGATTTATGTCCATGAAGTTTTCTTGGCAGCAATATGTATGTGGGTTGCCACCGTCTTCTTCGCCACCGTCTTCTTCTGTGGGGTTTTTTCAACTTCCAGTCTAGTCTGGGGAGGTGTCCCTTTCTAGCACTAACCAGGGCCTTTTAATCCAAAGGATTGTACAGCTATTTAATTCTAATTGCTGCTTGCTTCTGAGTCTCGGGTTCTATCTTAAGTGTTTGTTATATTAACATATCAAAAGCCCTAGAAGTATTTCTTTAAAAGGAGGGAGAAATAGGAGGAAGGAAGTTATGCTAACAAGTGTTATTCTACCACACCTATAAGCGTTGCTTTCCCAAAGCAGAATTGGATACATCTCTGTTTCAAATAACCATACAAGGTATTCAAAACTGATTCGGGACAGCAAATGGATGCCTGGATTTGAAACAGTGGAGATCATTTCATCAGCTGCCCCAAACAATGGTGGGATTTAATCTTACATAGGGAATCTTTCCAAGTATGAATGAAATCTGGGACTGGAAGATTTAGATTTCAAGCATTACCATTTTGTATCATGAAGTACCAAATGCATGATTGAACTAGAGATCATCCCTGGACTTCTTCCTAATTGCCTTTCAAAGCTAAGAAAGCCATTGGTGCATAATGCTTCCCCACATTTTCCCCAGAACATAAGTATTGCAAGAACATATGGAAGGGACTACTAATATGGTTAGATTTCCTCTCATAAGCCTCCCTCCTTCTTGCAACTGGGCAGCAAATCCCAAAAGTGTGGAGCTGGAAGGACCAAGGAAAATTTAGTCCAATCTTCTGCAATGGGAAAGGAAATTAGGTTTGTTTGTTTATTTATTCATTCATTTATTTGTTTGTTTATCATATGGCACATTCGCATCATATTTCAATTAAAAAGAATATAAATATATAAAACATAGAGTATAAAGTCTGAAACCTTAAAAGGAAGATTCCAAAGGTATATCCAAGTTACAAATATAATTTTTTACTTCATTTGTCGCAGCCAGAAAATCATCAAAATCTCTATTACAGGCCCTGTTTTGACACCGTATATTATGTCTTGGATAGTTTGTTTTTCAGCCCCACAGTCACAATTCAATGATGGCGTTTTGCCCCACTTATAGAGGGCATCTGCCATGTCTAGTGCGAATTCATTTCAGTGTTGTCCGTACTACATGAGGCTGGTCAAATCCAGGCTTTTCCAAGGTGCAAGGAAAGCTTCAACCTTGGGTGGAGGGACAATTTTCTGTCCAAGAAAACTACCATCACTACCTATGTGCTCTTAGTTTTGCTTCTTTGGTTTTCTTATAGGAACTCATTTCTGTGCTAGCAGAGTAATGTGCAGTGGAACCCTGTTGTCTTGAGCAACGATATTATGGTAATAACAGAGGAAGGAGTCCCATGACCTGCCCTGTTTCCACTCCTCAGTCTCCTAAAGTAAACCCTACCTCTGCTGAGAAATCTTTTAAAGAATCTCATTTTCAATCAGATAAATGCGTTACATATAATGTCTAGCAACTCACCAGTGTAAATGTGATTACTCATATTTGAAAGAATCTTTACTATAAGAAAGTTGGCCAGCTTATTTTTCTGCCGCTAAGAGGAACTGTTTATGGAATGGTTGAACATAACCTGTTAGTTATAAAAAACATATTAAAGACATAAGCCTACAAAGAAGGAAGTCCAGAAAAGAAGAGACCATTACAGTGAGGAAACAAAACCAATGTGTTAATTGTGCTAAGATAGAAATATACAATAGAACAATTTATATTTGCTCATTTCTTTTTCTCACTTGTGCTTCCTGCTTCCAGCCATGGTTATGTCTCCAAACATGCCTGCCCATCACTAATTACCTGCACTAAAGTGCAATTGAACACATTAGCCACTAGATGGTGCTTTGCAAACTCAAGGGTACTATCTTTATCCATCATTATTACACAGTACTGATTGTTGCTTGTTTTGATACTAGTTTTATTGGTGATTTCTTTAATACTATTGTAAAATATCCCAGGCCTACAAAGATTCTATAGCAAATACGTTTGCACAATATATGTATTTGATTTTTATATATTTATTTCACACACATTTTATTCTGAGTTATCTAGGTTTGTCACACTATTATAAAATCCCTACCATACATTTGTGGGATATATTTTAAACATTGCCATCAAGTATCTATCTCATAACCAAGTTGATGAAGCAGACCCATAGCTCAGTTATCTGAAGCAAGGGCCATGAACTACTTCTCTAAGATATTCCGGTAATACAGGCAATGTTCAGTTAGATGGCCTAGCACAGGGGTGTCAAACTGGTGGATGTATCATGCGCAGGCCACACCCACCCCAGCTCCGCAAATGGGAAAAAGGTTGCGAAACATCACATGATGGCAATGTGATGTGGCGAGTTTGGCACCCCATGTGCAACTTAATAAAAATGTGGCTTTTGCCATACATCTTTCCTTCCTTCCTTCCTTCCTTCCTTCTTTTCTTTTCTTCTTTTCTTTTCTTTTCTTTTATTTGGTGAATTATTCTAACCCATTTCCTGCTATTCATAGATATCTCTAAAGCTAGGTGTCACTGTGATGAAAAATATTCCCACGCTTGATTCTAGGAAATTAATAATTTTCTCCATTTCCTACATTAATGACCTTTTGAAGGATAATTTTATAACCTGCCCTACAGTACTGGTGAAAAACACATTTGCTGATAAGAGTTTCTCTAAAACCCACCTAAGTGAAGACTAGTAATTTTGCTCATTTCATAAGTAGTTAGGGCCATATTGTCGAATCTTTATATGGCAATTCGAACAGTTTAGTTGAAACAGGCCAGATATGAGGGAGAACATTATTGAGGCCACTGCCTCCAGCTGAAGAAATCAGTCTAATTCTCTTTTCAGGTTAATCACAAATGTTTCTTTAGTGGACAATAAAGAAAAAAACAATGGCTTTACTCATCCCTCCAATGTTCTGACATTCATTAAGAAATAAGATTTTTTTCGGATAAAAGGGGGGTTTTGGGGTTTTTTTTGGTTCAAGTAAGCTTAACATTAGATTTAGTAAGAAAGTATCCTGAACCTGTAAGAAAAGAAATAAGGAAAAGGTTTATTTATGGGAAATAAAATGGATTTCCTCTTTGGGGTAAAACACTAGTGTGCCTTTTGCAATTCTCTCTGAGATGGTTTGGAATAGCAACATTCAAATTGCAGGGATTTGCAGGCATGTAACATTCATGTGATTCAATATTTTAACATACAAAACAACACCTGCACAATATATGTCAGGGAAGTCTGTGTTATCTTGAGCATTTATATCAAAGAGGGACAAGCTGTGGTCTGTAAGTTGTTCATGGCTCCCACAGATTCTTACACCTTACAGAGTCACTCAGGATTGCACCACTGACATTCAGCAGCGCATTGTCAAATTAAAGCAGTGCAGTTTCTTTTTACACTTTCTGCTTTTACAAGTAAGCTGTAATTTATGTGGGCAGTTGAATCCTAATAAATGCAAAAAAATCCACCCCTAGAAAAATCCAGTCCCTTCTCCTTTGATAACACTGAAAGTAGAAAAATACTTTTATAAAAACTCAACTGCACTTTGCAGAAAGATTGGTCATCCGTGGTAGGTAGGGAGGAATATTTGGTCATGTAAGCCTTCAACCATAGTCCAAAGGGCAGGTGCTGTTTTTTACATCACCAAGTCTTAGGGCAATTCTTGTGTTTCATCAACCCTACTGTCCTTATTAGAGACATCAGCAATGGACATAAAGATCTCTTGTTTCTTCTCTGTCTTGATCCTCATGCATTGATCTTTTGTTGTCAAAATACGTTTACGCTTGCATATTTTGGCAAGGTGGTTATTTTCAAGGTGAAACTGCTTTTGTTAAGAGGATGGGTGCTATTTCTGCATTTCCACAACCCAAGTTTGCAATGTTTGGGTTTTTTTTTTAGGGTTGCCTGAGCCCCCATCTTTATTTTATGCAGCACACTTTGTTGAGGCCTAAAGTGTACAACATGAAACAGGTTGTGTAATGTTTAATTCTTTTGTAATGTCTAACACTATGAAAAATGATATGTCAAGTTCTACCCAGGACCAATATGCTAGAATGTATAAGTAAATTTTCTTGGCATATTTTGCCACTGAAAAAAAACCAGTCCATTTTGCCCATTAAACCCTCTTAGGCGAAGGCTAAATAAAAAGGCCCCAAAACGTCACTCCTTCTGAGGATTTTGAAGACCATAGATGAGGTACTGGGGAGTGCATGAGGCCCACCAGAATATTTTATTGTGTGACTACAAATTTTCTTAAAAACCTCTGACGAGATTAGTCAAGCTTATTCTTACTACTACTACATCCATCCTTTAAAGATAATAGCGCTGTGTATAAAACAGCACCCCAAGCTGAACAGACAATCATGACAGAAACTATTTCAAATGCTTTTGAAATAAAGTTAACTTATTAAGAAGTGCTTTTCTGTGATGCTTGATCTTT
The DNA here is from genome assembly GCF_049901735.1 of Notechis scutatus. Taxonomy (NCBI): domain Eukaryota; kingdom Metazoa; phylum Chordata; class Lepidosauria; order Squamata; family Elapidae; genus Notechis; species Notechis scutatus. The sequence goes on along the minus strand of NC_142009.1, from coordinate 83,059,549 downwards.
GACGGCTGTTTCACATATGGCAAGCATTCATAAGGTCTTATTTATAGTCAAGCGATGAACATGAATAGGTGAATTACCCAGAGCAATTACATAGTTTCTAAGAACTACCAGTCTATTGTATTAAAATTATTGTACGCTTTTACTCCTTCTTTAAATGGAGTTTCTTCTATTAGTAGTTCCTAAAATGGAATACAAAAATTTCAGAGAAATAACCAGCTCTCCTCCCTAATATGAGACATATGAGATTGTTGCTATCCAGTGGTTTGGGAATACTTGGATCTTTCCTGTCCTCAGCTTGATGATAAGTGATATATTGGATGGGAAATTGATGTTGGACTGGAAGGGCAACAGGACATCTGCGGAGAGAAGACCATGAGAAGGGGAATGGTGGCACAGAAGGTAGGATTTTAGAATTCTGCTCTGCTCCCACACCGGCCTCAAGATCCATCCTTGTTCTCAGGATACAATTTGGGGAAACTTCATAGCTAAAGAATATATCGCTACAACTTTAAAAGCACAACTACTGTGACATGGGAAAATACCCGAACAAAGCTGAATGCCATACATGTAAGTACCCGCGAAAACTTAAGAAAAATATATATATATATATATATATATATGTATGTATGTATGTATGTATATATGTATGTATGTATATAATTATATTTAAAATTATATATATATAATTTTAAATATAATTTAATATTAATAAAATGCATATATTTAAATATGTTTATAAGTTATAAACATGGATGCTTAACTGAAACTCTTAAGTGACTTTTGGATGCAACATAGACGTGTGTAGGATTCCAAATTCAGAGGAGAATTAAGCTGATTTTAAAGATTTGGGATATGGTCAATCAAAGCAGAGCTTCTCCCATGCAATCCAAATTCGAATCTGAATTCCCCAAAGCTTCATTAGCATTTGAAATTATTCAGAGACAAAGACAATGTGTCTCCTAATTGTGATGTATTACTCCTCCAGGAACTGATGCAAGGAAGGTATTAGAGTGGAGAAAGGAAAAATAGAGGATTGTAACTGACAGCTCATTGCAAATATTTTTAGTGGGACTCCCCACTAAAAGGAGAGATGCTAAAGTAATACTGTATATTGTAAGTTTTCCAGTATTGAGTGCTGAAGTTTGTTTTTAACTCTCTCTTAAGATCAGAAATATCAAGCATTTTGGTTGCTAATGAAAAATAAGGATCTGGGACACATGATCGTTTTCTGGAAAACCTTGGATGTTCATATGTTTCTTCTAGTGTGTCTCATTAGACATTTCTCAATTCTACTGTGTTTTCAACTGTTTGTCATTAAACATAACTAAGTAAGTTGTGTACTTGAGCTTTGAATTTTTGTAAGGTTTCTTGCCAAACATACCTCTGTTCTGTTCAATATTTACATACAAATAGTTCCCCAAAATATAAAAATGAAAGCGGTATAGAGAAAACAAATAACTTCCTTTGTTTGGGGATTCATTAAAAAAAAAAACCAGCTGTGTAGCTGTAATGGTATGTGGGAATGACCTTGAAGTCTGGGGAATGAGATACAACCAAGGGAACCTTCAGATAAAAGGCAGCTTAGCCCATAGCAGGAATGTGGGCAGGGCAAGAAGCTTAGAAGAGACCCTCCCTGGTTTCTTGGGCTATTAAAGACACATGCAAGTACTTTCAGATTTGCAAGGTTCTGCTAATGTAACATTACAATAAAATAGAATTGGGTCATGTTCTCTCTAATCTACCTACTATAGCTGACAGGAGCTATCTTTTTGAAATTCTGCCAAATTCCTAGTTAGGTTCACTTCTCATGAATGTTTTCAGAATATGCTGGTCTGTGACTATAATAAACTTGAAATATCCTCAAGAAGAGAGGGTATTTATTATTATTAATTACCAAAAAGGTATGTGCCACCCACAATGTCATATTTTACAATCATAAGCAGATTTCTTGATTGTCAGAAGGGGAATCTCTCCCCCCCCCAAAAAAAAACTCCAACAAATTCAATCAATAAATTAGAAAGTTATGGAAGAATTCATGTCTGTGCATTCATGCACACTTACCACTTTGAACTTTGGTAGATTCAGCCTTCTTTGAACAATCTACTATTTCTTCTGAATTTTATCCAATTGTCTGTAATTAGAAAAGTATTCTTTTTATTTCCAGGGGACATTAATGGGAAGCCCATATTGAATACCACAAGCACTTTGAAGTGGTTTGAAATAAATCAGGCTGTTTTGCACGTCACTGAATAAATTTTCAGCTGAATGATGAAATTGGTGCATGTTCCTATTGAAAAAAACATTACTTTGTCATGCTCAGAATCAAATTATTTCACAAAGTACTCATGGCGCTGAAAAATGTAAGGAAAGGCATCTTACATGCAAATCTAATTGCACTGCAATTGCAATTCAAGGACATATCCATGGAATTTTATTGGCAATGATTCACCAATACCACTTTCCATTATGTTTTTCAAATAACCTAAGGTCCTGGAATTCTTTTGTGGTCTCCCATCCAACTATTAACAAGGCCCAATCTTGTTTAGCTTTTTTCAGTCTGGACAAGGTTAGCCAGATGCTGCCACCTGGTGAAACACCAAAAACAAATTCTGACTCAATTTAATAAGAAAACAGTAACAAAATTAAAACATTACTCTGCTCGGTCAACCCCGCTGTGTTCTGTTTGGGCTCAATATGTCCTTTTTATGAATTTCCAATCAATCATGAACAGAGAATTTGTGCTGTACCAAAACTGAGCAGCTGAACTGATTTATAAAACTGATTTGGCCTGAAATCAAACTAAGGCATAAGTCATTTCTAAAATGAAGCAATTATTGCCTCTTCTTTACAGCTAGTTAATCATTTAACGAATTAAAGATATACATATTTACACATACTGTTTCTGGTATTTGAAAAAATCATGAATGAAGATGATTGTTCATTATATATAGAAACTTCTTTTAAATAAAAAATGTCATTCAGTGTTTGAAGGAAAAGACATCCCTCTAAACTATTATCACTTTTTTGAATCAGGCAAGAGAGAAACACTATTGAGCTTGTGACTGTATTGCAACAGAAACGGGTAGAACTAGTTTATTTGCTTAATCAACTGTTCTTCTTCAGCCATGCTTAAATATATGAGCTTTTCCATAATGCTGACTGAAAAGATTGCCAAAGATTTTTTTTTTTAGGATAGTTTGAAAGTATGGGTGTTTCTTTGTCCAAAATATGTGTGAGATTTCTTTAAAAATATACATGAATGAGAGAAGCCTTGCCCTTATTTGCCTGGAGTATGATGAAAAGTCACCCTTGCAAAAATAGTCTGGAAAAAAGATTCATTTAGGTTTTTTGTTTTTTTTTCAAATATGGTTTATTTTTCTGGACTACCAAAAGATTTGAATCCACAAAGATGGCTGCTTTCCTACAGAATGATTGTCCCTATAAAGTCTCTCAATTAAAAATATATTAATTGCATTAATTAATTAAAACCTGTTTAATGTAAAACCTGTTAAAACTATTTTGAAAAAAGTAGCTGTAGTGAAAACATTAAAGATAAGATTAATGCAAGAATGTTTACACATTTACTGTAAATGTATATACCAAATAATATAACAGAACTAACCAGAACAAAAAGGAGGAATGACTGAAGGACTAACTGGCAGATAGAAACTGAGTACATGTGGCAATTGCCAATTATGGTGTAACCCTAAAAATTTATGCAGGTATAAAATTATGTTATGGGAATTTTTTTATGTATTTCAGTGTGAAAAAATACTAGGATATTTGTTTTGTTTGGTAAGTTGCTCAGAAACTAAAATGCTATTTAATGGTTTTACCTACCACTGGGGAGGGAATTGGCATGTGGCATCTTTTCTGGGTTAATTTAATTGTGCTGGAAACTAATGTACAATGTTCCATCTTTAGCTTGGGCACAAAGATATTTGGAGTAAAACACACGAACACTTTTCATTCCAATGTCTAGAAAACCAACCAATTAAAATCATATGTCCTTGGTGTCCTGCATTTTATAATCCTGTCTGCAACTATCTGGAAAATAAGTGAGGAAGCCCCAGTGAGTTTGAGCCAATATTTCTTATCAGGAGTCTTAAATTACACATGCATATCAGTTTAAGTGTGGATATATGAAAGAATAAATGAATAAGTGAGTTTTCCTTGAATTTTAGAATATGCATATGCATACCTATTTATATATGAAAACATTAAATAATAACCACATGAAGTTTAACATGTATAATTAGTGTTTGAATACAGAAAAGAAGAACATCTAGAAGAAAATGTCAAAAAGGCTCAATAACTAAGATGAAGTATTCTCCTGGCAAGAGCTGATGGATTGCTTGGCAAGAATTTAGGTTACAGTTACGTTATTCTCTCTTCTACAAAGATGAAATATATACCCTTTCTAGGAGTTTGCATAGAATTCCAATTTGTTGTCGTTACAGAATATAATGACCCTTGGGTATACACCTGATTTTCCTACTAGAATTACTTACCAATTTTCCCCACTCTATCCGCTTCTAACCATGTAACAATTTTGACTTTTGTGGTATAGAAAAAAGCAACTGAAATATAAGAATGATTATAATGATGCTGAAAATTTAGAGACACCTGAAAACAAAAGGCACACTTTAGCATAATTGAGCCACCAGTAAATCTCACTAAAAATTAAACAGAATTTTGTCATACTTCCAGTTAAATCTACTTAAGTTATTCTTACAGTGTAATCTTATTTCTATCCCTGCCCATTCTGTAGTCCTTCCAATTTCAGTGGGACAAGTTTGCACATAACAACAAATAATTGTTTTCATAGTTGTAATTAATATTGCAGAGGTTGTAATCAAACTTCATATTCTATGGAGTTAATGGTGAGGGTGTTGTCAGGAACACAATAAACGTACCCATGGTATTGTTGTAGAATTATTTTTGTAATAGTACAATACAATCACTTTTTATAGTATCATTTTTTGATCGGGTAACGTGGTTACTGGTTGTGCAAATGCTATAAACATATCTTGACTTCAGAAAAGCCTCTCACAAAATATCCTGTTATATATAAATTAATAATCTAGTGAATATGGGCTGAATGACATGGAAATTATGTAGACCTAAAATTGACTCAAATTGTAATCCAAAAATGTTAATTCCTTATCTAGGTGGAGAAAACTATCAATGGTGCGATACATAGATCAATCTTGGGCTTATTGTATTCTTCAATATTTTCATTAGTGATTTGGGTGAAGAGGCAGTGAGAATGCATATCTCTACATGACCCCAAAATTAGATGGAATGGCTAATAGTCTAGACCAGTGGCCCCCAACCTTTTTTGTGCCACAGCCCGGTACCGGCATCACAAAATGATCCGTGACCCGGTACCGGCATCAGCACGCATGACAAGGCGAGCCGAGCGACCAGCCAGCCAGCCGTCCCCTGCTTCTCCCCGCCACCTTCAACTCCTCCTTTGTACCTTTTTTGTGCTTTTTTGTGCTTTCTTAATCTCCTCCACCATCGGGATGGCTCTTCATTCAAAGCCGCCCCCCCTTCGATGAAACTAAGGCGTGAGGATTCCTTCAGGACCCAAACGCCACTTTCCAACCGGAAAAGCTCACCCGGAAGCACTTTCTCGTCGAAACAAGATGGCGGTGCCCAGCAAACCGGCGGCCCTGTAGAAAATGATCTACGGACCGGTCCCAGTCCGGGGCCCGGTGGTTGGGGACCCCTGGTCTAGACTACTGAAATAAAAGTCAAAAGATTTGGGCAAATGGGCTGAAGGTAAAAGTATGAAATTTAATGGAAACAAGTATGAAGTTCTTTACTTGGGGGGAAAAGATCAAATGCATAGGATAGGGATACCAGGCTTAATAATGATCCTTGGACAAAAGAACTTGGAATAGTTGTTAACTGAAACCTGAAGATCAGCTTGTAGTGGGATTTGGCTACAAAGAAAGCAAATTCTGATGCTTTAGGTTGCATCAATGGAAATACAATTTTCAAATCACCAGAAGTAATAATTCCACTTCATTTTGCTTTAGTCACACTCTGCCTCGAGTACTGTGTCCATTTCTAAGCACCACATGTCATAAAAAAGATCTAGACTAGAGCAATTGGAACAGGTTTGAAGAGCAGTGAAAATTAATAGAAACTAAGTCCTATGAGGACAGATTAAAGGAGATGGGTTTGTTTTACCTTGAGATAAGATGACTAAGGGAGAATATTACAGCACTCTTCACATATTTGAAAAGATGTCATGTAGAAAAAAGGTCAAGATCTGTTCTCACTTACTCCAGAGAATACAATATGGGGAAATATTAAGTTATAGAGAGGCAGTTCTAACTGAATGTCAGAAAAAAAATATCTACCTAATAACAGCAATACAACAGTGAAACACATGCAGAGAGGTGATGGGCTTTTCTTCACTATATGTGTTTAAACAAAGAAAAACCCAGAAATTAAAATGAATTTCCGCACCGAAAAAGTTGAATTTGGCTGTCTAAAGGATCCCTTCCAATTTAATGTTTCCATGTTTTTAAGTTAATAGATAACTACATACTTTAAACTGTAAATTTAAAACCAAGATTGCTGTTTATTTTTGAGATAACATACCTCTCATTGGTTTAATTGGTGGATTAGAAATGGAGTCTTAGTAGATATCTCTGTACAGTGCATATTAATTGCATTAAAATAGCCCTTAATTTGTTAATGCTAATAGTGGCAAAATGCTATTATATAAATGCAAGTCATTTCTATACCTAATAATTTAACAAAATGAAAAGTAATCATTCTTTCGATCATCAAAGATGTTTTACATACACCAAATGTAATTCCATTGTTAAGGGACATAACGATAGTGCTGGAAATATTTTACTCTCTTCAGGAAATCCTTGCTGTGCATACAAATTAATAGAACATGTTGAAAACAGCCCTGTATATAATAATTGTATTAAGAGCATCATTAATGCAAATGATTATTAGGATTTTGAGACAGCTGGACACAGTAGCAATTTCAGAAATGTTGCTGCTACAGACTGCTGGTCACACATGCTGCTGAAAATGATACAATCAGCAAAAAGATATACAGTGTATTACTACTTGGCAACAGTGTTATTGACAGAACAAACTAATATTGGGAATTGAGAAAAGAAATTGTTTTGCGGTAAAAAAAATATTTATGTTACCAATGTGCTAAACAAACTGCTATAAGAAGCATGTAACAAAGTAAAAGTACTATAAATACACACTTCATATGCAACTATTTGTATCTGGAAATATAGCATCATCTGCAGAAGCAGCAATCTTTGCATCCAATTTAGAATAATTAGACCATGTTGATAATTTAAGTGGCCATTCTAGCATCCTTTTGTACTTGAAAGGGTGAAAGATCTAGATTAACATATTTTCAAAGGATGTCAGCCAATTTTAGTTGAGCAGCTGCCTGAGCTGCTTTTAAATCAATCAATCAATTAATGGATTAAAGTTCATTTTAAGCAGGTCAATACAAATGATACTTGATAGCTTTGCTTTATACATTGTACAACTTACCAGTTGCTGCTTTTATAGTATACCATTTCCATTCATGCCAAAGGATAAGGCCACCCAAAAAAGATGCAGTTGACCGGTGGGCTGGCCGCTGGCCAAATGGACCCCCCCAGCTTGGCAGGATAACCTACTACTTGTTAGAGAAATATTGTGCAATACATTCCTCAAAAGTAAGTCTAAGAGCTTTAGAATAATATATTCTAAAAATTATTGTATGAGGATTGCAGTCAGCAGAACAGTTCCATACTTAGAAATAAGCCCATATATTTATTGTAGCTCATTCCCAGGTAAATGGAGATATAGCAGCAGCCTTAGAAACAATTATGAATTTATTAATTGGAAGTTATATGCTATACTGAAATTTCTATTTAATAAAAAATGCAGGAGGCATGAAATAAATTTACTGTTAAAGATGTACACTAATAGTTTATAATAATATCAACCCTGAAAAATATAGCATTTGAACAAATTCTGATTATAAATGTAGAAAGTAAAAAGGACATCTTTATATCATGTTTTTATCTTTCCATATAATAACAAATGCAGGCATTTGTCTTACTGACCTAGATATTTCTCTCTAATCCAGCAAAGAAACCCATTATGCAAAAGTAGGTTGGATCAGTCCTTTGAATGAAGATCTCTTTATGCATATATTAAGAGCTTATCTTGAGCTGAGTAGACTTACATGCATGTCTTATCACATATGGTACTTGGACTGTACCTGTCTACTTGGTGTTCTGAGAGTTTGATAATTTATTCATGTGCCTAATCTTTTACTCAGTTTTGTGTACCTGGCGTGATAAATGACAATAGATGTGGAATAATTTATGGTTTGGTTGTTGTGTGGTAGTTGCTAAAAACTTTTGAAAGTTGGGTGACATTAAATTGAATAACGTAAATAAATAAATACCCCCATAGATAGGTTTAATGTCAAAATGAATTGGTTCTTTTTTCTTATTCACACTACGTAGTCAGTCCTTCCTTCCTTCCTTCCTTCCTTCCTTCCTTCCTTCCTTCCTTCCTTCCTTCCTTCCCTTTTCTTTCTTCTTCCTCTTTCTTACTACTTGAAATAACCTTGCTTGCCCCAGAAGAGAATAGCAAGGTGGTATATTTTAGAAAACCTTATCCCTTACTCCAAGGGAAAACATTTTCCCCCTCTCTTTTCACACGTCTTTGAATAAGAGAAAACAGGGAGAGGCAGCTTCCGTCCCTGGTTTTATCATGTTCTATGTCAGCTATCCTGATCCAGAAAGGAGGCTGCCATAAAGAAGCTGCGAATTGCCCCTCTCTCTTTTCCAGAGGATCCTCTTTGCCATAAGAGCTGCAGCAGGAGACGGAAGAGAAATCCAGTCCGCGTTTTCCACGTATACCAGGATAATCAGAGAGAAGTGGATAATAATTGTTAGAACTCGTTCTCCTCGCCTCTCCCTCCCTCCCTTCTCTCCCGAGCCATGCTGGGCCTGATAGGCTCAGCCAGACGTGTATTTACCCATATCCGGGCTAGAGAGGAAAAGAAAAAACTTTCATTTAGACTAAAAACAACAACAACAACAACAATAACTTTCACCATGAAATCACACAGCAGGAACAGGCATGGACCGTAAGGCATTCTTCAATTTCTGATCTCCATCAAGGACTTTGGGAGGAGACTTTTCTGTCATTTTTCCAAAAAAGAAAGAAAGAAAAAAGCCGCGGTTTGCGCGTGAGCGCGCGCGTGAGCGCGCTTGCCTGCAATAATCATACAGGCTTTCCCCTCCTCCCTCCATCAAATAAATCTCCCCCCCCCCGTCCTTTGGGGCCAGTTTGGAGTTTTCTTGCTCCTGTCAATTCCACACCCTTATTTGTTTTGCCAGTTTTTCTAAAGTGGGGGGGGGGGGGGTGTTGTGTGCGAAGGAAAGGGGAGGGAGATATTTGAGTCTCCTCGATCATGGCCGCGCAAGTAGCAGTGGCTCCGATGAGTGCGAGCAAAAGCAAGGTCAAAACCCAGAGTTTGACGGGTAACTTAAGCCAGGATTTTAACTCTGGGGCTGGCACCGTCGGAGCTGCTGGATCTGGCTCGCTCCTGGGGGTCGTAGATGGGACGAGCAGCAGCAGATTGAATAATGTAGATCACCATCTTCACCAAGCTAATGTAGTGAACATGGCCAGTAATGCAACTTCTGCCGCCGCCGCGGCTCCTAACAACGCTACCAGCAGCGGCCGCAGCTCTTCCTCGGAACTGGTTCTAAAAGACCCTGGAAGCGTGTCGGGCTTATCTTCCTCTTCTTTTCCTATGGAGATAGGGCTGCTTCCCAATCATAAGTTGCAAAGCGTTGGAGGCGATCCCTCTGCCGCCGCACCTTCACACCACCCCCGTGCCCAGCACCAGCACCCAGTTCACCTCCGTGCCCAGCACCCCCACGTTCACCACCACCGCCACCACTATCACTACCACCACCATGCAGTTCAACACCAACAGCTAAATCAATTCCAGCCACAGCCGCCGCCTCAGCACCATCCGATGCAGAATAACAACAACGGCGGCGGCGGCGGCAGCAGCAGCAACAACAACGGCGGCGGCGCTGCTCAGCCCAGCAGCGCAGACATGGAACAGCAGCAGCAGCAGCAGCAGCAGCAACATGGAGGAAAAGACCGTGGCTTGGGGGGACAGGCCGAGCCCCAGAACCAGCCGCAGCCTCAGCCCCTGCTGAATCAAGGCGGGGACGAGGAAGAGGCGACGCCGCCGCCGGACAAAATGGGCGAGCAGCACCTCAACAGTCGCTACGACCACCCTAGTTTGGGACCTTTGGGCGGGCAGCAGCAGCAGCCGCCGCCGCCTCCACCGCTACCACCACCACCACCACCTCAGGGAGCGGGCGGCAGCAGCAGCGGCGGCGGCGGCGGCGGCACTGGAGGAGGAGACGGCGGCGGCAGCGGCGGCGGCCCCTCAGCGGTGGGTGTCTCGGAGTTTAATAGCTATTACGGCAACGCTGGCAGCGGCAGCGGCGGCGGAGGCGCCTCCTCAGCGAGCCGGGCCGGGCCTTGCTTTGATCAACATGGCGGACAACAAAGCCCCGGGATGGGGCTAATGCACCCCGCGGCGGCCCCCAACATCATGGACCCCCTGCCCAACTCGCACGAAGGCTACGCCAACAGCCAGTACAACCACTACTCGGGCGCTTACGGCCGGCCTGGCGGCGGCACTAACACAGGACCAGGAGCCGTGGCGGCGGCGGCTGCAGGAGGAGGAGGAGGAGGAGGAGGCGGCGGCGGCTATGGGGGCTCGTCCTCTGCTTTCGGGGTGCTGAGTTCCCCCAGGCAGCACCAGCAGGGCATGATGCTGGGCCCTGGCGGCGGCGGGAGCTTGGGAAAGGCATCTGGGGCGGCGGGTTTCCAAAGATTCTCCGGGCAAAACCAACACCCGTCTGGAGCCACCCCAACCTTGAACCAGCTGCTGACTTCCCCCAGCCCCATGATGAGGAGCTATGGCACAGGCTACCCTGATTATAGTAGCCCCAGCGGTGCCCCATCGCAGCAGCCGGCTCAGGGAGCAGCTGCCGCAGCCGCCCCAGGAAGTCAGCAGGCAGTCATGGGCAAGGACATGGGCTCCCAGTATGGAGCTGCAAACCCAGCCTGGGCAGCTGCACAACAAAGAAATCACCCTGCTATGAGCCCCGGAAGCACTGGACAGACCCTCAGCAGGAACCAGGTAACCATAAGAACCCCAAAGAGCAAACCGTTGTGTGGTTTAACTTCGTGTATTAATGTGTCCGATGCAACCCTTACTTTCTGCTTTACTTTTCCTCTACTACTCCATCTCCACTGCTTGCTGCCTCCCTAACAGGATTGGATAATGCATAATGTCTGACTCTGATTAGGTTAGAGAGGCATCACAGGGGGAATGACTTTTCTTCGAAAAAATAAGACCATTTTTATGAGACGGCTGAACAATACAAGAGACCCACTCTACCCCACCCAGTGCTCCTACTCTAGACTTATTAGAAATCTGAACACACAAGGCCCCGAGGAGAACCACTTTGGAGAGGGAAAGGGAGGGACCACTGTCATTTTATTGGTTGTGCCAGTTATGCTGCCTTTATCCTGTCCTGATTATTTCAGAAAAAAGACCTTTAAAGTTATTAACACATTGCTTTTGCTTGGATGCAGTTGTATTCCAAAACCTAGCAGAAACAGGTTAAGTAGCTTGTATATGTGCCCTACCACTGATAATTTTCAAGGCTTACGTTGTTCTTCGGATGACCTTTTCTTTTTGCATGTTTCTCCTGCCTTTCCAGTCTGGATACACTCAGTTTAAAAGCATATAGAGGAAGATCATTTTAAAAATCCGTTGTGTTCTAAGTGAAAAGAGCTCTTTTTCTTAAACTAGAAAAGGCCTGAATGCTGCAAGAGATCAACAGTCCGGATTTTTGGTGACTATACATCTTTTCTGATTATATGCATCTTGTAGGTTGCCAAATTAATAGGTATCAGATGGTGATTGAACAATGCTTGCTTGAGATTCTTTTTTAGCACCTTTAAAACGATAGGAAATAACTCCGCGCCCTTGATGTTTCTTATTCTGCTGTCTGAGCCTAAAGAGTGACTTGATCTCCTTTGCGAGGTTTGGAATTTGAATTGTGGAGGTAAACTGGCTGTAATAGTCTCCAGACAGCTGCCTCTGAGTTGACATCTAATCTGCCATCTGATTGGCTCCCCTTTCTCCATTGGGCATTTAGCATTGCTGATGTAAATAGAATTGCTGAGCAGTACAGTCACAAAAATTCTTGCCACAAATAATAACTGAGCACTTTTGCTCACAGATGCAAGGTTACATGTTCTTAGAAGAAGCTGAAATAATTGGCAGTCCTCGATAGATAGCTGAGGTTAAGTGGAACTTAGCACACCACTAGTATTATATTAAACATTAGCAATGATAATAAACATTCAGTTTTTTTTAGAAAGGGGGATTAATTCCTTTCTTCACTTTGTTTTGCATATTTGTTTAGCTTTTTTGTTTTTGTTAATGGGTTTTGGAAAATGCCTTCGTTCTGATAGCATTAATAAATATTTTAAGTTTTAAGTCATTGGGACAGATAATAAACAGAATTCTAGCCAATTACTTGTGATTTTTTTTTTCCTGTGCTGTGCCGCATTTATTAGATCTGTATTTGTGTGACTGAATTCTTGCTGAGTATTGATGTTTTATAGAATTTCATATTACCTTAGCATTTATATATATATATATATATATATATATATATATATATATATATATATATATATATATATATATGTGATGTTAATTTTATTTGTACATTGGTTACTATTGTATCGCTCACACCCTTAGATATGTAGCTATTAGATAACTTATTAATATTGCTTAATGTCTGGGTTTTGTTTGCTTCTAAATTACATTAACATTCAGAAAACTGATTTTTTAAAAAAAACCTGTTTTGTATTTCTGCTTTATTGACTAGAAACAGAAATTACTGTACTTCATTTCATTCTTTTATTTAAAAGATAAAATGCAAACCTATGTTTAAATTTGCAATAAACAATTTTTAAAAGAGTAATATTTTAGTATTACTAGGGACTTTTTTCCTTACTAAGACTATGTTATTATGAATGCTAAATCTTTGAATCTGTTTTAAGGGACAGGAATAAGAAAAATAGATTTTCATATATACTATTTGGAGATACCAAATAGCTCAGGTTTAAAATAAAATTTAAATGATTGTGTCCTAGAATAGAAACGGACTGCAGTAATGAGTGATGGGCTAATCAGAAAAATAATCAGAAAAATAATTTGAATCCTGGGTAGACTGAAAACATATTTGACTTATTGTTTTTATGCTATTGCTTTAATATTTTAGTATCTTCTTTTTCCTCTCCTTTATGAGGAAGTAAAAATTCAAAGAACTCTTTTTTTATTCTAATTTCCTAAGATTAATAAAATCATTAGCAAAATGTGTATGTATATATAACCTCAGTTCAATTTAAAATATTTGCTTTATTTTCTGTACTGTAAATGAGATTATTCTAGCATATAGTTTTAATATGTTGAAAAGATAAACTGGATTTTATATGATTTCTTCATGGGAAAATAGTAAGTTTTCAATTTAGTTAAAAAAGAGATCAGAATCATAATGACCTTATCATGACCCTTAGAAATAGATTTTACACTTAACTGGTGCATATCCTGCTTGTGAGGACAAATACTTGTTCACCACCATCATATCTTGGATGCAATTTATAAAATGTAGTCTGACAAGTTTCTTTAACATATGAGCATTTGGTAGTAACGTTCATAATGAATATAATTCATTAGTATGTTTTTGTTACTTTTCTCTTACAATTCAAATTATTTAAGTAATAGAGTCCAAAATGGCATTTCTATTTTAAAAAGCAAAAAGTTATCAAAATAAATATATTTTTATTTTTAAAATATATTATTTTTCTCTGGATCAGACTCTTAAAATTATAGCTATATACGTCTATTGTATTCCTATGGGCAAAAAAACTATACATTTGAAATGTGTGGAATAAAATGGTTACCAGAACATATATATGAGATGTATCTATTTATAAATGCCCATGTGTGTACAAATAAATGTATAGATATACCTGTACATATGTGCACAATGTAATGCTCAGTCCAGATATACAGTAACCAATCTTCTCTGTAAAATAAAATAGAAATCAGAGCACTATCTGGATGCTTGATGGCATTAATGCTTATTGGTATCTTTGTTTTCAATATATAGGATTTGAATTCTGTTCTGAGCAAAATACTCCCATCTCATTTGTTTAATAAAACAACTTAAATTATTTTAATCATAGCTCTTCCCAAATGTAAAAAGATTACCACGTATAATAATCAAATGAAAATCTCATGAAATCTAGAGAAACTATTCAAGTTCTATTTTTGCAGCATCCATATAGTTACAAATAAGATCAAAAGTAGTACTATTAGGACAGAAGTACATAAGAGTCTCAGACTTAATCTGATTATTTACTAGTTTTGTGATTATACATGCTAAAGATGAGGAGTCACTGATACAGGTTACTTTAAGAAATACTTCACATTTCAGATGGTCATAGGTTAGATTATTACATATGTTATAGATTAATAGATTATATAAAAGCATAGTGTTTGTTACTTATCTTTTTCTTTCTTTTTCAACTTTTGACTTCACTAGATAATTGTTAATTATAAAAACATCAGGTAGTTTATTTATTTTTTAAATCGCAGCCCTTGTTATAGGACTAAGTTATCTATAAACAAGTTCCCCTTCTCTCTCTTTTTTTTGAATTAGCTCTAATTCATTGTTTTGAGTGTAATGTGAAACTGCAGGATCACAACCTGGACACTGATGAATATCAGCTCTATAGCTATAGTACTACTAATACGATATAATACTAATATGAGAAAACAATGCCCTTTATATGCTCAGCATTAGTTTCTGATTAAAATTCTCAATTATAAATTCTGTGGTAATGGAGCAATATAATTAATAGCTTCTTTGTTATAATTATCACTAATAATAGTGAGGACATTAGTGCATATTATTGATTTCTGAAATATTAAGGATGCTGGAATATTGAGTTTTCAACTGAAATTTACATTCAACTTTGCTTGAGGTAACTATTGAGCTAGTCAGTTTTATAGACTTTTCCACCATGTACTCTCTATGAAGCAAGATTATGCTTTCCTAACACATAAAATATAAATGTAGTTGTAGTAGATCAATCAGTAGATCAAACTGCCCATAATATGTATAAATTCTTCATTAAAAGGATAGGCCTATCCCTGGCATTGTTGTAGAAAATAGTAGGATGTTTGCAGTGTGCTGCTCACATGAGTAAGATCTCAACTTGCATCTTTAAAATGAATATTTGCCCTAATATTTAATATTTATAAGCATGATGTTGGAGCAGCATGCATATCTATTTCCCCTTGTTCCAAATACAAACTATATTATTCCAGTAGGCAAATAGAAGATCAAATTTAGAAAGGAAGTTTAAGCAAAGACATTTCTTTCAATTCAGTGAATGATGATAAAGAAAATAAATCCAAATCACTATTCAAACTGCTGTATCTTCCATATTGCTGGAAGTGAAAAAGCATAAAGTTGTGTGTTTGGGAAAAAGACAGCATATAAGATGGGCATCATCTTATTTTTCACTCTTAGGTTAATTATGCTTACTCAGCATATTAAGTCTAGTCTGATTGACCCGAAATGTTCACATACTGCATGTTATGAAGCAACGTTATGTGCATTCTCATTTATATAATTGCCCTCAAGCTTACTAAGGCTCCAGTAGGGCATTACATTTCAATACAGCTTTGAAATTTGCTGTCTCCTGTCCTATGATGCTTAATATATTTCTCATGAACAAATGCTTACTTTCAGTCTTGATGATCTGTGTCATTTATTAACAGAGATGTGAGGGAAAAGGGGTAATGTTTTTATGAACTCATGAAAGGTAATCATGGAATTGATTTCTCCTTTCGTTTTAATAGTTAAAGGCTGTTTGCACATTCTAGCCTGATCCAAAGCTCTGTTTCCCTTATTAAGATTTTAAGTTAGAAGTGCTGTCACAAGCCATTCCTTTGGGATTACACACATGCTTGGTTCAGAAAAAAAAAAAGCACAAATGTGCTAAAGTTTCTACTTTCCTGAAGCATTCATTTGCCAGGACAAAAGAGCTTAGGATGGCATATTCCATGAGTTGTATCATGCAGAGCATCATAAAGCATGACACTGCATTAAGATCTTTAGTCAGATAATTTGGAGTAGCTTAACACAGCCTGTTTCAATAGTCTTCAAAATCAGTGAAATTCTTCTCAGATATAAAACTAACGAGCTTTCATGGATCAGAGCCTGTATCATCAGTTGCTTTTCTTTTTTTCCCCAAATGTCCCTATTAAAGTAATTGATAAGCACATCTTCTAAGTGCAGGTCTTTTTTTTTGTCTTTTCTGACTTCCTGTGATTGCTCATTTGACAGGCCAACTAAATAAACAGTGTAGCTAGGTTTTTTATTTTTGTATATCTGAATATTTTCAAATATGAAATAACAAAGGTACGTTATTTCATAAAGGGTCACCTCTGTTGAGGATGTTAGCAATTGCAAACTAATGTTAAAACAAGATTTCACCAACATACTGAATGCATTTCACACAATTATTCCAGATTTTGTCTTAGATGATGTCAGTAAAGATGGTGACCTTAGAAGATACTCTGATACTCTTATAAACCAAGACTATGATAAAATGCTATTTTGGCCAAATGAATTGCCAAACAAACAATTGAATTTTTCTTAATTGTCAATAACAATTAAAAAGAACAATAAGAGGATAGAGGTTTTCCAGTGATTTCACATTTATTGGGTTTGAATATTTTTGGTTTTCTAAACAACTTAATTCAGTATTTGAAATGGACTCAATTCAATTTCAGTTTGGAATACAAATTTGTCAATTTCATTGAGACAGAGTCAGAAAAGTTTATGAGCAACAGGTAATCACACTTTTTGATAAACTATGATGTGCTCTTTATATTTTAACAATTCTATTCACCATTGTCATTCGTAAGAAAATAGAATTGTTTATAACCAATACTTTTTATAATGGTGATAAATATCTAAGCTTTGAAAAACTAACTAGTATTTTACCTATAAAAAGAAATAAAAAAGCAACTTTTAGTCTCTTCATGATTCTTCTACTTTATTTATTTTAAGAATATAGTCCTTTTACTGTCCCCCATTTCCTCATTTTAAAAGTCTAGCACTTCTGCTTTATTCATCTGTATCTCTTCCCATTAAAACACAGATTGATGTTAGTATGTGGATTTTATATATTTCTCTGTCTCAATTGTTATTAAAATAGTTTCCCATTACCTGCTGATTATAGAAATATTGAAGCTGGCTTTTATAGATCAGATAAATACATTGTGGGAAAAATACTTGAATCTACAAGTAGAACATTTAGTTTACCTTATATTTTCCAATTTATAGTAGGTAAATACAGAACAACTAAGGATTTTTAACTATCTCATCATTTCCTACTTTTCCCATTTTTTCTTTTCTGCTTTTTTACTCAATACATTTTGTTTGATTTCAGTACAATTGTGGTGAGATGATAAAATAATAGTTTTAATGGTACATGATTAATAATAATAGTATGTAATAGCTTATAAAAGAAATTAATATATTGTTATATTCTGACATTCATAGATACCTTATTGTATCAGTATCTCAGTATTGACAAATAATTTAAGATGCTTGTTTCTCCAAAATAACTCAGTTTATACATACTAACCAAAAAAGAGAGAAAAAGAAAACCTTTTAACTAGTTGCTGCCAGAGGTCATCTTTTTCAAACTTAAGATACTTGTCTTAGTACAATCTGCTTTGCATTTTTTTAATATCATAATTTTCCTGATTGCTCTGAACATATTTTCCCTCTTAAAGTTTAACAGATTTAACAGATAATCAAAGTTGGAAGGGACCTTGTAGGTCATCTAGTCCAACCCCCCACCCAAGCGGGAGACCCTACACCATTTCTGACAAATGGCAGTCCAATCTCTTCTTGAAAGTCTCAAGTGATGGCGCTCCCACAACTTCCGAGGGCAAGCTGTTCCATTGACTGATTGTTCTCACTGTCAGAAAGTTTCTCCTTATTTCCAGATTAAATCTCTCCTTGTTCAGTTTCCATCCATTATTCCTTGTCTGGCCTACAAGCGCTTTAGTAAATAGCTTGACCCCTTCCTCCCTGTGGCAGCCCCTCAAATATTGGAAGACCGCTATCGTGTCTCCCCTGGTCCTTCTCTTCACTAGACTGGCCAAGCCCAGTTCCTGAAACCGTTCGTTGTATCTTTTAGCCTCCAGTTCTTCCATAGGTTGCTTGCACAAGTAAAACTGCTACATTTTTGCATGTTAAAACATTTTACATGTTTTACATTTTCATACAAAAGTTTAAAAAAATCATAATAAGCTAATTTGTTTATCTTTATACTGAATATGACAATATCTTTTCTAGAGAATCTTGTAATAACCTTGTAAAAAGGGGCGGGGCAAACAGTTGCAGTCACTTTCATATCTATTTATTGAAGTAAAAATTGGGGAGCCAACAAGGCAAATTCAATCAACCAACCATTTATAGCAGACAGTCAGGGACTGAATAAATGTTCTGTTTTGCTCTCTCCACTCCCACTAGTGAAAAGTACAAGAAGTTTGTCAGCATGCCACAATAAATATAATAGGGGTTGTATCTGGCATTGTGGATTGGATTCTGCAACCTTCAATAGATAGTACTAAAATGAATGATTTAAAATAATTGTCTGAATCACAACAGATGAACCTTTATTAACATTAAGATAATGTGTTGGTTTAAGAGCAAAAACTCTTGTTGTATAAATAAAAAATATTCAGTGCCAAAGAATTAAAAGTTGTAATTGATTATAAGAAACTGGATTAGTTTTAGAACTGTTTATCAAGGACTATACACTTGCAGCAATCTCCATTACGTTTGGTTAATGTATGGTACCAACTGTCTTTATTTTTACTTTTGTTTGTTAAAACTATTGGATCACCTTATTTATAATTATGTTAAAGTTTTATTTGGAAGTATAAATTGCATTCATTTTGAACTGGGTTGCCATTTTCATTCTACTTTATTCAACAGCATAAAATAACTTGGAGCAGAACAATGTAGATGGAGCAATGTAAAAAATGTTTTAAATTCCTTAATACTAGAACCAAATTTATAGGCACCTGGACAACCAAGGATAGATATATTTTCCAGCCTAGGTCTACAGCAGAAACCTTTAGTGTGATTATTTGTATTATTTATGCAGCAAGTTATACAAATTAATTTGTAGGTGAAATTGTCATTTATATGAATACAAAATGTATCTGGCATTAGAACTGAGAACTGTAGCAGAGTTCATCCAGTGAAAAATTATTATAGTGGACAGAATTAATTTTATTTTTCAGTTCCTCTAATAAATGAAGTTAAGTATTTGACTTCCTGGAAGAAATTATGATCTCTTTGTTTTGTTAGTTGATATTTGTTATGATGTTTATAATATTGTTATTTATATTCCTGGTTTTATTGCTGTTTTTATTTAACTTAGAAAATAAAAAGCTTCCCCTAAGATCTCAGTGTCTCCACGTTTCTCTGGGCTCGGTTACACAGCGTGAGAAAGGGCTGGGGGAAGGGAGAATGTTTGGTGGAGAATTCAAAATATGGCACGATTAGTGACTGCAAAAGTTTATCACTTAGAGCATGTTGGTTTGCTTGCTTGGCATCACATGATCAAAATATTTTTACTCTTAGTGCTGCCAGAAGCTATCTATTGCTTTTCAACAATCTTTGCTGTTGGGCGCCTTGCCAAGATGTTTAAGACAGCCCCTTATGTGAGCTGTTCCATTCTTAACCTCCTTGACTGAAGTGCCATGACCTTCACATATGTAGATTAGCCATGTGCTCTGTGAATTGAAACTTGCTGCCTCAGGAAGAAAAGGTTTTCTTTTTATTCCTGGGGGAATTTGACAGCCATTCATCCCTGACCTGGGCAGAGGTAATGCAAGGAAATTGGATTCAAATGGAATGCATATACAGATAACAGGCCGGCTGGATTCAGAGACTAGTCGCTCTCCTGCCTTGTAGAGGAAGGACTAATTCTCCCACAAAGATAAGCCGCTGATTTGTATGCTGTGAAAAAGACATGCAAAGAGAGAAGTTTGAGGGGATGTTTTGTTGATTTGGAGAACTATAATAGCTTCTGGCTGTTGGTTATTCAGCTGTACAGTTACAGTGGTCTGGGTTTTTCTGCTTTTTGGTCATACACCTGCTTTTCTTCTTTTTTGACTGAGTTCTAGCTGAATCTATAAAAAAACTTCAAATGGGTAGATTCATTAAAATATATATGATTATAGTGACAATATTGAAGAATTAATTTTGTAAAGTGTACACGTTTACCTATGTATTATGAAAGGATAATGAAGGCAAACAAGCAGCAATATGTGTAGCTAATAGTCTCTTTTCCAAAAGGAAAAAAAAAAAAAAACAACCCTAAATTTGTACAGTGTGATTGGGTGTAAATGAAATTCCCTGTTAATCAGCTGTAGCTGTTGCTAAAAAGACAGGAGGTTTTTTTTTTTTTTTTTAGTTTTTGGCTGACTACACAAAACATTAATATAGTATGCAAATATATAAAAATATTTTGGAGTAAACTTTTATGTTTTATATTATCACCCACACATTTTAAATTGCCAATAAAGTTAAAATGTTAGCATCATTTTCAGATAATTGAGATTTAGATTGCAATCGTATTACCCATTTGCCAGATTAAGGCTCATGAATAGGTATATATAAGATTGAATGAATATAGTGAGTGTTTCTGCTCAGGCGATGGGGCTTTTTTTTCCTCCCTCAAATTCTTTTCAAATATGTCCTGAAAGGCCCCTCAACCCTCCAGATAAATTTAGGCAGCATAAGTCAACGAAGGTGGGATGTTCTCTTCTGCTGGTGGGCAGACAACATTGATCCAGTTCTTTGGCTGGTGTTGGCCTTCAGATTCTTTCCAAGAATGTAGGCTGTTGTAATGTATCAATGTAGTATATGCGCAGTTCCAAGCAGTGTGGTCTTTTGCAATTGACAGATGGAAAATTTGTCAATATGCATGTTTTCTAAGTGGTGTCCAAGATTTTTTGGTATGGCACCAGGGCACTGATAAGCACTGGGACTACCACAACTGGTTTATGCCATAATCTTTCAATTTTGATTTTCAGACCTCGATACTTTGGGATGTTCTCCAATGCTTTGTCTTCTATTATCTCCTGGTATTTCCACATTAATTATCCACACTTTATTTTTTTCAACCACAATTATATCTGATGTGTTATAAATCAAGATTTTATCAGTCTGTATTGAAAAATCCCACAATATTTTAACCTATTTATTTTTAATATTTTTCAACTATATGTTTCTACCAATTTTTTATTACTAGTACAGATAATTTTTACAGATGTTCCAGTGAATCATTTTGGCAACTATGTTATGTTGTTCTTTATCATTAGTTTGTGCTTTCTTCTCATATAAGCTGAGTATACTCTTCCTTCTGCTTCTTTGCACAATCTGCACTTTGAATCATTTAATAATTTTTCATTTCTGCCTTGATTGCATTAGTTTGAATAGCTTGTTCTATGACCAGACGAAATCAACCCTCCAGCTTCTTTCTTTTTAATGTTTTAATGTTCAAGTTATAAGCCATTGTCAGTTTTTATCTTTAACTAATTTTCTCTTGATCTTTTGTAGAAATTGACCATGTAATGTTTTTCCTTGCCATTATTCTGTTCATGTTTTTATTACAGTATTTCAATATTCACTTTTTGTTTCCTGTACATTCAGTAAGTTCCAATTTTCAAATTGCATTAATGCTTATTTTGGTTGTTCTATACATAATCAGCCAATGCATATTTTATTTTTCAATAATTTGTTTGACCTGAAGGAAACTTTCATTTCTCCAGGGCAGGTGTAATCTATCAATATCCCTATGGTGAGGTTATAATGAATAGTGAATAGTAATTTTTCTTGTTTTTTGGTCCAAACTGTTCAATTCAGCTTATGTCCAGTTAATAATGCTAGCAATATGTCTTATCACAGGTATGGCCCAGATATTGATGGTTTTGATGATGTTTCCATTGTTCAATTTTGTCTCTAGTAATTTGCTTATTTTTGGATATATTCTTTATTATTCACATTTTTAAATTAGTTCATGCTTGATGTTATCCAACTGTAAAATGCCCAGATACTTGTAGACCTTATCCTGATAGCACCCTATGGTTTAGTCATTTGGTATTTCGATTTCATTACTGTTCATTATTTTATCCCAATTTATTGCTTACTATAGCATATATATGCCAAATTCCATTGTTATATTTGTGCTAAAAATGTAAGTGTTTTTAATGACTGGATTTCAATTTTTGATAAAGTGTCAGATCATCCATAAAAACAAATGTGAGGTTGTATCAGCATTTTTTGCTGTTTGGTAGCCAAAATATGTTTTCTTCAAAATCACTGAAAGTGGGAACATGGAAATGACAAATAATAAGAGTGATAATGTGTCACACTAAAAGATGCCTCTCCTAATGTTGACAAGCCCATATTTTTCATTTCCAACCACTGTTCTGTCTTCTACTGGTATATTATTTTTTTCTATAAATATTCTAATGCTTTTACTGAGACCGCTCATTTCCAAAATGTGATGATCAAAGTATGTGATATTGAATCAAACATCTTTTTATAGTCAACCCAGATCCTTTGTAAATTGGTTTTTCAGCTTATGCAATTCTCTAGAACTCATTTATCAATCAGAAGTTGATACTTTGTATTTCTGCTTTTTATTTTATTTTTTACAAGTAGAGGGTAATTTTTTACTTGATAAGATAGAAAAATGTGGGTTAGGCCAGTGGTCGCCAACCAGTGGACCGGGGACCACTGGTGGTCCGTGAGAAAATTTTGGTGATCTGCAGAGAAATATCACCCCCAAAGCAATTAATCCAGGCTGCGCAGGAACACAAGGCTGCACTGCCCACATGGCCCGTGGGAACAAGGCTTGCGTCGCTTGCATTGCAAACAGCATGAGGTAGTGAGGGGAGGGGGAAAGGGTGGAGGGGGGAACTTGCCCCATTCGTCCCACATGCCTCGTCTGGCCACGGGTTGCTTCTTTCTGCTTCTTTCTTCTTCTGCTTTTGGCTGCACGCAAGGAAAGCAGCAAAAGTCTTTCTTTCTCTCCCCCAAAGTCTGCCAGAAATGAGTCTTTGCGACCCTGCAAGGCATCCTGCTCTAAGAGGCTGCGCTGATGCGACAAGTCTCACAAAGACTCATTTCTGGTGGAGTTTGGGGGAGAGAAATAAAGACTTCTGCTACTTCTGCTGCTTTCCTTGCATGAAGCCAAAAGTCTCTCCCTCCCTCCCTGAGAATGGAGCTGGAGACCGTATTCTGCAATCCCAAATAAAGAATGACTGATCGGTAGGAAAACGGGGTGGGGAATTTTCCTGCAGACGTTTTTTCAGGATTTTCCCAGGATCTCTGGTCCGCAGGATTTAAAATTATGAGTTTGGTGATCCCTGAGGTCCAAAAGGTTGGCGACCCCTGGGTTAGTCAGCATCATCACCAGATGGACTTGTAACTGGCTGATCAACAACACTCAATGTGTAATCCTTAATGGAGTTGCATCTACATGGAGGGAAGTATGCAGTGGGGGTACCACAAGGCTCTGTCTTAGTACCCTTCAATATCCTCATCAATGATTCAGACGAGGGAATAGAAAGGGAACTCATCAAGTTTGCAGACAACACCAAGCTGGCCAACACTCCAACACTCCAGAAGATGGGCTTAAGGCAGTGTTTCCCAAACGTTTTCAGTTCACCGCTCCCTTGGTGCTACAAACTCATCCTCAGTGCCCTCCAACCAGGGGTAGGATTCAAATTTCTTAACTGTTTCTGTGGGCGTGGCCTAATTTGTGGGCATGCTTGGTGGTCATGTGACTGTGTGGGCGTGGCTTATTGGGTGGGCATGGCTTGGTGGTCATGTGACGGGTGTGGTTTGGTGGTCATGTGACTGGGTGGGCATGGCCAGGTGGCCATGTGATTGGCAAACCAAGTATAAGTGGTCCTCGCTTAATGGCTGGTTGCTTAGTAAGTGTTTATTTATGACTGAC
This sequence comes from Notechis scutatus, assembly GCF_049901735.1. Taxonomy (NCBI): domain Eukaryota; kingdom Metazoa; phylum Chordata; class Lepidosauria; order Squamata; family Elapidae; genus Notechis; species Notechis scutatus. Next base: position 83,035,291 of record NC_142009.1, on the reverse strand, counting down.
CTCCCCAGAGGTACTTGACCTGGTTTTGGAGTTTTGATAGCCATGCGCGCGCGCACACACACACACACACCCTTCTAACCCTGCTGGAACAGGTGGTTGGACTAGATATCTCATTCACTTTCTCCTCCCTTTCTTTCTTTCTTTCTTTCTTTCTTTCTTTCTTTCTTTCTTTCTTTCTTTCTTTCTTTCTTTCTTTCTTTCTCTTTCTTTCTGTCCCTTCCTTCCATCCCCCTCTTTCTTTGTCTATCCCTTTTCTTCCTTTCTCTCTCTCTTTTTCTTTCCCTTTTCTTTCTTTCTTTTCTTTTCTCTTCCTTCTCTCTCTCTCTTTCCCTTTCTCTTTCTCTCCCTCCCTCCCTCCCTCCATATCCCATTCACTTTCTCTCCTTCCTTCCTTCCTTCCTTCCTTCCTTCCTTCCTTCTTTCCTTCCTTCCTTCCTTCCTTCCTCTCTCTCATCCCCCCCTCTTTCTCTTTCTCTCCCTCCCTCCCTCCATATCCCATTCACTTTTTCCTCCCTCCCTCTTTCTTTCTTTCTCTCTCACTCCCTCTTTTTCTCTCTCTCTTTCTTTCTGTCTCTTCTTTTCATCCCCCTCTTTTCCTCTCTCTCTCTTTTTCTTTTCTCTTCCTTCTCTCTCCCTTTTTCTTTCTTTTCTTGCCTGTTCCTTCTCTCTTTCCCTCTCTCTCTTTTCTCTCTTTCTCTTTCTCTTTCTCTCTCTCTTTCTCTTGTTCCCTCTCTCTCTTTTCCTCTCTCTCTATCCCTTCCTTAACCTATCTACCTAATTTTCTGCCCAGGTAGGTGTGGCCTAATCTGTCAAAGGATTGGGCTAATCCTGCATCACCCTGTTTCCCCCTTTCAGAGGCCTGGCCCTTAATCTCCCCATTTCCTCCCCCACAACTGCCTCTTTTGTTGTCCCACGGCCCGTGACTTTAACTTCCTCCCGCGGCTGCCTGCCAGGGAAGGCAAGCCAGGGCTGAGCCATTGTTGTCATCATTGCTGGCTCCCTGCCAGCCCACGTCTCCTTTGTCACAAATACCTGCAGCCAGCACGTGTTTTTTTCAGTGTGGCTGGACTGCAGCCGCACCAAAAAAAAAAAAAAAACACGGCGGAGGTTTTTTCAGTGAAAATTAACGACCTCCGGTTTTGCTCTGCTTCTCCAATACGCTGCTGCGGCCGCATTCTAGGTGCCTGTCCTGCAGGTCCACCACATTGAGCCTGCTGCACTGGAGGGACTTGCCCCAACAAGTCCACAGTGGTGCAGCAGTCAGTGGGGTGAGCCTGCATTTTTTGCAGCGAAAATTACCGACCTCCGGCTTTGCTTGATCCTCTTCTCCAATGCGCTGCTGTGGCCGTCAGCAATTGTTGTGCATGCGTGTGATGTCGCGCATGCGCAATAAGGACTGACTGGGCAGGAAATGGAGGAGTGGGCGGAGAGGAGCGGGGCCAGCCAGGGGCCCGTTTTACTGGTTCTCCAAACTACCAGGAATGGTAATGTACCGGTAAAATCCTCAATTGCGCCCTGTGAGGGGCCCACCTCCAGCACCCCCCTGCCACCTCTTAGCACCCTCCTGCTGGCCCCCTTGCCTCTTAGCACCCCCTAAGGCATCCCACCCACTTTGTATTGCCCACTTTGGGAACCACTGGCTTAAGGTATAGAATGGTCTTAACAAACTTAGAGACTGGGCTCTATCTAACAAAATTAAATTAAATGGTGAAAAAAGTAAAATTCTACATTTAGGAAGAAAAACCAAATGCACAGGTATAGAATAGGTGATACCTGGCTCAATAATAGTAACTGCAAGAAGGATCTTGGAGTCATTATGGACAATCACTTAAATAATCACTGTGCTGTAGCTGCTAAAAAAAAACAATGCAGTCCTAGGCTGCATTAACAGAGGGATAGAATCAAGATCACGTGAAATGTCAGTACCACTTTATAATGCCTTGGTAAGACCACACTTGGAATATTGTATCCCATTTTGATCACCACAATATAAAAAAGATGTTGAGATTCTAGAAAAAAGTGCAGAGAAGAGCAACAAAGATGAATAGAGGACTGGAGGCTAAAACATATGAAGAATGGTTGCAGGAATTGGGTATATCTAGATCAGGGCTGTCAAACTCCTGGCCTGTGGGCTGGATGTGTCACATGCTGGCCACGCCCACACCCAGTTTAGCAAAGGGGAAAAAGTCTTGATATGTCTTGTGATGCAGCTGTGACAACGTGAGTTTGACACCCCTAGTCTAGATTAATATGGGCGGGGGAGGACTAGGGGTGACATGATAGCCATGTTCCAATATTTAAAGGGCTGCTACAAAGAAGTGGATCAACCTATTCTCCAAAGCACCTATGGGCTGGACAAGAAGCAATGGATGGAAGTGAAATCAGGGAGAGAACCAACTAGGGAGAAATTTCCTGGCAGAATAATAATCAGTGGAACAACTTGCCTCCAGAAGTTGTGAATGCTCCAACACTGGAAGTTTTTAAGAAGAGATTGGACAACCATTTGTCTGAAATGTTATAGGATTTCCTGCTCAAGCATGGGGTTGGACTAGAAGACCTCCAAGGTCCCTTCCAGTATTGTTACTTTGTTATTCTGTCCCTATTGTGCTTGTGAGTAATTTAAACAATGTAAGCAAGCATGTTGCTTACCAATTTTGTCCCTTATGCTAGGTCTTTTTGAATCAGATGTATTTTGTCAGTCATTATCCAGTCGCTGATGTCTCTTTTATGCAATACTTCATTAAGCTACTTAGCTATAACTGGATGTAAGCTAATCAGATATTTGTGCTAAAAGCCATGCAACTGATCATTTCTAGGAAATGTACAATTTTAAATCCTTTTTACTCAGTTCTTAATCATTTCTGCTATTACTATTAGATCTTCTATTTGACTTTTACTAAATGCTTCTTCAAATTCTTTTATCATTACAACATTTTTATTATAGCCTTTTGGAGTTTCCCACACCTCTTTTCAAAACTGGATTGTTTATTTTTTGTCTGATTTTCCATTTTCAAAATTTCTGTTGTCATTTATATTTTGATAGAAACATCTCTTGTCTGATTGATATAGCTGATTTTGCTTAAATTGGATGATTAGGATCTTATAGCACTTAATTTTACTAGCTATTGCTGTTATTTGTTGCTTTATAATTCCCAAAGCTTCTATGATAAACAAATCTTTTTTTAATAGTCTTGTTCTGTTCCTTGCTTTTTTTTTATTTTTTTGCTCTTTCATCTTTTTTAATTACTTGCATCTGATCTTAATTTGTTTAACTTGGTCTCCAGCCTCATGTCCCAATTTGGGATTGATATGGTTTTGCTTTTGGTTTTCTGTTTTGATATCCAATTCTTCGGTATCTACCACTGCTGTACTTGTTACTGTGATGGTTGATTGCCCAGTCAGCCAGATGTTTAGACTGGATTTGGCATTATGGTTATATGATTGTATTGTAGTTACTCTTTCCAGTTTGTTTAATCATATTCAAATCTTGCATAAGTTGGGCCATTTAAGATTAAGTTTTGAGTATCTTGTCTGGACATTCCTGGACATTACTGATGTCCAGTATATGGAGATGAAGTATAAATTGTGATGGACCTGAGCCACTTTACCTTCAAATGGTCTAGCAATTCTGTGATAGCACAGTCTACAATCCTTTTAAGCCAGATTCCAATAGATCTCTCTGTACCTGGAAAAATCATACAAGACAACATTATGAAGTTGCAGCAGAAGTGGAAAAAAAATACCTTTACCACTCTTGTTGACACAAAGTAGACTCATGTCAGATTCGATATTTTTTTTACTACTGTACTCCAGCTGTCATCTTACTTATATCATTTTCTTATGCCCAGCTGTCACTAAGGAACTACAAGAGTTCTGAAAAGGAGGAAAGGGTTTTTACGAATAATTGTGACAATTACCTGGGACATTTCTATCTTCAGCAGAATGATCAGAGAAGCAATAGGAAATTGGCTTCCAGATTCCTAGATTCTTTGGAGACTGTCTATTACTGTAGAATAGCACCCCTTTCCTGGCCCTTGGGAGGAACAGTCCCAGCAATTTTAAGAAAAAAATAGCTGATCATGTAAAGTCTAATAATAATGTCTTCTGGTAAAATCAAACACTCTTTACTTCCTGGATATATCTATGTATTTTTCTTAGCAACAGATTCATCTAATGTGCCATTTGCGGCCTTTCCTGGACATGTAGCCTTGCTTATGGTGACCCATGCCTTAGTCACCTTCCATTTGGATTATTGTAATATGCTGTGTCCTGAAGACCACTCTGAAACTTCAGCTGGTCCAGAATGCAGCAGTGCACACGGTGATAGAAATGGGCGTTGGTCTCACCTGAACGCCTGTTCTCCTTGTAGGTTAGAGAGGCCAGGCATGAGTTAACTCTATCTTCTCACCAATTGGATTGAGCGTGTCAAAGCTGCTTAGCTTAGCTCCGCCCTTGTTGCTGGCCACTCCCCAGCTTTCGGTGAAGACTACATGACAGGCAGGACTTGCCTCTGAAATGAAATAACAAGACCAGATTATCAGCCAACCCCCTTCAGCCCACACCCCGACCAGACCACTCAAGGTGGGGCTGGCCTGTCTAACCTACAAGGAGAACCAACGTTCAGGTAAGACCAATGCCCATTCTCCCTTGTAAGGTTACAAGAGGCCAGCCACGGGACATACCAAAGCTGGAGTGTCCAAGGAGGGCTCACATTTGGTCCTGATCCCTATGAACCCGTCTGCCGAACGCAGCATCTGCTGAAGCGAAAGCATCCAGATTGTAGTTCAGGATGAAAGGAGATCGGAATGTCCATGTGGCAGCCTTGCAGACTTCTTCAATTGAAGCCTGTGTAGCCCAAGCCACTGTTGTAGCTGTGCTATGAGTAGAGTGAGCTGTGATCTCCCTTGGAACTGGTAAGGAGCGACTTGTGTAAGCCCTGGATATACAGGTCTTGATCCATCTGCTAAATGTAGAGGGAGTTACCTTATAACTCAATGTGGTGGAAAGAAACAAATAGGGATTCCATTTTGCGGAATTCAGAAGTCCTCTTGATGTGTCTCTTCAAGGCCCTATGCCAGGGGTGGGCAAACTTTTTGGCTCGGGGGCCTCATTGACTTTTAAAATTTGACAGACGGGCCGCCACCTGGTGTCAAAATGCCTGTCATTACAAGTCAAAATCAAATGAATTCAATCATTCACATCAAACCTTAATTCTGTACCAATCTTCGGCGGGCCGGATTAAAAAGACCAATGGGCCGGATGTGGCCCACGGGCCGTAGTTTGCCCACCCCTGCCCTACGCACATCTAGAGTGTGCCAAGATTTTTCCAAGTTGTGGGCCGGTTTGGGGCAGAAATCTGGAAGAGATAATTCTTATCCCTGTGGAACAATGTGTTGACCTTCAGAATGAAGCCTGGGTCCAGCCTCAAAACCACCCTATGAGGGTGAAAAATGCATAGGTCTGGATGCACTGAAAGAGCCGCCAGCTCCGAGACTCTCCTGGCCGAAGTGATAGCAACCAAGAATGCTACTTTAACAGTCAGGAGATGAAAACTCGCTAACCTGAGATGTTCAAATGGAGCATTAGCGACTGCAATACCTTTGACAGGTCCCAAGTAGGATACCAGTGTACCACTGGAAGCCGTAGGTTAGAAGCACCTCTGAGGAACCTGTGGATGGTCGGGTGATGCGTCAACAATTCCAATTTTCCACAATTCAACACTGATGTTAGGGCCACCACCTGATATTTTAGAGTGTTAGGGGAAAGACCCTTATCTAACCCTGCCTGCAGGAAATCCAGAACCTAAGCTAACGAAGCCTCTAGAGGCTTGATCTTGGACTTAGAACACCAAAGGAAAAAAGGTTGCCATGTAGCGTCATAGATGCGAACTGTGGAAGGTCTCCTGGAGGTTTGAATAGTTCTTATTATGTTGTTGGATAATTTGGCACATTTTAAAACACTCCACTCAATCGCCAAGCTGTCAGCTGCAGCCACTGGGGCTCTGCTTTTACTGTCAGAATCTTTCGTACCACAGCTGGCAACAGAGGCAGGGGAGGAAAAGCATACAACAGGCCCTGGAGCCACCTGCTTCGAAGAGCGTTGGTCCCTTCAGTCCCTGGGGTAACAAACCTAGCAAAATATCTTGGCAACTGTGCATTGGCCAGTGTGGCAAACAGGCCCACCAAGGGTAGACCAAATCTTCAAATTATTTGGAGAAAAAGGGAAGGATGCAGCCTCCACTCAGCATGGTCTACCGTGGCTCTGCTGAGCCAATCTGCCTGCACATGGTCGCTGCTTGAAATATGATCTGCCCATATGGACAGTAGATGTCTTTCTGCCCATCTGCCTAAAGCTTCAGCTTCTAACATGAGGGACCAGGATCTGGTACCTCTCTGCCTGTTAATATGGGCTTTGGTAGCCATATTGTCCATCATCACGAGGACATGTGTACGAACTACATACTGACTACATTTCCGAAGAGCCAGGTGAACAGCCCTGAGCTGCAGCCAATTAATATTGTGTGCCTGTTCCTCTGCTGATCAGAAACCCTGGACCATATGTGATAACAAGTGAGTGCCCCAACCTGATAGACTGGCATCAGTGGTGATTATGATTCTGTCTGCCTCCTTAAAGGACTGACCTTTGGAAATGGCCCAGGAGAGCCACCATTGAAAGGACTGTGACACCACCTTGGGGACCCTGACCCTTAACAAAGAATGGCTCCTGCCTAACCACTGCAGAGCTCTAGAGTGGAGCCTGGCCCAGGGTACAATGCCAATGCATGATACCATCTTACCTAAGAGTTGAGAGGGGCAAGCCAAGAGTGGAGCTGCAAACTGTCTTGATGTTCCTGAGAAAGAAACACCTGACAGGATATAGTATCAATAGTAGCTCCTAAATGAAGCAAACAAGTGGAAGGGATAAATTGACTTAAAAAAAAATTATTGAAAAACCAAGGTCCTGCAGTAACGAAATAGTAGTCTGCAGGTCCCTTGAAGCGAGGTTGATAAAATCAATATATCACCCAAATAACACTGCAGATGCACTGGAACTGTACGAAGTAGCTAACACTTTTGTGAAAACCCTGGGGGCAGAAGATAAACCAAATGGGAGCGCCCTATATTGAAAATGGCACCCTTTATAACAAATATGCAGGAAACATCTATGGGAATGGCAGATAGGAATATGGAGATAAGCCTCTGTCAAATCATAGAGGTGAGGAAGTCTCCCTGCCTAACACTTTCCCGAACAGTTTAAAACACCGATAAATGAGGTATCTATTGAGCCTTTTCAAATCTAGAACCCCACCCACCCCGAGGCTTTGGGGATTACAAAAAGTCTAGAATAAAATTCCCTTTCTGGTTGGTCTATGGGAACCCCTTGGATGGCCCATAGATCTCACCTTGTCCTTCAAAAGAGGACAAGAGATAAAATAACCTCAGAGGAGTGGAGTGGAACTCCAAATGAAAGGCCCAATCTCACGGTATTTAATGCCCAGGCATCTGATGTAATTTCCCCATCTGTCGGCAAACATAGCTAAATGGCCACCGATGGGGAAGCTGGAAATGTATTTAGTGTTGGTGACGGAATGGACGACTTCCTCCTCGAAAGGGCCACCTGCCTAAATATTGCCGCCTGCCCTTGCCTGCTCGATCCTGAGGTTGATCAGGATGCTGGAAAGGAGGCCTGGGGGCCCGATGAAAGCTGGGACCTGGCTCCGACCTGAAGAACGGTTGTCTATAGTATGGGGGAGATGAGACTCTGCCCTCTTCTATAGAGTCAGTAGCACCTTCCTCTTGCAAACAAGGGATCTAAGTCTTCTCTGAACAGCTGATCCCCTCAAACAGGAGTCGATGCCAACTTCCATTTCTTCCTGCCATCCGCCTGCCAATTTCGAAGCCAGCACATTCTTCTAGCTGCTACCGAAGTAGAGATGGCCTTAGTGGCAAATCTGGCTCCACGTAAGGTGGCATCAGTGATAAACTCTGCAGCCGCAACCAGTTTGTTTAGGTCCTGGTGGGCTCTGATATCAGAAATTGGAAGCCTATCTTGTCTCAGCCATCTGAGAGAGGCTCTAGTAAAATATGAAGCAGTCATGGATACCTTGACAGCCCAAGCAACCACTTGGTAGGCCCTCTGCAATGACTGCTCAATCCTCTTCTCATCAGATTTGAGAACCTCTTCCAGTTCAGAAGGGGCAGATGCCAAAGCTGCAACAGGAGCATCTACTATGGGAATTTAGAGGCTCTTGGTGAGATCCAGTCCCATATTAAAAAATATACGATCAGTAGTAGATAAATTAGGGCCAGAAGCAGGAGTGTCTAGCTGCTTATGCACCACCTTTAGGAAGAGCTTGGGGAATAGAACAACCTCCATCCTGATAGTAGGCTCATCAAATAGAGTATCTGACTTCATAGGAAGGTCTCTGCTGGGATGTCCATCATCAGCATCTGGGGTCCAGATTGGCTGTATTTCTGGCTTTGAATAGCAAGGATTTAAATAGATTAGGGCAAAACAAACTGGAAAAAGCAGGTTGCTCAGGAGCCAAACCTTCATCCTCTGAAAGGTCAGACTCTTTCTTGTCTGCTTCCCCTATCAGGGAAGAAGGAGCATAAACTGAAGGAGCCGGGGATCCCTGGTCCTGGGATAAGGGACCCCTCTTAGATAAATCAACCACCTGCTCCCTAGATCAGTGGCCCCCAACCTTTTTTGTACCACGGCCCAGTACCGGCATCACAAAATGATCCACGGACCGGTACCGGCATCAGCACGCATGACCAAGGCAAGGCGAGCCAAGCAACCGGCCAGCCAGCCATCTCCCGCTTCTCCCCGCCACCTTCAACTCCTTCTTTGTACCTTTGTTGATGGGCTTTTCGGGCTCTTTCTTAATCTCCTCCTGAGTAACGCGAGACTCCACCGCCATCGGGACGGCTCTTCGTTCGAAGCCGCCCCCCCCCTTCGACGAAACTAAGGTGCGAGGATTCCTTCAGCACCCAAACGCCGCTTTCCAACCGACGACCGACAAGCTCACCCGGAAGCACTTTCTCAAGCGCCGTCGAAACAAGATGGCGGCGCCCACTTTGCGGCCCGGTAAAAAATGATCCATGGACCAATACCGGTCCGGGGCCCAGTGGTTGGGGACCACTGCCCTAGATGGTATCGCATAAACCTCTGAAGCTTCTGAGGAATTATGAACAAATCTTTGAATTCCTTCACCTATTCCTTACCGGATGGCTCTGTCTATTAAAACCTGCATGTTGACTGGGATCTCAGTGTCAGTAGGCTCAGAAGGCCTGAGGCCTGCTGCTGTAGGAGTGAACATAGCATCCACTCCAGGCCTTCTGCTAAACTGCTCCTGCCAAGGCTCTGCATGAAAGGCCTCTTGTGGATCTCCATAAGACCTGCCTTCTGAAGTAAGTTGTTGCACAGCAGTACCTTCAGCTCCATCTGGGAACCAGGCCTGAGCCCTGGTGCTAGAAGAAGGACCAGGCTCTTGTTCCTGAGGGATATCCTCACTATGCTGAGAAGCAGCGGAGCCACCCTTTGCTGGTAGTGTGATGTTCCTTCCACTGCCTTTTGGTTTTTGGCAATCTGCTTTTCCAGGGCCTTCTGACACCTAGAAGTGTCCTTTCTCTTCCGCCCTTGAGGCTTCTTTGGTGGCAAGGCCTTCTTACCTTGCTTGCTCTTTTGAGTCAGAGCAGAGGAAATTGTGCTGTGGACGCTCTGCTTCCCTTAGGGGTGTCCGCCATTTTGTAAGGAGGCCTCTAGTATTTTACATACCTACACAAGGAGGAGAAGCACATGAGGGGTGTTAAAATGGGGAATTACAATTCTTCTGTCCCCATTGCTCCAGCCACTCCTCTTCAGCCCTATATGACTTCAGCAAGACATTTTAACACGTGCCTCACCCCTTCGACGAATCCAAGATCCAGCTGCTTCCAAGGGGCCAATGGCCCAGCGCTGATCCCCTGGGCGCTAGGAGGGCTGGAGGAGCAGGCTGATGTCGCCTGCCAAATCCAAGATGGCTACCAACCACACCGCTTCCTTCTTCACCATGGAGGCCCGAAACCAGCCCCCCGACCTTTGCCAGATACTCTGGGCTGCCAGAGCAGCAATCAGCCATTTCGTGGCTCCACTAAACAGCTGAGGATCAGAGCTGTGTTTTTTAAAACTTTTTTCCTTTTTTTGCAATCTACTGTAAGGTTTCCTTTGCTGCGCAATGGAAGAGAGGCAATTAACTATGTCCATCCTAGCTGAAGAGTGAGTTGAAAGCTGGGGATTGGCCAGTAACAGCGGTGGAGCTAAGCTAAGCAGCTTAAACAGCCTCAGTCCAATTGGCGAGGACAGGGGTAGGGAAACTTGGCTGTTTTATCACTTATGGACTTCAGCTTCCAGAATTCCTGAGTGAGCCATAAAAGATTCCCCATCCCTGGCCTACTGGTTTTTCAGTTGTTGGGGAAATCAATTTTTGACTTGAATGGGACTGTTTAATATACAAATGTAGGACATATGTCTATGTTTGTATATTAAACAGTCCCATTCAAGTCAAAAATTGATTTCCCCCACAACTGAAAAACCAGTAGGCCAGGGATGGGAAACCTTTTATGTCTCACTCAGGAATTCTGGGAGTTGAAGTCCATAAGTGATAAAAGAGCCAAGTTTCCCTACCCCTGGGCTAGGAGACAGAGTTAACCCATGCCTAGCCTCTCGTAACCTTACAAGGGAGAACAACTCTGTTTACCTGTGTAATACCTCTGTTGTGCGAGCTGCACTGGCTTGCAGTTTATTTCTGGGTGCAGTTCAAGAGGGTGGTCATTACCTTTAAAGTCCTATATGGCATACGGCCAGGTTATTGATGGGACCACCTTTTCCTAAAGCCATCTAACCATCCTATCAGTTCAAATAGTGTGTGCACGCTCCTAATCCCTTCCCTTAAATATTGCCATCTGATGGGTGCCAGGCAATGAGTGTTTTCCATGGCAGCCCCTGCTCTATGGCATACTCTGTCCCCTAAAGTTTGGCAGGCCTCTTCCTCCGTAACCTTCTACAAGGCTTTGAAGACCTGATTTTTCCCCAAGCACTCGGACAGTGCATAAGATTGGATAATTGCACATTAGAAGTTTGTCTTAGTGCCAGGTCTTCGTTGTTTTAATATTTTAACATTTTAACGTCTTTAGTTTTATTATTTTAATATAATTTTATATGTTGTTTTACTTTTTGATTGGAATCCTTTCAGAGTTGATTCAAAGCTAATATTAATAAATTAATTAATTAACCAGCATTGTATTCTTCAGGAATGAGTTTTCAATCATCCATTCTTGATAACAGTCCTGCATCTTGTTGTGGTCTTCCATCAATATGCCAGGTGGATCCAACTTGGCTTATCTTTTTGAGAACTCTGTCTTGAGATGTTGAATAAAACATGTAATAGAAATATAATAATTTAAAATGAATAGTAAGTTGGCTAGGAGGTGTTCCCTAGCCAGGCATGCCCAGCCTGATAGAGGAATACATTTCAGAATTTTGTGCCATCCTCCTGCCGAACAGAGAAACTCACATTTGCTAATTTCTTGGCTTTCCCTCAAGCTTTCAAGTGGAATTTCTTATTTGTCTCATCAGTTTGTTTGCCACAAAGAAATTCCTGTTTGCTTTTCTTGGTATTACTCTTCTCTCCAAAAATTCCCTCCTAATTTCAAATGCATTTGGACATTCCTACTTATTTTTAGCATCAGCTGTTCAAGGTGGGTTTTTCATCTCAGCATTTGCTGTCTACGATAAAAGAATTTCCTTGCCTTTAACTCAGTGGGATAGCTTGAATTAATTAGACATTGGACTTTCATTAAAGCCCAAACTGAATGGTTGCAAACAGGAAGGAAAAGCAAATGCACTTGAGCATCAAAACATAGCTTGATATCGTTTTTGGTAGCACTTATTTAAAATATTTCATTTGTTCTTCTAAAATTATTGTTTTCTGTAAATATATAAGAGTTTGTGGTGAACTCCTTTATCGAGAGTGCTGCAGTTCCCCTAATAATTTAAGACATTTAAGACAAATTTAAGACACTTTAATTTATAGAGATTTTGATATTCATCCACCCCTGTTGTTGCTGCCCTGCTCTGTTCTCCCCTCTCAAAAATCTTTTTTGATATCTCAGACTGCCACCTCCTGCAGAGAAGGCGAGCACAAGAGTCACAATCAGACTCTGCATTTGGGGAAATGAAGCATTTCAAATATATTTGAAGCTGCTTTCTGTTCTGTATTTGAATTTTATATATGCAAGGAAGATACCTTTTCTTCAAGGGACAATGTCAGCTAAGTGTTAGAAACGGTTTAAAGTTTCTATCAGGATCAGTCGATTCAGTGTTACGAATGTGATCCTGCATCACCAGTGTAAAACAAAAACACCTGTTGCAAATAGCTGAAAACTTTTTAAGCATTAGAAAAAATGCAAGTACCATTGGAAAAGATGGCAATTCATTTTTAAATAGGAAGTTATGTTTTTAACAGTTATTTAGGCACCTTTTACTCACTGAATTGTTATGATATCGAGGCTTCCCATTTCTCCTTACTTTTGAACCAAGCCATCAGATTAAATGTGAAGAAACGGAATTTCAGAAAGTTTCTTCTTTTAAAAAAATTAGAACTTTCTTTGTACACAATTAACTGTTAAATAATTAGTTTTCAAAATATTACTTGGTAACTATAAACATATCACTCAACATACTGTTAGTGTATAAGTAGGATGATGTTCATCAGTTGCATGATGGGGAATCCTACTGGGTTAGCAGAGATAACTTTTTGCAAACTAGATGGAGATGATGGATAAGGTCAATCAAAAATAGATAGGACCAATAAATGCATATTCTCTCATCCATACATTTTGGAGGAAAGAGGATTTAAGGAGGAGAAGAAAGAGAAACTCAAAGTAGACATTATTGAGAACAGGATTTCTGGAAATAAAAAAGAAAAATGCAAAAAAGCTCTTCGTGTATTTCGGCTGTTATCTCCTGCTCCATAGTATCTTCCCATATCTTCTGAATCCTCACATATTGATTTCTCTGGGAGAACCAGGAAAACAAAAATAATATTGAAAGACAGAGGAGCTATTAAAGAAAGCCTTGAGTGAATTTGCAAGGTAATGAAGTTAGTAAGGCTGATAAATTATAGTGGTAGGTTAGTCTAAGTTTTTTTCATTCATTGTTTATGGGATTGCATTTTGGCTACAAATTAATGAAACTAATTTAGTGAATGGAGAAATATTTGCTTTCTTTAATTGGCATTAGTAAAATGTTGGTTGTCTTCCCATTTAATATTTCAGTACAACTGTACATTCTGCATTGTGGGCCTGTCAATCATAAAGAATTCAAATTACACTTAGAAGTTTTGATGTGTGTTAGATAAAAGTATTTTTAGCATATTTATAGAAGCAGACCAGATGCCTCCAGTCATCCCATTCATTCTGTGAAAAATGGTAGTGTCTGTTTTGTTTTGATTCATATTCTTGGAATTGATCTGTAAATACGTACTTGTCAGCAATATGGCAATGGTTGCTTTTGAACTATTAAGACTTAGACATATTTTAGCTATAATTTTCACATATAGCATCTACCTGCACCCTATGCAACAGAGCATGTCTGAATATATGACATCTTGCTGATGAGATATTGCAGGGTTTGAATTTTAGATTATTATAAAATTATTATTATAAAACTTATTTTCAAAGGTATAAGGAGATGGGTTTAAAAATAGTATCTAACACTGAATTAGGGTTGGAGTTTATTACATAAAAATAAATGTGGGATATTGTTCACCAAAATATGTAAGCAAATTTATGTGTCCAGACTAGTTTGGAAACTTAACAATAAAATATGCATAGGATTGCTGCATTAAAATACTGATAGAATAAAAATCATTCCACATTTCTAACTCCAACTTGATAAAAGTAAGAGACCTTTCCATATTTAACTGATGTCAGGATCATGCATACTTTTTCAAAACCTCTTATAGCAAGAGCCTCAAAATGGTGCCAGAATCTGAAATCAGAATGTATATGTGTCTATTGCCATTTCAGATAGCATTTAAAACAGCCAGTTTCTTATAGTTGTTTGTTGATAGCTTTTATGATAGCTTCATATATTTTTAAAGAAGGAGCTGCTTGCTCAAAGTTGTCTTGAAATATTTTACTTTTAGTAGTAAATGATATGTGAATCAAATTGTCAGATGGATAGTTGCCAAGTTATTTCGGCACTTGCTGTTTAATGTAGCTAACAGCACACTAGGAAAGGTGTGAGCCAAACAGTATAAACAGCACCTTTCTGCTTCATTATATCTGGTTTCTCACCACTTTTTCTTTATACTACAAGGACCTTTGTATGGGAGATGTCAGAGGTACTTTCAGACTGTAAGGACATGATGGGTCTATCAAACATACTAGACAGAACTGAAGAAATATTGATGTAAAAAAGTTTCAATTTTAGTTAATTTTCCACCAAAATTTTCTTTAAAAATTTCCAAGCAAAAATATTTTATGGTATAGCATCTGCCCTTCTGCATGGAATAGCTTTAAAAAAAGTTTGGTATTCATTGATTATATTAGGCATTTATGTTTCATTCCTGCACATATTATTACACCTTTTTATTATGCAATAAATCCAACTTCATCCATATAAGTGTCTGTAGAACTGATGCTTTAATTCTTTTTATGCTAATTAGAAACATCCCAGCAATTTAGTAATGTACTATCAAAATAATCTGTCATTATTACTATTCCTCATAATCAGGAACATCTTCCATATCATGGAGTATGGCAGTTGGTAATAGTAAGATCTTTTTATTTCTGATTGACTTTGGTATTTTAAGACTTCAGAAATTGCAAAAAACAACAACAACCAAACATTCTAATGCAGGTTAGGGATGGGTTAAAAAGTGAAATAGGACATAAATGTACTCAATCCCTTAGGTCAACATTGCCTCTATAATGCTGTCTTTCTACATTGGTCTAGAAGCACTTACTAGATATCAAATATCAATTAAAATATCAGTTTCTGACCCATTTTATTCTGGGTTCTGTATCTCAGTCTTTAAAGATAGGTTCTTTCACTCAGCATTGTCCAAATGAATCCCTGAAAAGTATCCATTAAAAAAATAGCTACCTCACAGTGCAAGATAGGCATTTTCCTTCTCCTCTGTCCCCCACCAAAACCTTTCAAAATTGAGAAAAGTTGGGAGAAAAGCCCAGTCCTTTCTGGGATCATAGTTCTTTCCCAGGGGTGATTCTCAAATTGTTGCTTGATACTATAGCTGAAGTGTGATGTGAACAATCCCATCTAGCCAAGTATTTAAATCACAATTTGTCCCAAACGTGCAGTCCTAATTGGCAATAATTGCTCAGGCATTGTTTTTGCCTAGTTGAATATAACACAAATTCTACACGGACATGTCTAGTCCAGAATATAGCAGTGTGGGTAGCTATGGGTTTACTTTTGTATGCCATTCTAATACCCTTATTCTGTGAACTTGCACTGGTTACCCTTAGGATTCCAGGTGTGATTTAAAGTGATGGTTATTATCTATAAAACACTTTGGGGTACAGACCTTAGAACACAACCCCTTTAGTAGCCATCACCCAGGTAAGTAGAAAATAGGCCTAGGCAGACAATCAAGGAGAAAAAACAATAGAGGTAGTCCTTGACTTAGGAGTACAGTATCCCATATTCATATGAACCATGATTTACAATGTTTTTGCTGGTTTTCAACAAAAAATGCCCATTCAGCTGCCTGCTATTTTCATAAGTTTTAATTATGTCTTCTTATCTGATTTGGACACATTGTTTCTGTGTAGAGATCCTATTACAGGCCTCTGGGTCCTGAACCTATGCAGCTTTATAGGTTATAACCAGCAGCTTGACTGGCATTCATAACCTACTGGCAACTACTGAGGTGATTCCAATATATGTGTTATAAGGACATAATACCTCTGATTTACCTACACATAGGCTAGTGCCTGGTTAGTTTTCAAAGTCAACTCTATGTAGAATATACACTTTGTATATTCATGTTGTATGTAGGTTATACCTTAGGGGGAAAATATTGGGCATGTGAATGAATTTATAGAGCATGTGAATATAACGTTTACTTATAACTTCTAACTTTTACTAAAGATGGGAAAATGTGAAGATATGCAAAAAAAAGAAGAGTAGAGGGTATGTGCTCTGTTGTGAGGAATGAATGTTTTTCAAAAAAAACAAAAAATGGTTTGATGCTTCTGCTTCCTTAGTTATATGGAAGTGAAAATTGAGTATGTCAGGAGAAACAGTAACTTGAATGCAGTGGAAATGGGCTACTTAAGGAGTTTATGTGGTAAACCAGAAGGATTAAAAAATGAATGGATGCTGAATAAATGTGGATTGAAGATAAAACAGTGATCAGTATGAAAGAATTGCAAAATAAATTATATGAAGCAACAATAAATGAATTGAGATGAAGGAAAAGACAGAGGAAGTTGTGGTTTTATTGAGCTGATAAAATCTTCAAAAAGAAAGAGGTGAGAAATTTAAGTAACAGAAGAAAAATATGAATTGATGCATAGAAGTGATTGATGCATGGATTATGTGCAAGGATAGAACATTGTATATATATGTGTGCATTATGCATGACATTGCTTATGACACGAGTGACCAGTCTATATATATGTAAGTATGTTGAACTGAATAACATTAGACTTTTTAAATTCTAAAATCCATATGAAATCCAGAGTGCTAATCCATCATTGCAGTATAATCTTTCCAGACGAACATGATTTAGTTGGAACAAATTAACAGCTTTGCATGTCTAAGAAAAGCTATTTAATAAATAAGTTTTGTAAGTCATAATCAGAATTGTAAAACAATACCTGGAAAACATTCCATTACAAATAAGATCTGTTATAAATGAAGTTTTCGATATGCATAAATCAGTTTTCCAATGTTGTTTTCTAAAGTGCTTTAAAAATATTTAACTAGTGATATATATTATCTAAATCTTTTATTTTGCTTTTAATAGTACATTGACCCAGGAATTAAAAGAACCTAATTATCTAAGAGCTGAACATTTTAAACAATGTCTAAAAATCTAGTCTCACCCATTCTTGACCCATTTAAAGGCTTGTATAAAGATTATAAATTGTATAGAAAGTATTTTTCAAGCTGAGTTTTAACATTTTTATACTTTTGATTTAGTTGTAAGGGAATAATACTGTTTTTTTGTTTCTCAGAGTGGCTTAAAAGTTCTCTTAAAATTAACATTTGAAAATTGTTACAAATTTTAGCCTTATGCATAGAGAATAACAAGTAAAACTGGAGCATTATTTTATATAACTATCTAAATTTATATCCATCAATCATCTGTATCTATCTATCTATCTATCTATCTATCTATCTATCTATCTATCTATCTATCTATCTATCTATCTATCTATCTATCTATCTATCTATCTATATCTATTTACCATTTATCAATACATTTTTACTGGCACTTTATTAGGTTTACTTTACATTAGCATTTTCTAGTGTCTTACAGTTATACGTTAATTTTCACAAATGTGGATCCACAATACCTCCTGTGAGGTAACAGAAGACATAATATTGTTTATAAGATAAATGTGTTCCCTCTAGATTGTATAGAATGTTAGTTCACCATCCTGTTTCTTCAACATATGGTAATGGTGAAAGATTTGGAAGGATAGGTTGGTTTTTTTTTTTTTATTTATCCTTGCAATAAACAGATATACAAGAAGAGAAAATAAGATCCTAGAAGTAAACAACTGGCTGTGTAGATGGTGTCATTGAAAAGGATTTGGCTTCCTTGACCATGGATTGATTTATCTGCAAGAAGAACTGATGCAAGAAATGGGTTACATCTTATAAAGACAGGGAAGGGATATATTTGCAGGCACCTTGTCACATTCATCAAGAGAGTTTAAGTTGATTCAAAGAGGAGAGAGTAGTAAAACACCAGATTTGACTACATAGATAACATGTAAGGACAGAGAAGTAGTCATAAAACCAGAAAAAGAAGGGTAGGTAAGGCGGGGGGGGGGGGGTAATGGCCAAGAAAATACAAGAGTCGGGTTAATAAGGAAGGCCAATTGCAGACTAAGTGTCTTTATACAGCAGCAAAGTACAGGAAACAGAAGAGCCAGAACATAAAAATTATGTCATAGATATTACTGAAACATTATACACTTGAGTGGAATACAGTACCAGAAAGCTACAACTTAAGAAGAAGAAGGCTCAACAAAAAGGAAGGGATGTTAGCTTGTGAGGAAAACATGGACTTATGAAAAATCAGGTTTTGAAAGTGCCTGGGCAAAAATAAAAGGAAAGAGAAATAAAAAGAATACAACTGTGGGAATTTATTGTAGCCCTCTGCGGCAAATGAAGAAAATGATGAAACCTTTCTGTGCCATATGATCTAATTATCAAGGAAGCCTTAGTGACTATGGGGGATTATAGTTGAGACCGTTATGGGTCCGAGAAATTCTTATCCTCTCACAGACAATTTCATTTGTCAAAAGGGAGAAGAGGAAACAAAGTGATCTGCACCATGGCTAATTCTCACGAATGAGGAGGAAATGGTTGGGGAAGTAAAGTTACCTGGCATTCTGGGTACTATCCTGGAATTTCAGATAACTCGGAAAGGAGAAATTCAAGCAGTCAAACTTTAGTTTTGGACTTCAGAAGAGCAGACTTTGAGGGACTCAGAAGAATAGTGTGAAGAACACAATAGCTTGATGTCTAAAAGGAGAAAGATAATCAAGTAGGCTTGGAACTTCTTCAAAAGAAGAGTCTAGCGGGACTTCCGGTTTGTCAGCTTCGCGAGCGGCAGGGATTTGCGGCTGCGCGATCCCTGCCGCGCTAGCCGTTTTTTGGGGCTCCGATCCGGACGGGTGCGGAGCTAGGCTGCCCTGCAGGGGCAGCTGAAGGTAGGGGGATCCGGAGAGGGGTTTGGGGGTGTTGCAGACCCCCTCCCCGGCCGGCAGAACCCCCTCTTCCCAGGACGGTGCAGCGGTGGTCCGTAATGGCCGCCACAAAGAAGCTGGCAGCCGGGTAAGAATGCGCAGGAGGAAGTGGAGAAAGTGTTCGAAAGGAGAAAGTTTTTCTTGGTTCCTAGGACTCTAAGACATATTTAACAAAATTCCTGAAAAGTATGATTTTCTGAATGATACCTTCGAGAAGAGGAAAAAAGCGGCAGTTTGATGGTGCTGAAAGGATAGCTTACCCTCTTTTTCTACGGAATAAAAAGTGAATATTAAGAAACCTATTTTTTTTAGGTGAAAACTGGCTTTAAGCGATGAGTGGGAAAAGAGAGGACTAAAAAAAAATATTTGTATGCTAAGACTTTGTTGGAGGAGATGCCTTAAGGATTGAAAGACTAAAATATATTGCAATAAGATTTTAAGAAACAGATTTGGACTTTCTTTTTCTTTGATTGATACTACCCTAGGAGGAGAAAGTGAGAACTCTGTCTTGGTTTGGACTGATTGATAACTTTGGGATTGTTTTATTTTTCCTTTGGAATATTCTGGTTGTTGTAAGAGAAAAGAAAAGAAAAGATTTATAATGGCTCCTTCTATTGAGGAACTGAGAAAAGATTATGAACAAGCAAAAAAAATGGTAAAGCTGGTTTGAAAGAAGCCTTTCTTTTTTTAGAAATGGCGCTCATTAACTATCAACAAACATTACAACAGATGAAGACAGCAGAAGAAGAAGAAGGAGAGGAAGCCATCTTTAATAAATCTCAGAACTCGACCAAGAAAGAAGGAAGAGGGAAAGGAAGAGAAATAAAGGACTTAAGATTTAAAAAAACATTTAAGAAAGGGAAAAATAAGGTGCAAAATCAATATAATGATAGTAAACAAAAGGGAAGAGGAATACGACAGAGAAGGGAAGCCAGTAAGGCAGAGGCTAGAAGAAGGGGGGGTAGAAAGGTTTGTTGGGAGAAGAAAGAAAGGGAAAAGGTGGAGAAAAGCTACAAAGTTTTGAAATTAAATGGGAAAAAAGGAATCTTTTTTAGGGATAAAGGATAAGTATAATTTCTTCAAAGAGATTTTGCAAGGTACATAAGATGATATTGTAGTATTGTATTAGAAATAGAAAACTTAAATGGCTTAAGAGTTGATAAGAGATTAAAATGTTGAAATGTTAATAATGATTGGTTTTAAAATTTAATAATATGAGGGGAGGTTTGGAATATTGAGTTTTAATTAAAGAGTTTAATAAGATTATGGTATTGATGTTATTATAAATTTTTTATTATAGTATTTGTTTTTAATATTTAGATCTATTGTTTAACTATGTATTTAATTATTCTGGATGTATTATTCTGTTAGAATGTACCAAGCAAAATCGGATTGGGTATTGGGTGTTATTTTAAAGATTAACTTGATTAATTTAGTGGGGAGATAGAAAGGCATCATACTCTGATTAGTGATTTCAGGAGAAATTTATTTCTTTTTATAAGGAATGAGACAAAGGTACAATAAAGAATGGACAAAAGATACAAATATAATGACTCAAATTAAGATGATTAATTAAGATAGAATTAAAAAGAGTGAAATATGTAGAGAAGTTAATATAGAAGACTTAGAATGGTAAATAAAATAAGTAATGATATGTAAGATGAGCATGAATACAGTTGAAGTCCATGAAGAAAGAGATACCTGGGTCCAAGTTACTTTCCAAAAAGATTTTTTTTATGCTTTGTGTGTTGTGTATATATGTTTTTTTTTTGGGGGGGGGGGAGAATTAATGAAACCTTGCAGAAATATAGAATGAGAATAATGGTAACTAAGTCAGAAAGAAATAGATGAAATAATAATAATAAAATGGAATAAGAGTAAAGAGAAATAAAGAGAAAGTGGATAAGAGGTTTTTGTATGTTTATATGGAAATGGTTTAAAACAGAATTATAGTTCATCTGACTTGTTAAATTTATAATGGAAAAAGGTTTAAATATGTAATGGATAATGATGACTTGTGTGTTTTGAAAATTAATAAAACTTGTTTAAAAAAAAAGAAGAAGAAGAGTCTAGCGGTACAAACACAATTCTTACAAAAAGAAATAATGGTAGACATATAAAGAGACCAAACTGGATCCACATCGAACTTTTATCAATTGCTTGAAAGAAAAAAAGGAAATTTACAAAAAATGAATACACAGGTATATCCAAAGTGCAGTACAAAGCACTAGGCAAAAACTGCAGGACTAACATGAAAAAAGCTAGAAGTCCAGTACCAGGTTAGGCTAGCAATGGATGTCAAAAACAACAGAAAAGGGTTTTTTCAGACATGTCAGAAGCAAAAGCAAAGTCAAGGAGACAATAGGTCTTCTGCAGAGAGAGAATGGTGAAATAGTTAAGGTGAATTATGAAAAGATAGATTTCTCAACTCCTACGTCGCATCTGTTTTATGTGTTTTATCTCAGGGGAACAAGGCCTCAGTTGTCCCTCATGGGGACATGGAAGAGGGATAAATTAAAGCTCAAGATAAGCAAAGAGCAAGTGAGGGAAGCTAGCTAATGTAAATAAGTTAGTCTCAGGGGTGGGATACGACAGGGTTAACTACTGCTTCGGGATTTACAAGCTTCCCTGCACGCTGCAAGCCGTGCGCCTGTAAATCGTCATCAGCATGCTGCGTGCAGAGAAGCAGCCTTTGAAACAGCCCTCTTTTCTTGCTTTTTTAACTGCAGCTGTGCTTCTTTCGGCAGCTGAAGTTGAAAAATCAGGAAATAGAGATCAGATAAGAGCCCGGGTGTGCAAGTGGGCAAAAACATCAGCAGACATAGAACCGGTTCTGTGTCTACTGCTCTTCAGAGCTACCGGTTCTACAGAGGTGGACAGAACTAGTAGAAACCCACCCCTGGTTAATCTCCAGGGCCAGATGAATTAACCCTAAGGTATTGAAGGAACTAGCAGGGGTAGTTACAGAAGCAACTCTCTGTAATCTTCAAGAATTTTTTGAGAACAGGTGAAGTTCCAGAAGATTGGAAAAGACCTAATGTTGTTCCTATTTTCAAAAAAATGATGAAGCAAGATCCAAGAAAATACAAGCCTATGTGCTTGACAGTAGTCCCAGGCAACGTCCTTGAGCAGATTATCAGGCAGTATGTCTTTGAGCATTTAGATAGGAATTCATTAATTAACAGCAGCGAACATGGATTTATACCAAACAAAGGATGTCAGATTAATTTGATTTTATTTAATGATAGAGTTACTAGACTAGTTGATTTGAGAAAGGACATTAATATAAATATATCTTTAGCAAGGTTTTTGACAGTGTCTAATAGCATCTTTATTAATAAAATGATCAAATACGGGGTGACAACTCAATTTTTAGGTAGATCCATAATTGGCTCAAATAGCATACTCAAAGCTAAGTTATAAATGGTGTCAGATTAGTTGGAGAGCCATCTTGAGTGGGATGGCACTGTTCTGGGCCCAGTGCTGTTCAGTGTGTTTACAAATGATAATGAGTTGAGGGAATATATACCAAGTTTGCAGATAATATAAACTAGGAAGACTGGCTTATACTTGGGAAGAGAGGGAAAACATTCAGAAAGGCTAGAACACAAAGAAACAAATAGAATGAAGTGTATAGGGGAAATGTAATTGATGATAAGAACAACAAAAGGAACTTATACACAATAGGGGAAATCTGGTTCAAGCAGCACATATGAGAAAGATTTAGGGTACTGGTGGATCACAAGTTCAACATGTCCCAGCAGTGTAATGCAGCTGCAAAGAAAGCCGACAACATCTTGAAGAACATTAGGAGGAGAGCAGCAGAGACTCCAGATTGCAGGAAGCGATTATCTGCTGTAATCTGCCTTGGTCAGGTGTCACTTGGAGAATTGTGTCTGTTCTACAATGCCAGTTAAAAAAGGACAAGGATAAAATGGAGCTTGTCAGAGAAGGGACACCAAGATAGTGTAAAGACTGGAAACCAAATCCTGTAAGGAATGGTTAAAATATCTAGTTATGTATAGCAGGGTTATCAAACTGGCAGCCCGTGGGCCGGATGCATCACACACAGCCCACGCCCTCCCAGCTTTACAAAAGGGAAAAATGTCACAAAACATCACATGACGGCAACATGATGCGGCAAGTTTGACACCCATGATGTATAGCTTGCAGAAGCAAAAGTTGAGAAGGGATATGATGGCTGTCTTCCATATTTGAAAGGCAGTCACATTGTAGATGCTTCAGACTTATTCACACTTGCTTCAGCAGGTTAAACTACAATTATTGGGAAGAAACTACAAGGATATAGATATAGATCAGACATTAGAAAGAATGGCTTGAGAGTAACAGTATTGTTAAGAACAGTATTGTTAACAGTAACAATTTCACCTATTAGTGACATTTATTTATTTAAAACATACTGGATCTCTGAAGATTTTCCAACAAAGTAATGTATCAGAAATCTTGTGGTGAATTCTGTAGCCTAATGTTTTAGGATGGATTTGGTGACTTCTTAGATCCCTTTTGATACTGATGATATTATTCTGTGATTTCTTATGAACTTTAACTTTATCTGATACTTTTTTGAGTAGTAATGACCAGGTTTTGCGGTGCTATTATTCAATTTATAGATTATCCAAATGTTTCCAATGCTGAGTGATTAATAATTTAGCTTCCCAAAGTAAAAAATAATTAATAGGTTTCTTGTTTTTTAACCCAATATTTATGTAATAATCCTAGGTTTGTGTAAAAATTTATTTACAACATTATTTTTTCTGAAGAATTAGTTTTTCTTCATGTTTTATGAAATCATATCATTGGAATAATAGCAGAAGATACTTTGTGAGGTACTTTATTTTATAGACCAGGGGTCGGCAACATTAAACACTCAAAGAGCCATTTGGACCTGTTTCCCACAGAAAAGAAAATACCAGGAGCCACAAAGATCTTAATTGGAAACCCCCCATTCAATTCTGGAGCCGAATGGAAGTCCGGTCCCCCCACCATAGAGTCTCCTGTCCTAACTGAAAGCCCTATTAATTGTGAGGCCGACTGGAAAACCTGCCCCTTGCCATAGAGTCTCCTCCTGGCACGCTATGCTTTCTCCCCCCCACACAACCAACTCTTCTCAAAATTGTTGGCATTGACTGGCGACAGGGAGCCACAGCAAAGGGATGAAAGAGCCATATATGGCTCCAGAGCTGTGGGTTCCTGTTATAGACTATTTCTATTTGTGCTATTTAAGTGGTTTATCGTTTAATTTCATTGCTGATTAATTCAAACAAATCTCCAAAAAAGTAATCCAGACTAAGATGATTTATTCTTTTAAGGAAAGGATAATTTCAATAACAATTTTTAGATGCTATCTCTTATGGATAGTAAAAT
The DNA here is from genome assembly GCF_049901735.1 of Notechis scutatus. Lineage (NCBI taxonomy): Eukaryota > Metazoa > Chordata > Lepidosauria > Squamata > Elapidae > Notechis > Notechis scutatus. The sequence goes on along the minus strand of NC_142009.1, from coordinate 83,010,908 downwards.
AAAGATGAAAAATGTACATACAAAAACAAACTTTGCTACCAAAACTTGATCCTAAAAATTTGTGTTTAGCTGGAGATTCAGCAGTCTGACACAATGTGAAAATTCCTTCTGGCAAACCTCACTATGTAGTCATTGACTTTAAGATGCTTCAGGGCAAGTTTTATTAGTTAGCAGTCATTGAAAAGAGTTTTATGTTTCTTTTATTTAACAGAGAAATTAGACTGCCTTCTAGAAATGTAAAATTAGCCTGGGACACTTAATAAACATTGGTAAGCATAAGTAATGAGAATCTTTGTTGTTGCTTTCCACATTATTCTTACTTAGTCTCTAACAAAGCCCAGTTCCTCTTTATTTATTTTTTATGAGTTCCCATAAATATCTTTGAAAGTTGCATAATGTGTGTATGTATGTATGTACAGTATGTATGTATGTACCGAGTTTCTCATAAAATAAGGCCGGATCTTATATTTTTTTGAGCCCCGGAAAAACGGCTAGGCCGTCTTTTCGGGGGTGACTTAATTTCTCCCCTTGCATCCTCATCTAGAGCACCCCACGGGCAGCCTCGCCACCAGCTGCTCCTAACGGGTGATCATGGCGAAGCGCAGAGAGCTCCCTACTCCCACCAAACACCTTTGCTGCAGACCCAAGACCTTTGGCACCCGCCGCTGTTGCTTTCCCTTCTGCCCATTCCGCCGCCACGTTTGGAGCTGCCGCTTCTGTGTTTGGAGTGCCGCTGCCATTTGGAGTGCCACTGCCATTTGGAGCACCGCTATCATGTTTGGAGCTGCCACTTCCGCGTTTGGAGCTGCCGCCGTGTTTGGAGTGGCGGCGGCGCTCCAAATGGTGGTGGTGCTCCAAACGCGGAAGCGGCAGCTCCAAACGCAGCAGCAGCTCCAAATGTGGAAGCGGCAGCTCCAAACAGCAGCAGTGCTCCAAACAGTGGCAGTGCTCCAAATGTGGAAGCAGCAGCTCCAAATGCAGAAGCGGCAGCTCCAAACAGCAGCAGTGCTCCAAACAGCAGTGGTGCTCCAAACGTGGAAGTGGCAGCTCCAAACGCGGTGGCGGCATGGGCAGAAGGGAAATCAACAGCGGCGGGCGCTGAAGGTCTTGGGTCTGCCGCAAAGGTGCTTGGCAGGAGTAGGGAGCTCTCCGCGCTATGCCATGATAGCCCATTAGGAGCAGCTGGTGGCGAGGAATTGCTGCCTGCGGGGCGCTCCTAACGGCAAGTCCCCTCACCCTTCCCCCCATTTTGCATGTTTTAAAATAGGCCTAAATTTGGGGGGAGGGGCTTAATTTGATTTTATGCCTAGAAAACATGCTGGGTCTTCCTATTGGGGGAGGTCATATTGTTGGAGAAACACGGTATGTATGTATGTATGTATGTATGTATGTATGTATGTATGTATGTATGTATGTATGTATATGTATTTATGTATCTGTGTGTGTGTGTGTGTGAGAGAGAGAGAGACTACTGCAGCTGAAAGAGAGACAAAATTCTTATTTCTTCCATGTTATGGAACAGTAGTGTAGTCATAGAATAATTTTTGTCCTCTGGGTGATGTTGTCTGGGACTGCATACATACGACACAGTGGTGGTTCAAGGGATCTGTTTGCGATTCAAGGAAGGAAGGAAAAGAAATGATTTTAGTTCCATATGAATACAGTGTGCATCACATACAATCCTTTTTATTAGAAGGAAACAGCTGGGCAGTTAAAATCAATATAAAAAGTTGTGAAGTTAAAGAAAACTTTTGTTTTAATAATGCAAAATCAGCAGCCTTAACAGTGACCTTTGATCGGCTGACAATCCCCTCCCCCCCCCATCTACCAGCAGCCTCATTATATACATCCAGAAAAGGCATGGCATAATTGACTTAAATTGACAGTGATTCACAGTAAGAAATGCTGAATAGTAGTTTGGTAAATTAATTCACTGAGTGGAGGATAGGAGTCACAAGTCTGACTAAAACTGTTAGGAGGGGGGGAGAGCTTGAGGGAGCAAGAAGGGGGCAAGGGAGGGAGAAGGAGAGAGATTAAATAATATAAACAAAACTTTCTTTCAGCCTAGAAAACTACTTGGTAAAGCCATGGCATGTATTCTAACCCCCACCCTCAGTTTTAAATAGCAATGCTTTTCATACTGTCAGAATTCCATGCTGTGACACCCCTTTTCAAAAGTTATGACAGCAGTGTAATGACAGCTACTGCCTCTTGAGAATCAATCAGGCAATTAATTTTGTAAATGAAATGCTGATTATACAAAGCTTCACATGAGAGGCCGAGTGATTAAAATCAATTTAACAAATTGTTTCAGGTGGGACTTGATTAATAATTTGCCATAAATGCAGAGAATATATGGCCAGCATACATTTTTTTCTACGTTAATATATAACTGTAGAAAGTAGTGGATGTATTTTTGTACCTGCCCTTCCACAATGTGAAAGCCAGCATGACTTAATCTCTAACGTTTTTCCCCACCTCCGACTTCAAAACTTATTAACAGGGCAAATTGTTTTCTATAATATTTCAAGGCTGCATTAAATGGAATGTGTTGCCCTTTCACGGTCCAGATTGGCAGCAGACAGTGTCTCAGGTAGCTGCTCTTCTCAATGTTTATGTGAGTTCTATTAAAGGCAGGGAGGCTGTGTCCCTAGGGCCATCTGCAGCAGTGTCAAAGTCAAGATTGCAACTTCAATCACATGGCCACATTTTAATCCCCCTCTCTTTGTAGCTTGTGCCTATTGGATTGCGAATATTCGGTCTGAAAAGCCGACATAATGCTGAGGCAGGAATGTGCAGCATATGGCCATTGAGATGATGCAGCATTGGAATTTCTGTCATCCCTTGCTATTGGCTGCACAAGAAAGAGCTGTTGGAAAGCAAACCATATCTAAGTATCACACATTGCCCTTCTCTTCACTGAGTATGTCACAGAACTTGTTAGATGCAGAAACAAGGACATAATCTGCAATATTGGACTTGTTATTGATAATCAGCATAACTGAAAATAGTGTGGATGCTGGAAATTTTCTTTTCTACTCTTATCAGTAGCAAAGCAATACCTCTACAACCATTGGCATCAGTCTTGCAGATCCTGACCTACATTGCATTCAAAGAATTAAAAACTAGATCTCAATACTGACTAGCCATCATCAGCCTCAGTTAGTTTTGATTCATTCTTTTATGCATCTCCTTATAGGACAAAATCAATTTTATATATTGTATAAATATAGGTAGAATCATAGGGAAACATTCTGGAAGAACATATCAGTTTATACTTGGAAACTATTTCCTGACATTTCTTTATTTGCTTTATTCTCTATCTTTCATCTCTTGCAAGCCCTCAGCTTAGGCTCTTATTCAAACTGTTATGAACATTAATCTAGCGCTTTGACTTTAAATCTGGAAATCAAAATGCTGAGTGCATATTGTGAATCTGTGCAGGTTCCCTAGGGGGAACTTGCTTGCAACGAGGGCAGGGCTCATGATTTACTTAAAATGTGTTACTTTTAGGCAGTTTATCTTCATGCAGCTGTAGCTGTTAGGCATAGTTGAATTATATTGGTTTACAGCAAAATAAATTATGAGAAAATGTATTTCTTAGATAAAGGTTTTTTTAAAAAAAAACCTACTATGAATAGAGATATGAGCCTCTTGAAGTGGGATATATCATAGTTAAACAATGTTATTGGAGTTTTCCATATTGGAGCTTTCTGTATTGCCTTTCATTTTTATTTAAAAATGAACTTTTAAAACCTCTCCATGTTGCACAGAAGCGTAAGAAATAGTACATAATGTATCAAAATAATGAAATGTATTCTATAGCAGAATAAAAACATTGGGTACTTCTACTAATGCTTCATGGATAGAATTCCTCACAGTTTCTTTGTCTGTTGCAACCATATGTTCCATTGGGCAGCTTCCCACAGATTCCCTTCATCCTCAGGAACAGCCTTTGGGGGAGATATGGGAATGCAGCTGGCATAGTCCTGGTAGGTAATCAAAGCATTTGTCATTGTTTTTTGTGAGCAACTGGGGGGAAAAAAGCAATCAAATGTTCCAAACGCCTGAAATGTAAGTCCAGAAACCCAAAGTAAAACTTTCAGAAATAATCATAAAAAATAGAATAATTGTTCCTTTATATGGATGAAGGTTTTTTATATCGATTTCAAGAGGACTTTGATGTGATGGGTGCAAGGTAACAGAAAGTCAGGATTAAAAATAAACTAGAAGTAGGGACGCAGATAGAGGAACACAGTGCAAGATCCTGTAACTTACTCTTAAATAATGCAGTAACATTATATACAACAAGAAAACCAAGTACTGTAATTAGTTTTTCTCAGTCCTAGAATTCTTTCAGCCGTCAGGTGGGATAAATGTGAGTAATTGGGGTTTAAGTGTTATTGTAACCTCTATGTGCCCTTACAATGGCACTGCAAAAAGTCAACTCGTATGTAGTTCATTAAAAAGGGATGGGAGAGGTTGATTGTGATTTGTTTGCTCTATGCCTATCATAGATTTATCCAAAGTATAATAAATTACCTGTGAATGGTTGATACCCTAACCCCAGTATTTTAAAAGTAAGATTAGAATAAATGTATAACATGCAACTGGAGGAAGTGACATTTAATTTCATTGCTTTATTTTATAAAGGCCATCAATTTGGACTGAGGAAAGATATAGATTTCTATTTAATATTTTAAGATGTATCTCTCTCCACTGCTCCACAGTTCTAAAAGTCCTGGGAGAAATATGGCAAAACCTCCTCATTGCAATTATGGCCATGTAGTGCAGTAAAAGCATTGGAGTTGGAGGCAAGTTAGGTCATCAAGTCAAACCCACTGCTCAGTTCAACAAACCAATGTAGTTTTTTCTGGGTTTTCTTTCTTTGAACACAGAGGAAAGCCCACCTCTTCTCTTGGTAATTGGTTTCACTGTCAAACTATTATTCCAGTTAGGAAGGTTTTTTTAAAAAAAAAAAAAAAATTCAAATAAGATCTGCCTTCTTCCAACTTTAATCCATTATTTCATGTTCTGCACACTTGAAAAGTGCAGAACAGATCTTGACCTTGTGCTGTGTGATGTTCTTTCATGTATTTGAAGGGTGGTGTCATATCTCCTCTCAGTCTTCTGTTGTCAAAGCTAAATATTCCCATTTCACTCGGTCTCTTTTCATAGGACTTCAGTTTCTAATCTCTTGTTTTTGTTTCCGTTCTCTGAATCTGATCCAGTTTCAATACTTTTTCAAATGCAGCGTCAAGAACTAGCGAAACATTGTTCATCCAGAGTCAGAACATGTATCACTGGTAACATCCTCTCTGCTCTGTGAAGTCCCATAATTGCATCTCTGGAGATCTGCAGAGAATTTGTACTGGTATTTTGCAGGGAGAAAAGTCCATTATGCAAATAGGAACCAACTGCATATCTTTAGCTTTAACTCATGAGTTAACCCAACATTCACTGTTGAGTATAGATATGGTGATAATTCTCCCCCCCACACACACACACCTTCAAGTCAGGTTTGGCTTCTTTCCATTGCTTGGACAAGTCCCTATGGCTTTCTTGGCAAGATGTCAGATGGTTTGGTATTGCCTTCATTGTAAGGCTGAGACAGAGTGACTGGCCCAAGGTCACCAAGCTGGCTTTGTGCCTAAATGGGACCAGAACCCATGGTCTCTAGCCTGGTGCCTTAATCACTACATCAGACTGGATCTCCATGAAGGGAATTATTCATATATAAGTGCACATCTCCTCTGAGGAGTATATTTTCCTAGCACATACGTGTTGATGTTTATGCAAATTTAGCTGTTGCAATTTTTATAATTAATTTGTGATAGAGTCTTTGAAAAATGTTGGAATAATTACTATTATAATTCATTTGATTTTAATTTTGTAGAATCTTATTTTGTATTTTTAAGATGAACTGCAGTATACTAGTAAGATCTAATCGCATTTTTAATATGCCAGTAGCCATTTTCTGATTATGGTTATATCATTATAGCATGAATTTATTTGAATCAAATTAATATTGAAAACATAGAAAGGACAAGAAAGCAAAACTATGTTTGGATGAGTAAATTTAATTTACTATTAGGAGTATGTGCAAGCTCCATACATCTAAATCCAATTCCTAACAAAATAATAATATATGGTTAATTTAAATTCTTGTTTCATGACCATCAATAAACTGTAGTGGATAATCAAAGTGGATATGAACTTGTCATTTTTAATTTTTAAACTCTAGCTTCTTTGGAAAGACACCACTGAAAGTCCCAAATAAGACCTAAGAGCCATGGTGGCACAATGGTTAGAATCCAATATTGTAGACTGACTCTGCCAATTGCCAGGAGTTCGATCCTAACCAGCTCAAGGTTGACTCAGCCTTCCATCCTTCCGAGGCCAGTAAAATGAGGACCCAGATTTTTAGGGGCAATATGCTGACTCTGTAAACCGCTTAGAGAGGGCTGTAAAGCACTGTGAAGTGGTATACAAGCAGGGGTGGGATTTTACTGGTTCTGTCCAGTTCTGTAGAACTGGTTGCTCTGAAAAGCCGCAAACGGAGAGCATACATAGAACCGGTTCTATGTCTGCTGCTGTTTTGGCCCACCCACCTGCCTGGGCTGTTACCTGACCTTTATTTCCTGCGTTTTCAACCGCAGCTGCTTTGCGCGACACAGCTGCCGTTGAAAAAGCAGGAAAAAAGTGCTTTTTCAACTGCTGAGCACCTGTGTGCAGCGCTGCTCAGCTGTCCAGGCAGCTAGATGACGACGGTATATACACACGCACACACGCAAAGCGCTCATGTACGCGCAAAATGTAAAACCACCGAACCGGTAGTTACACCGATCAGATCCCACCCCTGTATACAAGTCTAAGTGATATTGCTAAATGATAAATCTCATGTGAAGGGCAGAACAAAGGGGCAGCCAATGGTCTGCATGAAAATACCTGGAGTTGTATCTATCCGAGATGATTAAAACATACCTTTAATGGTGCACGTTAAATGGTACAAGAAAAAATATTAAATTATGGATTCCATCAGTCAGAAATCAATGGTTCATATAGCACATCATAATTGTATTGGTAACAAATCCTGAACGAATTCAGTATAGAAGTGTTGCGAAGTTTCAGATAGCAACAATGATTAGAAACAGGAAAATCAGTTTTGGAATATTTGTTCATGTTAAAAAAAACAGCAAAATAGCATATAATGGAAAATTGTGATCTACTTAAAATGTCTAAATTATAAATCCATTGCTATTAAAAACAGCTATAATAATGATAAAAATAGAGTTTGTAGATATGAATATATATGAGTATGTAGATATGCACATTTTTTCTGTTATTTTCCTCTAAACATACTGACTTCTGTTGAATTACTAAATTCCATACAAAAAGTAAATAGAAACAGCTCGTTCCTCAGTTTAAGAAACACTATGGATAATTTAATTGCCTATAGAAAGGAACATATATTGTCATTCACTTTTTGTGAAATGAGAAAACTTTAAAAATACTTGTGTCATTTACTACATATTTGAATAATATTAGCTGATATGTATGTTATTGAATATTGCACTGTGCTTTGCATTGCTTTTACCTAATGTGAGCTTCCCAGAGTTTCTGTGTGAGGTGGTTAGCTATATAAATCAAATAAAAAGGAAGCGATGATTTGCTGTAACTGTATTATATGTGCCACCAACAAAAACTAGGATATTATTATTTTCCAAACTCAAAACAAAAATAAAAACTTTTGATGTGAACCATATTGTATAATTTGCTTATTGACTTGGAATAAAAAATGAAAAAAAAAAACCTGTGAACAGTGGTTAAAAAAGAGCAGTTACATTACTTATGTAAACTATTGTCTGGTAAGATATTCCCATTGCTAACGATGCATCCTTAAGGAGTTTTATCCTTGTGTAATTGCTGTGACTCTTATATGAACATATTTCTGTGGAACTAAGTTATATAATGTTTGAACCTAATCTGCTGTTTAAAAATTAAACTTGTTTAAATATGTAAGCAGATTTCATTTCAGAATGAAGACTGTTTGAAACTGCACCAGCCAAGAGATTTTCAAAATTATTCATGCAGTGGACTAAAACATTGTTTTTTTCATTTTCCTCTCTAATCAATAGGGCAACCCAATGGATCCAATGGTAATGAAAAGACCTCAGTTGTTTGCAGTCGGCAACAGCCCGCATGCTCAGTCCCAGCCCAGCAGTCCATATCCAGGGCAGTCATATGGGGCACCAGGACCCCAGCGTTTTCCAATGGCAATGCAGACCCGGACTCCTGGTTCCATGGGAGGAATGCAATATCCACAGCAACAGGTTTGTTACCTTCCTTCCTGATTGTCTGCTTTTGTTCTGTAAAGTGATACTTAGTCCACAATATCTCTCTCAGCATATCCTTCATTTAGAAGTGGGAAATAGAAATAGAAACCTAATTTGTAATTTATTAGTTTTCTTTTTAGATTTTATTTTATTTTGTCAGTGATGAACGTATCCATTTAAAAAGAGGATATATTATTCATCAAATGCATTCTCTGGATTTGCGATCTTTTTCATTTGTTCAGCTGCCATAAGTCATTTCTTCACCATAAATAATAATACTGAAGAGGGCAGATTGATTGAAATGAATATACTATTGGTCAGCACAACAACTATTGCAATTTACAATAAAGTTCTTGGAAGACATAAAAAATAGTACATGCTTTACATGTGTATTCATTACAGCATCCTTCTTTCTCCCTCCAGCTCAAACAGCAAGGAGGGGTTTTCTTGTGTCCAAACAAGAAGGATGTAGATGTGTGGTTTCATTTTAATCTAGGGTTAGAGTTTTGCAGTTATTGTCAATTTTTTCTTTCCCGTTGTCTCAAGAAGGTCAATTACTTACATTTTCATCGTATGATAGCCTGGATAAAACCATTTGTGTTTTTGAAATGGCAGAATAGATAAAAGCTATCAAAAGATTAGAGAATGTTGGTAAATCTCTGATTAAGCTGTTTATTGAAGACTGTGCTTTTCACAAATTCATTTTTTTTAGAAAAGAACACTGTCTGCATAGGGCTAAATAGAATTACTTTTAAAAAATTTCTTGATGTTAAATATGGCAAACATGGAAAATAATGAACAGCCCAGCAGGTACATTTATTGCATTGGCATGGAATATTCAATAATTAGCTGTGCATTCAGAGTTTTGTTGACTACGCGTGATTCATAAATTTCTTAACATACAATTTGCTTGAGGTTTAGATTGCTAAGAGTATAGTAGTAAAGGTGACTACTTTGTGAGATGGGTAGCTTCATTAAACAATGGCAAGAAATTTATTTTGGTGTTTTTTAATAGTGCAATTGCAAGTGAATGATTTTAAAAGACAGTAACCTCGCTGTTATTTGAAAACAAAGAGAAAGGCAGCATTTATTTCTTAATTGAATTAAAGTTACTACTGGTTTATCCCACAATGCTCTTTATTTTAGAAAGGAGTATTGCTATTTTCTATCTTAAGCGTAGTGTTGTTGTTTTTTACTTGTGGAAAAAGACTATTAAAAAAAATCTGTTAGAAGGCAGTGATTTGATGCAGCAATTGGCCACTGTCCCTATCTGTCTTTTTGCAGCATAAGAATAATTGGATGAGAAATATGGTTATGAGTACTAATACTCTTTGGGGAAGTAGTAGAAAGATAATTACAACATTGAATTTTTATTAAATGGACATCAACACCTAGGGATAATTTTGTTTGGACAGGCTCCAGAGTTTCATATGTTTAGCTTTTAATCCAGTTCTTGTCTTTAGTGCTTATATCTTATATGTCAAAATGAAAAATAAACAGTGTTAAAATTTCAGAATGCAGACCTGCCAATGATATCTTAAGTGGAGATAGTTGTCTATAAGGAAAACTAAGCTGGAAATTGCTTTAAGAATTTTGTTCTTGGGTTTTTTTTATTATGTGCAGATATTGTTATGTGGGATTTATAAACGAATTCAACTTTTTAAAGAAAAAAACCAGATATGTGTGTATTTATTTATACTCAACAGATTCTAAGTAGCTTGCAGTAATAAAACTATATGGACTTCATACTCAAAAAGTGGGTATTTGTAGGATTCCCTCCCAACTAAATTCCATTGGGTGAGCAGATTTCATCTGAAGCATCTAGTTCATAAAGATAAGGAGACCCCATACCACAGCAGTCCCCAACTTATATGGCTTGGAAGCCAGATGGGGGGAGGGAGGGAGAGGGAAACTGGCCTGTGCAAGTGGTGGGTTGATACATGTGTACATGCACTGGTCCGCCGCTTGTGTGACTTGAGCTGCGTGTGTGGCAAACCTGTCACTTGTGCGACTTGAGCTACACACATGTATCCGCCAGTAGCCACTTGGGTAGCTCATTTCCAAACTGGCCATGGCCTGGTAGTGGGCTGCAGGTTGATGACCCCTGCTATACCACATAGGATTCTATAAGGCATTCACTTTGAATGTGGTTTGGAAGCTTATTGGCAGCCAATATAGCTTCTGCAGAATAGGTATTATTCTATTATATTTTACTTGGCATACAAAGGAACTTGCCTAAATCAAGGGTTTTCAGCAATCTGAAACTTGGGTTAAGATTGAAGGTTTGAAATGAGAATAGAAATTAATTTTTTTCTCTCCCTATCCTTGACTGCCTAACCCACATCATATTTTGTTGTGGGGATAAAATGAAGGGAGATATTGAGCTTTGAGCTTCTGCAGTCAGGGAGGATATAAATCTAGCATATAAAATTCAGAAGATGTGGAAGATATGCGGAATGTGGAGCAAAGAAGGATTATGACAAAACTGAATGGAATTTGAAGTCTTTCATTTTACACATATGTAGTGTATTTTGAAGTGTCAGAAAACTGCTTTTTTATTGTATATTCTGTAGCCATATGAATATGTGCTTTTCAAATCAAATGTTGGGGTTTTTTGTGTGTATTTGGCATATTTGTAGAAAAAAGTCCCACAATTCTTTATTTGTGATATGGAAGCATGCTTAGAAAGTGCTGTTATCAGCATTTAATAAGGATACCAAACATTTGTGAGCCTACTTAATAGAATTTGACATATTGCCCAATACTATCCATCTGCTTAAAGAAAGGCATGCTGATTTTCAGTTTTGAATGTTTTCTGTGAAATGACAATGGTTACTTTCAAATCAAAAATATTGGTTTACTCTTCCGAGTATAATCCAAAATAAAGATGTAATAAAAGCAGATCTCATTAACATATTTAAAAATTAATTAGTTATTTCAAAACATACACATTTGTTAATTTTTTACCTCTGGAAATCCAATCATTCTTAAAAATTAGCAAAATGATTTCTAATTTGTTATAGATTGAAAAACTATAAAAAAATTGCAGGTGTCTGAATCTTTTGTAGTTGCATAAAAATAAATGAATACTGTATATACACTTTGCAAGGATACATCTCCTAATTTTGTAATTTTGGGCTAAAGGATGTATAACCCCAATAACAACTATCTATTCTGAACAGTTGGAAAGCTGGTGACAAGGCAATCTAGATTGACAATATGGTAGGATTGGGGATTTTTCGAAGTACTTCCATGTTGACCATATTCTGAAAAAAAGACTTAAATCCAAATCTAAGAAACAGAAATGGTAGTTTAAGAGTTAAGCTCCAGTAGGAAAGTTAGAACACACAGTAAATCATCAAGCAAAAATTCTGATTTAACTCACTGATATGATTTCAATCATCTTTTCCACTGATAGTGATTTAAACAGAGATTTTGATCACTAAAACACATTCATTCAGAACACAGTGCAACATATTTATATAATCTTTAGGATTACAACTGTCTTAGCCTGTGTGTTTGTTGTCTTAATTCAGTAAAAATAATAAATGGGGATTTCAAAAAGGGAATGATTTTCACAAGATGCAATACTGAAATAGGAGTCCATGCTGGTAGGTTGCACAGTGTGTGTGAACATAACACAACCTTTTATTCATTCTTATGAGATTGTATCATTTCCACAATGTTCAGATAGTATTTAATTTTAAAGTCTCTCTTTAATAAGAAAGAAATTTAATATTTAATGTATTTTTTTAAAAAAATCAGTTCCTTAGGATCTGGTTTATGCTGATGCTGCTTTAATAGAATACAGAAAGATGCTTTTTGTACAGCCCAAACACCACATCCTGAATTGGAGGCGAGGGATTGCTGCAACCATGCAGATTGTCTACTTAAAGATATCTGCCTTAGCAAGTCAAAGGTTCATCATAATGAAAAATGAGGCTATACAATAAGAAATAATGTGATTATTGGACAAGACTTTTTAAAAGGCCACCTTAAGAATTGTGCAATCATAGATTACACATAATCACAGAATTACCCCATTTGTTCCATGGCTTATGCAAAAGCCTGAATTTACACAGCCTTATAAATTTTTATGTATAAGATTCTCTAAGTAGGGGTATGTTACTAATGCTGTCTGAACTGCTGGGAAATGTTTAGTGTTTCCCCCTTTCTGTGTGATGTTAAGCCTCATTGACTAAATTGAAAAAGGCTGCTCATAGCAGGATAAGGTTTTATGTTGTATTGTCTCCTTTGGAATTATCCTTTCCATTAAGTATAATTCGCTCTATGGAGGGAGGTGAGCATAGATTACGGATAATCACAGAATCAAATTTGACACAAGAAAGAAACTTTATGGTAGCTTAGCTCTACATCTTAACTGTGGTCATTGACAATGTTTACTGAATAAAATCCCAAAAGCAGTACAATTGAATTATTATGGAAACTAGAAACAGTACAATGATTTCTTCCTCTAAACAGATGTAGGGAATTGTCGGTTAAAAAGAAAGTGCTTGCTGTCTTGAGAGAGTAATATTGTTTGAATTAGATGACACAATAGTATCAGGAAATAGCATCAGGGCGACAGCTGACACTTGTGTCTTTCTATATACATTGGAGTAAATCGGTTGTTGAAATTATTCCATTAAATATCTACCAAAAACTAAGTCATTGTGTTTATTAAAAAATTGTGATCAGTTGCAAACAGAAATCTGCACAGTACATATGACAGCAGAAGAACCATTAATGGATACCATCAGGACCTGCAATTGCTAAACTGATTTCCTTCGGATTTCCTCCCTTCCTTTTCAGATGAGCAGAATTAATATGTTAACATTCTGTGCAGATCCCGGCCTGGTAATTAAGTATACAATTAGTAGCAGTAAGTCAGAGTTAGCATATATCTTGCAAAGTTATCATGATAGATGCATTTTTGTCACTCAATTTTATATCCATTTGAGAAGGCAAGAACAACTTCAGTGGAAATATGTTTGGGTTCTTCTGCCTGTGCAAAATGTTCTTCTTTAACCAGACAATTGTAAAGCTCAATCATGAGTCAGTGAAGCATGTTCAAGGAGCAATAAATTTTTGTTTAGGTTTGTGTTTTTGCCGATTTTTCTCCTTTTGCAGAGTGGATATAAACAAAAGCAAATTTTTAAATTTTTAAATTTAAATTTTTATTTAAAATTTGTCATCAATTTCAAATTGAGTGACTTCTTTAAGGTATTCTTTCTATTTAATTTCCCCCAGTTGTTAGTTTATAATTTTTGTTAAGTTTTGACACTCTCTTAATTTCCTGTATCATTTATGCAATATTAGTCTACCTATAAGGGCTAAATCATAAATAAATATTAAATGTTTTCTTAAATATTACAAGTTGAAAAATATTATATTCTATACAAGAAAATAAATTGCAGTTTTCAGTATGAAGTGATGTTTCTCCCATGAGCTGTTCAGAGCATCCAATAGTGGGAGGTGCTTCAGTCTCTGCATGTCTAGGCTGGGCTTAATTTGTGGAACGCTCCTCCTCCTCCATGGGACTCCTCCCCAGCGTTCCCCAGTTTTGGCTCAGCCTCATGAGAGATAGGCAGTGCTTGTGATTCTTCCTTGGCCGAAACAGGAAAAATTATTTCCTTGCTAGCAGGTTTGAAAGTTAATCAGCTTGTCTTTAGAATCCTTTAGCCTTCTAATTGCATTGCGATCTCTCGATGTTGGCTCGCATTACAGAGATCGCTCGCATTACAGGGAAGTGCCAATTCGCACCCCAAAGCGGCGGGAGGCTTTGGCACTGCTCCACGCCCCCTCCCCACAACCAATCCTGCCATTCCGACAGATTGCTGCAGAGTTTCTTTTACCCGAACAGCAACGTGAGCTCTTTGCTCCCAACAGAGTCGTATCGCTTTCCTTCCCCCTCTGAATGCCACTTGGGGTGGAGGATTCAAATGCTTAGTGCCTTCCACCGTTCCCCGCCGTTTAGCCTTATAGGAAAAGCCATCAGAGGCTATTCCTTCACACGGCAGGAGTTTGCTGCTGGGGAGCGTGCCAAAAGATTAACGGCCAGAGGCCATCTTTTCTTACAAGACCCCGTGGCCGCGCGCCTGTATTCCATTTCGTGCTGTGTGAGGTAACTCTGTCCCGAGCAGAGGTTCCCTTCAGGAACACTGGGGACCATTATAGCCTCGTCTTGGTTTTTTTCTACATTCGAGGCTATTCTTACAGTTAAATTGTTGGCTTAACCCTCACAGCCCAATCAACCTAGCGACACAACAGCGAGCACCTAGGCTGTGTCCGCCTGTGCAGGGAAGCTGTTGAAGGCCTCTACCCTTATCAATCTGGGCCTATATATATATATATATATATATATATATATATATATATATATATATATATATATATATATATATATATATATATATATTTGTTTTCTTAAGTTTTCGCTGGTACTTACATGTATGGCATTCAGCTTTGTTGGGTATTTTCCACGTCATTGTAGTTGTTCTTTTAAAGTTGTAGCAAGCGTTTCAGCAGAATCTCATCTGCCATCATCAGGCTTCTGTATTGTGTCCGTCACACAATACAGAAACCTGATGATGGCAGATGAGATTCTGCTGAAACGTTGCTACAACTTTAAAAGAACAACTACAATGACGTGGGAAAATACCCGAACAAAGCCGAAGGCCATACATACATACATACATATATATATAAATTAGTGGTTATATAATAATACAACAAAAACAACAACAACAACAGTAATAATATTTCTCTTCCGTATAATATTTTAATATCAATAAAATATTATTACTGAGATACAACTCATTATAGATAGGTATTATTAAAAAAAAAATTGGAAAGGGGGCAATAAAAACATCATCAGGGCAACCGGTCTGTCCTCAGATCAGGCCCCTGGGCGTGCCAACCGCCTTCACAGTATTGCATTGTATAACAAGCATACTGCAATTCCAACTTCAATCGAAATGGCAGACAGGAGCAGCTCTCAGACCTCATCCTTGAAGGTCAAAGCCAAATCTCAGCACAACCTAAGCAGGCTAAAGGGAATTCTAAAACTTCAGAAAGGGATGCCATCAGGCGCCATAAAGCTTTACAAAAACAGATAGATAAGTGCACATGGGAGGTGCACAAGGTCTCACAGGACTTCCCCTCCTCCAGTCCAGGTCCGTCTACCTCTTCCCACCCTCCTCCTCCCCTAGATCTCTCCCTCTCATCCAGGCGCAGCTTGGCTCCCCAAGGCCAACAAGTCCAAGTATCTGGGACAACGACCATGCGAAGGGCTCCCGAAGCTACATTCACTCCAATGGCTGCCGGTCTTCGTCAGGATGACATTCTTCCAGAGGAAGTTCCAGAGAGGATGAAGGCCTGGATGGAGCTGGCAATCCGCCAGGAAATCGCAGCAGGTCTTCAACACGCAGTTATGACCAGGGAATATCCTGTGATTGCCGATTATGATTTCCAATAGCTGAGGTCGTTGACCAGGTCGGAGCAGCACTATACCCAGGTACATTTACAAGGGGAGGTCCCCCTCCAAAGGCCGACTGAGGAGGAGGAGGAGGAGGAGGAAGAAGTGGATCAAATTGATCAAATGGAAGAGATTGAATCAGGATCAATACATGACAACGAGCCCCTGTCAGAAGCAGACCCCTTACAAAGGGGAATGTCTGAGGATGAGGGCCTTGTTCCTGACCAGCCTGTTTTTACAGGCTTATTCCGCCCACAACTTTTCAGATCTCTCTTGTTTAAGGCAAAAAATACTGCACGCCTAAACAAGTCGACCCCTTCTACCACTCCAACTCCTTCAGAAGAGGGACCAGAAGATCTAATTTTCAACCAACCAGTAGTCGAAGCAGAGGTGATCCCAGTTCCTCCCATGTTTTCAGACCTGGTACAGAAACAGTGGGCCTCTGCAGCGGTGTACCCAGCCCCCACTGGGTATGACAGGAAATATTTCAATTTGGCCCCTGGTTTCTCAAAATTATTGAATACTCCCGAGGTAGATGAACCTATAGTGGGATTAGCGTCATCTTCCATTCCCAGTGATGCGCTGGAGGCATTAAAGCTGGAGGAAAAATGGGCCGAGCTAGCCCTATGCAGAGCCCATCAGTCTGACGCGTGGGCCATCAGAGCAGCCACGGCCGCCTCCTTCTTCACCCGTTCTTCTCTCAGATGGCTCCGCCTCTTACGAGAACAATTCCAACCTTAGAGCGCACCAAGATATTGCTAAACTTATAGCAGCTGCTGAATTCTCAGCTGACGCAACTTATCATGCAGTCAAGTTTTCAGCCAGGGCCATTACTTCACATGTCACAGCGCGACGCTTACTATGGTTAAAACATTGGCAAGCAGACTTTAAGCACAAATGCAAGCTGGCTTCATCCCCAATTGTGGGAGACAGACTGTTTGGCCCTTCCCTTGATCCGCTACTCATTGAAACCCGAAACAAAAAGAAAATTCTTCCTTCCCTTTTTCGGAAGTCAGATTCTAGAAACCCTCAGTCCTTTCGGAGAGGATACTTTCGGCCCTTTTACCAGGGATCCTTTTCACCCAGATACCAGAGACCCCCATCATTCAGACCAGGGCAGCAGCCAAACAGGTCCGACTTCGGGGATAGGAACAGAAGGGGTGGTCAATCCAAGAGATCCTTTTGGGGAGCAGGAAACAGGTCCTTTCGGCGTCCAAGATAACTCCCTGGACCCGATCCCCATTGGCGGACGCCTTAAATTATTCGCAGACCAATGGGACTCCTCAACCTCTGATTCCTGGGTCAGAGACACGATTAGATTTGGCCTTGCGCTGGAATTTCAATCCACTCCCCCAGATTTTTTAATGTCCTGCCCTCTTTCCAGAGACCCAGTTAAACGTAATCTCATGGAAACAGCTATCCAACACCTACTGGACATATGAGCCATCCAGCCAGTAGCCACCAACCAACGAGGGCAAGGTTTCTATTCACAGCTTTTTGTTGTTCCCAAAAGTTCAGGGGGGGGGGGAGAGCAATATTGGATCTGAAACGTCTCAACCATTTCTTAGTATATCGCAAGTTTAAAATGCACACCCTGCAATGTATCTTACTTGGCATCAGAAAGGATGACCTCCTCACGTCCATAGACCTGACGGAGGCGTACCTACATATTGCTATTTGGTCTTCCCACTATAAATTTCTGAGATTCTGTTATAATAACCACCATTTTGAATATGTGGCCCTTCCTTTCAGACTAGCTTGTGCCCCCAGGACCTTCACGAAGGTTCTCGCAGCGCTAGCTGCTCATCTCCGTGATATCCCTGTACGACTCCAGTGTTATCTTGATGACATCTTGATTTTGTCATCTTCCGCTCATCAAGCAGTCAAAGATACTCAGAACACATTATAATCCCTACAACAACACGGGTTCTCAATAAATTGGAAAAAGAGTCATTTAACACCATCGACTCAGTTAACCCATGTGGGGGCAGTCATAGATACGGTGGAAGGCAAAGTTTACCTGTCACCAGATAGACTAAATAGCATTCAGCAATTAATCAAGGAGATCAGGGGCCTTAAGAGGGTGTCCCTAGCGGAACTATCAAAATTGTTAGGCAAGATGATCTCATGTATCTCTATCATCCCTTGGGCCCGGCTCCACACTAGATCCGTCCAGTGGTTCCTGCTCCCGTACCAGCGCTCCGGCTGAAGCAACTCCAAATACAAGGTCAAGGTACCATCAAAGGTCCTCATATCTCTCCTCTGGTGGACCAGACCAGTCATCAACAGAGGCTGCCTCTTCAAAGAGCCACACAGAATTACCATCACCACCGATGCCAGCCTGTTTGGATGGGGAGCGCACGTTCAATTGCTCACAACCCAAGGCCGCTGGTCCGCCATAGAATAGTCGTGCAGCATAAACTGGCTGGAGCTTCAAGCAGTACACCTGGCTCTCCACAGCTTCCTTCCACAGGTACGCAAACAACACATACTAATATTGACCGACAACGTAACAGCCAAAGCTCACATAAACAAACAGGGGGGCACACAGTTGAAACATCTCATGCGAGAAGCGGAGCGCTTGTGTCGTTGGGCGGAGAGAACCTACTTTCCATCAGAGCAGAGCACATTTCGGGTCTGTTGAATACACAGGCAGACTGGCTGAGCAGGGCCACAATCGATCAATCGGACCCTGTTTCAAGAAGCGGTCAGGACATTTGGACAGCTGGTGGTGGACCTGTTCGCTTCCCCCCTCAATGCTCAGCTCCTGAGATTTTTTTCCAGGTACCCCTCGCAAGGAGTGGAGAACTTCAATTCGCTCCGCTGTCGTTGGCCCCCAGGACTTCTGTATGCATTCCCACCACTTCCACTGGTTCCCAAGGTCATCCAGAAACTGCTAGATGAGAAGGCGGAACTAATTCTAGTAGCTCCTTACTGGCCCAGACGGCCGTGGTTTGCAGACCTCCACAGTCTATCCGTATCAATACCATGGAGAATTCTGCCAGCCAGGGTCTCACTAACCCAGGGACCCCTTCAACATCCGGACCCTCAGTGGTTACACCTGACCGTCTGGAGGTTGAGCGGAGTTGTCTGAAGAGCAAAAAAGTTTTCCAACAGAGTTATCACCACTATCCAAGCCGCCAGACGCCCCTCAACAACTCGCATTTACAATGCCACATGGTCCAGTTTCTGCAAATGGTGTACCAAGTCTCGAATTGATCCCATCTCTCCATCTGTGGCTCAAATCCTAGAGTTCTTGCAAGAGGGACTTGACAAGGGATTATCACCTAATATGTTGAAAAGACAGGTGGCAGCCTTGGCGTCAGTTCTCACTTGTGAAGGTCTACTATCTCTTTCCCATCATCCACGCATACGGAGTTTCCTTCGAGGAGCCACAAATTTACGCCCTCCAGCGGTACACCGTTATCCCACCTGGGACCTTAACAAGGTCCTCGTCGCACTCACTAAGGGCCCTTTCGAACCCTTGAAATCGTCAAGTCTCCAATTTCTGACATATAAAGTAGTTTTCCTTGTAGTGATCACTTCTGCTCGTCATATTTCGGAGATTGCAGCTTTGTCTATCAGACAAGATCTTTGTGTTTTCCATTCTGACTGGGTGGTCCTTCGTCCTGATCCTATTAACTCCCAAAATTAACTCGGTTTTTCATAGGGCACAAGAGCTGATACTTCCTAATTTTTGTCCCAGACCATTCCAAGGGTTGGAACTACAATGGCATAGTCTTGATGTGAGGCGAGCATTGCAAATATATATCAAACACACAGCGGCTTTCAGAAAAACGGAAGCCTTATTTGTGTCTTTTCAGCCCAACACTCAGGGATACAAGGTCTCACCTTCTACAATAGGCCGTTGGCTACGGGCCACGATAGTGAAAATGTATCAGACTCAATCCCTGCAGGTGCCATGAGGCATAACTCATTCAACAAGGAGCGACGCAACATCGGCAGCGTGGGCCACACAGTCACCAATAACTGAAATTTGTCGAGCCGCAACCTGGGCCTTTCCATCGCCATTCATTATGCATTATAAAATAGATGTGTTTGCATCCACTTAGGCCTCCTTTGGCAGAAGAGTTCTGCAACGGGTCCACAGGGACCAGGAGGAGATTCCAGGCCAACGGGTCCACAGGGACCAGGAGGAGATTCCAGGCTGGATGCTCTTCTGTGAAGAGCATCCAGCCCCACCCATTACTTTCCGTCTGGTGGGGTTCCGTTCCGGTCAGGGATCTAGATTAGGTGATGAGTTCCGGACTTTGGCACTCAGTCTTTGCAAAACTGGGGGACGCTGGGGAAGTGTGCCGTGGAGGAGGAGGGGCGTCCCGGAGTTTTAAGCCCAGCCTTTCCAGAAGAAACTGAAGCACCTCCCGACTTCTGGATGCTCTTCACAGCTCACAGAGAACAGGCATATCAGGTAAGTACCAACGCCCTCTTTCGGTACTTGAACTCAAGATCATCCAGTTCAGTAGAATGGAGCATAGGCAAAAAGAAACTTGTTCACATTTTGTGTAATTCACTGCCATATGGTAAAAGCCCACTAGCTTTGATAGCTTTAATAGAAAATTGGACAAAATCCATAGATTGCTGTTAGTCATGAATACTTTATTGAGCCTCCTATGTTTATAGGCAACATGCCACGGAATACCATCTACTGGGACGAACAGTGGGAGAGAAAGCTTCTAGAGGAATCTGATAGGTCTATGCACAGTTTGAAAATATTTGGAAGAAACACTTTGGACCTTCCTTGAGCACCGCCCCTCTTTGGTGTTCTTTAAAGCAGCCCATCTTTTTTCATGCGTCAGCTTATAAAGAAATGGTGGCTGCTTTAAGTTCTGCATTAACATTGAACAGTTGACTCCTTATGGAAGCTACTATTTGCTGTTTAGGATGGTTCAGAAGTCTGAAAAATGTGTCGAACTTTAACGAAGAGCAGAGAGATGCTGTGCTCATTCTCATGACCTCTGAATCATTTTCAGAATAATTGATATACAATACAGGAATCAGATAGATCATTATGAACTTTCAGTAGTACCTAGCAAGTGACATGACAAGAAATTCTGACTCTCCATAAACACACCTCTGCATTCAATAATAGCCGAAGCTCCACAAATTTGGTATAGTTGTATTTGGCATGAGTCTATCATGTGCACCACTATAACTGTCTGGTTTGGTTCTGCAACCCAACCCGACAGGACAGACACAAACTTCAGAGGATAATTAGGATTGCAGAAAAAACAATTACTACCAACCTGCCTTCCATTGAGGACCTGTTATAATGCACGAGTCAGAAAGAGGGCTGTGAAAATATTTACAGACCCCTCACATCCTGGACTTAAACTGTTTCAACTCCTACCCTCAAAACGACACTATAGAGCACTGCACACCAGAACAACTAGACACAAGAACAGTTTTTTCCAAAAAGCCATCACTCTGCTAAACAAATAATTCCCTCAACCCTGTTCAATTCTGCACTATTATTACTGTTAATCTTCTCATCACTCCTTATCACCCATCCCCTCCCACTTGTGACTGTATAACTGTAACTTTGTCGCTTGTATCCTTACGATTTATATTGACGTTTCCTAGTATGATTTGATTGCTTATTGTACCCTATGACTATTATTAAGTGTTGTACCTTATGATTCTTGACTCTTGACGAATGCATCTTTTCTTTTATGTGTCAGAGCTTGAAATACTCTTGTGCGGTTCTCTTTGAATGGATAGCACAGGACAAGTTCTAGCACATGTTCTTGACATGCAGCCGCCTACCATTAGGAAAAAATGCCTTACTTGCATTATCTAAGCTGATCTGCTTCAAAGTTTGCCAGTCATTTTGCAGTTTAAATACTGGGCTGTAAGTAATTTCTGAGCTTCCGTCTTGAATCATTGCATATATTCTTTGAACAAAGCAAGATAGCAGTGGGAAATACTGAATAGGCTAAAGCAAACTATTGTTAGCTAGGAGATATAAATCTTCACAATCTTTGTTAGTATGAGCCCATTTTTGTTTTGAACTGCTGCATATTTTGCATCCTTGTTTTGCACAAGATGAAAATCATAAAATTACTAGCGGTAGGTATGTAATAGAAGTATAAGCAGTAGAGCTCTAAAGGGTTCATTAGATATTAATTACCCTCCTCTTCTAACATTAACATTACATCTTAGCTTTACAGATTATTCAATTCTCATGTCTTCACATTGAGTTTTAAAAAACTGTCTTACAGCAAATTAGATGACTGATCCACCTAGCCCAAAATTATTAATATCTGATTGATGGTGGCTGACCAGCAGGGATGGGATTCAAAAATCCCAGCAGCCAGTTTGCTGCCTGGTTGCTGGGTGGGCGTGGCCATGGTAGGCATGGTGGGAACTTCCTGTTTCTGGTTTCTGGTGGGCCTCCAGAGCCCGGGGGAGACAGCTTTCACCCTCTCAAGGATCTGGATGCTTCCCCCGAGCCACTGGGAGGGCAAAAACAGCCTCCCCTGGGCTCTGGAAGCTGGAAACAGGCCCATTTCGTGACTTCCGGTTTTTCCGGGAGGGCCTTCCCCCCCCTTCCTAGAGCCTTTGTGCTTACCTCCATTGAAAATGGGCTGCGTGGAGACTGCTGGGAGGGGAGGGGTGAGGTGAAATATAGGTTCAGCGAATCAGATGTAACTTTAACATCCGGTTTGCCCGAACAGGTTCGAACCCCTGCTGACCAGCATTTCAGACAAGATAATTTCTAGCTGTAGCTATTATGACAGGAATTAAATCTAGAATTTGTGGGTGTGTCCCATGGACAAAATATGTGCAGTAGCAAATTTTGTATGAATCCTGATGTTCAGTACATTGTTTTGGCTAAATGCTTACCTTGGGAGCAAATCGTGCTACTGAATTAAAAACTATTCTGGGAAATCTGTGGCCATAAACACTTTTTATTAGCATTACATAAAAGGCTGAGTATTTAGAGCTAGGTGTCTTTTGGATTTTATACTGTGTAAAAACAGTCTCTTTTTAGCAGCTCTTAGAAAAGGCGGGTAATATTTATATGTATTGTTGCTTCCTCACATTATTAAATGATAAAATGCTATCAAAATGTATAGGTTTGGGACGGTTCTGTGTAAGAAAATTATTTTCAGTCAGAAATTTTGAAAAAAAAAATTTTTTTTAGCTACCAGATTTGTGGGCAACCATTATAAAAATAATATAGCAATCAGTTTGACTATATAAGGTACAAAGTTGAAAAATATCAAAACAACAGCTAAAGAGTAGAACGTATTACATATATGAAACCAATGCTAATTATGAAAATAATTAAGCATGTTAATCCACATGCTTTCTAGTACCTTATATAGCATTGTGGCAAAATTTGGGGACATTTAAAGAAATAAATTATGAGCCTGAAAGCAACAGTTAGAAATGAAACTGATTATTGGGGAATTTGGTTTGGTATGGAGTAATCAGCTCAAAGTATGTCAACATAAAACAAGCCACATAATAAGACATGTCTCAAGGTTTCACTGGTTCCTTTTCTGCAAGGGCAAAATCTAGATTCCAATGGAATGCCTTATATCTCCCAACTCAAACAGTGAATGGGAGCACATTATGCTGTGCTAGGGTTAGTGCACTCCTGATGTCCACATACTAATTTAATTTAGATAACTAAATAGATCTGGAAGGAGTGCAAAAGCTACTTAAAATATATACTTTAGGGAGGGACATCAGATCTAACTGAGCATCAGTGTTCTTAAGACATTGCTTCATTGCCTCTAATGCATGTCCTCTTGAATTAAGGAAAACCTACAGGTTCCAGTTTTTTAGTGTTGCTTGGACCAAGATGAAAGAAAGTTATCAGAAGAGAACATTGTATGACTTGCTGGTATGACTTGCTGGTTACAGAAACTGTCAAGTACACATCTTTGTTTGCAAAGATGTGTATCTAAGCCACATGCTTTATTAGAAATAACTTGTAGTCCTTCTGCACTGCAATATTCTGTCAGGGTTTGCAATAAAAGTCTGGGTACAGCAGCTGTAGAAAGGTAACCTATTCTGCCAGGCTAGTAGTATAAGGTCCTTTCCTTTTGGGAGAGGGCATGTCTATTATGAGGAAGCAATGGGAATGCTGATCCATCATTTCTTCAAGTGCATCCTTCAGTTCAAACAACAGCAAGAAGAAGAAAAAAATATTCAAGTTATTTTAGAAGCTGGATTTCCCACCTGAAGATCAAAAGTGCTTGGCTCAATCTTTATAAGCAAATACAGATATTTCTAGGATCTCTTGGATACACCAGATAGTAATAATGTAAAGCTGCATAATACAATAAAAATTGTGTGAAAGTGTAATGCAGAGTATACTACTATAATGCAAGGAGAACCTTTAAAGATTCAGAATCCAGTGTCACACGGAGAAATGAAAGAGTGTTTGGTGCAATTATAAAACCCTATTCATTTATAGAATCTGTATTTTCCTTTTTTTTAAAAAGCAGGGAACAAATCTGTATTTTCCTTTTTTTTTTAAAGCAGGGAACAAATGTGCAGTTTGATTGTTGTTTACTTCTAGCAGGAAAAGAGAAAACAGTAGTTCTCCGTTCCCTCTCCTTGATTAGTGTGTGGACATTTATATAGGCTGCTATCAGGCAGGATTTTTAGAAATCATAAAACAGTCATAAAGTGCAAAGTAAATATTGAAGCTATAACTATAGTGTACAGCAAGTCCTGGTAAAACTGGTAGAGTTTCCTGACTGGAAAATTCATTTACCAAAATATACTCTATCTTTCATAGCCCCTGGCATTTTCTTTATATAGACAGTTTGGAAACAAATACTTTATGTTTCTGTATCCCTCCAAATTTCCCTCAAAGCTTAGAGAGGAAGCAGATTTAAACATGTTCACAAGATTTCTGGCACTTCAAAGAAGTCTTATTTGAATATACAAAGTCTTTAGTTCAGTATTCATTTATTGTAATAAGAAAATACTTATTTGCCCTTCTTGGAATCAATATCCAAGAATACCTGCATGCACATAATTACTTTTAAATAAGAAAGTACTGATTCTTTTATCCTTATGCTATATATATAAAAGTCTACACTGCTGATGTCATGGACCACTGATTGTTTATAATGTCTAGGTTGGTTCACCTTGATTGATTTCCATCCATTGCTTCTTGTCCTCCCTTCAGGTGCTTTGGAGAATAGATTGACCCCCTCTTCCTTGTGGCAGTCCCTCAAATATTGGAACACTGCTATCATATCATCCCTAGTCCTTCATTTCATTAAACTAGACCTATGCTATTCCTGCAAATGGATAAACTGAAGTCTCTTGGAGGGTTTGTAAAAAAACTGCTAAGAGGCACGCAAGTGTGTTGGGTGGTATAGAAATTTGATAAATAAAATAATACAGTAAGGCAGATTCAAAGCAAGAATCCTTGGGTTCTATTTATACATTTATTTTGTCCTTATATTTCCCCATGAGGTTTTTCATCTTGCAGTGATTTATTTTTATTTATTTTATTGGATTTAGAGGCCAGGTTGCTTACATCTCAAAGGTAGAAAACAATAAAATGAAAAGGGGGAATAACCAAGTACTAGCCACCCTGACTGCAGGCTGGTTGTAAAATATGTGTAGAGGGAGCCATATGGATTTCTGAGGAAATTCTGTTCCAAAGGACAGGTGATGCTATAGAACAAGGGGTCCCTGACCCTGAGGCTGTGGCCCAGTGCCAGGCTGCAGCCTGTTAGGTACCAGGATGTGGAAGTAGTGAGCCAGCACATGTGCTTGTGCATGTGAAACTACATTTGTGAAAGTGGTACACGCGCATGCAAAAGCATTGCCTCCCCCTCCACAAACACACTGCCACCACTGCCACCTCTACCAGCCTGCCGAGCCAGAAAGATTGGTGACCACTGCTGTAAGAGAAGGTATGTTTCCTAGGCCTATTTGGCAGGTAGAAACTGAGATAGATGTTATTTAAATATTGGCAATGAGTTAGTTTGCAAAGCAGTGGTTTTATATGTTGTAATGTGGCTTGCCAAATCCTATTCATAACACTGCAGAATGATGCAGATGGACCAGTATTAGGCCTTCCGTATTACAGCTGCCCCCCATTCTTAGTAGTAGCTGTTAGTCCAGAATTACTTCCATGTTATGCACCAGTCTTAAATATGTTGTTGAAGATTCTCAGTGATTCAGGTAGAGTTGTCTAGAAGCTGAATCATGGCAACTGGACTTATTTTCATGTTGGTTCAAATTGTTTTGCTGTTTATCAAGGATGTGCTCAGACTAAAGAAACTACTTGGATAAGCAGCGAAATGTTTCAAACCAAGAAGAAAAAGAAAAGAAGTCTGGTTGCCATGGCTCAACTTCTAGGCCAGTCTTAAATAGGGAAGTGATTTAAGAGCAAAGATGAACAACTCCCAGTTTCAGAGGCCCCAGATAATCATAGCCACTCATTCTTGTCAGGATATTAAGTGTAGTTGTTTGTCCCCATCAAGATACAAACAGATACTGGGTTAGGATAGCAGTGAAGATATACAATTAAATATCATCTATGTACTGATAATCACACACTCCAAACTAATGGGTGATTTCACTCAGTGGTGAAGTCATGTAGTTGTGAAATAGAAGGAGCAAGTGGTCAGGCCCTGAGCAAGGAACCATGGATATGACTTCTCCCACCCTAACATAATCCCCCCCATCCCATAGCTAGACTAGAAGGACGCCATTATTAATAGAATTGAAACCTGCTGAGATGTGCCATCCCAGGGCCACCAAAGGCCAACCAGAAGTATGACCAGTGCTGTCTCTCTGTATTGTACCCTGGCCTGAAACCTGACTGAAATGGAATGAGGTAATCTGCTTTCTTCAAGTTCCTCTTCAACTTTTGTTTGAATGCCTTCCTAACAACTTTTCCTAAAAAGAAAAGTTTGTGCTTGGATGATACCGTGTTTCTCATATAATAAGGCCGGGTCTTATTTTATTTTTTTGAGCCCCGAAAAAATGGCTAGGCCGTCTTTTTGGGGGTGACTTAATCCCCTCCCTTGCATCTTCGGGCAGGCGGTGATGGCTTGGATGTTGACCTCGGCGTTGGTGGGGCACTTCGTATTGGGGTCAACGCAGGAAGCACCATATCTGGGTGTGCAACAAAAGTACTTCCTAATGGCAAGCCCCCCCATTTCGCATGTTTTAATATAGGCCTTAATTTGGGAGGAGGGGCTTAATTTCATTTCATGCCTATAAAACATGCTGGGACTTCCTATTGGGGGAGGCCGTATTGTTGAGAAACAGGGTAGTTGTCCAGAATTCTTAGGTCTAATAAGGGCTTCTTCAGAAGGATAAGCATTTCTACTTCCTTCAGAGCAGAAAGGACTACTGACTATCACAAAAAAATAGACATTATAACATGGACCCCTTAACAATCCAGGAAGACTAGGATGAAATAAAAAAGTGGCCAGCATCTCAGCTTGGAATGGCCTTGCCCATTTTGTGGAGAGTCAGAAGTTCAAATGCAGTCCAGATTACCTCTATAGGGAGCCCAATTTTTATGGCAAACTCTGCTTCCTACCCTGTAGCGATAATCTTTATTATAGGG
The DNA here is from genome assembly GCF_049901735.1 of Notechis scutatus. Taxonomy (NCBI): domain Eukaryota; kingdom Metazoa; phylum Chordata; class Lepidosauria; order Squamata; family Elapidae; genus Notechis; species Notechis scutatus. The sequence continues at coordinate 82,983,514 of NC_142009.1, read as the reverse complement.
TCCCTGTCCACTTATTTACCTTCATGGACAATCGTTTTTTGGGATTTTGGCAAGAACTGTTCAGATGTTTTTCTATTAAGAAATTAAAATAATGTTAATTTAGTCAATATTTACCTAATATTTCCTTAAATACAACTGGGAATGATATATCAAGGGTGTCATTGAGGGCCGTTCCAGGGTTGTGTTTGACTTCGGGGGCCCAGATGGGCATGGCCGGGGTAGGCGTGGCCAGGCTGGGCATCGAGAGCTTGACATCACTCATGTCAAAGGGCACCTAGGGGGCTGGGGGGATCCTCCTGCAGCCCTCTGCCAGCGAAAATGGACCAAGCTCCATTTTCACTGGCAGAGGCAACGTTTGCTATTTCCAGAGTAGCCCCGTGGGCCAGATCTAAGCACCCCCTGGGCTAGATCTGGCCTGCGGGCCTTGAGTTTGACACCCCTGATATACATCTTCATTATTTAATTTTGTGTCATGACTGTAGCACATTTAGTATAATGAGGTGTTGTGGCGAACATACTAACAAAATAACATGGCTGCTTCAAGGTCTTCTTGTTCATAGACACAGGATCCTTCCATAAAGCTAGCCAGGATGAATTTCCTGCTGCTAGCCCAGAGAGACGCTTTGATCATCCCTGGAAAATCTGTGCAGGTCTATTAAGTTCTATGTATTTATATATTTATGTTTGTATTTATGTTGGATTGAAGAGCAGAATGGCTGTAGATAATGATAATGGCTTTCATCTCACCCTTCCTACTCCATTTTTATCATAATTCATGCGAAAATAGGAAGTCCGTAGAAATTGTTTCATTCTGACAATCTGACAATTTTGAGTGTTTACTGCTGCATTCCCGGCACAGCCCAAATTTTATTATCTGTAAACTCTTACTTCGTTGAAATGGCAAGTTGCTTACAAACTATCAATGCCCTTAAAAAAGTGCAACATTAGTGAAGAACAAGCAAACAAGCTATATAATATTGTAGTCATACAAATGCATAATTTAAACTTTCTTACAAGGCTTGTGGGCAAATATGAAAGGCACCCTATACTGCTACCATTAATAATGACATATATATGGAGATTAATTAATCATTGTAAGTAAGTTAAAGAAAGACATAAGAATCATTATGTAGCAGAGACAGGTTTATAAATAATCAGTTCTGAATTGAGTAAAAGTCACGTTTTTAAGGAGGCTTAACAGAATTTGATTTACAATGAGAAAGAGGATGTTAGTTGTTTATGAAAACTTGTGGAGATGTTTACTGTTAAAAAGACTTGTGTGCTAATTACTTTTCATGGCTGGGTGAGGTTTCTCTGGCAATGTAAACATATAAGAAAAACATAAAACAATGTTTCTATAAATGGAACTCTGGCTTGATTAAATTAGTTCCTTTAAAATTCCTTGGCAGTTTTTTTTTGAATAAGACTGCCTGACATTTAAAGGGGGAAAAAGATTAAACAAAAATAAAAGCTTGCTGGGAATACTCAAAAACCTTGAGTTCTCTACTAGTCAAAATGATAGCTCTCTTGCCATCACCCAAACATAAGAATATTTACAGTGTAGGTAACTTGGCCAAAATGATAAATGGGAAATTGTCAAAATTTTGAAGGCAAAGGCAGGATGAAACGGGGAGAACTAAAGGAGCCTTTGTATTATTATAAGTTATGCCCAGGGGTGGGATTCAATTTTTTTTAACAACTGGTTCTGTGGGTGTGGCTTAGTTGGTGGGCATGGCTTGGTAGTCATGTGACTGGGTGGACATGGCTTGGTGGTCATGTTATTGGCTGGGCGTGGCCAACTCAATATCACTCACATCGAGGCACGCATCTCCTCGCCTGGCCTCTCATGACTGTGGGTATGCCACAACAGTTGTAAGTGTGAAAAATGGTCATAAGTCACTATTTTCAGTGCCATTGTAACTTTGAATGGTCACTCCACACAAGCAAAGTACCAGCGAAGGTAGGAAAAAAAACTCCAGAGAAGTTCCAGAGACAGGAAGTCTAGTCCTGCCAAGAAGGTAATAAGGGTTAACGGAGAGGCAGTTTCTGTAAGCAACACCAGAATGTTTCCTTCCTGCCTTCCTTACAGGATTAGGCCGGTAATTTCTTCTAACAACCGGTTCTCCGAACTGCTTAGAATGTTAACAACCGGTTCTAGCGAATAGGTGCGAACTGGTAGAACCCCACCCCTGGTTATCCCAGCCTGCCTAAAAGACCTAGAGAGTATTCATAATACGAACAAGGAACCCTTGTAGTTTTTGGATCTGATTGTACAACTCTTTGCTCAGTTGCAACAACATTACTGCTAAGCTAATTGGTTTGCTATTATTTTAGTATAGACGCCCTGAAAAATTGCAAGGAAAGAAAAACAGCAATACATACGGCATTATATTATTGGCTTTCAATTATTTAACTTTAAATGTTTTAATAATTGTAAATGTATTTTTTAAAAACGCCTATTTGAAAATGTTCTAGGGAACATGTAGACAATGATGTTCTTATAAAAAACAAAGATAAAGACATCATTGGAGCTACCAGATCTTGGTTACAGATGACCATTAATGGCAGCAAAGAGAAACAATTGCTGTAATCAAGTAGATATCCAGATTTTTGCAGCCAAGTTCTATTGGCCCATCCATCAAATGCATTGCATGTCTCTTGATGCAATGTTTATCCAATTGTTAATTATTTTTATTTTATATCCCACCACAATCTAAGAGCTTCTCGGCAATTGATTTATGCTAATACCTTACATACTATTTATTATTTCTATTTATCATAATCATCATCTCAATGTATTGCATTGTAAGTATTACAAGTAACAAACAAATAAAAACAAAACAGATCATAACTGCAGAAATCCAAACAGGCAGGGGAAAGGAGGTGGGGAGGGAATGAAAAGATGGTCAAATGCTTAGAATGACCTCTGCATTAATTTGGTTTTCAGCACCCTCCTGAATGCCATCAAAGAGAGGGCCAGTCTGTTCAATGCTGAGAGATTGTTCCACAGAACTCATGTGCTGTGAAAAAGCACTGCCTCCTGGCCCTAGGTCCTTTTACATCTCAAAAGTGGGTAACTACTGTAAGAGTAGATCACCATTAGGTCCGTCTGATTCTGATTCGACTGTGCCATCCTGCATTTTATAATTAATGTCCTGCTGTATGATGTAGCAGAACTTCATATCTGATTGGTAAACTTGCTTTATATTGAATTAGACTGATAGGTTATCCAGTCCAGCCTTCCCTAGACTAGTGCCTTTCAATGGTTTTGCTAGCTGGGAATTATGTGTATTGAAGTAACACTATATCCACTATCCCACTATCCCACTATGTTCATAACCTGCTGGATTTAATTACAGTGTGCTTTCACTTTTTGCTCCTATGATATAGGATCCCACAACCCAAAGAGCAATTAATCTCCTTACAGCTGTACAAGTAGAACAGAAAGTGTATGTAGAACTCTTGATTTATTTCTGGGCCTGGCATTGATAACATTGACACAGCAACTGTGTTACCTTAGAGTGACCTAGAAATAAACCAGGTTAGCTGGAGTTCATTCAAGCAAGTTGAGATGACTAGCTAAGGAGTATTGTTTACATTCTGTTTTTTTCCCCCTAATAACTATGTCAAGTAAGCTTTTTGACCATAGTGGACATTTCTTTGAAATTATCCTAAATTTGTGAAGTCATTTGTATAGCATGTGTGTGTCTGTTATAGCCACATTGGGAAGTAGGCATTTGTTTGTTTGTTTATATTCTGCTTTTATTATTTTTATATATTGTAGGTAGCTGGGCTAAGCGAGAGTAACTGGCCCAAAGTCATCCAGCTGACTTTCATACCTAAAGGAGGATTAGAACTCATAGTCTCCTGGTCCCTAGCCTAGTAGTGCCTTAACCACTACACCGTACTGTCTTTTTGTTTAAAAATTTCTGTATCAACCTTTTGTTGATTTATATCCTTTACATTGAGGGTAACTATTGTTATTGTTGGATGAGGAAAGGAAAGGTTAGTGGTTATCAAGGTAATGTATGAAGATTTATAATAAACAATAAAAAGGAAGAAAACATTAGAAATCAACTTTTATTGACATTTTTTTTCAAATGGTACATAGATTGGTGATATTCTAGCATGGGATTTCATTTATTATAAGAAAGGAAGAAGCCATTGCATAAACTGCTAAATATTTCTGAGTGTTCATTAATTTAACCATGGACAATTTTTCTTTACAAGATGATTTTTCATTTTCTATTTTCTGGGAATAAAGAGAAGTTTCAGACATAAGCTGTATCTAACCTGTCTTCTTCAGAATTGTACAAAATGGTAATAACAGGTTATGGAACAATCTTTTCTCTTGTAATTGCTGCGTTTCTGCTTTTCTTCAGAATAGTAAATAAAACATTTCTGATGTTTTTATTAATCAAAAAATATGGGACAGTTTTTGAGTCATGTCTCTGCCAAATAATAACAATCCTACCAATCTCAAAGAGAGCAAGAGAACTGAACTATCAATATTGGAACTTTGGGCATTTTAATTGCCTGGAAACATTTTTCAAAAGGTATAAAACGGTTTTGATAGTTTAAGGTGGGCGATTTTAGGGTTGAGGAGACAGAGTGTGGATATTGAAAAATCTGGCTAAAGCCATGGCATATCATTTGAGGCATCCCATTAATTTCAGCAGACCTTTGTTGCTACAAAGGAGCCTCTGTGGCGCAGTGGTTAGAGTGCAGTACTGCAAGCTACTTCTGCAGCCAGCTGCCTACAGTTTGGCAGTTCAAATCCCACTAGGCTCAAGGTTGACTCAGCCTTCCATCCTTCCAAGGTGGGTAAAATGAGGAACCAAATTGTTGGGGGCAATATGCTGACTCTGTGTAAACCACTTAGAGAGGGCTGTAAAACACTATAAAGCGGTATATAAGTCTAAGTGCTATTGCTATTTCAGATTATGAAATAGCCACACAATCCAGGAGAAAGGCAGAGCTGCTCTTAATCATTATTTACCATTACCAGATCCAAATTATAGGAGGAGGAGAGGCAGAGCGGAGTCGGGCAGAGTCAAGAGAGGAATCAGCCTAGAATCATTATGTTCCCACAAGTGGACCATGTCCACACACACACACACACACACCTTGAATTCTGTTAATTCTTACCTAGTGCCAGTTTAGTGCTGACTGTCAACTGACTGAATTCTTATACTGTATATAGCAGGGGTGGGCAAACTACGGCCCACGGGCCACATCCGGCCCGTTGGTCTGTCCAATGCGGCCCGCCCCTGAAAAAAAATCGCAGCCATTGGTCTGTCCAATCCGGCCCGCCCCTGAAAAAAAATCACTGGGTGTGGCGTATTGCCCTGTGCCGCGTGGCCCCCAAAGCTGCAAAACAGTGCGGAGCGATCTAGGGGTAGGAAAGAAAAGAAATTTGCAAAGGCCCCAGCTGGGAGTTCGAAATCACCTTCGAGTGCGACCTCTCCGAAGGTGAGTCCCCGCCGATCCCCCTTTTTTTTCCGGTGCTTCCAGGCTTAAACTTTGCAAAGGCAAAGCTTGCAGGCTGGAGCGTCTTCCCGCAATGCGGGACTGGAGCCGCGCCGGCGGTAGCAACTCCTGACTCAGGGGGCCTCCGAGGGGAGGGGAAGGAGGAGAAGGGGGGGGAAGGGGGGGCGATTCCCAAAAAATCTTGTGCTGACCCGGCCCGTCTGTCAAATTTTAAAAGTCAATGCGGCCCCCGAGCCAAAAAGTTTGCCCACCCCTGGTATATAGGAATGAGCAATAAATCAGCTGAACCAGAACTTAATGCCTGTTCCTGATTCTTTGCATCTGACAAAAATAAAAAAAGCAACACTCTCAAAGATTATAAGTCTACCCATAATATGAACACATTGACAGTATCAAGATAATAAACAAAATATATGAAGTCATGCGCCTGTCAGATTCCCGCTTTCATTCACCATATGCCCCCCTCCTGTATTCCTCACTAGGAGTAATCAAGCCTTACTGCTCTCCTGAAACCCAAGAAGAATGGTGCATATCTGATCTCTGCAGGGAGGGAATTCCAAAGTATTAGGGATAATCATCAATCAGTGCTTCCAAAGTCTTGCCAGATGGAAGTCTTGTATTATACTAATCCTCAATTTATGACTAGTCGCTAGTGACCATTTGAAGTTACAGCAGACCCAAAAAGATGTTTAAGATCTGGATTCTAAGTTTCCAAGCCTCCCTCAGGTTACATGATCACATTTTGGGGACCTGGCAACTGGCTTACTATTTGCAGTGTTAGTGTCCCACAATCACATGACTGCAATTCAAAAGGGGGTTTTCCCCCTTTTTTTGCCAGAAACAGGTAGTCCTTGACTTACCGACCACAATTTAGTCCAGAGTATATGTTTCTAAGTGAGAAATTTGTTAAGTGAGCTTTGTTCCATTTTACGATTTTTTCTTGCCACCTTTGTTAAGTGAATCATTGTAGTTGTTAAATTGATAACACCACTGTTAAGCGAACTGGCTTTCCTCTTGTCTTCGCTTGTCAGAAGGTCACAAAAGGTGAGGACATGACCCTGGGACACTGCAACTGTCATAAATATGAACCAATTGTCAAGCATTTGCATGCAAATCACAGGACCATGGGGATGTCACAAAGGTTGTAATGGTCATAAATCTTTTTTTTCTTTTCAAAAAAATGTCGTAACTTTGAATGGTCACTAAATGAATTTCTGTAAGTGAAGGACTAGCTGTATTTCTAATTTCCAGCAAAAGTGCTCTTTGTGGACGGTGGGTTCATTTAATGACCATGGCATTCACTTAATAACTGCTTCAAAAATGTTATAAAATCAGGTTTATCACATGATGAATTTCTAAAGGACCAGCACAACTTATGACTGTAATTCCAGTTTCAGTTACAAGTTGTAAGTTGGGAATGTCCTGTGGGAACGTCCTGTAAATGAGGCCAGAAAGGAGTTGTTTCCTCAGTTTGATCAGATGGGACAGAAGGTGATGGGAGAAGGTATTCCTTCACATAATACAGGTAGTCCTCAACTTACCACCACAGTTAAGCCCAAAATTTATGTGGCTAAGTGAAACGTTTGTTGAGTTTTGTCCCATTTTACCTTTACCTTTCTTGCCACAATTGTTAAGTGAACCACTGCAGTTGTTACTTTAGTAACATGGTTGTTAAGTGAATCTGGCTTCCCCATTGAGTTTGCTTGTCAGAAAGTCACAAAAGGGGATCACATGACCCCAGGATGTTGCAACCATCATAAATATGAAACAGTTGCCAAGCATCTGAATTTTGGTCATGTGACTCCAGGGATAATGCAATGTTGTACATGTGAAAAACCATCATAAGTCATTTTTTTCAGCACCATTGTAACTTGAAACGGTCACTAAATGAACTGTTGTAAGTTGAGGACTACCTGTATCTTATGCTGCTGGCATTAATTATGTAAAAAGCAAAATACAAGTGTATGTATGTATGTAAGTGTAAAGAAATACAAAATTTGTGGAATCTGTTCCAGGTAGGTTTAATACAGGGCAGATAGGAGGGATTGAAAGTATTCTTTGAATCATATTATTAATGATGTTGGAAGACCGTTCTTTTTTATTCACTTTAATGATCCGTTTTGGATTTCATTGGAATAAACTGACAAAAGATGGTATTTTGAAATGAAACATGACAGAAAGCAGTTAGTATAAACTGTCCAATAATTCTTCACAAGCAGGAAAAAAGCAGCCATTAGAAAGTGAGATTTATGTCAATAAAAAGATAGTAAGATAAATTGATAGTCTCGCAGTGGATCTGAGTTGTAAAAAATGAGCCTTTGTAGCCAATGTTCCCTCCCTCCCTCCCTCCATCCATAAATTAGTAGCAGGCTAATAATACTATTCTTCTGCTTATTAAACATATTTTTAAAGTGTTTTATCTTGATTGCATACTGCAGAAGAATCCTACTTAAGTTATTGCCACCTGAAATGTCTGTAGGTTTCATCATTGCCTCATAGTTGTGTTACCACAGGGAGAAGACTTTTGTATACTTAGTTCATTTCAAAACCTGTGTCACATACGGATTTCAAGGCATGTTCATGATGCTGAAATAGATATTAGTCATTCTTGGTGACTCATAGGCTGCATTAGCTCAGTGACTAAAAACTGGGATTTCAATACACAGCAAGGATTTGTCATGCCATTTTTAAAAGAACCCCCCCCCTCCCCCCCCGCAATATCTCCACATTTATTGTGTGTTGGCCTGATGGTGCCATGGAAAGGGGAAATAAAATTGTTAGGGGATTGGAGTTAGTGTGGAAAGGCTAAAGTTATAGGATTAGTTAAATGTCTCTATTAGCTGGAAGTTTTATAGATACTCACTACAATGTAATATTTATGAAGTTCAATATGGTTCAGTATTTAAATTTATAACATTAACAGAAATATGAATAAAGTGGCGAGATTCCTGTCTGTTCCAAGTAATAACAAGAGTTAAACCCAAGTTCGACCCAAATTCACACATGGAATTTTACTGTTATCAAATTCTTTGATGGACCACCATGTACCAGGCTTTTTAAAATGATTTGAAAATGGATATAGCATAAATTTGTTAAGAGTTTAGTAATAACTGTAGTAACTCTTTAATTTAACTAATAGTAACTAGTAATAAGTTTCACTGATAATAGATAATAATAGAATTGTCCCTGAATTCTAGATGTGAGAACGACTATCAGGAGATGGTTTTGGCTACTGCACTCCACTATTCTGTTTTGTCAGTGGACATTTTTCTCCTCCATGCTAAAGAGAACATGCTGCAATATACATCTATATGTATATACATGCCATTCTGTAATAAAGATGATTCACACAAAAATATAAGATAAACCTTACAGTGAATAATTCTCCACGCAGATGCGTTTGTCCAAAGGGGACTCAAACAGAGATTCTTCTCATGTCTACATGGAATTCTGTAGGTCATTCAGTCACCTTCTACTTATGAATTATACTGATTGAATATCTGTTGCTCTATGACTGCTCTCAACATCCATCTGTATGAGTCTTGAGAATCTTTTTGCCCCCAGATTAGAGGATGGCTAGATGCAGCTGTCTAGACAGCAATGATGCAATCATATATGTAAAACTAAACCTGGAAGCTTTTACAGCCAAACCAATCCGGAGAGAATCAATGAGCTCCTGTCTGTGAGGATGTACTAGCTTTTAAATTAATAAATCAAACAGAAGTTGTCATACTAAATAAATTATACAAAACGTGATCGTGCTGTACTTCTTAATGATTTTATTTGTTTTCTTTAAAAGTGTTTATAGGGAGGAAGTAAGGGCGAATCAGGAATAATGTGTAGTACCTCAAGAGGTCTGACGATCTTGATCTGGCATTCCAAACAAAGAGAATCTGCTTTTGATGTTGTATGTATAGGATATTATGTTTTCATAGAATTGTAGTATTTCATTATATTTTATTATCTTATTTGACAATTTTGGGAATGTAATTTGGTTTTAAAATCACAGGGGTTTTTCCCCCCTGCACCAACTTTTCACCTTTTGCTCCCAGGTGCTGAGGTCTCATTTTACTTTGCTGTCTTCTTTTTTGAACCTATCTTCTCCCACAAATGTTTGAAGACAGCACAACGTTGATGTAATGGAATGTATGGATGACCTTGGGGGAAGAATTACTGCTTAGGAAATAATAACACAAGGAAGGCAGGAACCCCCAGTGGCTTAATGGTCAGAGAAAGAAACTAAGGACCTGCCCTAATGGATCAAGCACCTAAAAGTGGCAAAGGGAAGTTTATACTTTTATACTTGCAAGATTCTGTTAACAGTATTAATTCCATTTTTAATTCTGTTAAATAGAATCTGTTCATCTTGTTGCTTTCCTACCTTGTTTACCTGGGAGGGCTGACAGTTCCAAAGGCAGAACAGCTTTGTGAAGATAGCACAGTCTTCCAAAGGTTCATGGAGTCACATGTAGGAAATGCTGGGCCTAAAAAAGAGATACCGCGAACGCAGCACAAAAGTTGAAAAGATTGATGTGGGGAGCAGAAACAGAAGAAGCTTGGTGAATGAATACTTCCTGGCTTCTCTGAGACTTCCAGGGTGTGGCTAGCAGTCTTTAGAGCAGTCCTAAGTAGGTCTGGGGCTGCTTGCTGTCCCACAAGGCAGGGGACAGGGTGGCCAAAGGACAGAGATGGGAGGAAGATATGTGAGTCGGAGAAGTTGGAGGTAGTGCCTCAGGTAATTGAGGCTCAGGCCTGGGAGATACCTAGCCAAAAGGCTTGGATTGAGGTGAAAGTCGCTTAACAACCAGTGATTCTTCATTAATAACCACAACAAGGAGTGCTGGGATTGCTGTTGTAAGTCAGTGTGGTCACATGGCATCTCACTTTATCACTGCACCGCCTTATGATAGTAATTGCAGTCTCAATGGTGAACGTCAATCAATTACTACCTCTAGAGAAGAAAAAGGGAATTACAGTTGAAAGTGCATTTATATTCTACCCCATCTCTAAAGTTACAACATAATTTCCTTCTTTCTACAGTTTATCCTTTCTATCATCAAACCCATGAACCACAAGTTCATTTTCCCCACAGCAAAAGGTGTAAGGGGGTTCCAGTTACTAATAAATGTAATTAGTTCCCCTTTCTGTAATCAAAAAGTTGATTTTGCCATCTCTGCTAATTTACCCACCATACTCCATGGTGGGTATTCAGAGTCTTTCCATTTTTATGCATAATCTTGCGGCAATTATATTTAAAAACAATCTTCCATAACTCTTTTCTAATTATCTATTTTTTAGTCCCAATAAGAAATGGGATTAAAAATATTCTGGTAGTTGCTCATGATAGGAGATGGGAGGCATATAAATTTAATGAATAAATAAATACATGGTTATTATATAGATACCAATTGAAAAGCATTGAGTAGATTTTATTGCAGTATTTTTTCGGTTTCAGTATATCATGTGAAATAATGATGAAATTATGAGTCAATGATAAGCAAGCTCTGTTTTTAGCGAGGACAGATGGAGATAGCAAATGTTTTAAAATGTACTCTTAAAAAGTCATGTATTCGTAGTAATGTTTTTTATTTTTTAATTTATTTCTACTATTTGCTATGGCTTGGAGGAAAAGCACACGATGTTCATTGACCGTAGTTATAATTACCGAGCATTTAATGGTGCAATTCAGTTTTGGCAATGCAAAATCATACAATTATTATGACACAGTATATCAGTTTATGCAATATGGAATAATTTTGGTTTGAAGTGAATTTTTTCTAACTTTAATCACAACTAAAGAACAATACTACAGTACAAATGAACAGAAGGCTATTCAAGGAAAAGAGCAGAGCAGGCAGGGAGTTCATTGCAAGAGCATTCAGTGAAACTCCAAGCGTTTAAGCTGATGCAGCTCTTTGTCAGGAAAATATTGGAAAAAGAATCTCTTTCTTTCTGATTATTATTAAGTACATTTTGAAAGAATTTCCTGAAATATGCTTAACTAAATTGACATACTAAAATATTCTGAAAGGTGATTCTTCAGGTTTCTAATTCTGGCGAGCAGCAAATTATGTTTCACCATAATAATTTTTGCTTACTATATGACTTCACAGAAAACTTTAGCTATCACAGTAACTCCAATAGAGGAAGGAATCAGAAAATGTAAAAGGAAGAAAAGTCTACCACATGTATACATTATTGTAACTTAGACATCGAATTGTATTTTATAGTTGTATACATCTGTCACACAAACAAAAATTGATTTGATGCATGCATGGGCATACATATAAAATTGTCAATACCTCTTTAATTCCAATGTGTTTTTTTGAACTCAGGAAAAGAACATTCTTCAGGAAGTTTCCAGTAGGTGTAATGTGTACACTCACATGTGCTCCGAATCCAGATCTCTGTACCACACTAAATTATGTATGTTAATATGTCAGGAAAAAAAACCCAGATATGTAATCTTTCAAGTTGCTTAAAAGCCCGGCTATTCTCCTTGACCCTAGGGGTGGCTGGAGCCAGTTGTGGGCTGTATTACTATATGTTTTGTATATTGTTGGCCAGTTTTGCCATTTTGTTTTTATTTTCATTTTTTTCTTACTTATATTTTGTTTTCTTCTTGTAAATTATTTTGTCCGTTCTTTTGTGAGCTGTCCAGAATGGTTCCTGAGTTGTGGCACTGCTTAAATTGAATAAGTTTTTGTTGTTATTTACAACATTGATCAAGCATTTGGGAATGGATTGCAGGGCTGAGAGCATGAATTCATAACCCTAATGTAAAACATTATATTAACATTAATACTAAGATTCCTTCCTTCCTTTATTCAATTTAAGTAATATTAAGACTGTAATTTACTTCCTTTTACCTAACTTTTTAATCTAATTTCAGACTGTGTTTCAGATTGTGATGTAGAAATCCAAAACTTCTCTCTCTTTGGTTAATTGTAGTTAAATAAATGCTCTTGTTCTGCATGTTGGATATAGTGCTTCATGGAACCGAAAAATGTTTAAATTTTTGTGAGGTACTCAGCAAAGTTGTGTGGTGAAGTTTTATAGATAGTCATAAATTTCTAACTTAAAACTTAGTATTTTATATATGAAAGTGTTAAAGATACGGATTTGCTAATATCAGCATATTGTAATTTGTAACACAAGGAAGTTAGTAAATTTGGGGATTCCTTTGAAAAAGCTCAAGCTGAAGATATATCCAGTCATTCATTATAATAATTAGAAACCGGTGAAACAGACACTTAGGTAATTCCAACTTTTTAAAAATAATCAGTGATTTCTATACAATAAAATATTGCTCAAGTATTGTTATTCTGTCCATTCTGAACTTTCAGTGGATATTCTTCTCTCTGAAAACTTAGATTTCTTTTCTTTGCTATAAATGCTTCATGCTAGCATTCTTCCTAGATAATTCTTTTATAGATTTTATGAAATTCATTTGAACTTGATACTGAGAAAAAAGAAATGGGGAAAAATGGGTGGAAATCCATTTCCCCCCCAAGCAACTTATTGGTATATCTTCCATAGTTATTACTATCATTGAGATTCTTTATGTCCCACCATGTAATTGTTATTGAATTAGTTGGACACCCGCCATTTGTTTATTAATAGTGAAATAAAATATGCTGTAGATTACTTGAATTCCTTCTTATTTCAGCGTTGCAAGTTGATGGTGAACAGGAAAAAAAAGGGGCAGTTGCAAATTGTGGATTTGTAATTTTCTGTGTTGTGGCTGTATGTTATTCATCTGATAGAGTATACCTATAGTTATTTGCTTATCTCTCTAATAGGCAGTGCTTCTTAAAGCCTAGTGAGCATCTGGTATCAGAAACAAGCCAGGGCATGGATATCAACCGTCCCCAAAGAGCTTCGTTTTGATCTGATCCCAAATGTCACCTTGGCTTACTGACTTTCAGAAAATTAAGCACCAGAAATGACACCTGGAATTCAGTGGCTGAAGTCTAGAAGCAAATCTGACCAAGCACATATATATTCCCATGTTCAGGCCTATATCATGATGGCAAGAGAGGCAAAGTAAGTTTATATCTCCTTCCTTATTGTGTCAGTGGTTGCCATCCAGCAGCCCTGTATAGGGTCGTGACTTCCCTGTTGGGGAGGAAACAGTTTTGTGATCACCCACTAAGTCACTGTGACCAGTTTGTGTGGAATTTGCTGATAAAGCCTCTCAAATTTAACTGTAGCCTTGACTCTATATCAACAGTTTTTAGTGGCAACTGGATTTTCATTTTGTCCTGTTATTTGGGATTCCTTTTTGTCTGTGATCTCTAAAGAATTGTCAGTTGATGTAATAGGCCGTGAGAATAACTTTGAGAAGCAGGAAGAAGAGCCAAAACCAAAAAAATAGTGAGAAAACTTGCACCAAGACAAATTCCTTGGGTGTCCAATCACACGTGGCCAATAAACAATTCTACTTCTACTTCTAAAAGAGAAATTTAGTCCAAAGGAGGAATCTACTGTATTTTGAGAAAGTGTCTCAGACTTGATGCTTCCCTGCAGTCTTGAACATGAAGTGATGCATTCAGAGTTTCAAGATTCTGTTACTATAACCATATAATAAAAGTAATATTAGGATTCATTACTTCGGTTTCCTGGACTACCTCAAAGGGCTGAAAGATTACTGCCCCTCTTGACTTGTATGGGGAATGAGAGAGAGGTGATCACATGAGTCCAAGCATTTGTCATTTCCTCCTGAGAAAGAGAGCAGTCCTGAAAGTGGTTGTGATGTCCCTTTTTCTTCATAGCACTCTGGAAGAAGTGCATTTTCTGGAACCTTTTCAGTCAGGGTTCAGGCCTATCTTTGGGATGGTGACAACATTAATTGCTCTCCTGGATGGGGGAAAGTGTGTCCCGCCTGGTCTTGTTAGATCACATGATAACTTTGATACCGTCAACCATGGGATCGTTTTGGATTCCCATGAGGGTTAGGAGGTGTTGCCTTGCATTGGTTGCACATAACATCATTATTATTTTTTTACAGATCCAACCTTGGTTGTTATTTGATTTCCATGTCTAGTTTAAGGTGCTGGTTTTGACCTAGAAAGGCCTTGGTACCTGGATATCTTGAGAATTGCCTTTTCACCTGCTACAGATTCCGCATTTCTGGAGCCTGAGGGGAAGCAGTGCTGCACTGACATTGTGGAACAACCTCTCTGTGGAGATCAGTCTATTCCCTCTTTGCTAGTCTTCTGAAAGCCTTTGAAAACTGAGATTTCTCTGAGAGCCTTACCCTGATTTTCTTAGATTTGATGTTGTTATTTTTTCCCCTTTTGTATTACTGCAGCACTGTTGTGTTTTTATGTTTGGATTTCATATCATATTTTTTTCTTTGTGAACTGCTGAGAGTCATTTGATTGTGGTGGCACAAAAATATGTTAAATAAATAAATAATATCCCTAAAAATATCCCTTTCTCCAATAGCCATTCATTTAGCTGCATATTGGAGGTTATCTGAAGAAGGCTCTCAGGTTAAGATCTAGTGGTTAAAGATAGGAGAAACATTCCTCTGGCAATTGGAAAGAGCCTTGCAGCTGGTACAGGCGGCAAAACACTGTGACCTATTTCCATGTCAGCTAGTTGCTGAACTAATTGAAGCCTTTTGAACTAATTGAAGCTTGTGGATAAGGGCAACCCTATATGTAACATATTGCAATAGTACAAACAGAATGCTATCTCTTTGTGAATATTCTCTGTGTGAATAATTACAGTAGGGCCATCTTCACATGTGTAAAGTCATCGTTAAATCATCAACTAAAGGAAATAAAAGAACATCAAGGCCCCTGGACCTCCAGAGTCAGTGCCATATGTCTTAAAATGAATCTCTGTCTGGACAGGTTTTATTTAACCAGGCAGAGAAACCATTCAGAAGTAGTCTTATCCCTCTATTGGGGGGCTGTCAAACTCGTGGGCCAGATGTGTCACGCTGGCCATGCCCACACCCAGTTTAGGGAAGGGAAAAGTCGCGATATGTCACGTGACGACACCAAATTTTTTGTTCTGTGATTTTTGGTGTATCATAGTATTGATGAAGCCACTAAATTGAAAAACAGAATCAGAATCCAGTTTTATACTTGCTATCTGAGATATCTGATTCTATTAATCCACTTTAGTGGGGATGATGTCCTTTAGCAGAAAAGACTCCTCCTGGGTCCTGCCAAGTTATGTTCTTTTGTAGATGGGATCCACAATATATCCTTCTGTTTATACACTATTCCATGTTTTTCAAGTGAGTCTTGAGGCCAAAATAATTGTTCTTTTCTTGAGTAGAAGTGGCTTGATTTGACTACAGTGCACAACTTTTGATTTTGGTTGTGTATCTAATAAGCAAAAGGATAATAACAAAGAGCTAGTCCTCAAATTATGACCACAATTTGGACTGGACTTTCAGTAATAAGTTAGTGTAGTTGTATAGCAAGTCATCATGTGACTGAAACCAATTTTACAACCATTTGTACCATAGTCATTAAGTGAAGCACATGGTTGTTAAGTGAATCCAGCTTTCCCAATTGGCATTTTTATGCAAATCAGCTAGTAAGGTTACAAATTGTAATCATGTGACTACAGGATGCTACAATTGGTCATAAATGTGTCCTGGTTACCAAGTGCTTGAATTGTAATCATGTGACTGTTGGGATGGTGCAGCACTCAGAAGTGTGAGGTTAGGTCATAAATTACTTTTTCCAAGGCGGTCATAACTTTGAACTGTTATTAAATGAATGGTTGTAAGTTACGGGTTAACATTTTTGCATAAAATTGTCTCTGTCTCCTTTTCAGTATGCTTTAACCTGAAAGAACATTACCTACTTTATACTATAAATTAATTTGTTGCTTTTCTTCAATTATTTATTTTACATGTTCTCTAATGGTAATATATAAAATCATAGGTGAATGACTAGTTAAGACCCAAAGATTTTTGATCCACCAAATATATATATATATTCCTTATTTTCCAGAGAAGAACAAGTGGCTATTAAAATTGTTGACATGCAAAGGAGTCAAGAGAGTTAGGTAATTATAGCACAGATTCCTTAGCTTTCTTTTACACATTCTACTTTCTCTGAACTCTAGTCTTGGTAAAAGGAATGCATATAGAATTAAATTATTTTCTTTTTTTCATCAACTGTATTGCAGTTACTGATAAAATGGATAAAATGGAATTTATATTTTAAATTCAACTATCCGTAATTGTTGTATGCTGTAATAGATATTTCATTATCAATGACTGTTATATTCTTAGTGTTGATTTCTGCAGGATTCTTTCTGAGATTTTGTTTCTCAGAATATGTTAGTTTTATGAAGTTTGGAACTGTTTATCCAGAGGAAATATCATTTATTATGTTGCAAAAGGCTTGAAGATTTAGTGAATAATCCTTGGTCTTTACTAGACTATACGGTTATATGAGTGCTAATTTGGCATTTTGTATTCTTGTCCTGTCTGTTTGTGATATTTAATGTTCTAACATATCCTTGGTTGGTTGAATCCATATGTCACTCAAATGGAATCTGACAGTCAGTCAGCCATGGAATACAATGATAAAATTATGAAAACTGTCTCTGTTCATTGGACCAGTAGAATTCACAAGCATTTTTCCCTTATGTGCCTAAATATGATATTGCCATGTCTTGGTTTACAGTCGCTGACTTTCTGGGGTTTAAGACTTGTCAAAATAACTCAACTTATTTTCCCTTGCATAAACCTCCTTTTTTGGTTGCTTTTGCTTTCTGCATATAAAACAAGAATCTTAGGTATCTTTACTCATTTTATAACTATAAAAATGTAATTGTGTTCTTCTAGTACACATATGTCAAAAATAAAAATGACTTTGAGATAAACTGTATCACTATATTCTAACATGAACTGTATATTTTATATTTTCCAGTATCTACCTGTTTCCCTGAAACTCCCTACCCCAAAAATAAGCCGTAGTTTGATTTTGGGGTGGGTGGGTGGGTCTGATACATACCCTACCCCAAAAATAAGCCTTAATGAAGGGGATGGGCATGGCTAGCACAGGAGGCAGCCCTTCCCTTCCCCGGTCACCTCTTGGTTGCTCGGCTCCTTAATGAGGTCCTCGGATCAGCTGAGTCAGCGAGGGCTGGGCGCAGCCTATTCCTTTCAAGTGATCAAATGTCGCTTGAGAAAAGGACACACGTCCCAGGATTGCAGCGCTGAAGGCTCAGGAAGGAGCCTATTTGGGATGTCAGTCTGTGCTGAGCTTGAGGAAAGGATGACAGGCAAAAAAATTCCTCCTCCCCATTTTCTTGCCAGTCGCCAAAAAGGCTCCAAATCTTCAGCAAATCCCAAGATTGCAATGCTGAAGGCTCAGAATGGAGCCCTTTTGGCAAACAGCAGGAAAAAGTGGAAGGTTGTTTTTTTTTGCCTGTCATCCTTTCCTCAAGCTCAGCAAGGACTACCAGCTTCGTGGATGATAGGATGGCATGCTGCGACCATCACACTGTTAGGTAAGGGCCCCGTGAGGCGCATCGCTGGGCCTCCTGCTGCTTTTGCGGCTGCAAAAGCGGTCATGCTTGCTGGAGGTAGCGGCTTGAACGGCACCTGCTTTAATTCTTGATCTGAAAATTTAATTGGGATCATCCAAAACAAAAATTAATTTTTGGTAAAACTTTCATTTTTATCATTGCAATTCTTCCGCATAGGGACAAGAAAGGAGTCCCCCCCGCCCATGCCTACCAGCATTCAGGCATCCTGCGGGTAAAGATAATACTGCCCCAAAAAATTCCTTTCACAGAGGCAGCAAGTCACCTCGGTGATCCCTGGCTAACGTGCCATACGCTAAATAAATAAATCTATTTTATCTTTTATATCTTTCTTTAACTTTTCATAATTTATTTTCTTTGACTCTTATACAGCAATTTTTCCTTCTCCAGATGGTCCTTCCCATTTTAGCCTGTTTTCTTCTATCACTAATTACATTGTACGGATGTTCTGCAAAAGCTTATACTCTAGGGACCTTGAACAATCAGGTAGAAGAAAGGTATTGTTTTCAAGTCTGTCAGCTTTTCTGTTTAATTGCCTGACTTTCTGAGATTTCTGTAGTCAGATCCTATTGTGGGGTGAACTGAAAGATTCCTGTCACTATCAGGGCAACCACAACACAAAGGCAAAGCATTTATTGAGTAGCATCTGGGAGACAACATATTCTGAAACAGAAATATATGCATGGATTGCCTTCCACTTATCATAAGTAGATGCTTCAGTTGATAGTGGTATAGCTTGATCTTGAGTATGCCAGAATAGAGGAGACTAAATTAATACCTGCCAGGAACATTCAGGTCCCTTCTGGTCAGTAGTATGGTGTTCTGGTGATTGTGGAGGGATTTGGAATTTTGGATTTGGATTGTGGAGGAATTTTGGTCATGATAGCAGATTGTTCTGCTTGTATATCTTAATTCTCAAGATGTTCAATAAAAAACATGACACATTACACCACAAGAGCGACAGTGGCACAGTGGTTAGAATGCGGTACTGCAGGCTATTTCTGTTGACTGCCGGCTGCCAGCAGTTTGGTGGTTCGGGTCTCAGCAGTTCAAGGTTGACTCAGCCTTCCATCCTTTGTTGGTAAACTGAGAACCCAGATTGTTGGAGTCAATATGCTGACTCTGTAAACCGCTTACAGGGGGCGGTAAAGTGCTGTGAGGCGATACATCAGTCTAAGTGCTATTGCTATTGCTTTGTGTATTGCTTGTTAACCAAAATCTCTCTATCTATTAATAGGAGTTAGATGACTATTCACATTGTAGGTCTCAATATTGCAGGGTTGCAAAAAGTTCTAAAGGGTTCACAGTCCTTCAATTCTATATGGCAAAGCAACTGGGGTGGATAGTGAAGACATTAATAGTTGGGAGTTCTCATTTCCTTTGTTATGGTAGTGTAATATTCTCTGATTTGTCACCTCCTGCTGTTGGGTTAGAGTAGAGTTTGGAATCCCAGGAAGGAATGTTTACTAAGAGATGTTCATTAAAAAATCTAAAAATGTACAGTTGAGTGTTCTACAAGATCAGAAATACATACCCACCTGCTTTTTCTTCTGAGTTATAGTCTCCTGTGTAGTGTTTACATGGTGTGTTGGATATGTTCACCGCTTTGAATTATTTGTAAAATAATTTCGAAGTTTGTACTAAACTATCTTTCTGCCTACCCTCCCCAACAGATAATTTATGATACTTGGGAGAATGTAGAAGATTAATATTTGAAGCATTACACCAAGCCTTTCCTAATGATAATGATGGGGAAATTAACATGACTACATTTTTCCTACACATCTTGCATTATTGCTTACAAATCCTTGCTTTTATTGTATATAAGTAAACTCTGATCTGTTGTTCCCTGTGATGGAATTTGTTACTTTCTCATATATGGATGACGAATCTTCTTTCACAACAAATACAAGCTTTTGTTATTTTACCAGTAAACTGTGGTAAATTAGCAGAGTAGAACTTGTTGGAGAATTGATGCTTTTCTCACTTGTTCGTTTGACAGGACCATACAGTACCGATAAAATGTTTCCCCCCAAGTGTCAGTAGAGTTACATAAGAAAATCAGCATAAATCAGGAAGGAACTGTTAGCACAGTTGATACCTTGATGCCTTCTAATCATAACTATATGTTCTATTTTTCCACTTGATAACATAGGATTGACTGACACTATGTTATCCTATGTTATTTATTTGTAATAAATTAGGTTGCTAAGAGCATAATACGGTGGAGATTTTCATTCCTTCAGACATTTCTTCTCACACAAATAGAAAACAAAAACCCCCTATATACATGTATCTCATCAAAGCCCAGTTCTTGTTTGCATTAATAATAAATATTGACAAGTATTTCCATTCTACATTGGCCTTACATAGTTTTAATTTTCTTTGTTGTATAAAATGTACATTAAGAGTGCACTTTTTATACATCTGAAAGGTGCAGACTGCAATTGACATTATAACTATTTGTTACTAAAATTTGAAAAAAAATTCCTTGCCCTTGTCTTTATATGACAAAAAGATGGCATCAACAAGGTGGAACTGAATGCTTAACACATTTTGTGCCAGCCATCCAACTCCTTTTTCACTGTGAGATGATTGCAAATAAGGGAATAGTGTCCTGTGCTGATAAAAGCAACTTAAAAGCAAATATGGGAGGACCATTTGAGGAAAAAATGGCTTTGTTGCTGATTTTTTCCTTGCTTCATAAGCAGTAAGAGTTCTCATAAAGATGATTATACTATCTAGAACAGGGGTGTCAAACTGGATTTCTTTGAGGGCCGGATCAGCATTGTAGTTCTCCTCCGCAGGCCAGGCGGTGGGGGAAGACAGGACGGACGCCTCCTGCAGCACCCTGCAAGCCAAAATGGGGCATGGGGGGACCACGTGAGGCCCCCTGCATCCCGTTTTCAGCCTGGACAGCCTCCTGCAGCACTAACGTGGCCCCACATGTCCCATTTTGGCTGCCAGAGGCACCACAGGCCGGTCCTTTTGCTATTTCCAAGCCGGCCCTATGGGCCGGATTTAAACACTCCATGGGCTGGATCCGGCCCATGGGCCTTGAGTTTGACACCCCTAATCTAGAAAGAGGAATACATCTACATTAGAAAATGCAAACTGACTTTCTGCCTAGGGTGGGACTAGAACTCACAGACACCTGTTTCTAGCCAATACCTTAAACCACTACACTAAACTGGTTCTCATACATATTTAAATAGTGAGGGAAAGAGTGATTATGTGTAACACAGCAAAACATTGCCAGTTATAAAAACTCCTTTTTGGGATTGCTTGGTAGAAAAGTAGTCTTTAAGGAATAAACACACCTTAGTAGCAAAATATGAAGATCATAAGTTCCTTCCTTGCAGATACTTCTGAAGTTGCAAATGATGGGAAAGAGTTTTGGACAATGGAGATAACTGAATCAAGCATAAGGCATCTTTTTTCCCCCTGTATGTTTTTATCCCAAGTAAGATGTAATGTAAGAACTTTTAGGAGTGAACTCTTTTGTTAAATTCATACTGCTCATCTAAGGGAGGAAACAGTGAAATGACTTCAATATAGGCAACCCTTTACTTATGACCACAATTCAGCCCAAATTTATATTGCTGAGACCTTTGTTAAGTGAATTTTGCCCCATTTTACAACTCCCTATGCCACAATTGTAAAGTGAATGACTGCAGTTGTTAAGTTAGTAACATGGTTGCTAAATGAATCTGGCTTCCCCATTGACTTTGCTTGTCGGAAGGTTGCAAAAGGCATTATTATAAATATGAGTCAGTTGCCAAATAGCTGAATTTTGATCACGTGACCATGGGATGCTACAGCAATTGTAAGTGTGAAAAATGGTCAGACTTTTCTCCTTAGAGCTGCTCGGATCATCCAGAGAGTGGGAGGTGCTTCAGTCTGCGTCGTTGTAGGCTGAGCTTAATTATTGAGGAACGCTCCACCTTCCATCACGTGGCTCCATTACAGCGTTCCCCAGTTTATGCTCAGCCTCGTAAAGGTTAGGCTGTTGTTTTGTATAGCTCCTTGGCCGATTCAGGATCGTTGGAAGGTCTGTTCTAATATTCCTTTCCCTAGCCTCTGCGCAATTAGGTTTTATCGACAGACTCAGGGGAGCACGTTCATCGCCCCCAGGGGGGGAAAAAAGCAGGCGGCTTAGCAGCGCTCTGGCACTAACCCCCCCCAGATTCTCTCTTTCGAGCTCTTATTCCTTCCACGCCGCCCTCGTTAGCGGCTTGAATTTAGTGCTCCAAAGCGCCGCTGGTTTTCCCCCAACCCACGAACGCCGATCGTCCCAGGAAGGGGCGAATTCTTCCTCGCTGCCCCTCTCGGCATTCTAGGCTCGCCGGAGGGGCCCTATTCCACCCTGAGCGGCCCCGACATTCAGACTAGTAGGTGGCCGCCTCTTTGGGCGCTGCCTCGTAGTCGGGTGCCATTTTTATTTTCTCCGGCCTCTTTCTCGGCTGCGAGTGTTTTCTAGCTCACCAAACAGGCCTTACCAGCCCGTTCAGAGCCTCTCTTTGTATTTGGAAACCTTCTAAACTATTGTTGGCAATTCCGCAGCTGTGCTCAGGGCGAAGCAATAGCAGCACCTCCCCCCCTCCCGGTTGTCGTCTGGGAGTTAAAGCTGCTGGAGGCCTTATCTTTCCAACCCGGTGCATTTGGCCTCAGGCGTTCATTTGATTAATTGGATAAATAAGCACCTGGGTTGATACCTTATTGGACCAGGATCCAGATTTAAGCATCAAACTACATATTTTTATAATTAAAAAAAAAAGAGAGAGAGAGAGACAACAAATAAATATGTATACAAGGATATATACATATGTATATATACAAGTAAATAAATGAATTAAATATATATATATTAATAATAATAATAATAATGATGATAATAATATCTATATATACACTTACTATACCATAGTACATCAAATTCCAAAAGGGGGCGCGGGCCAGCTGAAAAGGACACCCGGCCTTTGCTGCAGGCCGAACCCTAGGCGAGCCAACCGCCTCTAGTATCCTCTCATACGATCATTACTTCTTAAAATGGCAGACGATAATTCCTCTAAGGGCCCTTCCTTGAAGGCCAAATCTAAGTCTTACCATTTGCGCAGACAGGCTAAGGAAACTTCCAGACCATACTACCCTGAACACGCCCGATCTCGCCTGATCTCGGAAGCTAAGCAGGGTCAGACCCGGTTAGTACTTGGATGGGAGACCGCCTGCGAATACCGGGTGCTGTAGCGAAGACGCCTTGAGATGTCATAAGACATCAGAGAAGGAACTTGACAGGCTATCCAGGGGGTCTCTCTCGGTGCCTCCAGCCCTTCCACCCTCCAGCCCTTCTATCTCTACTTACCCCCCCCTCCTCCAGATTTCTCTTCCCTCTCCAGGCACAGCTCACCCCAGGGGCATCAGGCCCCCGGATCAATGACCAGACGGACACCCGAAGCCACATTTACTCCTACGGCCGCTGGTCTGTGCCAGGAGGAGCCTGCCACAGTCGGGATTACAGAACAAATCAGGTCATGGATGGAGCTGGCTATCCGCCAGGGGATTGCGGAAGGTCTCCAACAGATGTCCAGACCCGGCTTCTTCCCGATGGCTCCCGATCATGAGTCTCTATCGATCAGGTCCCTGCCTAGATCGGATCCTACCCATGGTCAGGTACCTTCACAGAGGGACAGCCCTCTTCCAAAGGGAACAGGAGGAGGAGGAAGGGGGCCTGGATTAATTCAGGGAGGAGGAAGAATCCGAATTGGGGTCAACACATTACAGTGAACCCCTATCGGAGACAGAGCCCATGGAGGGGGAGATGCCCGAGGATGAGGGCCCCACCCCCGACCAACCCACCTTTGAGGGCTTGTTCAAGCCGCACATATATAAATCGATTTGCCTTAAGGCCAAGACATCTCCGGCCTGTACTCATAGTCTCCCTCTGTCCTCCCTTCCTCGGCGGAGGGCCCAGAGGATTCCATTTTCAAGCAGCCCGTGGTGGAAGCTGATGTCATTCCGGCTCCACCCATTTTCTCTGATCTGGTATCAAAACAGCTGGCTTCCACAGGGGCCCTCCCCGCCCCACCTGGCCAGGACAAGAGGTTTTTTCAACCTCGACTCAGACTTCTCCAACCGACTTAATTCCCTCGAGGTTGACGAGCCCATTGTTGGCTTAGCATCCTTCTCCTCCCCTAGTGATCCTCTGGAGGCTCTGAAACCTGAGGACAAGAGGGCCGAGCTAGTCTTACGCCGGGCTCACCAAGCTGACACTTGGGCCATTAGATCGGCCACGGCCGCCTCCTTTTTCACCAGGTCTTCGATCCGGTGGCTTCGCCAACTAAAACAGCATGTCCCCTCCTCCCATACAAGGGCGCATCAGGACATCGCTGAACTCACGGCCGCGGCAGAATTCTCGGCCGACGCCACCTACCATTCAGTTAAGTTTTCCACTAGAACCATAACCTCTCATGTTACAGAGTTAAATTGGCCACGGCTCCCATCAAGGGAGACAAACCATTCGGCACAGCCCTGGAACCTCTGCTAGTCGAGAGCCGAAGCAAGCAAAAAGTCCTTCCCTCCCCCTTTCAGAGGTCAGAGCCCAGAGCCCCTCAGCCATTTTGGAAAGGGCCCTTTCGACCTTTCTTCCAGTCTCTCTTCCCACCCAGGTACCCGAGACCCCCCTCCTTTCGGCCATCCCAACTGCAGGATCGAGCATCTCGGGCGATAGGAACACAGGGGACGGCTGCTACAAGACACCCTTCAGGGGATCAGGTGGGAGGCCCTTCCGGCGCCCAAAATAGATCCCGTTCCTCCCGCCCCACTGGCGGATGCCTCAGACATTTCACCGACCGATGGGATTCCTCTACTTCCGATGCCCGGGTCCGAGTCACTATCCTGTTTGGACTCGCCCTGGAATTTCAGTGCCCCCCCTGACTTTTTCATGGCATCCCCCCCTCGAGGGATCCCACCAAACGCAGTTTAATGGATTCCGCTATTCATCATCTCCTCAACATACAGGCTATCCAACCCGTCCCATCCTCCCAACGAGGGCGGGGCTGTTACTCCCACCTCTTCATGGTCCCCAAATCCTCAGGTGGATGGGGAGCAATCCTAGACCTAAAATGGCTTAATCGTTACCTGATCCACCGCAGGTTTAAGATCTCTCTTCTATAGATCTTTCAGAAGCGTACCTACACTTCCCAATCCTGTTACAATCACCGCCACTTCCAATATGTGGCCCTCCCCTTTGGGTTGGCATCTGCCCCTAGAACCTTTACTAAGGCCCTCGCGGCCCTAGCGGCTCACCTCAGGAACCTCCCCGTGCGTCTCCACTGCTACCTGGATGACTTCCTCATCCTGTCCCACTCCAGACGCCAAGCAGAGAGGGACACCAGAGCTACTCTCTCTGCCCTCCAAGACCATGGGTTCCTCGTAAACTGGCAAAAGAGCCAACTGGTGCCATCTAACCGGATAACCTACTTGGGGTCCATAATTGTTACGGTTAAAGGAAAGGTCTTTCTTTCCTCAGAAAGACTCCTTAGCATCCAGGAATCTGTCAAACATATCCGGCGATCAAAAAAAGGTAACACTATTAGACTTGCCCATCTGGGTAAGATGGTCTCATGCATTTCCATTGTTCCCTGGGCCCGTTTACGCACCAGATCCCTACAGTGGTTCCTGCTCCCATTTCAAAGAGCCGGCAGAAGCCATTCAAAATCCACGGTCCAGGTACCTCCAAGGGTCCTCATGTCTCCTCTCTGGTGGACCAACCCCATCATCAACGAGGGTCATTACTTCTAGGAGCCCCAACGGCTCACCCTCACCACAGACGCCAGCCTGTCCAGATGGGGCGCTCACATCCACTCGCCCACGGCTCAGGGCAGATGGTCGGAGACAGACCGGGCATGCAGTATAGACTAGTTGGAACTTCACGCCATTCATCTGGCCCTTCGCAGCTTCCTCCCTCAGGTACGCGGGCATCATGTCCCTACCCTCACGGGCAACGTCACCGCCAAGGCTCACGTCAACAGACAGGGGACCACACAGTCCATACGGTTGATGAGAGAAGCCGAGCGCCCCTGCTGCTGGGCGGAGCGCAATCTCCTCTCCCTCAAAGCAGAGCACATTTCTGTTCAAGGAGGCGACCACGACCTCCGGCCTACCGATAGGGGACCCCTTTGCATCCCCTCTCAACACACGACTCCCAAGATTTTTCGAGGCACCCCTCCCACGGGGCCGAGAATTACAGCGCCCTACGTTACCCCTGGCCCCCAGGGCTTCTATACGCATTCCCTCCACTAGCCCTAGTTCCCAGAGTCATTCTAAGACTGATCCACGAAAAAGCGGAACTGCTTCTGGTGGCCCCCTTCTGGCCCAGGCGCCCATGATTGCGGTCCTCCACAACCTATCGGTAGCCCCTCCCTGGAAAATCCCTCCGAACGGGATCTCCCCTCCTCAAGGGCCCCTTCTACATCCGGATCCTCAATGGCTCCAGTTAGCCGTCTGCAGGTTGAGCGGAATCGCCTAGGAAACGAGAAGTTCTCTGACCAGGTTATTGATACCATCTTAGCCGCCAGACAGCCAGACAGCCCTCAATCTACGATGCCACTCGGAATAGTTTCTGCAAGTGGTGTCATAAGTCCCAGGTCAGCCCATTTTCGCCCTCCATCGCTCGGTTTTGGAGTTCCTCCAAGAGGGCCTGAAGAAAGGGGTTTCCCCCAACACCTTGGGACGCCAGGTCACAGCCCTCACAACTGTTATCACTTGCGACAACATTGGTTACCCTACCCACCACCCTCGCATTAGGGCATTCCTCAGAGGGGCCACTAATTTGTGTCCCCCAACCGTTCACCAATATCTCACCTGGGGTCTTAATGGGGTCCTCGTGTCCCTCACTAAACACCCCTTTGAACCTCTCAAGGAATCCACCCTCCAGTTTTTTACTTCCAAAGTTGTGTTCCTGGTGGCCATGTCATCGGCCGTTGAATCTCGGAGATCGCAGCCTTATCAGTGAGAAAGGACCTCTGTATCTTCCACGCCGACCGGGTGATTCTCCGGCCCGGTCCTACCTTCTTGCCCAAGGTCAACTTAGCCTTCCTCAGGGCATAGGATCTCACTCTCCCAAATCTTTGTTCCAAACCCTCGCGAGAGAGGCAGTCCCTTTGGCATCCCCTGGATGTGAGACGTGCCCTCCACCTCTATATTAAGCACACCCAGCCCTTAGGAGGTCCGAATCCCCAGTCCTTTCCTTTCAACCCAAGCCATTGGGCCACAAAGTATCCCCTTCAACCATCGGCCGCTGGTTCAGAGTTACTATCTCTAGATCTTACTTGTCACAGACTCTGCCAGGACCCAGCGGAATAACAGCACATCCCACCAAAAGTGAGGCCACCTCAGCAGCTTGGGCCACCCTGGCCCCAATCACTGGCATTTGCCAGGCTGCCACCTGGGCCTACCCGTCTCCCTTCATGAGGCCTTACAAGATCGACATATTTGCCGCAGCGGAGGCCTCGTTTGGCAGACGAGTCCTACAGCGGGTCCTCAGGACCCGGAGAGGCTCCCGAACCAGAAGGAGTCCCTCCCGTAGGACAGCCAAGCTTTGGTATGTCCCACTCTCTGCATGATCCGAGCAGCTCTAAGGAGAATGGGCGCTGGTTCTTACCTGACATGCCATTTCTCTTCGAGCTGCGAGGATCATCCAGCCCCACCCTGATCTTTCACCGTCTGGTGGGGTCTTGTTTCGGCCAATGAACCTTAAGTCTAGTAAGATGAGAGTACGAATTTCTCTTTCCTCTCGCCTTCGCATAAACTGGGGAACGCTGTAATGGAGCCACGTGATGGAAGGTGGAGCGTTCCTCAGTAATTAAGCTCAGCCTACAACGACGCAGACTGAAGCACCTCCCACTCTCTGGATGATCCTCGCAGCTCGAAGAGAAATGGCGTGTCAGGTAAGAACCAATGCCCATTTTCAGTGCCATTGTAACTTTGAACGGTCAATAAATGAAATGTTGTAAGTCAAGAACTATCTGTAAACCTGAAAACCTAAGTCTCCATCTTCCTGTGTTTGCAAGTATTTTTTTAAAAAATAGCAATAAAGACATTTTTAGAGTCTCTGAAAAGTTAAAAAAATACTGTATTTCTTTGCTGCAACTCTTTTCTATTGTAGGGTGGATATTTAAAATTGCTGTTTGGAAATGAAACATTTGATTTTTCATCATGTAATTTCTTTTATTATCTATAAAATACCAAGTCTTCTTCAATTCAAGTCATTGGACTTCATAGAAAAGTTTATGAGGTTTTTTTCATAATAGCATGGAAGTGGTTTCCCACTTCTTTTTTCCAGATTTTTTTTCAAGTTGCACTTCCAGATAGTATACTGTCCAAGTACTCATCAAATACGATTCAATTTAGCTTCTAAGATTAACCAAAATCAGCCATATCCTGCCAATTGCTGGATTTAATGACTGAAGGCTGCACATAAAAAGGAAATCCATTTATAAACATTTTGTGTGTGTTTGAGTTATAATTGCTCTTTGCTAGAAATAATTATATCTCCAATAAAATATGAATGATTAATATGAATTTTTAACAGTGAGCAAGAAGACAGAAGGCTGAAGCTGCTGACTTGGTTGCCTTGGCTGCTGCTCTTGGGTGTTTTGTTGAGTACCGTTCTAATAAGGCTTCAGATCTACTTCTGGGGTGGGCTTCTACCGGTTCGACCCAGTTCAGCTGAACTGGTAGCTCTGAAGATCATCTGGGAGCGAACCAGTTCGCTCTGACAATCAGCTGCTGGGCCCACCTGCCTGACCCAGCTCCATACTGACCTTTATTTCCTTCTTTTGATGCTCAGCTGCATCACGCAGCACAGCAGATTGCCATGCATCAGCTGCTGAAGAGACAAGGGCAGTTCAGGAAAAGGTCAGTAGGGATGCCTATTCACGCGCGCAAAGCACGCCCACCAAGCCACGCCCACCGAACCGGTGGTAAACCAAGTTGAATCTCATCTCTGATCTACTTGATCCCATACCATCTGCATCCTGATTTGAGCTGCTATCCAATCTAGGGAAATGAAAACATCCTCCTCTGAATATCCCCAGTGTTAATCATTGATTTAAAATATAGCAACTTCTAGGAAAATGTTTTTAGGGAAGATTCTTTAAATGACAACACTTTCACAGAAAATTCACAGAGAAAAGTAATTCTGAAACTTTTAATACACTGCAAATGTTGAAGAAAGAGCAGTATATTCTTCGAAATCCCATATTGTAACTTCAGCATTTTTTGTTCTGGAGATAAATTGATTTCTTTTCATCCTTGTGTATAGTGTGATGGCTTAGAGATCCGGATCCTTACTTGGAAGTACGATGCAATCTTGTTTTCTGAGTTTCATCTTTGTTTGAATGCAATTTTAAAGTTTGCTTTATTTCCTTTTATGCAAGCTGTCTTGTTAGAAAGTGTTCTGTAGACTTCATAGAGCTGAGGTATTGAATGCCCTCAATGGCTCCTTTGAATGTGCTTTAAAGTGCATAATTAGGGTACTTGAGCATAAAACTACAATTATACACTTGTGTGTTAATTTTTTACATGCTTGTAAGTGAGTTCAACACTATCTGTAATTGAGAATGAACTCTTTTATTGTGTGTGTAACTGCACATACCAACTGCTTAACCAATTAGTGAATTAAAAGAACACCCATTAAAAAGATGGATAACATTTTTATGTGTAGGATGGAGAAGATGCCAGATACTTTTGGATACATGGAAATCCTGATACCTTTAGAATATTGCTAATACACACAGGCACAGATACACTCAAAGACACATGATTTTTTTTTACATTTTGAGCATCAAGCTTTAAATGCTTTTTTAAAATACTGTACTTGTTTATTTGAGAAGTAAGGTCTATTAAGCTCAGTGAAATTTAACTTCTTAGAAAATCAAAACAAAAATGTAAAGCAAGCTAGTTAATTTTAAACCAATTATATCAAGATGTCAGTTTCAGATGTCAGTTGCCATCTCTTTGTTTTCCAGAATAGTGAAAATGCCCCTGTCTGAAGGTTTCAGTGCTTTATTTCATAAGAGATTTGTCATGAAAATTTAGCAATTTTGGGTCTCACAGATATTATCTTGGAGCAACCTGAAACAGGTACTATAT
Organism: Notechis scutatus; assembly: GCF_049901735.1. NCBI lineage: Eukaryota > Metazoa > Chordata > Lepidosauria > Squamata > Elapidae > Notechis > Notechis scutatus. The sequence continues at coordinate 82,953,343 of NC_142009.1, read as the reverse complement.
CAGCAAAGCCTTGAGGTATATTATCTCCTTTAAAAAAAAAATAAGTTTCATTCATGAAATGGCAGTATGGTCAGATATCCTTATTTGTGAATGCATGGCAGAACAAATATTATTGTTCATTCAGTCAGAAAAAGAAATAGTTTGTAATGACATTCAGTATTTGTCACAGGCAGTTTTTATCAGTTCGTGACAATGTAGTTGTGTTTTCATGGAGAAAGAAATTACATTTTTGTAGAAATGATTGACTCTTTTCTTGTAGTAAATTTATTTATTTGACTCTCACCATGAAAACTAGCAAATTTGTTTATAAACTCAGTGTATCGAAAATATGTTGACATGAGAAATAAAATACTTTTTCATACTACAGTTACATTGAACAATTACACTGGAGTATATTGTATGGACTTTATGGCTAAATCATCTGCAATATTGAATTTTAGCAGTATTGTGTGTGTATATATGTGTGTGTGTGTGTGTGTGTGTGTGTGTGTATGGATATGTATGTATAAACACATACATTTAATATTAACTTTCTATAATGAGTATGAAAATAAATAATCACATATTGCAAAGGTTAACTAATAGTGAACTGAAATGATGAAGTTTTGCTCTGTATATAATTCCTCCAGGGTTATTTGTTTTTAGGCATTATTTCAAGAGAAGGCATTATAGCAATCTGTCACATACAAAACCATTAGTTGGTAGTTTGGCCTGGGGAAAGTTAAAAGTTAAATATATGGAAGGTTAACTATTATGTATTTCAAAGAAATTAATGTGCATGGGGAATTGTTTATCTTTATATCTAAGATGAAATTTGCCTTTTCATCTATATATAGAGTTTGAGTTTGGATTTGAGTTTGAGTTGCCATTTTCTCTAAATTATCCATCATAATAAAAAGATCTTCTCCATTTGACGGTTCAGAGCTTATTAATCTGCATCTGAAATGGGGATATTTGCCCCAATAAGCATCACTTTAGATTGATCAATATTTAAACTTATATGCCATATCATGGATGTTCATAGTGCAAGTGTTTATCACCCCTGCCTTTCCTTTGGTTTCTCGAGTTCTGAGCCCCATTTGACCTCTGACCCCAGTCTAATAATGTAGACTGTAGTGTGAACTCTTGTTGGGAATTAGTGGAAGAATATATGTGAATATTCCTATCACACCTGGAGCAGCTGATCCTGGACCAAATAACTAAGATCCAGGAATTATAAATGCTGGAATTATAAATATGAAAGGATAGAGCTAAGGTTACAGTGATTGCTTCCAGTGAAGGAATCTTCCCTGCTACTTGGTCATTTATAGACCAAGTGGCCTAGCTAAAACCATTTGCACTTTTATTTCTCAAGGAGCTGAGCAGAGCATTTCTGCTCTACCTTCTGGAGCTCTTGGTGCATTCCTGAACAGGATGGTTGTTCTGAATTGGTATTTTTGATTCAGCTGTATTTTCTCCTGATGACTGCTGGCACAGTCTGTTTCAGATTGTTAATTGTTTCCCAAATCCTGAAGGTGCCATTCTGTTGGTGTCTCTCAATCCTTCAAATAGGGGGGAAATGATACCCTAGATCAGAGTCCCCCAAAATAGCCATTGTTGATGGGTTGATGGGCTATTCATTATTATGATTGATCACATAGTCAGATGTTTAGACTGGATTTGGACCTGTGATAGGTAGGTGTTGTTTGATGATGTTAAATCATCACAGGATATAAGCTGTTCCAAGTAAAACTGCCTTTGGCAATTGACTGAGGTGATTTTGTTAATGCCAATTCAAGTGGTGCTCAGAAGTTTTGGGACTGCACCTAAGACACCTATCACTATTGGTACTATCTTTGCTTTCTTTTACCGCTATCATTCTACTTCTATTTACAGGTCTTAGTATTTTGTGACTTTCTTCAGTTCTTTCCCTTCTGTTCTGCTCTTTTCAAGTATTTCTACATCCACTACTCAAACTTTTTGTAAAATCTTTTTTATCGACAGTTGTTAAGTCTGGCAGTTTCTTGTCTGTTTGAACTCCTAAAATCCCAGAGCACTTTAACTTCTCCATTTTTTATCCCTTTGTCTACTTTATGGTCCCACTAGTTTTTGTTTACAAGCAAATGGTATTTCTTGGAAATAATGTATCATTGTTGCTATTTTGTCATGCTGTGGTTTGTAGTCCGTCTGTGAGATCTTCTTGCAATTAGATATAGTCCACTGTTTCTTTAGTTTCTTTGCAGAAGTGATATTGATTATCTATTGCTGTCTTCTTAATTTTGGTTTTTGTATGCATTAGTCCTTAAGACTAATAAATACATTTTTATTTGAATGTTACTTTGTTTGAGTATTGCTTATTTGAAATATTTTGTCCTATGCTGCAAAAGGCTATGGACCCTCACTCAAAACCATCTTCTCTTTGTTCCATTTTGAAATGCCTCCATAAACTTTATTATATGCAACAGGAGGTTTGCACCTTTCCCCCCCAACATTGCAACTATTGTGGCCAGTGACTAGTCACAGACCTGAAACAACAAAAGAGTACTACAGGTAGTCCTCGACTTAGAAACTGGTCAATTAACGGCTGTTTGCTGTTAGTCGTCATGATGGCTATGGATGAGTGCTTTTTACAGCTCTTCCAGGTATTGTAAAATGTCCTCTTGCTCTTCCCCTGGTCACATGACTGCAGTTCATTTTAACATATTTTGCAACTCTTTTGGAAATCATCTGATTAAGGATATCATCTGATAACATAAAGCAATTGAAATCATCATTTTAACAGGTTGAACTTATGCAAATACACCAAGTTATGAGAGTATGATGCAAGTTGTTACAGAAAGATCAAAGGGCTAGAATCTCAGGTTCTTCCGTATCACAAGGGTTTGCTGTGTGAAAGTGTATTGTTATACCTTCCCTCCAGTGTGGAAGCCTTCAAGTTGACCTGCAGTGTGTTGGACAGATAATGCTAAATAAGTAATGTGCTGGTATGAAGAATTTTCTGTTTCTATCCGGTCAATACCTAGATCTCCCTGGAGAGCTATGTTTAATACTGCTGCAAATTAAAAATCTACCTTTTAACAGGCCCAGGGCTAACAGAGGTTGACATAAGAATCTGTACTGATATAATCACTCCAGGTTTTGGTTTTCCAAGGTTGAGGAAAAGTGATCAGTAAGGGTCATGATTTCCAACTATCACGGATGTTGAAGCTGAGAACACTGTAAGTGCATTGCTGTATTTGAAACATAGAAACATACCTAAAGGATATTTCTCATATTCCTTCAGTTCCTGTGCAATAAAATAAAAATAAAAACCTCTTTACCAGACTTGCTTGTAAATAGCAACACTTTCTGTAGAGATTGTCATTTCTTTATCTGCTGCCTAGATGTACAAAAGACGATTGTAACATTCAGTAATGTGATGGTTTAGATTATGAAATAAGAGATTAATGTTGCAAGGAATGGTCCAGTAGAACATTGGCAAATTAAGTTGTAGGAGTATGCCTTGATGTCCAAAGTAATTTTATAGTTCTAAGCCTGAGTTTTGACACAGAATTTAACTCAATTGTGAAAACATTTTTGGAATATAATTCTATGTATGGTCTCCTGCCACAGATAAATGTGGGTTTCTTGCAAAGGTGGTATTCAGCAGGTTCTGACCAGTTCTGGAGAACCGGTTGCGGAAATTTTGAATAGTTCGGAAAACCAGGAAATACCACCTCTGACTGGAGATTTTACAGTATCCTTCCCCTGCTACGCCCACCAAGCCATGTCCACAGAACTGGAAGCAAAAAAATTTGAATCCCACCACTGGTTTCTTGTAACGTACAATGTCACTTTGTGATAGATATTTATGTGTTATATGTTAAGTTTTAACAGAGATTTAAGGTTTTTAAAATGAGGATATTTTAAAAGGATAAAAATACTGATTTTTTAAAAACTTTATGATAGGTATTCATTGTGAATTTTTCTTTTTGCCTTGTCTTTTTTCTTTCTCCTCCATGCTGCATTGAGAGCCCAGGATGGGTTGACTCCTTCCTATGACGTCATTTAGCTGAGTCTGTACTAAGATATAAAAGCCAGCCCCCGGGAGAGAGCCCAGCTTTTGACTCAGCTCCTTTCAGTCAGTAGCTGTGTCTCTGAAAGCGTTCTGTTAAATAGCACTCACCAGCGATCTTCAGTACTTTTTCCTTGCTTCAAGCAACTCCCAGGGATCTGGGCAGATGCTCTTCCAGGAGAGCAGGGCTCTCTCTCCTGCAACGTTGGGAGCAGCGTTACCAGAGCTCTGTGCAGGCAACATCTCTAGACCTCCCCCATGCCTGCAGTTTTGAGCGATCATAAAAACAATCGGCAAACCGATAAGAGTGCAAGCCAGCTGATCATGTGACTGGTGGCTCCGTTTTTCCCTTGCTGACTTCGCTCAGGGCTCTGTATAGCCTAAGGAGCGATTCTTCGATCTTGGAGCCCGTTTCCTGTAGTCAGCGGCCATCTTGGATTCAAGCCTTCCACCATGAGTTGAGCAGCCATTTTTTAAGCCTGGGGGCCATTTATACCCTAAGGGGCTTAATATAAAAATTTCTAAACCACTTCTTTCCAACACAGGAGCCTTTATTCTACAAATGGAGCACGATAAGGCTCAGGCAGAGCTTTCCCCCCCAGTGGAACAGTCTTTTAAGCCCAATAAGAGAAAAAGACATAGGCAACGCACCCAATCAGTCCAGAGGGAGGTGGCTGCTAAAATCAAAGCTAAGACTCTAGCCCCTAAGAAGGCAACTCAGGCTGAGTTGAGGGCAGAAAAGCAGAGATATGCAGCCCAAGAGAGGCAGTTCAACAGAACTATTCAACAGAAGGGAGTGCAACAGCATATTTCAGGTGATATTCATGGGCCACAGCCAAGCCCTCCCAGAGGAGGAGAAGTTATCTATGAGCCTTTCCATCCTCCATCCTGGTCTCCTGAGGCTCTTGCTGTACAGTCAGATCCTCAGGATTTAAGCAGATCTGGGCCTTATTTCCAACAGGCTTCTGTGCCCTATGCTCCTCCCCCTCCCTCCAGGCCTCGAACCTCTCCTCAATCTAGGCCTGAAGCTACCTTCACTCCCATAGCAGTGGGCCTTCGGCCTTCTTCCTCTACCTTTGAGCATAGACCAGGGGATATCCAAGATGTTGTCTCATTGGCCATTAGGCAGGGATTGGCTGAAGGCTTCAAGCAAATTCTTCGACCTCTGGAAAGGGTTCAGGCCCTACTCCCTTCTCAATCTATAAGTTCCTTGCCTCATCACCCTGATTTACACAGGCCCCAGGGCCTCAGGGTCCATTCTTCTCTACCAGAATGGGAGGAGGTTGATGAGGAAGGAAGGGCGTCACCATCTGAACACAGTTACTCCTCTCGTTCAGAGTGTGAAGAGGGCGAGATTTTTGACCAAAATCTTTCAGAGGAAGAGGATTCTCACCCAGAGCAGACATCCTCTGCATTGGTCTTCAAACCTACTCTCTTCCGGCCATTACTCAGCAAGGCCTTGGTCACTGCCAAGCTGTCGCCAGAGGAAGTGACTCCTGAGCCACAAGGAAACTCCTCTAGCCAAGGGGACTCACTCTTCTCCAAGCCTGTAGTCCATGCAGAGGTTTTGCCTTCTCCCATTTTGTTCCTGGACATGGTCAAGGAACAGTGCACTTCCCCTTCGGCAGTTCCTCACCCATCTTCTCTGGATAAGTGTTTCTACAATGTTAGCGCAGCTCTGGACAATGCCCTGGCAGTGCCTTCTGTTGACATTCCGGTTCTGGCCTTGTTCTCATCTTCTGGCACTCCCACGGAGCCAGAAGATATCCTGAAACCAGATGATAAACGTTCCTAACAGACCCTCAAGCGCAATCACCAGGCCACTGCATGGGCTGTTTGGGCTTCAACGGCAGCATCCTTTTTCACAAGGGCATCCATACGGTGGCTGCGCCAACTCCAGAATAGATTGCCTGCTTCTGACCTTCAGCCTCACCAAGACCTTAATAAGATTATCACAGTGGCGGAATTCACTACGGATGCCACTCTCAATTCCGCCAAATTTGCATCCAAGGCCATGGCATCTTCAGTAGCAGCAAAAAGACTTTTATGGCTCCAAAATTGGCAGACAGAGTCACGCCGAAAATGGAAGCTGGCTTCAGTTCCATTCGCAGGCGATAAACTTTTTGATGATGCTCTGGAACCTTATCTCATCGAAACCAGAGATAAACATAAAATTCTCTCTTCCTCTGGAAAGAAAGATGACTATCGCCCTGCTCCTTATCGCTCTCCTGCCTTTCGAGCAGAGACTTCATCTTGTTTGCCCCTCTCTCAGAGGCCATTCTCCCAACGCCAAGACCAACGTGCGGAAGCATCTGGCAGGCAACAACCTTCTATTGGTAAACGGCCCTTTCGGGGGAGAGGGGGTCGTTCCTTCCATCGCTCTCCACCCATTGGAGGTTGCCTAGCCTTCTTTGCCTCCAAATGGGAGGAGTCAACGACAGATGCCTGGGTGCTCAGTACTATTAGGTCATGGTTACAATTGGACTTCCTAACGCCACCCCCAGAAAAAAATTTGATCTGTCCTGTCTCTCAGGACATTTCAAGGCAAGCCCTCATGAATCAGGCTATTCAGTACCTTCTTGAAATCAGGCTATTCAACCTGTTCCCCCGTCTCAATGGGGACGTGGGCTTTAATCTCGCCTTTTCATCGTTCCCAAAGCCTCGGGGGTGGCAAACCATCCTTGATCTAAAATTTCTCAACCAATTCGTAAAATAAAGGCGATTTAAAATGCAGACTCTGCATTCTATTTTAGAGAGCGTTCAGGAGGGCGACCTCCTCTTTTCCATTCATCTCATGGAGGCTTACCTCCACATCCCAATTTGGCCTCATCATTGCCAGTTTCTCCGTTTCTGTTATCAGAATACCTATTACCAGTATCGGGGACTTGCCTTCGGCCTCTCATCGGCTCCAAGGGTCTTCACAAAGGTTCTGGCAGCATTGATGGCATCTCTGCATTCTGTTCCAGTGAGGATCCAATGCTACTTGGCCGACATTTTGATTCTGTCCTCTTCCATCCATGGGGCCCATCGGGATCTGCAAATTACCCTGTCATATCTCCAGAGGCACGGATTTTCCATTAACACCAAAAAGAGCCAGTTCCTGTATGTTATCTCAGTGCTGCGCTATGCTCTCATAATTGTTTCCTACAAGCTGCTAATCTTGTATTGCACTATCCCCCGGTTGGAGGATAGTACAGCAAATTCTTCAGAACAGAAGTAATGGTAAGAGCTTTGCTTTAACACACTGTACTGTGGAACAGGGCAAGAATTCCCTTACGTGTGAAGTCACACATTTAAATACTAAAAGGCAAATCACTACTTTTATTGTCATGTTGTGGAAATGAAAAAATAAAGTATCCCCCCAGAGTTAATAAAAGCTGGTTGTTGAAAAGATTTTGGACAAATGAAGAAATTAAACTCTCAAAAGAGAGTTTATTTTATTTATTTATTTGATTTGTCAATCGCTTACAAGATGATAGGTATAAGTATAAACATAGTTATGAATACATGAAATGGATACATATAAGAAAAATAAAAAGAAAGAATAGGACAGGGATGGTAGGCACGCTGGTGCACTTATGCATACCCCCTACAGACCTCTTAGGAAAGGGGTGAGGTCAATCGTAGACAGTTTCAGGTTAAAGTTTTTGGGGTTTGGGGAAGTTCATACAAGAGGTTATAGTACAGAAATCCAAGTAGTTTTTTGTTTGAATGGGAGTGTGTGCTATTAGTCTCGTGTTAGTCTCATCCATTACCAGTATAATCATTCCTACTTGATGTTCGAGGATACATAGCAGTATAGGAGGGAGGATTTTCAGTGAGGAAGTGTTTAGATTTTATTTATTTTAGTGCTGTATACTTCAGGAGCCATGCATTTCTGCACTGCCAAATAATGCAATCTTGGAAGAAAAAACAAGTGAGATTAATGGGATGGGGAGGTAATTTAATTTGTTGAAGCATTAGTTATATAAGGAAGAACCATGTGTGCACCTCAGTGATGGCACAGACTATTAAATGGCTGTTAATGAGAAGCAGGCAACACTTATTACAGTACTTGTTGCTGTAGTAAAATTGGTATTTTATTCATCCACATTATAATGAGTTGTTAGAAAAGCTGAATTTCCCCCTAGTCAAAGCTATGTTGGCCAGAAGCATATGGTCTATTAGTATGTTCCTGGTAAAGAAGGAAGTTGAAAACAGATTGGAGAAGCACTGAAAGATATGGTGGAATTGATATAAAGGTACAAGAAATCTAAAGTGCATTATTGAAAGGAGCTTAATCGGAAAAAAGTCAGTTTGCTTCAGCTAGGCTTCTTAAATAGCTTTACTAATAAATAGACACTGGGAAAAATATTTATGGAAGAGATTATTATTGTTTCATTTGTAATAATAATAGGCACGATACAATAGTATCATTTTATTTATTTATTTATTTGATTTGATTTGATTTGTCAATCGCTTACAAGATAATAGGTATAAGTATATACATAGTTATGAATACTGAAATGGGTACATATAAGAAAAATAAAAGAAACAATAGGACAGGGATGGTAGGCACGTTGGTGCGCTTATGCACGCCCCCTACAGACCTCCTAGGAAAGGGGTGAGGTCAATAGTAGACAGTCTAAGGTTAAAGTTTTGGGGGTTTGGGGAAGAAACTACAGAGGATTCCAGACATTGACCACTCTGTTGCTGAAGTCGTATTCCCTGCAATCAAGTTTGGTGCAGTTAACCTTGAGTTTGTATCTATTGTGTGCTCTTGTGTTGTTATGGTTGAAGCTGAAGTATTCATTGACAGGTAGGACATTGCAGTGTATGATTTTATATACCATACTTAGATTAGACCGAAGACGGCGTAATTCAAGGTTTTCTAGGTCTAGAATTTCAAGTCTGGTGGCATAAGGTATTCTGCAATGAGTAGAGGAGTGGAGAACTCTTCTTGTGAAATATTTCTGGACTTTTTCAACTGTGCTAATATCAGATACATAATGTGGGTTCCAGACTGATGAGCTGTATTCAAGTATTGGTCTAGCAAATGTTTTGTATGCTCTAGTTAGTAGTGTGATATTACCAGAGAAAAAGCTACGTAGGATTAGGTTAACAACTCTTAATGCCTTTTTGGCTATGTAGTTGCAGTGGGCTCTAGCACTTAGGTCATTTGAGATGAGTACTCCAAGATCCTTGACAGAGCTTGGATCATCAACAAGATCTTGACTATTCAGCTTGTATTTTATTTTCTGATTATTATTATTTTTTGCCAATATGTAAGACAGAGCATTTATTTGTTGAGATTTGAAGTTGCCATTTGTTTGACCATTCTGATACATAGTCAAGATCTTTTTGAAGGGTAGCAGTATTGTCTGTGGTATTGAACAGCTTTACATCATCAGCGAAAAGAACACAGTTGCTCTTAATATGATCACAGAGGTCATTTATGTAGAGTATGAAGAGAGTTGGAACACTGCCTTGGGGGACACCACTATTGACAGGTACAGAATTTGATAGGACACTGCCAATTTTGACCATTTGTTGTCTGTTTGACAGGAATGCTTCTATCCAGTTATGGAGTTGTCCAGAGATACCATAAGATTTTAGTTTTAGGAGTAGTTTGTCGTGTACCACTGAATCAAAGGCTTTACAGAAGTCTATGTAGATTGCGTCTATTGCTTTGCCCTGATGGAGTTGTGTAGTCCATATGTTTTTGCAGTATAAGAGTTGCAGATTACAGGATCATGCCCATTATAGAATAGAATATAATTATTTATTGGCCAAGTGTGATTGGACACACAAGGAATTTGTCTATGGTACATATGCTCTCAGTGTACATAAAAAGAAAAGATACATTTGTCAAGAATCATAAGGTACAACACTTAATGATAGTCATAGGGTACAAATAAGCAATAAAATCATATTAGGAAACAGTCAGTATAGATCGTAAGGATACAAGCAACACATTTACAGTCATACAGTCATAAGTGGGGCGAGATGGGTGATAGGATAGTTCAGGGGTCGCCAACCTTTTGGACCTCAGGGACCACTAAACTCATAATTTTAAATACCAGGGACCACTAATCAGTTCTGTGGGCATGGCCTAATTTTTGGGTGTGGTTTGGGCATGTGACTGGCTGGGCATGGCTTGTATGTAAATATTATAAATATTTATATAAATATTGAATTTTTTATTTTAAAAAGAGCAGTTTTTACCCAAAATCAGGCAAAGCAGGCAGGCAGATTGAGTTGCTCACAGAATCATTCAGTGATCTATCAGCTACCTGAGTCACATAAAATTTACTTGCCGTGAGTCTGCACTGAATAATAGAACCTTCAGTCCCAAGGGAGGTTCGGCTGTGCTTAAAAGCAGAGCCGAAGATCTAAAGACTAGCTAGAAAGCAAGAAATCCAATCATTTCCTGCTTCCTAGCTAATCTAAATCTCCCAGCACAGCAGAACAGATGATGGTCAGAAAAAGGAAAAATAGCAATTTAGCAGGCAAGTTTGTTGGGTAAGGAGTGAGTGGGTGGGGAGGGTTCCTGCGGGCCATGTGGGTGGTGCAGCCTTGTGTTTCTGCGCAGCCTGGATAAATTGCTTTGGGGGGCTGCTCTGGGGGTGAGATTTCTCTGTGGCCCACCAAAATTTTCTCGTGGCCCACCTGTTAACAACTCTTAATGCCTTTTTGGCTATGTAGTTACAGTGGGCTCTAGCACGTAGATCATTAGAGATGAGCATTCCAAGGTCCTTTACAGAGCTTGGATCATCAACAAGATCTTGACTATTCAGCTTGTATTTTATTTTCTGATTATTATTTTTTGCCAATATGTAAGACAGAGCATTTATTTGTTGAGATTTTGATAGGACCATTTTGACCATTTGTTGTCTGTTTGACAGGAATGCTTCTATCCAGTTATGCAGGTGTCCAGAGATACCATAATATTTTAGTTTTAGGAGTAGTTTGTCATGTACCACTGAATCAAAGGCTTTACAGAAGTGTATGTAGATTGCGTCTATTGCTTTGCCCTGATGGAGTTGTGTAGTCCATATGTTTTTTCAGTGTAAGAGTTGCAGATTACATGATAGATTACATGATTGTGCAGGATTTGCTTAATTAGACAACCATTGTAAATTGATGTAATCATGTGACATCGTGCTTGATGACTGCATTGCTTAGCAGCGGAGTTATCAATCCCAATTGCCATTGTTAAACAAGGACTACCTGTTCCAGCATTCTGGACACAAATCAGTGGGTTGAGCAAGATCTTGAGCAACCTGGCCAGTAGGTTAAAATCTGCTACACTGGCATCTGCTGATCTCAATCCAAGCTCCCTGCAATGGAACAAAAATAAATGTGTAATAATCTTGCTTTTCAAAATTATTTGTCTGTATTTTTCTGCAAGTTGCTAAGTAATGCTTTAGTATGCAATCATCCAATTTCTAAATCTTGTGAAAACGTGTAGCATGCCGAGGTATGCCTAGTTACAGAACCAGTTTGTTGTGGAGAAAGTAGGAGGAAGAGGGAGCTTAGGTATCTTTACTGCCTTGAACTGATCAAAAATAAAAGCAGTTTAAAAATCAAATAAACAAATACACCTATATTTAATTATGGAAAAGTGAGATAAATTCTTTTTTGATATACTAACAATTTAATCAAGTATTTAATAGTTGCAATAGGTTTTAAGGGTTTAATACTATCAGTGGATGGCAATTTTGTTCACAGAGTTAATTTTTGGATTCAATGCTTGAAAAGTATTTTAATGTCAAGGTAAGGGAATAGGGAATATGAATATTCACATATCCACTGCCAAAAACTACCTAAGAAGTGGAGAGATGCTTCAGGCAAGATGCATGAACTTGTTGAAGTAATTTGCTGTTTGATATTGAAAATAAAAGAGAACAAATTTGAATTTGGATATGTTAGCCCTGATACAATTTTGCATATTACTTTTCACAAAACCTACTCCATTTTACAAAAAACCCTAGACCACTTTCACTGTAAAAGAGGTGGAGAAACGCTTCTTTCAAGTTCTTTTATGTCATTACTAGATCATTATTTGATCTTTGTGCTTTCTGTACCACACACACATGAGGTCATCATTCATAGTATTCTATTCCGGAACTTCCATAGGATAAAGTCCCATTTCCAATTTACCATGCATGTCAAAAGACATTCTTTGGCGCTTACATCAATTTATTTTCAACTGTCATAGCTATACCAGCAGAAGAAATCCTCATTGAGAAAAATTATTATCAGATTGCTGGATTTCATTTTTTTCCTCTTCTCCATTTCTTTTATCTCCATGATTACCATCATCACGATGGTCTGGACTATTGGCAGATGTAGCACCATCAACAAGTTTTGTCTGGAGGGCATCTTAAGAGCTTGAAAATATTTTCCTTAAATGCATTCAGTGCAGCAGCAAATTCCACATCCCCAGACAGAAGCTCGCTACATTGTAGTATTTACGGAAAGGCCAGTTAGTCTACTTTGTCACTATAGATTTGTACTATAGCTTTAAACAAGGCCTCTGATTGCTTCAGTGCTATTGAGGAAATCTGGGCTCAGTATGTTAAATAATGTTGATTTTGTGGTTGGGAAACAGCCCTTGAAACCTGCAAATACAGCGAAGCTCCTTCTATTCAGTTGAAGGACTGGCAACTTGTTGATTTTATTGACTAAATATTATGACTTTTCTTATAATACTGTATTACCTGATTATAAAATTATGAAGTGTAAACTTTGAATATGTCCCAGTTGGTCAGTGGTGGGATTCAAGTTTCTTCCACCTTTCACTTTCTTAAATTTCATTACCAACAAATTTTTACTACTGGTTCTGTGGCCGTGGCTTGGTGGGCATGGAAGGGGAAGAATACTGTAAAATCTCCAGTCAGAGGTGGTATTTGCCAGTTTTCTGAACTACTCAACATTTTTGCTACTGGTTCTCCAGAACTGGTCAGAACCTGCTGAATACCACCTCCGCAGTTGGTCTATGTCAGTCCTAAAATGTAGTGCCCAGAACTGGATGCAATATTCTTGGTGCATTGTGTCCAGTGTAAAAATAGAGGTGAATATATTTTCTTGGTGCTAGATTTCGGTCAGATTGCACTTCCTTTTTTGCAGTTTCAACATTGTTCGGTTCTCATGTTCCATTTTCAATCCACCAAGACGTTTTTTTTACTTGTACTGCTGCTCCTTGTGCTTGTTGCATCTTCTTTTTGCCATGTCCTATTTGCCTTTTTCTTTTCTAAAAAAGGAATTTTCTCCCTTCCTTAATTCAGCTGCCTGCTGCTTCCTACCCACTGTCAAAATCTTGAATCTTGATACTGTATTCTAAAGTATTATTATTACCTTTAGCTTTGTGTTATCTGTAGATAATGATATTTTACAGCCTTCAAGTAATTTATAGCTACATGGAATAGTACAGTCCTCTAAGTTACACTGTTTAATACTTTCTTCCCACTTGACTTGGAGTCATTGATGTACAATAACTTTGAATCCATCTAATTCTAGAACAGATCATGACACATTTCATATCTTTTCTACTAGAATATCAAACTTTCTTGCATGATTTTCAGAACTCAAGTTATCTGCCACATTTCTATGATTGACTAAACTAGTACACTATTAAAAAGAGTGATCAGTTTAATTTGACTTAATTTGTTATTAATAAGCCCATCCTGACTGAAGAGTGATGCAGTATTTTCTTAGTGCGGTTAAACTGACAGTTTAATAATTTGTTTCAAATTTTGTCTGTTATTGACATCAAGCAGTCTATAGTTACCTGCATCTTCACGCTCTTTTGAAATTAAGAACAATATCTGACTTTCTCCAATCCTTTCACAAGTGTAAATGTTCTCTATGATTTTTCAAAGAAGGAAGAAGGTTCACAGTTCCCTGAGATGACCTTCAGGGTATCTAGATATAATTATCTGGTCCCACCAACTTCAGCTTGTTCATATTAGCCATATTATCCCTAAATCTCTCTTTACTTAGTTTCTGCTTTGGTCCTTTTTAACACAGTTTTCATTTTTTGTTGCTTGTGGCTTTCAGTTTAGTCTTTCTTTCTACAGTTTATAGCTTCTGTGTATATTTTTGGGGTGATTATTCCCATCTTCGATTTTTATACAGATCCTTTTCATTCTTAACTAGTAAAACACCAGTCAAAATGTGTATCTATAAATATGTGCTATCCTTCCCCCTTGCAGATGGAAGGACTTGAAAATGTATATCATTTAATTGATTTTTCAAAAATCTCGACTCTCAAATATGTCCTTTGATCTAAGGATACTATGGGGTCCCACATAATAGTTCTCTAAAACTTACTGAAATGGTTTTTTTAAAAAAACACTAGTATGCACATACACCTATGTTCCATTTTTTTCCTCTTATATCTTGAAACATGGGCTGATTCATGCAGCAGAAACTTTAGGTGAAAAATTGAAAGGTGTAAATAAAGCCATTCTGATAACTTCTCTGATAAATACTACTGACTAGCAAGCTATGAATATTCTTTAGAAATCTTTTTGCTGTTCTTGAGCATAAGTTCAGTGAGCAAGCATAATTGATAATGGTTTCTTTGGATGTTTCAGATAACGTGAAAAGAAATTATTCAATAAAACCAGCTTGGTAGAATTTTTGGGGGTATGTTTCCCTTAATAGAATATTTCTAGAATAGAGTTTAGCAAATCGAATTATTCCTCTGAATTTAAAATTAACTCTTTCCCTTGGGAGAGACTTCTTACCATGGCATTTGGTATTGTGTTTATGATCTTTAGGAGTCAAACACATAGATTTTTGTCCTCAATTCCTAACTGTATTGGCTTTTCCCCCCCAACAGATCCCATCTCAGTATGGTCCACAAGGTATAACTGGTTACTGCCAACAGCCATATTACAACCAGCAACCACAACCTCAGCACCTGCCTCCTCAGACCCAGTACCTCTCCCAGGCCCAACAAAGGTACCAGACGCAGCAGGTAAGCCCAGTTCAAGACTAGAACAGTGGTGATGAATCCTATATAAAAAAGAGGATTGATGAAATAAATCTTAACCAAGACTTCCTTTTCCCATTGTACTACGCAGCTATTTTCATTTTAATTTATATCACATAATTTGCCCTGGTTTTTGGATCAGAGTGATACTTCTGACTTCCCTATATTTATCGAAAGTTATCACTAATACCTGCCTGCCTTCTTGATACACGGTGTCCAATGATATGAATTTAATACTGTGTATTCTATTAGATTCATGCATAGTATCAAATTTATATCATTTGAAACCGCTAAAACGACTGAAATATGTTCAGGGATTTCTAAGGGTTTTTTCTTTTTACATTTTTTAAAAAAACAAAACATACATGTGGGCTCCACTGAGATATTTTGCTCTTTTTAGTGGAATAAATTTGCTGGTAAACCAAGCTCCATTATGGTTCTAGAAATAATTGAAGCACCAGGATGACAGAAAAATGAATGAAATAGAGTGCATCTAACATGAATTTATATTTGATTTCTAAGAGTACTGAACAGCTGAAGACCAGGTATAGACAATGGCTTCTCCTGCGGTGTATCTCTGTCTATTTGTTTTATTTCTTTATATATTTATTACTCTTTCATAAATACATTTGAGTAAACTGTCAAACTATCTACTCCGACTGACAGTATATTTCTAATGTGGAAGAATTTGTCCACAATTCCTTTTACCTGAAATTATCAAAACTTTCTGTTCCATTATAGTGAATGGTGTTATTACATGTTGTTTGTCTTACAGAAGTTAAGAATTACACACATGCTTTTTACAAGTTTTGTAATATATATGAAAGGGAGAGTGCCCACTGCATTGAAAATTATGGCACAGTACAAGATTATAATTGAGAAGGCAATGTGAGATATCCATATTTTCATGGAATTATAGTGCAATACCCAAATACGTAAAGGAAAATATTCAGGTTCTCAATTAATTTAGGGATTATGATATAGAATTTATTATTAGCTGCTAGATATTTAAATGTTTATATTTTTTATTTTTTTAAAAAAATGTTCATTTCTCAGAATCACTTGGTGAGATAGCCAGTCATACAAATGGAATGAATAAATGAATAAATGAATAAAATGAAGCTGTCTGTTATAAAATACTAATGTTCAGTAAATTTATAGCGCTATATAGTAGGGCTGTATGGTGCATCAGATGTTTTGAAGCATATCTAACTAAGAATGTTGCATCTTTTTAAAGTAGCAGTTTATCTTCCCAGACCGCAGTGCAGTATGCAATCCCAGAAAAATACACAATTGCTTTAAGAGTTGCAGAATGGTCCTACTTTTATACCTCTATGCACTCCAGATGACTTTTTAGAAGTGGATCCTAATTTAGAAGTGGACCCTAATGTATAATGAGGTATAATTAGAGCCAGAAGGAAGTGTGACTTTGGAATTCACACTTTGGAACATAAATTCCTCCCCAAGCATACAGTACAAAACAACACTTTTATTTTTATTGATTAAAATGAAAACTTGATCATGTCTCCAAGTAATTTTCAAACAATAAATATATATTTTTAAAATAGGTTTTCTTTATTCTGAAAAGTGAAGAATAAAATACCAGTTTGAACTGAAGTATATTATGCTGAAATTTCATGCAAAATGACTTAATATTTTTAGCAGCCTTCTTTCGGCAGTTCTGTATATGGTTCACTACTGTTCTTGAATATATTTTTGCTTACCCTAAAGGGAATGCACATGCTGAACTGTGAGTTCATAATGAAAAACATAAAACTTGACAAATGTTTTCAGGTCAAATCTAGAATAGCAAGATTATTATTTAAAGAAATAATAGTTTGAGGGTCATACTGAGTTTAGTTATTTGTAGAGAATTGATTAAATGTTCATGATCGAGTGTCCACAAGTTTATTATATTCCAGAACATAAAAAGTTTTTGTGTTTTTTTCAAACAACAACAAAATTTTCAGTCAGCTCCCAAATCTTAAATTAGGTCACAATGTGCAGTGTATTGGGCATATTATGCAATTTAAAGCCATTTGTAAAATTTCTAACTGATTGTACCATCTCTTTCTATTTGTTTATAAGTTTTCAGCTATAAACTATAAGAAAATGTGATTTATATTGGGTGCTCTGTTGTAATGTACTTGTTTTTAGGACTTGGAACTGCTCACGAAATCCATTGTGACTACAGTTTTCTTGTTAAATAGTTCAAATCCCATGCAAAATAAATACTTCTATCTAGTATATTGCATATCTGTAACATAATAAAACATAAGGGATCTGTTTACCTCATTTGGATTAGTACATGCATTTATGGAGAGAACTGGGAAGTAACAGAATCTTCCACAGAGAAGCAGCAATTTTTCTGTAATTCCTCATTTTTTTATCCTTTTGTCAGAAGTACTTCCCATGCTTTCTCCTCCGTGCTGCATCAAGAGCCCAGGATGGGTTGACTCCTTCCTATGACGTCATTTAGCTGAGTCTGTACTAAGATATAAAAGCCAGCCCCCAGGAGAGACCCCAGCTTTTGACTCAGCTCCTTTCAGTCAGTAGCTGTGTTTCTGAAAGCGTTCTGTTAGATAGCACTCACCAGCAATCTTCAGTACCTTTTTTCCTCACTTCAAGCAGCTCCCAGGGCAGCTGCTCTTCCAGGAGAGCAGGGCTCTCTCTCCTGCAACGTTGGGAGCAGGCGTTACCAGAGCTCTGTGCAGGCAATGTCTGTAGACCTCCCCCACGCCTGCGGTTTGGAGCGATCGTAAAAACGATTGGCAAACTGATAAGAGCACAAGCCAGCTGATCGTGTGGCTGGTTGCTGCGTTTTTCCCTTGCTGACTTCGCTCGGGGCTCTGTATAGCCTAAGGAGCGATTCTTCGATCTTGGAGCCTGTTTCCTGCAGTCAGCGCCATCTTGGATTCAAGCCTTCCACCATGAGGTAAGCGGCCATTTTGTAAGCCCGGGGGCCATTTATACCCTAAGGGGGTTAATATAAAAATTTCTAAACCGCTTCTTTCCAACACAAGAGCCTTTATTCTACAAATGGAGCAAGATAAGGCTCAGGCAGAGCTTCCCCCCCCCCCCAGTGGAACAGTCTCTTAAGCCCAATAAGAGAAAAAGACATAGGCAATGCACCCAATCAGTCCAGAGGGAGGTGGCTGCTAAAATCAAAGCTAAGGCTCTAGCCCCTAAGAAGGCAACTCAGGCTGAATTGAGGGCAAAGAAGCTCAGACATGCAGCTCTAGAGAGGCAATTCAACAGAATTATTCAACAGAAGGGAGTGCAACTACAGCATGTTTCAGGTGATACTCGTGGGCCCCAACCAAGCCCTCCCAGGGGAGGAGAAGTTATCTATGAGCCTTTCCATCCTCCATCCTGTTCTCCTGAGGCTCTTGCTGTACAATCAGATCCTCAGGATCTAAGCAGATCTGGGCCTTATTTCCAACAGGCTTCTGGGCCCCATGCTCCTCCCCCTCCCTCCAGGCCTCAAACCTCTCCTCAATCTAGGCCTGAAGCCACCTTCACTCCCAGAGCAGTGGGCCTTCGGCCTTCTTCCTTTACCTTTGAGCATAGACCAGGGGATATCCAAGATGTTGTCTCATTGGCTATTAGGCAGGGATTGGCTGAAGACTTCAAGCAAATTCTTCGACCTCTGGAAAGGGTTCAGGCCCTACTCCCTTCTCAATCTATAAGTTCCTTGCCTCATCACCCTGATTTACCCAGGCCCCAGGACCTCAGGGTCCATTCTTCTCTACCAGAATGGGAGGAGGTTGATGAGGAAGGAAGGGCTTCACCATCCAAACACAGTTACTCCTCTCGTTCAGAGTGTGAAGAGGGCGAGATTTTTGACCAAAATCTTTCAGAGGAAGAGGATTCTCGCCCAGAGCAGACATCCTCTGCATTGGTCTTCAAACCTACTCTCTTCCGGCCATTACTCAGCAAGGCCTTGGTCACTGCCAAGCTGTCGCCAGAGTAAGTGGCTCCTGAGCCACAAGGAAATCCCTCTAGCCAAGGGGATTTGCTCTTCTCCAAGCCTGTAGTGCATGCAGACGTTTTACCTTCTCCCATTTTGTTCCTGGACATGGTCAAGGAACAGTGCACTTCTCCTTCGGCAGTTCATCACCCATCTTCTCTGGATAAGCATTTCTACAATGTCAGTGCAGCTCTGGACAATGCCCTGGCAGTGCCTTCTGTTGACATTCAGAAGATATCCTGAAACCGGATGATAAATGGTTCGAACAGACCCTCAAGCGCAATCACCAGGCCTCTGCATGGGCTGTTTGGGCTTCAACGGCAGCATCCTTTTTCACGAGGGCATCCATACGGTGGCTGCGCCAACTCCAGAATAGGTTGCCTGCTTCTGACCTTCGGCCTCACCAAGACCTTAATAAGATTATCACAGCGGCGGAATTCACTGTGGATGCCACTCTCAATTCCACCAAATTTGCATCCAAGGCCATGGCATCTTCTGTAGCAGCAAGAAGACTTTTATGGCTCTGAAATTGGCAGGCGGAGTCATGCTGAAAATGGAAGCGGGCTTCAGTTCCATTCGCAGGCGATAAGCTTTTTGGCGATGCTCTGGAACCTTATCTCATTGAAACCAGAGATAAACATAAAATTCTCTCTTCCTCTGGGAAGAAAGACGACTATCGCCCTGCTCCTTATAGCCCTGCTGCCTTTCGAGCGGAGACCTCATCTCGCTTCCCCCGCTCTCACTGGCCGTACTCCCAACATGTGGAAGCATCTGGCAGGCAACAACCTTCTACTGGTAAACGGCCCTTTCGGGGGGGATCATTGCTTCCGTCGCTCTAAGTAATCCCTCATTCTCCCTACCCATCGGATGTTGCCTAGCCTTCTTTGCCTCCAAATGGGAGGAGTCAACGACAGATGCCTGGGTGCTCGGCACTATTAGGTCAGGGTTACAATTGGACTTCCTAACGCCACTCTCCCTAAATTTTTTTTGATCTGTCCTGTCTCTCGGGACATTTCCAGGCAAGCCCTCATGAATCAGGCCATTCAGCACCTTCTTGAAATCAGGGATATTCAACCTGTTGCCCCTCTCAATGGGGACGTGGGTTTTACTCTCACCTTTTCATCGTTCACAAAGCCTCAGGGGGGTGGCAAGCCGTCCTTGATCTAAAATTTCTCGACCACTTTGTAAAATACAGGCGATTTAAAATGCAGACTCTGCATTCTATTTTAGAGAGTGTTCGGGAGGGCGACCTCCTCTCTTCCATTGATCTCATGGAGGCTTACCTCCACATCCCAATTTGGCCTCATCATCGCCAGTTTCTCCATTTCTGTTTTCAGAATACCCATTACCAGTATCGAGCACTTCCCTTCGGACTTTCATCGGGTCCAAGGGTCTTCACAAAGGTTCTGGCAGCATTGATGGCATCTCTGTTCCAGTGAGGATCCAATGCTACTTGGATGACATTTTGATTCTGTCCTCTTCCATCCATGCGGGCCATCGGGATCTGCTAATTACCCTGACATGTCTCCAGAGCCACGGATTTTCTATCGACACCAAAAAGAGCCAGCTCTCTCCCAAAACCAAATTGCAACACTTGGGAGCAGTCATCGATACCACGTCGTGCCAGGTTTTCCTGTCCCCAGCTCGTGGAAAGAGCCTTGCAGAGATCATCAGCCAGATCCAGCAACATCAAATTGTCCCCCTGTCGCTGCTCTCCAAACTTCTGGGGAAGATGGTCTCCTGTATTGGCATCGTCCCGTGGGCTTGGCTCCACTCCCGACCCCTCCAATGGTTTCTGCTTCCCTATCAATGAGCAGGAACCAGCCACTCATCCATCAAGGTCCCACTCCCGCCACACATCTGGAGATCTCTCAATTGGTGGCATTCCCCATCAATCTGGAGGGGACTCCTGTTCAGGGACCCAGACAGGCTAGTGATAACCAGCGATGCCAGCCTCCTGGGTTGGGGTTCCCATATGCAGGAACAGATAGCTCAGGGCGTTTGGTCCAGGTCAGAGCAGACCCTTCCCATAAATTGGCTAGAGCTCAGAGCCATTTTTCTGACTCTCAAGCATTTCAGGCAATCAGTGACCGGCTCTCATGTTCTAGTCCTTACAGACAACATGGCCACAAAGGCTGATGTCAACCAGCAAGGGGGTATGAGGTCCAAAGTCCTCATGAGAAAGGCTCTACAGTTGGGGTTATGGGTAAAGAAATACCTGTTGTTGATCTTGACGGACCACATCTCTGGGGTCGACAACTCCCAGGCAGGCTGGCTTAGCAGGAGCCTAGTCAACCAGGCAGAATGGTCCATTCCTCCGTCTCTATTCAGAGACCTTTCCCTCAGATTCGGAACACCGGAGGAGGATCTCTTCTCCACTCCTCAAAATGCCCAAGTCACCAGATTCTTCACCAGGTTTCCTTGCCAGGGAGCGGAGGGGACCAATGCACTTTGATGCAGATGGCCCAAGGGTCTCCTCTACGCCGTTCCCCCACTTCCCATCATTCCAGCAGTAATTCGGAAAATGTTGGAGGAACATGCGGAGCTCCTCCTCCTGGCACCCTATTGGCCAAGGAGGCCGTGGTTTGCGGATCTGGTCAACCTATCAGTGGAGGATCCCAGCCCATCTAATCTCCCTTCACCAGGGGGCCCTGGTTCAAGCTGACCGTGTGGCACTTGAGCGGCAGCGGCTAGAGGAGGCTGATCTTCCAGAAAGGGTCATCCTCACTATCCCGGCGTCTCACAAACCTTCTACAAGGCGCATCTATGATGCCACCTGGAAGGCTTTTTCCCAATGGTGCCTCAGGGACCATTCTCCTGCTTCAATGGTGCCTCAGGGACTTTTTCCTGCTTCAGCCCAGTTGGCAGAAGTTCTTAGCTTTCTTCAGCATGGGCTGGAGAAAGGTTTGGCCCCCAACACCTTACGCAGGCAGGTTGTGGCCCTCTCCTCGGTCCTTTCATGGGGTTCGCTTCCTTCCTTATCCCATCAGACTTCAGTCAGGAGGTTTTTGAAAGGGGCTTCCAACCTGCACCTACCAGTGGTTCACAGATATCCTTCCTGGGACCTTCATTTGGTCCTTAATGCCCTTACAAAGCCCCCCTTTGAACCCCTTGGAACAGTGTCTCTCCGTTTCCTGACTCTGAAGGTAGTGTTCCTTGTTTCCATCACTTCTGCCAGGAGGGTTTCCAAACTTGCTGTGCTTTCCATCAGACAGGACCTTTGTTCCTTTCATGATGATAGGGTTGTTCTTCGTCTGGACCCCTCATTTATTCCGAAGGTTAACACCTGGTTTCACAGGTCCCAGGACATTGTTTTGCCTGACTTCTGTCCTCTCCTGTACCATGACTTAGAGCGGCAGTGGCACACACTACACGTAAGAAGGGCTCTTAGAATATACATTAAGCGCCCTTCCTCCTTCAGGAAGTTGGAAGCTTTGTTTCCTTTTTCCCTTCTCACTTGGGGCACAAGGCCTCTTCTCCTACTATTAGCAGATGGGTCAGGTCTTGCATTGAGCAGGCCTACAAAGCTGCGGCTCTTCCGGTTCGCCGAGGTCTGACGGCGCACTCTACCAGGAGCGCGGCCACTTCTGCTGCCTGGGCGACCCAAGCATCCTTGGAGGAGATTTGTCGTGCGGCGACGTGGACATCCCTGTCTCCTTTCATCAGACAGTACCATCTGGATGCCTTTGCCTTGGCGACTGAAGCCTTCAACAAGTGGTTCCACAGTCGGTGTGATGAGCCGGACGAGGACCCGCCCGTGGACATGCAAGCTTTGATATGTCCCATCCTGTGCTCTCGATGCAGCATGGAGGAGAATGGGCGTTGGTAGAAGTTACCGTGAATGCCCTTTCAATCTATACTGTGAGAGAGCCCAGCCCCTCCCTTGAGTCGTCCGGAGAGGTTAAGACATATTTCTGTATTTATTTTGGGCTTTCAGAGACACCTTTCAGTCTGTCAAGTATCTTCGCCAAAGCTGGGGACTCTCCCGGGGGTTGGCTTTTATATCTTAGTACAGACTCAGCTAAATGACATCATAGGAAGGAGTCAACCCATCCTGGGCTCTCTCGCAGCATAGATAGAAAGGGCGTTCATGGTAACTTCCACCAACGCCCATTCTCAAGAGACCCTTCAGCTCTCTAAGCAATATTTTCAGGTGGCTCAACAATGAATGAAGAATTGGGGAAAATTAACTAGTTTCCATTACATATTGTGCAAACATCTGATATTCTTCAATAGAGTTGGATCCAGTTTCAGGCTGTGTTTACAAATGATGGATTTCAAGACATCAAGTTGAGGTCAAATGCTCTTTTTAGGGAAGAATGTCACTGACTACAAATTTGAATCCAGTGGGTAAATGGCCTATGGAGATTCTCAATCATCCAAGTCATGGTTGTTCCAAAGGTGCTTTTCCATAAAGCAACTAAATGTTTCACATGTCATCCAAGAAAGTCCAGTTGCCTTTTGAAAAAGCACCTTTGGGAGATCCAAAGAGTACATTAGAAATTTCAAGTAAAACCTGTTAACTGTATGAAAGCTGATTTGCTTAAACTTATAAAAATCCTTCTTTCAATTGAACATATATCATCTTACCACTAAAAAAGTGAAAGCCTGCATTGCTGAATATTTGAAACATTTTCACTAGCAAACAGAAAAAGATAATGCTATATATGAAAGTAAATGTTAGGACAACCTGATCCTTTTCCTATCCTCCCTTTCGCCCTCTTCCTCCTTTTTCTTTTAAGAAATCTGGATTTTTTTTAAAAAAAATGTCTTGGAACATGATTTGTCATTCCTAGAGTTATTAAAGACAATTTTCACCTTGTAAAATCCCCAATTGCTTTTGTTCTTCTCAACATGTGATTGGTTTTGAAAGTAGAGTCATAATACAAAGAGAATAAAGAGCCAACTCTGTAGAACCAGCAAAGAGAAGTATTTCTGATATCAGAAATTGTAGCATAGGTTTGGGGTTGAAGTTTGTTTTTCTACCCTCTATTTTAAATTATTTGACAAAGATGGGTCCTATCAGGAAAATGGTATTTGTAGCGTGAATAATGGAACAAAGAGACCAAGGAACAGAATGAAGCACTTCAAAATTCTATTTTGGCTGTTTCTGTAATTTGAACTGATAAATATACATTGAATTATGTTCAGTCTTTCATATTATTTTCATGGATATTTCTATATTGTTAGAACTGGGCAGTTTGAAGTGCCAACTTCATGAAGGCAGTATGAATTGTTTTGTTAGTTTGCAACAAAGTAATATTTAACTGATTCTTAGTAAATATTTGGAAAAGTTTTTGTCTTAATGGCACTGCTGAGTTCAATAATTTATTTGGGAATATTTATTGGATTCTCAGTTAAATATTCTCCTTTGCTTCAGTAGATCATATGCAATATTGTTAGGGAAACAAATTTATGAATTAGAACTATTTATACCTAAAATGATATAATTTTTTTCTTTTGTAACATTTTTCATTTCATTTTTAAATACTTTCTGTTTTGTTTTGTTTTGTTTTGTTATTTGACATTCTATGTATTTTTACTTTTAGGTTTGGATTTTTTCTGTTTATCATTATTTTAAAAGCAATAAAAGAATAAATTAAAAACTAGTTTCAAAGGTATGGTACAAGCATAGTTTGAAAGCTTTAGATTTAAAAAACAAGGAAGATATCTTCATTTTTAAAAGGTAAACACTTGTTAAGTTGCAAGAATCAAATATCTATGCTTTGTTTTATATAGAAATAATTCCTTATTACTGTTTACTTTTTTTTAAAGTCAACTATCTCTATTTCTCATTATTTAAATCAAAGAAGTTTAATTAAAATAGCTCTTTATTCTATATGCTTGCGAATATTGACTTCACAAAATATGTGTTAAATCTCTGAAGTGATAGAATTATATTTTCTTTGTAAGATTTTTGCTGCAAGAGCATAGACAGTGCCATTTATAGTTCAGTAGCATTAATAGCATAACATTCAGATATTGGTTCATAATAATAGAGCCTGTTAATTAGTTTAATAAAGTATTGCAATGAGATAGTTTTGTTCTAAAGAATATTTGTCAGATAACAATATTGTCAATGAAGCCTTATGTGGAAATTATAGCTCTAACTAAAAGTGTTTAATAACAAGACATAATTAGTTTTCTTTATTTCTATTTATTTACTGAATCTTTAAGTTGGTTGAATTTTAAATGGTGTACAAAGCACTTCATTATCATAATCAATGAAAAGAATAGAAAATATACACTACAACAAATCTAGGTGTTTATTTAAATGCTTGTTTGATTTCCAGTTAAATAACATAGGTTGACCACTGCCCTCTAAAAGGAAATTGAGACAAGACATATTTTGAGACAATTCTTTCAGAATGAATGGTCTTTTCCTAGCTGTTCTAATCCTGCCAAAATTAATTATATTCTCCTCAGAAAACAAGCATTTAAAACTACATTGGAGATAGGTTTAATATTTTTTATAATGAAAAGTAAGATATAACAACTACTACCAAAATGATGACAATTCTGATTAATATTCATATTCAAAAAGCAAGAACTTTTGTAAAATGTTGGTGGGAACCTTTATGGTTTATGAAATACTTTGATTTCTAGTGGGTAATGAGGATAAATGACATTTCAAGTTAACTTGAGCAGAAATAATTGGATGCATACATTTGTTTCATTAGATAAGGCAGTGATAGCTAACCTTTTTGTCCTCGCGTGCTAAAAGTATGTGCGCATGTGTGCCTGCACCCATAATGCACTGCACGTGCGATCCCTCGCCCCCTGCGCATAGCACACGCGATCTCCATGCGTGTGCCATGCACGTCTGTGCATGCTTGCATGACCCCCCCACACGTCTCTGCATGCATGTGCGCCCTCCCATGTGCCATGTGCCTCTGCGCATGTGCGCGTAACCCCCAATGTGCACTGCTCATCTCTGTGCATGTGTGTGTGTGTCTCTCTCTCTCTCGCCCTGCCTCATGTAAATGCACGGCAGATACCCAACAATCAACTGGCTAGCGGGAGGCACGCATGCATGAGCAGTGCACCTGATCTGGGGTAACGGCTCGTGTGCCAACAGAAATGGCTCTGCGTGCCACTTCCGGCACGTGAGCCATAAGTTCACCATCACGGAAATAAGGGAACATACCTGAATTGTTACTCAGTTGTAAATAGAAGTCAGATTCATCTTATGCCTGAAATATTTCACAGAATTTAGAAAGAGGTCAGATTATTTGGGGAAGTGGGTGATCCTAAATTATGTTATTCACAGATGTGACCTAGAAACAACTGACATATTCCATCAGGAGAAAAGAAAACAGCAAAATTATCTTCAACTTCCACCGCAATACCTGGCAATCACTGCCTTTGCATCCACAGAAAGGAGAAGCATAAATCATTGAGAAAAATCTTTTCTTTTCTATGAATTCTTTATATCTATAAGAAATCTGGAAAAGGTATTCTCAACAGAAGTGACACATATCTTGTCACATTTTATTATTTAACGAAATAGTTAAAATCAGATATTAAAAGCTACTTTACTTGAAAGAAACACATGCACAAAATTCATTTTTATGAAATAACTTACCTAGTTTGTTTCCCCCCCCCCCGTGTATATATACTGTATATGTGTATGTACGTGTCTATGTAGCACTCTCTCTTCATTTCAGACAAAATTTTAATTTGATTGAAATAATTTGCTGAAAAATGAGCTAAAAGCTGCTGAAATGGGGAATTAAAAGTATATTTTTGCCTATTTAAAGAGAAACACGAAGAAGAGACTCATGTTTACTTTGTGCATCTATTTTTTGTGAATCAGTAGTTTATCATAATTTTTCTCATTCTTGCATCCAGTTTTGGTCATCATGATATTAAAAAATGTTGAGACTTTAGATAGTGTGCAGAGAAGAGCAACAAAAATATTTAGGGGACTGGAAGCTAAAACATGAAAAATGGTTACAGGAATTGGGTATGTCTACTTAAATGAAAAGAAGCACTAGAAGTGACATGATAACAGTCTCCCAATATCTAAGGCAGAATTGTTAAACTGGCAGTTCATGAGCTGGATGTGTCACATGCAGGCCACACTCACCTGAGCTCTGCAAATGGGAAACTGTCATGAAACGTCACGTCATGGCAATGTGATGCGGCAAGTTTGACATATGTGATCTAAGGAGTCCCTGCATATTTTCCTCCACTAGTCTTTGCTGACTAGAAGGAGTGGTGCTCATCTCCTTTGACTGAGCACTCTCTGAAGACACTTCCATGGTCATGTGGCCAGCATGGTGTCACAGAACGTTGTTGCCTTCCCACTGAAGTGGTACCTATTTATCTACTTGCATTTGCATGCCTTTGAATTGCTAGATTGGCAGGACCTGGATGAGGACAGGAGCTGAATAAGGCTGATATATTATATTGAAGAAATTACCAAAAATCTTTCAGGCCGTGAGATAGGATGGTTGTGAAATTATTTAATTACATTTGGATTATACCTGGGTATAGTATTCTTCTAGTCAACTATGGTTTCTTTATATATTGTTTTTCTTCAGGAGGTGAGGTGAGAATGGGAGCTCACCCCATCATATGGCACTCAGGTCTTGAACCTCAGGTGGCTTTCCAGCCAACAAGCCCAGTGTCTTAACCACTGAGCCATCGCTGCTGGAAAGTAGGCAGCCCAGGTTTGAAACCTGATGACACACAACGAGCGGAGCTCCCATCTTTGCCCCAGTTCCTGAAGAAAAACAATATACTGGTGTATTAAAAAAACATGATTGACTAGAAGACATATCCAGTTATAATCCAAATGTAACTAAAGAGTTTCACAACCATCCTATCTCAAGACCTGGAAAGATTTTAGTAAATTCTTCAATATATTAGCCTTGTTCAACAATATTCATGAATTGTCCCCATAAAGTCCCTTTTGTTCTTTTATAATAGATCCATTGTATTAACACAAAACTCTTAAAATATACTTAATATAAAAGAACTGCAGTATTATTTCTTTTTTTTTAATAAAGTTTTATTGAGTTTTAACAAAACAAAGAAAACATCTGATTTGAGTACAGCATCGTTCCGGGTTATCACATTTCCATACAGACACAATTTCATATGCATATTCATCTTATGTATTCAACTTCATATCTTATTCATTTTCCAACTTCTCACAATTTCTCCCTTTACTTCTCTTAATTTTCTTTTATGGTTATCTCATTTTCTTCTTATTCAATTATATTTCTTTTACCTAAATTTCTATATATTTTTATTCATTGTACTTATACTTTCGTCTGTCTTGTTTACATTTTCATATGTTCTCTTCCAACATTCTTAACAAGCAAAATTCCCCTGGTATGAACCTTTTAAACCTTTCACGTTTCTTTTCAATATCTTTCAATCTTTGAGAACAATTGAAATGTTTCCCTCCCTTCTTCATTATTACTTAACTGTTAATAAGCATACCATTGGATAGTCATACAGTTTTATCTCATAAATTATTTACTATTAATAAGCAAAATAATTATTCAAATTCTTTCTAATAACTGGTATAAATTTCCTTATAAATCTTTCACATTTCTTTTCAATATTTTATCAATCTTTAGAAACAATTGCAATGTTTCCCTCTCTTCTTTATTAATGCATTAATTATAAATAAACATACCATTACATAACAATACAGCTTTATCTCATAGATTATTTACTTATTTCATTTCTAACTCATTACAGTATTCTACTGTCACAACACTATCTTTTGTACCTTTGCAAAATCCTCACTTTTAACTTAATTTAACCATTGTCTCTGTGTTTTCTAGCTGAGCAAATACCTTTAATCCTAGTATGTTTCCCCCTTTTTTTTATTTCCTGTTTTGGTCCCTCATAAGTTCTTTCCCTTTCTATCTTTCCCCCCTTTTTCTCATCCCTTTTTTTATACCCTTATCTCTTTAATTTCCCCTTCTGTAGTTTTCTTTTCTGCTTCTCCTTGCTGATATACTTCTTTTTCAGACTATTTTTCTTTTTGGTTATTCCCTTTGATCTCAAACTTTTAACTCCTTTCCCCCTTTTTCCCCTTATTACCACATTTTGCATTATTTGATCATTAAAAATGGCTTCTTCTTTGTCCCGCCCTTCTTCTTGCTCTTGAAGTTTTTCCTTTTGCTTTTCATAGTTCAGGATCTCCATTTCAAAACATTCAAATACGAAGCCAAAGGATCTTCCTCCCCTTTCTGCATCTTCTTTCTGTTTTTTAAGACTCATCTTCAATTCCTCCAGGATTGATGGCATTTTAAACACTTTTGAACAACCACCCGATTGACTTGAAGTAAAAACAGAAAAAGAAAGAAAAAACCAATGCCAAAAACTTTTGTTTAAAATCACCAAATGATCCCAGGCTGTTCCTTCTTGTTTCTTTCCTTTACTTTTCCTTTCCGTGGGTTACTGTATCTTTTAATAAGATTTCAGTTACAATGTATCCTCGTGAGTCTTTTCAAATTTTCACTGTTAATGCTCTTTATTTTTCCAGGTGGCACTCCATTTTTCCATTATTCCAAGTCCCACTCTTTTGCCTCCACTCTTCTCCTTTTCAGGGCTTTAAAATGACCAAGAAAAAATCTTTATTCTCCTTTTGACACTTAGATTTCAGCTTAAGGTTGCCTATTAGTGTCAAAATAGATTAATATAAATTTCTTTCCATACCATTTGTAATTGTCAATATAAAGGTTTAAAAAAGGGTTTTTAACCTCCTTTTCTCTCTCCTTCACCACTTAAAGATTTTCTTTCAGAAGTATCCCTCTAGGTACTTTTAGATTCAGGGTACCTTGCTTAGATGTTCTCTGTTGTTTAGCCCGGTCTGTCCTGCTCTCCTCTTTGTCTTCCTCCTGCACAATCTTATCCAGTCGGGTTCTTCTTTGAGGTGGCCATTTCTTTTCTTTTTTTAATTAAGTTTTATTTGGGTTTTCACACATACAAAATACAAGTAAAACATCTTTTTTGAAAGTAGCATGGTCCCGGGTTGAACTTCTTTATACAGACACAAAATTCAATTTCATGCTCCTTTTTATGTTCTATTCCATATCTTATATTATTCTACATTTTCTATATAGTATTTTTCCCTCTTTTAATTTTCTCAATTTTATTTTGATTATCTCATCTCAATTCAAATCATTATATTTATACTTTGTCTGTTCTGTTTCAATTTCATATTATCTTTTCTCATTAAACAAATTTTCTCCTGTAGTTACTAATTGGAGTATGACACCTTAATATCTTTTAATTACATCCATTCAACTCTTATTTAAACTTCAATATATACCTTAAGGTTATGACCTTCAATATAATACATAATACATAACTTCCAATCGAATTTTGATTGGTACATTCTTATAATACACACTATATTCTTTTTTTAAAAAGATTATAAATATATGTAATTATAAACCCTCATTCCATTCCAATTCAGTTCCATCATTAATAATCATTAAAATCTTAACATCTTTAACACTTCTTTTCAATTAAATATCATACTTCCTTAAAGACACATATAATCTCTATAATTAATTTTCCCTTATTTCTCTTCACATATGTTTTGTAAATCATTAAATATTCATTTTGTTACATTTATTTATTGACAAGCATTCCACTGAATTATGATAGCTATTTTATCAAACATTTTAATGATACATTATTTCATATTTTCTAAAATTATTTCTGTTTCTAATATAACAATACTATCTTATGTACCTTTGCAGAATCCCCTTTTCCATTAAATTTTCACCCATTATCTCTAAATAGGCCCTGTTTCTCTATATTTTGTTTCTGTCCTTTATAACTTCTTTTCCTTTCTTTCTTCCCTCTCATCTTCTCCCTCCCCCTTTTACCCCCTTGTCTCCCTACTTCTAATTATCTCTTCTGCATTTCCCTCTTCTGTTGCTTTCTGATTTTATACTTATTTTTCACTCTTTTTGGGGGGCGGGGAGTTGTTTTTCCAAATCTTAAACTTTCCATTCTCTTTTCCCCCTTTCCTTCCCCCGCCCCCACCTAAGATTACTTGTTCATTAAAGATGGCTTCTTCTTTGTCGCAGTCTTCTTGTTCTGCAGGCATTTCTTGTTGTTTCTCATAATTCCAAATCTCCATTTCTAAAAACTGAAATACGAAGCCAAAAGAACCTCTCCCTTCTTGTGCATCTTCTTTGTACTTTTTAAGTTTCATTTTCACTTCTCCTAAAAGTGGAGCCATTTTAAACAGTTTTAAAGAACCACCCGATTGATTTTAGTCATTCAAATACAATAACCAAAAATCCAGAAATCATCAAGTAATCCAAATAGTCCCAAGTTATTTCTTCTTATTGCTTTTTCCACTTTCTCTTCCTGGGGTTTTTGTTGTGATATTTCAGTTAAAATGTATCTTTTGGAAGTCTTGTTGAGATTTTGCTGTAAGTTCTTTTTAATTCCAGGCAGTCTCCTCCCTTCCAGATCCTGCCCTTTTATTCTTTTTCTCTCCTTTCCTGTTTTCAAAAGCTTTTGATTATCCAGATATCTTTATTATCCCTTTGACTTTTTATTTTCAGCATTAAATGCCTATTAATGTCAACGTGGATTTTTTCCCAATTTCTTGCTTAAGTCTCTTAGCTGTCAGTATAGGAAAAAGAGAAAAAACCCCAAATCTTTTCCCTTTTCTCTCTCCTTCACAGCTTAAAAATCTTCTTAGGGAACAATGTTATTTTTTTTTAATAGTTTCAATTCCAGGGTACCTTATTTGTTGCTTTTGCTGTTTGACCCGGTCAACCAAAACTTTCTCTTCTTATCTTCCTCCTGCACATTCTTTTCCGGTTGAGTTTTTCTTTGTGGTGGCCATTTCTGACCACCACTACAACCGCCTTCGGGGAAGGGAGTAATGGGCAGCTGAGGAGGAGAGATGCGGCTCTCCTCAACCCTGCAGGCAGTCTCCCCCTTCTTCACCACCTGTACGGGGTGGCTTAGCCCTGAAACCAGCTGGCTCGGGGTGCTCCAGCAGCAAGCACGGATCAAAGCCTCGCAGAGACGAGGTTGCAGTCTGTCGCCGAAGAGGCTCAAACCGGAAGTTCCAAGGTGGCCATTTCTGATCACCGCTGCAACCGCCTTCAGGGAAGGGAGTTTAGACCAGCCAAGGAGGAGAGATGCGGCTCCCTTCCACTCAGCTAGCAATCTCCCCCCTCTTCACCACCTTTACGGGGTGGCTTCAGGCCCGAATCCAAAGGATCGGGGCGCTCCAGCGGCGAGCACAGTTCGAAACGGCGCATGATCGTGGATTTAGGTCTGTCGCTGAAGAGACCCAAACCGGAAGTCCAGAACTGCAGTATTATTTCTAATGTCTCTTCAGATTTTTAGCAGATAAATGAGAAAAGCAATTATCTTGCAGAAACAACTACTGTGTTATTAAATTTTTCATGTTGATTTTTTCTTAGAATCTGCATACAGAAAGTTTACAAAAGATTATTTTGATGTTTCCTTTTCTCATTTATTTAGAGTTTTTATGTTTTTTACTTCTCTAATTATTTCTTATTCATCTCATATATTTTACAAGAGGGATAACTATATTAAGTATAGTATCACTTTTCTATTCCATACATCCTTCATTTTGTGTTTTTCTTTCTGTCTTGTCCTTGTCTCTTCTCTTTGGCACAATAACAACATCATAGGGTTTTTGTGCTAGAGTAGAAAGACAAGTCTATCTAAGAGTAACAAGTCCGTTACACTTATTGAGACATCATGCTGCTGACTGGCATGTACACTTGTTTTCCTTTCCAAGTCAACATGCACGCGCGCACACACACATACACACACACACAGAAACACATCCCTAAAATTCTTCTGTCTTTTTGTTAGCCAAAAGGATGCATCATAGAGCAACAATCTTTGAAGCAAGGTACCTCAAATGTGCTAACTTAAAAGAATATCTCCAAAATCTGGGACTCATTCATTGATGGCTTCAGCCATATTTTTATCCTTGGCAACTGAGAAACCCTATTCTAGTTTAATGTTAAAAATAACCATGTTATTTAATAATCCTAGATTCTATTGGGTTTTGCACACATAAAAAGCTTTCTAATTAATTCAGCGTAAAAATCAGTGTGTATTTTAACTAGAAAGATATTTATTGGAAACCTGTCTTACATTTCTTCATGCCTATTTATTTATAAATAAATTCCTGAGAAGAAACTAAACACATTTCTTTGCAATTTAACATTGTGGAGTTAATAGCTTTTATTATCCAGAAGAACCATCTGCTTGTGGAACTGCTTTTTTTCTTGATTCAGAAAAGCATTGACAGTGGTTTGACTCTGCTGTAAGCTTGGGGCGATGCTATGACCTCATTTATATGAGCGAGCCCTGGGGTTCATATGCACTTGCAGCGGCATGCTGATGGAGTGTTCTGCTGTGTGGAGCATTGAGACCCAAATTCTCTGCTTGCACAGCAACATAGCTTAAAGCTGTCACCCTCCAGAGATTGTAATGTTGTTTAGCTCCTGAACTGATTGATAGTGCTGACTTTTGAATCTTCAACTCTAGTTCCATCTCCTACGGATCAGACAAAAGTGTTTCCTCAAGGACTTCCAGATATCTGGCACTTGGGGGGGAAGAATGCAATGCGTGTTTGTGTATGAGTGAAAGGATCACTTTTTGCATTATGACAACCTCATACTAATTTTTTTTTTAATGTAATGTACTACAATGTTAATTTGTACTACAATGTTAAAGTACTACAATGTTAATTTGAAATTAGAGCAATACATATGTTTTTATGGCATGTAATTCCAAGCTTTTAAATATCTTTTGATATGCATACATGTTTTGTGTGTGTGTGTGTTTATTTGTTTTTATGTGTATGCAGGCACACACACTGGTTTATCCGTAAGGGTAATCTCAGTGATTAAGGTGTCTTCCACATTTAGCATGAAAAACCAGAAAAGCCAGAAAAGACATATGTAGAGGGGAAAGAATATATATATGTAGAGTTCATTAAAGTTATTCATTAAAGCATAGAATCAAACCCATATAGGTATATACATAGCAGTGGTGGGATTCAAATTTTTTTACTACCAGTTTTGTGGGCATGGCTTGGTGGACGTAGCAAGGGAAGGATGCTGTAAAATCTCCAGTCAGAGGTGGGATTTGCCAATTCTCCGATCTACTCAAAATTTCCGTTACCGGTTCTCCAGAACTGGTCAGAACCTGCTGAATATCACCTCTGATACATTAAAAAGGGAGGGAGGGAGGAAAGGCTAATACAGTAGTGTTCTTATAGTATTCTTGTAATAACTGATACACATTACAATAAAATCAACAATTCAACTGATAATTTTCAATTTCATTTTACACATGTTGTGCATTGACAATAAACATTACCCAAGAACAAATGGTTCTATATTTCTTTTTTAAATATAAGATTTCCTATGATAGATAGATAGATAGATATAGATAGATAGATAGATAGATAGATAGATAGATAGATAGATAGATAGATAGATAGATAGATAGATAGACAGATATTACTCCAAAAAGCACAAAGCCGAAGACACAGGCCTGAAGATGGTGAATGAGATTTTGTCAAAACATCGCCAGGACACTTCCAATTTTACGCAGGGGTATTTGTATGTGGATCTTTGGTTATTCGGGTTTTCTCCCGTGTAAGGTTGGAAGTATCTAGGCAACGTTTCGATGAAGTCTCATTCATCATCTTCAGGCTTCTGTCTTCAGCTCTGTGCTTCTCAGAGTGATGTGAGCTTGCAGCTGCTTCTTCCTTTTAACTGCTAGTGGGGGTGTGACTTGATTGGGTGGGGGCTTGGCTGTGTTCTGATTGGGTGGGGGTGTGTTCTCATTGGTTGGGGGTTTGGCTGTGTTCTGATTGGTTGGGGGGTTGGCCATGTTCTGATTGGCTGGAGGTGTGTTCTGTTCAGGTGGGGGCTTGGTTGTGCTCAGGTTGGTCTTAGTTACTGGGGGATTTGAGCTGGTGAGCTGTGATCTTGCTGTTTGGCTTCGAGTTCGTGGTCGTGCTGCATCTTCATGGTGGACATGGTGGATATATATGGTATTCAGCTTTGTTTGGGTATTTTCCCACGTTATTATAGTTGTGCTTTTAAAGTTGTAGCAACGTTTCAGCAGAATCTCATCTGCCATCATCAGGCTTCTGTATTGTGTGCGTCTGTATATACATATACATATATGTGTGTGTGTGTGTGTGTGTGTGTGTGTGTGTGTGTGTGTGTGTCAATGAAAAACTAGAGCAGTGGTTCCCAAAGTGGGCAGTACTGCCCCCTTGGGGGCGGTGGGATGCCTTAGGGGGTTGCTGAGAGGCAATGGGGCCGGCAGGGGGTTGCTAAGAGGCGGCAGGGGGGCACTGGAGATGAGCAGCAGGGCACAATTCAGGGGTGAGAAAAAATCCCGCCGCCGCCATGTTCGAGGCAAGGCCTCGCAGGATCATCCCATTGACTTGCACTCTCTGGTACAAGGAGCTCCGCCCCCGAACACAGCATTGGGAAAGGAGAGCAAAGCCAGAGTGGCTTTGCACTCCTTTTCAAACATCCCCCCGCCGCCGTGTTCCACCCCATTGACCCCCTTGCACCGGAGGCACCTGCCCAAATTTCCTGTTCAGGTGCACGAAGTCAATGGGGTGAGCCTCAGAGAGGGAAAGAGAGAGGAAAGAGAGAGAGAGAGAGAGTAGGAAGAAGAGAAAGAGAAAAAGAAAAGAAAGAAAAAGGGACAAAGAAAGAGGGGGGATGGAAGGAAGGGACAGAAGGAAAAAGAAATAAAGGAGGGAGGGAGGGAGGAAAAAGATAATGAGATATCCATTCTACTCCAATTACCTCCAACAGGGTTAGAAGAGTGTGTGTGTGTGTGTGTGTGGGTGGGTGGGTGGGTGGGTGTGTGTGTGTGTGTGTGTTCTCCTTGTAATTTACCAGTACATTTTGGCTTTGCCTTCTTCAGAATTGGCACATTGGGGAAAAGTAATTTTTTAGGGTGGAGATCTGGTCCAATGGATCCTGTTTAAAGCCTCAACAAAATGTGAGAGCTTCCTGATAGTCTTGGCCATGTTTCATCCACAAAACCTTTAATTAATAGAAGCCAAAGATGTTTCAATGTGCTGGCAAAGATGCTGGCAAAGTTGTTTCAATGTGGAAAAGGACCTCTAAACTAGGCCTCATTTCAATCTGATGCATCAGTTCTCTCTCTCTCTCTCTCTCTCTCTCTCTCTCTCTCTCTCTCTCTCTCTCTCTCTCTCCTCCCTCCCTCCCTCCCTCCCTCCCTCCCTCCTCCTCCCCCTTTTCCTGCCCCCTTCATCCCTCCATGCCCCCTTCTTTGTCCCTTTTTCTTTCTTTCCCTTTTCTATTTCTTTTCTTCCTTCTCTCTTTTCTCTCTCTCTCTTTCCCTCTCCCAGGCTCACCCCATTGATTTGGTGCACTGCTCCACTCGGACTTGCTTGGGTAGGTCCCTCCAGTGCAGCGGGCTCAATGGGGTGGACCTGCGGGGCCGGCACCTAGAACGTGGCAGTGCTGGCATGTTTGAAAAGTAGAGCAAAGCCAGAGGTCAGTAATTTTTGCTGCAAAGAATCACAAAAGCTTCTGGGTTGTGCGCAAGAAGGGACACATATGTCAGTGCAATTCAGCAACATAAAATAAAGAAATACAAATAAAACAAATCAACAAGAATTGGCAAAGCATCTCTGATTAGATTTTATTCACTACTAGAATCTAATCAGAGATGCTTTGCTGATTCTAGTCCAATGACCAGATCCAGCAGGGTTGGAAGGGAGTATGTGTATATGTGTGTGCATGGCTGTCAAAACTCCAAAAACAGGTCAAGTAGTTCTGGGGAGGCCAGTCATAAATTAGAACACTTGCTAAGCAACCGGCCATTAAGTGAGGACCACTTCTATTTGGTTTGCCAGTCACCAAACCATGCCCACCCAATCATGTAACCAGCAAGCCACACCCACCCAATCACGTGACCAGCAAACCACATCCTCAAATTAGGCCATGCCCACAGAAATTTGAATCCCGCCCCTGGGTGGGGGGCATTGAGGATGAGTTTGTAGCACCAAGGGGTGGTGGACTGAAAAAGTTTGGGAACCACTGATCTAGAGTAAAGTGCTTATTCTCCATGTTATATGCTAACATATAATTTATGTTAATTATTGTAAGTTTCTCATGATTTTTCTTTTTATAACATTTGGTCATTTTGAAACAATAATGAAAAATCAATACTTCTAAATGATTTGTAAGAACACTACTGCATTATTACAGGCATTGGATTCCCTTGTGCAACCTCCCATAGTTTCTTCTGATCATTCTTTGACTTTTGGTGGCACAATTGCCAGAAGTTAATGGTGTAGCTTCCCAACATTTTGAGGTAGAAATGAAAGGAAACTGAAAAGTAATTACTTAAATTAAAATAAAAATGGATGAAAATTCTATCCAGGAAAATACTGCCATCCCCCACCTATATAACTCTAGTAACTGCACTTTACCTTCTTTCCCAATGTTGGAAAACTTCACAAACAATTTGGAGTTTGGAGAATTAACTTCCAGAAGTATCCAAACCATGCCAGAATGGCTGACTTGCATGAGCCTGAGGAAAAACGGAACATTCTGGAAGGTTCTTGGATATTGTATTGTATGTTTTTCACATACATAGTTCAAATAAATAGTTCAGATCAACAATTGCCATGGTAATTTTTTTAGTAGAAAGAAAAATGTTAACATATTCAAAGCCTATTCATTTTGAATATCCGTTCAAAATGAATAGGCTTTCCTCTTTTAATTCAGAATTCATTTAATTTTGTAAATGTCTTTTTAAAAGTATTTTAAAAATGTTTTTAAATAAGTAGTTTAAAAATGTTTTTAAATAAGTAGTTTAAAAATGTTTTTAAATAAGTATTTTTGCAAGAGATTTGTATAATTTGGTAGATGTTAAATTAGATGAAAGTAGTCTTAGCAAACTCCCTTGCCATTCATATTGATCCCACAGACTTGAATATTGTCTAATAAAATATTTTAGATAAGTATGAAATGCGTTCTTTCATTTGATTTTTTGTCAATTTCCTGTTGATTTTTAAATCACTAAAATATTTTGTCTGTGATGTGCTTAGCTTTAGGAAATCAAAAAGAATTACTGTATTAATTTTTGTGGTCCAGAATATCTGACATTCTAAATTATATCTGAAGATGGATTGCTTTAAAAAAAAGTTATGCTATTTAATCAAATAGACATACTGTATCTATTGTCATTATTCAGTTATGATTTAAGAGCTTTCCTAAATTAGAAATTTCATTCACAGAGGACATGCATTAGAGTATCCTTAATATATTTTGGTCATTATACAACGTTATGAATGTTAATTGTGGAATCCCTTACATCATTAGTAGTCATAATACAACAGTTATGAGAAACTTATCTTGAAACACTGGAAAGTTGACCTGGACATAGTTAAATTGTATAGACAGAATTGGATAAACTGATTAGAAACTTTTATTTCTAGGTACTAAACCCAATTATTTTTCTGACTTCTTTCAACAGAGACTCATGTTGTAATGCAATACAACTTTAGAAACTTGGCTTTGAGCAGAGGAGCAACCTAAGGCATATTGACTTCCTGCTCATTCTTTTGACTCTTTTGGTTAGCTGTTCACAGTATACTGTAGTGCAGGGTGTCCAACCTTGGCAACTTTAAGACTTGTGGACTTCAACTCCCAGAATTCCTCAGCCAGCTTTGCTGGCTGAGGAATTCTGGGAGTTGAAGTCCACAAGTCTTAAAGTTGCCAAGGTTGGACACCCCTGCTGTAGTGTTTTTTAAACATTCTGAAATGTAATTTTTGAAGGAAATGTTTCATTTTTCTGCCATTCAGGGATTGATGATAATGATATTTATTAGATTACAAAGGCTGCCCATTCCAAAGGAATCTATAATAATATGCAATATGTGTACCCCTTAATAGCATGATAATTTTAGACATAAATTGTTATCTTGTAATGTTATTTTTAAATCAATAAAAATGTGTCAATGTTGAACCATTGTTCATAATTTTCCTTTTCCTTTCTAGTTAATTTTTCATTTTGGAGATTTCTTAGTGGTTTGCCATTCAAGTATCAGTGTTAGAATTTCTGTAAAAAATTCTGAATCAGCCAAAAAAGAAGTATGAATAGGAGTATTTTGAATGAAAAATGTACCAATGATACACAAAAATTTCACATCATCGTTCTTTAGAATATATTCAGAACTTTATATTTATTTTTACAAACCACTTCATTGCACAATTATCTAAAAGAACTGTACAATGAGATTTAAATATTGTTATGAAAAAGTAATTGGTATCACTTCCTGTGTTACTTGCTAATTTGTGTATCTTCATAATGAACTTGGAAAAATGAAATAAGTCTGGATGACAGATTAAATGGATGGAAAACCAAAGCTTTGCATGGACAGCTCTTGAAAAATATTGAAGGAAAATGTGATAACAACTTGACATGGGCATGGCTTAAGAGAGAAACCATCAAGAAAGAAATGGAAGATTTAATACTTGCTGCTCAAGAACAAGCACTACAAACTAATGCCATGAAAGCAAAGATACAAAAATCCACTGACAATCCAAACGGCTGACTTTGCGATGACAAAGTTGAAACTGTTTCACACTTAATATGTGAGTGGAGTAAAATCATGCAAACTGACTACAAAGCTAGACATGATAAAATTTCTAAATTAATCCACTGGTCATTTTGTAAAAAATATACCCTATCTGTATCCTAAAAGTCATGGGAAGATAAAGTGGAAAAATGTGATGGTGAAAATTTTGTGGGACTTTTGAATACAGATGGATTGCCATTTGGAACACAACACACCAGATATTACGGTTGTCGAGGGCCAAAGAGTACAATTTATTGTTATTGCTGTACCAGGAGACGCCAGAGTAGAAGAAAAAAATCACAAAATATCACGACCTGGCTATCGAAACTACACGGTTATGGATGAAACATGTAACAGTGATACTCTTGGTCATTAGTACCATGTCCAAGAATTTTACAAAGCACATCAAGAAATTGCAGCTTCCTGTAATAATACCAGTGGAATTGCAAAAAACTGTGCTCCTCGGAACATTGTATATTTTAAGAAGATACTTGGTTGATACTTAGGATGCTGGCAGCAACCCATATCAACCACTAGCACTAGTCACTGGTATGTGTGATACATTTTTAAATGTTCGGTTGACTGAGTTTCATGTTTAATGAATAAAAGAAATGATAATAATAATAGTAATAATCATAATAATAATAAAATACTTTTGCATTTAATGAAAATAATAATAATAATGTGCCCAGGAACAAGCCCTATAAATCAGTTCCATGAAAGCAAAAATTCAACATGTCAGCAACAACAGTAAATGTTGTTTATGCAATGAAAAAGTTGAAACAGTGGATGACCTTATCAGTGGCTGCAGCAAAATCTCACAGACTGATTATGTACAACGTCATGATAGAGTTGCCAAAATTATACATTGGAAGCCTTACAAGAAGTTTGGGTTCGAATGCAGCAAAAATTACTGGGAACACCAAATTGACAAAGTTATTGAAAACAAGCAAATCAAGATTCTGTTGGATTTTCGGATCCAAACAGAGAGGCATGTAGCCCAAAACACACATGACATCAGTATTGTGGAAAAGAGAAAAAAGTCTGGTTCATTGAAACTGCACTACCAGGTGATACACAAATTGAAGAGAAACAGCTAGAAAAAAATAACAAAATATTGTGATTTGCACATCAAAGTTGAGTGACGAAGTTGAATGGAGGAAGAAATCAATGGTTGCACCAATAGTAATAGGAGCCCTTGAAGTAATACCCAAAGCACTGCCTAGATACATGGGAATTTTGAACTTACCCTGACTTTGCAAAAAACAAAAACAAAAAAAAACCACACTACTCGGAACTGCCTATATACACGGATGCTACCTTAGTAACTCTTAGGTCCTTGATTAAGACTTGAACTGTTAAGTTTTTACAAGTCCCAGACTGAATCAAATTGAAGATTAAAACTTTAATAACAATAACAATAACAATAATAATAATAATAAATACCCTTGCCAAATCTTTCAACTATGTAGGGTTACTTCTGCAGATATTCATGAATATATGGTATGTTCTGTGTATTATTCTGAAACAGTATGAATTGCTGGTGCTGTAGAGGCTGTAAATCATGTATTAAATTAGGATTTTTGTATGCTATATTGAGCTGGATAAGCACACTTACCTAATTATGTGAATGTAAGGTATAACATGTTTATTGTTTGATCTTATTTAGAAGTATTTGCCAAGTTAATAGCCTAAGAAAACAACATTCTTTCATTTTGAACTAATTTATTTTCCATTTCATATTCTTTTTCTAAAAGTAAAATAGAAGCACATTATTTAATAGATGGATCATATTTTAAATCTCATCTTCTTGCTTATTACCAGTTCTTCCCTACAAGTCCCGTTGATTGCAATATAGAACTAGCTATGTTTTTCAAACATTATTTATTTGCTTATTTCTTTACTTGGGCTTCAGTGCCACTAATTCTTGCAGGCACTAAGTGGCTTTATAGAATGTTGCTTCCTGTGCCATTTGCCCTGGTTGGAAAAGAGCTCATAATGCATTCTGAAATTGCATTTTCAACTATTTTAGAATTGATAATTGGTGAAGCAGTCATTGAGTATCTGCCAAAATAAAGAAAATCTGAATGCAAATTTTTAGCCAAATACTTTAAAGCCTGTACTTATCCAAACTCTCTGCAAGTTTGATGCATATGAAAACAAAAAAATTCTACATATCTTTGTTTATAAGATATATGCTTATATAATATATTTATCATGCATCCTTCCCTTTTCTATGTCCTCCCCAATCAAGAATTAAATCGAAAGTGATGCTTTTCAAATGTTAATAAGGCTGAAATTCTATCCTTTGTGGTTATACAGTTGTTTCTAACCTGGCCTAGGAACTCTGATTTTAGATGCCTATGCTATCTTTGCTTTAAAGTTGTAGAGTTGTAGAGCAGCTGCCTAGAGTACATATGGGCTATCTCAGAATCCTTCCTTTCTCCAGAGAGATTTGCCCAACCAGGATACAGGGTACACTCTCTAGCTGATGATATGTGCTGTAATGTCATCCCTGTCCCTCAGGGATATTTAGCTCACCCTGTCCTCATCAGAAGTTACCAGGATCATCCAGCTTGCCATGTCCTCTAATTTGGATTCTCATTTCTTTTTGCCAAAAGTATTCTTGTATTCTAGTGACATAGCAATCTCTAAACAAATAACATCATCAGATGTTTACAACTTTACTACTTGGAAATAAGTTCCCTGGATTTCTAAGATTATTTTTGACACATAATTAAAAGAAGAATGGAAGTAAAAAAAGCTGATTAATTTCATTACAACTTTTTAAATCCAACACTATTTGTTTTACATTATAGAATCTGCAAATGACATCTTACTCTAGCAGTCAGAATAAATGAAATGACTAAGCTGAACTATGATTATTAGTGGACTGCACTGCACTAAACATCCATCTTGTCATGCCCCTGTTGGAGACTGACTCTGAGGGAGAGGAGGAACAGCCGACAGGGAGTGGAAGTGTGGCTCCGGAGGTTGTGGAGGAGGCTGGGGAAGGGCAGAGGCCGCTGGGCAGTCAGAGGAGGACCCAGGCCCATCCCCTATCCATCCTAGGGTATGCAGGGAGGAGAGGATAAGGGAGAGACGTGGTCTACTCGGGAGGAGAGGACCTTGATCCTCTTCATGGGCTGCAGGTGTGAGAACTGCATAAGAGTTTGAACCTGCGTTCTGGCAAATGCTGGAGACAAAGCGTGTTTTAATTTGGTTTGAGGTTATCTTGATTGGTGTCTTTCTAACAGACTGTGCCTTGTTATCTTCTTGAATTTGGTAAATATTTCTCCTATTCGGTTGTGATAATTTCATCATTGTAGTTTGTTTGTTTTTTATTTTCACCTCTA
The DNA here is from genome assembly GCF_049901735.1 of Notechis scutatus. Classification (NCBI taxonomy): domain Eukaryota; kingdom Metazoa; phylum Chordata; class Lepidosauria; order Squamata; family Elapidae; genus Notechis; species Notechis scutatus. Next base: position 82,910,359 of record NC_142009.1, on the reverse strand, counting down.
TCTGCTCATTAAATTTGGACTGTATTGCTTTCTTTTGAAGACTATTTTTGAGTACGTTTTATCTCCAACTGAAAATTATTGAATAGTGGGACCAAGTTGGAGGCATTAAAGGACATTTATTTACGTTTTGGATTTTGTTACGTTTGTGTTACACTTTGGATCATCACACATCTAAATTGGAACAGAAAAGGTTATTTCTCTTAATCTGCCAAAATCAGAAGACATTGATAATTAAAACTACACATTTATATTTTGCATTTGGAGGAACCCTTTGTTAACATTTAAATTCCATTTATTTATAATAAAAATAGGATAAATACATACTAATATATCTTTTATTATTGTTAGCCGCCCAGAGTTACCCTGAGGTAAGATGGGTGGCCAATAAATGTTATAAATAAATAATAAATTATTATGATTTTATTTATCAAACTTGTATAGCTGCCCATCTCACCAGGATAAACTTTTGGCAATGTACAACAGTAAAATAAAACAATACATAAAAGCAATCGGTACAGAATATAAAATAATCACAATTGACAATTAAAAATTAAAATATACAAACCTACATGACATGGAGAGAAGTAAATATATAAACCAAATGGTACCCCTGCATTCTTCTCTGCCAGTTCTAGTGGGATGGGCAAATAAGGAAGATGTAATCGAATAGAGGTGGTCCATCAGATAACCAGCCCCCTGCCAGGAAGGGCTTTAAAGGTTAAAACTAGCACCTTGCATTGGATTGGCAAGCAGACTTGTAGCCAAAGCAGCTCATGTTGTGGGAGCACACACATAACTGTCTGTACTGCTGCATTTCGTATGAGCTGAAGCTTCTAGGACAGCTCCATGTAGAGCACATAGCAGTAGTTCAATCTGAAGGTGGCCAAGGCATGAGGGACTGTGAGCAGAACCTCTCAACCTAAGTGTGGGTACAATTGATGCACAACATGAAACTGTGCAAAGACCCTCCTAGCCATAAATGCTACCTAGCCTTTGAGCAGATGTCATATATCTGGGAGAGCTTTAATTTCATACTGGGTCTGTCTGGGGCAGTGCAACCCCCTCTAGCACCAAAAATGGCATAGTCCTAGAACCTAGACTCCAAACCCAAAGCTACTCAGTGTTGCCAATTTCAGCTGAAGCCCGTTGTTCCCCATCCAGACACTCAACAGGATAAGATGTCCCAAAGGTGTTTTTTGCAAGGAGCAACTGGACTTTCTTGTTTTCTTTGAAGACATTTCCGCTTCTCATCCAAGAAGTTTCTTCAGCTCTGACAGGATGGTGGGGAAGTCAGAGCTGAAGAAGCTTCTTGAATGAGAAGCGAAACACCTTCAAAGAAAAACATGAAAGTCTCTTGAAAAAAAGGGGCCTTTGGGGCAACCATGGATGATTGAGAATCTCCATAGACACCATGATAAGATGTTCTTGGCATCACTTAATATGCTGGAGCAGAAATATATAATTGGTTATCATGAACATATTGGTACCTCACAACATGATGATGAGTGAGCTTGCACAACAGTCTCATATAAATGTTAAATAGAGCACGAGAGAACACTGAATTATCTGGCCCCACACACAGTAAGGGCTGAGGTCTATCACCGCCAACCATCACCAATCAAGAAAGGAGAAGAATCAGCACAAATCCATCCCATCATCTCTTGGTACCTGTTTAATGTACATAGCAAATCTTTCACCAGCTAATCTTATGGTAATGGCAGAAGGCCAATCAGTTGATCAAATCATTTTTACTCTTGAAGATAGTATATACCAATAAGAAGCAATGCCATGTTTGAGAGCGCTGTTTAAAAATTATTTCCATTTTTTTCAAGGCTAACTGTGATTCATGTAAAATAATTATTCCATTCAATTGTTTATTAAAATTACCAACTAAAAGGCAAGAAAAAATTAAAATAATAATTGATTAATCAATAGGGAAGAAAGATAAACAAACAAAATCCCATCTCCTTTTGAAATTAAAGCTGTGTTAATTTATCTTCAAGAGCCAATTTGATGTACTGGTTAAGGCATCAGATTAGGGAGGCCATGAGTTCTAGTGCCACCTTAGATACAAAACTAGGTGGCTGACCTTGGGCCAGTCACTTTCTCTTAGCCCTGGGAAGGAGACAGTAGGATTCCACTTTTGAAAAACCTTGCAGAGGAAATGGCAGAAATTCATCCAGGCAGTCTCCAAGAATTGTACACAATTGAAGGGAAAGGGCAAAAATGTTATCCTGTATTCTTGGAAGTTAAGCCTAGTTGTTCTTTTATTTCTGTGACTTCCACTTGAATATTATACTGTAGTCCAAATAAATTCCATTGACATAGATTGATTTTTGTAGTTTGATTTAGACTACTGTGGAATGCACACACACACACACACACACACACACACACACACACACACACACAAACCTGCACTCTAGGGCAAGATTATAGAGGGGTTGGGACAGAAATATAGGGAATATTTATCTACTCTAATGGCTGTATGATCTGTTTCATGTGCTGTGGACAAATCAGTTTTGTTTAATTTCGTTAGACACTTAATTGATTAGGTTATTTTAAATGTTGCTTTGATTATCTCTTTAATGCTAATTCAAGAGTCTTCTGATATAGTATTCTGAAGGAGGCTGTTATACATAGCTATAGCAAGATAAATATTCTCTTCCCACAACTTCAAAGTAACCTTATACAATTTTTTAACAAAATGACTAGGAAAGACAAAATCAAGCTTGGAGCAGCAGTTCATTTTTAGCCAATGGTTTGTCCCTTGTGTGTATATATGCATATAGCCACATATATGACACACAGAAACCACACAGTCTAGCTGAGATGTATACGTGCACATGGCAAGAAAAGTGAATTTGCGATTTTACCAGATGGATGGCATAGGGAACAAAGCTGTTACAGAATCTGGTAGTCTTGCTAGATAAAAAAACAAAAAAACATAAAACCTTCTGGAAAAGCAGAGGTACAATATTTAGTAACCATTATTACTATTCAGTGTTCACCTTAAATTTTGCCATCCCCAAGCAGTATAATTTGACATTGCTCCAGAGTTAAATTGAATTGAATCCTGTATTCAATATTAACAAATGGCATGCCATTAAATTCTTGTCACTGCAACTTGTTTTTAATAAAATGGGATGCATTCTGGAATCTATAGAATGCTTTCTTTAGAAAAGAGGTCTCCAAACTCCAAACATAGCTGGCTGGAGAATTCTGGGAGTTGAAGTCCACAAGTCTTAAAGTTGCCGAGTTTGGGGACTTCTGCTTTAGAGCTTCAGCATGTATATACTGTATGTACTGTATATGTGTGCAAATCAATAGGGAGTATATTGAGGTTTAGTTGAAATTGTGGGGAGAGGGAGTGGAAAGGTATCAACATAGAACTAGAACAGTCCTATAATTAATTGTTCTCCTTTTCTTTCCTTTATCATGGCTAGTGTTTCCTATTACTAACATGTAAATATATATTTTATCTAGGAAATGTCTCAGGAAGGCTATGGAACCAGGTCTCAACCCCCTGTCACCCAGAACAAACCTAACCATGAAGAATTGACCCTAATCCAACAAGAGAGGCCTTCAAGTTTACCAGTAAGAAATTTGTTGCCATTTGATAGTTTTATACTTTATATTGAAAATAATATTTTCTAAGAAAACTTATATTTAATGTTTTTTCCTGCTTCAAGAGCCTTAATATCAGAATTATCCTTGGATTTTATTCACATGCATGCAGGGATGGGATTCAATTTTTTTAACAACCGGTTCTGTGGGTGTGGCTTATTTGGTGGGAGTGGCTTGGTGGTCATGTGACCGGGTAGACGTGGCTTGGCGGTCATGTTATTGGCTGGGCGTGGTCAACTCAATATCACTCACATCGGGGCACGCATCTCCTCGCCTGGCCTCTCATGACTGTGGGGATGCTGCAACAGTCGTAAGTGTGAAAAATGGTCATAAGTCACTTTTTTCAGTGCCATTGTAATTTTGAATTGTTACTCCACGCAAGCAAAGTACCAGCAAAGGAGAGGGGAAAAAAACTCCAGAGAAGTTCCTGAGACAGGAAGTCTAGTCCTGCCAAGAATGTAATAAGGGTTAACGGAGAGGCAGTTTCTGAAAGCAACACCAGAATGTTTCCTTCCTGCCTTCCTTACAGGATTAGGCCAGTAATTTCTTCTAACAACCGGTTCTCTGAACTGCTTAGAATGTTAACCAGTTCTAGCAAATAGGTGCGAACTGGTAGAATCCCACCCCTGCATGCATGTATTTATTATGAAATTACTTACCAAAGATAACTAGGTATTTTTATGCTATATTTAAATTATTATAATATTTATATAGCAGTAGCACTTAGACTTATATACCGCTTTATAGTGCTTTACTCTCTAAGCGGTTTACAGAGTCAGCATATTGCCCCCAACAATTTGGGTCCTCATTTTACCCACCTCAGAAGGATAGAAGGCTGAGTCAACCTTGAGCTGAGATTCGATCTGCCAAATTGCAGGCAGCTGGCTGAAAGCAGAAGTAGCTTGCAGTACTGCACTCTAACCACTGCACCACTGAGGCTCTTATAATATATATAATGCATATTATTAAATAATATTTAAATAATAATACATACTTAAGTCATTTTAATTATGTCAGAATAATTCTTTCTGATATGCTTATGGATATTGAGTTGAATGTTATAATCTAGAGAAGTATAAAACTATTAATCTTAAATGTTTATGCTTTAAAACAGAACATAATTTTATAAAATGTTTTACAGTATATTTTATATCTCAAACAGTCATTGGTTGGGTTTAGTGCTTCTCTAATATATTTTAGTTTATAGATCTCAGATACAGATCATTATTGTGGATATGTACAAACCATGTTTTGCACAGTATGACAGCATGACCTAATTATTTTGTAGTGTATCATGTCAGCATATCACATTCAAGCAATATTGAAAACATGAAAATAGTGGGATAAAAAAACCATATTAATGTTCTTGTCACCTCTTAATTACAATATTCATTTTGTTGAATTAATTTGCATGTGACTGGCAATATAGTTCAAAATTTACATAATTTTAAGACAATGTATTGTTGAATCCATATTGATAGTTATTCAGAAAAGTGCAATGGTGATGGTGATGAAATTTAGAAAATGTAATATACTGTAAATGTAAAATAGTAAACTGACATTGTAATCCAAAGAGTTTGCTTATGATTGCATTGTAGGAACACATATTAGAACTAATATCACTGATTAGAAAGTAAGACTCATTGAACTTTTTGGGATTTATATGGATGTTAAAATGTTTTAAATTAAATTCAAGTCTACAAGAGCAATCCACTGAGAGTGTTCATATAGGTAATAGTTATATTTAGTTCTTCTAAGAATAGCATTGTTTTCAAAATAGTAAAATATTGGTAATGCTTTGGAGCAGACAATAAACATCTCTGCTTATCAAAATTCAGGATTTCTATAGATACTTACCTTTTTTGAGTTTTCTATACTTTATTAATATCAATGTTTTGATAGTAAATTTCCACAATCAGTCTCCAAAATCTTCTGTGGCTTATATCTTCCTGTCAAAAATTAGACTTTGATATTCCAGATTGATGAAAAAACTCTCTCCATATTGAAACTTTATCAGAGCATTTAAGTGTGGAATTATTATCTTTATCAAGTACATTTTGATTTTATACTTCTTTGAGACTGATTTGTAATTACTCATATTACTTTATAAGTTTTACTGTATATATGACATTCAATCCTGGTCTTCTAACGTAAGTTGGCTTGAAATGACTATTATTCCATAGAGTAAAAGCTGCATATGATGGCTTATTTTGGGGGCCCCAACTCCCAGGTCGTAGACTGGCACAGAAACAGTCTGAACAAGCCAGCAAAGCCCCATCAGTACACACAAGGGATCCCCCCCCCCAGTCTGCGGAAAAGCCACCCTCCGCAGAACCAGTCCTTGGCACCCAAAAGATTGGGGACCGCTGGCTTATTTGATTGCTTCATGTATGTCTTGTAAATGAATGTATGATTTGTTTAAAAACAATTGCATTTACAGTTATTTAAAGCTATGTAAAATTATATTCATAGCAATTATTGTTTTGACACTATTACCAGAGAAGTTTTTAAAACCCCACATGCAAGACAATTACTAGCCAGCTGTATACTGTAATATATGCATTAATGATTCCATCTAGGGTATTCAAAAAGAAATTGAATTATGATTTTTCAAGGTAATTTTGAGACCAATAGGAAATAATCTAGTGAATAATCTGTGTTGAGAACTGTACTGTGTTGGAGTCCATCTATGCTGGTATTGTTGTATTAATCAATATCTGTCACATATTGACCACAATATACCTTTATACTAACTCAGATGTTGGTTTCAGTCCTTCCTAGGAAATGGTTCCATCTGTTATTTGGGCATTAAATAATTGTGAAACATTAGAAAGTTTTCAGTCTTTGAAGTCATCATTGTGGTGCTTACAAAGCTCCTTTTTTTCTGCTGGTTTTTAGAGAGACACTGGAATTTCTGAACCAGTAACAACAAATTAGGCCAAAATGGGGTATTGAGTTTAGAGAAGATAAAAGTCACATGTAGAAATGCTGGTTTTGAATCAGGATTTAAACATTTTCAGAGGATGATGCACATACTTTGAAGAACTAGATTTGAAATGCTTCTTGATCTGCTCATCTTATATACATACAAAATATGTCTGTAGTTTTCTTAATATATTTATGATTTATTTATTTCTGCATCACAAAATCTAAGAAAGTATAAAAACAAAGGAGAATCAAATTCCACTTGGATGGAGAGTAATTCAGGTACCATGAATTTGGGTTGTGTACATAAAAACAAAATTTCTAAGTTAGAGCAAGAAACTCCAGTTAGCAAATAATATTATTTCATCTGTTCATTGAATGTTTGTAAAATAATAGAAGTTACAAAACTAGCTAGAAGTTACAAAACAGTATAGTTATATCCATGTTTTTCTGCCATATATTTGTGGCTGTCCAACAGCGTATGTGTGAAAAGTTAAGAGACTGTGCAGAGTACTATCCTCGGGCTTTGCATTTTCCTAAACTGTTTAGATAATTTGGGAGATTCTCCAGACCAAATTATGAGGATAATGGAAGGGGTATATGTGACAGCAGTAGAAACATAGAGTGGAATTTTACTCATAGTGTAAACCAGCCATTTGGAATCAGCTGTTCCCCTGCAAATTTCACCTTGATCCACTTTTTTCTTCTGATCAAGTCAAGTATATAAAAGTGAGATACTGCCTCATAATGGTGAACTAAATAAAAGTGCTAGAAGCATTAGAATATGCGATTTTTAATTGGATTCTTAAAGACTTGACACACATTCAAATCCATCTAGGTCAAACTGTTTAGATAATTGAGGAGCAAAAGGAAAGATAATTTATTATACTGTTTGACAAGTCATTAGGATTAGCTAATGAAAATATGGTTTGTTTGTAGCCATTTGGTTCCAACCCACAGTAAAATTCATCTGCCTTGAATTTAACAGGAACATTTGTGCCAAGATTATATATATATAATGTGTGAAAGAAGTAGAACAACTAGTGAACTGTTTAACAGGGCTTGCATGTAACACAGAATGTTTGGAAAACCTCTCTGAAGGGGGGAAGCAAACAACTTTCTGAAGCAACTAATGGTTTATATTTTTGAAACATCCTTCCACATAAAAAACAGAGCCAAGGAGTAAAAGATATTAGGTGGCCATTTAAAATACTGTACAAGACTATTTCCCAAGTAATTTTTTTAATATTTGAAAACTGAGTGTTCTATTTGTTTAACATATGTATTTAAATCCTGCATGGATAGACAATGGCTAAAATGATGATGATGGTTGAGGTTCTGAGAATATTGCAGATAAGGATTTGTTCTTCAAGCTTTGCTAACAAAATTAAAGCAATAGTCTATCTTTTTTTAATTCTAAAATGAATGAAATTTTATAAAATAAATTGTTATTAAAATGTTTCCCATGATGCGCTTCATGTTTTCAAATCAATATATTTCAAAGGAATTTCATGAATTGTCTTACAAAAGTATTCTAAGTAGTTAAGTTTTACTTGTGGAAGAGCACCTCATTTCGTTGCACCCGCTTGCGAGTGTAATGACAAATAAATTCTTATGTCTTATGTCTTAATATATAATTTTAAAAATATTTGCTATTTCACTGATGTTTGGAAAAGACTTGGCAAAGTTTTAAATCTAATGAAGGCAAATATGTTCTTCATTTGATAACTCCATCCTAGTAATTGCTATTGTTAAATTATCATGACTAAGTTAGATTTTTATAATCATCTTTGGTTACTATTAATTTGAATGGTCAGTTTTATTTTCTGAGCACTTGTTGTTTCTACATAGAAATATACTGGACTTTTGCTTTAGAAGCACACACATACATATACACCAGAAATATACACTGCTCGAAAAAATAAAGGGAACACTTAAACAACACAATGTAACTCCAAGTCAATCACACTTCTGTGAAATCAAACTGTCCACTTAGGTAGCAACACTGATTGACAATCAATTTCACATGCTGTTGTGCAAATGGAATAGACAACAGGTGGAAAGCATGGGCAGTTAGCAAGACATCCCCAATAAAGGAATGGTTCTGCAGGTGGTGACCACAGATCACTTCTCAGTTCCTATGCTTTCTGGCTGATGGTTTGGTCACTTTTGAATGCTGGCGGTGCTTTCACTCTAGTGGTAGCATGAGACGGAGTCTACAACCCACACAAGTGGCTCAGGTCGTGCAGCTCATCCAGGATGGCACATCAATGCGAGCTGTGGCAAGAAGGTTTGCTGTGTGTGTCAGCGTAGTGTCCAGAGCATGGAGGCGCTAGTAGGAGGAGACAGGCCAGTACATCAGGAGACGTGGAGGAGGCCGTAGGAGGGCAACAACCCAGCATCAGGACCGCTACCTCCGCCTTTGTGCAAGGAGGGACAGGAGGAGCACTGCCAGAGCCCTGCAAAATGACCTCCAGTGGGCCACAAATGTGCATGTGGCTGCTCAAACAGTCAGAAACAGACTCCATGAGGGTGGTATGAGGGCCCGACGTCCACAGGTGGGAGTTGTGCTTACAGCCCAACACTGTGCAGGACATTTGACATTTGCCAGAGAACACCAAGATTGGCAAATTCGCCACTGGCGCCCTGTGCTCTTCACAGATGAAAGCAGGTTCTCACTGAGCACATGTGACAGACGTGACAGGGTCTGGAGACGGCGTGGAGAATGTTCTGCTGCCTGCAACATCCTCCAGCATGACCGGTTTGGCAGTGGGTCAGTAATGGTGTGGGGTGGCATTTCTTTAGGGGGCTGCATAGCCCTCCATGTGCTCACCAGAGGTAGCCTGACTGCCATTAGGTACCGAGATGAGATCCTCAGACCCCTTGTGAGACCATATGCTGGTGTGGTTGGCCCTGGGTTCCTCCTAATGCAAGACAATGCTAGACCTCATGTGGCTGGAGTGTGTCAGCAGTTCCTGCAAGACAAAGGCATTGATGCTATGGACTGGCCCGCCCGTTACCCAGACCTGAATCCAGTTGAGCACATCTGGGACAACATGTCTCACTCCATCCACCAACGCCACATTGCCCCATAGACTGTCCAGGAGTTGGGGGATGCTCTCCCAGGTGTGGGAGGAGATCCCTCAGGAGACCATCCACCACCTCATCAGGAGCATGCCCAGGCATTGTAGGGAGGTCATACAGGCACATGGAGGCCACACACACTAATGAGCCTCATTTTGACTTGTTTTAAGGATATTACATCAAAGTTGGATCAGCCTGTAGTGTTTTTTTCCACTTTAATTTTGAGTATAACTCCAAATCCAAACCTCCATGGGTTGCTAAATTTGATTTCCATTGATAATTTTTGTGTGATTTTGTTGTCAGCACATTCAACTATGTAATGAACAAATGTTTAATAAGAATATTTCATTCATTCAAATCTAGGATGTCTTATTTTTGTGTTCCCTTTATTTTTTTGAGCAGTGTATAAACCCTAATTTTATTGGGAAATAGCAAGTGAATAATTGGAGAAGGCACAGGTGTAATTTCATAGTTGTTCAGCTGGTAGATTGATCGGGTTTGTTTGTTGAGGGTTTTTTTAACAAACAACTCAAGCAACTATATTTGCAAATCCAGCATTCAGTACTCTGGCTTTGAACTCTTACGCACTAGAACAAAATATGGGAAGGGACTAGAAAGGCTGGCATAGATAACAGAAAAGAACTGCACAGAGGCATAAAACCTCTACTAAAATGACTGCACAGTGAGATGCTTCAGACTTTTTTATACTCTTTGTTCTTCAATGCCCTGTCTCATCCAGCTGGGAATTGTTCATGGAGTTGAAAGCCATAAAGGTACAAGTGACTTCCCCACTGCTGTTGCAGTGTCTGTGAATATTAATCATTTGTTCCCACAAGAGCATCAATGTGTTGGCTTTTACTGTAACTGAGTTTATAGGACCCTGTTTTTATTTTTATTTTATTGCCTTAAAACACAAGAAATGACACCCAAAAAAATTCTAAAATACCAAAATGCGAAGGAAAAAAGTGGAATAAAGAAAAAACAATAAGCATTATTAAAGATAAAACCAAAAATAAATTACAGTTAACTTGCAGTTACATAACTTGTAAGGAACATTAAGCTAAAAAAAAATTAAACAACAAATAAAATCTTGACTGCACAAAATCCTATTGTCCTCTCTTTCCATTGCGTTGGTAAACAGCCAGTTTAAAGGCTGAAAATGTATACAAACCAGACATTATAGTAGGACAGTTTCCAAGGACACATTATAATAGTTTTTGCAACAATTTCTTCTGTGTACCCTCTGCTTTAAACACAAATGAAATATAAAATAATGTAGGGAAAGCTATTTCAGAGTCTCTAGAATTCAAAAACTACTAGAATTCAAAAACTAACAGACTTGATTCACATTTACTTTGCAAGCCAAATTTGCAGATAAATTTACAAACAAAATGAATAAAATAACCAGTAAAAATCTCGTACTATTTAGGGATATTATTGCTTATTTGCAGAAATGTCAACAAGCTAGTTCTTAATAATGTAAGTTAAATATAGCCTGCAACTGATACATGAGCAGATTTTGGTACCAATCATTACCCCTGGTTATTTACTTTTGTTCAGTATTTGTGCTGAAAATAACTATTTGGAAATATGATAAATTAAAATAAGGAAAGATGTTATTGTGTAATTTTTGTGCCTGAAATTTCACATTGTTTTTACCCAGTATGGAATGAATAGTGTTTTTTCCTTCTTTTATTTTGCTTCCTTCAGCAATATTGTAAAATAACTGAATGAACTGGTTTTCTTTGTTTGGGTCAAGAAATTTTAGCTGAAAATTGTTACTCTGTGAAAGAAGATTATTGACTCAACAAACCTTCAATTTTCTGTGAATAACACTCCCACCCCCTAGCTTCAGGAACATATTGTGCATCCATTCTATTTTAAAGTACAGACTGTAATTTAAGACTGAGGCACTTTGATGCCCCACTGAACTTTGTTTAAGCCTAGAATAAAAGAAGGGAAAAGCATTAAGGTCCAAAAAAAGTGACTAGGGTTTTCTAAACCATTCTCTCTATTACTGTACAACAGTATAAGAATACAGTTGAAAATTCTAACTTAGTTTTGGTTTTGCAAAATTTTTACACCTCTTATTTTATAAATAAGTATTAAGGAACTATGTAGAATTATAACAATTTATTAAGACAATTTCTGGCAGAGAAGATTATCTACAGTCAAGATCATTTAAATATTTATCCCCAGAAGAAATAATTTAAATGATTTCTGACTTTGTTGTTGGATTAATGAAACTGTTGTTTTTGAGGATCAGTTATTTTTGGGTTTAATAATTATTACTAATTATTGAAATCTAATCAAATTAGTACACAAAGTTACATACACACACACATATACATAAGTAAGTTCAATAAAGAACATTCAGCATTGCTTTTGCAAAAAGAATTTTTGCTTTTTATATATTTTTTTTTGCAGTTTAAATTCTTATTTGGTGAAAAGTTTCTCTGTGAATGGAAAATAAATGTCCATACTGTTTGATATAAATGCTAAGTACCTGCAATTTACATACACATACAATAATAATATATGAAGACTTTTTATAATATTTGATCTGGAAAGTTACTTTCTTCCTCCTCCTTCCCTCCCCCTCCCCAACTTTTCTTTTTAATACAGAAAATCAAATATTAATTCAATAGGTTTCATAGGGATTGTGGCTTCTATTTTACTAGATTATCTATGGCACGACTGTCAAACTCCCACCTCCAGTTTAACGAAGGGGGGAAATGTCCCGATATGTCACATGACGCTGCCATGAGTTTGACACCCCTGATCTATGGCAATGAGTCTTCCTATGTTGATTTCTTTATTACAGTCACTTTTAAATTTACTTTAAATCAAATTAGTTTAACTAATGATTTTAGCACATTTTCATATGATTAAATAGGATAATGATTCTAATTGGAATGCATTATGTTATGCCCCTTCCTTCTAGAGTTTAGAAAAACTTTCAGATACTTAGAGAAGATTTGCTATTTTTCCTTTTCTATATATAACATAAAAGAACTACATAAGAGAAAGCCATAACCGTTGACATTTCCTTTCCCAGAGTTGGACTCACACTATAAACATAAGTCTCTTTTCATTTGTCAAAATGATCAAGTAGAGATAATAGAGACTGGTTTTCAAAGGCCTGGGGGCATGGGGGTGTCTCCCTGTGTCATTCTTGTATTTTACGCAGAACATGAGATTGGAGAAGAACAAAGAATTAACATAAATAGAATCCCCTCCTTACACAAGATTGTTTCGCTTATGTACCATAGGTTTTAAATGATATAGTTTGAATAAAAGTAAAAGACAGATTTCTGGTGATTACACATATACAGCTATATAAGCTATGGAAGTAATTTATCATTATCTTCTTCTTGGAAGTTTAGTTATTTTAATTTTCCAGTTTAGCTATATTCATGGTTTTTGTGGTAATTTCTCATTCTTGTCATAACCAGGTCTAGCATTGCTTTTCTTGTGGTTGGGGCTTTATTTTTCAGCACCTGTAGCTTAAATTAATTCTAGTGATGACCAATGTCAAAAAGTCAAGCTTCTTTTTCTTACGCTTATCCAATATTTTTTTTAAACAGTTTATGTTATCCTCACCTGATACAGTAACTATTGCATCTGTCAGTTAATGAAAGAACTGAAGTGCTTGTCAGCTGGCTTCTATTTGTCATGGTTTACATATCCCTCTCATCCCTAATGTAAAATTTTGCGGGTAGAAAAAGATTCTGTGGCAAAATTATGATACAGCATCAGTACTCAATGTGTTTTTTATTTTGTAGAAACGTAGTTAAAGAAGCACCCAAACCTGTTTCATTGATGTTGAAACCAGCATTGTATGATAGTCTGTTACGATTTTGCCCCCTTTAGAGAACAAGATGAACAACAGAGGTGAGAAGAAACCACCCTTTTCTAGGGTCTTTTGAGCAGCAAAATCCACATGAAAGGGGTTGATTTATCTGTTCCAGTAATCTTAATTTGGCGAGGTGGTGCACTGGTTAGAGTGCAGTACTACAGGCTACTTCTGCTGACTGCCAGCTGACTGCAATTTGGCAGTTCAAATCTCACCAGGCTAAAGGTTGCCTCAGCCTTCCATCCTTCTGAGGTGTATAAAATGAGGACCCAAATTGTTGGGGGCAATATGCTGACTCTGTAAACTGCTTAGAGAGGGCTGTAAAGCATTGCGAAGCGGTATATAAGTCTTATTGCTATTTTTGGGAAACTTCACTCCCTAATGTCACCTCCCTAATTTCCTCCATCTTTTAATAATCTCTAGTTTAGGAACTGAATAAGATAAGAAATGTGCATGTTTGTTTTTTAATACATAGTTGTATATTAAATATTTTTTCCACAGAATTAAAAATAATACAAATTTTGAGTTAAAATGAGAAAAATAATAGAAAAGTAAATAAAGAAAAAGAAAAAATAAAGAAAAAGAGGAATAAAAAAGAAATGGCTGATGAGTACATTTATGTCTCTCTCTCTGGTTCTCACTCTCTTTCTCTCTCCATGGAAGTTGTCTTCTTTCCATAAGCTACCTTTTATAATAATTGAATCCATAAATTACTCGTTCGTATTGTTTTTCTTTTTTCAGCAAAATGCCTATAAAGGGTTTTCAGTCCCTAACTGCTTGTTTGCTTTTTAAAAATACTAACTGGCTCCAGCTTTATATCCATAAATATATGGATCTTCCTCTCTGATTATTGGCTCTTTAGACAGACAGTACCAAGAAATAGTTCACAGTGACTCTTGGGGCTCCAGAACAATAAACACTATTAATTGGAAACGTTTCCCAGGCCTCTTGGAAAAGGCAGTAGATCTGGTGGCTTCCCCTTTGGACTGAGCTAAGGGGCAAGCCAAGCTATACTCACTTTGGGGGCACAGCTGCTGGTGCTATCATTTTCCCATACCACGGAGATACTTTCCAAGGTAGTCGGCTCTGTAGGTCTATTAGAGGAAAAAGAAATCGAGTTTCTTAAGATTGTGGTGGAGTCCACTTCATAACCTTGCTGGATATTTTTATAATTTGTCATCAGCTGACACGGCCTGAGCAGAATATTCTTACCACTCCCTCTGGCTGCTGGAAGTCTGAAATTACATCTTTGTCTTTGAAGTCAGACACACTGTTAGCGTTGCTATAGAGACAAGGCGGGTAATGGCCTCCGCAGAGAGGAGGTTGGTATTTAGTGTTTGAATGCTGCTGTTACACAAGGCCTTGATTTTTAGAGTGGTTATTGAACTATCCCCTTTTAGTAAATGTTTAAAAATTACAGTTTTACATGGGATTACCAGATTAATAGTCATGGTTTATTTCATTTTAACTGCAAGGATAAAAGTATTATTCCATTAAATGTGGTGTTTCCCCCCCTTCTTCTGGTTTATGCATTATTAACCCAAGCTTTCTTGTTTTGCTTGTAATGTTTTTATAGGCTTTTTCAAACATGCAGTCTGATTTGCTCTGCTGCTCTTTTATTTTCAGAGTTTAACCCTTTTTCTGAGAGCCCTCTTTCCTGTGGCAATGTAAGAAGCCAGCTTGAAATAAATGTCAGGATGGATTTGAAATGTTTCTGATTAGAGTTTGAAAAAGCTAATCAAATTGTGTGCTTAAATATTATTATTATTCTTATTGTAAATGATACCACAGCTCTGTTTTATTCTTGGGATTGCAATAAGTCTGAATTTTGTCACATAACTTTTTTGATTATCTATAATGTTTGGAATATTGTAATACTGTTTTTATATTTAATTTATATAAAGCGCGCGCGCGCGCACACACACACAGAGAGAGAGTTTTAAAGACTGCAGTCTTTTTCCTAGTCTCAAGGAAAAATACTAGACGATAGGAAACAGGAGGGAAATGTTTGTAGCGACTATGCCTTTTGAAAGACAAATCTTCCTAAATTTGGATAGCTGAAAGCATTATATTCTTGTAATAATTTGTATATTGCTTAACATGGTTTATAGACAAAGTAGCAGATATTTCAGATAAGGCAGTTTACATGTCTCTGGCCCTACAATTACCCACATGCTGCGTTTATGTTTACTATTACAAATAATAACACAGTCTAGCATTAATGACAGTATCCGATAGTAATACATGCATTATTATGCACTGTGTGCAGAGTCAGTTGCATGATTGGTAGCCTGCACCAGCAGCATCCTAGTTGCATAGTTTATTTCACATTAAAAAAAAAACTACTGTAAGAGTCATATCTTCTTCCTATTTTCTTGTGATAGGCAACTTTATTTACATAATAAAAACATTCGTACTTCCAAGGATCTCAGCTACCTTTCATAACACTGTTTTTACAGTGCTTTGAGTAGACTAGCTAGCAACACTGACAACTGTTCAAGACTCACTGCCAGCACTGCCTTCTCTAACACTGCCATTACCTTCCTCCTGCATTCCTTGGCTTTATGTATTTGGAGCAGTACAAAGGAAAACACAGATTGCAGATGAGAATTGAAGATGAGAGGGGGGAAGAAAGGTTGGAAGTAAAGTCTTCTAAACAGAAAGTATTAATAGATGTAACGAAGGACTACTAAATAACTTTTCCTAATTGTCTTGCCCTCTCCCCAATATGAATATACCACAGCTAGCCCATAACAATACATATCTTAAATTTGTTAAATTTCATTCCCAAAGCCAAACTAAGGGTGTATCAAATTCAGTGACATATACACAGTATACAAATTCTTCTCAGAGTGTCTTCTTTTCGTAAAAAGAGAAGATCAACATTGATCACTACTACATTTTCTTAAGAACACTTCCTTGGATGTCTAAATAAACATTTTCCATTTTCTTTTCTCCTACTGTATCCGTCTCATTTTATCTTTTTATTTTTGTGTGTGTGTATTCCCCCATCTTGTCCTTATATCTCAGTTAGCGATAATCTAAACACCTTTTGCCACATATTTAAAGAGATTTATTGTGTGCTGAATTAGAAGATAAGATGAATCAGGTTAGATTAGATTTTCTTTAATCACACTTGCATGTTTTCTTTTCTTTTCAGTCTGTCATTGTAAAAGAACTATGGGGAGAATTAAAAAAAATTAAAAATGTTGCTTGGCTTTTTCTAGCCTAATCAAGATTTTTCACTTTTTATGCATTTAAAATGCTACATTTTTTTATTTTTTTATTTGTTTGTTTGGGAAAAACTTAAAGCAGTTCCCAAGCATTAAAAATATCTAGATATTTTTTGCTAGGAGCAAAGTAGAAGGATTACTAGTAGAAAACACAAAATAGTAACAGGATGAAAGCCCAGATGGTGTTTCCATGTATAATCCGTAACCAGGCAGCATTAAAATCTTGTCTGAATTGAGGATTACTGCTAACTCTGAGTATTGATGCCAACAGCAATCTCTTGCCACAACCTGTTGCAAAATCTTAGTGAAGAGAAAGTATATCTGCCTATGAGAATTGTAACTTTATTGCATTTTGTTGCTATGTGTACATTTATAATCTGTGTTCAGTTGCAGCAATTGTTACTCATGGAATATACAGTAGATAGTGCAGCTAATATTCTAATGTGGAATGACATAAGAAACAGTATCAGTATGCATTCTGATTAGCCACAGTTATTCAAGTTCTCAATCTTCTCAAGTTTCCAATTCTTTGGAGATCCTTTTAGCTAGTGATGGACTGAATTTAGCACTTTTATCTGCAATGCATCCGCTATGTTAAAGAGTGAGCCAATAAATGAAGCATTTTCTGGTAGCAAATTTAACCAACCTTGCAAAGCCTTTAATACATGGGTTGCTTCAATGGCTTCTTGACAGTGGGCAGTTACCTATTGGCTTCCCATACATTCTTTTTTTCTTGACATTCTTTTTTTCCCCTTTTATTGCTGAAAGATTCTATTTCCACATAATTATTCTGTTCATTTATTTTTAGATAACTGAAGCAGTCTTATTTTAAAATGGTGAAAACATCAGTATCGATTTAAATGAACATTTATTTAATTTTTAATCATTCTTCTGCTAATGAATTTTGTTGAATATCTTGGCTTTATGTTTTTACTATAGCTCTGCAATATTCCTGTGAGATAGGTTTTATATATATTCGTTTATGATGAAAAGATTTTTGAGATGATAGACTCTACCTTGCCTTTACATATCACCGTAATAGTGAAAAATCAGCCATTCTTATATTTATCTTATAATTTAACTATTTTCAAAGAATTTAATTGTGTGTGTGTGTGTGTGTGTGTGTGTGTTGGGACAATTGCGATATGTATGGTTTATCTGCTGGAAAAGGAGGAGGAGGAGGCTACTAAAGATCCTATTTGTGTTTGAGGAATGCTCCACAGTATTGTATTCCCTCATAGACTTGATACTGATACTGCTTAGTATCAGACTTGATGCTATAAAAATATTTATATAAAATTTAAATTTACAAGTCCTTTCCTGACCTTCCTAATGGAAGTAGGACAATCTGGTCCTTGCTGTTCATCATTGCCAGTATACCTACACATAGGGAAATCATGCTACAGTTGTATCTTTATTTCTTTTCTAACACTGTCATTCGTATTATGTTTATTTTCTTTTAATAATGATGTAAAATTATACAACCAACATTACTATTTCAGTTAAAACAATATTTTAATCATACCTGACCACAATAAAATTGTAAAATTGGATCCGGTCACATGATTACTCATTTCACAATTGCATTAATTTGCAACCATAACTCCAGTCCCAATTGTGGTAGTAAGATAAGCACTACCTGAATACTATGGTGGTTTTAAGATACTATGTGAAATCAGAACTCACAACACATTTGACATTTGAGAACTAGAGAAGATAACATGACTCCTCGAAGTCCCCAGGTCTTTCCGAGCATATTTTGTAGTTGTATTGGAATATTACAGGTCAGAGATAAAACAAGGTGCTCATTTATTAGCAGAAGTTTGTCTAATATTCATATGATTGGATTTATTCATTTCTACCAATAAATTGGAATTAAACATTTGAGGAAATGGTCTTCCAGCAGTTGGGAAATCCATTCCAGAATACCTTAGCAATAGCATTTAGATTTATATATCACCCCATAGAGCTTTACGGTACTCTCTGGGTGGTTTACAATTAGAAGCATTATTTTGGATATTGTCCCCAGTCAGAGGTTCTGACCAATTCTGGAGAACCGGTAGTGGAAATTTTAAGTAGTTTGGAGAACCGGCAAATACCATCTCTGACTGGAGATTGGAGATTTTACAGTATCCTTCCCCTGCCACACCCACCAAGCCACGCCCACAGAACCGGTAGTAAAAAAAAATTGAATCCCACCACTACCCCCAATCATCTGTGTCCTCATTTTACTGAGAATGAAGAACTAATATGGTAGGAATATACCCAGAAATCTTTAATTTGAATTGTCATTATGGAGTTGGGATGTGTGTGTGTTGTTGGATAAAAAAATAAAGATGGTCCTGTTGAAGCTCTACCCCTTTTTTATGTACACACACACACACACACACACACACACACACACACAGAGGGATGGAGCTTTAATTGCACAGTTGCAGCTATCATCTGACTTCTTTGAGCTCCTTGTAAATACCTGCAATCTTGTTTTTGTTAACCAAAGTTTACTGAATGAGCCATAGTTAGATCCATACATAAACCACCATTGGATTGGAGACTTACATTTTAGATCTGATTCATTAATGCCATTGATCCAGTTCTTAATAAGTTTCACATCTTTTGGCCTTAGGCTTAAGCATTTGGGTGAAGCCTTGTGAGCTTCAATTTTAAAATATTTAAATTGTTTTTATGTTAAGCTGAATATTACTCAATTAACTCTCCATTGTAAATAATGACACTGTAGAGTGGTTTAACATACAGAAAGTCGGCCTTATTCTTTACATTATGCAACATGTTTAGTTGTTTTATTTAAAGATTTTGAGGTTACTAAAGATATTAAATAGGCCTTTCCTTTTTAGTTAAATGTAATTAAATAATATTAAACAAATCACCAGAAATAATATGACTGTATGGAATAAAAGTTTGGTTTTTGCAATCAGTAATGTAATTGATAAAAATGTTTTTTATCTTATTTTGTTCTTTATTTTAGTGCTCCTTTTAACATAATCATTGAAGCTTGAGAACTTTTTTTTTTCTAAATTTTTATTGGTTTTTAAGACGAACATAGACAAACAAAACATAAAAACATCAAGCCATCTTCCATATATATACAAAGAGTGTGCCGGTTGGTTTACAAATTGTTTTGTGCTTCCATTTCGTAGTCTTCAATTACAATTACATTGTATATATTCTCATATTTTCAATCAAGTATTAAATACATTAATATCATTGTTAATCAATCATTTGACTATACTTTTATTCATTCATGTTTTACGAAATAATCATATTTTACTTAAAAAATTTTGTGACAGTTCATATTATCATCTCAAATCTATCCTACAATCATTTTGTAGATGTAATAAGAAAAGAATATATATTTATTATTTTCTAAGAATCTACATATTTCATTACCATGTTTTATTTTCTAACCATTGATAGAATAGATCCCAGATTTTATAAAATTGTTTATCATCTTGTTCTCTGATTTCAAATGTCAATCTACTCATTTCAGCACATTCCAATATTTTCTTACATCGCTGGTGGAGGGAAAGGAGGTAGCGGCGCCCACTTGCTGTGCAAACAATAAACTCAGCCTAAGGTTGAGAACTTTTGAATGTCTTTTCCATGGCAGAATTCTACTGAAATTATGTAGACTTTATTCAATAGAATGAAATTAATTAGAATGTTAACTTTCCTTCTTTTTAGGTTTGAAATAGCTTTATGTTTTAAAATTAGGATGACTTGGGCAAGAGGTTCGGAATTCAGCAACTTGATGCAAAAAGAACCTTATACATAATGATTTTAAAAGAGCTATGACTGGATTCACTAAATTATTTTATTATTACAAATGAAGGTGAATATACGTGTCCCAGGATAATGTTGTAGGATCTAATCTGGGTCAGTCACCGGGACCTGAGGTTTTATCTTCCAAGCTTTCGGACTTGTTCTGGAGCCCATCCTCATTTTATTATTAAAATGCATTTGCTCTTCTATACTATTGAAAAAGAAATATGTGTGTGAGATTGCATTGCAATTAACAGAAGAAATACTAGAATTATTTTCCCTAAATCTTATTGCTAAGCTTTTTTCAAATAACCTTCTTTTAAAAAACTCAAGTTAAATATATATTGTATATTTTAAAAGATTACTGATAATTCATATAACAGTTGGATGTTCAATGGAAAATGTTTGCATTTCTTTCTTCACTTTGCCTTAGACCATGAGTTCTAATCCTGACTTTGACATAAAGCTGGGTTATTTTGAGGAGTCAACATTGGCCTGAAGGCACTATCCTGCCCCTGCCATCTAATAAGTTGTGAATAAGACCAGTTTGGAATGGTTTATTTGTTCTGCATAACCATAGTGAAACTTTCAGTGCCCTCCCTCAATTATTGGCAGTTATCTCTGCATCCTAAAGTAAATTGCTGGAAATGCAGTTCCAGCAGAATTATGTGACATTTTTGGTCTCTTTTGCTCAAATATAATCATTACCACGCATAACATAATATAACGTAACGTAACTTAAAAACAACAAGCATGTTTTTTATTGTCAGTTCTTGCCTAAATATTCTAACCCTTTGAAGTACTGACAAGATTTCAAGTTTTAATCTAAATGGCAATAGATATATAGTTTTGATTCATGAAAGAGAGTCACAACCACATCTGAGCATTTTTAGAAGTAATTTACAAAACTGAATAGTTGCACAAAATTTAAGCTGTAGGCTTAGTTCTTAGGTTTATTACTATGATATGGAGAAGGTTAATTACATGCAATTAAAATATGTAGATTGACTGTGGCTGTCCGGGTTATGATGCATTACTGATGTGGCTTGTGGTCCTGATCAAGTAGTTGTTTCTCCCTCTAAGCTTTTGTTCCAATATATAAGTTTTATTATACAAGAAAAAAACGTTAACACTAACCAGGAATTACCATTGTTTTGGCATGTTCAGTTTTCAAATCATATAAAAGTTTAAACTGCTTACAAACCTGAAGAGGGATTTCCAGGTAAATATAGTGAAATGTTTGCATTTGATAGCATTCACTTATGAATAGATAATTGATAGCTGATTATTGATTAATTTTTAGTGAACATAACTTTATAACAATGGCATGCCTACTGTCCTCTGTATTTAATTAATGAAACAGTGTTTTTGTATGCCAGCTATCAGTTTTGAGATTTATCTGACCTTCAACATTTTTTAAATATATATTTTATAAATATATAAAGCCAGAAATCTCTCTGGAATAAATCCAAGAATTGTATCAAAACATCTAGTATCCTATCCAAGTTCCACAATTTGTTCATTCTGATTTGATGTCTGATTTAGTTTTCTGAAATTGACATTAGAAAAAGAGAACTCCATTCTTCTCCTCTGAGCCGAACGGAGAATTCAGGATGGGTAGTTTCTAGTCTCATAGCTCTGCAGACCGAGTTGAAAAACTGAGGACACATCCCCTGGTAATGGTCCCCAGTTCTTCACTCGGTCTCAGCATGTTCAGACGCTCTGAATAGTTAAGATTGTAGAAGAATCTTCACCCCCTGGATTGAGTTTTTTTCCCCCCCTCTTCGAGTGTCTTAGAGCAGGTTTGACAGCTAGCCGGCTTTCTGGTTAGCACTTTTGTTTTTTGCGAAGTGTTTTTTTTTTTTTTGACTGCCTTTTAAAAAAATTATTTGCTGGTAGACTGGTTTTTGGAATTGTGATTGTAAATTTGGTTGGAGGTGCCCCTGAGAGCCCGTGTGCCCGGGCTGGGGGGGCAGGAGTCAGTGTCTTATTCAGCTCACTTTCTCCCGGTCTGTTCTTATTGATCTGTGCTAGCCGCAAAAACCACAAGGCGCTTCTGTACCTTTTTGGCATCGATGGCCATTTCAAACGTTTCGGGACAATTCTGCAGTTCATCTCCCATCTGGATTGAATCCTGATCCCCTGTCCAGTCACCAGAGCACCGTGGCAGCTGTGAGATGCTTGAGACTGCCAAATTGATTGCGATGCAGCCATCACTGGCTCACAAGCCTCTGATCTCTCAGGGCTTGTAGCAATTTTAAAGAGTCAGCCATTTTTTTCCCTTTTTGCTTTGACTCTTGCCTTAAATTGTGCTGAGCTCACCACTTCTGGGTCGCATTAGCCTCCTGAAGTGGTGGATAGCTGCTGTGACCAAAGCAGATAGCTTTAGATCAAATAAAGTTTGTTTTTCTTTTGCCCCTTTTTTCCTTTTCTCTCTCCCTGTCAGTGACAATTATTTTTGGCAGGCTCAAAATGGCCACCAGGGGAGCTAGCCAAGAATTATCAACTCCTCAGCAGAGTAGGGAGAGAGCTGCAAGGAGATCAACTAAGTCCAGGTCTGCTGGGCTGGAGGCAGCAGCTAGGATCAGAGCTAGGACCCTAGTCCCTAAAAGACCCTCTAGGGCAGAGGATAGGCAGGCCAGGCATAGACAAAAAGCCCTAGATAAGGAGTTTGATAAGGTGGTAAGAGACTCCAAGATGGCTGAAAACAGGGCCATCTCTCCTCTGCTCCCACAAGATGGCAGGCAGAAAAACCAATTGGCAGCTGTTTATGAATGTTTTTAAAAAGCAGTGGGAGTCCCCTGGGGGGTACACTCGCCCCAGTGGGTCTGAGTCTACCTTATTTAATGGGTGGCTGCGGCAGCTGCAGGGTAGAATCCCACTTGAGGACTTCAGGCTGCATCAGGACTTAAATAAGATAATAGCCACAGCTCAATTGACAGCTAATGCCACCCTCACGTCAGCCAAAACTTCTTCCAGAGCCATGGCCTCATCTGTAACAGCATGTAGGCTCATTGGGCTAAGAAACTGGCAGATGGATGCCAGAAACAAATGGAAGCTGGTGTTTGCTCCCTTCAGGGGAAAGAGGCTTTTTGGGAAGGCCCTGGATCCCTTTTTTTGATAGAAACCAGGGACAAGTGAAAGATCCTGCCTTCCCAGGAGAGGCGTTTTGATTACAGGTCTCCACCCTACTACAGGAAGCCCTCCTTTAAACAGGGAAGCTGGGGCAAGCTTTCCCCGTCAAAGTAGGCCCTTCTTCCAAAGATCCTCATTTCAGGCCGATAGACTGGCCTTTGCCGCCAGAGGGCATCAGAGGCAAGATGACAGAAGGTCCTTTTGGGGTTCCAACAGATCTTTTAGATGCAACAAGTGACACCCAAGCCTTCTCTCCCACAGGGGGCCATCTGGGACTGTTCTGGCAGAGGTGGGAACAGATCACGACAGAGGCTTGGATACTGACAATTTTATAGTCAGGTCTCTCTCACGAGTTTCTTTCCTCCCCCTCCCAGTGCCTTTATGTGCTGCCCCGTCTCAAGGGACCCCTCAAAAAGGGATCTCATGGAATCGGCGATCCACCATCTGCTGGACATTCGGGACATCCATCCAGTTCCTGGAGACCAGGAGAGACAGAGGTTCTATTCAATTTGGTTTGTGATTCCAAAGGCCTCGGGGGTGTGGGGGTGGCGAGCAATCCTCAACTTGAAAGGGCTCAACAGGATCTAATCTACCGAAGATTCAAGGTGCACTCCCTCCACTCTATCCTACAGGGCCTGCGGGAGAGAGATGTTTTTGGCTTTGGTAGACCTGACAGAGGCCTACCTCCATGTGCCCATAGACCCCAACCACCGTCAGTTCCTGAGGTTTTGCTATGGCGGCCACCATTTTCAATACAGGGCTCTCCCGTTCAACCTTTCATCAGCCCCACAGACTTTTACCAAGCTCCTGGTGGCCGTAGCAGCATACCTCAGATCCTTACCCATAAGGATCCTAAGCTATTTGGATGACATCCTGATAGCATCCTCTTCCAGACCCCAGGCGGAGGAGGATATGATATCGACAATCAGGATCCCTCGAGAACATGGGTTCTTGATAAACCTGGACAAATGCCACCTAGTACCATCGAACTGTCTCTTGCATTTGGGGACTATCATAGACACCTTAACTGGCCAGGTCTTTCTCTCACAGGAACGTCGAGACATTATCAGGGACGTCACATCACAGATCCTGTCTGACAGAGAGGCGCCTATCATCTTGCTGTCTCAACTTCTTGGCAAGATGATATTGTGCACACTCAACCAGGAGTGCAGCAACCACTGTAGCTTGGACAATGCGGGCTTTGGTTCTGGACTTTTGTAGAGCTGTGACTTGGTCATCCGACCCCATTCACAAGATATTATAAAAGTGACTCCTTTGCCTCAGCAGAGGTGTCCTTTGGAAGACGAGTTCTGCAGGGCGTTCATGTAGAAGTGGGGATCTCCGACCAATCCAGTCCCCTCCTGTAGGACAGCCATCAGCCAGCTTTGGTATGTCCCATCCTGGATTCTCCTTTCGGCTCAGTGGAGAAGGGGGGTTGGTCCTACCTGAATACTTCTTCTCGGGGAGCCGAAGGGAGAATCCAGTCCCACCCTGTATTCTGTCTGGTCAGAGTAGGGAGGAAATGTTTTTTTCTCTCGAAGCATCAAATAGGCTATCTGTTAGAGGATGAGGAGCAGCTGGATTCGCTTTGACGTCATTCAGAACTGGGGACTGTTACCAGGGGGTGTGTCCTCAGTTTTTCAACTCGGTCTGCAGAGCTATGAGATTAGAGACTACCCATCCTGGATTCTCCCTTCGGCTCCCCGAGAAGAAGCGTTCAGGTAGAACCAACGCCCCTTCCATCTAGAAAGGGAAAATCATAGGCTGTTGAAATATATTGGTTTATCAGAAAACTAAATTATGATGAAGTCAGAAGCTTTCTAAACTTCACATGATGCAGGTTTTTATATTCCTTCAGTTTTGTACCTTTACCCTTTAGCTGTTAGAAAATGATTAAATTTGTGGTGATAATACTTCATTTGATGTGGTACATCTTGTCAAATCTTAAATAGGTTGATAGGCTTCTATGGAATGAAAAAAAATATTGTAAGGTATGATAATGCCTCTTTTGGTAAAACAAATTGTAAGGGGTTGTGATGACATATGAGGTATTGATTTAGTGTTTTGTTTTTTCCCATAAAAATAAATCAGTTGCTAGGCTATGTCAGCAACTCACAAAAGCATCATCTGCAGTCATTCAGTATTGATTGATTGGATAACCATGAAGAAGAATGAATGGAAAAACTAAGCAGCATTGGCCCGACTGCACAAACACCTCAGATTTGGAAGCATGTGTGTTGATCACTGAATCCAATATTTTACTATCCTAACCATGAGATTTTATCTAAACACATATGGATGCATATGTGGGCGAGTGTTTGTCCTTTTGTGTAACTGTTGCAGCACTAGCTATAGCACTATCATGCTATAACTTTGAAGAAAAATGACTGATAAAGGAGTTTTGTTGGATGCCCAGAATTTTAATAGAACTAGTTTAAATCTATCTAATCTAATCCATGTGAATTAAATTTTGTTATTAATTTTTCTACTCCCTTAGACAAAAAATCAGATCATCAACTTTTTCTTCTTTACTTAAAAGATCAATTTTTTAAAATCCTGGTTGGTCTATTTTGTTCTTGAGTGGTAAATTTCAAATGAAGGGGTTGGCAAACCATTGATATTGAATGTTTACTAGATGTTTGCTAAAAATGCATCAATGATTATTATAGTTGTACATCTTATGTTTGTAAAACATTACTAATGGGTCAATTCAAATATCATTTGAACCTTGGTTCAATAACTACATGAAGATATAACTTGTGTTAACACTATAACTTTTATGTTGCTTTAAACCAGCGCTTCCCAAACCTGGATAAATTATGCAAAATTGAATAAAAGGTTTTTCTTTGGCTAATGATACAAAAACCCATTAACCAACAACAATAAGGAAATTTAAATTGACTTAAAATTTCAGGTATACTGAAATCTATTCGAAAATCCCTCAAAATATTTCTGTTAAGACAAAAATTGATAAAAATTACCAATAGTAATATATTGAAATGACATAAAGGCCATACAATGATAACAGATAGTCCTCTATAACCACTAGTTTTCCACACACTGAGGTTGATATATAGAAAATTACACGTGAAATATAAAAGAAATCTACAATTTGTCAATTAAAAATGTAAAAACAGGAAAGTGGGGAAAACCCTATATTTTTCTATTATTGATACAAGATCATCAGCATTAAGCATTTTAAAAATCTAACAGATCTTTGTGATGCATGAGCTTCTATGTAACAAACAGATGTAAGTTTTGGAAGGATTATGCTAATTTAACATGATATTTTTAATGCTGGAAATCAGCTTCTATTTTTCATTTAATACTTAAAATATACAGAATAAATAGTTCATAATGTATATTTAAGATTGCATTGCTCCTAGCTTGAATCTACCACCCCCACATTTTATTCTGCTGTGAAGAACTGAGGAACTCTTTGTAGTATATTTGGGATGATACGGATATAAGACAAAAATTAATTCCTAGTGCATGAAAATATATCTATTAACCAAATGTTGTATTAATCTCGAACTAATAGAGTCCATTTTCCTATTTTTAACTTGTTACACTTTTCAGAAATCCAGTATTTTTAATACTTAAAATAATCAGCAGCTTAATGATGTGAACATTGCATAGACACTTTTGTGCTATACAATTTTTGCTTATTTAAGATCAGTCTAGATTTTAAAAGGTGGACAGAAATTAATGTACAGTTCTATTAACCTTCCTTGCCATTTATCTCTCCTTGATTGAATGCAAGTACACTAAAACATATCAGGTGTATGTATTACAGGTTTCATATATAAAAAATACTTAAGATATATCTCTTCTATCAAAATATAGTACAATATATTTTATTACATACTTTGGTTAAACTAACAGTTCTTCTCATATAAAAGATATATCTCCAACTACTTGCACTGTACTTTAGATAGGGTTAGTGTTGGTTTTATATTTGGAAAGCATTCTTAGGTATTTTGATTATTTTTTTATTTGTTGCCTGGTTCCTTTGCAGTTTTGCAGAAAAAGTATCCCTTCATTTTTTAAATATACCTGCAATAAGTAGAAAAAAAGATTTACGTTCTGATAATTTGCATGATTCATTGATGGGAAGAAAAATCTTGCTACTATTCTGTGGACTATAGGAGATTGGGACAGACAGAAGAATCTTGTGTAATGACATTCAAAAGGTATCCATAGTATATTTCATGTTTATGTATTATTAGACTTTCACTGTTTCTTTGATATTTTTAAAGATAACCTGTAAATGTTGGAGGGTGATCAGAGAATGTTTAAATGAAATAATGGTTTCTCCAGAATGGTTTCAACAGGATCCATGTATGGGATGTATTCAGCTCTGTTCAGCTGTAATCAGACTTTTCTTTTCAAGAGCAGGTGTTTTATTTTGCAAATGTATTGCTATGTGTTGATAGCACTTTTAGTCTGTTGCACTTTCCCAGCAAAAACTAGGCTAATAACACCATCAGGTCACTGAAGCTTAAAATCATTCATGCTAAGGCTGCTAAGGCTAAGGCTAAGGCTAAGGCTGTTTTTCTTTACATGTACATTGCAAAAGATTTAATTACAAGATACCTAGTGCAAAAGAAATCATTTGAACAGAGATATTTTAAATAAGTTAATAATTTGTGTACTAATGATTTATAAATTCATGGAACTAAGCATACTTGGAGCTATTGATTGCATAAAATTCAAAGAATTTTAAAATGTCTTGTCTTGATAGAATAATCATTCATGGTTTAGAGGGATGGATTGTCAATTCTTCATGTCACAAATTTCCAATCCTTTCAGAAAGTACAATGATGCATTTGAGAATGAAGATTATAGCACTATTAAGAAGTGGTTTTAGTAAAACTCTAATTTTCATTAGATTTCATTTAAATATTGAGAAAGAGAGAAAAACAATCCAAACAGTAGTGTAGCTGAAATCTTAAATAAATTGTAATGAATACTGGAGGACACATAATGTGTTAATCTTCAAGCTGTGTGATTATTTTGTGTTGTGAAAGGTTAGCTTTTCAATTGAAGCCTTAATTACTTTTCAAATGAATATTTCATCACAATTATTTTTCCATTGAATATACACTACATGATTATTTTATTCCATGTGAGATATTCATTTTTTCGTGTGTGTGTGAGAGAGAGGGGGGGGGAGGGAGGGAGGGAGGGAGAAGAAGAAGGAGAGATTCTGATCAGTTTTTCCAGCTTGGAAGGATTAGAAAATATTCATAATATTTCCTGATAGATGGTTATAATAAGAGAGATGTGGCATTTAAAAGGCCATATTGTGTTAGCAGTAAATAGTACAATCTTGCTCTGTGGGAGAATCCAAGTTAACTTAAATGTACTGTATATCTGCAAATTAATATTTATATGATGTCAAGTAAGCAAAACATGTCTTTTCAATCTGGAAGGTCTTTTCAAAGTATATTCATGTTGTGTCCATGTCCTGGTTAGGAATACATAATTGCTCAATCTCTTAATCCTCTCTGACCAGTCACTCAGTGACTGTTTGAAGTTGTGACAGTGCTGGACCGGTCTTTACGCTGTGCTTGTCAAATTTATAATTTGGGCATTTGGTAATTGGTGCACATTTACGATGGTCTTGCAGTGTCTTGCAGTCACCTGATTGCCATTTGCGAACTTCACAGCCAGCTTCCCACAAGCAAAGTCAATGGGGAAGCCAGCTAGAAATTGCAAGTTATGTTCACTTGACATCGCCCTTAATAATCCAGGGTGATTCCCTTGACAACCACAACCAGAAATAGTTAATTTTTACAACTACTTCACTTAGTGACCAAGTTGCCTGTCCCAATTGCATTCAGTATGTGAGGACTACCTTCTATGTGAGGTTATTTTCTTTAATATGTAGGAAGGAATCAAATACAGGCATGTAGAGTTAAAGTTTTCATAAATCAGGCTGTTTATCAGCAGATTGGTTGCAGGTATGTAACACATTTCCCCCCCTCAACTGTCTTCAGAGTCAGGACTAGGTTGCCTGTCCCTCCTACCTTAATTAACTATGGTGATTTCTGTGACTTGAGGTCAAGTGGGTTTTCAGGAGTTCCTCTCACTTTGATCTATCATTTCACAACTACTTTATTCCAAGAAAGTATCCTGGCCAGCCTTGTCTTGCAGCTGGTAGTCACTTTTTGCTATTCTGGCCTACTCAGGAGGTCTCTCCATTTAGCCTCAGCTGCAGTATAACGTACAACTGTAGGGCACTTCTCGCCCTGCAGTTGTACATTATACAACTGAGCCTCTTCTGGCCTTTCCTGGAAGTTCTGGTTACAGACCTCTTCAAAGACCTGGTGCTACTGAGCTGCCCTGGGGAAGATTGCTCGATTGTTTGTTTGGTTTCCTGTCTCTGATACTGTTTCAGTCTGTAGCTTCAGGCAAGCTTACCTGGGCTGCTATTATCTTCTGGCTTTTTAACTTGTCATTTTACAGCCACATTCTAATTTCCAGCTCAGAAGGAAAACTTTTGAGTCTCTTCATGAAGAAATAAGGTCTCTCAGTTCAGCCAGCTCCAATTGGAATTATTTTTAAAAAAAACTCTCTTCTCCCATATCTTTCTGTTGAGCTATACATTGTTGTTTTTATCTCACCAGGTAGGAGGGATCATTTAAAAGGAATGGTGAAGGAAAGCACTTAATCTTATATACCACTTCACATTACTTTACAGCCCTCTCTAAGTGGTTTACAAAGTCAGCATATTGCCCCCAAAATCTGGATTCTCTTTTTACTGACCTCAGAAGGATGAGAGGCTGAGTAAACCTTGAGCCAGTCAAGACTGAACTTCTGGCAGTGAGCAGTGAGTTGGCCTGCATTACTGCATTCTAGCCACTGCACTATTGTGACATTCCTTTCTCCAGGGGTGGGATTCTACAAGTTCGCACCTATTCACTAGAACCGGTTGTTAACATTCCAAACAGTACGGAAAACTGGTTGTTAGAAGAAATTACTGGCCTAATCCTATAAGGAAGGCAGGAAGGAAACATTCTAGTGTTGTTTACAGAAACTGCCTCTTCGATAACCCTTTTCTTGGAAGGACTAGACTTCCTATTTCAGGAACTTTTCTGGAGTTTTTTCCCCCTCCTTTGCTGGTACTTTGTTTGTGTGGAGTGACCATTCAAATGGCACTGAAAAAAATGACTTATGACCATTTTTCACACTTACGACTGTTGCAGCATCCCCACAGTCATGAGAGGCCAGGCGAGGAGATGCGTACCTCGATGTGAGTGATGTTGAGTTGGCCACGCCCAGCCAATAACATGACCACCAAGCCACGCCCACCACATAAGCCATGCCCACAGAACCGGTTGTTAAAAAATTTGAATCCCACCCCTGCCTTTCTCCATATGTACAGGCTCATTCTTCAACAAGATAATTAATATTTAAAGCTCTCATTGTCAGGCTTTTCATTTCAGTATCTTGAATAAATCTTTCCTGTGTTTCTCAGATATCCTCTTTAGGTGTCACACTTGTTAAGTAAAAGGGAACTTTTAGTTATGGTGGTATTTCTAATATATCAACAAATGTTTTCTTCTTTCAGAACCTTGTTTAAAAGTGTTTTTTTTAAATTAGTAGTATAGAATATTGTAGTTCGTATGATTTATATGCCATATAAATGGCATATAAATGTCACAAGTGAGGTCAAGTAGAATCTATTGAGTACATTCTCTTCCACTAACAGTTTTAGAAGGAACCCATTGTGCCTTACTCGATTTCTAAACAGTGTTATTGATTTGATTACCAAATAATGTGCATCATTCCTGCTAACTTATCCCATCTCTGACATCCATTACACAATCAGTTTTTGCGCAACTGCATGCAAAATAAGACATATGCTTCTGAGAGAGTTAGATAGAAGTGGCAGTCTGTATCTATACAACATCATATTTTAATTGAAGATACTGATATTCTCTATTTTTGATAGTTATTCTGCAGATACAGTAACCCAACATTTATCATCATCTGACTGACTGTATTAATTGACATGATCTACCTCACCTAATTTCCATAGGAAAATAATTGCTTAGTATTTTTGTATTTGGATTCTCTCTTAAAGGTAAATTAGCATGACTGTAAAGATTTAAGTAAAATTGGCCTTCTGTGTCATATCACATCACCTTAGTAGCTGTTTCAGTAGAAAGAGAGATTACTTTGAAAAATACTGAAAGCCAAATTAAGCATCAATTATATGGCTTCCAGTGGATCTAATGAGGTTGACAAAATGATTCACAACTGCCTAGTCATTTTAAATACTTTGGTTTATATGAGAACATTTTATATAAGAGATGATTTCTTATCATTTTAAAAACTTCTTTGTATTTTTTTGAGTAGGATGGTTTCCATCTTCATCATGCAAAATTCAATGAAAAATTCTTTTCTGTATGTGATATAGGAATCTTTCGTCTAGATTGCATTTACCCCCTCTATTATGACACATGGCTTTAAAAGCATGGTTGGAATTGAGGTTGAAAAAAAGAAAACAAAATTTCATGAATTGATTGCAAGGAGCCATTGCTGTTGATTAAGGAAAAGACTTAAAGCACAAACAGTGGTGATAAGCTTTGCTTTATCTCATTTGTAGTGCCAGTTTTGCTTTTTGGAATGTATATTGATTATTATAACAGAGAGGACCAAGATGAAGCTGAGATTTCCTATTTTCCTTCACAGCTATAGTTGACAGATAAGGCAAAAGCCAGGGACAGACTTCTGATGTTATTGAATTCCCAACTTTCTTGAGCCCTGGAAGAAACCAATAGGGAGATGTGATAGGAATTGTAATGGTGGAGCTGCAGATTCCACAAAGTGTTATGATTAGCTAAAATAAGGCTTTAGATCTTTAGTAAATGGTTTAGTAATCTAGATTATTAAAATATTGGGATTACTGTACCAGATATTTCACAGTTTGTCCCTATTAAAGCAATTTTATACATTCAAATATTATTTATATTTCATGCCCCCATTGTTATATTATGACACAGACTATTTTAACCTTAGCTGTAAATTATTTAGTACAATCCAAACATAGGACTAATGAGAAGAATAAATAATTGAATTGAATGGAGGATTATGTTTGACCTCAGAACCAGTTATATTCTCTCAAGTGCACAACACAGAATTTACTTGAATTTGCCCAAGTAACAATGACTGCTTAGATTGGTACACCCATTACAACCAGGAATGGAGAGTGATGGTGTTTCTTTTATTATCTGTGCAGAAGTGACATCATAGTAAATGATTAAAGTGCACTCTATGCAGACTGCGTATAAAAAGACAACTTGAAAAATTGATTTAATGGTGAAAATTTCACTTAATTTAATTTCTGAATAGAAAAGAGAATCATGGTATCAGTTTCATAATCCACCTGCCCTATTTATATTGCACTTCAAGATTTATTGTGTTGATTTTGATATTTTATTTTGGATCCAAGTTACTTAAGGGTTTCTCCTTTTCTGAGTTACAATTTTAAGTACAGGCTGTTCTCATTTATTCAGCATTGTGCAGTTAGATTGAGGTTAAGGAGCATAGTGCATAGGAGAGAGATTTTTTTTGGCCATAGTCCCACATCTTTAGAACAAGTTAGTAGTTAGTGTGTATTACCTGGACAGCAGAGGTTAATGTTTTTTCTGTTGTATATTTTTAGATACAACCATTTTTGTTCCTGACTTTTAAAAAAATATTATTGCTGGATTGTTTTATCTTTTTTAATCATTTACCCTATCTTATACAGTTAAAGTTTTTTAAATTAAGGGGAAATAAATATCCTCCCCACTGAATGTAACAAAGTAGGAATAAATGTAAGCTATATAAATCCTCAGCATAGCTTATTTTTCATAGACACGTTTAAATTTCTCTGTTTCTTATATTTTTCTTCTTTGCCATCAATTACTTTTTGTTGTCCTTTTCTTTTTCTTAAATCTTAATGGTCCCGTGAAATGACTTTTCATGCCAGCTCTTGTTCATGTTATAGAAACATACTATAATAGTATGACACAGTGATGGGATTCAAAAAATTTTTTACTACCGGTTCTGTGGGCATGGCTTGGTGGGAATGGTGTGTCTTGGTGGGTGTGGCAGGGGAAGGATACTGCAAAATCTCCATTCCCACCCCACTACTGGAGCAAGGTTACTAAAAAATTCCATTCCCTCCCCACCCCACTAACTTGCTTTCGAGCTCCGTTCTCTTGTGCAGGGCAACAAAAGAACACCCAGCGGATCAGCTGGGACTTGGGAGGCAGAGAATAGATAGAGGCGGGGCCAGTCAGAGGTGGTATTTGCCAGTTCTCTGAAATACTCAAAATTTTTGCTACATGTCAGGTTCCTGGTCAGAACCTGCTAAATACCACCTCTGGTATCACAATACCTATTTGCTAACTGAATATAACTACTGTATACAACTAATATATTTTATTATGAGTATATTTCTCTATTATATTAAACATTAAGATGTTTAATAAAAGAAATCCAAAATTAATACAGAAATTTCACATGTTGAGAGTATTAGATAGGTAACACTAAGGATTTTCTTCCAAATAAAAATGTTTAGATTCAGGTTGTCAGCATGCATTAATTGGATTCAGTAGGTGTCTATGTCCTGAGGAAGTACAGTCTGTTGTCCTGTTATTCGAAGATCTCTCTGTATGAAAAATCCTTTATTAAGCCTTTGAGGCTATTGGGCAAGGTGGATTTTAGCCCAAGGCATGCCCTTAATACATTGAGTATCTTATTTTAATGTCTTGCTTTTCTATGATAGTTTCTCAACTCAAGGAATTTCTTAACACTATAAAACAGAACAATAATATTGATTTATTTCTCTTTATTCAGTATTTATATTCCATTTCCTTTCACACTCAAAAGATAGTAATGAAAGTTATATGAAGTGAATTCAAGTCAAAGGTGTTTAACATATGTGGAGGAAATGAAGCTTAGATTCAAGCAATGATCATTGAAGTATAGCAATGTAAGATCATTACTGAGCAATAAAACAGGATAGGAATTATCAGAAGAATGTATATGTCATTCCTCATGCTTTTATTTTACAGTTTTTTTCTTGCATGTGTTCTTTTTATTGTTTTCTATGTTTTATAGTCTTTGAAGCTAGCTATATACAAAAATCAAATGCCTTTCTCATTTCTGTTAACATTTTCACCCAACTTATATAGTGTTATCAAGCAAAATTCAAGAGGAAATCGATATTGCAAATTAGTTTTAAATAATGTGAATAGTATTAAAATAATGAATATGGTACTTATTTCAATTTTAATTTTTTTAGCTGAAATTTTGTTCCATAAATATATATTATCTGTATATTATCAGAAAGTTTGTATTGTAATGTTGCCTACATTAACAATTGAAGCACTATTATACTTTTAAATCCAGCTGAGCTTTTGTGCTAAAAATGAAATGTGTGATTTGCTGTATGGGGAATGGAGAATAAGCTTTTGAAATAGAGCTTCCATTTTTTGCTCTTGGCTTTTTATAGAACGGAGAAGAAAATTCTCAATCTGCTGTCTTCATTTCTTTGTTGCCATAACATCGAAAGCCAGTTTGGTGTAGTAGTTAAGGCATCAGTGTAGAAAGCAAGAGACTGTAAGTTCAAGTCATGAAAGCCAGCTGGGTAACCTTGGGCCAATCACTCTTTCGCCTCAATTTATCTCACATGTTTGTCATTATGGGGAAAATAGCAGGAGGAAGGTATTTACCACCTTTAATTATTTGCAAAAATAATAAAGGTGGGAAATAAATACATAAATAAGCAAGCAAGCAAATAAATTAAAACAAAATTCAAGTAACTTGAGCCATAATTTGGTTTTGAAAGTGAGAAAGAGTAGAAAGGTGTGGATTCTTCCAATAGCACTTATCCCTTTAGAGTTCTGTTTGTATTTATATGTGCCGACTGTCATGCCAACTGTACAGGAGCTCATTGAAATATTTTGAAATTGAGATTTTACATTCTTTCTGTGAAATCTATTGCGTATAGGCTGAAGTTACAAAGTTGTCAAAACAAAATGGTTCTGACTTGCTTGTTTTTTTCATGGAAAATGTAATTGGGTGACTTGTGAAGTAAGAAGGCTGATGTTCTCTTGAAGCCAAATTCTTGTGCTTCCAGTTATCATTCATCCAGTTTTTCATGTGAAACTCATCAGCTGTCACAAGTTGTAAATTTTATTCTTGATCACACAATTCAGCTCTTAACAAGTCACCTTTTTTACATTTTGTTTTTTGCCCAACTACACACAACACTCATGTCATCACAGTCATCTCCATTTTAAAAAATACTTCATTTGACAGTGAAATTCAATTGACAGGACCTGCTTGGCAGTCAAAAATTCAATACTAATATGTAATGATGAATAATTTTATGAATAATTTTACAAATAATAACATAGGTAATCCCCAGGTTACGAGTGTTCCCTTAGTGAATGTTCGAAGTTACGCTATCAGTGCCCCCTAGTGTTTCTGAACAAGGCCTGAAACTACAAACCTTGCAGCATTACAACAGTTGTTTGCCCTTATGAACAACTGCAGAGGCTCTGCAACATTCATCCTATACATTGCTGGCCGAAATGAAGCTTCTAAGGGGCAGATCAGCCCCTCAGAAGCCTCGTTCAGCCATCCAGAGGCCTCACCTGGCACCTTGCTGGCCAAAATGGAGCTTCTGATCTGCCGGTCAGAAGCCCTGTTCAGCTGTCCACAGGCCTCCTCCAGCCCGTTACAGGCTGAAATTCAGCCTCCATGGGATCTGGTCCCCAGAAGTTCCATTTCAGCCTGCAACGGGCTGGGAAAGGCCTGTAGAGGCCTGAACAGAATTGCAGAGGAGCACGCGAAGCTGGATTCTGTTTGCTAGATCTTCATAACGTAAGTGTCACGACATGGCAGGTTGCAGGGGAAAAAGCAATTTGGGGAGCATGAGATATTTCAGTGGCTCAGGGAGGCCTTGGGTGGTCTTAGGCAGGTAGCCTGTTCTATCAGTCGCCCCCCCCCGTGCCCCCCCACCCCCGGCAATGGATTTTCCCATTCTGAAATACCTCATGTGCACTTAACGAGCCTCGCATTTGATTCCAGAATGCATGGGCAAAAGGGAGTGATCTCATTCAAGATACGAAATTCATTCCCACGAATTCTCAGGTTACGAATGGAATGGGCAGGCTACATTACATTCATAACTCAAGAGCTACCTGTAACACAACTCACAGCAACTTTCTATAAATGGAAGCGAAAGAACAGACGTTAAAGACCACATCAGAGTTTTCACCACATTACCACTGCCATCTCTTGATGACTTATAACAGTAATACATTGATTCATGTATATTACAATACATGGATCAATGTAATTCTTTCTGATGTGAGTGAGAAAAGGTACAACTTTTTACTTTTTCATAATGATATAAACTAGCCATTTATAACAACAAATAAATTAATTAGTAAAACCCAAAATCAAAGTTTCATTTTTTTCCACCACAAGTACTAAGTCCAGAAGCGGTCTCCATGTAGCAACAATACTACTTATATTCTTTTCTTCTATCACAATGGTCAATTTAGCCTTCTCTGCCAACTCCATCAGCTTCTGTAGCCATTCGTCCATGGTAGGAATTAAAATGTCCTTCCATTTTTGTGCATATAGTAGTCTTGCTTTCGTCAACATGTATAAGATCAAAGTTCCAAATTTTTTCCCAAGTCTTTTTC
This sequence comes from Notechis scutatus, assembly GCF_049901735.1. Classification (NCBI taxonomy): domain Eukaryota; kingdom Metazoa; phylum Chordata; class Lepidosauria; order Squamata; family Elapidae; genus Notechis; species Notechis scutatus. Next base: position 82,872,998 of record NC_142009.1, on the reverse strand, counting down.
CATTAAAATTAAATTATAATTTCAAATAAATTTTTATAAGATGATATGTGGCTGGTGTTTAACACCAGATAAGTTATCTAGAATGTATAAAGGTATTTCAAATGAACGTTGGAGATGTAAAAGTAGAGAAGGGACCTTTTATCATTTATTGTGAACATGTGATAAAGCAAAGAAATTTTGGAGTAAGATTCATATTTTAATACTTATTTTAATTCTTAAAACAAGGATAAAGATGAAACCGGAAGCGTTTCATTTGAATTTAATGGAAAAAGTATTGGGGGAGACATTAAAATGTGCTATGTAATTGTCCAGACTTTAGGGTTATTTGGTTTAAGTATCTTGCCAGCTTAAGAGGAGGAGGAAGAGGAGGAGGAGGTTTAATTCCTGCATACATTTTCCTGGATAGGGCAGATTGGTGTAGTTGGACTTCCAAAATCTTTAGCACATTGCTTGATTAAGGGACCTCAGGTAAAGGAGTATAGAAAAATATAGCTACCAATTAAAATAAATAAGCTGTAGTAATTGAAATAAATAATAGACTAGAGGGACCAACACTTTGATTCTTAATAACTTTATGCCAAATATGATAAATAAAACTCTGTGTCCTTTCTGGAAGTTATATGAGTGGTTCTGCCTGAGATAAACATTAAACATAACAGCAACAAAAAACAGCCCTAGCTTTATTCCCATGAAGTTAGTCCTTATTTCAACTGATATGGAATAAATGCTGTTCTAAATGCCTTTTTAGGATGATAAATAACTGCATTAGCATTTAAATATCAACAGAAGTCCCAATGAGTTCAATAAAACTTGGGAAACCCTGTATCCCAAAACATTTCTGTGGAATAAAATTAAATCAGCAAATAAAAATATGGACATTCTAGATAAATGCAGTAATAAAAACTAGAGTTATATGTCAACAATAATGTATTTGCAAGCTATTTAGAATGAAGTATCATTTTAATGTCTTATTATAGAGAAATATTTTAAGAAAAGATGAGGAAGCAGAAAAGTTAACTATATTTCATGTTATTACCTATCGCAATGTTCTATTAGTTTTTCATCAAATAGAAAACTGCAAGAATGATCTGGCTAAAGTAAAAAAATGAATATTCAGTAAAAATGTAACTTTGAATATTGAAACAATTTATACGTCCTTTCAATGTCAGTTGTGTGCAAAGTGCTTTTTTCTCATTTTGAAACATTAGCCTATGCACTCCCAGGTGATGTTAGCCAAGTGTAGAATTAATGTACATTTTCATTCAAAATAATTATTAGGCTACTGAAGAATAAACCTCTCAAAATTCCATTTCAGGGTTTCTTTGACATTGAAGTTCTAAAAAAAAACAAATTTTCAAAGGAATATGTGATTGGATTTTTAAAAAGATTTTATCTTTTCTCTGGAATTTTCATAATTGTGGTCACTCCCACATTCCAGTAGCATCTTACGCAGACTACTTGCTAGAAATGTTATATGATAACCTTAACTTCATATGTATTCTTTAAAGAAGGACATTCACTAAAAGGGAAGAGTTCATAATATCTCCCTTGTGATACACTAAGGAATATGAATAATAATCTCGTATGGCTTCATTATTTGAAGATTTTATACAGTAAAGCTCCCAGAAGAATTTTTTTGAAGAAGCTACTATACTCATTATGAAAGCAATTTGGTTGAAGGTACTCATCCAGATTATTTTTTTAAAGCATAAGGTAAGTGCAGCATTTCAAATACATACCATAATATGTTTTTAAACCAGTTTAAATTTGCTTCTTTCTATTAAAAGCCTAGTTACTAAATGAAGAAACAAATAAGCAAATAAATCTATTTTCAGAATGAATGATACATTTTTCAATATGGATGTCCTACGGGAAATCAGTTCCAAATTGGCCTGGCAAAATGTATTAGGAAAATGTTCTGGGAGGATATTCTCTTCTAAATCAGAAGGAAGGCTTGTGTTTATTCCACTCACCTAATCCTTACAAGTAACAAATGTATAATCCACATCTTTTGCATGTAATAAAATAAAAATGAACAAGAAAATAAGTCAGGGTGAGACAATAAGGTAGCTAAAGCCCGATCACATCAAATTTATTTCTTAAAGTTTAAACTGATTTAATAGAAAGTTTATATTATTTATTTATTTATTAATTTGCTGGCTATCTCACCACGAGTTAAGCATTTGCTAAAATTTATTCTGCGGAAACAAATGTTCAGCTTCACTTGAGGTTTATTTTTCTATTTATCTATAAAGGATTAAAAGTTTTCTGAAGCTCGTTTGGTGTACTGACAAAAATTCTGGCCTAGAAACCAAGAGATAGTGAGTTCTAGTCCTGTTTAGGCATGACAGCCAACTAGGTGACTGGTTTAATCTAATCTGGTGGGATTAGAACTAATAGTCTCCTGGTAGTGTGATGCCTCTGTCTGTCCGTCCATCCATCCATCCATCTCCCAAAAGAAAGTTTTGTATATTTTAAAAATGCAGGGAGGAAATGAGATTGAGTTTATATAATCTTGCTTTTACATAGTCATCGGTGTACTAAGATGCACTTTCCCTTAGACTAGAGTATTTATAGTGGATACATGTCTTCTGGACAGTGTGAATGAGATTCCATAAAACATCAATTTCCTTCTTGTTACTTTTATCAGCTATGTCAGTGAAAACAGATTTATTTTTAAATAAGCTCTTCACAGAAAACACAACAGTTAGAACAATTGTTTTCAGTGTGGTTTTCTTGCATTGTGTTCCCTCTCATTCTGGTGTGTGGGTGTGTGGGTGTAGCTGTTTTATCAGCTCCCTTCACCCAGTATAAAATTGTTAAAGAACAGCATGATTCTTTTGAATTATATTTTTTTCATTGCTCCAGTATTACTTTATAAGGGTGATCATGAAACGCATGTGCATCATGGGCCCTTTGGCCCATGATGACCTTGATCTCCAGCATGACCATGTTATTTTTAAAGGTCATCTAGCCCAGTAGCCCCCAACATTTTGAGCACCAGGGACCAGATCTGTGGAGAAAGGTTTTTCCGCAGACTGGAGGGTGTGTGGGGTTTTTTGTGCTGCCTGCATACCGATGGGGCTTTGCTTATTTGCATGGACCAGTTGCTGACATGCTGCAGATCAGTGCTGGTCCATGGACTGGGGTTTGGGGATCCCTGATCTAGCCTACTCTCCAGCTATGACTTTGGAGCAAATACCTCCAAGGCAGCCAGTTCAGCATAAACAGTATTACTCTCTTTATGTTTGTAAAATTAAATCATGTATATCAGTTTTAGAAAGCCCTTAATTCTAAACTTGCTTATCAACGTTTTTTATAATTGAAATGTTTGCCATCAATTTCTCTGAACTAAAACATCTTAGTATTTTATTTCTGCTCTTGTCCGGCTTCCACCATTTTTTTTAACATTTGAAAGAGAACTACACAAAAATGTCCCCATTAGTATGACCTAAATTCTATTGGTGATCTCAGAGCCAGTTTGGTGTACTGCTTAAGGCATCAGGCTAGAAAGCGGGAGACTGTGAGTTCTAGTCTGACTTTTAAGCATGAAAGCTGGATGACCCTGGGCCAGTCACTTTCTCCTGCTCCTTGGAAGGAGGCGATGCAAACCATTTCTGAAAAAAATTGCTAAGAAAACTGCAAGGGTTGATCCAGGGGGTCTCCAAGAACTGGACATGATTGAATAGAAGAAGAAAAAAATGCTGATGCATTCCCGAACATTTTCATTGAATGTATATTCATTATAATTTAAATTATAAGAAATTATCCTTGATTTGAAATTATTTAAAAATATGACAGAATGTTTTGCAAGTCTCGTTAAATATCTTATAAAATTAATTAAAGCAAGATGTTTTCTGAGATGGAATCCTGTTTCTTTCCCTGTCAACTTCACATGTGGTCCTTTGCAGATCTGTATGCTTTATAGTAAACAAACTGTGAGATAACCTAACAAAGTTGTTTGAATTAAAAGATATACCAGATTCTTCTGTGTAATGGCTGGCATGCTTATATAACAGGAATGCTTAAAGCTGGCAAAAGGGTGAAAGAAGATTGAGGGTAAAGTATTTTCCTTTGTGTCCATGAAGCAATGCTAATTTGGATTCCATTTCCTTGATATTTCTTTTCACCAGATTTAAAATGTTTTTGGAAAATCTATAATGCAATTGGTCACATTTGCTGTGAAGTGGACCCAGATGCTACAATGCTTCTTTCTGCTTGACTTGATTATTCCCACTTCTCATTTATAATGCTATAATGGATAATCTGATTACAATTTAACTTCATATGGAGAATGCAGCTGAATAATGGAATGACATTTTCACTTGTGAAGATGTTGGGAGTTTATTACCTAACAGTAGTAGTTATTAAGTAGATTAAAGACGGGCAGATTCAAATTCAAAAATGCCATGTTCATAAAGGCTTTCAAAAAATATTAATCCATGGACTAAGTGTAAAGTAGTAGAAAGCCAGAAATGTTAAAATAACTCAAGTAAGTGGCTTATTCTGATCAGGGTAGGGATTCAGAATAATGAAAAAGTTGTAAATTTGAAGGTAGAACTCAATAAAATATTGATGAGGAGATACAAACACTAAAAAGGGAGGTATAGACAAATATTCAGACGGACAGATTAAGTTCAGTAGAAAGAAAAGGTAAAGGTCAGTGACTAAATAGCAAACACATCTGCTATACATCTGTCAAGCAGTCAGGATAGAATATGTAAAGATAACTTATCACACAAACTCCTAGCTGATAGATTCTGTTTCTTTTCTCAGCAGAAAGCTTATATTAAAGTAGCAGTTACCCATTCTTACAAAATCGGTGGTTATTGTATGTGGTCTAGCTGTAAACTCAGTTAGAAATGCTGGACTATTTTCATTTACAACAGCCCCTGCAAGGAAGCATTTCAATCTGTCTCCAGTTTTTTATATTCACTAGTACTAATTCTGTTCACAGAAACTAATTGGGCCTTCCAGTGAGTTTAGATCAGAGCCTTCAACAGTGAGATGTAGGTTAATAAAGATCAGTTATAACTGATCCTGTATTTGTCCTTGCTTGAACAATTGCCCTAACCATCAGATAAGACCACATTTCTGAAAACAAGGTGAATAAATTATTTTAAGTGAATTCTCCTTCAGTATTTATTACATTTAGAAAAATATTTTTCATAATATTTTGGACTCTTACTTGGTTCTGCAGCAGTGGTGGGATTCCAATTTTTTTACTACCAGTTCTGTCGGTGTGGCTTGGTGGGCGTGACATGGCTTGATGGGTGTGGCTTGGTGGGTATGGCAGGGGAAAGATACTGTAAAGTTTCCATTCCCTCCCCACTTCTGGGGGAAAGTTACCACTGGTTCTCCAAACTACTGCAAATTTTCACTACCGGTTCTCCAGAACTGGTCAGAACCTGCTGAATACCATCTCTGTTCTGCACTTGGATAATTGGCAGATTTATTCTGAAGATCCATCTGTGTACAATAAACAGGTCTGAAATATACTGTTCTTGAATGATTTCGCTCATACAACTTGTATGCTAAGCTTGAGAACCATTGAACTTACCTGACTTGGATTATTTAGGGTACCATATCTTTTCTGAAGGTACTGAGATGTAATTTGCCAGAATGGATTCTATTCTGATCTGGCAGACTGTTATGTTTTGGAAGTTTTGTGATTTTGTGTTTCACTATTGACCTGGTGTTAGATACTAGCTGTCATTGAATTTTCTTAAGAATGGCTCATCTCTCTCACAGCAGAGACTGTATATCTATCTGTTCATCTACCCATGCTTTCCAATATCAAGATATGCTCAATCATCTCAACCCAGACATTGGTATTCATTTTATTTTGAAGACTAGTTTTTGTGTGGTCTTTATCAACTTCCAAATCTTAATTAAGCTCAATTTTATTTTGGAACTTCACTCATAATCTAGTGGTAAGACATATAGGACAGAAGTTACTCTGGAGCTATTTGTCTGTAGAGATTCTCATTCATTCATTCATGATTGTCCCAAAGGTGCTTTTTCAAGAGGCAATAGACTTTCTTGTTTTTTCTTTTGAAGATGTTTTGCTTCTCATTCCAGAAGTTTCTTCAGTTCTGACAGGATAGTGGGGAACGGTAGGATTTTCCTTGCAGACAGCTGGTAATTTGCATCGTTGAAGCACTTGGAGATTTATCTGTGTCCTCTGGAGCCATTCCTTTTTTGTGTAAACTATGAGTGATACAACCCAACTACTGCTTATGGCTGAGTTTGCATATAACAACTTCATTCTTCTACTTGATAGTTTCAAACCTGTTATGGCTACCATCTAGGGCCATTTTCAAAGTCTGCTCCACTCTCCTTTATCTCTGAATGTAGAGTATAGATTTTATGGCTAGCTTCCTACTATTGTGCTTGTGTAAGTCAGCAGAAGGAGAGACGAAAGGATGGGGAGAAGCTCTGTTACAACCTTGGAGCTGTGCTGCCAAAATGGTTGCTAGCCAGGAACATTGTGGGGCAAATGAAAGTAGCATTCTGGCTGGCCATGCCTAGTATGTAGTTGTGGGGGACTAAAACCGGGGGGGGGGATGACCAACCTCAGTTGCTGAGGATAATACTGCTGGTTTGAACTCTAGAAGAAGGTTGGGAGGATATAGATGGGAAGATGTGTTGTAATATTTGATTCTGTGCTGCTCTAAGGCTTTGAGGTGCCTTTGTGCCATTGGAGAGTTGTTGTGGAAAGTTTACTAATGTGGTTAACATTAGTTCTTCTCTCCGTAAATAATATTTGGTAGAAATAGATCAAACCTCTATCATGATGTTTTCAGTAGAAGATCTAAGTAGGTAACTCTATGAGAACATTTACCCCCATTTGGAACATTTGTGTCATTTGTTAAGATCTGTTAATGGATTTCCATTTGTTTGCCACTGCATTTTGCTCCAACTTTTTACTGGATTTCTGCAAGAGTTAAAAATATGCCCATGCACTATATAGATTGTTTATATACATTAATCTTAGATGCTAAGAGAATCCATTCTCGATAAGTATTTGGATGAGGGAATTCCTTGGAAAATTCAAGTCTTTGCGTGCAAGCTTTTACAAAAAAAGGCAGATATATATGTACATAGTTAGATCACACACACAAAGCAGTTACCTGAAAGATAACCCTGGATTAAGGATGGCCTGTTCTTCAAGGAGGAACCGACCCAAAAAAATTAAAATCTTAGTTAAACATAGGCTTAAAAAGTCTTGTGCGGTCCCGGCTTCTCTAGCTTGTCAGTCTACAACTGGTAGCTCCAATCTAAACCTATCCTAGAGATTCCTCCTTCCCAGTGAAAATTTTCATGGCCTATACTTAACTGTACATATATGTGTACATGTATAACTGCAGGAGTACGTGCCAAAAAGAGCAGGGTCAAAACAGCAATAACTACTTATTAAAGTTAATTGCCAATCTCTAAAATACTTCATAAAATTGATCCCTCATCTTGCTCATATCAGCTATTCTCTCGCCCACAAAATATGTAAATATATATCTGTATGTATGTGTGAATGTATATATGTATATGCACACACACACATATACACACACATACTATATCTGTATATATACATGCACATGTGCACGTGTGCGAGTATGTGCGCCCCTTTCCAGGAGAAGCAGAAATTGAGGCAAATCAAAAAGACAATGGGGGATATTGTGAAAAGAAAGAGGAAGAAAGTAGGAAGCAGAACTGATGGAGATAAAAAGGGAAAAGATGACTAGTCAAGGGAGGAAAGAATGAGAGCAAGAAGCCTGAATTTTGCTTATTGTTTCAGAAAGCTTTATAACTGGTTCCCATCTGTTAGGCCTGTAGTGTATAGTGATAAAACAGCAGCTGGGTTGGCTGCCTTTAATCCATCTCTTCCTTCAACAGATCAGAAAGTTGCCTGTTTCTTCTCAAAGGCCCCTGGACCTTAAAATTTTGTAAAAGCTTCACATCTTTCCCAATAAATTTACAAACAAGTATAATTGTTTGCTGAAAATGCTAGTGAGTTGCAAAAGATTCATTAAATTTTGTGATAACTTGGAAGCACAGTTGTTTTATATACAAAGTACCAGTTATAGATAAAATAAATATGTAATGCCAACCATTATAAAGGAAGGGTGGAATATCACAGGCATTTTCACCATATATTCACAAAGAGCTTGTTTTCACATAGTTATTTCCAATAAATCGTGTTATCTGGAAATTCCTAGCAAGAATTAAAAGACTCCATTGTCTTTTAATATCTTTAAGTGATCACTGTAATACAGTCTGAAAGTTTCTGGAAATTTCAATCATTTTCAAATACGACATCCAAACAGTTAAAGAATCACCACAAAGTGGTGAGTGTATTAGTTCTTGTCCTGAAAATCTTCTTTGATTTCCAGTTCCTTTCTGGATACAACTGAAAATGCTAGACCTGAAGGATTCTTAAAGGGGGACAATTTCCATAAAACTGACATGTTCATCATACAAACCTTCTAGGTGATTATAGGTGGAAATTACATTCCAATGTTAATATGTGATGTTACATGTTCTTGGTCATGCATACATTTGTGACAAAGTAATTTCATTCTATAAAGTTTTTTTTAATTTGTGTTTTGTATTTTATATTTTATAAGTATGCTTTCCTAATAAACATAGGTCACAGGTGTCAAACTCGCTGTGTCACGTTGCTGTCATGTGACATTTCACGGTTTTTCCCATTCGCTGAGCTGGGGTAGGCATGGCCTCTGCATGATGCATTTGGCCCATGGGCCACCAATTTGACACCCCTGACATAGGTTGATATAAGTTACTTTTATTATGTACATTTTTGTACATACCTTTCTCTAATACATCACTTTTATGAGAAATTTTAAGCTGTGCGGTATTTTGATATGTCACTAGCAGATATATGAATTGTGTGCCTACTTGTGCCATGACAAATATTGTTTTGGCAAAGAGCACTCGTTTGGTTGAAAAGAAATTTGTGATGGATTTCTCTGGCAATTCTAGATGTACCTTCCCAGATACAGATTACATTTATGGCTGTCCTTTTAACTTGCTTTCTCTCCCGCCTCTCCACTTCTTAGAGATTTTTTTTATGGATTAGTTGTAATCTTCTAGGTTTGGTATGTTCATTGGCTTAATATCATTTCATTGCTTATTTCACCAAATATTCTAGGTGTTATGTTAAGTTTATGTTCTCCAGAGTGGTATCAATAGGATCCAGACATGGGATGACTCTGGTCTCCTTGCTCTGCAGACTGAGTTCTTTAAACTGAGGACACATCTCCTCACCAACAGTCCCCAATGTTTGACTCAGTCAGGAGCTCTATAGACGTGGTTTTGCATCGCTCCGATTTCCTCTGAAAATTGGCATTGGATTGTTAAAGGATTTGAAATTTTAGCGGATTAATAGAAGCTGTTCTTCACCAAGCACAGTGGGAAGAGCCCTGCCTCGAGCTGCTGTGCCTGAATGCGGTTTCTCTCATTGCAGTTCTGACAGCAGGCGGGCGGGAAACACCATTTTAGGTGCTTTGACAATTAATGGCCATCGCCTCAGCGGGGCTTTGAAGAGGCGCGAAGACAGCAACTGACTGCTTTGCTGCCTGCCCTTGGAGGGAGCACAGCTTTTAAAAGGCATTATCTGTGTGGATTCAGAAGGCTCTCTGGGATGCCTGCCCTTTAGGGGGTACCGTCTCATAGTAGCACGCTAAGCACTGTCCTTTCGACGATCAGCTGGGAAGCGGTTTGCAGACAGCGGAGCATAAAGGTTTGAATTACCCCTTTTTGGCTCGCTTGCCCTGCATCATAGAGGGCATTTAGAAGCGCAGCATTGGAAGCCCTCTCACTGCACAGCATTGGAAGCCTCTGACTGATTGCCCTGTAAGGAGCACAGTTCCAGGGTGGCTAGGTATAGCTCAGGGAACGTATGCACCTATGATGGGCCCTATTAAACAGTCCCCATTTCAATCACCATGTCATCAAGGCAGGTTTTCTGTCATGAGAAAGGGGCCTCCCCCAGAGTGTACCTTTATTCCCACTGCAGCAGGGCTCCGCCAAGTGAAGGAGTATGACCCAGATATGCCAAACGAGGTGCAAAGATGGGTTTTGGAGACAGTTAAGCAAGGTTATGCAGCTGGCATTCAGCAGTACCACCAACCTGCACCTGTATTGCCAGGGCCTTCTCTTGCCCATAGCCAGGGGATTACAAGCCAGGCCCAGAGGGATTTTTCATAGTTCGAGGGCCCCTATTCACCTGTCTCTTCTGAGCAAAGTCAATCAGAGAGCTTGGAGGAGGAGGGTCAAATTGACCAGGACTTGTCTGAGGATGATAAGAGAGCCCCTGACAAGCCCATTTTCAAAGGGCTTTTTCAGCCTCACAAGTTTGAATCGCTACTTTTTAAAGCCAAGAGTGCTACTTGACTGGATTTGGACCCCACTTTACCAGACCCTCCCCTGGGCATGTCGGAGCCCAGTGATATTCTGTTTGCCAAACCAATGGAGGAGGCGGAAGTGATTCTGTCTCCCAAACTCTTCTTTAATATGGTTCAGTGCCAACTGAATTTACCAGGGGCTTATCCAAGTGCCACATCCTTTGACAGAAAATTCTATAATGTGACCACGCCTCTTGCAGACACCCTACAGCTCCCTGAAATGGATGAACCTGTACTGGCACTAGCATTGGCCTCGGCTACGCTTAATGATGCTAATGATGTACTCAAGGCAGGTGACAGGAAATCCAAGCTGACACTGCGCAAGACACACCAGGCTGCTGCATGAGCTGTTAAGACCACTACAGCAGTGTCATTTTTCACCAGGGCCTCTGATTTGGTTTTGCCAAATGCAGGAGCAGGTGCCTGCCAGTGACATCAGAGCACACCAAGACTTCAATAAAGTAATTGCTGCTGCAGAGTACACAGCTGATGCCATGCTTAATTCTGTGAAGTTCGCCTCCCGGGCCATCACATTGGCAGTGATGGCTTGGTGCCTCCTGTGACTTAAGTATTGGCAGGCCAATACCAAGCAATGATGGAAGTTGGCATCAGCACCCTATAAGGGTGGCAAGCTGTTTGGAGTCAGTCCTAGTGGAGGACAGGGACAGGCGAAAAATCCTGCCTTCTCTTTCCAAAAAAATTGATAGCAGGCTCTCGCCTTCCTTTAGTCGGTCCTTTCGTGCCCCATACTACAGACTGAAGATTCGTTTGGCAAGAGACAGGATTTTCAGGGTACTCAGGGCTTCTGGGAGAAGAATAAGCCCCAATCGCAAAACAGGCGGCCCTTTTGAGGAACCGGCAACCGGTCCTTTTGCCGCTCTAGGTGACTATCACATAAAAGCTCCCATTGGTGGCTGGCTAAGCCTGTTTGCAGACCAATGGGAGCAGACGACAACAGGTCCGTGGTTCTGAGATACAACAAAGTCAAGTCTCTCTCTAGAATTCTGATCCACTCCCCCATATCAAAAGACACAACCAGGCAAGGCCTCATGGAAACTGCCATTCAGCATCTACTAGGCCATAGAGGCGGTTCTGGAGGGCCAGCAGGGGCACAGATTTTATTTGATACTATTTGTCATTCCAAAGACCTCGGAGGGATGGAGAGCAATTCAAATAGGAAAAGGGGTGTTGGTCTTACCTGAGACACTCCTTCTCAGAGGTTGGAGATAGGACCCTGGAGACGGTCTGGTCCAAGGTGCGGGTGTGGATGCAGTTATCAGTGATCAAGCACTTGAACCACTTCGACTTCCATCAAAAACTGGGGACCGATTGTGAGGAGGCGTGTCCTCAGTTAAAACAACTCAGTCTGCAGAGCAAGGAGACCAGAGTCATCCCACATCTGGATCCTATCTCCACCCTCTGAGAAGGAGCGTCTCAGGTAAGACCAACAACCCTATTTTCCTATTTGAATGTGTGATGTTCTATGCCTGCAGACATTCATGTATTTGCTTACCTAGTGGATCCTCTCTCAATCCAAGCAGTGTGCTGTAAACTTGTTCAAAGTCCTCCTTATAGCAGAAGACAGTGTGGCAAGCAGCTGGCCTAAAGTTAGTGTTTTCTTATGCAGTGTAGCAAATTGTTTTGCCATGAAAATATCCAAACACCTTGTACAAAACTCAAGGAAATCAAGAGAAAAATAACATTTATATTAGATTTATATTCTATTGTTCCATTTGGAATGGCAGTAAATGTGTTAGGAAGTCCTTGATCTCCATCTGATTAATGTGGAATACTTCTGTCTAATCTGAATTAAATATTAATATATGGATGGATTTGTTTTCACTGGTTTATTACTATTTTGAAATGCTTTTTTAGGATTTGAACAGTTTGCTTGGATTTTGACCCTTGATGATTTTAGCTATGATTAGGAAGATGCTACCTGGATCTCCTTTTACCATCGAATAAGAAAGGATGGAGCAAAGACAACCTCATCTACATATGGATTGAAGATAAAATCGGACATATCGCCCAATCAACCTCCATGTGAAGATCTGCATTTTAATAAAGCAGGTCCCTTCAGAGTTTCTGGCTTAGTATTATAAATTTAGGGTAGAGAAAGGATTAGTGCGCAGTTGAAAATAGAATGGGTGTGTAACAAGACCTCTTGTTCATGATGAAGAAATTAAAATTTTGCAAAGTGAATTAATGGAATATGTATTTAGTTGAAACGATTGGAGAAGAATAGCTAATCATCAGTTCAGATCTGAAATAACATTTTACTAAAAATAGCGTGTCATAGTTTTGTAATTAATGTGCATAGAAACTGCACAATCAAGTATTTATAATGTTTTAATATATAAATAATAGATTTCATGAACTCTGGTACACCCACAGCATGTTAACTTTGATACAAATCACAATTCCCTGTATGCTTGAGGGAGGGGGCATAATTTTGGGAGGCTACTATGCTGAAATTTTTACATTTCATGTACTCAATATCATATTGTATCATACTTGACATCATACTGTGGGATCTTGAAACATTACATTTCTTTAATCTTTTTTTCTCCATTTGTAATTTGCTTTTAAATCCATCTTGATTTTTTTTAATCCAGATTCTCACTGCAAATAATGAAAGTTTAAACGGAGTCCAGGTCAGAATTAATGGCGTTTTTAAAAAGCTGACTATTCTCACTAATTTTCTTATATAAATAACCAAAATGAAATTCATTTTAATGAAAAAGGACACACTATAAACAACCAAGGGAATATTAGAGTATAGTAAAAATACTTTAAAATGAAATATTAAATTATATTAAACAGTCAAAGGGATATCACACCTTGTGTTTCTATCTGCCTTTTGATTAAAAAAAATTATCACATAACTGCTTTTGACTATATTTAGCAACCAGCCTTTAATTCCATTTCTATGCAATCCTACTCATATTATCATATTCTTTCTTTAAATCAGCAAACTTTTTTTTCATACTCATAGTTTTTTTTCAGTGAGTTGTTGAATAGGAAAAATCTAAAAACCCTGCATCTAGCGTAAAGTGAACTTCCCAAATGTTGTTCATTGCTACGAATTCCACTTTGACCCTTCTTGAGGCACCCTTAACAAATTACCTCTGTCTAAGTTTTTGCATTCACTCTTGCTAACTTTCCTTCTCTTTAGAGGACATAAAATGACATTTTGCAAAACTTCAGCATTGCTGCAACTTTTACCCCTTTCTTAATAATCCACATAGATATTTTAACATTTGTGCAGATACACTGTCTATACCTACTACAGCCTTATGATTTTTCAACATCCTTATATAGAACTTACAACTTATTTTTCATCTGTTTTCTAGGACACTAGCATATGTAACTGTTATTTTACATTCTTTAACATATCAGTAACATTCCATCAATATCACTAAAATACTCCTTCCAACATTTCCTCACATTGATTTCATCACAAGTAATATCATCACTTATGTTTAATTCCATTAACTGAACTGCCAGCAAATTGTGGATCTTTCTTCATCCATTTCCAAAATATGCTCTTATTCCCATCAAAGTAATCCTTCATTTTCTCTTCCTTTTTTAAACTAAATTGTTTCTTGATCTACTTACTTCATTCTTTGCTGGTATATTTCGCGCTTTGTGTTACACATTATTTTTCTTTTATATGGATTTTTTCCAATGGTCATACTTTCCTAAAATTCATGTGTAAGTTTAATTATTTAACATATATAAAATGTTCAAATTATATTGGATTAATAATCATTTGTTTATTATGGAATTTTAAAAGTTATGCAGCCAGGCCACCAGTCTTCGTTTCAATCCCCAATGCTAATGTAACTTGTTTAAAAATGATATGTAAAAACAATCATATCCTTTATTTCTTCTTGTTCTTTTAACACATTATGTATTCTTGATTTAGATTAGTATGTCGGTGTTCCAAGTAACAACCTCCAAAGAAAAAGACTCAGAGAATATCATCTTCCCAAAGATCCATTTTACTAGAGATGTCATATTGGCACATCTGGGGAAAACCCAGATTTAGTAACTAATTAACTTTAATTTTATCCTGGTTTGAGTAAATCTCTCATTAGATATGCTAGTAATTTATAAGATCCCATATTCTAATCCCAACCATTTTTCCACCCTGTTTGCTTAGTTTCAGGTTTTGTTCAAAGCAGTGAAAAATGGAAATGGCATGCCTTCCCTTTTAAGTGAACTTGCAGAACTGGTCAAACTCGATCGACACAGAAATATAAGATTTGCTGTTCTTTTAGCTTTGTAGACAAAATGCAGCCCTAATGATGCCTCTGTCTGCTTAAGGGTAGATTAAAGTATATGTTTTTCTGTAGGATAAATGATGTGGAAATCTAATTCACCTTGATGCGTCCTTTCTTTCTTACTTCATACGTCCCTATTCTCTCTCCCACCCCTTCCCTTTTTTGTCCTTTGAAAGTTGTAGGGAAAAGTTCAAAGCAGCAAAGTTCTCTTTTCTGGCATGTGGAGTGAATAAGAAATTATATGATAGGGGATTGAAAGAAAAGCACACTGCTGCAGCAAGAATGTTGAGTTGTTCATCAAACCAATGTGGAAAATGTATGGATCAATTCTGAGTGAGCTAAAGGAACAACTAGAAAGCACATTTATATTTGGAATGTAAACAAAAAACAAGTGTCTTTAAAAATGTTTTGGGATTTTAAAACTCATATTTCGTTAATAGTATTTTTTTTCATCTTATTTCTTCTTAAACAAGGTCGGTCATTGAAAATTAGTTGTATTGGGGGGGACATCATCTTTAAATCTGATGTAGAGATTTTGAAAGATCCCACTATTTTTTTCATTATTCTACATTATTCCACCTATTAGAATAACCTTCCCAAACCTTTACCTTCCGATGTTTAGCAATTGCAGTTATCAGTTATCATGGCCTTCATCCAGGGGTGGGATTCTACCGGTTCGGACTGGTTTGGGCAAACCGGATGTTAAAGTTACATCTGGTTCGCCAAACCGGTATTTCAACTGACCAGCTGGCCCTGCCCACCCCTCCCCTCCCAGGAGTCTCCACACGGCCCATTTTTGATGGAGGTAAGTGCAAGATCCGCGCAGAGGCTCCAGAAGGGGGGAAAACAGGCCTTCCGGAAGTCCGGAAACAGGCTTGTTTCTGGCTTCCGGAGGGCCTCCAGAGCCCTGGGAGGCTGTTTTCACCCTCCCAGAGGCCCAGGAGAGGCCTCCATACCCTTGGGAGGGCAAAAAATGGTCCTCCTGGAAAAACCAAAAGTCACAAAGCAGGTCTATTTCTGGCTTCCGGTGGGCCTCCAGAGCCTAGGTGAGGCTGTTTTCACCCTCCCAGTGGCCCAGAGGAAGCCTCCAGATCCTTGGCAGGGTGAAAACAGCCTCCCCTGGGCTCTGGAGGCCCACTGGAAGCCAGAAACGGGAAGTTCCAATAGGCCGCGCCCACCATGACCACACCTACCCAGCAACTGGGCAGCGAATTGGTTGCTGGGATTTTTGAATCCCACTCCTGCCTTCATCTATTTTGGCTATAAATATTGGGAATAGCCGTCCTAAGGCATATTTGGAAAGCAAAAGTTTGAAAAAAAATATACTAGTCTACTTCCCCCCCCCCAAAAAAAATAATCTACATTATAAGTAGCAGCTACATGAACAATTTATCATATGTCATTAGTATTAGAAAACGGCTTCAGTTGCCCTAAATTCTAGCTATAAAGCAAATTAGAAGTTCTAAAATAAACAAATAAGCCATGTGTTAAATAACATTTTATTCATATTCAAGAAGGTACATAGCCCATTCCATGAGCTCACTACTATTGAACCTCTGTCTTAGACAAAAAATTTAATCATTGATGTCTGAATTTGCTGATTTATTGACCCTTTCCATTTCTTTTTCTTCTTTTGTAGTGGGATTATTAGGTTATATGCTTTTCTGCAAAGTGTTTTTTTTTTTTTTTTTATCCTTCAGGGACCTTTGAAAAAATATTTGTACAACCAGAACATGATTAATGCTATATCATAGATTTAATTTCTAAAAAATCTATGAAGTTCCATATAGTTCGGGACAAAAATTCTACTATGAATGTTGAGAAGAAATTGCCAAAGTCAATCAATGAGCTCAAATGATATTTGAGTGGCTGGTCTCATACAGCAAAGTAACCTATACACTAAATTATCTTCATCCTTAAACAAAATATAGTCTTAAAACAATCCTGTCTTTGAGGACTATACAATTAAGTCATCATGTCAAGGCAAAAAATGAGCAGACTCGGAGGCAGACTTTGAGACTCAAGCTACAGAGTGATGGTTCAAATGGAAATATGTCATTGAAATTCATGCTCCAGTGTTTGCATTGGGGATCCAATAGCTTTCTTTTTTCATCCTCTTTTTGGAAAAATGTGGAAGTGGAAGTTTGGTCAGATAGCACTGAAGAAAGGAGGCAAGATGAGGGATACTGCAGAGTATTGAAAAATCAATGTAAAAAATACCTTTCAAAAATATTTGATAGAGTCAAGAAGAATTCAGAAAAGGAAATACAACGGGGAATTTATAGTATAGCTAAATATATGCTGTTCTGGCCTTTTCATGTCTGAAAAAATATGAACTTTGTATGAGAGAAAACAAATGAATGAACAAGGATGCAAGAATAGGAAGAGACAAGGGGAAGGCAGAGATAACTAAAAACATCGCCATTATGTAGCACCTGATCATTCCCTTCCCCCACCAAAAGAAAACTGTCAGCTTCCTTCAAAAAGGTTTTACATCTCTTATTTTGCTTTCCTGTTCAGTTGATCTGTAGCAATCATAAAGACTGATTTACATGTAAAAGAGTTGAACTAAAATTCATCAGAACTTAACATAATTT
Source organism: Notechis scutatus (assembly GCF_049901735.1). NCBI lineage: Eukaryota > Metazoa > Chordata > Lepidosauria > Squamata > Elapidae > Notechis > Notechis scutatus. The sequence goes on along the minus strand of NC_142009.1, from coordinate 82,855,688 downwards.
CTCATGGATAAAATGAATAGGATTTTTTCTTACCAAGCTTATTTCTCTTATCAAATCATAAATGCAAGAATACCTATGTCATACCGAAGACCTGTTTTATTAACGACTAGTTTATAGGCAACTTTTATTATATGTACCCATTCTTTTCATTTGTGTCTGAATCTTGTTAGAGTCCAGCCAGCATATATAAGGATGTGTATGAAATAGTGAGCTAAAAACAACTATTTCAGAATATTTTCCTTCATCTACTGAATTGGTATAGTCCATAAAATCTCACTGTGTATTAGATGTATTAATTTTTAAGATGCCATTACTTTGTTTTCTTATTCAGAAGCAAATTAGGAATAATTGGCATGTATTGGTGACTCAATTACCCACTTTGGAACAGTCTATGGAAAGCAAAGAACTGTCCAGTGGGCAAAACCGTTGAATAAAGTCATTATCATTTATAGGGCTTTTATAGAATTTCCCTTAATATTTTAATATTAACTTTCCCTCATCTGATGTCATAGTGGATGCAAATAATTTAAGTTGAACAACGCATAGGTAAAAGTTTAGGGAAAGTTCAGCTTAGTGTTTTGGAAATATTTTTAGGAGTCAGATCAAATTCTTTTTTTAGTAGTGGATTTAAAAAACAAAACAAAAACCTTGTACCTACATCTTAAATTATCAAATATTTTCATATAATTATTTGTTTCTGTTTTTCTCTGCTAAAATCAAATTAGTATTATTTGTTTATTTGTAAAATTAATAGGAGCTGACTTTATTTTTAAACTTTAAACATTTTATATGTGCTAAAAGAAGGAACCTACACAATTTTAAATATAGTCTTCGACATAAAGAAGCAGTCTTTTTGCAAATCCTTTTTATCATTGAAGCATCTAACATAAAGGATTATTTGAACGTCTCCAAGTTGGAGCTTCAAACACTCTTTATAAAAGTTCCTTTATCACTGCTATTAACATTGGTTTCTGGCAATTGCAATAGAGTACCTGAATAATTTTAGTGAAATAGTGATACTAGACACTTAAAGATCATTTCTGAAATAGTGTTTCATTTTGAACTAAGTTGGCAATATATTAAAGAAGCCATTTTCACCTCTTTGTAAATGATAGACAGCTCCTAGATCAATTAATGATCTGTCCTCATGTTTGATGCCTCCTTTTATCATTTCAAGACTTTTCACTGAGTCAAATCTATTGATTAGTAGTATTAGTCTACTTTCCAGGAATCTCATTTTGCATTGAATGTAACATGTATAAGTATAATAAACATATTTCAGCTTCCTTTATTTCATAGAAAATTACAGTGTATGCTTGAGAAATAAATATTATATGCATAAATCTTATATTGCTATTTGGCTTTGGTGATATACTACAAGCTCAAGATACAAGTATTGAAAATGGATTATAATATTCTCACATGCATGTCATGTATGTGTAGGAACATGTAATATTACAATAAACTGGAAGCTAGACAATTACTACTGCAAAATATTAAAGAGATGTTATTGACATTTTATTTAGAACTGTGAAATAAAGTGTATAATCAGATATCAAGTATGCCACTCAATGTGCTTATTGTTTTATTTCATTTTATTTTTCATTTTTCCTAACAAATTTTATTCTTGTTTTGTTGTCTTCTTGTTGAGATTGCAATAGGTGCAACACTTTAAATAAATTTGGTCATTTTAAAAACAAATTGAAGTACCCTACTGCTCAATTATTACATTAATTATACTGATAGAGGCTAGATGAAAATTAATTTAAATTCTAGGGAGAGTAAAGGTATTCTGGATATACGCACTATGATTGAATTACATTGAGATTTTATTTGTAGTTACATATAAAATACTTAGAAGAAATGTGACTTAAATAGGAAAAAATACACTGCAATTTATAATTATTAAGCAATATCAAGTAAAAATGAACTAATTTTGTTGTACCTTTCTTCAAATAGAAGCATTTGAATTTTACAATCTGCAGCAACTTCCCATCTTCTTAATTGTGTTAAAAAGAAATGTTACAATTACTGAGAACAGAGCCCTTGCAGGCTTTGTGATCTGACATGTGCAAGCAAAACTAAACAAAATTCCTAATGCCAGTATGGAAACTTGTTTCCCGTAATTAAATATGAAAGTATCTTGGTATAACTCATAGAATAGATTAATATCATAGATTTCTGGATCTGAAAATTTCATACTTTCTTCTTAGAAATGACTACTTTCAAGTCTCTTACATAAATATTTTGGAAACTTCCCAGATGCATTATGTCACTATGTGCATTAATTTTACAATAAAAAGGCTTGTCTCGTATTCTCAAACATAGAAATTATACCTGTCAGACAGATCTTACATTATTTCAACCATATTTTTCTTATTTCTCAGATTGTATAATTTTTTTTTCCTGAAAACTCTTAGAAACTAGGATGATCTGCTTCAGTGTGATCGTTCAGATAATCCAGTGGTGCAATCATCACTGTTGCAACAGAGTCCATGTCCCTCATATAGAGGGCAGAGTAATCTTGAAGAGTAGGAGGAATAGCTGCCAGCAAGGCAATAGTAAAATAAAAGAGCTCTAAGCCCAGGCCATGAAATTAACATGAGTAACTAACTTCTCTGGCAGGCTGTTGGGGAAGCATGTTTAGATTTTTAAGATTCCTTTACTGTAGCTTTACAATAAGAATAGTACCATCCTAATAGTATCTGCTTGTTCAAAGTGTAGGTTTCACTGTCATAAAATGTCACAGGAAAACTTGTAGGCTGCTGTCATGAAGTTGTTTGTCTTTTTCTTCTCTTTCCACCTTTCCAAGCATTATAGACCTTTCTAGAGAGCTAGATTTTTGCAAAATGTGTTCAAAATATAATAATTTGAGTCTAATTATTTGAGACGATTGGAATTCAGCATTGTTTTAACTGTTTGTTTTCTTGGTCATCCATAGTATTCCCACCAAAGTTCAGAAATGTCAATATTCTTTGTCTCCTGCTTGTTCAAAACGTAGGTTTCACTGTCATAAAATGTCACAGGAAAACTTTTGCTGGCATAATTTTGATCTTTGTAGACACATCCTGGAATCTCAATATCTTTTTCAAAGTCTTCATTGCTGCTATTATCAAGTAATTAGCTTGAGCATACTTCTCGATTGCATATTCCTTTACTGTTTGTTGATCCTAAAAGGTAAAAGTTATCTACCATTTCTGTATCTTGTCATTGCTAAAGATGGCTTCTTAACTTGTCATTAGCTTAGTTTTCTATTTAATCTTTGTCCTGTAATTTTACTGTGTTCCTTCAATTTTGTTATTAAAGCTTCATATCATTAACATTTTCAGCTGTCAGAATAGAGTCATCAGCATAGTGCAGGATGCACTTGTCAGCTGGAAAGCCGGCAGCCCAGGTTTGAGACCTGAGCTCCATGCAACGGGGTTAGTCCTGTTACGTGCCTCAACTCCTGCCAACCGAAAACATGGAAATGCAAATAGATAAATAGATATCAATTTGGGGTGAAGGTAATAATACTCCATGACATCACGCTGACCACATCACCCTGAAAATGTGTTCTGAAAGCGCTGGCATTGTGGCCCTGAAACAGAAATGTGCACCACCCCTTATAATCAGCCATGACTAACAAAGTAGAATCCAAAGGGACATCTTTACCTTCAATATATAAAAATCACACTCAATTTTCCTGCAGTTCAATTTCTTTCAATATAGGTTGGGGAGAGCATATAGTTTTGTTTTGCTTGTTTATCAATGTTGACTGAGTCTGTTTTACCATATTCCTTCTGCATTGTGGCTTTCTGACATCTGTATAGGTTTCTCATGAGGACAGTATGTTCCGGAATTGCCAAGAATATTTATACTATAGTAATCTTTGCATACCTATCTTCAAAATATAACTCCTCAAGTAGATATAATAAAATACAAACTTCAAGAACTTTAAACACTGAAAGATTGTAACTATAGTGTTTTTCTTCCAGTTTAAGGTTGAAACATTTGTTTATATGTATAAAACATTTATGAAATGTACAGACATAAAGACTTTATTTAATTAACTCAACTTCAAATTTATGTATCCTTATATATATATATATATTTCCTAGTCTTAAGTAATGTATGAAATTAATATCTTATTTATGAAATGTCTGGGCCACTTCTCTTTAAGTTATATATACTGGATCAGGAGCAAGTCATAATTTGAACATTGATCATCATGGCTAAATAGCATATTTAATACTATGTTATTTAATGTCAATTTCCATACTCACAATTAAATGCTCAGAGTTTCTCATGTAAGTGAACTATTTGATTTTGTATGCCAAGTTAAAGTTAATACCATTTAAGGGCGTTGCATCATAGAATGTTTCTAAATGTTCTGTGAAGGGTCAGAATAGGGTACGGATGTAGACATGTTATAAGGTTAATAGCATTTAGGGATAATGGGTTAGGTGTGGCCAGAATTAGAACTGGTATAGGCCTGGGTGTGGTGGGGTGTGTCTCATAATAATGGCGATAAAAGGAAAGGGAGCAAACTCAAACCCAACTCTAACTTTGCCTGGCTTTTAGCCATTCTTGCCTGATTATAGTATTTGTTGTTTGATGCTATATTGAATAAACCATCATTGTCCTAAAGAGGAGTTGGAGTTTGGATTCATTTAAAGACAAATCTTCAATACTCAAGGACTGGGCTGAGAGAAGGTTAGAGTTCACAAACATATTTTTGTTCTATAACTTCTTGTTGGGAGAGCGATATGGCAGAAGGAATAGACCATGTTCTGCCCACTAAGGTGACAGAGGAACAGGGGGATGTGGTTGAGGGATCCAGTTTGGAAACAGAAACCCCTGTGCAACCTGTTGCGCGTCCAAAGTCATGGAAGTCTGTAAGGCTGAGTGAACCCCTGGAGTCGGTGGAAACATCTTACCAGACCAAGCAGACACTTCAACTACAACATCAGCACCACGAAGGGACCCTGAGGCCACATTCACCCCCACGGCAGTTGGTCTTCACGCAGAGGAACCTCTTCCCCCAGAAATTCTTCCACATTTGAGAGTTTGGATGGACCAAAAATAATAATAATAAAAAGAATAATAAAAGTATAAAAATGAAGAAGATAAAGTACTCTAGGACTTTAGAATTCAAACAGACAGGCACCTGCCACACAGCATCTTAAACTTAACAACTGTCAATAAGAAAGACAAAAAAGTCTGAATGGCAGTACTTGAAGACGGCAAAAGAGAAAAGAAAGAACTGGAGAAGATAATAATGCAAAGGCCTGCAAGTAGAAATAGAATGAGTGTGGCAAAAGAAAGCCAAGTAATAAGTGCCTTGGGTGCAATCTCAAAACAGCTGAAGCATCACTTGAATGCCATTGCCAGTGACAAAATCACCATAAATCAGTCAATTGCAAAAGGCAGTTACTTAGAACCTGCAATGACATCTTTAACGTCATCAAACATTAACATATTTCTATCTCATGTCTTCAAGGACTCAATAAGTGGATAAAAATGCCAAATCCAGTCTGAACCAGAGGTGAAATGCTGCCAGTTCAGCTGAACTGATAGTAAAAAATGCTACTGGTTCAGCTGAACCAGTATTTCCGACAATCAGCTGGGCAATGATCAGCTGTGCCGTGAGATTTAGATTAGCTAGAAAGCAGGAAATTGTCGGATTTCTTGCTTTCTACTTAATCTAAATTGCGCAGCACAGCTGATCCCCCCCTCGCTGGTGTACTTACCTCAGAAGGCTTCGAAGTCACAATGACATGGAAGAAAGTGGTCTACAACTGGTCCTTGCGTTTAAAACTCTCGCAGCATCTCAGTGGTCACACATGAACAAAATTCAGGGTCTTGGCAACTGACATGTATTTACAAAGGTTCCAGTATCCCAGGTAAAGTAAACTCCATTTTTAATCTTCCCAGCCATCTTCTGATAAGCAAAGTCAATGGGGGAAGCTGCCTTCCCTTAATGACCACCTGATTCACTTAACAGTTGCAATGATTCACTTAACAATCGTGACAGAAAATTGGCCTGTGATGCACATAAGAACTGCCTTGCTTAACAGCAGAAATTCTGGTCCCAATTATGGTCATAAATCAAGGAGTACCTGAAAATTGAAAAACTTTGTTTTCCATTGGTCTTATATTCTGTTTCTTGAATACTTGCATGCTTAATTTTCACTCATGTTTAAAATACATATTTTATAATAATCTAAATAAATAAAAAATCTATGCTGGGCTTTATTCAAAAGATTGGGCATAAGGAATTGATAATCAGATTAATTAATTAAATATTAACAACAAAATATAGCATGATTATTTCCCTACCCTAATATTTAGGATGATTGAGTTGCAGTATTAATTACGTGTGTGAACATCTTAGATTTAATAATGTTTTTTTTTCCCTGAAGGGCAAAATATCTGACAGGCTCTCAAAATTGGGATGGTATTACCTTAGGAGATTTATGCAAGTTGCAAATAATTCTTTAGACATCTTGTAGTCAAGTTTCAAATAAAGTAAATTACAACCCACAGCATGTTTGTTTGTTCATGTTTAACCACAACATTTCTCCCATATCAAGGAAATGAATTGCATCCTTTTAGTAAATGTTAGTGATTTTTTTCTTGCTTGAAACAGAAAAGAAACTGCTATACATAATGTTTGCGTATGTGCTCCTACTTAAATAATTTTTGTGGGTGAAGATTATTTTTATTATTGTAAACATGTGTTTGAAACAAATTGATTTATTTGAGATCCTTGAAAACAAATATACAACATAGAGAACCAGTTTGGCCTAGTAGTTAAGGCACCAGGCTAGAAAGATGGAGACTGTGAGTTCAAGTCCCATCTTAGGCATGAAAAGCTGCTGGGTGACTTTGGGCCAGTCACTCTCTCTCAGCTCAACCCAACACAAAGGATTGTTGCTGTGGGGAAAATAGGAGGAGGAAACGTGTTGAATATGTTCCCTGCCTTAGGCTGTTTGTGAAAATAATAAGGATGGAATACAAATAAATAAATAACTATTGTCTTGTAGTAACCACAGTACAGTAATATATGCTTCCTTATGTTCATAAACATGTTTGACTGTACATTGGCTTTCAAGAAATATACTGCAGTTTTTGTACCTCCTAGAATCGTAATAAAGGCCTTGGAAAAGATATTCAAATGCCATGATATGTGTATACCTACGAAGATTAGAATCATGCAGGTGATACTTATCCCTGTGGCATTCCATGGAAGTGAAAGTTGGACTTTAAAGAAGCAAGTTACAAAGGGGATTGATGATTTTGAACGTTGGGTGTTGAAAAAGACCTCCAAGAAGCAAATGGGTCAGAAAATAAATCAACCTACAGCTCTCACTTCAAAAATATGCTTGAATTACCATATTTTGGACATATTATGCGAAAACCTTGCCATGTCTATTGTGAGGGGAAAGTGGAAGAGAAAAAGTAATGGGGGAATGGATTTAATTGCAGTAGCAGTGGGTCCACTGTGGAGGGGCCGGATTACCAATAGATCATCTTGAAAAAGAACTGTCAGTATGGTAACTAAGAGTTGGCACTGACTTAATAGCAGGTAATGAAACAATCAAAATACATTTATCTACCGGTAATATAAACACTTTATATTTCAGAGCAGAAGTGAAGGAAAATGGAACTTTTTTTGTATTTATAAACTATTTCTAATAATCCTTAAAAAGATGAAAAAATACAAATATGGGAATTTAATGGGGGGAAAGGTTATTTAAAAATTATTAAAATACATCCAAGACTTGCCAGGAACCTACAGTTTGATACATATGTTGGCCAAGATTAAATGCTTACCAAAAGAAAACCTCACATCTTTGCATCAAAAATCCAAGATACAAGGCCAGGTGGAATAACGGGATTGTGAAGTTTCTGTTTTCACTTTAAAATCAGGGTTGGAAGAAGGACCAAATCCTAATAGAAGCCAAACATAAGGAATCATTGATTATAAAATATAGACTCTGTGTATGTGCTTGAGGTATTGATTTTTATTATTATGATCTATACTGGAGAGATTACTTCATGGTTCTGAAATTAGAATCTCTGGTCTTTGGGGCGGGAGAGGGGAAGACTGTACATAACCAATGCATTGAAGCATATCTTTGATTGGAGTGATATTCAAACAGTAGCAGCGGGAGGTTTCAATTGATTCGTTCATCTTAATCATAGTCCTGTGGATTTCATAATTCCATGAGAGTATTATTTTGCATCAGGAATTTGGTTTGCTATGTGCTTGCCCTGCTGGGATCTGTCTGCACCTGCTTCTCTTTTTTCATCTCTATGGGAAGATAATGTTATTAGAGTTTCATAGAACAGAGTTCTAAAGGTATTTTAAATATATTAAGGAGGGAAACCTTCAACTTCTAAAACATACTTGTATAAATCTCAGAAATACTGCAGAGATGCAGTTATCTGATCCAGAATCTCTTGAATTATCATGTAAAGAGAAGAGATAGGAAATGCATAACATTGTTACTCACTTGCATTTAATATAAATCAATGTTTGGTATGTTGGCATTTCCTAATATCATTCACAAGTAATCTTGGAAAGTATTGGCAGATTACAAACAACAATGAATCTAACAATAGATTCATTGAACATCTGGTTAGGTAGGGTATACTGTATGTGCAAATAACACACCATTGTCCAATTATTTTTCCTTGTCCTACTTGAAAGAATTCTGCAATCCTCAAGTTTATTATAGGTTACCTTTCCAAAATGGAATATGGCTTCATTAGCTAGATTAATTTTAAATTTAAGCAGTGTATTACTGATACTATTACTGCAGTCACTCTGCTGACGATAATTTTATTCACTGATGAGAGAACAAAATTATTAGGCATTACTCATCTAATCAAGTTGAGTGTTTTTTTCTAGGAGGCTAAATCTACCCTAATGCTTCTACAGGTGCCAGTGATTTTTCTTATTATTTGATATTACTATATTTTTGTTATTGAAATTTAAAACATATTTTATTATTGCTATTTGAATACCTCTATCATCCATCCAAGGTCCATGAGAATTGAGATGCTACATAAATTGCCATAAATAAAATTTTCAAATTATTGACAGATATAAAATTGTACCAAAACAACATTTATAAGAACTTTAAAAGATTTCAGTTTAATATTGTTCTTCATTCTAATTTAACATGAAATAACACTGAGAAAATGTTTTGAATATCACGTATTCTCAGAATTAAATAATACTGAATATGCAATTGCATATTGTATAACCGATGATTGAAAATTTATTATGGCATCAAAATACAGATAATCCTCAATTGAAGACCAGTTGAGCCCAACATTTCTGTTGCTAACCAAGACATTTGTTAAGTGAATTTTCCCCCTTTTACGAACTTCCTTGGCACAGTTATTAAGTGAATCACTGCAGCTTCCCTATTGACTTTGCTTGTCAGAAGGTCACAAAAGGTGAACACAAATCCTGCAACCATCATAAATATGAGGCAGTTGCCAAGTGTCTGAATTTTGATCACATGACCATGCAGTTGCTACAACAATTATAAATGTGAAAAATGATCCTAAGTTACTTTTTTCAGTGCCTTTGTAACTTCAAACAGTCACTAAACGAGTTATTGTTAAGTCAAGGACCACCTCTACGGTAAAGCAAATTAACTCAGTTATAAAATAAAACAGTACCGTCTTTACTATTCCATATTGTGCATGCTGGTGTTCCAAATCCCGGGTATTATGTACTGAACTTTGTGAAAACTTTCATATAGTATAGTTTATCATATAAACCAATATATTTAACCTGCAAAACGTCTGACTATTTATCTATGAATCTCCATAGGTGAATACATTTCCCTGCCTTTTCTTCAAGTTGAGAGAGAAAGTACATTTTTTTGGAAATCAGTCTCTGATAGTCTTTTACTACAAGTAGTCTATCCACAGGTACCACTGAGAAATATTTACTGCCTTTTCTTACTTTTTGCCAAATGGGTAAATTTTAGTTTCCAGCAGGACACAACAACTGATAGTTGTGAATGAAGGCCTTTTTCTGAAGTCTAAGCAGACCAGACACAGATAGTAATGGAGTCTAGAGAAGATTTCATGGCCAAATATTCTGCATACATCTATCATTGTGGAAAGGGCAGAATTTTGTTCATTTTTGGATATCATTGTAAAATTGTAAAACTGCTTCCACCTCCCCCGCCACTTACATGCAAAAATCTATTTGTTTTTCAATGTATTTTATTTCAAAACTGATCAGCTGGAGGCCTTTAATTGTAATTGGGAAACAGAATTTATAGTATGTATTGGCAACCCATGGTGAAGTATGATAACAGTGCAAAACTTATAAGGCAGTGTTTAAATATTATTCTTCTGTTTGTAAAATATTGGCATATGCATATAAAAGTATCCTTATTTTCTACATTATCAGTGCCTTCTTCCCACTATAGCGAAGCCACTTCTTATATACCGAATACTTATGTGCACTGTAAATTGAAATGTAAGAAACTGTAATCATTCATAATCTATTTTTATGCAGGAGAAACTTGAACTTTTAGCATTCTGTGTAATCTCTCTAGTGAAAAATTCTATCTAATATTTCAAGAGATTTAGTTCGTTTCAATGTAGCGTGTGCGTGTATTTGTATCCCACCTTTATTATTTTTACAAATAATTCAAGGTAGTGAACATATCCAACACCCATTCCTCCTCCTCTTTTCCCCATAACAACCCTGTGTGGTTGAGTTGGGTTGAGAGTGTGTGACTGGTCCAAGGTCATCCAGCTCGCTCTCATGGCTAAGGCTCACAATCTTTCTAGCCTGGCGCCTTAAACACTAGACCAAACTAGAGTTAGGGACAGAGGGAGAGAGACAGAGAGATGGAGTAGTAAGTATATAGCTGTCCAGACTCAGCTAGATGGATGCCAAATATAACAAGTTAATAAAGATAAATAAATATATGTTTGACAACTGAATTTGAATAAGGATAGCCGAACTAGTTATTTTGTATAGTGATAACTTATGCATCATTTTATATCATTTTTCTTTTTAATTATGTATTTTCTGTTAACATATAGATTTTTGTATTTCTTACATCTTTATATATTTTGAGTGAAAATAGAAGGGCATAAGTTATATTTTCCATTGTACCATATGCTGTAATCTTAATATATAAATTTATAAAACAATAACTCATACTTGTAATATTTTAGGATATATTATAGTAATAAAAAAGGACTTTTATTGCAGTGTTGTAAGTGGAAAACCACATGCATTTGATTTCTGCTTTTGTATTTAATTTGAAATCAGATCATATCTGCAGAATTGAGATGGGACTGTTGATAATCCTAACAAAAGCATTTAGGACTTAAAATATTTTGAACATACAATTGGTTGGACACAGCACAATGCTGAAATATAACAATTAAGAAATATGGAATACTTCAGTAAGCCCGGAAGCTAAAATAGAGAATACAGCAGAATTTAAAAACATTGAAATTTTAGTACAGAATATAAAATGCATGTTTTCTTTAATGACAGACACAAACACATTTTTAACTTATGTTTTATATTATATTTCACCATAGTCATAGGTTTTTTTAAAATAAAACAAGAAGAAAGAAATATGATACAGCCATTTCTTTTGCAGTTGTGATTCCAACCACCTCAATTTTGAGGGTGTTTTTTTAAAGGTAAGATTAAATGCTTCACTTTTTTCTCTTGCCATTTCCTTTACACTTCCCTCACTACTAAAACAGCTACCAGGTTTGCAAGATTGAAATATTTATATCTTTCAAGGAGAAAAACTTTCCAGTTTCTTCCTCCATGAAGAAATTAGTTTACTACTCATGATATCCAGATGATTCAGTCAAAATCATCAAAACTATATTGAACTATTGTGACACAAACTCACTCCCTTTTATATATCCATGTGACATTATAGTGCGTGTACAGAGCTGTTTAATCCAAGGTTAATATGGTATAGGAAGTTAGGGCTTATATTAGGAATTATCTTGTGCGCTGTTTCATGTTTTCCAATAGTGTCAATACACATGTGGATAGACAGTGCTTATTAAAATGCTGGAAAGGTTTTTAATAAAAACAATCCCCAGTAAGCTAAACTGTCATGGGGTAAAAAAAGGGGATAAATGGTTAAGAACTGAGAACAGAAACAAAGAGTAGGGGATAATTCCTGTAATAGACTAAATTAGGAGTTTTCAATTTAACTTAAATGATCTGGAATTAGGAAGAGCAATGAGACAGCTAAGTTTACTACCATATTAACATTACATTAGTTAACATGGTTAAAACAAATTATAATTGCAAAAATCTACAAAAGAATATCTTCTTCACACTTGATGAGTGCTCAATAATTGACAAATGTAGTACGTGTAAACAAGCGTATAATGATGGAAATGTGCAGTTATGCCCTTTTCTTTCATTACTTTGAATCAGAAAAAAATCAGCAAAGAAACCTTGGGGTTATAGTGGATTGCTCCATAAAAATATTAATTGCTATATGATATAAAAACAGTAAATTCCTCTTTCAATTGAATAGAAATGGAATAAGATATTTAATATTCACTGAATATACAAATTTAGAGTGAAACATTGTTTGTAAATTCAATTCAATAGTAGCAGATCAAAAAAGCTATAGAGACTCAGAAGGGTGTGGGGAAAGGTCACAAAAATTATAAAGGAACTGAAGAAAAGGCTGTGGTGTTTGGAGTTTTTTACCCTAAAGCAGGAGAGCAGGAGATACTACAAAAATGTATTAAATTATTGATAGCATGGAGAATATTGTTTTCCTTATGCTATTAGAAGCAAGCATCATCTAATGAAATGTAGGAGACTGACTGATAAAAGTAAACACTTTCATACAGCAATATAATTTTATTTATTTATTAAATTAAATTTATATAGCTGCCCATCTCATATATTTTTGGAACTCGCCATTTAGGCACTTGGTGTAGGAATCAAAGCACCTTTAGGAGAGCTGAATACTGTCTGTTTGTCCAACATTGGGAAGGCCATCACTGGTTTAATTGGTTTCATATATGATTACTCTTACTATTAGAAATATTTTCCTAACTTCCTCCTACAATCTACCTTCCTATAATTTAGACCTATTCTTCTATTGCATAGTAGACAACAGATCATGACTATCTTACCTTCAAATGTTGATACAACCATATAGATTATTTCAAGGTAGTTATGAATTCACCTAATTATCATGCCACTCAACCCATGTTTAAAGAGTGTGGCAACTAGAATTGGGATAATTTATCAGATGCTTTGCTGAAATATGTCCTTCATTCCTGCAGTCTAATAAAATTACTGAATAAAAGAAAAAAGGAATTGTTTTTAATAAATCCTTGTTGATTTCTAATAACTAATTTACAGATCAAAAGCTTCGCTGGTCTAAACTTCTGAGTGAGCATAGTTTTTTATTTTTATTTTTTTAAAATATAGGAGCAGTATTTACCCTTTCAGTAATTTAGAACCTCACTTCAAGATTTCCCCAAGATTACTTCTCTATCAACTTTATGTTGCAATCTTCTACTTTCAAAGTGCTCTTCACAAATGCCAAATCTTTTTGCAATTTTGCCATTTTATTGCAAAATAGAGCTACAATGCATTCAGAAAATATCCAGACCCCCTTCAATTTGTCAGTTTTGTTATTCTTCAACCTGATTCTACAGTGGTTGAAATTCATTTTTTTTCATTAATCCACACTTAATGCCCCATAATGACAAACTGAAAACAAAATTTTAGAAATCTGTGTAAAATTATTAAAAAGAAAAAACTGAAATAACATATTTCCAGAAGTATTCAGAACCTGAAAGGAAATATATGTAAAAAAGTCTACAAGCCTACAAATTTATGAGATCTGTCCTTTATGACAATAGAAATACAGTAAAAGATGCATTTAGTAACAACAATTGAAATTTAGCTCAAATGCCTCCCATTTCTCTTCTATAGAGAGCACACAACTCACAGCTGACAATGCATACTATAGCAGATCAAAAGCCATGAGGTCAAAGAAACTGCCTGCTCAGAACTTAGAGACAGGATTATTGCAAGGCCCAGATCTGGAGATGGCTACAATAAAATTTATTTATTTATTTATTTTATTTGTCAAAAGCTTACAATATAACAGAAACAAGAATAAACATAAATTTAAATACAAAAAATAGGAACTAATAATTGGGGACAATAGGACAGGGATGGTAGGCACGATTGTGCGCTTATGCATGCCCCTTACAGACCTCTTAGGAATGGGGTGAGGTCAATAGAGGTTAGTTTGAGGGTAAAGGAGTGGGGGTTTGAGCAGGAGACAACAGAATCAGGTAGTGAGTTCCAGACATTGACCACTCTGCTGCTGAAATCATACTTCCTGCAGTCGAGTTTGGAGTGGTTTACATTTAGTTTATGTCTGTAGTGCACTCTTGTGTTGTTGTTAAAGCTGAAATAGTCATTAACTGGTAAGATGTTGTAACATACGATTTTATGTAATATGCTTAAGTCTAATCTTAGTCGGCGTAGTTCAAGGTTGTCTAAGCCAAGAATCTCAAGTCACAACAGTATTCTGTTGTGAAGAGAGGAATGTAGTACTCTTTTGGTAAAATACTTCTGCACTCACTCAACTGTATTTATGTGAGATTCACAGTGCAGATTCCAGACAGCAGAGCTGAATTCAAGTATTGGTCTAGCAAAGGATTTGAATGCCCTAGTTGGCAAAACAGTATTACCAGAGAAGCTTCATAAAATTAAATTTACAACTCTTAAAGCCTTTTTGGCAATACTGTTGCAGTGAGCTTTGGTGCTTACATCATTCGATATGAGAACTCCAAGGTCCTTGACAATGTGAGGGTCATCAACAAGGTCATATCTGCCTAGATTGTATTTGGTATATAGTTTTTTTTTACCAATGCGTAGGACAAGAGCATTTGTTGGTAGATATTTGGAGTTGCAAATTGTTAACCCATTCAGACACATGTCTTTTTGAAGGACAGTAGCATTGATGGTGGTGTTGAATAGTTTTACATCATCAGCGAAGAGGACGCAGTTGCTAATAAGGTGATCACAAAGGTCATTTATATAGAGTGTAAAGAGTGTGGGTCCTAGAACGCTCCCTTGTGGGACACCGCTGATAACTGGTGCAGGGTTTGATAGGGCGTTTCCTATTTTTACTATTTGTTGGCTGTTTGTCAGGAAGGCAGTAATCCACTTGTGAAGGGATCCGGAAATGCCATAAGAATTTAATTTTAATAGTAGTTTGTCATGTACCACTGAATTAAATGCTTTGCAGAAGTCAATGTAAATTACATTTATTGCTTTACCCTGGTCGAGAAGTGTAGTCCATATGTTTTTGCAGTGTAGAAGTTGCAAATTGCAGGACAATTTTTTCTGAAACCAAATTGTTTATTGGAGAGTAAGCTTTAGATTCTAGGTGGAAGGTAATGCACTGATTAATAATTGATTCCATAACTTTGCATGTGGCACAACACAATGAGTTTGGTCTATAGTTTTCAACCAAGCAAGGGTCACCTTTTTTGAAAATAGGGATGACCATTGTTAAAGAGTTCTGCACTGAAGGTTTGTAAGAGCACAGTGTCCTCCCTAATTCTTAATTGGAAGAAGTTTGGTACAATCAGGACTCCTGCAAGAACTGGTCGCCAGCCATCACTGCAACCCAGTCATCACTTTATGGCAGAGTGGCTAGACCAGGGGGGGGCAAACTACGGCCCGCGGGCCACATCCGGCCCGTTGGTCTGTCCAATCCGCCCGCCCCTGAAAAAAATTGCTGGGCGTGGCGTATTGCCCTGTGCCGCGTGGCCCCCAAAGCTGCAAAACAGTGCGGAGCGCTCTCGGGTAGGAAAGAAAAGAACTTTGCAAAGGCCTTGGCTGGGAGTTCGAAATCACCTTCGAGTGCGACCTCTCCGAAGGTGAGTCCCCCCGATCCTCCTTTTTTTCCGGGGCTTCCAGGCTTAAACTTTGCAAAGGCAAAGTTTGCAGGCTGGAGCGTCTTCCCGCCAAGGAGTGGGAAGGGTTCACCCGGCGGGTGGGCGGGCTGCTTAAACTTTGCTCGGGCGGCACTTTAAAAGCCTGCTCCCAGCACTCGAGCAACTTCCCAGCAACTTTCGGCTTCCTTTTTCCTCGCGGCCGCGCCTGGCCCCGAGCCGTGTGGTGGAGGGGAAACCCAGAGCGCCGCCGGGTTGCCTCCTCCAAGCAGCCCGCCCGTCCGCTGGGCGGAACCCTTCCCGCTCCTCGGTGGGAAGACGCTCCGCCTGCAAACTTTGCCTGTGCAAAGTTTAAGCCTCAAGCCCCAGAAACCCAAGCAACTTCACAGCAACTTGCGGCTTCCTTTTTCCTCGCGGGCGCTCGCGCCTGGCCCCAAGCCGCGCGGGGGAGGGGAAGCCCGGCAGGCGGGCTGCTTGAGGAGGCTCCGGGCTTCCTCTCTGCCAGGCGCGAGCGCCTGCGAGTTAAAAGGAAGCCGAAAGTTGCTGGGAAGTTGCTCGGTTTCCGGGCTTCCAGGCTTAAACTTTGCAAAGGCAACGTTTGCAGGCTGGAGTGTCTTCCCGCCAAGGAGCGGGAAGGGTTCCGCCCGGTGGGTGGGCGGGCTGCTTAAACTTTGCTCGGGCGGCAATTTAAAAGCCTGCTCCCAGCACCCGAGCAATTTTCCAGCAACTTTCGGCTTCCTTTTAACTCGCAGGCGCTCGCGCCTGGCCCCGAGCCACGCAGCAGAGGGGAAGCCCGGCGGGCGGGTGGGCTGTTTGGAGGAGGCGACCCGGCGGTGCTCCGGCAGCAGCAACAGGCAGTTCCACCCGGGCTCCGCTCAGGTGTCCGGCTGGGGCTGTCAGGAGTTGCTACCGCCGGCGCAGCTCGCGCTCTCCAGTCCCGCGTTGCCTTGGGAAGGAAAAGGCAAAACCAGGAGCCGCTGAGCCTGAGCCTCCGGTGCCGCTGCTCCCGTTGCAAAGCACTCTTCCTTTTTGCCTTTCCCTTCCCGAGGCAACGCGGGACTGGAGCCGCGGAGCCGCGCCGGCGGTAGCAACTCCTGACTCAGGGGGCCTCCGAGGGAGGGGAAGGAGGAGAAGAGGGGGGAAGGGTGGGGGGCAATTCCCAAAAAATCTTGTGCTGACCCGGCCCGTCTGTCAAATTTTAAAAGTCAATGCGGCCCCCGAGCCAAAAAGTTTGCCCACCCCTGGGCTAGACAGAAGCCTCTCCTGAATGCAAAGCACATGAAAGCCTGCTTGGAGTGTGCAAAAAGCACCTGAAGGACTGTCAAACTGTGAGGAACAACACTCTCTGGTCTGATGAAATCAAGATTGAGCTGTTTGGCCTCAATTCTAAACATATCTGGAGGAAAACAGGCACCACTGATCACCTGCTGAATATCATCCTAGCAGTAAAGCATGGTGATGGAGGTGTTTTTCAGCTGCAGGTATTGGGAGACTGGTCAGGATTGAAGGAAAGCTGAATGAAGCAAATACATGGATATCGTCAATGACAACCTATTCCATAGCGCTCAGGACCTCCGACTGGGCCACTTTACAACATGACAATGATTCTAAGCACACAGCCAAGACAACACAGCAGTAGTTTAGGGATGTCCTAGAGTGACCCAGCCAGAGCCCTGACTTGAACCCTATTGAACATCTCTGGAGGAACCTGAAAATCACTGTCCACCAACGGTCGCCATCCAACCTGACTGATTTGCAAGGAAGAATGACAGAAAATTCCCCAATTCAGGTGTGCAACACTTGTACCATCACCACAGACTGGAAGCTGTAATTGCTGTCAAAGGTGCTTCAATAAAGTACTGAGTGAAGGATCTAAATACTTATGCCAATGTTATATTTCATTTTTTTTCTTTTTAATAAATTTACAGACATTTCAAAAATTCTGTTTTTACTTTGTCATTATGGGTTACTGAGTTTAGATTAATAAGAAAAAAATAAGAATTTCAACAACTGTAGAATCAGGCTCTGCATTATAACAAAATTGACAAAAGTGAAGGGGGTCTGAATACTTACTGAATGCACTGTATTTATTTTGAACATATCTGCATAAATCCTTTTTGTTTTTTTGGTAAAAAATTTATTTGAGTTTTCACAAAACATAATACAAATAAAATATCTTTTTTGAGCGTAGCATGGTCCCGGGTTGTCACTTCTCCATACAGACACAGTCAATTTCATATTCATCTTTGTGTTCTATTCCATAGAGTTACTATTTTATTCATTACTAACTAATTTAACTTTTTCTCAATAATTTTTCCCTTCCCTTAATTTTCTCAATCTTGCTTTTAATTATCTCATTCCTTTCTAAATTCAATAATACAGTATATATCTTTTTCTAAGTTTCAATATCTTTCTAATCATTATATATGTATTTTTGTCTGTCCTGTTTCAATTTCATATTTTCTTTTCTCATTAAACAATATTTTTCCCTGTAGTTACTGATTGGAGTATGACACCTTTGTATCTTATTTTTTGTCCATTGAACTCTTATTTAAACTTCAATTTATGCCTTTACAATTATAACATTCAATATAACACATAACTTCCAGTCGAATTCTGCTTGGTACATTCTTAAAATACACACTAGGTTCTTAAAGAGAAAATATATATATAACAATAATAAATAAAATACTTATTCTATTCCAATTCAGCTCTATCGTTAATGTTAGTTATAATCTTTAACATCTTTAACATTTATTTTCAATGGAATATCATACTTCCTTAGGAACACTTATAATATTTCCATAATTTTTTCATATTTCTTTCATATTCCTCTTTACTTAAATTTTTATAACTCATTAATAATAATTAAAATGTTCCCATCCTTTTCTAATTTTATTCTCTCATTCTCTTTATTTCATTTATTTATTAACAAACATTCCATTACATTAGTGAGTATTTTATTTATCATTTTAATCACACTTGTTTCATATTTCTTAAGTTCATTTCTATTTCTAATATAACAATACTATCTTATGTACCACCCTTGCAGAATCCCTCTTTCAATTAAATTTTCACCCATTATCTCTGTGTTTTCTAAATAAGCTTATACCCTTAATCCTTGTATGTTTTCCCTGTTTCTCTATATCCTGTTTCTGTCCTTTATAACTTCTTTTCCTTTCCCTCTTCCCCCTCTTCTTCTCTCTTCCCTTTTTGACCCCTTGTGTCTGTAATTCTAATTCTCTCTTCTGTAATCCTCTCTTGTTTCTTCCTAATGTTGTAATTACTTTTCAAACTATTCTTTTTTTGGTTGTTTTTTTCAGATCTTAAATTTTTTACTCTTTTTCCACTCTTTCCTTTTCTTTCCCCACATAGAATTACTTGGTCATTGAAGATGGCTTCTTCTTTGTTCCGCCCTTCTTGTTCTACAGGCATTTCTTGTTGTTCCTCATAATTCAGGATCTCCATTTCTAAAAATTGAAATACGAAGCCAAAAAAACCTCTTCCTTCTTGTGCATCTTCTTTCTGTTTTTTAAGTTCCATTTTCAGTTCTTCCAAGAATGATACCATTTTAAAAACTTTTAAACAACCACCCAATTGATTTTAATCCTTTAGATCCAATAGCCAAAAGTCCAAAGATCACCAAGTAATCCAAATAATCCAAAGCTGTTTCTTCTTGCTTCTTTTTTTCCACTTTCTCTTCCTAGGGTTCTATTATCTTGTTACAAAGTTTCAGTTGGAATGTATCTTTTAGGAATCTTGTTAAAGTTTCACTGTTAATTCCTTTTACTTCCAGGTGGTCTCCTCCATTTTTCCAGATCCCACCCTTTTGTTTTTTCCTTTTCTCTCCTTTCCTTCTTTTAAAGGTTTTTGAAAATCCAGAAGTCTTTATTATCCCTTTGACATTTTATTTTCAGCTTAAATGCCTGTTAATGTCAAAGTGGATTTTTATCAGTTTCTTACTGAAATCTTAGTTGTCAATATGGGGAAGGAAAGAAAAAAACCCAAATCCTTCCCCTTCCGTCTCTCATTCGCCGCTTCAAAATCTTCTTTGGGAGCAATGTTATTCTTTATAGTTCAAATTCCAGGGTACCTTAAGTTGTTGCTTTTTCTGTTCGACCCGGTCAGCCAAAACTTTCTCTTCTTAT
This sequence comes from Notechis scutatus, assembly GCF_049901735.1. Taxonomy (NCBI): domain Eukaryota; kingdom Metazoa; phylum Chordata; class Lepidosauria; order Squamata; family Elapidae; genus Notechis; species Notechis scutatus. The sequence goes on along the minus strand of NC_142009.1, from coordinate 82,835,583 downwards.
CTTCCTCCTGCACATTCTTTTCTGGTCGAGTTCTTCGAGGTGGCCGTTTCTGACCACCACTGCAAAGGAGTAATGGCCAGCTGGGGAGGAGAGATGCGGCTCTCCTCGACCCTGCTGGCAGTCTCCCCCTCTTCACCACCTCTACGGGGTGGCTTAGCCCCAAAACCAGCAGGCTCGGGGTGCTCCAGCAGCGAGCATGGATCGAAACCGCGCATGATCACGAATTTCAGTCTCGCCAAAGAAGCTCAAACCGGAAATCCTGCATAAGTCCTTTTTGTTGTTTTCTTTTGTGATACTGACACCGACTGTCCAATTTTTTGTTATCTGTGCATATGCTTCCTTGGTAACTAGTTCTCTTTTTTATCTCCTATATGTGTTTTTATTTTATTCTCAGTACATTTTTAGGCAACAATATCTGCTTTCTCATTTTTTAAGCATTGGAATTATTTGCAGTTGTACTTCTAATTTATTTGGCAAATTTAGTGTACATCTAGCTTGAGTTTCATTTCTCATCTCCTACAGTTGAAAGTGTTGTGTTGCTCTGAATTTAGTAAAATCTACTTTCTTGAAGACCAAAGTACTATTTTTATTACATTTCATGTTAATATTTTTTTATAATTGAATAGTCATTTCTTGTCTTTACTGCTACCTTCATTTCATTGATTAAGTAGCTGTTGGATTGTATCTGCAGCCAATCCACTTCTGTCTTCCTTCTTTCTGAATGAGAGGAGGATATGTCAAGAATTAACAGGAGGAACCATGCTTGGCTAAGCTGTTTCCCAACAGATGGAGTAATTAAAATCCTGCATTACTGTTCTTCATATCTCCTTGGAAGAGCTGCCAGTTGCTTTTAAAAAGCATTGTTCACATTTTATTTTGGTTGGGCACTCAGTAGAAGATAACCAGCTGCAGCATTATTTCAATTTTTTACTCCATTTATTTTAATCCAGGTGTCTTAGGTTCATTCTTTAGGATTTTTGAGGAGGAATGGTTATCTCTTAAGATATGGGACAACTCCTTTTATATTACTGAGTTTTCCTTATGAATAAGTGAAGTTTCGGTTTTTATATTCTAAACATAGATGTTATCTCATATGTCTGTTTTACTATTATCTTCCTTTTAAACTTGTTGCCTGTATTGTGTGTATTGTATTTTCCTGTATTGTATTTTCAATCCTGTGTCCACGCAGTGATCTACCTTAAAGCAGAAGACCTGTAAGTGCAAAAAATAGCTGCCTCCCAATCAGCGATTTTTGGCTTTGAATCCCTTAGGTGCTGTTCAACTAAATCTCCCATTTCCACTGACCCTTAGGCTCCCTGGTCAGCAATGATGGAGCCTGAAATACAGGGTATTGGAAACCTTCTTCTTCTTCTTCTTCTTCTTCTTCTTCTTCTTCAGCGTTTGTCTCGCGCTCTGGCGAGGTCCGCTAATGTCCTTGAGTACTGCTTCCACGCCTCTCTGTCTGCCATGTATGTCGGGTCTGCCTTCGCGATCTCTAGATCGGCCTTGATCGTGTCCATCCAGCGTTGCTTAGGTCTACCACGCGGTCTCGCTCCTCCGACAATCACCTTCATTGCAGATTTGATGATGGATTCTTCCTTGGCGCGACTCACATGGCCGAACCATCGTAGCCGGGACTGCCTCATGACCGTGGGGATGGGCACGACGTTGAACCGTCTGCGCACTACAGGGTATTGGAAACCAAAACTAGGAAATACTGCTAGATGAAGAAAACATCTGATATCTGAGAGTTATCTACTTAGGCTACATTTCAGTTGCAGCCAGATGTCCCAATTTTTAGTTCATTACTTAAACTAAACTATTTGGGCAACTATTATATGACATTATTATAGTTAGCACAGAGTTGTAACTAGAAATTGTTGAGTGGCAGTTGAAAACTGTAATAGCTGTTGTTTCACTAGAACCTCCCTAAAAGGCCCCTTTCTTTTGCTCAGTGTGTCTGTCTGTATGTGTTGTTTGTTGCTTTGCTCTGTTGCTTGCCCAGGCTCTTTCTTCCCTTCCCTCTCCATGTTGGCCCACATATCAGCGGAGTTAATCATTCATTAGCATGATAATTTAACTGTTTATATTGATGGCTAGAAACTGCTTTTGAAAGGGGAGGTGGTTTTTTTTTTGAAACGTGAAGAAAACATCTTTCTACTTGCAAGCATTTTTCCCTGGGAACAAGTATTTTCATAAGAGGCTTGACTGTCTTGTGAATTATAGATGACAAATATGTTCAAGTGGCTGACCCAAGTCACAGCAATGTATCACAAAGGTTGTAGGAAGGGCCCATTGGAAGGAGAGAACGGGCGAAGCATTTAACTTTATGAAATCGTGGGAAGATCTATTATTGCTGCTTTTGTAGGAAATGTGAGGCCCCTCTGTTCAGTATACAAAACTATACTATAAAAAGATAGTTTATTCTAAAAGTTGGGCAACACTGAAGAGGTCCGTGCAGAAAGCCAGCAGCCGAAAATTCCCAGCAGTCTCTCCGGGCCTGTCTCTCCCCCGGCTGAGCCCTAGAGATTTCATAGCAGCGCTTTCTCTCCCACTCTCCTCCCTTTCCTGCCTTATCCTCCACCCCCGTGCTTTGGCTCTTGGAAAAAAAGATCCTCCAGCCTGACTAGAAAATCAGCCTTGTTTCCTCAGAAACCGCAGCTGCTGCTAGGAGGGAAGGCAAAAAAAAAAAAAAAAAAAAGAACACGTCAGGCTGGCCCTCCAACAAGCACAGATGTGCCTTTGTAAATCTGTATAAATGCTGAGCAGGCTTGCGTGCTGAGGGCAGATATCTTCCCTTCCCGAGGACGAGGCCAACGCAAATGGCAGGCCGTTTCTCTTTTCTTAAAGGCACCCCCTCCCTCTGAGCTCTTCCCCCCCTCCACACCGCCTTTTTTCTTTAATTGCCGTTTGCTGCATTAGGGTTAGAGCTAGCTTTTAAAGTTTAAACCTCCATAAATCTAGGAATCGCACACTCACAAAGGCTTTGGCAACTAATTTGCTCCCACATCTCCTTTGTTTTGTTCTTATCTCGCAGCCCTCAGCGAGTTGCGGGCTTCTCTTATTTTATTTTTATTTTTTTGCCGCGTTAAGTTGTTTTACACATTTTTCAAAAAGTGTGCGCATGCACCACATTTCAGGGTAAACTGCCGTTCGCCGAGGGCGCGCACAAAGCGAGACGGCTGAGAACTGCAGGGAGGAATTTGGGTCGAAACTTTCTGCAGCCATAGAGAGGTTGTGCGTGAAATAAAATTGATGCCGGGATAATTTACGAGGAGGACTGTTTATCGTGCTATCTATCTTTAAAGGCACAAATCCACCCTCTCCTGTTTTCTCGCTTGTCCTTCTTTGAGCCTTTCTTTTTCTTCGCCTCCCCTCTCCCCTTTTAATATAACTTCCAGGCGGATGAGTTGCAACTCGTTTTGCGTAATTAAAAAGAGTGGATGATAGTTGGAACAGGATGGAAAATAAGAGCGCGGGGGGGGGGAGAAAGGGAAGGGAAGCTGGCAGGCGGGCGGCGGGAGGAAGAGAGCTAGGAGAGCGCAGGAGCGCTACTGCTGAAGCAAACAAAAACAGGTCGGGCTGATCCGGAGTGGGGGCTGGGACGGTTCCCTGTCATTGGCTCTCGCCGAGGCTCCGGAGCAGCTGTGCGAGCCGAGCGCATGAGGCCGGTTGCTGCCCAGGCGCTTCGCTTGTTCCATATCTCTCAGAACTGCTCGTCGGAGCCAAATGCAGCCTCATCAACATTGACTGGCGGGAAAACCGACTCGGGGCATTTGTGGGTTGTGTAAAGCAGAGCTCTGTCTATCCTGTAGATCTTTTAAATGTTACAGGGACATAGTCCGTTATTACATTTTCCTTCCTCTAACATCTTGCATATATATCCCTTGAATTCTCTCTCTCTCTCTCTCTCTCTCTCTCTCTCTAGGTCTCTCTCCTTAAGACTTTACAAACGTACGTTATCTATTTATTCTGTGGCATGAACCTGCTATTGTTACTACTCTCTCCTTTTGAACTTGCTTGAATCTGACTCTTTCATTACCCTTTCACATTAAACTCAAATTTGAATAATGAGGATGAGCATCTTTGAGCTGTGGTGTCAGCTAAGTATTGATTTGGGTTTTAGAGTCTTTCAAATTTTAGCTCTTTTCTAGATCTGTAAAAATAAGACTAATGAAGGTCAACCTGAAAAAGCAGGTGTAGGAAGAAATAAGACAGAAAAACTAAATCAAATGGATAGTTTTTCTCTCTCTCTCACACACACACACACTGTCTAGATATACAAACATGCACATATATGTGTATATAATGCACATACACACATGTAGGTATGTATATGCTAGGATTTAGAAAGCAAGATTGAAAAATGCAGAAATTCTTTTTTGTTCCTTAGATTGGCTTTAAAATATCTTGAAATACAGAAAAAATAAAACTTCTAAAACTTCTGCTTATCTATTTTTGAAGCTCAAACTACAGTATATACCATTTGCTTTGTTTTTATAACTAAAAAGAGAAATGTGGATTTTATATTTTGACTTTAGAAGTTTATTTTTTGTTTTAGCAATCTAGTTCTAACTGATGAGTTTAGATATTTCATTTCCAAATCAATTCCACATTTCTGCTAGACTAGTATACTGTAGAAAAAAAATGACAAGATGATGTTCATAGAACTTTAATCCCCCTCCCATCCCAGTCTATAGAGCAGGGGAAGGACTGAATCAATCAGTAATCTGCTTTATTGGATGCCAGATTTTTTCATATAGATGTACTGTATATATATAAGTGTGACTTTATCTTCAGTGGTGTTATATAAGTAAGTTATTTTGAGTCTACAATGCTTCCTGACTTGTGAATTTTAATTAAAGAGGCAAGCTCACACTTTTTAAAAAAAAATGTTTCTCTGGTCTTATATATATGGGAATAGAATTAAATGTCATCTGAGAATGCAGTGATAATAGTGTAGAATAATTAAATACATTTGCCTTTCATCAACTGTGCAGTCTGAAGATTTTGAAAACACTTCCAATTTGCTTATCCTCCTTAATGTTTCTGGTATGCCTCTTAAGCAAGAAATAATTGTTCAGTTCCATAGATTTAAAAAAAGTAACATAATTACAGAAATATTGTTGCATTGAAAACATAGTTTATATTTAGCTTTTTTAAAAAAATACTTTATAAGTCATATTTTAACTATATTTCACCATGTAAATTCTAGTATATTATAGAGCAGGAGATGTAGGTCTAATTGTTGAATTACCATAGTAACATTTTTTGTGAACAATTGCATTAAAATGAACTTTTTGTGCAGCATTTTATATTTGAAGTAATATAACTGATTTTATCAATATCCATGTAAATATTAAAGATCTGGATTTCAAGATACATAATATGGAAATAGGTTTTTCAGCTATTTACTGATTTGCTCACTTATTTCCTTTGTTCATTTCTCTTGCTCTCATCAAAAATAAGTATTCTACCTAAGTATAATCCTGTAGCCGAAGCAAAAAGTTTACTACATGTTTCCTTGCTTAGGCTATAATTGTTTAGTATGCAGTCCCTTAAACTGCAGATATTTGTAAACTCCTTACAAAGGCAATTATAATGAAGGTTGTCAGTAACTACTTTTTATTTGATCTGAAGCACAAGTTCTTTATTTGAAAGAACCACTTTTGTGTTGTGTGGACTACATTTGTATGCATGAAATGAACTCTAAAAAACATGAAAGTGTTGAAAAGATTTGCCAAGGCTAGATAGTTTAGAGATTAAAGCTCTAGCCTTTCACCTTTGAGGCTGCACTTTAAGTCTTTCCTCAAAGCCTGTGTAAAATGAGCTGCTTGGTCTATGCTCAGTCTTCAGTACTTTCAACCCCAAAGTGCAGAACTGATATAGACTGTTTTTGGAGAATATAAATTTAGTTATAAGATTTGAAAGTATTGTAAAGTGTTTACATTCCTATTATATTTATGGATTTTATTATATATGTAGGCAGACAAAGTAATGGAAATACGTCTCTATAGATATCAGAATTTGTGCCTTCACATAATCACATGTGCATGTCTGAATCTGTAGTCTAATGCTGCATGTCAATGTCTGCATTTATTAGCTGCTAACTTGAATTACAAGTCCTGTAATTCAGCTTTAAAAAGCAATTTAATTATCTGTCCTTGAAGTTAGAAATTGCCACTCTGCCCCTGATGGACATGTATTTTGGGCATTTGGTCACTCTACAACTTTTGTTGCCAAGCACTCCGTGATCCTCTGAATCTTCCCAAGAAAGTTAGTGAAGAAGCCAGCAGGGAAGCTTGCAAACTTTTCCCTGCCAGAGGATTTCCCATCTGTCCCATGCCTGGGCGCTGGGGTAATGTCTGCAGTAGGCTTCCTTTCTTCAACCTGTCTCTGGAATTCCCTTCTGTTCAAGGAAGGAAGCTGCCTTCCCTTCTTTGGCAAGCAGCTCTTACTTTCAGTCTGATTAATAAGCCAGCTTCTGGGAAAGCCTGGATTGTGATTGTTGAGCACATGGGTGTCTCACAATCACTTCACTCAATGACTTAAATTCTGGTCCCAGTTGTGGTTGTAAGTTGAAGACTATCTGTAGTTTTGGGTGGGGTGGAAATACATACATAAAAGTGTATTGTAGACCCGGTGTTACTATGAAGTATCTATATTTCATAGAACTTTTTTTTTGTTTGCATTGTTAGCCAATCATATTTTAAATTGGGAAGGAATTTTTCCATATGAATTGCCTTATTTTTTGAAAATTGTTTGTTGCTGAAGTATAATGCCTATATTGCATATGGTCATACACTACCCTTTATGCATGCAGAAATCATTTCACAATTAATAAATGGGAATATAGAACAGATGTTGGAATTTGAAAGGGATTTAAAGTAGCAATCCTATATCCACAAGCCTTTTTGCAGCCCTCCAGGTCATTTTGTGTGGCTTACACCCTCATTCTGTGTAAAGCACAGGTGTCAAACTTGCGGCTTCATGTTGCCATCAGGCGATGTTTTTTCATGGAGCTGGGATGGGTGTGTCCTGCGTGTGATGACTCCTGCCCACGTGCTGCCAGTTTGATACCGCTGGTGTAAACTATACTCACACCCAGAACAAAAGAAATACAGCAGCAGCTTGATAGTCCTTCATTTGACCAGAAAGTGAAAAGCAGCCTGATGCCTGAGGGCAAACCATAGTACAGAGAAAGTGTAGTGATCCCAAACTATGATAGCCTCCCAGGGCATCTCAGTTGAAAGAAAATCAGTTGCTTGCCTTGGTGTTTCCACACTGAGTGCCTCTCATCTTCCACTACTATCTCATCAGAACATCAGAAATGCCTCACACTTCTCTGTGCTCTTGTGATTACAACTGTGGTTCTAGTGCCAGCTAGCCAGCCAGCTCAGTGTCTGCTACTCTCCAGCTGGTGTCTTTGTCAACTGGCAAAGACGTAAGGATGTCAAAGAAAACTACAACTGCCTATGTACCCTGGCCTTGCCATTATGGGAATGATGCCAGATCTACACATATTCCAGCTGTTCCCTGCTCAGTTCCCACTTCCTTCCCTTGCTTTTTCAATTTTATTCTAATATCTACACAAAACCCTATTCCTTGCTAAAGAAAAATCAATTTTCTGCTTCTCACATAAAAGATTTACTTCAGCCCTGCACAAATTTTTGAACAGGTGTTTCACTTCAAGGAAGTTTTATGCAGAACAACTCTTCAAAGCAGCTTCATAAGGTTATGTGATTCATCCACTTCTAAAAGTGGAGCATTGCATTCTGTGATGTGAAGCAGTTCAACAAAGGGAGGTATGTTGCCCCTGTGTGTCAGTGAGAAAGAACATGTTTCATGCAACTTAAAATACCTCATAGAAGTAAATCCTGCCAGTTGGCATAACTGTATTGCATATATTTTGTAATCATCTTGCTTCATTGTAGGAACTGCCTATCTTGTTTGCTGGAATGGTCACTCATTCAAAATTGTGTACTTTTCCCTAGCTACTGGCAAATCTAACATTACATACAAATGTTCTCCACAGATTAAGAAATTATGGAAACTATATTAACTTAAAGCATCTTCTATTTGTAAAAGGCCAGCATCATTTTATTTATTATCATGCTCTGAATTAGAATGCTTAGAAACAAAATATTCTTTGCTTTGTTTTTTTCCCCTCTTTTGTATATTCTCTATTAATTATTTCATGTTTTAGAAGTCAGTAGCTCTTATTCTGTTGAACTTAACTGTCATAGACATAGTGTATCTATTATTGTTGTGCAGTTTTCATTATGTTTTAATCAAATATGCTTCAGATCAAAAGCATAAAATTCCTTTGGCAAGTTCTTAAGCAAAATGCAATGTTTTTGGATTAATGCTGCTTGGCAGCCCCATGAGTCCCAAGAAAACCTTGTGATTGAAGAGATAGGCTGCTGTGTTCTGCAATTCCATGCTTCCTGGCTATTTGCATAAAATATCCAGCTGCTTTAAGGATAGTTCCTACATGAGCGCCCGTATATTACTGCTAAGGATGTATGGCTTATGTAGGATGGAAATTTGTGGAATTATATGTTTTCACAAAAATGATGGGGACGGAATTTACAATCATTTCCTTACTCTTTCCAGCAAGCATTATGAAAGCCACCGATGAAACCACAATCTATATCTCCTATGAGACATACTTGTACGTATGGCGCTCCCTCTTTTCATTTAATTAAATGAAATGGTAAAAATGTGATTCAAAGACCTTTTTCTCTCCCTCTTATATGAATTTTAACCATTTTTCCTGAGCTCTAAAACGCAGTTGAAAACTGACAACTATAGAGCAAAATATCATTTCACCTATTAAAGATACTGTGTCTGTCTTAGAATTTAAAGGTATAGTGGAATTGTGTTCCTCTCAGCTTCATTGCTTCATGAATATTACTTATTTCAATATTCATTCTCCCTAATATTTTATATACAAATACCTTTGTTTTCCTTAGTTCTTTCAAACACTTCACAGCGGTCTTGAAATCAGTTATCCAGTATTTGCACAAAGCCAGGCAAATACTAGATGGAAGCCAAGAGATAAAGGGTCAGATGACTAGCAAGCCTTTAGTTCAGGGGTCTTCAAATTTGACAGCTATAAGACTTATGGACTTCAACTCCCAGAATTCCTCTTCCAGTCATGTTAGCTCAGGAATTCTGGGAGTTGAAGTCCACAAGTCTTAAATTTGCCAAGTTTGAAGACCCTTGCTTTAGTTTATAATAGGAATTAAGGATACATTGACAATAAGATGGGAAAGGGAAAAATGTGTTAGAATAACAAAAAACAAGATGCATGCCAATTGATTGGGGCTTTTCACATGGTGAATTATGATAGAGTCAGAATTTCAGCCAAGGAATTCACCAATAATAGCCCTGATAATGTGGTATGTTAAGGTTATAGGGTCAGCAGGACTGCACAAGCTCATTCTGGATGCACTATGGTGGCACCAAATTTAAGGGCAGCATGATTTCTGGTTGGCCCTGGAATAGGGTGTGGTCAATGATAAAGCAGAATGTGTTCAAAAAACAAAGTAAAAAATAAACATAACTGCTAATGTGACATATATAACATATTGCTTGTTTGCTTCTAAGTAAATGGCAATGTAACATCTGAACAGAAGCCATGAGTAAGCTGTGAGTGTTCATTTATTACATTGATGGACCACTGAAAATCACCAAGAAACACAAGAAACAATATGCGGTAAAATTCATAAATGTGCACAAACAAGTAAAACAGAGTACAATTAAATTAAAATGTGAGGCAAAAGCAACGAGATTCACACTTGTAGATTTACATTTTTTGCCTATTATATGGAATTTCCCCATATTGCCTGCTCTAGGGAACATATAGATAAGGTTTTTTGAAGGGGGAGGAAGGGATCAGTCCTGAAAGTTTTGTGGCTGAACTTTTTTTCACAATTTAAATAGTCAACTGTAGCAAAAATAATTGATCTAGAGCTCAGCTGTTAGAAGTATTATATATTCCCAATGATAGGGTTATAATTTCTGAAAATATTAATATTTAATTTTACATCCAAATAGTATGGACATGTATTTTGATCCCCATTATAAACTCTATTCTGCCCTTTAATTAATACCTGTAAGATTGCCATTCTGATCTAGAAAAATCCCATTGAAGTCCATGAATCTTACTTTTGAATGAAATGCATGTGGTATGCTATAGATTATTATGTAGGTGATTTGGTTAGTGTTGCACAACATTATAAAAATAGAATTGGGTATCTTTGATTTAGCAGTTTTCCCACTATTGCTGCCTAAACTTTGTAGCTTTGAAGATACATGCTTGTATGATCAGAAATGGGTAACAAATACCAATGCTTTAATTAGCAAGCAAGTAGTTAGTATGCATGCTTATTCAGAAAATACATTATTTAGAAAATTGATTTTAATCAATTATTTAAATCAGGTCTTTTCTGGGGTGATTTAAATCATTTTGATTTAAATCAATTTATCCTGCCCTGCTTTCCCTGCATCCCACACCTTCTTGTAAATTCTCCTCATTCTCCCTATTAGCATATTCAGACAACACAGAAGCTCAAGGACACTTTGCTCATGCTGAGGTATTACAATAGAAATGACAGTGTTCCTTCCATTTGATCATATCAATATATCACTAACAAATATTAAAAACTCCAAAAATACGCATTTACTTGATAATTTATTGATTGCAGTATTAACATCCCATCTGTCAGGATAATCTCCCAAAGTAGCTTCCAATTGATAAAAAATAATTTTAATTAAAAAAGCAATAACTACTTGAAAACAAAGCAAAGCACTTTCTTATCAATCATTCCACAGATCAGTACTTGTGTTTTCAATAAAACATATCACAGCTGATTTTTAAGGTACAATAAAAGGGAATGCAATCACCCTCTGATTTTATTTTATCTAATTAGTTTTATTGCCTTGAATTATAATTATTGACCTGTATGCTTCGATCAAATACTACATCATTCCTTTGAACAGGCCGTTCTGAATATGGGCCTTATTACTATGGTAAAAAAAAAGGCCAGCTTCTTGTGTTGGTTACATGTTGTTAAAATAGCATTAAATTAAATTGTGGGGCTATTCTTAGTGAAATCAGAAATGACTCATTAATTATGGCACTGATTGTGGAATTCCATCTCTTTCTTGTTATGACTGTCTCCAAATGCTCTAAGTTTTCAGCACGAGACAAAAAAGCATATTTGCTTACCCAGACACTTGGCTGTGTTTTTGCAACTATATTTTGTATTATTACTTTTATGATTTTTAAAAAAATATTTTTTCTTTTGTTCTTTATGTGTTTTGCTTTGGGATTATTCTTAATGATAAAAAGTCACTGCATTTAAAATTAATAAACAAGGAATAAAGACACTGCTCCAACCACATATTCAGTGAAAACAAATTGAAAAGTGATCATGTATTACCAGCTTCAACATCATAATAAATTCTTATTTCTTTATTTAATTTCTGTGGTAGCCCATCACAAAGGGTGACTCTGGGCAGCTTACTGCTCTAAAATATTTAAACATTTTTTAATTATCTAATTATCCAGTTTAAAGCCAAAGATGGGGTCCTTCACACATTCGGTGCCCCAGGCACATAGCCAAAATTTAGAGCCCCACAACAGGGCCAACAGGGTTAGAGGCATTGCACTTTCCAAAGGGAAAATATTCTATAGGGCGAGGATACAGCAGAGAAGGCCCATCTTCTGATCCCTGCCATCCAACAGTCTTTGGCTGATGAGAGCCACAGCTTCCAAATCTGTTAAACCAAATTGCATGGGTTCAGTTGGAAAAAGTCCCTTGGGAAATCTGGTTCCAAGCCATGCAGGTTTTTAAAGTGACAACCAGCACCTTGAATCACATCTGGAAATATACCTATAGCCAATGCAGCTCACGCCAGTGGTGCTTATACGTGCATGTATCTCACACCACTTACTATCCTAGAAGCTGCATTCTGCACCATTTGAAGCTGCCAAATGCTCTTCAAGGGTAGCCCTAAGTAGAAGGTTGGAACTGAATGAGAAGTTACAAGAATATGAGTTATGGTGACAGCCCCCTCGTCCAGGAAAGGGTAAAACTGGCACATCACCTGAAGGTGTGCAAAGACTGTTCTAGTTACGGCTGCCACCTGCTCTCTGATCAGGAGCTATAAATCTAAGGGGACCCCTAGATTGCATACTGGGCCTGTCTGGGCAGTGCTGCTCCATACAGAACCAAAGATGGAAAGACCTTCTCCCCAGAGGGACCAAATATCCACAGCCACTCAGTCTTACTGGGGTTAAGTCAGACCTTAATTTTCCCATCCAGATCCCAACAGCCTTCAGACACTAGGCTAGGACATTCATGGCACGGCTCACTGGGCTTGGGGTAGAAATATAAAGCTGGGTGTCATTTGTATATTACTGATATCTCACCCCAAATTGGAAATCAACCAACTCAGAGTAATCTCCAAAAATAATCTGTTACTGATTGACCATAAAGACATATGATTCCCAGCTGAAAGGATGTATCCAATGTATCAATAATGCACAATTGATCTTGTACAATGATCTTTCTCTGATTAAGGCCTCAGGTAGTAGCTAAAGATAGCTAAAGCACTGCTCACCAGCACAACAGGCAAAATAAACACTGCTGCAGACCCAGATCTTTGCTTTGTGCCTGTATCTATCCTGCATTCTATCCAGATGCAGTTCATGCATGAAAATCGAGGCCAGACTTAATGCAAAATAATAAGTGGACACTAATCAGAAGTCAGAATGTTACTCTTCCTAAACCATTAGAAATTCCCAAGAAAGGAAATTTAAAAACAAATACTACCATGTTTCTCACAAAATAAGGCCGGGCCTTATTTTATTTTATTTTTTTGAGCCCTGAAAAAACGGCTAGGACGTCTTTTCGGGGGTGAATTAATTTCTCCCCCCCCCCCATGCACCAGCGCCATCTCCAACAACAGCGTCTGAGTCGCTCCCGCTTTTCCCCCGTCCCCGTAACAACAGGAAAAAAAAGATTTTGAGGTACCTGGGAGCGCTGCGCGCTGCGTTTTGGTTTAATCCCGAGGGGCTGGGTGGGCGTGAGAAGAGCCGAGCGAGCGTTGCTACCCTTGGCGTTGCTACCCTTGGTGCTCCAGCCTCGGGCTCTGCAAGTTTGCAAAAGTCCCGGTGCGCAGCCCGTTCCTGCATTCCAAGCACCCAGGCTGAGCTGCAGCTGTCCCTCTCTCGCCAGCGCCGTCTTCAATAACAGTGGCAGCAGTGGTGGGAACCGTGGAAGTTATGGAGGCGGCTCCCCCACCCGAGAAGCGGCTAAAACACTTCCACGGTTCCTGCCACTGCTGCCGCTGTTATTGGAGACGGCGCTGGCGAGAGAGAGACAGCTGCAGCTCGGCCTGGGCGCTTGAATTCAGGAACGGCCTGCGCACCGAGACTCTTGCAAACTTGCAGAGCCCGAGGCTGGAGCACCAAGGGTGGTAGCATCAGAGACACTCGCTTGGCTCTTCTCACATCCACCCAGCCACTCGAGATTAAACCAAAATGCAGCGGGCGGTGTTCCCAGGTACCTCAAAATCTTTTTTTTTCCTGTTGTTATGGGGACGGGAAAAGTGGGGGCGACTCAGATGCTGTTGTTGGAGACAGCACTGGCGAGAGAGGTTCCAGCACCGGTGGGAACCATGGAAACTACGGAGGCCTGAGAAGTGGCTGAAATGCTGCCGGACATCCACACCGACACCGCCTGCCTGCTGACCTGGGTAAGGGAGGGGTAAGGGAGTCCTCCGTGCTCCACCATGATGTTAGGAACGGCTGATGGTGAGGCGTAGCTGCCTGCGGGGCACTCCTAATGGCAAGTTCCCCCCGCCTCCCCCCCCCCCCAATTTTGCATGTTTTAAATTAGGCCTAAATTTGGGGGAAGGGGCTTAATTTCATTTTATGCCTAGAAAACATGCTGGGTCTTCCTATTGGGGGGGGTATTGTTAGAGAAACACGGTATTATGAAACAAATGAATTTCCACCCTATATCTTTAGCTGGAAAAAAGGCTGAAGCTTTTGTCATGTTACATATGTTAATTGGTTGAGCACTGTTCATTTATAAGCAGATTTGCTCCAAATATGTCACCTTTTTAGATCATTCTGGTGTCATGATAAAAGAGTTGAGGCTTGCTTTGAGAAAGGAAAATGAAAAAGTAGGATTACATTAATGTTTGCTTTACAGGAAGGTTGCATTTTTATATTTATTAGACCCTCTCTGTACATTAACTAAAATGGGGCTGCTGCATATGACCTGCAAATTTGGGGACAACCACTAATAGGCAGCAGAGTTAGTCTTTTGCATCTCTCTGCTGCTACATAGCATCCATCTGGATTTTTGTAGTCCAGATCTTTAGGCCTAGTTAGCTTGAACTTCAATGTAAGAATAGGAGGAGGAACCTTGGTACAAATAACTGAAAGAAAAAGCCATTTGATATGAATCATTTTGATAGTTTGTTTTGAAACCAATATTGCTTATTGTTAACACTGGGTCATATTTTGGGGTTAGCTTTCAGGCATATTTCTTACTAACAGACTCCCACTGAAATCTGGAGGAGTAAATACAAATGAGAAAGCCAAGCAGAGATTTAAGAATTTATCACTATGCAAAACACTCATGATGTCCTGGCATCATGTTAAGTGTTTTCTTGCAAAATTATGCCTTGAAAACGTAACTGGTAAAATAGCTTTGAATACTGTTCCCCAGCCAATAACTTTTTTTTCGTAGTGTGAGTTATTTCTGCTTTTCAGTACATCTATAAGTGAAGCAGTTTTGGGGAGAAATGTAAGATAATCACAAAACACTGTATGTTCTTCTTTATAGCAGCAACCCTTTTCTATTATATGCCATTGCCCTCAAATCTACTTTCGTATGTAAAAGACCAAATGAAGCAAAATTTTCAGTTACTAGGATTATAAATGTTAAGCAGTAGACAATTTATTTGCATTCATTAATGGGAAAATTATGAGTAGTTATACTTTGCCAAACACAGTTCAAAGGTTTTCTTTCCATTCATGGATAAAGTGTTCTTTTCAGGACTCTCTCTCCCCCCCCCCCCCATGCATGAATGCGTGGAAAGAGCCAGTATTCTGTAAGTTCACATGTACAAAAAAACATTATGGCCAGAATTGATTTAGGTAACTTTGCCTAAGATCCTTGACTCAGATCCAACAATTGACTCCAAAATTTGTGTTGCTAAGCAAGTTAGGTGAGTTTTGCCCCATTTTATGACCTTTCTTGCCACAGTTGTGAAGTGAATCTCTGCGGTTGTTAAGTTAGTAACACAGTTGTTAAGTAACACAGTTGTCAGAAGGTTGCAAAAATGTGACTCTGGGACATTGCAGCCATCATAAATCCATGCCAGTCTCCAAGCACCTGAATTTTGATAATATGACCACGAGGATGCTGTAACGGTCATAAGGGTGAAAAACTATCATAAGTCACTTTTGTCAGTGCCATTGTAACTGCAAATGTCATTATACAAATGGATGTAAGTCGAGGACTATCTGTATAGAGTTTTTGTAAATAGAGGTTGTAGTGCTTTTTTGTTCAAAGTTTGTTTCAATTAAAATGTCAGCTGCTATTCAAAATCTACACTGAGCAAAATGTGGCAAATTAAAAAGTGCTGTATGTCCTGCTGCTTTCTTCATTGTGAAGCACTAATGAGAAATCCAGCACAATCAACTGTCAGGATACATTATAATAGCACACAGGGAGGGTTTGTGGACTTTTCCCCCCCTGTGAACATCTAAGAAACTCAAGGGAAAAAAATGTGCTTTTAAGGCTCCCACTTTCTACTATGTTATTAATGGCTGGAAAAGTTTTCAATACAGTGGAATCCAAACAGCTACAAACAGCCTTTGTTTAAGAGTAGGTTACTTGAATTCATAAGTGAACCTATTATTTACTTTGATCAGTGAAAAAACAGATGAGTAATGGCAAGAGATGTTCTTGAGAGATGTCTTAGGCATATGATAAGATCTTTGCCCAAACTGTTCGAAATACACCTTCGCTTCCACTAGAGGGGGATTCCTTCCAGACAAGGTTGTAATATGTTAAGAAGAGCAATTCCTGCAGTCCTGACATTTTGCAGGAGTGCTCAGCAGGGTTTATTTTACCACTGTGTGCTTTCACAAAGGCATCCTTTTGTAAGGGTGATGGCATAAAAACTAAAAAGCCCTTTCCTATTAACAAATAGAACTTGTGGATACTTTACCAGATGCCTCTTGACATGAGATGAAATGTTGTATCAGAGAATTGAGGACAGCTAGTCCTCAGGCTAGAACCCTAATTGGGATTGGAATTCCTGTTGCTAAGCGAAGCAGTCATTAAGCAAAAGATCACGTGCTTAGTTATGGCAGCCCAGATTGCAATCAAGAGGCCAGAACTGCACAGTTGTTAGGCTAGGACCTCAAATGTATCCTGCCTTGTGCAAATTGCCTCTATTTCAACCTTCCCCCATCTCTACCCTTTTGGCTGCCCTGCACTCCTCTACCTGTTCCTGCTGTATTCCACCACCCCTCCCAGCTGACCTTCTTGTTTTCTCTCTTCTGTGGCTGGGCCTGAGATTCCAGCTCTGGGCAAAGAGGAAGCAGGATGGAACCCAGTGGAGGAGATAGGAAAGGCCATCTTCTCCTGCTAGTGCAATAATTGATACCTGGCAGATTGTGAAGAGCGTAGCAGGACAGGCTGGAAAGGTGAGGCAGAGCAGCTACATCACAAGGTGAAGTAGGAGAGATGGCGCGTCCCAGGCAAAGGTGGCAACTGTGGGAAGCAAAACTTTGGGGTGGCAGCAGAACTGGAGGAAGTGCAGGAATGTGGTTTATGTGGGAAAGGCTCCTGGAGAACTGACTTGCAGGCTCCAACTGGGGGTGGAGGTGAGCCCAGTGCCAACTAAGCCTACCTGCAGGCCCTCTGCTCGTTGGCCCAACCCTGCTCCTGCAAAGCCTTGCAAAAGGTCAGCAGATTCCAGTGCACTTCCAGGTCTTCCAGCGGCTTCCTAGTCTTGCAGGCCTTGCATGCTCCCATTGTCAAATGAGAGTTCACTGCCCTGCTGCACTTGCTGTGTGTGTCCCAGGTGTTGCTTGACAAGCACCGGGTTCCCAAGCCAGTAGGAGGAAGAAAAAGCCAAAGGTTAACTGGGATGGCAGCATAGGTAGGTGGCGGAGGACAAGGGGAGAGATAAGCAGTGGGAGAAGTTAATGCAGAGGCTGTTCGTGAAGGCAGAAAAAATGTGACCCCGGGAGCTACTTACTGCTATGTGATCCTTTCAATGAACTCTTTAAAGCATTAGGTGTTTTAAAATTTCTTGTAAGAAACTTCAGAATTAAGGTAGTGTATTTTCAGCTATTTTCTTAGAGTTCTTCGTACGGATAGTCCTCAACTTATAATTGATCATTTAATCTAACATTCAGAGTTACGATGGACCCACCCATTCCAATTTGTACTTATGACCTGGTTTGAAAGTTCTGATTTCCCCCTGTAGTCACATGACCACATTTCAGGCACTGGGCAAATGATCTGCCTTTATGGCTGTTTGCAGTGTCCCATGGTCATAATTAATGATATTTTTGTCAAAAACTGGTGTTTATTTCCAATTTTTGGCAAAACACGTAGCAGACATTACATTTGCTTAATGACTGAGGCAGTCACTTAATGACTAGAGATTCATTTAACAACCATGGTGATTTTATTTTATTTACATTTCGTGTTTCTAGACAGCCCATCTCACTCAGGGAGGGACTTGCTGAATCACAACCAAGCAAAACAAGTTTGTAAAACTGGGTGATGAACTGCTTTACGACTGTAGTGACTTACAACCACGCTTCATTATGGTCATAATTCAAGGACTACCTATAGTTTAAGAACAAAGTACAGTTTTGAAGCTATAACTTCCTCCCTAAGAAATGTGACTGATTTCTGATATTAATGCTGGTCCCATCCAAGACAAGAGTACAGCTTGCCTTCTGGGGACAAACTATTGCATAAATATTATATATTGTGCCACATTTTATTTGGCTACTTTTTATTAGGGCATAAAAACTCAATTTTTAAAGTTTTCCTCCATCCCTAAAAAAGTGTTTTTATTATTTTGCTGAGTATAATTTCTGCTTGGATCAGCACTGCTTTTTTAATATATGAATTTAAGTGACACAATAGCTTGCAAACTCTCTGGCTCTGTTCACTTTTAAGTGACTACTTTTGAAATTTTATTTCTCCTTATAATTTCAGGTTGAAGTTTTAGCCTCGGAGGATGCTTCATTTGGACTCAAGGTCTGTAGATGATGACATTTCTTTTCTTGGGTACTCTTAAGTGTAAAACAGCTGGTTTAATTTTATATAAGAACATTTACTTTTTCCTGAAAACTATATCATTAATTCCTATCCCAAGTAATATTTTGAGATTATTTCACTCAAGATGGCATTTCATATTGTGTTTCACTTTTTTTCTAAATAAATTTTCTTTGCAAGAGAGATCAAGTTGGAATATGAGAACACATTAGAAAGTAAAGCTAATCACCTTTTAAATATAACATTTCATAGAGGATGGATTTTGTTTTGTAGTTTAGTAATGTGGCTCATGTGGACGTGGTGGCTCAGTGGCTAAAATGCTGAGTTTGTCGATCAGAAAGGTCGGCAGTTCGGCAGTTCGATTCCTAACATTGCATAACGGAATGAGCTCCCGTTACTTGTCCCAGCTTCTGCCAATGTAGCAGTTCGATAGCATGTAAAAATGCAAGTGGAAAAATAGGGACCACTTTGATGGGAAGGTAATAGTGTTCTGTGCGCCTTCGGTGTTTAGTCATGCTGACCACATGACCACAGAGACGTCTTTGGACAGTGCTGGCTCTTCGGCTTTGTAATGGAGATTAGCACTGCCCCCTAGAGCCAGAAACGACTAGCATGTATGTGCGAGGGGCACCTTTACCTTTACTTTAATGTGGCTCATGCATTTGCACTGAGAGCCAGAAGATGATTTCTGAGCACTTTTGCACTTTCTGACAAGATAACTTTTTAAGGTTTTAGATCAAGGGTCTTCAAACTTGGCAAGTTTAAGACTTGTGGACTTCAACTCCAAGAATTCCTGAGTTAACATGACTGGAGGAGGAATTCTGGGAGTTGAAGTCCACAAGTCTTAAAGCTGTCAAGTTTGAAGTCTCATTTTAGATTTACTTTTACAAATATTAACTTTATTTGTCATTAATGAAATTAGGATCTTATTTTTTTAATGGATGTCCTTAATGGTAAATTTTACATAGGCTACATAATGGACTAGTGAGAAAAAAGATTGAATAGTGGAAAGGAGTAGACATCTGAAAACCTAATCTTAAATCATGAATTTTCTGTTGTTAAATAGCCATATGATATAATACGTCAGAAAGGTATACAAATTGAGTAATCACCAAAGTAGAACAATTGGTAGGAAAAGAATAAAGCTCAACATTCATGATGAAAAACTATGCACATAGCTAACACTGGGGTGGGGAATCAAAATTACCACTTTATTAGTTAGTAAATATTTATGACACTATGATTTACTACTGTTTTATTGTGTTGTGATATCTGGGAAACTGATTTAAAATAAATTATTAAAAATAAATAGAGCTGCTCCAAAATTGTCTGAAGTGTTTAACATATGGTATTCCATAGTATTTTCTAGTTTGTATTTAATACGCAGCAGGCATGCAGAACATTCACTGAATATTTAATAAACCTGGAGGGTCAGCTTTTGCAAACTCATCTCCATAATCCTTCATGCTAGCTGAGTAAACAGAAGTATTATTGAAGATTATTGTAGCCAATAGCTCTCATTGTGTGACCCATTTTGGAAAGGACTGTTATTGTTTTAAGGTTAAAGTTGCACTTTGGGAAAGATATTTAGATCAATTCGTATGTGGCACAAGCTGGGTATTTGCCAAGTAAAATTTTCACTTTCATTTAAATGCACTTACTTCAAGCTCTGTCTGTTTGGCATTAACAAATAAGTGACTTCAAAGTCACATTCTGGTTTGGCTACTACAATAGATGACTAAGCTAGAACATATAATAAATATTTTCTAAAAGCAAATATGCATAGAATGTTTTCATGAATAAGCAATTCACCAATCCTCATATGACAGCCACTTCAGGAATAATGTTGCTTTTTGCTGTTCTGAATGCATATACCTTATCAGAGGATTTCAGTGACAATAACCTAAATCCTCTTCTCTTTTTAGTCCTATGTAATGTTTCTGGAACATGCTTATTTCATTACGTTTCATGAGATTCTGACATCCCTGCTTCTATCACATTGTTGCTTCCTTATGTTATAAAAATAAATAATTCAGTGCAATTTATCTTCCACAATCATTTGTGTAATTGACCTCCAAATATGAGTTTATAAACTTGTTGCATCAATAATTATCAAACAAGCATGGAGTATTTGTTGATTTTTTTAAAAAAAATCATTGGTTTTTAGTTTATTTTTTTATTTTCTGATCTGGCACTGGGGGAAACGAAGAACAGTTGTGTCATGTAACTTATTTCTTTCTATAGAAATACTTTCTATATTATTGTATCCGGTGCTTTCTATTTTCCCCCCTGAACAATCAACATTTTATTAACAATACCACCACATTTTATTAGCCAATTTCTTTTTAATCTTCTACTGATGGTGCTTCAAGGCATTTTGCTACTGCAAACCAAACACGAAATCTTCGTATAGCCGAAAAGCCTTTTTGTACATTCAGAGCTCAACTACTACCTTCATCATACCTCCTATGTGCTGTCTCCTTCAGCAGCTTGCTTCATTTTACTGCTTGGTAGAACTGGCCCAGCTCCCTACAGGCAAAGATTCATCCAGAATAAGCCAAGAAATTCTTAGCGAAATGAGGCTTAGTTGTGGGAAACAAATACACTTTAACATATCGAATAGCCAGTGTGTATTTTGTAAAACCACAATTGTTTCTAAGCTATGAAAACTAAATTTTACATAAATAGTCCTAAATCACCATGTTAATAACTTTCAGTTTGAAAGAATTAATATTATATAACTGAATTTCTAGTAGTTTCATATGAACTGTCTCATCTGCCTTTAAATATTTTTGGAGAACTAATGAAACAGACTTTGGAACTAATTTCATCCAGGTTTTCTCAAAATACTATTTTAAATAGATGACAAATTATTTTCATGGATGCGTTCTTTGTAGTTAAGAATGGGCACTAACCCTTTTTTAATTTTAGTCAATGCTATTCTAGAGTTGTCTTCCTTTAGTTCTTAATTGGAAATTCTATCCTTTATTTCGAGGCAGTGTGAGTGACTTGGTTTATTGTATAACGTGAACAGAGTTACCTATAGGTAATATATAGGTAACTATATATTACTATAAATAGGTAACTATATGCTTTATTTTTATATATTTTAAGGAGTACTTTGGTATTTGTGTTGAATTTATATTTTAAATTCAACGCAATTTTTTTTTTTTTTGCAAAAGTGACTGCCTGCAAAGTCTTCTGGATTGGGGTTGGAAGGAGAAAACAGAAGCAGTATGCTCCGTCCCATATTTGAATAGACCATGTTGCCTTGATAGACTGGTTTCACCAAAAACATTTACTTTGCTATTTATTAAAAGTTCCGATTAAAGAAGGCAAACAACAAAGCAAATCCTAATTATTTCCATTTTTTGTCACCACACCATTTCCATAAGATACCACCACTGTGTTTCATCAACTTCTGTAACAATAATTATAAGCAGTTTTTAATCAGTTGGTTTTCACTATGAAGGGCCAGAGTTTTTAGTAATTTCAAGTGTCATCACTAGAAAAAAGCAACTTTATTATTTTCTGGAATGTTGCCATGATATTTTTTTGGATTTTGTGATTGCAAACATATTCATATTATTACTAAGAAAACTGAATGGACAAATCCGTAGGCTCAAGCTACACCTTTTACCATTTTTTTTCCTTCTGTTCAGTCATGTCCAATTCAAAGCCACTGCCTGGAAAAAATGTCTTGGCAAGCTTTTTCAGGAGTGGTTTGCCATTGCCTCCTTCCTAGGGCTGAGAGAAAATGATTGGCCTGAAGTCCCCCAACTTGTTGTGTGCCTAAGATGGGACTAGAACTCACATCTCCTGGCTTTTGGCTTGATGTCTTGACCACTATACCAAACAAGCCCTCTCCTTATACCCTGGTATGATTTTAAAAACCATAACATAAAAATATATCATTTCTGCATCAGAGTTATATATTTTATATTTATACCAAACTTCCATTGACATTATATACTTATTTGAGAAGAATTTGACCAGTTTTCTTTAGTTTAGTTTAATTTTCTTTAAGGTCATGATACAAAATTCCATATAGATGATCATTTTCTGTGCAGTATAACTTTCTACACCAGATTATAGGACCTTACCCATTGAAGAAAAAAAATAGAATGTAAAAAAACAATTAAGTTGTGCTTACTTCAAATTAATGAAGATTAAAAATAAGTTTTCAGGACCTGTTTTTCACATTCAGTCAGTGTTCCGTATAAACTTCAGATAGCAGAAATACAGTATCTGATTATATGCATATGCATCTGTATACTTCATATCATCACTCATTTTATAACCACCTATTTCCAGTGTTGATTTCTCAAATAGCTATATGGCGTATGACTTAAAATGACAGTTTCTGCAGAAATCTGTATGTTCATATTTCACATAAATATCTCATAGCATTTTTCATGTAGGTTTAATAGGTATACAGCTATATTTTTATGGCTGATAAGAATCAACATTTATCTCCAAGTGTCTCTTTTGAACTTAAGATGATTGTGTAATGCATATCGTCAAAAGGAAGAGGTCCTTCATAATTTTCTAGGAATCCATCTCTATACTTCACCAACCTAAAATTCAGACGCACACAGTGCAGTTAGTTTTCTTTTGGGAAAGCACAATTTTTACTAGATTAAACTACCCTGTCCTGGAAATTTATTCAATGTTATATATGCATGCCTGCTGCCAACTGCTTTCTGTGATCTACAAATAAGTCTTCTCATATAGCTATATTTTCTCCACTCCTTGGAACATAAATAAATGCAAGATTTTACACTGGGCATTCTTAAACCTTCGGTGCTAACCTGAATAAAGAAAATCAGGTATCAAAGTTAGACAATTCCAAAAGTCACTTACTACAGGAAAAATGCAACATAAAAACTAGTAGAATGATATTTGTGCCTTCTGCTATCAGTATTTTTAAATTAAACAAGATCTGCAGTTTATTCTGGACAATTGCTCTTCTCTAAGCCCAGTGTCCCATACCTGGAACAGCTACTTAACATTAGCAGTGTCAGTCTGAGATATAAACCTCAGCAATTCATTCCTTCAAGAAACTTCCAACAACAACTTATAACTCATCCATCATACCCTTTATCTGTGTGGGCAATACAGTACTATGACAGAGCCAAACCACAGCAGCACTAATTACTTCTGTTGCCTTCATAATGTCTAACTTAAAATATATTGTCATATGCCAAAAGAGATGATGCTCCTAAATAGCAGAAGGAAGAGGAAAGGAGTTGAACTGTGATTGCAGACGTGCATACTCAAGTCCACCCTGAACATCCTCGGCATTGAGAATTTCAGGATGACTGTGGAGGGGGAATCACCTTTATTTGCATCACTGAACGCCATCAGCATTGACAAAATCACCACCATCTTATTGCAAAAAGCAACTTTACTTAGAACAGTTTGCATGCTGTGATGATATCTAACATTATGAAACAACAATATCTGCCAATCTAGGTCCTTGGGAAGGATTTGATAGGTGGGCAAACATGTCAAATCCAGTCCAAACTTCTGCTGACTGTGTGACCAACCATTATAATATCATTAGCTACACATATATCCCACCTTTTCCCCAGAAGGATAGAAAAGTCATTATTGTTATGATTTTGTTGTTGCTACGATTGCCATTGTCATTAAAACATATTTAAAAGTTTTAACATTAATAGGGTCGTGTTAATGGGGCAGGCCACTGTTCTAGGCCACTCTTGAGTTTCAAAATGAGAGTCTAGCATACATTTTTGAGTTAGCATTCAATAATAATAAGAGAAATAATTTGGTTGAGTCATCACAAGACAAATTGGGAAACTGGTAATTCTAGTCTAGTCCTGCCTTTGGCATGAAGTCAGCTGGGTGGCCTTGGACCAGTCATTCATTCTCAGTCCTAAAAACGAGGCAATGGCAAACCACTTCTAAAATCTTGCCAAGAAAACTGCAGGGACTAGTTCAAGCTGTTGCCAGGAGCCAATACTGACTTGGAGGCACTCAGGAACACATTCAGCAAAAAAAAAAAAAAATTGATTGCAGAACAGAGACTTAAATAGATTAGAAGTGGCCAGCTCTATTTTCTTTATTTCAAGAAATTAATGTCTGAACTTTTATTTTAAAGTATAACAAATATATATTTCTATTACTATGCAATATTTTCAAGCAAGTTAGCATTATTTTCTGCAAGGAGCAGTTAAAGTAATCTCTGCTTCTGCCATCTGCTGGCTACTGACATAATGTACATCTTGAAAGGGAAGTGCCATTTTATTAAATCTAATTAACCTTTATCATATTGATGTTTTAAGTATTACTTTTGCTGATTTGTTGATGAGTGTGTTTATACTTGCTCTTAAATTATGCTTTGCAGTAACCTGGCATGCAACTTGTCGGACTTCAATAATATTACACAGGTGTGAAAACAGATTGCTGATTATTTATCATTTTATCTGAAAAAGACAAGATTTGGAAACACAGTTTCTTAGATATTGTTCTTTTTAGAGTTTAATAACATAAAGGAGTCTGTATTCCATTGATTGGGTTTGGAGCAAAGATTATTTTATAAATATTTTAAAAATTAAATATGTCATTAAGAGCACTATGGAGCTTATATAAGTCTAAGTGCTAGTGCTAAAATCTTATTCTGCATCAAATAATTTTTGAAGATTTTGCAATGTGTGTATTTTAAGAAGTATATAATTATATTGATAGTTGGAATACTTAGATGGAAAGGTGCCTGATTTCTGATCCTGATTTTGTGTTGGCTATTTTAATGTGAATCCTACATTTAATGATAATTTGGCAGAAATATTATGCTTATACTGTCATTGAGCAAAGATTATCTATTTTTTGCGGAGTACAAAATTACTTCAAAATATGCTCCAATATAGCAAAACAAAAGTGTATAATTTTTTGTGTAGTTATTTAGCTATCTTCAGATGCTGTTATTTTAAAGAAAAAAATGAACAGGAAGTTGACCTTTTTTCTGTGTAGTACTGTGATTTTCAGTAGTTTTCTACCAGTGCTAAGCAATGTTCCTTTTTTAGCCACAGTGAATTAAAGGATAAGGGTGGTTTTTTTTTTTAAATTTTGGGGGGAGACAGGGAGAGCATGTGTTCTATTAGAATGGAAGCAGAAATTGCAATAACAGAATCTGGGAAGAAGAAGGATATTTAAATAGAGAAATTATGGACATCAAATTATGGACATCAGTGATATAAAAAAAATTCTAAACTATGTTTTAATGCAAATTAATTAATCTATCTCTCTTAAGCTTTCATGCATCCATAAAAAATAAAAATAGAACAAAAGACACATCAAAATCAGTATAATTATAAAAATACATAATAATAAAACTGTTTTTCAGTCAACGGCCTCTTGGAGGAATGAGGTCTTATAATGTGGTAACATTTCTCTGGAAGTAGTTATACAATTTTGGAGCTGTTAATAAGAAATCTTATCAACTTGCCATTATTATCTGCATCAGATAAGCTTGAAATACGCAACCAAATCTGGAGAATAGCTTCCATTTATCAAATGTGTCTTTACTGGACAAATAAGTAAGGCTGTAGAATCTAAAAACACTGTCTTAGGCCCAAAAGCATAGGTGGCCCCAATTAAGGTTTATATGGTTATGCTGCCAAAATGAGATAGTGTTAAAAACCTTGTGCCCCAACCCTTATGAGGAGTTTTCAGGATTATAATCTGTACTCATGAAAAATTCACACAATAATAAATTGGTCACAAAGGTGCTTCGAGACGTCTTGTTGATTTTACTGCAAACTACTACCATCTGAAAACTTATTTTTGAAACCTTAATAAAATATTTTGCAGGGCTTCGATTACTTTAAATTCTTCTGTAAGAGTTAGTGCATTTAGATACAATGCAGTTTTCTTGCAACCCTGTTTCTTTTTACTAATGAGCAAATCCCACTGAATTTAGTGGGTTTAACTTCTGTATAAGATAGGTACAAGATTTTTATCCTACCTTAGTTGAACATAGAATAAGGGCAAGATTTTTTTTTTTAATTAGCTAGGTCACTTTTGAATAATCTCGTTTCCAGAGTTTAAGTCATTAGACTACATTGTCCAAATTAAGAAAAAAAAAACATTATTTTAGTGCAGAATCTTTTCAGCTCACAAATCACATTCAACTGGATTAAAAGGCCTGAGAGATTTCATGCTATTCAATATAACCCTCTTTTGAGTTTGGAGGTTACATTCTCTATGCTTCAAGGAAGTCTCTGTAAATGATGCCCCAGCGTTGTTCACTTAGGTTCTAGAAGAAGTTGAAATAGTTTGTTTGGAAAATGTATGTGCCATGTATATGTTAATAAATGTAAATGTATATGTTAATGGTCATAAAGTTATATCCTTTTTTAATATCCTATAAAAATCCCTAGACACAATAAAAAGCATAACAGGTAAATATTAAAATAGTAACATTGGAACATGAAACGGCTTGTTTAAATAAATGTTTTAATTTTGAACCTTCTGTATCAAGAAAGAGCTTGTTAAGAGTATTTATTGCTATATTATAATAACAAAACAGCCAAAATGGTAAAATTCTCACCAATGTTTTATTTCAAATTGATTTCTTTTTCTGTCACCAATGCCCAATTTGTGCTTTGAAAGGGTATTTCTTCATTATTTCAGAAGGGGTTTTTTCCTGAGAAATGTTTATCTTTTCCTTAGTCTCTTCCCTTCTAACCTTGACACTTACAGTGTATGATACTGTGGATAGTAAAGAGAATAGTTGGTTGAAAATAACATTTTTAGAGCTTTAGCTATAAAGTGTTTTTCAGCTGTTACAGTAATAATAAAAAGAGCTTGTATGTTCCTGGGATGTGTTTGATTCTACCCTGCAGTGATTCATTGTGGATCTCTTTCCTAGATAAGTGCTTATTTCTTGTGATCAGGGAAAATGCTGTACACCTTCGGATTCATTTGTGCCTACTCAAGCTTGTACTGTAGGCAGTTTTCTATAGCTCTCTTCAAATTAAAAAGCGATTTAAGCTCAGAAGGTGACTGCAAATATAAAAAGGCCTTTGGCTCCCCTGTCGATCCATAGTAAATTTAAAAATATATTTCAGATCCTACATGCCACTTGTTCTAAGTTCACCTTGCACTTGATATCCTGCCAAGAGTCATTAGAATGCAGTGGGATATAAATGAGGTCAATTGATAATTTTTAAATTCCTACTGCAAGGATTATTCACTTTGGAACTTTGCAGGTTTTTTCCTAATAGGACTCCAGATGATGACACCTTACAAAAGGTGCTGCAACTAGTAAATTGCACATATGTTTTCAAATTATGTTTTGTAGACCTTGCTTCTAGGCCATTTTTGAGATAACATTTTTTTTTCAAATACTAAGCCAAATATTCATTTCACTTCTGAAAAAATTGTGCAACTATTTAATCTAAATATTTTATTGTCATACTTTTTATTATATGCCTTGTTTGTGCTATTCTTAGATGGCATGCATGTATTTATATCAAGGTAACCTGTGTCAACAGGCATTCTGGATCTTGGGCGGTCTCCACATTTGTAAATGCAAGGAATCAGTTATAACTGTCTACCCCAAACACCTGATGAATCCTGAAGGCTAAGTGAGGATGCTTGGGGATTTTCTCACCAACATGGCAGGATGTTAAAAACTAGATGGGGCAAAAGAAACTCATATTAAACTCATATTAAAATATCCAGAAACATATTAGCTCCAGTTCTGTTCTGGTTATTGCTCTAGGCAGGGACATACAGTACTTCCTCCTGAAGGGGTGATCTGTGGCTTTGAGGTTCTGCTGGATTCACACGTCCTGTCCTGCAGCTGCTCACAACAAAGAAAATGCGATTTGCAAAGATTCAGAGAAGGCAAGTTTATTGCTGTGGGAAAAGAATTAGGTAACAAAATTTGGAAATGGAATATGTGTACCTTGGCCCTCATAGAAGTTACAGTTGGCAAAAGCCAGTAGATTTATGGATGTAATTTCAAGTGGCACACTCAATCTATAAAGCCTTATGTGGCGGGGTTCCAGATTTTTTTAGGAACTTCCTTCTTCGAAAACCTGGGCCTGTTCTGTGGGGTCATCAGGGAGAGGAATGCTGACTCTGAAAGGTGAGAAGGTCAGACTCGGCAATTTTTTTTGTTTGCCTCGATGCTCTGGAACAGTAGTGATTAGTAGTGAGTTAATTATGATAGATGTTGTGATTAGTTTCTTGGATGTTTTATCAGATTTTATGATATTGATGTTGGAAACCACCTGAAGTTTTGGGATATGGGTAGTATGTAAATAAATCTAAGGCTAGGAGCTCAGTAGAAAGACTAAGTGAACATATTTATATTTATTTCCATTTTGCTTTCTCAGTGTAATCTGAATCCAGCTGTAGCTTCTGGGGTCTTAATTTGGCAATCCACTTCTAATTCAGCAATAATTGGGGGGAGGGGGTATGTTTAACATGCAGTAAATTTACAGAACACATTCTGTAAAGGATGAATTAAGATACATTCATCAGTATGCTGTAATTTTTACTCAGCTGCATTGTTTGTGTACATTTTAATTTTTTAAAGCTGTCTTCTGTAGCAGCAGCAACAGCCTCATATTCAGCGGTGTGCAAAATAATTGCTGAAACAGGGAATCATCAGCAGTACTGTTCAGTGTCAGAAATTGCCAGGAGCCTTCTACTGGTATACTGCTGAGTCTCAGAATGGGAATTTAGAGTATCTTGCTAGCACTGAAATATTTTCAGAAGTGACCTTGCCCACCACATTTGGCCACTGAGCCCTTACAAAGCCATATAAAGCCTTTCTTCTGCCTGGGGATCTTGCCTAAGCAATAAATTTCCCTAGTTTGATGTGTGATTTCTATGCATTCATCTCTTGATTCAGTAGCTTGATGCCTAAGCATAAGTAAATTCCACCTCCTTCTCAATTTCTGGCTCACTTCTTGCCGTTGCTTGTAGCTCATCAATGAAAGCAAACTCTTTCTTTCAAAGGTAGACAGGCATTAAAAAAAAAACATTAAAAGCACTCCCCAAATGAGAACGCAAGTAAGAGGTTTCTTTTTAAAATTAAAATAAGTTAAAAACAATTGAAAATGTTAAAATCTATAAACAACTTACTATCTCTAAGAGAAGACAACTATAACAAGACAAAAAGCACAGCACTTCATACCCAAATTTGCGTACATAATAAATCCTCAATTAGCTGATCTGTTTAGATTTTACCTGAGAAGCAGGTATAGGAGAAGGAGATTCAGTCCTAAACAATTAGAGGTTTTCCTGTTGCTTCTCAAATTTCAATCTGAACACACTAGAAAATTGAGAAGCAATTTTACCTTAGGTGCTTATGGTTGGTGCAAGTTGCCCCCTTCACTAGCGGTCTAGTTGCAGTTTTTTCACTAACCTTGAATGTACTATTCTACAATGATGTACTTCCAAAGCCACCTCGATCTAGATCAGAGTTAACATCTAGGAACCAGCTAAAGACAGAAAAAGGCAGGGTTTGTCAGAAGGTCTTCAACTAATAGCCTCAATTCTGGAGCACTTCTAGAATATGCACCCACTCTTCCAGAAGGAGCACAAACCTCCTTCATTTTGAATTGCCTACTTGCACTGCTGTCCTATAAAGTTGCAATATGTCATCACCTTCATTTAGTATGTTATCATGTCCAGAAATAATTTCAGGGTATACATAGCTTTCAGCCAATTCAGAGAAATAACAATTGAGTTTCATCAGCAGCATATAAAAGAAGCGTATTTATTTATTTAGTTCATTTGTACACCTCTCAATCCCATGGCTATGGGCAACTAGCAGAGAATTTGTTGTTTTTCCTCATATTTATCCAACTTGATTGCCAGGGTATACCTGTTTTTTTACTGTCCTCCTTTAGTTCATACAGTAAATCTATTGTTGCATAATGCAATAAGTCATGACTTTGATTTGAGTTGAAAGGCTGTATCTGAACCAAAGTTTACATGGCTCACTAAGGGAAGACTAGATCCACACCTTATTTACTACATCATATTCGTTCTCTTTCTAAGGAGCTAATAATCTTGGCATAAAGTAATGTCCACAAGAAAGATGGAAGAACTCTAAATATTTTTGAATCAAAATTAAAGAAGGTAAAAATTGGAAAGTATAAACCATGTGCTTGCAGACTCCACCTTCCAATTATATCTAGCAGATAGGTCTTAAAACTTTCCTAAAGTCTAAGAGAGATTAAGCCAATCTGATCTCAACGTTTTCCCCAACCCCAGTTCCAAGGGGTGAGAAAGGCTATTGAGAAAGAAAAAAACATTGTAAGGCCCTATCAGATGGCAGCCTCATAAAGGACCTGGAAGAAATTGTTTGTTTGATCTACTTGGACAAGCAAATGAATAAGGGATATCACTAGGTCATAACTTCATTCCAAACACTTAGTTATTAACTCCAGTCATTTATAACAGTGTTTTAAGGGAGAGTCTGTAATTACATGGAATCCAATATGTTGATTACCATGTCGAAAGATATATTCTGACATGGCCTCTAAATAACTACAAAGCCACTATGGGACTAGAACCCAATTTCCAAACCCAGAAATAGGCCAAATTAACATGCTGAGTACCGGTAGTACCAAAGATTGATAGAAGATCATGAGAAAGTAACAACATACAGTTTCCTTATTCTCTATCTCTACTAAGATACCCTTCAATCATAGCTGTTTCAGTCTTACATCTGGACATAAACCTGGAATGAAAGGTAAAACCAAACCATCCCTTTCTTCCCAAACCATCAGAAACTGTAGGGCCATCACTCTCTTTTGCACCTTTGGTAGAAAATAAACATATGTAACAGGATAGTTATCAGAATTAACTAGTTCTTAAATTTACCTAGTCTTCTATATTAATAGCAACATTTCCTCTGAACTGAAGGAAAAGTTACTGCCTCCACACCTGAAATAACACACCAATGCCATTTGGCTCTTTAGGAAAATGAATATGAGAACACCAGCTATTTGGGCAGCGGGGTTTGTGGGGAGTTTTATGTGTGGGGGTAATGGCACATGAATATTCAGTATTAGAAAAAAAAATTGGTTTTGTGTGAAATCTATGCTAGATTTCCACATATTTTCATTGTAGGCTGGTCGTTTGACTGGTAATGTATTTTTAAAAACTAAAATAGCTAAATATATTTGTTACAGTCTATGGTTGTTTAAAAATAAGTATTACTATGCAGTATATATCAGATAGGAAATAAAAAGATATTATAATAGAGGAACACAGAGCAGAGTTTTTCTCCCTGCCTCATCTCCTTCGCCCCTTATTTCTTTGCTCTTTTTTTTCTCCTCTGCTGTTCCACACATTCACTGTTGCTTTGTGTCAGCAGTTTATGTTCTGCATGCTTAATGAAGTCTATAGCTTGCCTCAGTTCAGCACAGTCTTTCCCCTTACTCTAACAGAATTTTGATCAATGAGGTTTCCTCAAGAGGAGATTTCAGAATGGTGTTGACTGGAAAAGCCTGGGCTAGTATAGAAGCATGCATATTGCTGATGTCTTATCCAAGAAAATAAATTGAAGCCATTCTTTACTATCTCACAAGTCAATTGTCATACTTTATCTTTTTCTTTCTTGTTTGTTTTTTTAATAAAAGTTTTATTTAAGTTTTCACAAAACATACAAATACAAATAAAATATCTTTTTTGAGAACAGCGTGCCCCTGGGTTATCACTTCTCCATACAGACATAAACTCAATACATATTTATCTTATACATTCTAATCCATATCTTATAATTATTATTTTTTCAATAGCTTTTCCCTTTCTTTACTTCCTATAGCCTTATTTTAAATTATCTCATTCCTTTCTTAATTCAATTACATATCTTTTTCTAATTTTTAAAAACTTTCTAATCAATGTTTTTATACTTTCATCTGTTCTGTTTACAATTTCATATTATCTTTTCTCATAAAACAAATTTTCCCCTGTAATTAGTAGACTGAAGTGTAACACCTTTGTATCTTTTTTCAAATCTTGTTTAACAATTTAACTTACACCTTTACAGTTATAACATTCATTTTCTAACCTCTATTTTATAACACATACTTATTTTCAATCGAATTCTGCTTGGTACATTCCCTTAAAATACACACTAATTCTTAAAAGAAAAAAGTATGTATATATAACTGTGTATATATGTATAGCAATAGTAAATTGAATAATTATTCTATTCAAGTACAGCTCTGCCATTAATATTAATAACAATCTTTTATATTTCTATTTCTTTTAACAAACATTACCTAGTAATATCAGTTGTCTTTCACTTTAATCATCTATATTTCATATTTTACTTATTACTGTCTTTAAATAAAAAACCAAACAATAGTTATTAACAGTAGTCAATAAAGTTATTATTCTTATTCAAGTTCATCTTGTCAACTGATAAAAATCTTCCATGTTTCTTTTCAGGTTTTTTTAAACTTTCTTTTTAAATAATTGAGAGCCTTATTCTCTTTACAAATAAATATTCCACCCATATTGCAACTTTGCAGAATCCTCTCCTTAAGTTAAATTTTAACCATTGTCTCTGTGTCTTTTAAATAGGTTTATACCTTTAATTCTTGTACGCTTTTCCTGTACCTCTATATCTTGTTTCTGTCCTTTGTAGCTTCTTTTCCTTTCCCTCTTCCCTCTCTTTTTCTCCCTCCCCTTTTTATTCCCTTTTCTATCTGATTCTCCCTTCTTTGATCCTCCCTTCTTCTTCCTGATATTATGATTACTTTTCAAATTACTCTCTCTTTTTTGGTTGTTGCTTCAATGCTTAAGTTTTTAACTCCCTTTCCCCCCTTTCCCTTTTTTACCCGGCTTAAAATTGCTTGGTCATTAAAGATGGCTTCTTCGTTGTCCCGCCCTTCTTGTTCTGCCAGCGTTTCTTGTTGTTTTTCATAGTTCAAGATCTCCATTTCTAAAAATTGAAATACGAAGCCAAAAGATCCTCTTCCCTCTTGTGCTTCTTCTTTTTGTTTTTTAAGTCTAATTTTTAACTCTTCAAGGAGTAATGCCATTTTAAAAAATTTTAAACAACCCCCAATTGATTTTATTTTGTTTCATTAGGATCCTCCATCCAAAGTTCCAGGAATAATCCAATAATCCAAAACTGTTTCTTGCTTCTTTTCTCACTTTCTCTTTCCAGGGGTTTTGTTATCTTGTAACAAAGTTTCAGCTACAATGTATCTTTTGCAAGCCTTGTTAAAATTCCACTATTGATTTTTTTTTAAAGATCCAGGTGGTCTCCTCCATTTTCCAGATTCCACCCTCTTTTTTCCTTTTTTCCTCCGCTGCTTTCTTCCTTTTTTTAAAGAAAATTTTTAAATTATCCAAGAATCTTTATCCCTTTGACACTTTTTTTCATCTAGAAATAGCCTATTAATGTCAAAGTGGATTAGTATCAATTTCTTATTCGAATCTCTTCTTCTTAACGTTCCAAGTCAATTAAAACTGTCAATGTGAGAGGAAAAAAAGCCAATTCCATTTCCTTTTCCTTTCTCTTTCGCAGCTTAAAATCTTTTTTAGGAATAGTATTAGTCTTTAAAATTCAGATTCCAGGTACCTTAAATAGATGTTCTCCATTCAACCTGGTCAGTCAAACTTTCTCCTTTAAACTTCCTCCTGCACAATCTTGTCCGGTCGGGTTCTTCTTTAAGGTGGCCATTTCTTTTTTCTTTTTTTTAACAAATTTTATTCAGTTTTTCACATTAAAAATAAAAATCTCTTTTTAGTGGACAACATATTTCCAGGTCATCACCTTTACATACAAATATGACAGCAATTATACATTGATATATGCATACTTAATTCTATTATTACCTTTTCCATTCCAAATTTTCAGTAAGGAGAGAAACAAACACATTAATTCTAGCCTCTTTCATTAATCTCAATCGAAACATCTTTTTGTTTCATTTCAATTATTTCAAATATAATCCTTTAATATTTATTTTAAAAATAAAGATAATATGTGTTTGCCTAATAATAATAATGATAATAATAAAAAAATTACCAATGTCTCTCCTTGCTTTTAATAGTCTATATTAACTTATTAATTTAGTTGATTCTTTAGTCTGTCATATTCCCTTTCCATTACACATTCTTTTTATAAATTCTATATTAATACAAATTTTAACACTAAAAAAAAAAACAAGTATAGGTTTCCCCCCTTTTACTGTTTTGAGTGTGACACCTTAATGATTAAAATATACCTTTATTCCCTCATCTTGATTCCCAATAAACCATTATTTTTAAGAAGTTACAATAATAATCATTACATCTGTTCATTTGGATTCCGCAGCATATTTTCCCCACTTGATTTTTAATAAGAGTTATCAGTTTCTATATTACCCTATTTTCTAAATATTTTTAATTGCAGAAATATTCTTATTACCCCTTGTCACCCTGCAGAATCCCCTTTTTAATTCATCAACCATTATCTCTGAAAAAACAATTTCTTTTCAACATTTTACTATTTCCGTATTTATTTCATGCACCTGTTTCTTACTGCTTCTCCTCCCCCTCTTTTCCCCATATCTTTTCTCATTCCAGTTTATATCCCTCTCTTTCTTAATATCTTCCTTTCCCCTTTTCTGCTGGGTCTTTCTGCCTTTCCTGACTTCACAGGTATTCCCCCTTTTGATTGCCTTCTTAAATTTCAACTTTTTAACCTTCTTTCCCCACTTCTTTGTAGTGTTCTTTGTGTTAATTGTCTATTTAAAATGTCTTCTCCTTGAATCGACTCCTCCTCCTCTGAAGCTCTTTCTTCTTGTTCTTCAATCGCCATTTCCATTTTTTCTAACACAGAGCAAAGTGATTCGCCTCTTCCCTGTAGTAATTCTCTCATATTTTTAAGTTCCATTTTTAATTCCCAAAGAGATATCATCATTACACACTCTTATATTTTATGATCATTAAAGTCCACAAAAAAATCACTTTTACTTTCCTTCTTTCTTCTTTCAATTTTCTAAAGTTCTCAGTTATTCCAGCCGAGGGTCTATACCAAAAACATCAATCAATCCCACAGTCAGTCTTTCCTTGCTTTTTTCTTTATTCTGGTTCTGCTTTCACTTTCTAAGATTCTTACTTTGTTTCAATATTTCTTTAATGTTATATCCACAGAAGTTCATTCAGAAACAGGATGCTTTCCCTTTTGTTTGAGCTCAAGTTTTTGTCAAAAGGTGGCACTCTCCATTATACAAAGTCTTCACCTTTTACCCCTATTTTTTTATTTAGGGTTTTTCGAACCTCAATATTACAGCACAGTCCAGTCTCCAATTTGTAAACTTTATTATTATTTTTTGACAATCTTAAGTCCAGCTTTATTTTATGTCTGTTTATTCCCAAAATATTTTAGTCCAATTTAGTTAAATCTTTAGTTCCAGCTTCTTCCTTTCCCGGTTCGAAGCCCCGCTTAGCTGTCAAAAATATTTTCTTTTTTCCCCCGTCTCTTTGTAATTTCGCCGCTCACTTTTCTTTTCTTAAAAATTCCATGTTACCTTAATCCCAGGGTACTTTTGTTTAGTTGTATTGCCCAGTTGTCCCGGTTCAGATGTTATCCACCTCTTTCTTCCCTCCTGCATAAATCTTAATCCAGCTGAGTCCGCCTCTTTGGGGTGGCCATTTTAAACCACCGCTGCAGTCATCTTTGGGGGAAAAAAGACCAAGCCCAGGCGGGGAGGTGCGGCTCCCCACAACCTGGCTTGCGGCTTCCCCTTACTCTGCCGCCCCTCCAAGGCAGCTTCAGCCCCTAATCGTAATAATCGGGGCTCTCCAATGAAAGAGCATGGACCGTAGCTGCAGAGAGTCGCGATCTATGGTCCGTCAGCAAGGAGGCTCCGCCTTCTTCTTCAAGATGGCCATTTCTGACCACCGCTGCAACCGCCTTTGGGAAAGGGAGTAATGGCCAG
This sequence comes from Notechis scutatus, assembly GCF_049901735.1. Classification (NCBI taxonomy): domain Eukaryota; kingdom Metazoa; phylum Chordata; class Lepidosauria; order Squamata; family Elapidae; genus Notechis; species Notechis scutatus. The sequence continues at coordinate 82,799,315 of NC_142009.1, read as the reverse complement.
CCAAGGAGGAGAGATGCGGCTCTCCTCAACCCCGCTGATGGCTCCCCCTTCTTCACCACCTCTATGGGGTGGCTTCAGCCCTGAATCCGGGCAGCTTGGGGTGCTCCAGCGGCGAGCATGAATCAAAACTGTGCACGATCGCAATTTCGGTCCGTCACCGAAGAAGCCCAAACCGGAAGTCCCTTGTTTTCTTTCTTTTGCAACAGGGCAGAGAAGATTGGTAGCAAAACATTCTGGTTAGTTACAATGTTGCATCATAGGATTTTGTTAACAAATGCTTGGGATTCACCCAAAGTAGTTTGGCTTTCCTCACAGGTATACAGAGGTTTCTTCCACATGTCACACTAATGCTGCTCCAGAAAAGTGCTCACCACGAATTGTAAAATAGGAACTATATGTTTGCCTAGCGTGTTATGTGAATGTGTATGGATCCATGCATTGTCCAAATCCAAAACACAGGTTGAATAAACTATGGTTCAACTAATTGTGTCTGTACCCAACTGAAGTGTATAAACAATCATGTTCTCAAAGATTCCTTATTTTTTTAAAAAGGAGGAAGTAAAGGATTGAGTGCAGAGGAATGTACAGGTTCATACCGTCAAGAAAAAGAGTTGAGCCAATGAACACTGCACCTCATTCTCCCTCCTGCAGAGAATGTAGAAGCTAATGAAGTGATTTCTAGAGTATCTGTTCCTTAGTATTAGAGCCAGAAGCCATTTGAAAGCAGGCATGCCTGCTGGAAACAAAGGCTTTGCAGGACCTTTGACTAATTTTCAGCCTCACATATTACTTATACATTACTCAAGCAATGCAAAAAACCAAACCTGGGTTGCTCAGCATTGTATTATTATGAGCTCTGATTTTGATTCTTGGATTGACCTTTTAGACTGCTGCTGAATATTGGTTGTGGAACCTGTTAGCCTTTTGCTTTCTCTTCTTGCAGTTTCTGGATTGGAAAGTAGAATTTGAATTTTGGCAACTTTGCAAAGTTGGGTTTTATAAATATTTTGGGCTATAAAACAGAATAACTTGGTATGCTTTCTCTTATGAACTCAGGTTACCTTTTTCTTCCATTCAGCCATTAGCAGGTATTTAATTGGATCTTAGCATGCCTATTTCATTTCTTCTTATGTTCACTAAATAACCAGCAAGAAACCATAAAGACTTACTTAAGGTAAATGTTAAGTATATTGTTAGTTATATTAACTAGCAAGCAAAAGTAAAATTTCCTACAGTGTCCATAAAATTTTGCTATAAAAAGGTCAAGTATTTAGTTTTCTGACTATAGCAGAGAGACAGGCAAGCCACAGTGAGGAATCAAATCCATACCCAGAATCTAACTCTGGGATACATTGTATCAGTGGCTACACCCACTATACCCTCTGTCTTTTTTATACTTTGTAATAATATTTGTTTAAATAAGAAGCTGACACACTACAAAAGAAAAGCAGCAACTAAGTAACATTATTTTCAAGAATGCCAGTCAGTTGTAAATAGTCCATATACTTTTTCTTAGAAAATAAAAGTGATGAGTCATTTCAGCTCAGCACAGTGGTACCTTGGTACTCAATTGCTTTGAAACTCATCAAATGTGATACTCAATGTATTTTGATGTGAAAATTTTGTCCCAGTGCTCATCATTTGATTAGTACTCAACACACAAGCTAGAACTTTTTGTTCTTGAGACTCACTACATTATTCCATATGGGAGAAATGTGTTTGGTACTCCTCATTTTTGGTATTTATCATGTCTCCTGGAACCAATTAATAATGCTCCAAGGTACTACTGTACTAGGTTGGAAATGGGCTCTTCTATTCAGAAAATCTAATAGGCAGCATTGTAGTAAGGAGTATCCTGCAGGAGAGTGGATGGCAGTGTAAGAGACTGGTAAACAGTTATTTAGGAAACTTTTAATGTATTATTTTCGTTTGTCACACAATCAGCAAGATGGCATTTTATCTACTTATCAAGTCCTTCCCAAGGACCTGGGATAAGCAGTGTGGATTTGATGTGGGTCAAGGAATGGATAACATTAAGAAATATTAGATTGTTGACATTAGAAGGACATGGCTTGTTGTTGGGGTGGCATGCTTTTTTATGGTACAAGGGAATTAAAACACAGGGATATTTTAGAAGACACTATATACGGGAGTCTTTGTGGTTAAATTGGGAGAAGACTAAAAGACAATGTTATTTGAAAATTCCAGTCTGGGTATCGAGTATTGAAGCATTTTCTTATCCTATAATATATAAGAAGGAACAAACAGTTAGATATGGGGAAATATTGAATGAAAAGGGTGAAATTAAATCGATGCAAAATCTAGAGGAACAAGGTATAAAGATGAATTGGTTTTCATATGCGCAAATACACTCAAGGTATGATGAAGATCTCAAAACAGAAGGATTTTATGACAAATTGACTGACTTAGATAAGATTTTGACAGGTACTGATGAAAAGGTGAATGGTTATTTATTAGAAACTAAACTAGAAGAAGAACAAGTTAAAGAAACTATGATTGCTTGGGGGAAGAATTTTGGATATGGGATTGATTTAGAAAAATGGCAAAAATTGTGGTCTCAAAATTATAAAATGACAATGTCAACAGCATATAAAGAAAATTTGTATAAGATGTTTTACAGGTGGCATTTCCCCCCAACAAGAATAGCAAGAATGTTCAAGAATAAATCCGAAAAATGTTGGAAATGTCATCAGATACCTGGCCCTATATTACCATATGTGGTGGACTTGTGCGGATGCTAGAAAATACTGGACTAGAATCCACATGTGGTTGGAAAAAATGACAAAAAAACATATAGATTTGAAACCAGAGATATTTTTATTGGGAATTTTACCTGATACATATAGTAAAGATTTGAAATACCTGATTGTAAATGTTTTAACAGTGGCTAGGATTGTATTTGCTAAAAACTGGAAAAATGAGAAAATACCATTGCAGGAGGAAACCATTAAGAAAATATTGGAATGTGCTGAAATGAGTAGATTGACATTTGAAATTAGAGAGCAAGAGGATAAACAATTCTATAAAATTTGGGACCTTTTTTATCAATGGTTAGATAATAAAATACAATAATGAAATATGTAGAATCTTAGAAAATAATAAATATATAAAGATGTTTTTGTTTCTTTTTTACTTTATCTATAAAAAAAATTTTTTTTAGGATAGATTTGGGAAGATTATATGAATTGTTACAAAATGATACCAAGTAAATTATAATTATCTCGCAAAATATGAATGAATAAAATTATTGTCAAATGATTGAATAATAACGATACTAGGGTATTTAATCTCTGATAGAGAATATGAGTTATTATACTATGTAACTGTAATTGATGACTATGAAATGGATGCACAAAAAATTTGTAAACCAACCAACACACTGCTTGTATATTCATGGAAGAAAGGTTGATGTTTTTATGTTTTGTTTGTTTATGTTTGTGTTTAAAAAATCAATAAATTTTTTTTTAAAAAAATGCAATGTTCCAAGTAGCACAGTTTTTTACAGCTCCGCTGGTGTTATTGCAGGAAGCTCCAATTGATGTATTTTGTAAAATTCTGGGACATGGTGCCAAGTGCCCCGATGACAATGGGTATCAGTGTCATGTTTCATCCATAATCGTGTAATTTTGATGGCCAGGTCACAATATTTTGTGGTTTTTTTCTAGTTCTTTTTCTTAGACTCTGGCGTCTCCTGGTACAGTGATATCAATAAATTGTATGTTTTGTTTCAACGACTGTGATATCTGGCGTGTTGCATTCTAAATGACAATCCATCTGTATTTGTAAGTCCCACAAAATCTTCACTTTCTCATTTTGAACAACTTTTTCCACTTTGTGTTCCCATGACTTTTTGGATACAGGTAGGTCATATTTTTTTCCATAATAACCAGTGGATTACTTTAGCATCTCGGGCATGTCTAGCTTTGTAATCAGTTTGTGTGATTTTGCTGCACTCACATATTAAATATGAAACAGTTTCAACTTTGTCATTGCAAGGTCGGCAGTTTGGATTGTCAGTGTTTTTTTGTATCTTCACTTTCATGGTATTAGTTTGTAGTGCTTGTTCTTGAGCAGCGAATATTAAACCTTCCGTTTTTTTCTTGATGGCTCCCATCTTAAGCCATGCCCTTGTCAAGTTGTTATCACATTTTCCTTCATTTAAAATGTATCACAAATATAATTGACTGGCTCTGATGGTTGATACAGGTTGCTGCCAGCATCCTAGGTATCAACCAAGTATCTTCTTAAAATGTATGTTGTTCCGAGTAGCACAGTCTTTTGCAGCTCCGCTGGCGCTACAGCAGGAAGTTTCTTGAAGTATTTTGCAAAATTCTTGGACATGGTAACAGGTGCCCCAATGACAATGGGTATGTTACATGTTTCATCTTTAATCGCGTAGTTTCAATGGCCAGTTCCCGATATTTCGTGTTTTTTTCCAGTTGTTCTTTTGTTATTATTTGGAAATCTTGATAAAATATATTTCCCATGTGTCTATTGTACAATTCCAAAATTTATTCTCAAAATTCCAAATGTGCTTTTCATCAATCCCACCCACCCACCCAAGTTTTAGGATCCTTGCCAAGATCAAATACAAGTATGTTTGCAAGCCCAGAATTAATTCAGACAGGGCAGAAGTATTATTGTAATGAAAAATCAACAATTAAGATGGTTTCATTTGAACTGTCTTTGTTTTGGCTGCACTTCAGTTTCAGGATCTTTGAGTGCTTCAAGAGCCAAAATGTTGGTGTAGTTCTGTAGTGTTAGCAAGAAGTTTATTTTATTCATTTAGGGTTCAGTTGCACACTTTTACGAAGTAGTTAGATTTTGCTTTAATTATCCACAATTAGTTTTTCCATCTACTCTATTACAGTCCCCTTTCTGGATGGTCTTTGGAAGGTGGCCCACAAGCCTTACCTCTGTATATTTTTATACACAACATGTGTACATAATTTGCACATAAAAATCTAATCTATTGTCAGCTCCAGTTGACTGACCATTTATTTATAAACTCAAATGAAAATGCTGAATAAGGGTCTTAAAGTTTTCATTAAAGTAGACGGTCTTTTCTTTTCTGAGGAACTGAATATTTTCCAAGTTAGGAAATAATTTATCAACATAATCATCATTGTTATTCAAATGCCAGGGTTATATTGGATATCTTCAGAAAGTAGGGGCTTTTTCCTACTTACAAGGAAAAGATTTTTTCATATGTTAATTCTGCAAATGGAACAATAGAACAGAGCAGAACTCATGTTCTGAAGCACTTTATTATTAAATTAAGATCAAAGTAATTACATATTTTTGAAATTCTACTATTCAGTAATAAAATATTAAAAACATTTCAAAAACTTAATTGTTACAATGTGATCTTTTTCAGTCTTTGAAGAAGGTATAGAGTATTTTGCTTGACATCAATTATCATTTGTTTTCTTTTAGATATTTTTTCTTAGATTCTTGGTTGATTTTTTTTTTAGAAGTTTATCTCAAAGTGAAAGTTATTGAAAGCAGAAAGGAAACAGGGACTTGCCAAGCTTGTTGGCTAGAGTCATGGACAAGAGCAAGGCCTGTCTGAACTGCCACTCAGTTTTTATTCTGTGAGTTTGCAGGGTTGGTGATTAGAGTGGCTTTCGCCCAATTATGCTGTGATTATTCTACTGCACTGTAATTGACTGGGGAGATATGCTAATACCTGTCATTTGGGATGATAAAAGATGAGCAGAGGACGCAATGCATTATTTAGCTGGCTGTGTGATAGATGAGGGATGCACAGAGTGCTTTAATTGCTGAGAAGAGAGGTTAAGCTGAACGAACGGATGAATTAGAAATGAGTTTTTTTATGGGTTGTGGAAAAGTGAAATAAAGGAAAATGTTCCTTAAAACCAAAGCACCCGACTCAAGCAAAACAAGACTAAAGCTTTTAAGGCAGTTTACTCTATCAATCTAAACGTATAAGAAAAATCAATTTAACATTCAGTAAATATGAACATAAAAGTTCAGTGAATTTGCAATCTTTACCAGAAAAAAATGTTATAACACAATAATGTCTCAGCTAAGCTATTTTGATGTCCTGAAATCTTTTCAGGTTATGTGTGTGTGTGTGTGTGTGTGTGCGCACATGTGTGCGTGTTACAATACATTTTTGTTATTAGATCCATGTATATGAAATAAATAATTTGAATAATCTTGGAAACTTTAAATCTCCAGATATGAAGTATAGTTATTAAAATAAAATAAAAATGAGAAATTACAGTACTGTCAGCAGTGGTTTGGTTTATGAATTTCATGCCATAAAATATATCTTTTTAATTGTAAAATTATTAATTTAACATTTTGAATAAACTGATGTTTCAAGAGTTGATATTCCTGGAATTCTTGGAACTTTCTCTAAATCAGAATTACATCTCAAAATATAAAAGCTAAATCAGTATAAGAACTTTTTTTGTATAAAAGTGAAATGTCTCTTCTAACCAGTCCTAAATAGTCCAAACTACTATGGAATTATAGCTATCAGTGTAGTGTTGTTTATTAACCAGCTGCTCTGAAACACATTTTTAAATATTTAATGGCTCTCTGTTGGGAAAATAAGTGGTTGAAATGTACGCAAACTTTCAATAAAGAAAGTACTCACTGGAATGGGTCCTGTTAATGTCAATTATGTGACCCATATGTAATTGACACTTGTTTTACAAATGAAATGTATTTATATCTGGCCTTTTATCCCCAAATGCAGTGATTGTAGTTCTTTTAAAACACTCAGTTCTTTTGTGAACTTTGAAGTGGTTACCTTTCAAAAAAGCAATTTGTGCACCTTTTTTGCCCTTGTACTGTGTGGTTTGTATTGATGTGTATTGGTTAATTTGATATTTGTAAAAAGCCAGTAATTCTACTTTGGCATATTTCCATGCTTTGACTTGATATAGATTAATATGCTAAGGGTACATAGAGATGTCTGACAATTTCTAAAAGAAGTATAATGAAATTCTAGTTGTATTTTTACATAATTTACAGTAAGGAAGTACATATCCCAGTCTAATAAGATTTTGAGAGCTATAAAATAATAGTGTTGCATTTAAGCTACATGAAACATTTCACTGCAAAGGTCCCCAACAGTTTACCATTGTGGATATGTTAAATGGAATAACATTTAGGTTAAAAGGCAATCACTAGTTCTGAAGCTATAGGAAGTAGCAAAAAGTAAGGCCAAAGGTCCCTTTTTTTCTCAAGCTGGTTCTATTTGTGCCATTAAGCCAAGCCCACTCCATCTGGACTCCACTTCAACGTCATGTACTTCAATTAGTGATGAGGCAATTCTCTTAATTTCAGAACAGATTTTGGGCAAACAAAATGTTAAAGCCATAAAGAAAAAAGAGAAAAGAGTTCATTGCTTCTAACTTCACTTTTTCAATTGATTTCATTTGGATTTTGGAAACCTGAGTAGGTGCCCTCAGGCCTTCAAGAGGCTCCTTCTCCTGCCCTGTCTTGGCTGGCAGGAGCAGCTTGTGTCTGATGAGAAGCTTTGGGGTTTGTTTCCAGGATGCTTGACAGATGTCACTGTTGGAGAAACTGTTGGTGTCAGGAATGAAGAACATATACAGTCGTTCATAACTCTATAACGGGGGGGAAGTTTTTGTATTAGGAAACTGTTTTTAGATTAGAACATAGGCATATTTATCTTCCCAAGCCAATAACAATACCTTTTCAGTGAAATTAAGCCTTTTCGTTTATCGCTCTAAATTTAGTCCATTCCCATTTGCCACTGATCATTTGCCAGTGATCAGCTGCTTGGAAACTGTTGTATATCATGGTTTGTATTAGACAAAAGACCTGTGAAACATCCATGAGGGGACAGCATGTTTTTCGGATTTAGGATTAACATACTTTACAGTATGTTCAATTTAAAAAAAAAAAATTGCAGTTGATCTGTTTAGATTACAGAATGCACTGTTTTTCCATTTTAATGTCTTACTCAAAATTGTTGTACATTTAATCTATAGGTGCTATAGTTCATTTTCATTTCTAAGAAAAGGAGATGAAGCAGTGGAGCAAATGTATATAAATATTGCTATCCTGTCTATTAAAGCCTCTCCTTTTTCTCCTGTCCACCACTTCGTAGCATAACAGGCAATGAATGATTCCTCCCCCCATTCTACCCAATCTTGGGCTTATTCCATTTCACCATGGGCACAGTTCTGCAACTGCCATTAGTACAAAATGCAACTCTTGGATTTTTGCCTGGAACTAAGCAATTAAGCTGCATTTCACAGTTCATAATATAAAAATTATGTTGACTACGTTAGATACATTTTTTAGGCTCAGTTTACAATGCTGATGTTAATCTTTGAAATTTTCAGCACTTAATAGCAAGTTGCCTCAAGACTGCTTTTGACCATCAACCTTGTCTGTGGCCCAAGGTTGCATTTGGAGCTCTGCTGTGCCTCAGCAGCTCTGGAAATCCAATTAGGTCTGATGATGTTACAGAAAGATGAGCACAGCGATGAGTACAGTTTTTACTGTAGAAAAATGTCATATAAATGAAGTGAATAAAATTATCCCCCTCTCATGAGAAGGCTCTAATGAGAAGTGGGGAGCCTGCATCAGTGTCTTGAATATATAAGATCTTGCCCTCCTTAGCAGAGCATAGTGAGAGGCTCTGGAAGAGGATTCAAGGTGAATCTACACCTCCCATTTTTTTGTAATTAAGGGGTCACTTACATAGTGATATGCCTTGTGATTGTGAACAAAGACTGCAGTCCGTATTATGTAAATCCAGTGAATTTTATCCACAAATCAAAAATGAATTCATATATTTTCTGTCTTATCTTTCTCTGTTCATTGAATCTTATATTTGAACCAAGATCAGTTAGAGTTCTATAAGATCATCTTACTGATTTTCTTGTTCAAAAAGAGTAATGTGAGGAATTTGTTCTTAAAGTAAAACAAATCTAAGTTATAAGATACTTTCCTATTCCCTTGGAATAAATGAAACATATTTGACTGACATTGTTGGAAATAAGTGATAAGAATTGTTAACAGATCTATCAATCATAACAGTGGCTTTATTTCTTGTATTATTAACTCCTGAGGTTTTGCTGGAGCTTGTGAGATGTAATTTTGTACTGTAGACTTTTCGTACTGTGCTCTTGATGTACTTCTGGGGTAGGCCATGAAAACTGTACTTTTTATTTTTGTTTTCAGTGATTGAGTCATAAGGTTTTGATGATCTCAGCTTCTTTCTTCACTAGTTGTATCTGGCTATGATCTGAGGAATCCTTGTGGCCCGCTGGGGTAATAAGAAAGAGGCTCTGTGGTAGAGCAGAGCGAGTAAATTTTCTGAGCTTGAAAAGGGTGTGTGTGTTTGTGTGTGTGTGTGTGTGTGTGTGTGTGTGTGTGTGCTCACGAAGAGAAACTGACATAGCCACTAAAAGATGCTATTGCATTTGATATATCCTGCAAACATGATAGTCTGAAAGTATTACAGTTTTTTAATTGACTCTGGATCGTAATATATATACCTACATACCAAAGGTGAGATAATTTTATTAATTTATTTCTGAAAAGTTTGCCTCAGTCTATATCTCTGCAATCTGTATCCGTCTAGACAAATTTATAAATGTTATATTGTACTGTTCATGAATATCAGAAAATGACTATAATCTTACATTATTAGACACTGTTTCCAACAGTGTTTCTCTGATGATAGAAGATACTATCAACAAAATGGGAAGATAGAAATTCTGTATTTCCTTTGCAATCCCCCAAACCTACAGAGCAAATTTGAGAGTGTATTATTAATTACAATAGGCAATGTTTGGGATAGAGCAAAGCTGGAGGAAGTGAGGGCCCAGCAGCTTCCAATACATTGAAGTCTGCAAGTTCTCCAGGAGTGCTCCCAATATGCGCTATAGAATATGCAGTGGGAAGCCCTCGTTCCTCCACATCCTCTTCTTTCACACCCCCACAAACAATGCCTTCTGCAAAACTGCCACCTTCACCCAGGGAGCTACCACTACCTTGCCTTCCTCATCTAGCGATAGAGTGTGCTGTATCTCACCAGCATGTCCCAGTGAGCTCTACATGGTCTGTGGGATGTTTGTCCTCATGGTGAAGATGAGACTCCTCCACCAACTGCATCATAATGTCCTTCTCTAATGCCAAATCCCAGGCCAAGCAAAGGTCAGCTGGAGGCAGCAGTAGTGGGAGGAGGTAGAGTGTAGAGCTGCCAAAAAGGGAAAATATGGGAGTGGAAATAGGCAGATAAGGGGAATTGAAGTAAAGTTAGTCTGATCAGGCAGGAGAAGCATGAGGCTCTCACGTCTATGGAGATTCTCAGTCATCCAGGTCATGGTTGTCCCAAAGGTGCTTTTCAAGAGGCAACTGGATTTTCTGGATTTTCTCTGAAGATGTTTCCTTTTCATCCAGAAGAATCTTCTTCACCTCTGACTGGATGGTGAGGAATGGAAGAATTTATACTCCTTGAAGGCAGCTGGTCATTTGCATTCTTTTAGTGAATCATTAAGGTCACCTGGAAATTTATCTGTATCATCAGATCACCTGAGTGGTGCAAATAAATGTAGAGGCTTCTTGGAACTGTTGAAAGGAATGTGTTGTAGATTGGAGATAAATGTTGTGTATCCCTCCCTTGTTTAGAGAAGGGTGTTCAATTTTGATAGATGTCCTTGACCCCATTTGACCCCATTTCCTCTTTGACCATATCCTGCAGCCAAGAAGGTTCCAAACCCATTTGTACTATTCAGGTGACCCTGAGGACACAGATAAACCTCCAAGTGGCCTCAGTGACTCTCTAAAAGAATGCAAATGAGCAGCTGTCTGCAAAGAATATAAATCCTTCCATTTGCCACCATCCAATTAGAGCTGGAGAAGCGAAAGGTCTTCAAAGCAAAAACAAGGAAGTCCAGTTGCCTCCTGAAAAAGCACCTTTGGGACAACCATGACCTGGATGACTGAGAATCTCCATAGACTTTTAAGTATTCAAGTTATTGTAACAAAATATATATCAACAGTCTTAACACATAGATTGTCCCAGTGACTATGTAGGACAGATGGGGAGGAAGCTATCTATCAAATTGCAAGAATACAAGCAAGGGTCAAATGAGGAGACGCGAACTCATTGGTAGCCTCACGCTGCTGTGAACAAGAACATACATTCAATTTTGCATCTACTAAGATTGAGTATGCCCAAAAACATCCAGGAAAGTGATTGAACCCTGGGAAACAAGTCCCTAATAAGTCACAGGAGTGCTGATTTACCACCAGTTTATCAAGTACTTAGGAGGCAAGGACTTAGCAGGACAAGGAAAAGACAGCCAATACTTAATAGCCAGCCATCAATACTACAATCAACTACTAAAAAGCCATGCACAATCAGGCACCATATGAATACCTCACAGAGAACAGCCCAAAGGACACATTCTGCTAGAGAGAAATTCCCTGAAGATAGGCTCCAACACGAGTCCGAAAGCTTGCAAGCCTAAACCTCTGGTCCCAGTGACCAACCCAGATCAACCCTTCAACATTATGCTGGGACACATATATCCCATTCATGAATCTTAACACAGGTAACATTTTTCCCCAGTCTTGTATGTATGGAATATACATAAAATAACCAATTTGATGTAGTGGTTAAAGGCATTGGCTAGAAATTGGGAAATTCTGAATTCTAGTTCTTCCTTAAGCATGGAAACAATTGAGTGACTTGGGCCAGTCACTTCTTCTCAGCCCTAGAAAAACCACAGTGGCAAATTACTTCTGAAAAATGCAAGAAACCTGCACAGGCTCATCCATGTATCGTTGTCATTTAGTGAAGACTGACTCAAAGGATCTTTCTCCTAGGAGCTTGAGGTAGTTGGACACTATTTACCTTTATCCTATCATAACATTCCTGTAAAATAGGCTTGGTTGAGAGATAGGCTAGCAAAACTCATCCAGTAAACTTTATAGTCAAATGGAGATTTGAACTTGGATTACATGCCGGAACAATTGCTTTTGGTGTCAAGTGGAATTTGTACTGAAGAAAATAAATGTCTGGGATATTTTGAAGCCTAGTTTTAACATAACAGATTTTGGTATATAAGATGCTCTATGACATCTCTTTTTATTTCATAAATATATTTAAGAAGGAGAAAAGAATTTGCACTTTGGATTGAATGCTATTTTATACACTTTTTATATAACAGTTGTAAAAAATTTTTTTCAGATATTCTAAAAGAAAAAGATTTATATTTACTTTGAGTATACATGAAGTTACTTAATCCTCTTTTTAAGTTGGAAAAGTTAATGACGAAAGACCCAATGGCTGATAATTAATACATACATTGGTATGAATGTATGAATGATATCAAGGTATCTTGAATACTGTATTCTGCCCTATTTGCAGCATAATGTGATTTTATACTTTTAATTTGAAATACAAATTAAACTGGGCAGAAGTAGTTTATAAACTAATAACTGATTTATGTACATAGTTTAATAGAAGTCCCCAGTGCACATAATAGGTGTGCTTACAGTCTTCTGTAGGGATGAGCACTTGTTGTATGACTTTATGATAGAGACAACTAATTGGGACTAATTTAATTAATAATTGTGTTTTAGTGGAAGTTAAGTGCTACTATGACTTCAAACTTAATCCAATTTAAATATCATAAGCCAAGTTGAACTAAGTGGGATTTATTCTGAACAGAGATGTAAATTGCTATGTATCCACCCTGACGTTGCATCTTTATATTTTAAAAATCTGTATTTAGAGATAACATAAAGATGAATATGTTCACTGTTTAATATCCAAACATGGATAATATTTAAAGCTATAAATTTTACTAAAGTAAGATAACTTAGCAATGCCTATTTGTACTGTTATATCTCGAATAATTTAATAATTTTACTGTGTTAGCTATGGCCTTTGTTGTATACTTTATCTGTAATGGTCTTAAATCAAAGATTTATTAAAATAGATTTTAAGGGATTTACTTAGTACTATGTACCAATAGTAGTGCATGATGAATCATTGATGTGAAATTCTGAATTTTGAAAGTAAAAATAAAAAAAGGAAGAATAATGGCTTTACTGGAAAAAAAATTCACTTTCTAGTGCTGTTTGGGGAGTGGTGAAAGAGGAAATCTATTTCTGCGGTTGTTGCCTAATAAACATCTACTCTGCCACTTCATATCAGCGTCTGTCCTTTCCAAGTAAATTAGTTCTTCGGGCAGCATGTCAAGAGGAAGTGTATTGTTTTTGGCAGGGCACTTGAATTTCTAATTACCAGATTCCTTCCTTAATTGCAATTACCTGGACACCCAAGCAGGGTGAACTTTTGGAAAAGAATGTAATTAGTGCAAAAGAAATGTTGCTGCCAATTGCTTGTCTAAATACTTGCAGTAAGTAGACCAATGATAAGTTCAGATCTTAAAAGTCCTTCAATCTGTACAAAACATGCTGAAAGTTACTGTATGCTATTATGTAAACACATTGCCTTGCATTTGCAAAAGTAAGGGGGTTCTCTTACTTTTTCATTTTTACCCCGGCTGCATTTTGGTTTTCAGGAAATAATGTTCCTCAGGAAATAATGTTCCTTAAACCTTACAAGCTCCGTAGCATTCTAAAAAATAGATGCCAGAAGCTGGAATCATTTATTTCACCTGAAAAAAGCACAACTTTGTCCCAATATAGAAAACATAAAGTAAAGTAAAACATAAAGTAAAAGTAGCCACACTTTGTCACTTTAGGCACTAATCAGAGGGTTATTATCTATTTCATTTTTCCAATGCATGCGCACTAGAGGGAAATCAACTTTCTTATGGTCATATTATACTGGACTGGAAAATTCTAGAGTTAAACATGTTCTATGTCTTTTTGATGCCATATAGTTGTTGCCATTTGATAGCTATCCATATTTTTTGCAACCCAGCTACAGTAGCCTTAGCCAGGTATATTTAAATTTCATGAACTTTTAAAGAATAAAGAACTAGGAATGTTATCCTTTAATTTCTAGTACTAGAAACTCTTTTTAAAGAAAAATGGGGTTTGTTCAGACATACAGTCACTGAAATTTCTAAGCCTTTCAAATGGAGGAACATACAGGTGAAACTTGAAAAACTAGAATATCGTGCAAAAGTTCATTTATTTCAGTAATGCAACTTAAAAGGTGAATCTAATATATGAGATAGACTCATTACATGCAAAGCAAGATAGTTCAAGCTGTGATGTGTCATAATTGAGATGATAATGGCTTACAGCTCATGAAAACCCCAAATCCACAATCTCAGAAAATTAGAATATTGTGAAAAGGTTCAATATTCTAGGCTCAAAGTGTCCCACTCTAATCAGCCAATTAAGCCATAACACCTGCAAAGGGTTCTTGAGCCTTTAAATAGTCTCTCAGTATGGTTCAGTAGGAATCACAATCATGGGAAAGACTGCTGACCTGACAGTTGTTCAGAAAACCATCATTGACATCCTCCATAAGGAGGGAAAGCCTCAAAAGGTAATTGCAAAAGAAGTTGGATGTTCCCAAAGTGCTGTGGAAGGGAAAAGTGTGGAAGAAAAAGGTGCACAAGCAGCAGGGATGACCGCAGCCTGGAGAGGATTGTCAGGAAAAAGCCATTCAAAAGTGTTGGGGACTTTCACAAGGAGTGGACTGAGGCTGGAGTCAGTGCATCAAGAGCCACCATACACAGACGGATCCTGGACATGGGCTTTAAATGTCGTATTCCTCTTGTCAAGCCGCTCCTGAACAACAAACAACATCAGAAGCGTCTTACCTGGGCTAAAGAAAAACAGAACTGGTCTGTTGCTCAGTGGTCCAAAGTCCTTTTTTCTGATGAGAGCAACTTTTGCATCTCATTTGGAAACCAAGGACCCAGAGTCTGGAGGAAGAATGGAGAGGCACACACCGCAAGATGCTTGAAGTCCAGTGTGAACTTTCCACAGTCTGTGTTGATTTGGGGAGCCATGTTATCTGTTGGTGTTGGTCCACCATGCTTCATTAAGTCCATGGTCAATGCAGCCGTCTACCAGGAGATTTTGGAGCACTTCATGCTTCCTTCCACAGACGAGCTTTATGGGGATGCTGATTTCATTTTCCAGCAGGACTTGGCACCTGCCCACACTGCCAAAAGCACCAAAACCTGGTTCAATGACCATGGGATTACTGTGCTTGACTGGCCAGCAAACTCACCTGACGTGAACCCTATAGAGAATCTATGGGCCATTGCCAAGAGAAAGATGAGAGACATGAGACCAAACAATGTAGAAGAGCTGAAGGCCGCGATTGAAGCATCCTGGTCTTCCATAACATCTCAGCAGTGCCACAGGCTGATAGCTTCCATGCCACGCCGCATTGATGCAGTAATTGCTACAAAAGGGGCCCAAACCAAGTATTGAGTACATGTGCATGCTTATACTTTTCAGAGGTCCGATATTGTTCTATGTACAATCCTTGTTTTATTGATTGCATGTAATATTCTAATTTTCTGAGATTGTGGATTTGGGGTTTTCATGAGCTGTAAGCCATAATCATCACAATTATGACAAATCACGGCTTGAACTAACTTGCTTTGCACATAATGAGTCTATCTCATATATTAGTTTCACCTTTTAAGTTGCATAACTGAAATGATATTTGCATGATATTCTAATTTTTCGAGTTTCACCTGTAGATTAACTAGTCTTGAAATCACTGTAGCACAAACATTTTTCTCAAAACTGACAGAGTACATTTACACAAGATTAGGCCAGTACATTCAGCATTTCAAAAAGACGTTCTCATAAAAGGGCTTGTCTGATGATAAAATGGCTACCATTAGAGAGACTTAGCATGTTCACAAAATGGCTGCTGTTATAGACACGATCAGTCAAAATATTTGCTTACCTGAAGGTAAAAGGGCAAGGCTCCTCTCCACTAAATATTCTGCCCTCTCGCTATGGTCTCTTTTCCAGCTTATCATGAATCATGGAGAATATCTTTCCAAACAAAGTCCTAGGCTGTAGCCACTTACCATTTTCATTTTTTAAGAATGGCTATAAGATCCAGAAACACTCATAGAAATAAAAATAATACTTTAAAAATGGTGCTTTAAAGTGCTGCAGGCTATTTATTTATTTGTAACATGTCCTTCAAAGTATTTAAATTCTGGTGGGAAAAGGATCCTGGCAAGTGCCAAGGAAAATGTCAAGGAAAAGCATTTATACTGTGCAGATAATGATACTTTCCTTGTACTAGCTTAAATGAAATGATCAACATATTACTGATTTTCATCTAGAAAAGCAAAAAAAAAACACCAACCCCAGTACTGGTTCTTTGTGTACATGTAGTTAAAACATATAGCTCATATTTCTGATTGTACATAGATTTAAGATTTAAAAAAAATGTTATATAGATGATCAAAATACAGAGTTCCTAGTCCTTATGCCTTTTGGGGGGAAATATTGTAAAATGTAATTGATACATAATCCATCAGACTCTTCAGTAGAACCAGTTCTTTTCATTTAATTGTGGGGAATGTATTAACAAGAATGGCAGCTCCACAGCAGTTGTGCTTGGTCGATTGCTCCTTTTCTGTTCATAGTGACAGTAAACTGTAGAATATTTGTGCCTCTTACTGATGGGCTGAAAATAAGAAAAGCTATCAGATGAAAGTGCTTTGTATTTTATAGACAAATGTATAAAACTGCTTTGTTCTTTAGAAAATCCAGTTAAGAGCACTTCAAACAAACTGCTCGAGAGATAGGCTCCCCAGGCTCACGTAATGGTAAAATGGAAGTGTTGTGATGTGAAGGGCATTGTAATAAATTGTTCCCTCTGCTTGTAAATACTGAGGAGTAAGAATGAAACAAAAAACAAAGATGATATAGCAAAATGCAACTATAATTAGAAGTCTCTAGTTTTTTAAGTTATGCTGCCTTTCAAGTATTAACTAGTATGGTATTAACTAGTATGCCTTGTCCAGTGCACAAAAGTGCACAGGTTTTCTGACTTACTTGGACTTCCTAACATAGTTCTGCATAACTATAGACTCCTGATCAGCTCAGTATCGACTCAGGTAGCATTGATTTTGTGTTCAGTGTTGCTCATTAGATCTGCTTGATTGTGTGAGACTTAGCTACTGAAAATTGTGGGAGGTTTTAGATGTGAATTCATCAAAATGATTTTGGAGGAATCTGTATCAACTCTAATCCATTAAGCCAAAGATGCCCAGAATTACATCATTCACATAATTTAGATAATGATGTGGCACTTATGATAGCACTTATCCCTCCCTTGGACACTCATGATTGCAACTTTCCTTGTTCATTAGAATTCCCAGATTCAAAAGATTGTCATTGGGGGTGGGGTAGAGTGCGGGGGGGGGGATCAACCATACTGATTCCAACCCTATATTTTTATTGCAGACATCAAGTAACTTTATCAGCTCTTTCTCTCATGTTCTGTGATAGTTGTATAATACTCATTTTTAGAGGGAATAGTCTGCTACTTTAAAAATTGTAGGTTTGGGATCATACAGTCTTACATGTATTGATCTGAAGTCTTTATAATGAATTTAAAGTATGCAATAATGGCACAAAATGTTATTATTTTTTATTACAAACACGATCTTAAAATTTCATTTGGTATTGTGTGAATAGGAAGGAAAGATTTGGAGATATAAACTTATGGGAGAGAGTGGTATCAAAAGATACTTCAGAAAAACCTAGGAAAGTGGATTAGTGTTTAACCCTTTGATTCAGGGTACATAATCTGGTTTTGGGCCACGTTTGATACACCAGGGTTTGCATTTTAAAAACTGCCAGAGCTGGGGAGAAAATAGATAAGAATTTGATCAAACAAAATTATTTGATTTAATTTGGTGTAATTAAAATTAAATACATTAATTAAATACTCTTGGTATGGTTAATTCACTCATATTTTTAATAATTTCCTCTTCTATCACATAGAAAATCACAAATTGCCTTCATGTCTCAGGGGAGCTCTGGGAACCATACTCAAGATTGAGGATGGGCAGTTTCTAGCATCAGCTAAATTATTTGCTGTAAAAAAAAGAAAACAGGTTGAAAGATTATTTACCGCTGAATTCATTGAAGTGTAATTTGTCTATAATGACAGAGATTGGAGTTAGCAACAAGAAGTTGAATAATAAAAAAAATTAAAGATTATAATTCTAACATTTACAAATAAAAGTTATAGTAAATATTGATAACTACTTTGCAATAAGTATTTGGAATTTATTTGACCTACTTTAAATAGATCGTTTTTATATAGAGAATAATGAAAATTCTGTCTCCATACTGACAGCACCTAGCTAGCCCTGTCTGGAATTAAAAGCTAAACAGGATTGGACATGATTACTATTTGGATGGAAAATTTCTAGGAAAACTATACTAGAAATTTAAAAACAACCGAAAAGAGCATTATTACAAGCTATTTTTGTACTGTTGCCAATAAAACTTCATGGTCAGGTTTATTAAGTCACTACAATATGAGTTTAAAATCAAAGGAAACTTCACTTTTAAATTAGAGAGGATGGGAAGGCATCTATTCCAATTGATAATCCACTTGTCTGTGTTTATGGGATTGTTATGCTTTTAATTTTTTTTCTTTCAGGAAAATGCTCCAAATATGAAACTGATTTAATGCTTTTCTGTAACCTTTGAAGTTGTGCCTGCAGACTCTTGGCATCTTGTATTTATTCATTCATGTAATAGATTTAGATTAGATCCATCACTGAACTGAACTGAACTTATATAATGTTATTTTTCTGCTCCTATTCAATAAGAACACTAATGGGATATAGTGACTAAGGTGTTGAGAGTCAATAAAGTTAATAATCTAAAGCTAATAAGAGAATTTTCATGATTGATAAAGACCTAAACTTGTGTTTCCCAAGTTCTTCCTCCAGCACCAAATCATTATACCACACTGGTGGGAATTTTCCTCTTAAGTTCTTGGGAGCCTGGTAAAACAGTGTTTAATTATGAAAAGGCTAATATCCATTTTTCATAGGATTATTGCATATGCATGAAATCAAGAGAAATAATCTTTAAATTAATAAGCTTATATCCTGTAGGACTTACACTATTGCCTCTGAATGCAGTATGACTTTATCCTCATTGTGTACTGATTTCATTTCTGCAATTCTGCATATTTTCTTGATTAATACTGAGTGCTATAAGTTAATTTTGTAGGAAAACATAAGAAAACTAGAAGACTTATGGTAGGTGGCTGAAGTGTCATTGCATGAGCCTTCACCCTTCAAATCCGTTTGCTGCTTCTGTAAAAGTGGATAAAATATAAGGGAGAATTAATGCAAGTTAGTAGAAATCCCTAGGTAATTCATCAAATGGATTTATTTTTGTTGATAACATTTTTGAAAACCAACTTACCCAAGCTCAATTTATCCTGTCCTCGAAAAATAAATAATTGTTTGAAACCTACAAACATAAATGATTTTAATAGTTAGGTCTTGAACTGAACCATACTTAGTTGGAAATAATTTCCATTTCCTTTAAGACTGAACTTCCAAGTAAGTGTGTTCTGATACAGAGATTATAGCTTGCTGCATAAAATCAATAACTTCACATTTTCATCTGTTCAGTCTTATTGCAAATCTCAGCTCTCTTATCCTTCTTTCATTTGAAAATAGAAACAAAATACTGTTAATGGATTTTTAACGTGAAAAACAGAACCTCAAAACTTTATGTCAGAATTTAGTATCAGTCTATGATTGATGACATTCAATTTGATGCAGTGGTTAGGCTATAATCCGGGAGACCATGAGTTCTAGTTTCACCAGAGACATGAAGCTAGCTGGATGGCCCTGGGCCAGACAATGGTAAACCCTGACCTAGAGCCACATACAAGCACACACACAAACACACATTTTGCAGGGTATAAGAAAGGATTTTTTATATACTTTAATGTTCAAATTATAGTAGTCAATTGATAAATTATAGTGTAGACTAACCTCCACTAGCATTTTTATGTGCAAATAAATCCTGTCACATATAAGTACGGTTTTACTCAATGCTTCATTCAGGATTAGAAAAGTTGAGAGGTTTTTTCCACTGTCACAAAAACCCTCACATATACGTTAGATTATTTAATTTGTATACAACTATATATAGGTATCTCTCTATATTGTTATAATTGAATACATTTGCTTTGTAATGGAAAAATCCTTACTAATTTACTGTCAGTTTCATTTTGGATTCTCTTGATTTCTGGGACTCAAATGGCCATTGAAAATACAGAGATTGGTTACCCCAAACCTGTGAAATGTTTGGTTTCCTTTGATCTTACTATTTCTAGTCCTTATACATAAGCACTAAATAAAGTGTAAAAATAAAGCTTACATTGGCAATGTCTGAGGCAGACTAAAAATGACAAGAGTCTGTAGGACCAAGGCAATCCTATTTATTTTTGTAAGATGTAGGGTCCTTGTCACTTTACATTTCAGTTACCCTCCTGGTAACATAGGACAATTTGAAATGTGCACACGTGGTATTTTTGAATTTGAAACCTAAAAGCTGAACCTTTTACTTAGTTTCCACTTTTATGGTTAGGCTGTTACAGAATTTTCTATTCTAAATAGTGTAGTGCCTATAATGTAATGGTTGTAGTGTTGGGCTTTGAGTGGGGAAAGTGATTCTCTACTCACTTCTGGAGATTACAGAGGAATTGGACCAGTAATAATCACAAGATTATTGCTTGGGTGATGAAATTAAGAGAGCCACCCCCATACATGTCTTCAGTGTTTTGATCTCAACCTGAGGGTACTGCACCAGCTAAAAAGCTGCTCCAGATCTCTGTTCCTATGATGGCAACTGAGTTTGGCAGGTAGCTGATTTATTTCTTGCTTGGCTAGATCATTACACAAAAGCAGCTTTTATTGCTCAGTAGTAAAAATATGGGCAGTTCATTTTCTCATTGGAGGGAACTCTTATCTCATCTCCCCTTCTTGTTCCCAAACTTTAACTGCATCAAGAGATCTTTTAAGTGCAGCGTTTGCCTGACTTAGCAGAAGAGAAATTGTAAGAGCTATCTGTTGGAACATCAAAATGAGCAATCACGATAGTAAAAGGGAAAAATAGTATTGTTAATAGAATTCCATGTATACTTCTTCTCTTAATTGGTATCATATAATTTTTTTTAAAAAAAATACTTTCTCTTCCCCTTTCTTTTCCACAAGAAATGAGCAGGTATGAAAAATGCGGGAACCTTTTTTAATTACTTTTTTCCGTTTTGTATCAAGTAAGGGATGCAGAGGTTTTTATTTATTTATTTATTTATTTATTTTATTTTATTTCTCAATTGCTTACAAAATAATAGGTATAAGTATAAACATAGTTATGAATACATGAAATGGATACATATAAGAAAAATAAAAAGAAACAATAAGATAGGGACAGTAGGCACTTTGGTGCTCTTATGCACGTCCCCTACAGACCTCTTAGGAAAGGGATGAGGTCAATAGTAGACAGTCTAAGGTTGAAGTTTTGGGGGTTTGGGGAAGAAACTACAGAGTCAGGTAGAGTATTCCAGACATTGACTACTCTGTTGCTGAAGTCGTATTTCCTGCAGTTAAGTTTGGTGCGGTTAACCTTGAGTTTGTATCTATTGTGTGCTCTTATATTGTTATGGTTGAAGCTGAAGTATTCATTGACAGGTAGGACATTGCAATGCATGATTTTATATACTATACTTAGATCGGATTGAAGGGGGCATAGTTCTAGGTTTTCTAGGTCTAGAATTTCAAGTCTGGTGGCATAAGGTATTCTGCAACGAATAGAGGAATGGAGAAGTCTTGTGAAATATTTCTGGACTTTCTCTATTTATTTATTTACTCTATTTACTTTTTAATTTATTTACTCTAGTGGAATGGAAACAGTGCCATGTACAAGAAGTCTCAAAAAAATTGCAGGACACAAATGCAAAAATTTAAGAAATAAATACCAGTAGCAGTTGGCTTTCTATCAAAACTCAGTAATGGTATTAATACTGAGTCAGAAAAAATGGTAGACGACACAATTGACAATGCACTAATTGAACTCAGGAGAATGTGTGTCTATAATAATTGTGGTAAGATCATTTATAATATTGTAGCCCACCCTCTGTACTTAAAAGGAAATATGGTGAATAGTGAATATGGTGAATAATGGAAGCAGGTCTCATACCATTCTTATCTCCTTTCATGCAATTTCTCTGCTCCTATTAGAGAATCAGAATGAGAAAGAGAGAGAGAGATGAGAGAAGAGACAGACAGAGAGGAGAGAGTCAGAGAGATGAGACAGAGACAGACAGACAGAGAGAAGAGAGAGATGTGAGAGAGAGAGAGAGACAGACAGACAGACAGATACCTGTTTCCCATAGAAAAGAAAACACCGGGAGCCACAAAACCTGGGTAGGCATGGCTGGGGAAGGTTCATGTAACTGGGTAAGTGACATCGAGTTGACCACTCCCACCCAGGTTTTGTGGCTCCTGGTCTTTTCTGTGGGAAACTGGTCCAAATGGCTCTTTGAGTGTTTAAGGTTGTAGAAATAGGTGGCCTGAAGAACCCATCCCGTCACTGGGAGTCCAGGTGCTTCAGCAAGCAGCGCGCTGGATTCATATTAGTGATCTGCGAGATTTAAAATTATAAATTTAGTGGTCCCTGAGGTCCGAAAGGTTGGTGGCCCCTGTTCTAGCCCAAGCCTTGTACTTAAATGTTACATAGCTATACTACTAGAATAAATTCCTCGAGTAGAAAATAAGCAACATAAGACTCCAGGAAAGTGAATTGATTTTAGCTTGGTTCTGTGTTCAAAATATGACTATATTTGCTACTTTCTTTTCTGTCAATGTTTTGGAAACTTGAACATGGAAAAAGATTGGCCTTATTAACAGTGTTAATAATAATAACATAATAAACCATTCCAATTTTTGAAGTTGTGATATTAGAAAATTGATTTTTTTTATTGGGTATAGGCATAAAACATATTCACATAACTATTGATTCTGCTTGAGGACAGCTTTGAAAAAAATGTATTTACATTGGATCATCAAAAGTTCCAGCTGTTGTGGTGCCCTCACAGTCATTTGAACAAAATTTGGGGCTGTCCACATTTACAACCATCCACTGCTGCTGCTACTTCCCAACCTCCAGCTGATGGTCATCTTCACCTATCTGCACTCTGCTAGGCTCAGCAACCCCAGCCACTCACGGGAGAGGCACCATAGAAACATCTTGGAGGCTGGCAAGTGAAAGCTTTGACCAGGGTGGGCAGGTGTCATGGGTGGATGTTAGGGAGTGTTGTTGTGTGCTGCACTGCACATCACATGCTACTACCAGCCAACTACTACCAGCTACTTTCATGAAAGTAGACTGGACAAAAGAAGGTCTCAGATATGCCAGGGTATGAAAGAAGTTTCTGGCCAGTAGTGGTATGCAGTGGTATGGGAAGAGGTGAATAGGCAGGTGGCTAAAATAGCAGAGACAACTGGGAGATAGATGAGGGAGGGGAATTGAAGTAAAGATAGTCCCTTACCTTCTTTCAAGAATGGCTTGGATCCTGTGGGTTGTGGCCCAATAGATGAATTTGCACACTGATAGCAACTGGAACTACCAGCCTTTGATAAGTAGGGTGGTCACATGATGTTGTTAAATCAAATCTTAAAGTTTAAATTAAATTTTTAAAAAGTAAATTAAATTTTAAATTAAATTCTTCAATTAAATATAAATTCAATTATTAAGTCACATCTAAATTATAGTCATACTATTCTGTGCCAACTACAACCTCTACATAAAGACTATCTTGCAAGCTAATATATTTTTGTTTGCTAGTATATACAAGGTTCTTAACTTGAGGTCTGATTAAAACTTAATCGATTTTGAAATCAGTATAATTTTTTTATTCAGAGATCAGTGAAATGTGCCAACTTTATACTAGTTCTTCTACATGCAGTCCCTAGCTTTTTTTTTATGATAGTGATGGTAAGTAAAAGATTATTTATGCATATAAACAATGAAGATGCCCACATTCGAAATAGAAAGAAAAATAAAACATTTTTAAAAGACAACTAATGTAAGATTAGAACAAATATTGTGGAAATTTTTTGCTTCATTTTTTAAACTTGTCACTGAACTTGTTCCTTTCAAATTATTTAGTCTTCACTCAAAGTGTTGTTCAAGGTTTTTTCCCTGCATGGTAATATTATTACAAACAGTTTAAAAAGTATATATTTAATTACATTTGTGTGTCATCCCTCAAAACCAGATTTTCTAGATTACTTTAGACCACACAAAATTATCAGACAAAATCTTACATAAATGAAATAAAAAATAAAACACAAAAATTAAAAAGAGGTGTTAAAACAATAAAAGCAACAGCTGGAGTAGTTCTTGGGTTTTTAAACAGCACAACACATACATTTTATGCTAATACGTGAATTAAAAATTAATATTTTAAAAAGGAAACTTAAAAATGATATCTTTATAAAATGCACTTAATTTGATTAAATGCATAACCCTGCCTAATTATTTAAAATACAAGATTTGTTAAAGACACATAACAGTCACAGAACCAGTGTTTCAATGTTGCAGAACAATACTGTACCCTACATGCACTACTTAAATTAGCTTAAATTTGTTTGAAATGTGAAATATTTACCATGTACAGTCAAATATGAAATTCAATTCAAATCTTAAGATTTTTCTTAAATTATGGTTTTGTAATATTACCCTCAGATTTTTCTGCTTATGTTCCAGCATCATACCCAAATACCTAAATCCTCTCACACCATGAAACCTATACTTACCTTTTACCATCAATGCAAGGACAACTCTCAAAACATTTGCCAATTTTGCAGATGAAGATATGTTTACCTTGTTATGGTAATTATTTTATTTGATAAAATCTGAAAGCCCTAACCAATTCCTTGTAACTGGTTTAACTTTTGATCAACTTAGGGTGCCTCTTTCCCATTATGCAACAACCAGATATGATAACCAAAATAATTTTACCGGTATATGTATTTACATTACAGATTTGTATAAGACAACTGCATAATGCAGACAGTCAAGGCTCCGTCTTATTTTCTGAACTATTCCTCAGTGTGGAATTCCTTTCTCTTTGATAGCTTTTGCCTAAGAACCCGCACACATTATACCACCTCCATATCCTTTTTTCCTGATCATGGGTTGTTATTTAGAACAGCAGCCTCAACCTTTTGAGTGCCAGGGACCAGTTCCATGGTCTCAGAACTTGGAGCCCAACACATGGAAGGCAGTTTTTCTGTAGACTGGGGGAGCGTTAATTTTGTGCACTGCCTGGATACTACACATGCACAAATAGGGCTTTGCTCGCTTGCAAGGTCCGGTTGCTGGCCAGCCGTGGACCAGTATCAGTCTGCTGCAGCCCGGGAATTGGGGACCCCTAATCTAGAACTTCGTAACAGTATATGTGAAATTCAGGTTGCCTCTTCAATAGGCAGGTTTTGAAGCATTTCAGGCACTGAGCTTGGAGGGGACCCTTTTGGAATTTTGCATTGTTTTAAACACCATAAAATAATCTCCGTTACCTGTTGGTTCTTCCTCTGCAACAACAGCAAGTTAACATTAAATGTCATTTTGTAATTGAAGTAATGGTCACACAGCTGTGCTTTCTGGTAATATAAGCGATGTCAGAATCAGTTTAGGAGTTCAGCTTCATTTTCTGCTCAGATGCCAATTCTGATGGCCATTATTATAGTATGAAAGTACAACTTTTTGTTAATTAGGGCTGAGGTCTGTCAGAAGCTGGTGAGTTGTACTGAAGGCTAGAGGGACCAAACGTTAACATTTGTTCTTAGTCGTTGCCTAAAAGTCAGCTTCATCTGCAACATGTAAATGTGTGTTTTGTTTGCAAAGGTGAGTTCACACCCTCTTTCACACATGGCACACACTTTCATTTCCCAGCTGAAGGAATGATTTCTTTATTTTGTATGCATGTGAGATTCTGAGGAGGAGCCCTTACACTTAAATGAACCTGCAAGCATAGAAAAGCAAGTGCCTGTAGCGCTAATAATGAGATCTGACAAGGCAATCCTGCTGTGTTTATTTATGACTTCTGCCTCTGTTAGTTCTTGTGAGAGGTTCTTCTCTAATGGTTACAATATTGCTGGAGTTTGACACAACGCTGAGAAATCCTATGGAGCCCTAAGGCCCACTAACTGGCAGTGGTTCAGCTCCTAGCAGACAGGTGTGATTGCTTTTGATTTTATATAGCTTTTGATATTTATTGTGTTCATTGTTTAGTTGATTGTTATTCCCAAATACTTTCTAATTTTAAAAACACTAAGTTAGGTGGTCAGAATTTGTCAAATTCACTTTGTATTTATTCTGATATCAGCAATATATAAGTCAGTGTATGTAGAGTTGTGTGTACAAGTAAAGTTTTCTTAGCCCGAATTTATAAAGCCACGGGGAATATTATATCTAGAAAGAGGAAGCCTACTGTAGTAATAACATCTTACTTTATTGTGATTGCTGGCAAGAGCCATCAAAGGGTCAAGGAAAATATAGAAACAGTTCTATTTATTGTGAGGCAAAACTTGCCAGACAAATGAAAGTATTCAGGCCCAGTAGGTGGCAGCACCAAGCTGACTTTGGCTGATCTCAAAAAAGATAAGTTGGTTCAGACTTAGTTGGTATTTGGATGAGAGACCTAGAGAAAATACTAAAGTAATAGGGTCATTTGGGAAGTTAAAATTACTTTCAAACAAAACAACATTAAAACTACTTTGTTACTGTTTCCAGGAAAACTCTATGCATATCAGAAATAGGAGACAGGAAAAAATTTGGATTTTTCACTTTTCTGCAGATAGTTGTTAATATTTTATTTTTAATAATATATTTTAAGTGTCTCCATTTTTTATCTTTATTGATACTTAACATAATTTTATTTGCATTTTGATTGAAGTATAGTGGATATTGTATTGATGTACAATTCTATCTGTAATGTTAGCATTAGTACCGTACAAATAAACTGCTGTATATTTTGGATTCTTTATTATCTGCTGGAATGAATTGGTGCTAGGAATAATGCTGCTTTGATTTGCATTTCTGGTATTGTATTGTCCTTCCTTGCGCTGTGAATTGGTCCTTATTCAAGTCACTATATTCCTAAAGAGGGGGAAAGAGAAACATTTTCTATTTATTACCATTATCTGTGTGATGAGTTTTTTGATATATCACTGAGCCATTTAGGTTATATTCAGGGAGAGTCCATTTGCTGACCAAATAATGTCTTCAGTTTTTCCTTTCACCCATTCCTTGCCCCCGCCTTTCTACTTTAGAAGATCGGTAGGTCCTTTGTCACAGATTTGGGGGTCAGAGATAGTGGGATAAATTTATTGTGGGAATTGTTAGGCCTTTGTCAGCCTTTTGCATTCTCCCAGCCTCTCTAAAACTTCAATTTACACATGCATAGCTTTGTTTGCTGTATAAACAACTGCAATGTCATAGTTGGAACTAGAAGGAATTGTAATCCACATCTCTGGCCTTTTTAACAATTGTAAAAAGATATTTTTTTTAGCTTGAAAAAGAAAATGTGCTTTAATCTCTCAAGAAATTAAGAACCTCTCTAGAGAGTTGTTTCATTCATTCATTCCTTTGCATGTAAAAATGACTTGATTATGTCAGGCAAGATGAGAAAATTGCCAGAAAAGCATAACATTGATTCTAGTTACTGATTAGGAATTAGACCAAAGAAAGTGTGCAATTTGAGGTCCACAAAAAGCACGGAAGTGATACTTTCATTTCTTCTTACTTTAAAGGGGTAAAACCTTTCTTGAATTATTTTACCTACTTATTTCTAAGATTTTAATAATATTACAGAATTCCTATATTTTGAGCATTTTATTCAAAATATAACTTGAGATTCCATTTCCATTAATACAATGGGCTTCTGTAGATACCATAATAGGCTGTGCATAGTTGGCTTATTTTACAAGTGCATTGAAGTATTAGGTTGAATATAGTCATGCTTAAAGCATACTGGTGCAAATAAGTGAGAATCAAGTCCTTGGTCAGCTTACACCAAGAAAAACAATATCATCTTTAAAAGCAGACTGTTTTGTTGTTTGCTTGTTTATACTCTGATAACATTTTCTTCAAGTAGATTTTAGCAACTTACAAATAAGACTGGTAAGAAATTAAAATGATATATAAATTACTCAAAGTTCAATCTTCCATAAACTTTTACTTGTTTAAGAGTCACATTTTCAATAGTTGTTGAATTCTTACAATTGGTATTACTATTACTTGAAATTTAGTCACTATTCATATCTCCTGCAGTAGCAGAGTATTTTGTCCCCTTTTACCATGTATTATTTTAAAAAACTCAAAGCAATGCAAAGTTTGTAAATTTACATTACCAGATGGCATAACAGATCCAATTTATAGCACCTGTAAGCAACAGTATGCTTTGAAGATGGCGTTGTTCCCAACATATTGCCAGAAAGCATGTGGACAAGTGTTAAAAAAAACCCTAAAATACCTACTGTCCCAGAATATAATCTTTGCAAAGATGAAATGAACAAAATGATTAAATGATTTTTTTTTATGTTGTCGAGCTTATTTGCAACTATCGTTTAACCATAGCTGATCGGTTATATATCGTACAGTTCGTTTCACTGGTCAATAAACTGTTGAAGCCCTGGGTATCATGACACATAATGACTCAGATAAGCTCGCTGCCATCATTATAATACAGTTGCCAACAGAATGACATACGATTTTGTGAACTCATCTTTAAAATCTTACATAAAAATAATGAGAACTTGGCCAAAAAGTTTAAAATCTAAGAGCGTTTGGTGATTATATATGCCAGACATTTTTTTTCTTACCTTAAAAGAGAGATTTAGTATAAATGGAGAGAAACATCAGGTACCAATGTGGTTTATTCCTTCTTCAGAATCTGATGCTTTCAATATTTGCTCAAGACCAATATCTAATAAAAATAAAAATGCTAACAAAAGAATTGGATGGATAATTTCAGTCAGACTGTGTTAGCTGCTGTTGATGTCACTCTTTTCCAACTTCTAATCTTTAACTGAAGGCTCATGATAATGAGTAATGCTGAGATTTCTAGGGGATCTAGTAACTAGTAGTTCTGATTAACGAAAAAAACACAAATACCTTTACTTCGACTTGGAAGCCACTTCTGGACTTTGTGCTTGAGGTGGAAAAAGATGAAACTTTGATTTTGGGTTGTACTGAATAGATAGATCTGTTATTACAGAAATGGCTATTATTATTTTTATGAAAAAGTAAAAAGTTGAGCGTACATCTTAATCCCTTATACAACTGCACCAAAGGAGTCGGAAGTCAAAAAATTTTTATTCTTTTTCCCTTTCTTTCCCCCACTATTCACTTGCCTTTTCCTTCTCTAATTTCTCTAATATTTCTTTTGTATTCTCTTTGTGCATTATATTATAAACTAATAAAACTATAAAATGACAAAAGAATGTTACTGAGTTGTTGCTTTCAGTTTTGCAAATATATTCTGTATACTTTCAATTTTAAAAATACGTGTATTGACGAAATCTTTTGTCTGGTCAATTTATAGTTCTTGTTATGCTTTGTAAAGTATCTCTGGGTCATAAAGATTTATTTTTGTATTGAGAGGGTTTTATTTTGTTTTTTAATATATCTAAATTCTCCTCAGTTTTTTTTTCTTTTTAAGAACCAGAATTTGGCAGAAGATAATAGCTGAATCAATAGCACCAATGATCTATTAAATAACAGGTTAATTTGACCCAATTATCATCTTAGTATTGTTCTGAATTTGTTTTAGAATCTATTTCCTAAGAAAACAGAGCATCTGGGAAATTATTCACATTTGTTTTATATGGCATGTTAATAGTGAGGTGTTTTTATGCATGTTTGTGAGCATTGATGTGTGCATGTGTGTATGCATGAATCTTTTTAGATAATTCTTCAAACTTCTATTATATATTTCAATTTCTTCCAAAAGAGCCATATATAAAGAATGCTTCTGACACAAGAAAGATTCTGTGGTACCTCTATATTTATATAGTTTTGATTCAAATCCATTATGTTATAATTGCAAAGTACACTGTGACATATTTTCCTTTCTAAAATCTTGCCTGTTTTAGAATATATGATTAAAGTACTCTCTCCATAGAAGCATATTTTAGAAAATTAGCAGAATGAGGGCTGTTAAAAAAAAAAGAAATATTAGCTAGGTACAGTCAAGATAGCTTTCCTTAAGTGCTTATTTAGATTATAGATCATGAATCAGGATTTAGATATCTCTAAATTTGAAAAGAAAATAGCTCTTTATTAGAATTGCTCTCTGATTCCTGTGCCTTTGTATATTTTCTGAGTTATATAGGAGCTTAGACTTTAATTCATTTGTTGGGTAAACAGTAAGACCAACAGGACTCCTGAAGATTTCTTAAAATACAGTGTCATACATTGTTAGTTGCTAGCTTGTAGGAAAAATTTAACTCACATTTAAAAATTGAAGAATCTACTGTAAATTGATCCCTTATAGCTTTTTCACTATACAACCTCAACTGCCACAATTAAATAAATCTGTCTAGAATGAGTGTTTCAGTCTCTTTAACCTTTTCCCACGTATATTGGAATATGCCATCCGTGTTCTTACAGGCACATTAAATTGTATAGATATTGTGAGTAATTATTTTTATTTACTTGTAGTTTTATATTTTTCTTTAATCAGGGCAATATCATAAGATCAGCTCTGTATTTAGTCACTAATAAAAGAAGAGAGAAATGCAACCTTTGGTGATCACATATTGCATGACAGATTAATATGGAAAGAGGCATCTAGAGTCATATAAATACCTTGTATTGGACTTAATAGCAAAGAGAATGTCAGTGTAGAATGTTGAAAATGGATGTAATAAGTCTCCACCTAGCAAACCAAACAATTCTTGTAACTGAATGTGTATTAGTTAAAACAATAATGCATTATAATAATTCAACCAGTAAGTTATTTTTGTAATCTTTATTCAGGAAGACTGCAGCCAAGAACAGAAGCAGTTTTACTCACTTAGACCTCAAGATTTCAAAAGCTTATATAAAAAGATCCCAAAATCTGTTGTCAGTAGTGCATGTCCTTCTTATAAAAGTTGAAAATCAGCTTAGTACACTACTTCCATATTATCCAATACTTCTGTTGATTTATCCAGCCATTTACTATGGGTAATTCAGCACATGCAGACAGCATGGGAATCTGATAACAAAAAGAAATGAGCCTAAACCTATCCTAATTACCTGATTTTGGAGTGGGGAGGTATTTTTATTGTCACATGACCAAGTATCAAAGTTGTTTCATCAAATACCATAGATGAAACTCTGTTTGCAATAGCTATAAATAACCATTTTCATCCACTAATGTTTGATTCAGGAGCATTTTCTTGAGCATCTATGTGAGAGTGATTAGAAATGTAAGTTTATAGTCCAGCAAAATTTTCTTAAGGAACAATCTTACAACCACTTCATTTGAGATAACTGGGATAACTCTCTCCCTGAAATATTAATAAATCTGTCTGTCTATCCATCTATTCATCCATCTGGCTCAGTAGGCCACTGATCATTGGGATCTCTCTGCAATTTACAATAAAAACAAATTTAAAACTGAAGACATTAAGACATTAAATCTTCCTAATCCTTTAGTATCATGAGAGAGATGGAATGGGCAAAATCAAAAGCAGTTGAACAAACCTCCTCAGGGTTCTTGTCCATAAAAAAACAACAACCTGATTTAAGGTATATTTCAAGTGAGGGAACTTTATAAGTAATTATGTCTGTCAGTGTAGGTAAAAGTAGATTTATATTCTAAGTGTCTAATAAAATTGTAACTTCATGTTTAGGAATCTAAAATAATTTTCACAACTTTTAATGCTTTGGAGATTTTCATGGACTTGAAGCTCCTAATGGCAGGGCAGAAAGAGGCTCTTTCCAGGAGAGCCTTTTGTCAATAGATATGGCCATTCGTGGAGCATAGTGCCCTAAGGACAGGCCTTGATCACTTTGCACCTGATTTTGCAGCACATACAACAAGGAACTTCATATAAAGGCTATTCAGCAACTGCAGAATGTAGCAAGCATTTGCTGGTAGGCAAAAGATTTGCTAAAGTTACTGTATATATATATATATCTCTTTTATATCTAATCAAAGCATGAACTGGAACACCAAGTCTCTAGCTCATGAGACCAAATTGGCTCATTATTACCTATGAACCTTTTTTATGCTGAGATCCTGATCACCGTCAGGAATATTTTCTCCAAGTAGAATCTGCCTATCTTATATGTTCAAGTTGCAGAGAGCGTTCTACGGATTGCCATATCTGACATGGCTAAGAGGCAAGAACCCAGCAAACTTACCTGCTCTATGACAGCACTACTTTTAGGAAACAGCTTGTTCCATCTCAAAGTCTTACAT
This sequence comes from Notechis scutatus, assembly GCF_049901735.1. Classification (NCBI taxonomy): domain Eukaryota; kingdom Metazoa; phylum Chordata; class Lepidosauria; order Squamata; family Elapidae; genus Notechis; species Notechis scutatus. The sequence goes on along the minus strand of NC_142009.1, from coordinate 82,766,833 downwards.
TCAGGACAGCACACATAGAATTAAATCAAACATTTCCTTAATCATGTGAAAAACTACTGTTCTAAAGATGAAATGTGGTGAAGCTGCTCTCTCTTTACTACAATGTGTACTCCTATGTATTTTTAGTTGTATTCTGTGGCTCAGTGTGTTGATTTTGGACACCAGCTATACTTCATCTTGGATGACTTGTTCTGCCTGCAACTATTTTACTTCTTCCATAAGCTTGTCATTTCCAATCCCAGTTCCTGTATTTTGTTTCTACCTCATTTTAGATTTTAAAAAGTGCAAACAGGTTCCACAAATGAAAGCAAAGAATAAGGTATCCCTCTGAATAGGTTCAATAGGTGCTTATTTATGGTCACTGCAGAAGTGGGAGAAAGTTACAAAGAGTGCTTTAAGGAGGTCATGGGGCTTTTCTAGGATTTCAACTGGATCACACACATGAACTAGTCCACACAATATAGGTTATTAACCAGTTCAATTAACTCAGTTTTAGAACTTGCATAATTCATTCTCCCCACCCCACGCAATACCCAAGTTATATGTGCATGTGACCATGTGATTGGTGCCTTATGCATTTCCATCATCATCTTCCTTTTGTTTCCTTTTATTCTCTAATAAGAATACAATGCTCAAAATGATATTTGAGAGCCATAGAGAGGGCTTGGTAGGAGTGCCAGCCATGTCAACTGGAAAAAATAATGAAGTTTATTTAATCACTGTGTTTTTCATTATCTTCCAAACCATTCAACTAATAATTTGAAGTAATTACTTACTGTTTAAGTGACCTAGTACAGAAGTAGAAAAGAATTGACTGATAAATGTGCATTAAATACTAGCTGTTTTGTATATTTACATGGAGAGAATACACAAATTGAAGGTCCACAATATGGATAATTGCTACCAGATGTTGAAGACTATGAATTTAACACAGAACTTCTATTATTTGGAAGTTTCTGTGTCAGGATTATGTAGAGGGTAGGCAAAGCTTTGAGGTAAAATTGTGCTCCAAAGCAGGAACAATATAAGGTGACATTGTTCAGTCATATTGTCATTTTGTCTATATTCTCCTATATTTTGAGCAATTGATTAGAGAGCACTTGACCACTTAACTGTGCAAAGTTTCCTAGGGAACACTTCCTGAAATTTTTCAGTCACCAGAATTTGTGTATTTTTTAATTGACTAGATAGTTCAAGGCTGTCAAACTCCCGGCCCACAGGCTGGATGCATCACACGCTGGCCATGCCCATGCCTGGTTTAGCGAAGGGGGAAAAAGGCGTGATATGTCATGTGATGACACCATGATGACATGATTTTTATATCCTTGCAATAGATGATAGACAGACAGATAGGTATATATAATGGAAAAACCAACAGAGAGAAATCATACTTCAGGATGGAGTATGAATTCTAAATGACTTTAGTAATAAATTTGGAACACAGCATGATATTTTTAAATTTAATAAACCCACTTTGATTTATTGCCTAGCTGTGTTATTTTTATACAGTGAAGCTAATAACTATTATGAATGTCTGAATACAAATTTATATTCAACAACTAGTGACCAAATGCTACCCAACTAATTATAGCTACAGTCTTAATTTTTCATGTCTGGTGGGTGTTGTGTTTTCCTTTCAATGATCTACAGTGGAATGTTTTCTTAAACAAAACTATAGCATTTAGCATTGAAGTGCTTCCTGTATGCTTAATGTGAACTGATTTATTGCCTGTGTGTGTGTGTGTGTGTGTGTGTGTGTGTGTGTTTTCGTAGATTTTCATGGGTACAGATAGGTAGGTCTAGGTGTGTTCGGGTCTTTTCCCATGTAAGATTAAGAGTATCTTGGCGACGTTTCGGTGAGGTCCCACTGCTTGCACTGGCATGAAGCCAAAAGTACCAGCCTGAGGATGATGAGTGGGACCTCACTGAAACATTGCCAAGATACTCTTAATCTTACATGGGAAAAGACCCGAACACACCTAGACCTACATATATATATATATATATATATATATATATATATATATATATATATATATATATATATATATATATTTTCTGAGGTTCTCGCTGGTATTTGTATGTGGATCTTTGGTTATTCGGGTGCTCGCGAAGATTGGAAGTATCAGGCACGCTGATGAAGTCTCATTCATCATCTTCAGGCTTGTCTCAGCTCTGTGCTTCTCAGAGAAGCACAGAGCTGAAGACAGAAGCCTGAAGATGATGAATGAGACTTCATCAAACGTTGCCTAGATACTTCCAATCTTACGCGGAGAAAACCCGAATAACCAAAGATCCATATATATATATATATATATATATATATATATATATATATATATATATATATATATATATATATATATATATATATATATATATGAATAGTACATATACATATGTATATGTATAAAAGAATAGTGCTGTCTATTAGTGCTGTATTTACCTGGCTTCACTAAAAATAAGTTATCACTGGTGAAATATACTCAAGGAGCATTTTAGGAATGTTCTTTGAGCATTCTGATTTATCTACCAATGTGTATCTGTATTCCTTCCCTTCTCCAATTCATTGGCGAGTTGCTTTGGATTTCCTGCTTTTTCGTAGGTAGTTTACTGCCATCCCGTTTCTTTGCTGACTGTGCTACAATTGTGAATTATTTCAAGAGTGGTCCCCTGTTGGAAGTCTAATAAGATGTGCTACCAAGAAAGCATGCCATTATAAACTTAAGCTCAACGTGATCTTTTTACCTTTGTCCTTGTCACATGAATACAGAAAAAAAGTTGTATGTGTATAGATAGATGGAAGCATTGGAGAGGAGATAACCATAAATATCACTGTAAGAAATGTAAATCCTGAGCAAAGATGGCTTGCTTGCAGTCAAGCTTTAATCTGTAAACAGTGTAAGAACTGACCAAGATGTAGTAGCTAATATAATCCTTTGGTTGCTTTAATATTGGAATACATCTGTTAACTGGAAAGTATTGCAGCAAAATGCTTTTTCCTCTTTTGGGAACAAAATTCTTATCATTATAACAAGAGAATAGCGTACTGTGTGTATGAAACAAATCTAAGTGGGGAGAAGCATTGATGTTATTGTTATCTATTTTTACTTCCAGGGATATGACAATCCCAGTTTTTGAGATTAATGAAATGCCTGCTCCAGCAGGCCTTTGGAATTTGCAAGGGGACTTCCTTTCCATACAATGACCAAACTTGCCAACTTTCCAAAAATAAACAGTTAAAAAGATAAATGAGAACTTTGTTAGGATGAAAAGATGTCTTAGTTTGAATAAAATGCAGTATAGGTTTTTTTTTCTTTTTTACAAGTATTGTAGATCTGACTGCCATTCTGAAAGGACAAAGTTGGTGCCCTGCTGACTAAATTATTCTCTGGAGAAGTATCAGTTACAGAGCTTTTCTTTCTTTCTTTTTAACAAGATCTCTGTGTAATCTATTATAGAACTCTTTATTTTATTAGCATCTGTCTGAGCAGTAACTTTACAACTGGGTATATTCAAATATGTTTATGGCAAATAACTATATCATTGGTTTAGAAAATTGTGCTTATAAATAAGATGAAGATGCATATGCATGTACTTGCATAAATTATGTACCTTGTTTTTCTGTGTTTCTTAAATTCAAATGGCACAGAGCCTTAAGCAAAATTGTTTTTCTTTTCAATGTTGTGGGTCACATATGTGAGATAGGCAACCATAAGAATTGAATAAATAAATAAACAAGGACATGGCAGGGTTGCTCAGGTTAAAAAAGCATTTTAACAGTGCTGATTGTTACATGTTTTTTTCTGTTATTTCCAGAATTCTGCATTCAACTACTAAGTACATTTTTACCCAAGATGAAATTTCCAACACAGAAATATTTTTCTAAGATGATTATGGAAATCCTCCATATAGGTCATGTGTGATGCAGGTGTGCCTAATAATTAACTTCTGCTTCTGTGGTAGACAGTCATATTTGTAATGGTTTCTTGCGATGTAGCCAGATGGCTCTATATATCATATTAACAGGCATATATGATTCTTCAGAAATACCTTCTGTATCTGTGTGAGGTAGCAAACCACAGTTATATGACCACTGTATATTTGATTGAAATAACTAACAGGTTAAATCTTGGTAACTTGGCAGATAATTTAGCAAAACATAATTTTCTGTTAAAATGTTTATGGCATGGGTCTATTTAGAAATTCCATGAAACTGATGCTTAGATCCATGTATAGAATTAGAGGGTGGAGAATCTAAATAACATTTCAAGATATCCTTGTAGGTCTATGCAGCATGACAAAGAAATACTCCTTAGTTTGTTTTGTTTAAGGAAATCAAGAAAGGTGAATTGGGGGCAAGGGAAAGATTCAGTGGGAGTAGTGGAAAAAATACGCACATATTTGAAAGCTCTACTTATGTTTCTTCTTCCTCCCCCTTCTCCCCCCATTTGTTTTTCTTTTTTTGAGGGGGAGGGATAAAATGTAATTCCTTAAACACAATTACATCACGCGGAGCCCTTTTGATTTTATGAATGAGCTTTGTCAGATTTGTGAGGAAATCCCTTGAAGGAACACACTTGAGGGAATGCCTGAGATTTGTCACACACTTCACTTCCGAGGGGATTAGTAAAATGAAAAGTCGTAATTTGATCTGATTTGCAGGGAGGGGTAAGTAAACCCTTCTTTCACTTTCACCCTCCGCTCCTCTTTCATTCACATAGTTCACGGAGTGAGGCAAAGATAAATTGTTGCATTATAGTAGACTCTTGGGTATTTTCTTGATCCCCGAACTGCAAATCATTTTATCCTTCACTATGATGCATACGTAATAACATTTTGAAGCATTACTTGGCCTTACAAAACAGTTTACCTGCAGTTCAAAAAATGTTAACAGTGTCTTGACTGTAGGAAATGACTGCCCTGTATGTATCCCTTGGGGGTGCATGATTTCTTTTCTTTCATCTCTTCTTTCTTTCTTTCTTTTCTTTTTTTGTATTCATTTTAAACGAGGGAACCTATCTTGAAAGGGGTAGTTTTCATATTCCATTGTATTCTGTGCTGCCAGTGTTTGTTTTAGCTATGCTCCCGCATTTAATAGACATTTGACTTCATTCAAGACTATACTTCATTATCTGAATATCATATAGTCTGTTGCCTAAAAATATCTCCCTAATGAATTGACTCTGATTAAGTTATTCCATCTTGATTTTATGGATAGAAAATAAAAGCTTTTTTTTTTTAAAGGACAAAACAGATACCTCTGCCTGTATATAGTTTACCAGATGTTATTTTTCTGATGAAAATAATTCAGTCTCATTTTTTTAACAAAATAGAAGTGATCCTTTTACTTTTCATAAGAACAGAATCATAACGTATTATGAGAAAAACTATTCTTGTTTTAAAGAAACAAAAGAATATATTATTGTTAAACAAATACACGAAAGATAATGTTTATGTACATGTCACAACCATGGCAAAGCATTTATTTTATTTTCTGTTAAAATGCTATGCCTTGTTTCTAGCAAGTAAGGCATAGTAATAATGGAAGGGATCCAGAATTAATCATTGATAGACCAGTTGGGTAGGATCCATGGAACTAAAGTCAGTCATGATAAAACAACTCTGTGTAAATTCTGTTTTCAAAGCAGAGAACTCCCTGGTCAGCATTAGACTAGTTATTGGTATGCTCATTCAGAGTTCAAGGAGGCTATTATTAAATGAAGTTTTACTTGACCTATAGGATTTGGAAAATTAATAACCAGTCTCAAATGCGCCTTTTCTGACTTAGGTGATTAAAAATGTGGCAGCTGAGCAAAACCAGACACATCAGGAAAATACTGTTTATCTGGACTTATGTGACTCTTTTAAGCAACCTTTTTGCAACTGAGAACAATTTAGTTGTTTTAGTGAATTATCTGCAATAGAAACTGGATGCAGGCATTTTGGCTCTATTAAGTTTTTTAGGCTTCTTGGTGGTTTTCAGTACCATTGGTATTCTTCTTGGACCTTGAATTTAGCCCTTGGGAGCCCAGTTTGGTCATCTGGTGCTGTCCATCAAACCATGTTAAGAAAGTAGCAGTGAAAGACAAATGTTATTTGGCTACTTCTTGTCCCCTGTGTTATTTAACATCAATATGAAAACAATGGAAAGTTATGCAGAGCACTGAAGTAAGTGCCATCAATATGCTGGTGTCATCCAGTCTTCTGCTGCTTGTCAACTAAGTCCAGGAAGCAGTTGATTCCCCTTAATAATAATGTATTTTAATAATCTAAATGTACATGAACTTAAATTTAGATAAGAGGAAGATGTTTTAGACCAGTGATCCCCAACCTTTTTTACGCCGCGGCCCGGTATCCCCAACCTTTTTATGGCGCGGCCCGGTACCGACATCATGCTGGGCGCCGCCATCTTGTTTTGATGAAAAGTGCTTCCGGTGAGCTTTCTACCTGGAAAAGCTCACCGAAGCACTTTTTCATCAAAACAAGATGGCGGCGCTCATGCTGGTGAGCTTTTCCGGGTAGAAATGGCTTTCTACCCGGAAAAGCTCACGAGCATGGCGCCGCCATCTTGTTTTGATGAAAAGTGCTTCCGGTGAGCTTTCTACCTGGAAAAGCTCACCGGAAGCACTTTTTCATCAAAACAAGATGGCGGCGCCCAGCAAGCCAGCGGCCCGGTAGGAGTTGTTCCACGGACCGGGACCGGTCCACGGACCGGTGGTTGGGGACCCCTGTTTTAGACTACAGTTATATCATGATTATCTGTACAAGGAAGGGGAGGAAGCATAGAGGGTCAAATGATGAAAAGTATATACTGATATCATGATATAATGCTGTAACTTGCATAGTTGCTTCAGTTATTGAGATATAAGTATTAGAGGCAGCATTTAGGTGATATCACTGCACAGATATCACTGTAGTGTCATAGTGATTTGGTGTGCATGCTGTCATGGTCAGTCTATTGTGTGTGGGATTGCACTCCATTAGAAAGAGTGACTTTGGATGTGATGCTTGATTTTCTATTGTTTCTGGATTTCCAGGGGGCAGCAATGGCAAGGAATCCATTGGTGCAACACTTAAAAAGTTAGGGGTTTTTTGATGAAAATATTAATTCTATTAGCATTATTTTTAGTGTCACTCAATGATTAGATGGCCTAGACATTGGTATTTGAATATAGACCTTTTTAACACTCATATTTTATTATGTTTAATTAAGCTAGGTGAAATGTTAATATATTTTGCAAGTCCATGTATGATATGCCATACCCTAAGTAAATACATTTAGTGTGTTCTAACAGTAAGAAATTCTGTTTAATTTTGACAAACTTAAGCTCTGTGAGCAAAAAATAATAATTCACAGAAATAATAATTAATAAACAAATGTGTTTTAGCTTTGAAGGAAAAATATTTCAACAGTATTATTGTAAAGAAAATTGGTTACTCAGTTTTCTTTAGTAATTATTATTGTTTTCCAGTGATTGATGAGAATGTAGCTTGGATAACTGTTGGGATCCATAATTACTGTTGGGCATAGTCAGTAAAGAGAGAGATTTGTAAATGTAGCTGTATTATGCAGGGAAAGGAAAACCTCTAGACACCATAGCACTGAGTGGACTAACAGTGTCAGTTGCATAAAATGTGCCCTGATTAGCTCTTGTGCCGTCTGATTTTCATTATGTTACTTGTTTGTTTTTTTCATATCTCCCATAAAATGTCAGATATTTCTCCATTTTTATTTTTTGGTTAAGCCTTCTCCTTCCTTATGTTACTGTGTTATTTCTTGATCAAAGTTTTTTTTTAATGATACAGTAGAGGCACATCCCCAGCTGTCTTTCTCATTATACTTTGCATCATTCTGTTGCAAGGTAGGTTGCAATAAGAAAATAGTAATAGTTCTGAATAATCAGTTCCTGCAAGATATTAGAGATTTGTACTGCATTTATTCCAAAATTGAAAATTTCTCTTTCTTCCCTTTCTCCAGAATCTTGTGGGTTCTGGAATCTTGTGTATTGTGAGGTAGATGATGTTGAGTTCATTTTTAGAAAGGTTTCCTCCTGCTTTTTAGTTAGGCAGCATTTGCAATGTATTTGTTGTTGGAAGACGTTGGTACATAGCTCACATAGCTAGAAATTCACAGCATTCATTGTGCGCAGCTCATTTTTTTTTAAAAAAAAAGTATTTATCCATTTTATCAGAATAGTGATCAGATAAACTACTGTTAAGAAAAAAAATCAAAAGAAATTCTTGAATTCTCTCATTATACTGTTTAGCTAATTCACTTTCTAGAAATATGGAGGGAACTATGTTCTTGGACAACAAATTCAGGAAGCAATTAATTAAGAGACTTGTAAAGAGCTAGAAGTTGATTGCTTTACAATGCATTCACATAAAGAAAAAGAATTGCTATGATTTTCTACCAAGGACAACAGTAAAAGCAAAATTCTTTATGGAAAAGTGACTGCATTTCAGTGAGAGGAAGAAAAGTATTTCTAAAAGGAGGTATTTACTTCCTCAGACTTAACATTTTTCGTCTACATAATCAAAGAAACTGTATTGCAGAATCATACTAGAAAATCACAATAGGTCTATAAGAGGATCAAGCATGGGATCTGAAATAATCAGAATTGTGGCACTCTTATCTGATTGGATTGTTTTTCTTATGCTATCTGTTTGTTGAAGTTAAAACCAATTTCTAAGGCTGCTTAAGATTCTTACCATCTTCTGCTGTAGCCTCATCATGTCCCTGGGTCTGTCCATTCATAACCTTTGTGTTAGCAGTGGCTTATTGGCATTGTGGTTGCATATATCTGATGCAACTATAATGCTATCGGTAAGAGCCTAAACCAAATTTAATTGTATTATAGTATTTGTAACCGTTTTGGGTAACCTAGCTTGTGTTTGGGAAAATAACTACCGTATATACTCGAGTATAAGCCGAGTTTTTCAGCACATTTTTTGTGCTGAAAAAAACCCCTCGGCTTATACTCGAGTGACAGATTCCCCTCTGAAAAACCCACCATCATGTGAGAATGCTCAGACACGAAATCTATCCGCCTGAAAGTAAGTGTGTGGGGGGGATTTTAACAGAGGGAAGACGTAGGGAGAAGGCAAAAGTGATGGAAGATCCTTCAGGGGAAACTGAGGGGGAGACTCACCCTTGGTCCATATGAGCCCCCTTCCCCGCCCCTAAGGAAGCAGAGGCAGCCAGCAAGGGCAGGCAAGCCCCACTTCGCGGACTCCGTCCGTCCTCGCTCCCACCCACCCACCCAAAGCCACGAAGTCCCCCAATCGTGCAGCCCAGAATCGCCCTCCCCTCAGGGGGCAGCAACGACGCCCGGCGTTTCCCGAGACAAGAAGCTCCGCCGTGCAATGAAAGCGCCCTGGCTCTAGGCTTGCGGGCTCAGAAAACAACGCGAGCCGCCACCACCACCTCCTCCTCCTCCTCCTCCCGAGCGGACTGAAAGCATCTGGGGCTGAGGAAACGAAGCCAAGCGGAGCCGAAGCCACCTCGGCTTGTGTTGTTTTCTGAGCCCGCGAGCCTAGAGCCAGGGCGCTTTCATTGCACGGCAGAGCTTCTTGTCTCGGGAAACGCCGGGCGTCATTGCTGCCCCTGAGGGGAGGGCGATTCTGGGCTGCGCGATTGGGGGACTTCGTGGCTTTGGGTGGGTGGGAGCGAGGACGTTGACTTTAAGCGCTGCCGACCGAGTGTTTCACAAATACCAGTGGGACCTCCGTCCACCACCACCCCTCCCTCTTTTGCCTCCTTCCTTCTGATCAATCAGGTTTTCCCAGTATTTGCTCACAGCTGCGTTTTCTCTTCTGCCGTGCTAGGCGTTGAACGCGGGGATTTCTGATTCCCCTTACACGCGCGTGGATATGCCGCGGGGCATTTTCTTCCAAATGCCCCACGGGCAGAGAACACTGACTTTCATGATAGTGAGATCGTTTCCCAAATTAATTGATTCACTAACCCAAAAGAAGAAGATGATGATGACAGTGGGAGGCAGGAGTCACTCTCTCCCTTGCAAGCCCCCAGTGCCTGGGGCTGGCGAAAAAAGCAAGAGCCGTTCGTATGATCTCTCTCTCTCTCTCTCTCTCTCTCTCTCTCTCTCCCTCTCCCTCTCCCTCTCCCTCTCCCTCCTCCCTCCTCCTCCCTCCTTCCCTCCTCTCTCTCTCTCTCTCTCTCTCTGAATACAGTCAAGCCCTTTCAGCACGCGCGATCTGCCCCGTTTGCACCTTGCAAATGCAAAAACCCCGGGATTTTTCATTTACAAGTTGCAAAGCGGCGGCGGCAGATCGCGCGTGCTGGAAAGGGCTTGACTGTATTCCAGAGAGAGAGAGAGAGAGAGAGAGAGAGAGATCATAAGAACGGCTCTTGCTTTTTTCTTGCAAGGGAGAGAGTGATTCCTGCCTCCCACTGTCATCATCTTCTTCTTCTTTTGGGTTAGTGAATCAATTAAAACTTTCATGATAGTGAGATCGTTTCCCAAATTTCCCTTAAATCAGGGAAGAAATCAGAAACAAACCTTTGGACTGAGAATAAGCCTGTTCCTATGATGCCATTTTTGTTCACTGCAGTGTGAAAAGTGTGAAAAAACACACTTCTTTTTCTTCATCATCTTGTTCCCTATTTACTAGTCTCTTTCAAAGAGGAAATTGTGAACATCAAACTTATTCTCAACTGTCCTAGTGAAAGTTTTAATTAGATAATAATTCCCTCCCTGTGGCATTTTTTAATGCCAAGAGTGAATGAAGTTAACTTGCAATTGAGTATTTATGCCATGTTAATTCATGCCATCTTGACACTAATGAAAGCAACATGCCTTTTTAGTTTAACCTACTGATGTCTCAATTAATGTAATTTTATTGGTATCTATTTTTATTTTTGAAATTTACCAGTAGCTGCTGCATTTCCCACCCTAGGCTTATACTCAAGTCAATAAGTTTTCCCAGTTTTTTGTGGTAAAATTAGGTGCCTCGGCTTATATTCGGGTCGACTTATACTCGAGTATATATGGGTAAATAAAAACTGAACCGTTGGAGCCCAAGAGCCACTTTAAGTGATTAAGTGTTTTCTACACTGGTGTGTAAGCAGTACATCAGAACAAACTTTGCATTAATGTGTTTCTGCCTTGAATAGGCATTAGGACAGAACATCCCAAACTTTTTCAATTTTTGGTTCCTCTAGGGATTCACCGAACATCATTAATGCATTTATATGTAGGATATTTAAAAAAAACAGGAAGTAAAAATATTGTAGTTTGGCAGTATATTTTAAAATTCTTTAAAAGTTATGCTTAATAGAGTTTATATATTTATATAGTTGTCCAGTTTATATCAAATTCTGCAGAGGTTCCAAATATCAATAGATAATATTCATCTAATGGCCACAGAATTAAATACTGAGAGCATAATTAATATGCTTGAATGAAGTCCTGTACAATGTCAACATAATTTGGGAAAATACGTACACTAAAACATGAATGAGTTGTGGAGGAGATCCCTCCCTACTCCAGTTTCAATAATTATATTTTAATAACCATATTAGAAGAATTAAAATCTGTATATTGTCCCTTTAATTGCACTAACCCCTGGGAAAATTTTGATACATGTACAAGTTGTACACTCCGTGTATCTTTATATAAGAAAGCGGGAATTCATTTCCATTTTTATTGCTTGTTATTAGTTCATGACATTAATTCCAAATTGGAATTTGTTCAACCACGATCCAATATTCCATGTAATTTTTTGTGGAAGTTGGTGGCTTACTACTCTTTTATCGATTTCCCCTGTTCTTTCTTCTCAGGATTTATCAGGCTCCATTGATGACCTGCCTACTGGAACCGAAGCAACATTGAGTTCAGCCGTTAGCGCATCAGGTTCTACCAGCAGTCAAGGGGAGCAGAGCAACCCAGCACAGTCACCTTTCTCCCCTCATGCCTCTCCACATCTCTCCAGCATCCCTGGAGGCCCGTCCCCTTCCCCCGTGGGCTCTCCAGCTGGAAGCAATCAGTCAAGGTCTGGTCCCATTTCTCCAGCAAGTATTCCAGGTAAATGGTGGGCTTTAAATATATACCTATATATGTTCAGCAATCTGGGGTGCTCTGTTTTGTTTCTTAACAATATCTTGTATGCTCTTCTCACTTCTCCATTCCAGGCGTATGTCACATTTTCAGTCATTTGAATAGAATGAAACACTTAAACTTGTTCAGGAGGAAAACTTTGTAAATTCATATCTCCCCTCCCCTTTTTTCCAAAAGCATTGATCACCGACATTTGTTTTGCAAGTGTACAAAAATAAAACTACAATATTTTGTACAGTTACTGTAAGAAGTAAGTTTCATTTTATTCAGAATGGATCCTATTTCTGAATACACATGCATATGTGATTGGGCTAATCTTGATTGTCACTTTCTGCCTCTCTCCCAGTTTCTCTCTTCTGATCTCAGTCAACTTCTGATCTCCTATTTAGTCTTGCCACAAGCTTCTCTATATGACATAGATTGACTTCCCCAATCTTTTTTTCCCTTCTGGCAAGTCATTATAAAACAAGGAGCAGTTGTATTGCTGAAACTGTGTCAGCAATGCAAAAATTGAGCAGGGGGTATTTTTTATGAAAAGTTGTTAAAATTAAGGTGTTCTGTTTCCATGATTTACTGGTGTAAAAAAAATTCTTTATCTCATACCTTTGTCAACCAAGAAGAAATTGATATCTAAAGAAGTATTAAAAGAAATTAAAGATTCACCATACAGAGGAGATGGGTAGCATACACATTTAAGAAATAAATGAAACAAAATAAAGAATAACCCTAGCTGAATTTCTAAATGCTGTGTTTGCCCATATGTGTGGTCTAGCCATTTCCTTCTTCGTTGTATAATTATTTATTTTTCATCTTGATCATGTTTGTGAGAATGAAATTTCATTACGTTAATCACATTGTATACATTGTCATTATTTAGTTAGTTATTTCCCCATTTAAAAAGCTGGGCATATAGAGCTGAAAATGGGATCCCTTACTATTTGATTCTCTCCCCATCAATAGTAGCTTCTCTATCGTGGAAATAAAACAAATTCATGTTATATAAATTATATATATAATAAATATAATATAATATAATATAATATAATATAATAATATAATATAATATAATATAATATAATATAATATAATATAATATAATATAATATAATATAACAATATAATATAATATAATATAATATAATATAATATAATATAATATAATATAATATAATATAATATAATATAATATAATTAATATAATATAATATAATATAATTAATATAATATAATAATATAATATAATATAATAATATTATATTATATTATATTATATTATATATATATATATATATATATATATATATATATATATATATATATATATATATATATATATAAAATTTAAAGTAGTTTCAGAACTTTATACAATGCAGATGTTACACAGTTTTTTCCTTGTTTATCAATCCATTTTACCAATATATTGTTAATTAATATTAGCAAAAGGAAATGCTTGCCATTTAGAAGGATGATCTCCCTCCCTCCCTCCCTAATAAAATTATAACTGAGGAGTGAAAGCTGACATGGCATTATATCAAAATGCAATGCTGATGCCAGAACATTTAGTGAGTGCTAGCTTGGCTTGTTTCCTAAGCCCAAAGTCTCAGTTTACTAACAAAACAAAAATATTAAAAAGCAGGAAGCTGGGATCACAACGTTCTGTGGCCAGCTCTCAGTTTCTAATGGACTAGTATTATGTTTTACCAGATGCTCCAAAAGCTCAGAAATGCTCTTTTCCAAAATCTAATTATGACATGTACAAATTGCCTAAAATAACTTCCAGCCTGTTTCAAGTGTAAGGCAGCTAAGCAGTCTGTATTAAAGAATCTCTTGAAGTCTTACCTGTCATTTATATGTTCCTCTCTTTTCCTTAAAAAGAAAGGAAAATGTATGTGATCCTTTTTTATTTTTTTTCTTACCTAACAAAAAATGTGTGCCTTGATAAAATTGTTCTTCTGAGTTTCCTGGTATCCCACTTGATTGATTGATTGATTGATTGATTTTTGATTTGATTTGATTTGATTTGTATTGCTGCCTATTTGCCATGGTGACTCAAGGCGGCTTACAACATATAAAACCACAATTTAAAACAATAAAACTCATAAAATCAAATAAATTAATATAGTAAAATCACCCCCCTCCCCCACCAGTGACAGCAGATTACACGAGCCATTTAATGGGCTCCATCCCGCTCTGGGTTCCTCAGACCCGCTGGCAAAACCACTTGTTTTAACCATTATTTTGCTGAAGTCCTTTCTGGATTCTCCAGTTTTCCAGTAGCTTTTGAAGGGAAATGCATACTGTATACTATCAAATTGTGTAAAAATGTACATAATGTAGTTTTCTTCTCTGATATTGTGTACAGTAATTACTTAGCAATTGTGTATGTGTCAAATCATATTCTCTTGCATGAGACATATTCATGTTCCTTTATATAGAAGCCCTATGATTATGAAAAAATATTTTTGTATGATAAAAGTTCACCCTATACCCGTGACGGTGAACCTATGGCACGTGTGCCGGAAGTGGCACGCAGAGCCACTTCTGCCAGCACGCGAGAGGTCGCCCGGAAGAGCCCACTGTGCATGTGCGCACTGCATGCCCAACAGCTGATTGTTGGGTAACTGGTATGCATGCACAGGGGGAGAGGGTGCACAGGAGATGCACGTGCATGCACAGAGACATGCGATGATGCAGGGGGGACCATGAACACATGCACAGGGGGCATGTGGGAGCATACATTGCCTTCTGGGAGCTGGCATGTGAGTGCATGCGCAATTTTCGGCACAGGAGCCCAAAAACGTTAGCCACCACTGCCCTATACGCTTACTGTGAGCAATAATCTATAATCTTTAAGGAGTTTTTAATAGTAGAGACAAGGCCAACAACTTGAGCCCTACAATACAAGTTTCTCTCAAAAAAATGCCCAGAACGTAGCAGAGAATGGAACAGTAGAAAATAGGTGCAGCAATCTTTTTTTTTTTTACTTTAGAGTAAAAGAAGGGAGTTTTAGGTTAGTAGTTCTTTGGGCATATCATGGGATGATGGAACAATTTCTAAGTGCTTGTTTGTGATTTGAGGTTGTAATTATGGATTGCCTCTGTCCAGATGCTTGTGTAAAATAGCATTGTTTTTGAAGTTGTTATTTGAAACTGGGAAAAGGGGTATTGGACTTAAATGCTTTAAAGAATCACTGAGTTAGGTGCTATGTAAGTAGTCATCAACTTACAACTGCAATTGGGGCTGGGTTGTAAGTCAAGTCACCCATAAGATCAGAGACAAATTTATGACCAGATGAGCTTGTTAAGTGAATCACATGATCATAAGTTTGAATCCACACACAAATGGGTATTTTTTGTCGGAAACCAGCAAAATATCATCAGAAACTGGTGGTGACCCTTTGAGAGCTATATGCAATGAAGATTTCATTTTAATGTATACCAATTAGTGTACATCCAAAGTGACAATAAAGTTATTTTCTATTCTATTCTATTCTTAAAAATGTCATAAATCATGGTTACATAATTGTGGAATGCTGCAACTGGTTATAAATGTGAGCTGGTTCCCAAATACTCAAAATGTCATATTGGGGGGACAACGCACAACATTTTACAATGGCTGCTAATGCTTTATAGGTGATAAAGCATCCTTTCCAAAGCTATTATATCTCTGATCGGTCATTAAACAATCAGTTTAAGGACTATCTATAAAAAGTAATTTATTTTTTAAAAAAATGCTTTAAATAAATAAATTCTCTCTCTCTCTCTCTCTCTCTCTCTCTCTCTCTCTCTCTCTCTCTCTCTCTCTCTCTCTCTCTCTCTCTCTCTCTCTCTCTCTCTCTCTCTCTCTCTTTCAAGTTAATTTCAACTCTAGCAAGAAGGCAGCAAAAACCAGCACATTTTATTCCTATATCATGAAGGTGTTAGAATTTGAGTTTTAAATGGAAAACCTTTTAGTCTTATGGGTATACTGTTCAAGATACATTATATAAAGGGAGCCAAGATATCATCTATTCTTTTTTTTTTAATAAAAGTTTTATTTAAGTTTTCACAAAACATACAAAATACAAATAAAATATCTTTTTCTGAGAACAGCGTGGCCCTGGGTTATCACTTCTCCATACAGACATAAACTCAATACATATTTACCTTATACATTCTAATCCGTATCTTATAACTATTTTCACAATTGTTTCAATAGCTTTTCCCTTTCTTTACTTCCTATAGCCTTATTTTAAATTATCTCATTCCTTTCTTAATTCAATTACATATCTTTTTCTAATTTTTAAAATCTTTGTAATCAATGTTTTTATACTTTCGTCTGTCCTGTTTACAATTTCATATTATCTTTTCTCATAAAACAAATTTTCCCCTGTAATTACTAGACTGGAGTGTAACACCTTTGTATCTTTTTTCAAATCTTATTTAAAAATTTAAGTTACATCCTTATAGTTATAACATTCATTTTCTAACCTCTATTTTATAACACATACCTATTTTCAATCGAATTCTTCTTGGTACATTCCCTTAAAATACACACTAAATTGTTAAAAGAAAAAAGTATGTATATGTAACTGTGTATATATGTATAGCAATAGTAAATGGAATAATTATTCAATTCAAGTACAGCTCTGCCATTAATATTAATAACAATCTTTTACATTTATATTTCTTTTAACAAGCATTACCTGGTAATATCAGTTGTCTTTCACTGTAATCATCTATATTTCATATTTTATCTTTAAATAAAAAACCAAACAATAGTTATTAACAGTAGTCAATAAAGTTATTATTATTCAAGTTCACCTTATCAACTGATAAAAATCTTCCATGTTTCTTTTCAGTTTTTTTTAAACGTTCTTTTTAAATCATTGAGAGCCTTATTCTCTTTACAAACAAATATTCCACTACACATCAATAGAATTTTTTTCTATCACTTTAATCATCTAACATATTATATAACAATGCTATCTCCATGCACCTTTGCAGAATCCTCTCCTTAAGTTAAATTTTAACCATTGTCTCTGTGTCTTTTAAATAGGTTTATACCTTTAATTCTTGTACGCTTTTCCTGTACCTCTATATATTGTTTCTGTCTTTTGTAGCTTCTTTTCCTTTCCCTCTTCTCTCTCTTCTTCTCCCTCCCCTTTTTATTTCCTTTTCTATCTGATTCTCCCTTCTGTGATCCTCCCTTCTGCTTCTTCCTGATGTTATGATTGCTTTTCAAATTACTCTCTCTTTTTTTGGTTGTTGCTTCAGTACTTAAGTTTTTAACTCCCTTTCCCCCCCCTTTTCCCTTTTTTACCCCGCTTAAAATTGCTTGGTCATTGAAGATGGCTTCTTCGTTGTCCCACCCTTCGTGTTCTGCCAGCGTTTCTTGTTGTTTTTCATAGTTCAAGATCTCCATTTCTAAAAATTGAAATACGAAGCCAAAAGATCCTCTTCCCTCCTGTGCTTCTTCTTTTTGTTCTTTAAGTCTCATTTTTAACTCTTCAAGGAGTGATGCCATTTAAAAAAAATTTAAACAACCCCCAGTTGATTTTATTTTATTTCATTATGATCTTCCATCCAAAGTGCCAGGAACCATCCAATAATCCCAAACTGTTTCTTGCTTCTTTTCTCACTTTCTCTTTCCAGGGTCTTTTTTCTCTTGTAACAAAGTTTCAGGTACAATGTATCTTTTGCAAGCCTTGTTAAAATTCCACTATCAATTTTTTTTAAGTTTCAGGTGGTCTCCTCCATTTTCCAGATTCCACCCTCTTTTTTCCTATTTCCCTCCGCTGCTTTCTTTCTTTTTTTTTAAAGAAAGTTTTTAAATTATCCAAGAATCTTCATCCCTTTGACACTTTATTTTCATCTAGAAATAGCCTATTAATGTCAAAGTGGATTAGTATCAATTTCTTATTCGAATCTCTTCTTCTTAATGTTCCAAGTCAATTAAAACTGTCGATGTTAGAGAAAAAAAAGCCAATTCCGTTTCCTTTCCCTTTCTCTTTCGCAGCTTAAAATCTTTTTAGGAATAGTATTAGTCTTTAAAATTCAGGTTCCAGGTACCTTAAATCCATTCAACCTGGTCAGTCAAACTTTCTTCTTTAAACTTCCTCCTGCACAATCTTGTCCAGTCGGGTTCTTCTTTGAGGTGGCCATTTCTGACCACCGCTGCAACCGCCTTTGGGAAAGGGAGTAAGGCCAGCCGAGGAGGAGAGATGCAGCTCTCCTCAACCCCTCTGACGGCTCCCCCTTCTTCACCACCTCTACGGGGTAGCTTCAGCCCCGAATGCGGGCGGCTCGGGGCACTCCAGCGGCGAGCATGGATCAAAACTGCAGACGATCGCGATTTCGGTCCATAGCCGAAGAAGCCCAAAGCAGAAGTGACCATCTGTCTATTCTTGAGGGTGATAAATCTCTGAAAATTTAACAAAATACACCCAAATTTGGTGAGAGAGAACGCAAAAGAAAAGAATATGTTTGAAAATGGTTTGCGTTAGGCTAAGTTGCATGGATAAAATTTTGCACTACTTCCTTTTGGGGGAAAGTGTTTGGGCAGCAGCTCAGATTGTTGCCAGAAGTACCAATCTAAGCCCTGTGGTACTGAAGGCCACCATGAAATCAAGGAGAGCAAGGGCAGATGTATATTCTTTTTAATTTCTGCTACTAGTGTAAATGAACAGTTGAATAGTGTGAGTGAAAAAAGTCCTTTTGGCTTCTTAAATGTGGGAGCTGGACTGGGAGTTGACTAGATATAACTACAACTTTTTCAATGAAAGATTAAGAACTACTCTGTTGTTATATACTAAATAAATAGTATCTATACTAGATAAACATCAGTCTGGTTTACAAGGTCATTGTAAATATTTGAATGGATGTTTAATTCTCATCCATTTTCTCTCCCACCCCATAATTTTGTATGAATAAGCAACATTTTTTGAAATGAATGCTAAGCCATAATAATTTTTCATTTTTAGTTATACTGATATATATATATATAAAACTAAGAAGTAATTTTAAAAAATCCCTTAGTGGTCACTAGTAACCTTATTTTAAAAGGTATGTTCTAACAATCATAAAATAAAACTCTCAAGTGGATTTGTTCTTTTCTTATTCCTAGATAATGCTGGATTCAAATTATTGTGATGTGTTGATTTATTACAGCTGTTAACTTCCTTAGTAATCAGTTTCATTGCTCATTCTAAATTCACACATGTACCTTTGATTTCTCTTCCAGAACAGAGCAATGTGAGTTGTCGTTGACTAATGAAAAACAGAATTAGTTTCAGCATGAGACAAACGGAATGCCGACACCAATCCAGAAATGCATTAATCTTTAATAATCCACATCTCCATGTTTATAAATGATATAACCAGGAGTTCTTAATGCTGTTATTCTCCCTTGCAAACAAAAACTGACATAACATTTGAGAAATTCCAAACCACACTATAGAAATATAGGTAAACATTTATGTGACCTTGTAAAGAAGTTTAAGCTAATGATCCAGGAATTCCTCTTTATGATTGCAGCTATACTACTTCTGGAGTTCTTGGTGCTCTCTAAACTTAGTTGTTTGCTTGCACTCCCAATTAGATATCATCAATACTAATGAATGTGAGCTTTGTTCCCTGTTTATACAGTATATAGTAGCTTGCCCTGCCAGTGTTGGTGGGAGTATGATTTTCTCCTTGATAGTTCCTTGATTAGAGTATTGTTTTCTGCTTGGGAGTTAATCCCTGCTTATCTAAGTGTCGGAGGATGTGTTCTGGTCTTCTTGTTTCCTTCTTAGCTTTTTTATTATTATTATCCCTTCAGAATGATGTACCTGTGTGTGTCTACTGATGGCTGACTTGTCTGAATGCCAAGCTTCCTGAATACATAGCTTGTTTGTATTCAACTTGGTCTAGGATGCTCACAGTTTCTCAATTGAAATGGTGGTTCAATCTATCCAAGTGTTTAGGACTTTTCCAAATGATTAAGGACTTTTCATTCTGTCTCTTGATTGCTAGTTGGTGGTGTTTATCCTACATAGTGGTTGTTACAGTTTCACTGTATGTGGTAAATGATTCTTGGTTTTTTTCTTCTTGGACTACTGGGTCTTTTGGTTTATTTGAGCTATTTTCAAGGACTCCACAGTTCAACCTTGAGCTACACATATTGCTTTAAATGGAATACTCTAGTTTTAGGATATAATGTGCTGTTCTTTTGCATATTTTTGAGTTTACCCTCTCATTTATTGATTTATTTTAAATCGTTTTTCTCCATTTTATTATTGTAAGCTTCCCAGAGTAGCATGATGGCAACAAATACATTTAAATAAACAAATCTTTTCAAATGTTTCAATCTAATGACTCTGGACACTGCAGCTATGAATTCCAATCTACCTTCCAGTATACATATAAGAAATCAATAATGGATAAATAATAGGCAAGGTAGTAACTCAACTGGCATCAGATGTTTATTATTTTGTTTGGGTACCATTGAATGCAGCAATTTACACCTTAGAGATAGTAAAAACAAACAAACAAAAAGCACAAACCTACCATAATACATTAGGCCTAATGATGACCATTCATTTCCCAAGGGCCCTCCAAAATATGTGTGCCTGTAATAATTTCTGGAAGGACAACAGTAATCAAGGATGCCTTTTAAATAGTTTTTAAAAGCAGGAGCAAGAGGGCCAAGTGCATTTCCCAGGACAATACATTCCTATAGCGTTCAGGCCACTAGAGATAAGGCTGTTTTCTGGTCCATGTCTATCCCAGAGGTTCTGTTTGGGATCAGAAGAAGTTCCCTACTTTTGAGTAAGACATCCTGCTGCTAGTTATGACTTAGCATTACTTAAGAGAGCCCAAGGTTCATGTTTTGACCCCTCCCTTTTTCTCTCTCTCATGTTTAAGTTGTGTTTTGAGTCCTTCTGCATGTATATCATGCAGTCAGAATATACTTATTTATATATTTGTATCTATTCCATTTGCCAAAAATAGTTTGTCACATTAAGAGAAATAGTTAAACTTCAAATTTTAAGACAGTATTAATTTAAAAGCAACATTAAGGAAGGCAGCACAGCATGTCTTTATGTAGGAAACACAAGACATAAAAGACACAGAAAATAAATTAGTTGGAAAGTTGGTTTGAAAATTACCTAAAACATCATAAAGGCCCCAGGGGGAAAAACAGATTGGGGTTCCACTCCTCTGCATTCAAAGACAGAGTGGTGGAGTTAGCTAATCTCCCAGTAATACTGAATTCTACAAAATTGGAAGAGTCGCTGGAGGGGGTGGCAGGAGTATCTATCTATATCGATTATAGATAGAGATATATAGATATAGATTTAGATACTCCCGCCACCTCCTCCAGTGACTGTTCCCATTAAAAAGAATTCAATACTGGGGGAAGGGGTCAGCTAGCTCCTGTAGACATAAAAAATAAGCCTAACTGCAGCAAAAGATAGATTCAGAAAGAAACCTCTCTAGCTGTTCTTATATATCAAGCAGATTCAGAAGAGAGGGATTTTAAATACTTAAATACTTTGGTCTCAGTCCAATTTAGGCTATAACCATTACTTTGAAGTGAAGTGAAGTAATACATCATGTTTTGATCTTTTAGGCCAAGCCACTGTATTTTGGGCCAGGGATTTTCTCATGGCCATTTCATACTTTATACCATAGTCAAATCATGTCTGCTTGTACATGTAAATTTTATAGAACTGTAAAAATACAGTGGAATGTTTTACGAACTGTAGGTAGCCTTTGTGTATAATGTTCATATTCCTGTATCTCTCGTTCACACTATATTATAGATTGGAAACAATACAGTACAGGTGGTCCTCCATAATTGGGTTCAGAATCTCACTCACTGAATGAAGAAGTTATTAAACAAGATGCCACATGACTGGTTTGCTCAACAACTGCAATCCTGGGTCTCCAAGTTGCAGTTAAGTAACTAACTGCACAGGTTATTAAGGGGAACTCTGGGGTGAGGGTTCATGCCCACCCTGGTGTGGTGAGATGGGAAGAGAGTCCAACTCCTCTTCCCCGCCCAACAGTTGTGAGAATGACGGCATTTCCTAGCGTTTTCTCTCCAGGGAACAAAAATGTTAGTGTTCTGAAAGCTCAGCATGCTGGCGTTAGCTGACATTTTCACCAGATTTGACATCTATTTCTGCAGTGAATGTATCCTCAACCCTTTAGCTAATCTACTTTTAAATAAGATCTGAACCCGCAAACACTCTTGTGTGTGTTTTGTCTGTGGTGTAAATGGAAGAGATAATTTCCTCCTCTCCTACAAGCATCTCCATTAGGTAAATAGGGTCAAGTTCTTCTATGTTTTTGTGAAAATATTGTAAGTAAACACATCAGGATTTAGTTTCTCCTTTTCACATGTACATATTTTTTCCGCTTATCAAATTTTGACGCTGGCTATATCTTCACTGCTGTCTCCACGTACTAGACATTATTCAACAAAACACTTAAGAAAGGGATACACCAAGTTTTTGTCTCATTGATTCCTCAGTAAACCATCTGCTGCTTTTGAAGTTTTGGTTGATTGATTATATTTTATCAAGTTATTTTTGATTCTTCACAACTATATAGATCAGACCTGGGCATTTTATCGCTGTGAGCCACATCCAGCCAATGGATGGTCCCAGTCTGGCCAGTGGCCGGGCTGGAGCAATGAGAGAAGGGGGCAAGGCAATGATGCAGCGGAGAGAGTGCAGTAGAAGTGATGGAGGGCAGGGTGGCAGTGCAGCTTTGGCTAGGGAGCTGGGGTGGGCAGTAGCAGTGGGGCAGTGGTGGTGGCAGCCCTCCACAGTAGTCCCAGTTGGGAAAATGAAGTGCCCACCTCCGATATAAATAAATGTTGTCCATGACAATCTATTCCCAACTGGGTCTTTCAGGTCTTCCAGCATTGTACCCTTTGTCACTTCAACTCATCCTTGAACAATTTTAAAAATTTGAAATGTGGGGTAAGAAGCAAGGTAGTCTCTTTGGATCAAAAAGTAAACTAACAGAAAGCACGCTCAATTGCCACCATTGAGTAATAAAAGAAAGCACTTGTATAAATGTGATGAAAAATACTGGACATAGAGATGGGGTTGGTTTTTTTTTTTGCCTCATTTGAAATATTGTACGTCTCTGTAAGTTGCTTTCAGGTACATGGAGGTAAATCGAAGGGAAGCTTTTTGAGGTGGTCAAATTAGACTTTTAAAAAAGCAGTACCTCAGCTCAAAAAAATGCCTAAGTATAGATGAGAGATGAAGTCAGTAATAAAAGAGCAAGCTTTCATCTAATCTTTCTCCTAGAGACCCAGGTGGACAAATTGGCAACTGTGTTCGAGCTACCCTCTCCCTTTTGTACCATAAGAACTACTAATCGGATCCATGCTGCTCTAACTGTGGTTAGTTATTAGCAGAATAAAAGCAGTTTTTTTGAAAGAACGGGATGAGGTGGGGTGGAGGGAAATGGCTATACAAAATTGCAGGGTTGTTAGAATCTTAAATGCACAGCAGTTGATTTGTTCCCACATTCCACCCCATATTCTGAAATAGATGATGAATGAAATCTTTTATCTATCAAATATGCCTGTTTCCTTCAGAGGGCAGCCAAATATTAAGCTTTTCAGACTAAAAAAAATAAATGCTAAAGGAATAAATAGTGGGGTGGAAGAATAATAAGCAAGCAGTTAGGAGAAAGCCAGTGTTGTTTTTATTAATATGCCTGGATAAAGAAATATAGAATCATAAAATTTTACAACACACCTTTCTTCTTGGAGATTGTAATGAAAGTGTTCCTGACCAGACTTTCCTATTGGGAGGCAATTCCACAAACTCTCCAGTTATTTTCTCTTGTCAGTGAACTCTTAATTTAAAATCAGTCTTCTAGCCCAAAACTGGCCATGATGGTTTGGGAAATCATTCCATTCATCATTCCAACAGTTTAAAACAGTAGTGTCAAACTCATGTCATCACGATGGCATCACATATCGTGACTTTTTCCCTTGGCTAAACCAGGCATGGGTGTGGCCAGCACGTGATGCATCCAAACTGTGGCCCGGGAGTTTGACAGCCCTGATCTAGAGGATAGCAAGTTAGGGAACACCGTCTTCTTATTTTTGTTCTTATTTTTTTACTACTGGATCTTTAATTTTCAAATGTGGAACTTTAACACATCCCTCTAATTATTTTTTTGATCAGCTATCTAGGAAAATACATTGACTCTGAAATTGGCATCTGGTTAGAATTCTGAAATGAGCAATGTTTGTCAGGAGGTACTTGCTTTAACAGAAGATTGGTTCTTTTTCTACTTTTTAAATTAAGTGCAAGACTTTATAACACATCCCCTGGCATGACAGCATTCTGCTCTCCAGGTCTATATCAGCAGAGGATGTTGCTACTATGCATGGCAGCCAGAGAGGAAGAACAAGGAGACATCTGATTATTGCACCATTGTGCTTGATAGTTTGACATAGGTGACCAATAGCAGAGGGTGAAATTTATACATTTAATAAAATTTCTGCAGACTTTTTACTAAGATCCATTTTATGCTTTTGGACCATCTTTACTTTGATCCAATATGAGACTAAAGCACAAAACATTCTGGTCCTTCCTTCTGCAGCCATATGTTGTCATTTTTCAAAGAGGAAGTGTTGAAGAGGCCAAAAGTGTAGCAGAAGGCACATGATAAGTGAAGGATATGTTTGAAAGCAGAACAAGAGAAAAGAGACCACAAAAAAGAAGCGGGTTAGAGATTGTTCTGCCTTCTGAAAATGCCAAAGCTGTCTTAAGTCTCCTTATCTTCCCCTCCTGTTCATTTTCCTTCTCTCTCAAAAGTAGATTCTTAATTCTTTTTTTAATTCCTTTTTCTTGCACTTTCTTTGAACTCTGTTACTTTACTTTTAATACTGCTTGATGGTTATTTACTTTGAAATTCCCCATTTAATTTTAGTGTTACTATGTTGGTAGTGTGATAGAAAGCCACACATGAGTTTTTAATTTTGTTTAGTTTCAAAGTCCTATGCATACCTAAATGAAGACTATTCCCCTGAACTCAAATAAGATTTACCTGTGAGTAAACATGGCTTACGTGGCTTAAAGTTGGTGTTTTTATTGAAGAATATTCAAAATATATTCAAAAAAATGTACCCCGTATTTTTCGGAGTATAAGACGCACTTTTTCCACCCCCAAAAGTGGGTGGAAATGTCTGTGCATCTTATACAGAGAATGTTGCCAAAGCCCTGCCACCCACCAGCCCCCACCCTTTGGCCTCTGCCTCCCAGCAATTTGCCTCCTTGCAGCAAACAGCCTGTTTCAGCTTCAGCTTCAGCACAGCCTGATTAGCACAAGCAGCTGATTGTCGGTTGGATCAGTCTCCCAACCATCAACTGTTTCAGGCTGCAGGGATTGCCATTGCCGCCTCTGATCACATTTTTGGCCTCTGCATGCCCTGTTTTTGGCCTCATTTTCCGCCCATTCCGATCCCCACCGCCCAGAACGAACAGAAAATAGGGCGCATGGAAACCAAAAACAGGGTGTGCAGAGACTGAAAACAGGATCAGAGGGCAAAAATGGGATGCGCAGAAGCGGCAGTGGGTTATGGCAATCCCTGCAGTCTGAAACAGCTGATCATCGGGAGGCCGATCCAACCAACAATCAGCTGTTGGTGCTAATCAGGCTGTGCTGAAACTGAAACAGTCTGTTTGCTGCAAGGAGGCAAATTGCTGGGAGGCGGAGGCAGATTTTTTTTGTTTTGTTTTCCTCCCCAAAAGCTAAGGGTGTCTTATACTTCAGAGCATTTTATACTCCAAAAAATACGGTACTCAAACACTGACAGCAGTTGGATTACCTGGGGTGAAGATTTATTAAACAAGGTGGAATTTGTTTCTAAGTAAATGCATCCACAAAATAAGCTGCACAAATATGCTTCCAGTTTTGTCTTAGAGATGTGAGGTTGTAGAGTATAGGCTTCAGTGGCTGTGGCAGTAAATAACTGCTGGGACTTGGCAATGTTGGTCACTAGAAAGTCATTCAATGCCAGAACCTTATTCTGACATACTGTACTCGTACGAACAGCATACACACTATTGTAAAAATCAGATGAATCACTTTAACAATGGCTTCATGAAAATAAATAAACATAAATTATGTTCAGACAGTGGAGCACTCTTGTATGGTACTTTCTCTCTGGAGAAGAATGGAACGTAGCTTATAACAGCAACCCTCAAATTTTGGGCACCAGGCACCAGTTCCATTGAGAGAGGTTTTTCTGCAGACCAGAGCGGGCATGGTTTCATGCCCGCCCCCCAACGGATGGGGCTTTGCTTATTTGTGTGGCCCAGTTTCTGGCATGCTGCAATCTGGTGACAGGGGTGGGGTGGGGATCCCTGGTTTATAAGATTATACAGGTATGGGAAAAGTCTGAGAATATTATTCAAATTCAGAAATCAAGTTTTTTGACACTGAATTATTATGGTATTTTTTCATCTTCTCCTACTTCAGTTTTCTGCGTATTGTTAGTTTTAGCCCTATGCAAGAAACTAAAATTTATTATTTCATATAACGAAAATAAGTATATAGGTATAAAGCTACTCTAGAAGACATTGCATACTGTAAGGAAATTCAAATGTCTACTTCTCATTCCTTCTGTGAGAGAAACTGTAGTTTGGATATGAAATGTGTTGATAATTTACTTTCCTTGGAAAATCACTTAACTTGGTGTATTTTGTTAATAACCAGGAATTTGAAATGAAAATCAGGTCAGGTTGTGCTAGATCTGTACAAACAGTGGGAGAAAACTTGCTTGAGGCATCTTTTTATGTATAGCAATTGTTTTTACACAGAGAATGGTACTTATATTCTAGATTTATCAGCACACAAAGCAACCATAAACACAGCTTAAATGGCCAATTTCACAGAGTTTATGACTGCATTGTATTGTCACTATGACACCAATCAGCCAAGGTGTAATCTGGCCTTTAGAAGGCTGTTTAGTCTGTGTGTGATGCATTGCAATTATCAGGGTCCCAGGCTTGGTTCCAGGTGAGCACCAAAATACTGTCAAGGGAAAATCTATCCATTTAGCTCCGCAGACAAATTAAACGAAGGGTAAAAGACAGAGTTTTTGAGCAGTAAGGTCTGCAATACAGTTCAGTATGCAAATTTGTGCATTCAAACCAGCATTCATTCATTCTTACATTTTCTCTTTCCTTATTCTTCTCCTCCTTTTACTAATTTTGTATTTTTTTTAGTACTTTCTGGATATACATTCTCCAAGCCAAATTATCTAAAATAACGTTCAGGTTTTATAGCAAACATCACATTAATACTATTAGTTAGGAAGGCAAAAGTCAAAACAAAAGATATGAGTACTTATGATTTAATCAGGAAATAGTTACTTTAGATCTCACTAAATCCCTAACAGAAGAAAAATAAATAACAGACTTAGATTCTATGAAAAATTATCAGCTAAACAACCTGCGAGCAGATCGCAATTCTTGACATCTCAGCTGAGTAATATGTAGAAGAGCTTCACTTCAACTCACCTGTTTTGAACAAGAATTATCTTATCTACAATGTTCAACTTTTGGGGGAAAGTTGATAAGAAAATGGTAAGATGCCCTTGGGGAAACAGATTCTTTAATTCTTGATTCATACTTAGGATAACATAGAATCCGTATTGATTGCTTAGTCAGATGAAGATCATCCAGACATTTTGGCTGCTTCAGAATGCAATAGAGAGTTTATTGGTGAGTGAAAATTGCCATTGTCAAGAAGCAATTCGAATGTTGTAATAAAGTTTTGTATGGCTGGCCTCTTAGGTACCTTCAGTCCCACTTCTCCCAATGGAATTTAGCAATCTGGTACTTGCTTTCTAGCAGAAATAGTTAGTGATCTCCCTTTGGGGGAAGATTAAGGAGTCAGGGATTCTTTTTTTTTTTTTAACAAATTTTATTCAGTTTTTCACATTAAAAACAAAAATCTCTTTTTTGGTGGACAACATATTTCCGGGTCATCACCTTTACATACAAATATGACAGCAATTATACGTTCGTATATGCGTACTTAATTATATTATTACCTTTTCCATTCCAAATTTTCAGTAAGGAGAGAAACAAACACATTAATTCTAGCCTCTTTCATTAATCTCAATCGAAACATCTTTTTGTGTCAGTTGGTGCTCCATTCAAAATTCAAGAAAGAAATACTTAGACTCCATAGATTAGAGAAAAGATATCTTTTACTGAAAATGCAGTGGTAGCATCGGTAGGATTCTGAATCTGAGAAATAAGGCGCGCAGATCACATATACAAAGTTATGGAAATGTTCCCACCCCCCATAGTTCAAAAGATTCTTCCAATTAAAAGTTCTGAATATGATCATGTGGACATCTTCAGGTGGTGATGAGGCCTCTGTCCGTTGACCTTGGCATATTTTGATAAAGGTTTGCAGCTGCACAGAGAAAAGAAAGCTAAGCGAGAAATAGAAACTTAAGCAGGAATTTATACTCCCCCCTCTCCTCATTTACACAACACAAGAATGTAACACCTCCAGCTCTCTTCCCAGATGTTATCCCCCCTCCTCCCCCCGTTACTTATGGCAGCCAAAAGATGCAAAGCAGTAGTAGAAGATCTTGAAGGCTGACATTTTGTTTCATTTCAATTATTTCAAATATAATCCTTTAATATTTATTTTAAAAATAAAGATAAACAATATGTGTTTGCCTAATAATAATAATAATGATAATAATAAAAAAATTACCAATGTCTCTCCTTGCTTTTAATAGTCTATATTAACTTATTAATTTAGTTGGTTCTTTGCTCTGTCATATTCCCTTTCCATTACACATTCTTTTTATAAATTCTATATTAATACAAATTTTAACACACACACACACACAAAAAGTATAGGTTTCCCCCCTTTTACTGTTTTGAGTGTGACACCTCAATTATTAAAAAATACCTTTATTCCCTCATCTTGATTCCCAATAAACCATTATTTTTAAGAAGTTACAATAATAAACATTATATCTTTTCATTTGGATTCCGCAGCATATTTTCCC
Organism: Notechis scutatus; assembly: GCF_049901735.1. Lineage (NCBI taxonomy): Eukaryota > Metazoa > Chordata > Lepidosauria > Squamata > Elapidae > Notechis > Notechis scutatus. The sequence goes on along the minus strand of NC_142009.1, from coordinate 82,737,707 downwards.
CGCTTGATTTTTCATAAGAGTTATCAGTATCTATATTACCATATTTTCTAAATGTTTTTAATTGCAGAAATATTCTTATTACCCCTTGTCACCCTGCAGAATCCCCTTTTTAATTCATCAACCATTATCTCTGAAAAAACAATTTCTTTTCAACATTTTACTATTTCCGTATTTCTTTATTTCATGCACCTGTTTCTTACTGCTTCTCCTCCCCCTCTTTTCCCCATATCTTTTCTCATTCCAGTTTATATCCCTCTCTTAATATCTTCCTTTCCCCTTTTCTGCTGGGTCTTTCTGCCTTTCCTGACTTCACAGGTATTCCCCCTTTTGATTGCCTTCTTAAATTTCAACTTTTGAACCTTCCTTCTTTCCCCACTTCTTTGTAGTGTTCTTTGTGTTAATTGTCTATTTAAAATGTCTTCTCCTTGAATCGACTCCTCCTCCTCTGAAGCTCTTTCTTCTTGTTCTTCAATCGCCATTTCCATTTTTTCTAACACAGAGCAAAGTGATTCGCTTCTTTCCTGTAGTAATTCTCTCATATTTTTAAGTTCCATTTTTAATTCCCGAAGAGATATCATCATTACATACTCTTATATTTTATGATCGTTAAAGTCCACCAAAAAAAAAACACTTTTACTTTCCTTCTTTCTTCTTCTTTCTTCTCCTCGCTGACGGACCGTAGATCACGACTCTCTGTGGCTATGGTCCATGCTCTTTCATTGGAGAGCCCCGATCATTACGATTAGGGGCTGAAGCTGCCTTGGAGGGGCGGTGGAGTAAGGGGAAGCAACAAGCCAGGTTGAGGGGAGCCACATCTCCCCCCCTGGGCTTGATCTTTTTCCCCCCGAAGACGACTGCAGCAGTGGTTTAAAACGGCCACCCCGAAGAGGAAGGCTCAGCTGGATTAAGATTTGTGCAGGAGGGAAGAAAGAGGTGGATAACATCTGAACCGGGACAACTGGGCAATACAACTAAACAAAAGTACCCCGGGATTAAGGTAACATGGAATTTTTAAGAAAAGAAAAGTGAGCGGCGAAATTACAAAGGGACGGGGGGAAAAAAGAAAATATTTTTGACAGCTAAGCGGGGCTTTGAACCGGGAAAGGAAGAAGCTGGAACTAAAGATTTAACTAAATTGGACTAAAATATTTTGGGAATAAACAGGCATAAAATAAAGCTGGACTTAAGATTGTCAAAAAAATAATAATATTAAAGTTTACAAATTGGAGACTGGACTGTCCTGGAATATTAAGGTTCGAAAAACCCTAAATAAAAAAATAGGGGGGAAAGGTGAAGACTTTGTATAATGGAGAGTGCCACCTTTTGACAAAAAGGGAAAGCATCCTGTTTCTGAATGAACTTGTGTGAATATAACATTAAAGAAATATTGAAACAAAGTAAGAATCTTAGAAAGTGAAAGCAGAACCAAAATAAAGAAAAAAGCAAGGAAAGACTGACTGTGGGATTGATTGATGTTTTTGGTATAGACCCTCGGCTAGAATAACTGAGAACTTTAGAAAATTGAAAGAAGGAAGGAATCAGGGATTCTAAAGACTGCTTCTCAGTTGCAGCTCCTATTTTATGGAATATCTTCCTTCTTGAGGGCAGATTAGCATATGCCTCGGTGACATTTTGCAAGTTGATGAAACTGAGCTCTACCAGAGACCATTAGGAGGAGATTATATTCAGGACTTGTTCATAACTATTCCTTTTAACTCTTATCATGGTAAATTTTCAATGGCTAATATATAGCAAGCAAAATAATTTTACACATATGGATACCATGGATACAATGACTGGTCAAAGGGGGAAAAACTGCAAACCTTATTTTATCACTCTCTCATTCAAAATTACAAAATATGTGCCAGTTTATGTGTTCAAATTATCTGTATTACCAATCAACAGATAATTTCTGTAAAAACATGACATTATATTTTATGTCTCCTTTTAGTAGAAATACTATTTTCAATTCACTTCATGCAAAGCCAAGCTTCAAATGAGTTCTCAGTGAATCATCACCTAACGCTGCCAGTCTGTTCGGTGCACACTGAAATCCAATGGGTTAATGCAGCAAAAATAATGTATTGATTTATTTCACTTTTGCCAGAAATCAAAGCTTTCATTGACTCAAGGAACAGAGATACTATCCAATTATCAAACAATATGTCTGCTTGATTTGTCATTTTTAATAGATGTGATAGTGAAATTTGACACCTTCTTTGTGAATTGCAAGGAAAAAAGACAATTGCCACCATGATTACAGCATTGAAAGCTTGCAGATCAAAACTTAATTTTTGGTGCAGCAATTGTTGAAAAGAAAAGGTATTTTCCTTTAGCACTCTAAAAACAGACAGATAATAAAACTGTTGCTGGACTCCTGGACATTAACGAACAAAATATATTCTTTCTCATTAGGCTTAACCAAGAATGCAGTGGCAGGTTCCGTGTTTTTGAACAGCTAAAACTCTACATGGTATTTAATTTAAATCTCATGGAAAAACATTGGTGACATTTCCAAATAAGTACCATACATATACCGAACAAGGTACACATTCTCATTCTGTAAAATAATACTCCATTGAAATCAAGGCAATCCTGCACTAATTTCTTGACTATTGTAGATATTAAAAAGTATAGTAGCATTTCCACAAAATTGATAACAACTATTTCCATCTCTGGCTCTATTTATTTATGAATCTGCCTTCTTTAATCCAAATTTTGAAAATGTCTGAGAAATTGAAATACCTCAGGCAGTTGCCTTCTTGTAAAACAAACCAGATTATATTAGCACGGACAAATACCAAACAGCGTTATGTTTCACATCATAATAAAGATAAATAACATTTTCCTTTAGCATTTTTAGTTTCTAATGTCCCTGTTGACGGCAATAACATTATGCCAAAATTGGTGATAAATGTACTACTGGAAATGCTTGACTTTCTAATTCTTACGAAGCTGCATCTATTTCATTTACATTTGCCCTATTTTTGTGGGTATTGTTCAGTAATCAAAAGTAACTGCCCTTTAAAAAGAGATAAAAGTTCCCTGACATCAAGAAATATCTATCTGAATATATATATATATATATATATATATATATATATATATATATATATATATATATATATATATATATATATTATATATATGTGTGTGTGTGTGTGTGTGTGTGTGTGTGTGTGTGTGTGTGTGTGTGTGGGGTGTTCGGCTTGGTTCGGGTATTCTCCCACGTCATTGTAGTTCTTTTAAAGTTGTAGCAACGTTTCAGCAGAATCTCATCTGCCATCATCAGGCTTCTGTATATATATTCTTAAGTTTTCGTAGTTGTGCTTTTAAAGTTGTAGCAACGTTTCGGCAGAATCTCATCTGCCATCATCAGGCTTCTGTATTGTGTTCGTCTGTGAGTCAGACAAAAAACAACTGTAAAAATTTGACTCACAGACGAACACAATACAGAAGCCTGATGATGGCAGATGAGATTCTGCCAAAACGTTGCTACAACTTTAAAAGCACAACTATAATGACGTGGGAAAATACCCGAACAAAGCTGAATACCATACATACATACATACATACATACATACATACATACATGTATATGTATATGTATATATGTATGTAGTAGTCTTTTCTAGTACACTGAGGATGTAGTGTAGTGAAGGAAATAATGCTTTTCTTGTTATTGCTATTACTGTCCTACTTCCTACTTAGAGTGCTTTAAATTGCTATACTAAAATTAGAAATAATGGTTTTTGATCTGTAGCTTATGGTCAGAAGTAAAAACATGATATATTTGGAAAGAAAATCCAAGTGAGGGAAGATCAGCCTCAGGAAAGTATTTTTGATCTGATTTTTTCCTGTCTCACACAGGATAGCTTGCTGTTGACAAAACCAAAGAAGCCAGAGACCAACAATATTTCAGTCAAATGGAGGTTTTTAATCAAAACACAGATTTAAAACCAAAAAAACAAAAACTAACATGCATCGATATTCCTTTTTTCTAATTCTGAGGTTTAGATTAAGTAATTTAGGTAATTAGGTAATTCTTTTTTTAAGTTATAATAGTAATTGATCTACGTATAAAATTAAGAATGAATGAGGAATAACCCAGTTATTAAAAAAAAGAAATCGTTCTTAAATGGTATAATAACCATTAAATACTATATTTGATGTTTTTAATTTCCTTGATCAGCTGTGTGCGCATGAACCAATAAAGTAAAATGAAACCTTTAAAATATATCCAGTAAAAAAAAGCGTTTATAACTTGCTACAATTAACAGCTCTTTGTTCACTTATATAATAGCTCACATAATTTGTACTATGTTCTTTGGATGTTTTCTGGTTCCATTATATTAGTGGCAAGAGCACCAATAAATATAAATGCCAATAGATTGAAATCCTTGCCTAGAACCACTAATATATAAGAACAGTACTGCTGAATTAAGACAAAGGCTAACAAATAAACCAAAGTAATTTGTTGGCTGCCAACATTAATTTAGCTGTAATGGGTTTTTCAGCTTCTAGATCAAAGGTGTTTTCTTCTGTAAGGTGAAATTGCTTTAGTGGAAATAAAAACAAATGCTGATATTTCAGAGCTACATAACTATTATTATATCATTTGATGATGACCTAAAGTAAGTTAAAACAGGGTCTATTCATTACAGTTACTACTGGGTGCAAGTTCTTCATGAAATGCCAGGATTGTAGAAGGTTCTTGAATGTTAGGGTTACCAGCTCTGGGCTACGAAACAAACCAACCAACAAAAAGGGGATAGAGGCAAAGTGAAACAGAAAATGCTTCATTTTTGCTGATATCTAATGGTCATTTGGATTTTTGCAGTCCAGATCTGCATTCCTACGGAAAGTGATAAAGTATAATTTTTATAATACTGCTTCAGAAAACATATAATAATTGATGACATAATAAGTTTGATTTTGTAGAATCTCATCATTATGGTTACACTTGGTTATACTGTTAATATTAAACCTGCTGTAAAACTACATAACAAATATCCTATCTCCTCTTCTACGATGTCATGGCCAGGCAATCTGTTGTTTTATTGAATTTATAATCTTTGTTTTCTGCTCATTGTGGTTAACAATAATAAAAATAAAATAATGTCTAAGTAATAAGAAACATAATTACAAGCAGGAAAATTAGAGTTTGTATAAAACAGTTTAATAGTATGCTTTATGATTCTGGCTTGTTCAGAAGTACCATAATGAAATTTAAATGAAACTTTCAGGTTAGATGAAACGTGTGAGTGTGAGGGTGTGCGTGTGTGTGTGATGAACAGTGAATGGCAAATGGATTTGGAACTAAATGTTGAAACAATTTTTCCCCTAACAATGAAGGAGTAAAAAAAAAAGTGCTTATTTACACATTTATGCTTGGAAATAGCTAGGTGGCTACATTTTTTTAAAAGGATAAAACATTTTTCTCTCAATTCGTTATAAATAAGCATAACACTCAGTTCTTATAAATGTGTTGGCATAGTGTATAGACCTTTTTTTTTCCATTGTGAAGAAATCACGTAAACCCATTTGAACAATTTTAAAGATGTGACTAATCTGCCCTACCCTCCTTTGTTCCCTTAATAAAATTTTCTTAACAATTTGTAATTATATAAATTTTGAGATTTTTTTTTATACAGATGTATGCACATTATAATCTTTCCAATTCCATGCAGGATTAATGCTGTATTTGTTTTGAGCCTATTCAACTATGGACAGTTGTATTGAATCCTAAAGAATTTCAATTCTTCCATCTTTCATCTATCTTTTTACAAGTCTTAGGCAAGCTGGTGTGCTTAGCTTTAAGCCAACCAGTGGTGGGATTCAAAATTTTTACTACCAGTTCTGTGGGCATGGATTGTTTGGTGGGTGTGGCTTAGGGTCACGTGACTGGGTGGGCGTGGCTTGGTGGCCATGTGACTGGGTGTGGTCATGTGACTGGGTGGGCGTGGCTTGGTGGTTATGTGACTGGGTGGGTGTGGCCAACTCAATGTCACTCACATCAAGGGGTGCCTCGCCTGGCCCCTCCCCTACCAGCCATTCCTTGTCACACCCAGCCTCAACATATCTATAGTTCTATAAAAATGTTGTTCACCTTTTTTTGACTTTATTATCTACGTACTATAGATGTACCACTGAAAGGAGGAAATGGCTCACATGCTTTGCCCAAGTGGGTGATAAGCAACAGGCTTTTAGGGAGCTGCCAGAAAGAAGGTGGGGGGCAATATATTTTCCAAAGCACAGAAGGCAAACAATGTATTTTCCAAAGCACCAGAAGGATGGAAACTGAACAGAGAGAGAAGCAACCTAAAAGTAAGGAGAAACTTCCTGACAGTGAGAACAGTTAACCAGTGGAATTGCTTGCCACCAGAAGTTCTGGGTGATCCAACACTGGAAGTTTTTAACAAAAGACTGGACAGCCATTTCTCTGAAATGATATAGAGTCCCCCCCCCCAAGGTCCCTTCTAAGTGTTATTCTGCTATTCTGACACCTTTCCCAGGACCTCTAGTCAGATGTTGGCATCCTCAGAGTTTTCCTGCCTGAGCAGGGGGTTGGACTAGAACAGGGGTCTTCAAACTTGACAGCTTTAAGACTTGTGGACTTCAACTCCCAGAATTCCTCCTCCAGTCATATTAGCTCAGGAATTCTGGGAGTTGAAGTCCACAAATTTTAAACTTGCCAAGTTTGACTAGAAGATTACCTCCGAGATCCCTTCCAGCCCTAGATTGCTGTGCTGTTTCAAAGAGTCTTCTGAAGCCAGGGTTTGTGTTCTTCCTCTCCTTTTTTCTCTCTCTCCCTCCCTCCCTCCTTCCATGTATCTATCTATCCACTCATCCATATATCTTTCATTTTCTCCTCCCTCCCTCCTTCTTTCTTTATTTCTCTCCCTTCCTTCCATCGCTTTTTTCTTTATCTATCCCTTTTCTTCCTTTCTCTCTTTTTCTTTCCTTCTTTCCCTTTTCTCTTTCTTTTCTTTCTTCTCTCTCTCTTTTCCCTTTCTCTCTCTCTCTTTCCCTCCCTCCCTCTCTCTTTCTCTCTATCTCTCTCTTTCCCTCTCTCTTCCTCTCTTCCTCCCTCCTTTCCCTCTAGGAAAGGAGACCCATCTGAAACACACACAGGCTTCCAAGTGCCCGGCAGAATCTCTCATTACAAGTGTTCATCCCAGCCAGTCTCCTGTCCTGCATTGCCTGAAAAAGCCTTCCTCCCCTCCTGCTTTTGGGGCTGGGAAATTCAAGTGAGGTGTGTGCTGCAGCCTCGCCCGCCCCCCACCAGCAGCAGCTCTGGGCTAGGCAGCTTTCTCGACTGCCTGAAACCTTACCTTCCTTCCTTCCACACTGAAAAAAACACGCAATGGCTATAGGCTTCTTCAAAAGGGTTTGCTACACTTCTCCAATCTGCCGCCGCTGCTGCATCCTAGCCACCGGCCACGCAGGTCTACCCCATTGAGCCTGCTGGTGCAGCACTCTGAAAGAGGTGGTTGGAAATGACTTTATTTTGGTCCCAGCCACCCCTTTTTCAGTGCAACTGGTTGGATGGCTGCTCCCTTCCTTCTCTGCCTGTTTGTTTTATATGGCTGGGGAGAAAGGAGTAGTCAGCCGGTTGGGAGAGGCTTCTGGCGCTGCAAAAGAGATTGTTGGAAACGACTTTTTTTCAGTCCCAGCCACCCGTTTTTCAGCACAAACGGACAGACAGCTGCTCCCTTCCTTCTCTGCCCATTTGTTCTATATGGCTGAGGAGGAAGAGAGTAGTTGGCCAGTTGGGAGAGGCTTCTGGCGCTGCAAAAGGGACGGCTGGACATGTGGCCACCTACTGGCTAACTGTGCCAGGCCAGGCCGGGCTGGAGGAGGCGCGTCCGCCAGGAGAAACGTGCTCCGGCCGGATAGGCAGGTGGACAGATGTCCCAGGGCTGCTGCATATGCTCACTGCATATGTAGTGGCTGCACTCACAGTGCGCATGTGCAGCAGCTGCGGGACATCCGCCCGAGCTGTGCCCAGCCACCATGTGGTAGGCAAAGCTAGGAGAGCGACCAGGGCAAGTGAGCGACCGGGCAACCAGGTTGGGGGAGTGACCAGCTAGGGGTTACCACCGGTTCAGCAACCCACACCAAATCACCACTACCAGTTCGCCCGAGCCAGAGCGAACCGGTTGAATACCACCTCTGAAGCCAACATAAGTCTCATGAATGCTAGAAGTGCTAAATATCATAAATTAAGATACTCCAATATAGATATTTACAGTTTTGCATTGAAGTCGTGTATGATATGATAGATCATTGAAACATTTTTCAAATTTCCTTGAATACCTATCAAATAGCAATATTTAAGCATATTTGGGGTGAATTTTTGTATTACCTTTTACCAGAAATTACTGTTTACTTAGAGCTGAGAATTATTGGATTTGTCTTGTGTTCATTCTAATGCAGAACTATATCATCTCATTGAAAAATAAAGTTAGTGTTTTGTTTTGATGAGACTTGCTTATTCTTAAGGTAACAGAATGCTATATAATCAGGCCAGAAACATATTAACAAGAAAGATCAGAGCAGCAAAAAGAAGCTACTCTGAGGAATCAGTTCTCAACAAATGAACCAGCAAACATGCAGAAAACTCTTAAAAACATCACTGGCTACAGCAAACCTCCTCCCCAGGCAGAAGGAAATCAAAAACTAGCAGATGACCTGAATGTGTTTTACTGCAGGTTTGAAAGGAAACTACAGCCACCTATCTCAAACACACCAACAACAGCTAGGCCTCCTACAACTGGCCCCAACCCATTGGGTTCACAACCTCTGGTGATCACAGAAAAAGAAGTGCAAGATCTATTTCACAGACAAAAGCCAGGAAAAGCATCAGGGCCAGACTTAAAAGTCTGCTTAAAAGTCTGTGCTGACCAATTGGCCCCCATCTTCACCCAAATCTTCAATAGATCACTAGAGAGGTGCTATGTTCCTTCCTGCATCATCCCAGTGCCAAAGAAGCCCGCCATCAAGCAACTGAATGACTACAGACCAGTTGCTCTAACATCTGTAGGTATGAAAATCTTTGAAAAGCTTGTGCTGTCACACCTGAAAACCATTACGGATCCGCTGTTAGATCCCATGCAGTTTGCACACCAAGCAAATAGATCGACAGATGATGCTGTTAATATGGCTCTGCATTACATTCTACAACACCTTGAATCTCCAAATATCTACGCAAGGGTCCTCTTTATAGACTTCAGCTCAGCATTCAATACCATCATTCCAGACATTCTTCTAAGTAAATTAAACCAATTAACAGTATCTGAACACACTTTTAAGTGGATCATAAGCTTCGTAACAGACAGGAAGCAGCAGGTGAAGGTAGGCAGATTCACATCTGATACCTGTACAATGAGCACAGGGCCCCCCCAAGGCTATGTGCTTTCTCCACTTCTCCCTATATACCAATGACTGCATCTCAAATGATCCATCTGTTAAAATACTGAAGTTTGCAGATGACACAACAGTGATTGGTCTCATTTGAGACAACGGCGAATCCGCATACAGACAGGAAGTTGTACAACTTGCCTCGTGGTGTAACTGAAACAATCTGGAACTGAACACACTCAAAACCGTAGAAATGGTGGTAGACTTTAGAAGAAACCCTCCCATACTACACCTCTTACAATACTAGACAACACAGTATCAACAGTAGAGACAGTAGAGAAATTTCTAAGTTCTACTATATCACACGACCTAAAATGGACACAACATCAAAAATGTCATCAAAAAAGCACAACAAAGAATGTTCTTTCTGCGCCAACTCAGAAAGCTCAAACTGCCCAAGGAGCTGCTGATACAGTTCTACAGAGGAATGATTGAGTCTGTCATCTGCACCTCTATAACTGTCTGGTTTGGTTCTGCAACCCAACAGGACAGACAAACTTCAGAGGATAATTAGGACTGCAGAAAAAAACAATTACTTCCAACCTACCTTCAATCGAGGATCTGTATATTGCACGAGTCAAAAAGAGGGCTGTGAAAATATTTACAGACCCCTCACATCCGGGACATAAACTGTTTCAATTCCTTCCCTCAAAACGATGCTATAGAGCACTGCACACCAGAACAACTAGACACAAGAACAGGTTTTTCCTGAAAGCCATCACTCTGCTAAACAAATAATTCCCTCAACACTGTTTAACTATTTACAAAGTCTGCACTACTATTACTGTTAATCTTCTCATCACTCCTTATCACCCATCCCCTCCCACTTGTGACTGTAACTTTGTCACTTGTATCCTTACGATTTATATTGACTGTTTCCTAGTATGATTTGATTGCTTATTGTACCCTATGACTATATTAAGTGTTGTACCTTATGATTCTTGACTCTTGATGAATGTATCTTTTCTTTTATGTATACTGAGAGTATTTACACCAAGATAAATTCCTTGTGTGTCCAATCACACTTGGCCAATAAAGAATTCTATCTATTCTATCTATCTAAGTGAGCGTTGAAGAAAAAAATAGTGAGCATTAAAGATTTTATAATATTACTTACTGTCTGGTTATGATCTCTGTCGTACCTCAAGAGCTTGCCAGAATATAGAGGTATTTTATTACAACTCGTTGTAATATTACAATTTCTGTACCAAAATATGCCTATAGGAAACTGAAAATCTCAGAGGGTAATAATTAGATTAATGTAACAGTATAAGGAAGCATCTACTTGGTTGCAATTGCTTTAATGGCAATCCTAGTCAGGAATGAGGGCTATTTGGTGCAAAATATATTTCCCTTCTTTCCATAATCTACCATTTCTAATCATCAAACCTATAAATCACATGTTCATTTTTTTCTTACAGCAGAATAGTCCATGAAGAATTTTTGAATACTAATAAATGCAGTTATTGTCCTTTCTCTAATGAAACAAATCAATTTTGCCGTCTCTGCTGACTTCTTTACCAGCCATTCTTCCGTTGTGGGTATTTCAGAGTCTTAACATTTTTGTGCATATAATAATAATGCAGCAGTTGTCATTTGACCCTTCATGTTTTCTGCATTTCCAACATAAACCTGAAGTACCTTTATACATTCTAGCTTGCATATATTGTAAACACATAGTTCAATTTTTAAAAAAGCAATTGAATAATTTTGCTGTGCCTATTTTCAGTAAAACAAAGCGGTAGCTTTGTAAATCTGATTGATTGATACTTTAAAGGCCAACAAGTGACTTATCCCATTCATCTATAATATATTCAAAATTACTCCTAGTGTTGGGCTATGCAATTCATTAGAATTCTTGACACATCTTGTTCACTAAGGTTTTTGATCGAATCATTTCTGTCCAAATTGCCAATAATTGCCAAAAATACTTTTCAGCAATTTTCTAGTTATAGATCTCTTCTTCTATATCATTCTAATGTCTCTCCTTGAAATTCAATTGTGTAAACAATTGTTTGATTATTATTATTTTTGTAAGAGATACATCATGCAACGTATGGAAAAAAAAAAAAAAAAGGCCTTTGCAACTATTTATCCTTGGCCACAATCTCACAATATCAATTAAGAATCTGATTACCATGTCCTGGGCTAGGAGAAACTTCACATAGGATTTGCAGAAAGAAATATTTCATATTCTATGCTTGTGTGGGGACGGAGGGGAAGGATAGGAAAATATTGCAATTGACTTTATGATTTGCCTTTGGAAATGCTTTGAGTGATTAGTTTTATCTGCCATTTGAACTATGTTGTTCACAGTCATGGTGTAATGATAGTTTCACAGCCTGAGAGGGTTCACTTCCCTGGTCCGCTGAACAATGTACTCTTAACAGTTAAGAAAATCACCTATCAGTTCATATAAAGGCCCTTAGGAAAAGATTGGAAAAATCTGTCTTAAGTAGCTAGGAATATATCAGGTTGTGAAAGTGAAAATTATCCAGTTGCTGAGATTTCTGTAACTTGAATCTGTTCCTGTTAAAAGTAAGCCAGGGAGAATATTGCTTTCTGTTGTGGACTGCCAAGAGTTTGACACTAGTTTCCAAAAACTGTCATAACTTGATTTAATACAGCACTCAGGCTGATGGAGTATCTATTAAATTCAAATTATGCCATTTGCACCAAATTATAGGGGTATTTACATAAATGATGTAAATATTATTTAACAGATAAAAATGTTTTCAATGAAGTCCACTTTACAAAGATCCATTAAATAGTATTTTTACTATATTTATATTTCCTAACTAATGTAGCCAGTGATGAGATAACTAAGAGTATTTTCCCATGCTACTACAGTTCTATTTTAATAGCTGTTTAGATTATATACAGATGTTTGGAATGAGATGCTAACTAGTTTGTTCATTCCTAATAACCCAGAAATATTTCCTAAAACTCCATTTAACCAAATTGAACCCAATATATAATACAGATTATATTATTTAGTGACTGCCTTGTTTAGCTACCATTCGCAGTTACAACAGTAATAAAAAATAACTTTACAATCAAACTTCACGTTTAGAACCTTCATAGTGTTATAAAGCAAAAGAAATCTCATCCATAATTTCACTTAGTGACTGCTTCATTCAGTGACTGAGTTGCTAATTCAAATTGTGGTCACTAAATGAGGACTACCTTTATTCAGGAAAACTCTCAATAAATACAGAAATTTCTTAGTCTCAAATAAGTGAAATTACATCCCATACCCTTGTATCATTTGACTTCTAGAAGTCAGTAATTTAGCCCAAATAAGAAACACTAAAAAGAGTTCAAGAAGAAATATAGAATTCAGAAAGTTAAGAGCAAAATGTTATATTTCTAGTAGCATGGTATTTAGATTCAAGTCTTTCTCAGCATTTTACAGAGCCAGCAGGCTTTCACTCATCAGAGAAATATATTTTCATGTTAAAATAAACCTGCAAAACCCTAGTTGTTTGGTCGCCATCAGGAGGTGTTATATTGAAATATTAGTTACATTCCTAAGAACCTCAGCTTTCAAATCAATACTTATATTTTTAAAGGAATACATTCCATAATGAATTGATAATCAGACAGTGACACGATAAATTTGCATCTAAGTTGCTTCTTGACATGATTCCAGATTACAATGCCTGTTTACTGAATCATTTAAACGTGTTATAATATTAACACGTATGTTAATGTTAAGCTCATAGTTGCTCTTCACAACCTGGCAAACAAATTCTCAGAATCCTATCAACTCAGTTTATAGAAAGGGAAAAGTTAGCCTGCAAAAAACTTTGCAAAATCTTTTGCAACTGGTCCCACAAAATATTAAAAATAAAAGAAGTTTGTTATTTATGTATATTAACTAATTATATATATTTATATGAGGTCCAAGAAAATTCCTCTTCACTCAGTGTGGCCCAGACAAGCCAAAAGGTATTCAGCCATGATTTAGGTCATTAGGAAAAGATAGTTTAAAAATCTCTCTGCTGCCTATATAGGAAAGGGATTTATCTTCTGCCCCACCCCCCTCAAAATTTAGAGAAATAAGGACTCCTTTTTTTTTCACCAAACATTTGTTAGTTGAATTTATTTTTATTTTAATGGTGCTGGTTTTTATTTTACCTTGATTGTAATTGTATTATTTTTATGTTTATGTCTATAATTTGCATTTTTAGTTGCTATAAATCACCTTGCTGTATAAAGTAAAATATAGGATATAAAATCAATAATAATTAAATACATTTCCTCCTTTGCTGTGGGCTCTGACTATAAATGTGGTTGGGATGATTGGCAAGTGATTGCCTTTTAATAGAAATAAGACCTTCACAAGAGGGATTTTCTTTAGGACCTAGCAGTGGTGGATGTGATTAAATTTCCTCTTCATACTTGCTTTGATTTTGATTATTATCAGACACACCAAATAAAGGGTATTTGTATTTTTGAAACCTGCATGTCAATTCAAAGACTCATTAACAATATGTACAGTGGGGTAGTACAGTACATTGCTTTGGAATATCTTATTAAAGCAAGTCACTTCTCTTGCCATGATTTTATGGCTGGCTTTGTAAATAATTATGTAACAAGTCATATTCTGATCACATCTGGGGGGGGCAGTATACTGGTAGTTGGGTGAGCTACTTTCCTTATTGTGTTAAAGCTAAATAATTCTTCACTACTCTAGGAAGCATCAATAATATAGCACTCTCCTAATTGGCAAGATTTTTCCTTCCAACTCCCAACCTCCACATGACCCCTAAATCTGCTTTCAGAGGTCTCCCAGTTTTCCAGAACAGATTTGGAAGTCAAGCAAGGAGCTATAAGTAGATGAGGCTTCATTCCACCACAAGGGTCCATTACATTGGTGGTAGAAGCCAACCCACAGGAGTGAAGCAGTTCAGAAGTAATTTTCAGTAGGAAAACAGTACAGCAAAAATATAAAAACAAAACCCTGATCTGGATTCTCCATCCCTCCCTAGGTGACTATTGTAAGAGGGGGAAACAAAAGAGGAGAAAAGAAGGCAAACCCAAATCGCCACATACATACAACGATGCTGAACCAAGCTTTCTGTCTGCACTTTGCCCACAGCTATGCAGATATTCAGGTCAAGATGTAAATCTGCTTGTGTTGCTATTTATGAAGTCATGTTCCCTTTGGTTAAACACTGACTTGGATTCCGTCCTATTCCAATTTGCATGCTAGTTTTGTTTTCTTTTACCAGATGTAAATTATGAACTAAGCTCTTATTTTGATAACAAAGTGCACACCACAGGCTTTAGATATGTATTGGTTTATTACTGTGTTATATCTTGGCACCAACATTAAATCCATTGATTCAGTGGATTTTTTTTCCAAACAGCATAGATAGAATTTATCTTTCATTCTAAGGTTGGCAGCTGTCCATGTTTCCCTGGCTGTATGCCAGTGCAAGCTAACAGGATGAATTCCACTGTTCAGCCGCCTTGAATTTTCTAAATTCCTCCCTAAAATATATATTTCAAGAGCTATAAATTGAATTTTGTCAATAAGTTTGAAAACAGACTCAGTACAAAATAAAGCATTTCGGGATTCTTTTTGATTAAATATGTTATGCATGTTTCCATGGATTATATAAAAGAAAAATGTCTATTTGAAATAGATATCACATTTTTCACTATATTTAGCACAGTCGTGTGTACCACTTTTTAGAATGCCTGTATGATTTTTATTACCTCTTTTGCATTGTTAGGAACAAGTCATTTATTTTTTGTCTCCATGTATGTTGCAGGTAGCCAGATGCCATCACAGACTCCTGGTACCCAATCAGAATCTAGCTCCCATCCTGCCTTGAGCCAATCCCCAATGCCACAGGATCGAGGTTTGTGTTGAAAAATAATAACTGTGGAGCATAACAAAATAAGCAAGAGAAGAGCAAAATTTGTTGATCTGCCTATTAGAACCAGGAAATTCTATGTAAACTTTTCTCAGCCAGAACAGTTTCCCAAGGGAAGAGTAAATTAAAAAAGATTATCTACAAGATTTTTTAAAAGACCTTAATGTTCTGAAAACATTCTGTATCAGAAGATCTTGGTAGATAGTTTATGGCATTTTAAAATCTGGTTTATAGGAAACATTATTTATAAATATTTGACTTAGAATGTAGTCTCTGTGGGATAAAAACGTTAACTCATTTTCAAACAAGAGTTCCCATACTTTTCAAAGTATGGATGTATTGTTATGATTTTGAACATTGGCGATTAAATATATTTTCTTTTAAAAGAGTGGGAATGGAACTAACAGGCTAGAAATGAATATTCTTGCTTTTCTCTTCTCAAAAAGTGCAAGTGTTATATTTTGTCAAATTTCAAATACACCAGGAATAATCTTTTCTGAATAAGGGTTCTAAATACTTATTTTTCTGAATAAGTAAAGTATCATGATCTTGCTGTACTGTCTCATTGTGGAGTGGAGTGTGGGAAGGATGAGTGATGAAACCTGCAAGTGTTTGACAAAAATACAGAATCTCAGCAGGGTCATCCAAGAAGCCCAGACAGAGCAAGCAGCATATTGGACAGCAGCAATATAGGAAGATGCTGGAGGCAAAAGATCTCTAGTGACAGAAGCAAAGGCTGTGTGTGGGTGAAGGCAGTAGTAAAACACTATTTTATTTTATAGAAAAAAATCATATGGATAGGAAATATCAAATCACTGACAGTGCAGTGCTGCTCATGTCAGATAACACTCGACATGCTACCGGGGAAGAGCTCAGACTCTTTTGGAGTAATAAGCATTGGATATTTTCAATCAGAAGATTGCATTGTTTACTACTCTTGAAAAATAAAGAAGGGACAGTGTTGCTTTTATAGTTAAAAAGAGTACAGTGAGAACAGTACTTGGCTTCGTTGCAATCAGTGATCAAATAATATTGATTAGACTTAATAGAGAAGTGTATGCATCAACTACGGATGCAAATGAAAAGGAGGCTTACAAGTTTTATGATCAAGTTCAATTTCAAATCAGCAGAAAATGGAAGCAAGATGTGATACTTGTGATTGGAGGTTGGAATGCCAAAGTTGGAAACATTAAGAAAGAAAATGTAGTTTGACTGTATTACCTAGGAAGTGGAAATGAAGCAGAACAACAATTTCTTCCAATCTAATGGTTTTTTTTGTCATTGCCAGTGCAGTTTTCCAACAACCAAAATGAATACTATATACTGTATATGAATAACAGCAGAAGGAGTACACAGAAGTCAAATTGGCTACATTATTGATAGGAGGAGGTGAAAGAACTCATTTGTAACAGTAAAAATGTGAAAGGGCTGACTGTAAAAGAGATAATGAATTGCTTTTTTTATGTGCAAGTTCTAAATTAAGCTAAAGAAGAATGTCAACCAGTTTCCATGATATCATCTTGAACATGCACCCTCCATTTCCAGGGAAAACATCAGATATTTCTTTGAAGTCCTGAAATGTATTGACACACAGCCAGGGGAACTGTGGAATGAACTTAAGGGTGTTGTTATGGATGAATGAGAAAGGAGACTGACAAAAATCAAGAAATAAAAAAATCTTAGAACAAGCCATGAAAGAGAATAGAAGCTAAAGCCAAGAATGACAAAGATCTCAGGAAGTTAAAGAATTTCAGAGAGTTGAAACAAGAAGCAGAATTATAACAAGATTAGTAAGGACACTGAAGATGGAAACAAACAAAGGGAAATAAGAAAATTCTTCCCCAAAAAATCTCCAAATTCAGAAGGGAGTTCCAACCTTGAATTGGTATTCTAAAGGATGTTAATGGATAGGTAGTGACTGATTCTAAGAAAAACAAAAATGGAAGTATAATAGTGAAATTCTATATAGTAGATATATGAAAACAATTCAGAAGATATTCCTGACAAGAACTTCTAGAATTACAAGGTGAAGTTAGGTCAGCACTTTCATCAATGCCAAATTGGAAGGCTAGAGATATTTATGGAATACCTGCAGAAAGCAACGAAAGAAGAACCTGCGATTTTTTTAACCAATTATGCCAGAAATCAGAAAAACAAAACAGTGATTGACAGATTGGAAGAAGTCAGTTTATGTACTTGTTGCAAAACAACCAATCTGGCAGGGAAGGGGGATCAAGCACAGACTAGCCTGGGATCACTGCACAACCACAAAAAAGGCTAGGTCTGACTCCCTCCCAAGTTCTTTTCTATCTATCTAATTATTCCCAGGAATAGGCTGCCAAACTGGGGAGATTCCTGTATTTTAGGCAGAACCTAATAAGGTAGTTAGCTTGAACTTTCCACATGTGAGTCTGGTTGTTTACACATGCTAATACTGTACCAACATCAAACAAAGACTTAACAGAGTGTGCAAACTATTGAAAAATATCTTTAAATAATCCTTAAACTGAGGTGGAAATGGTTCCTGTAGTCTGCAATTTTTCCAGAAATCCGTTCATACTCCCACACCATTCGAATGAATGGATTTCCAGAAAAATGCAGACTACAGGAACCATGCGCACCTCAGTTGGAGATGCAGACAACACAGACTCATCCTAACAGCCTGCACCAGTCTTCAACAGTGAAGGGACACAGGGCAGAAAACATCCTGCAGCCAAGAAGAATCCACACTAATTTGCACTACTCAGGTGACCTTGAGGACAAGATAAACCTCCAAGTGACCTCAACTACTCTCTAAAAGAATGCAAATGACCCGCTGTCTGCAAGGAATATAAATCCTTCCATTCTCCAACTATCCTGTCAGAACTGATGAAGCTTCTTGGATGAGAAATGAAACATCTTCATAGGGAAAAAAAAAACAAGAAAGTCCAGTTGCCTCCAGAAAAAGCACCTTTGGGACAAGCATGACCTGGATGATTGAGAATCTCCATAGGCTGAGGAATATTCTGATGCCGACCAAATAATTCAGAAATCCAAAGAATGCAAAACAAAAAATTCAGCGTGTGTTTCATTTATTACAGAGAGACTGTTGATTATGTCAATCATGTCAAGGTGTACTTAAATGGGAATGGGAATCCCAAAATATCTCATTGCCCTCATGCAAAAATATACATGGATCAGGAAGCTATAATCCATCAGAACATGGTGAACAGAATGGTTCCAGATTGGCAAACCAGTGAGACAAGGTTGTTTACTCTGTTTCTGCAAGTTATATGTGGCATATATATTGAGGAAAGCTGAGTTGGAAGAAGATAAGCATGGTTTTAAGGCAAAAAAAAAATAACCATCAATAACCTCTGCTATTCTGATGACATTACTCTGATAACTGAAAATGCAATTGATGTGTGTTTCCATGATTGTTTCATTGTATGTCAACAAAGTCTTTGCCATCCTCTTATGATTCACTGGAAAGAATCAAACAGTTTTGAGCCCAAGTTTGTGCCTATTAGAACAAGTTTGAAAATTATACCCAAAATCAAGTTGTCAGTTTGCCTATCACAACCGGAAAAATCCCAAGTACCTGTGCAAGAAGCTCCAAGCCCACTGCCTGCTAATTATTATTTTGTGTTCTACTGGAATATTTGTGGCCACTTAAACTGGGGCAGAGAACTATGTCAGCCTTAATGCAGGGAGGGGGTGGTGGAGATTTGCACAGTGGTAGATCCTGTACTCCATGATCCCTCATGATGTGCTTTTCTCTATTTTGGGGGATGCTTCTAGCTGAAAATATTGACTGAACATCAGCATCTTCACTGACTGACAGCCTGATGAACTGCAGTAGAGAATAGCATCCAACTCTTGAGTTGCAGAGCCAAATAGAAATGCTGTTTTTATGAATAATTTATCATAACCTACACTTTGAAAAGTTAAACCTTAATCTTCAAATTGCTCTTCTGGCACAATGTTTCCTGCCATTTTGTTTCCAATGCATTATCCTGATGTTTATCTTCAAGAGCTGGCTTTTTTATTCAGAATATTTATTGAATTCCTTTCCATGCTATGGCTGATCTTTTGTGACCTGTTTAAAATGCCCATTTGTTTCATGCCACAAAAACAACATTTGTAACCAGTGAAGTTACATTGATTTTGCCAACACATTTCTCCAAAGCTTTTGTTAGTTCTGAGCATTGTGCACATAAATATGTCTGGGTTCCTTTTTTGTGCCCTACCATTGATTAGAGACCTCTTTGAAATGGAAAACTTGCTTGATCCGTTTTCTACTGAACTTAGAAAACTGAGGGAAAGTACCAGTATGGTATTCAAAGGAAAGCTGTTTGTCATTCACTGACTCAAGTAGAAAATCTTTCCTCTTGAAAATACCTAAACTGCAGGCATCTGTAGCAGTTGTTTAAACACTTCACTTACTGATCCAAACATTTCCAATTGAAAATACAAAAGGACCCTCCAATTTCTGGCAGTGTTTGGGTTCCTTCTAGCAAATATGCCATATTTTCCTTCTATATTGAAAGAATGAATAAAAGAGCACTAATGCATTTATTTAAAATATCTCAGTGCTCTGCAGTACACTGTTAATTGAGCAGTTTATGAGATTTGCTTTGCTGTTGTCAGCATTCTTGGCATAGCCAACATATGCCTAACCCCAAATCTCACTTTTAAGAAAGCCATTAAGACCTGACTCTGACCCAGACATTAGGGATCAATTGAGTACGAGTTCCCCTTTGATTGTTTTGTCATATACTAATTGCCACATGGTATATTTTGTATTTATGTATTGTATGGTATATGAGGGTATTTTCCCTTTTTATATATTGTTTTTATGGTGTACACCACTCAGAATTACATCATTTGAGCTGGGAAGTTCTATAAGTCTTGAAAATAAAATAGAAGATAAATCAGAAACATTAGCAAACATTTAAATCACAATTATTTTTAACCCAAGGAATCTAATTTTATGTTGTTATTTTCAGTTGAATAGTTCATATTTCTAGGCTTAAAAATAACTATCACATTCTAACAGTGCTTAGCCACAAATATTTTGTGTTGTGCTGTTTATGTATGTGTGTGTGTGTGATACAGATGCTGCCTGCACTTGATCAATAAGAAATTTGGTTATTTCAGAATTTCCTTTGCTGCCCATCACCATTGCAGTGTTTATAGGAATTAATCTGGGAAGTAAAAATCGAGCAGCATTATCACATTAGATCGGTCCTGCGGCTACCAAATGAGAGAAGCAGACATTAGGTTTTTGCAGAGGCTTAGATTTGTTTGTAGTTCTTTGCTGACATCTGATGTTTATCCTAATTAGTACATTGGGGGGTGGGATTTCTGCCATGCTTACCTGCATCCTGCTTCTGCCTACCAGCCTGATTTCACTCATTCTGCAACCTAGGCAATTCTTCGCTTAGTCTTTGAACTCAGGCCAGTCCTCCGGTAGACCACAAATGCTTTCTTTGCTTTTTAAGACTGAAGGTCCAGCTGGGCCACCCAAAGCATGCAGTGCTAAGATAGCTGCTATTCTCTATCCCTGATGGAATTTAGAGGAAGTTTGATACAGCGCAGCAAAAACACATGTGTCTTTTCTCCCATTTACACCTTTTCAGGCTGTCACCCTGCCGAAGGTGAAGAGCTGTAGTCCATTAAAAATGAGTCTGGTTTCCCCCAATAGGAATCACATTAGACCTCAGCAGAAGCAGAGGATATATCAGCCTTAAACACAAAGGGAAGGGCAAAGCAAGAAAGGAGAGTAAAATGAATTGCTAACTGCTCTATTATTGCTAGGTTAGAGTTTAAAGGTTACTTCAAAATGTTTGTAGAGAAAAAAATTTGGGGGGAGTGATTTGTGACTTGAACTACTGGAGAATTGGGGAGGGGGTCACATTTTCTTATATCTATATTAAAATTAGCATACATTGTTTAAAAATCATAATGACAGTGTGATGAAATAAATGTTTAAAATAATATAAATAATAATAATAATAATAATAATAATAATAATAATAATAATAATAATAATAATAATAATAATAATAAGTCTTTATTGATTAGCCTTTGGTATAAGTATTCCTTAACTTACGACCTCGTCATTTAATTTTCTAAAAAGCTACTTATGATCTGTCCTCAAAGTGGTGCCCCCCCCTGCAGTGATTACATTTTGAATCTTGGCAACTGGCTCACATTTATGACTGGTTGTAGTGTCCCATGGTCACATGACCACGATTTGCAATGTTGTTGGCTGGTTTCTGTCAAACAACACCCATTCATAAGAATAGAATAACTTAACATAGTAATAACATATAAGGGTAGAATCTTCTAAGTCAGGGGTGTCAAACTCGCGGTGTCACATGACACATCGGAACTTTCCCCACTTTGCTAACCCAGGCATGGGCATGGCCAGTGCATGATGAATCCGGCCCACAGGCCGCACGTTTGACAGCCCCGGTCTAAGTAATTCTCTTAAACCAACTCCATTGGGATGGTGGTGAACCAACTCCATTGAGATGGTGGTGGTACATGTGTTTTAGTGCTCCATGATCCTTCACTGGCTTTCAGTACTGTCAACAACTATCTTTCTGTACCAGCTGTGAGGATTAGAAGTGAGAGGCACTGGGTTCATATCCTTCTTAAGTAGTCAATTCCAATTGGTGTTGAGAAGGGGACAGGAAAGATGCTATCTGCAGCCTCTCATATTTAGGCTTCCGTAGAGTTCAATACTTTCCCCTATCCTGTTTAACATCAACATGAAACTACTGGGTGAGATTATCCACCTTTCTGAGGTTCAGGAACATTAGTGTGCCAATAATACCCAGCTTTATATTGAACCCAAGCTACATCAGTGATGCTGTCTGTATTAACCCAGTGTCAACAGGCTGTTCAGATCTGGATGGGTGAGAAAGACTTCAGCTCAATCCTGAGTAGCTGTAGCCATATGGCGTTGACCTTACCAGGTCAGGAATGTTACCATTGTTGATCTTGAAAGGTGATGCTCTTCCCCATTCAAGACTTGGTGGTCTTTTTGCAGTTACTGCTAAAAGAGCAGTTGGCAGCTATGATCAGGAAAACCTCTGCTTAGGAGGTTCACCTAGTCTGCCAGTTGTGCAGTTTTCTCAAACTGGAGGCCTTTCAGACAGTTACTAATGCCTTGACCACCTCACAGTTGGATTATTGTAATGTACTTTTTATGGGGCTGCCCTCGAAGCTACATCTGGTTCAAAATGCAGTGGTGCAAGTAGTAATGGGCAACTGTCTGCCTATATGTTACCATTGCTGTGTGAGTTGCATTGATTACCAATCAGCTTCTAAGTCTAATTCAAGATGCTGGTTATTACTGTACCTACAAAGTCCTGTGTTGCACAGGGCCTGGATATCTGAGGGACTGATTGTCTCCAAGAGTTTTTGGTCACCTAGTACATTGTGGCAAAGTGGTGGGTGTGCTTCAGATTCCTTCTATTAAACATCATCTTGTGGGACCAAGTATGCATTGCCTTATTTTTCACAACACCCACTCTCTGGAATAGCATCCCAGAGATAAGGACAGTTCCCCATTTTCTAGGCTAGGGGATAATGCATTTTTATTTAAGTTTTGCTATTTTGTTTGATCTGTGTTGTTTCTATATTGTTTTAATCTGGGTTGTCTATGCGGAGTTGCGTTTTATCTGTTTTATGGATTTTTTTGGTTTTGTACTATGCTCAAAATCCATTAGAATTAAAGCAGCTATAATAACTTTAAACAATAAATTAAATAAAGAAAACTACACACACACACACACACACACCAGACATATGCAAGGTAAATGGACACAAATTAGGGCTTCAATTATGAATCTTCTGTTTTGGATTCTAGATATTACCAGAATATAAAATAGTTAAATATTCTTTCAATTTTTTGTACAGGTTAAAAGAGGTAATTTCCCAATTCGAATAAAATATAAAACTGATGTTTTATTAAAGGATTATTGAAAAGTGATTAACTATATCCCTATATTGTTAGAGAACTCCCGCAAAACCCATTTGTTTGGCACCCTTGGTGCTCTTCTTGGTTTGAAATAAGTATGCCCTGTTTCATCATGCTTGGATTAAAATAGTACATAAGGAACAGCTAAAAATACAGAATCTAATGCAAACATTAAATGGTCTCATGCTGGTACTCTGGCATACATTTTCATGAGGAGGGTGCTTTATAAGCCTTTATTTATTAAGGAAAATATATATGGGTCAGGATTAATTAAAAAAAAACTTTTAATTGTTTTCTCTTTATAATTTTCACAGCAGTACATAGTTAAATATTCATGCTAATGTTGATGATACTCTAAAGGTCTGGAGTTTTCAAAATCAACACAGGTTATTTAACCCTTTTCATCTGATGCATCATCAGAGATTTCCTCAGAAAATCCCAGAGCTCTGGGATAATTAGAAGAAAGTAATGAGGATTTAATTAGTCCTTGAGATGTGATAAAATGGGACTACTGAGAACCTTCCCCCCCCTTTCTTTGGACATGGAATGCAAGTAGATCTGATGCCATTTCAGATGCTGTGATACACTGGAAATATATTCCATAGCTGGAGGCAGTTTCATGGCACCATTCTGTGCCTGACAGATCTGCATGGAAGGTACCCATCATGACAGTTTCTGACAAATACTCACATTCAGCATCCTTTGCCAAGAGCCCATTTTACATTCTTTTTCCTCTGGGGGTCTTTCTTTCTTTTTTCCTTCCCCTCATTTATGTTCTGTATGTTAGTGTTTCATCTTGGGTTTTTTTCCCATGGTTCTTGAACGGGGGAAGGGCAGGAAGGAAAGGGGTCTATAAGCATGTTTGGGAGGGGGGAAGCGGATTGCAAAGAATCACAGTGGGTAACAAATTGGAGCCTTATAGAATCCAGGTGTTGCCAGAGGAAACCTTTGACACACCTGCATGTAAGCATTATCTCAAAATCAAGCTCTTATTTAATTTTAGATCTTCAAAGACATACTATTTATTAAGAGCTGCAATGTAGTAAATTTCAGTGGAGTGAAGATTATTATCCAGGAGGAAGTAAAAACAGAAAGGATGCACTCTGGCATTTTGATGTTTTTATGGTTGGGTTTTTATTTTTTGGATGTACAATAACAAACAATTTCTGTTGCTTCATGTTCTTGATTTACTTACTCCTTTTCATATACTTCTATTATCTACAGTATATCCTGTTACTTCATCATCCATTTATTTTCATTTAATGCAACATAAATAAATTTATCTTTATGGAAGTCATGAGTACAATGTAGAGATTTTTTCTCTCACATTCCCCACTCAGATTCCATCATCATTTAGCACTGACATTTGATAAAAAGTCTCTTTTTGCTGACATCTGTTTGCCATTTTTAAGTCAGATGCAAAGAAATAAAAATCCTAATCAAACTGCAATTCAAAAAGCACTTTCTAGTAGGACTTGTTTTGATCATAAAAGGATATTCTATCCCGTTTTCTTCTGAGGAGGATTTACAACTGATCTACTGCATAATAAATCTATTCACACTGTTATTTTGTATTTATATACAGTTACTTTCTGGTTTTATGTTCTTTCGGGAAGGGGTTTAAAATCCAAAGCAGAAGTACAGTAACATGAAAATCATTTTAAACTTTGCTTTTAAATCTGGTTGGTTTGAAAGGTCTCCAGCAAGGTTCCCAATTTGCTGACATTATGCAAAATTGCACTTTGCTGGCTTCTTTTTTTTTGTTTATTTGAACAGGGAAAGGAGCAAAGTAATTATATGCAAATGTATGCAATGTATCTTTGCTTACTACTAATCTGCTATGAGAAAGAAGCAATTTCCACTATATAGATGTTACCCAAATGCTCTAGATACATATAATCATTTTGTGCAATTGAAGTTTCTAAAGATTATTAATTCAGTAGCTTTGGGGCAACTAGAAAAAAGGCCCTGTTTTTTTTAATCAAATGTTCCCCTCTGAGAAGCAAAGTAGGTTGATAAATCAGAAGACAATCTATATAAATATAATCTCTTCTCTATAACTGTTCTCAGACTATACAAAGTACCTTTACTAATGGGGTTTTATAGGGTATGGAAGAATTTATTTGAAATCCTTTATAAAACTTAAGGAGCTCTCAAGAGCAAGATCACATGTAGTAAATTAGAATATTTGGAGAAGAGTAGAATAAATGCTTCACTCACAAAATCAAGGGAAATAAGGACAGTCATCATGATCAATATTGTAAAACAGTTGTATTCTGGTAGTGTCTTCCAATTTAATTTTAATTCTTAACCCCTCAAGGATTTAGAAACATGGTATTGGGAATTCATTCACTTGTTTAGGGTGCCACCATGTTGATTTTTGATTTGATTACACCTAATGTTTGTCAAGGACAAAAGCTTTCTTTTGCTGTTGCCATTTTTAAGAGACGTCAGAATACCAAACTAGCTATACTTTTGGATAATCTCAGTGCCACTTTCAGCACCTAATAGGTGCCAGCTTCAAGTCCTCAACAACTTCATCTGATTAATTGATTGCTAATTGATTAATTGCTAAATGCATAGCAAAAAAAAGCTTATACACAGAAAAAAATGAATGGGCAGAGGTATGCAAAGATAAAAGGCAGCATTTTTATCAACTGCTTGGAGGAAGAAGACAAGTTTGAACTAAATAATCGTATTGACAAAATAAAAACTAAAGTCAAATCTCTAGGCAAAAAATGTTAACAACTGATTACTGGGCTGTTTCCTTAGATAAATCTTTTCATTTCCCCACATATGAATTTATTTACTTCAGCTGAAACAATATTTTTGTTATTGTTGTTTAGAAAGGGGAATAACTTGCTTATATTCTGCTCTAGTACAATTGCTAACAATAAGTCATCTCAATGGAAAACTTCTTATATTTTGATTAGGTAGCCTCACCCCCAGACTTTAATGAGAAACAAATCAGAAATCATTCGTTGTTGAAAAATGTGTGTGTGTATATGTGTTTCTTATCAGTTTGTTGGTCTTCTTGAGCTTTTTGTACTCGGGATAATTTTTTTTCAAAAAGTGCCACTGTGAAACTGTAACTTAATATTACAGCACACAATTTGTTTTCAAAGGTTTCCCAATTCATGCCCTGATCTTTTCTGACGTAGAGTTTGGGGAAAACCTCTCAAAAATTCTGAAGAGCTGCTATTAGTTAATGTAAATAATTCTAAGGTGATCTGAGTTGACATAAGACAAATAATTGGCTTATGTGTTCCAGAAAACATGGCTTCCTTTGATGCTTTGCTCATTTCCTTAAATTTGATGATTTCATCTTCATAGTTCCTACTAACACTGGACATATCTGAAGATTCTCAGGTGATGTCCCTCACACTGAAAAGTCTTAGATTTTTTTTTTTTTTTTTTTGCATTCTAAGGACAACAACTACATTCCAGAGCCTAGTAGAGCCTATGATTTTCTCAGTGCAAGATTAGCTCTTTTGGGTGGAGGGTAGGAGTTCCAAGCTGTTACTCTAGGAAATGAGCTCATCTTGTATACATTTCAGTGCTGTCTAGGTAGATTTAATAATTATTCACGAACACAAAATGTTATTTTTCCTTTTCCTTGACAGCCACTTTCAAAATTACTATTCAGAATTCTTATCACATACTCCCAACTGAGTTCATTGGCAATGCAAGTGGAAGCCCTCATTTTTCACATGATTTTTTCCCCCCTGGGTTTCTCAGTATGTTCAAAGCATACTCAGAACTGATCTTTATTTAAATCTGTTTGTGACATAGCTAGATTTTATCTTTTAACTTATCCTTCCTCTCTTCCAGAAACTTTTGTATTCTTTCCTTTCTTCTTCCTTCCTTGCATTCTTACCCTTTTCTGTCTTTATGATGAATCCTTGCATTCCACTCTTACTCTTTGGTTCCCAAGATTAGTGGTGCATTCAAATTACTGCCAGCAGCCTGCTAATTCAATTGCTTTGAACCTGTCTTGTCCATTAATCCATCTTCATTTTGAATTCAGAATAAATATCTCTCTTACTCAACTTACTGTCTTTCTGGATAGGCAGAAACAAATGTGGCACAATTAATTATTATTTAGAGGAGCCAAGAATCTCTCTGCCATCTTAGCTAGCAGGCACTGAGGAAGCCAAGAAATACAAACAAAGTCTTGACTACCCAAAGTCAGCAAAAATTTCTTTACTCTGAATGAGTTTTGGTTCAAGAGGGAACCAGAGACCATTCTTTCCATTTCATAGATATTGTTTATTTGTTTGCTTGTTTGTTCCATTTATAAGTTACTTCAATTTCCCAAACAATTCTGCACGATTCTTTGGCAAATTATTAAGCAGTTTACCGTGCATTTTAGTTTTGATTGACTGTTTTCAGTTACCTTTATCTGTAGATTCACTATTCTTTGTAGCAGGGGTGTCAAACTCATGTCATCATGGCAGCATCACGTCACATAGCAGGACTTTTTTCCCCCTTCGCTATACCAGGTGTGAGCATGGTCAGCGCATGACTCATCTGGCCCACGGGCCCTGCTTTGTAGGTTAGGGAGATCCTAGCAAGGAAGCATCCACTCATCCTTCTCTAGCATGGTTGCTAGGAAGTTGGAAGATATTCAAACTGACTCCTTGCCCCTTTGGTTTTCTAGAAATAATATTTCAGTTTGTTTTGTTGATCATGACAATGTACCTAGACCAGGTAGACAGCACTGTACTAAAGCTGATACAACCTAAAACTCTGAAACATGGGCATTGATATCACAACAGTCAGCACATAGTTCAGCTACTGTAGGTATTATCATGTGTACAATGAAATGCCATATTTTTTTGGAGTAGGCTCAGAATGGAGAAAGTTGCCAATTTGGAAAGATATATTATCTTGTTTCTAATTATAAATAATTAGAGAAGCAATCATAATTGGAAACAGAAAGAATATGTTATTTCTTGAATTTCATGAAGGGAAGCATGCAGTGGGGTACCCCAAGGCTCTGTCTTAGGTACAGGATGCTTCAAAATTTTCATAAATGATTTAGGCGTGGGGCTAGAAGGAGAGCTCATCAAATTTGCAGACAACATCAAGCTGGGCAGAATTGCCAACATCTTAGAAGACAGACTCAGGATTCAGAAGGACCTTGACAGATTTGAGCCTTAGACCCCATCCAACAAAATGCAGTTCAGTGGTGAGAAAAATAAAGTCCTGCACCGAGGCAAGAGAAATCAAATGCACAGGTATAGGTGATGCCTGGCTCCACAGTAGAAATTTGGAAAGGGATCTAGGACTGCCAATAGTCCTAGGATGCATCAACTGAGGGATAGTATCAAGATCACAAGAAGTGATAATATATTGCACTAGTGAGTCCACACTTGGAATACTGCATGCAGCTCTGGTCACCATGATACAAAAAAGATGATGAGGTCTTACAAAGAATACAAAGAAAAGCAATAGAGATAATAAGGGATCTCAAGGCTAAATTAAGGGAATAGGTATGTCTAGCCTGTTGAAGAGAAGGATTGGGGTGACATGATAGCTGTCTTCCAGTACTTGAGGGAGTGTCATAGAGAAGTGGGGGTCAACCATTCTCCAAAACACCTGAGGGAAGGATAAGAAGTAACTAATGGAGGATCCTTAAAGAGAGATCCAACCTAGAACTAAAGAGATATTTCCTGACAGTGAGAACGTCAATCAATGAAATCGCTCATCTCCAAAAGTTGCGGGTGTTCCATCACTGGAGGTTTTCACAAAGATTGGACAACCATTTGCTTCAGTAGGGAGTTGAACTAGAAGACCTCCCAAATGCATTATGCTGTATTTTATGTTCTAAAAATCTTAGAAAAATAGCAAGTAGACGTCCTATAAAACCAGTGGCCTTTGGAATTAATAAAGTATAGTCATTTTAGGTTTGATTTAGATTAGAAACTCTTCAGCAATACAATGGTATTGCTGATTTTTATGGTTTTCTATAATCACGCCTTAGTCAGGAGCAGTTACAGTTTTCCTGAACATTTGCTAACACTTTGGTAGAGATCAGAATAAGCTGAAAAAATGATTTCTAACTAAAACTCTAAAGTATCACTATGCAGTAAATTGTTGGGAAAAAGGAAGCTGACATTTTTGTTAACAAAGACAGTTAACTTTTGGATCAGTTTGGCAATCAATAAATAGGTTAAGGGTCTGCGGTTTAACTATATACTACTGTGTTTTATATATATATATATATATATATATATATATATATATATATATATATATATATATATATATATATATATATATAAAAACACGAGTAGTATATAGTTAAACCGCAGACCCTTAACCTATTTACTGCAAATATATATATATATATAAAAAAACTCCTTTGTGCATTGATCTACAGTTTACTTGACATCATTAAGCAGGATTTGTATGAGGAAAATTTGGATTTTCTTCCCAAACTACCATCTGGGGGAATTTGTCTAATCCTTCCCACAATTCCAATTTATCAATGATAGATGATATTAATTTTAAGCCTTAGACAGGAAGAAAATAAAAAAGGAGGGGATATACTTAAATATCATTGCTGCTGTATATAGATGAGGTTTTTGTCCTATCCGAAAGAGAATTGGTTGAGAGATTTAGCCACTTAACTTAATAGCACAGCTGGTGGAACTCCAGGGGGTCTTGGTTAAAGCTTTAGTTGGGTCATTATTTTCTGCCTTCACCAAAGCAATTCAGTTTGTGAAGAGGAATGAATAAACAAATAAAGACCAAAGCCCGAATACAGAATTAAAATAGAGGATTTTAAAATATATAAGCAGTAGAACAAACATCTCTAGTCTCAACAAATTCGGCATCCTTAGCAGCCTTTTCAGTAGAAGACAAATGTGCAAAGATGACAAGCTGTGTGAGAGTTATTTCACCAAAGAAGCGTTTTTAAAGCATCTTTAGTTGAATTTATGCAAAAAGCTGTGTCAGCAAGATGCAAATCTTAGCAATCATTATTTAAATGTTCAGGGTGCCGAACAAAAAGTTTGTTATTGTAGCCCAGTGAATTTTTATTGGTTTACTACTACCCAAAAATGCCCACTAGAACAGCTTGAAGTTTATGTTAGCTAATAAAATTGCTTGCCAAAAATCCTTAATTTCTGTGGCTGCTGTACCAGCAAAAATAAAATAACTGGAAAGCAAAGGTGGAGGAGAGCAGGGGGAGGTGTCAGTAAGGTTGAAAGTGATGAGTCAGGGTTTGCATTGACCTGGTTTTTCTTCCCATAGACATTTATAGCCTCATCTTCCCTGATTTTAAAATTCAGAAATTGACATTTTGTGAAATGGTTGATGGTGTACTATTAGGGACTTAATTAAGAGAGCACCTGCCTTCGTTTCCCACTGTTTCTTGGATTCTTTTGCAATTGATTTTATAATATACCTTATCTATCCGATGAGACAAATGCTCTATTAATGCAAATGTTTAAAAGATAATGTTTTGCTAATGATCTAATCTGTCTTCCATAAATATCATTTAAGGTAACTTATATTCTGAGGAGATAAACTCTTTTGAAAGTTTGTAGCTACAGTATTTCACAACTGGCCAATCCCTCTGAACTTGCTGTTAGAATTGCTTTTTTTTCCTGTGATATTTAAGCTTTCAACATTTAACAGTCTTTTTGCATCAAAATTCATTATTGTAGAAGCACCCTGTGTTTGTTATCAGTATCTTCTCATTCACCAGATTGTTCAGATTTGATTACTGATAATGTACACTTAATAATAGTGTAAATGTTAGAATATATTTATTAGCCTCATGTTTTTGTTAGTCCAAAAAGGACTGTCATTATGTGCCAACAGATTCAGTAGCAAATCAAAAATTGTCACTGAAACATGTAAGATATTATATTTGTAAGAGGCTGTGACTGTAGTTGGCAGATCAAAATAGCTTTTTATATTGAAGTGCTTTCTTGCAAATAGTGTTGCTTAGCAAAAATATTTATGTGAAATATTAGGACTCTTAATTATTCAGAATGTTTTCACTTCCATTTTCCATAGTTTTTTCCCTGTTGTTTTATAACTTTATAAATTCAGACCTCAGGGAACTCTGCTTTATTAGCAGAGCTCTGAGAGAAGTTATATATGAACAACTGATTTATGCAGAGAGAGTGATAAATCTGTGAAATATAACTTTTTATTAGGATTAAAACACAATATTACTGAAACATTAATTAAGATAATCCTGCTTTTGGCCACAATAGTTCTAGTGACTTCTATGACTTTCCTTTCGTAGCTTAATTCTCCAAGTGCTCATGTTTTGTTTAAGGCATGTGTGAAAAATAGCTTTCTCAAAAATGGATTAGGATTAAAACTTCTATACTAATGCTCTGATAGTGGAGGAGCTTTGTCAAAGACAGATCATGTTCTGTCTATGCTGTTTAAATTAGCATCCACCGTTGTATAGGTGTTAGGAGTTCTGCTGAAGACCAGGCCAATTTATGGAACACAGAGATGGCCCTAACTAATGCTCCTAAATACAACTAGTTATAACAGAACTCAAGAGACATCTTGATGTACTAGCAAGATGAATGTAATGAAATTAGTAAGGAAAGGGCTGTAGTGGAGGAATGTAACATAATCCATAATGTAGAGGGAAATTCAGAAGAAGGAATTTTCAGGAAGGATTAAATCAAACATGGAGTTTGATTTACTTTAAGTGGCTTAGTACTGGTGACAGCAATTAAACCGGGCAAATTTCTTTACTTCAATTGAGTCTGCAGTGAACAAGGTAGTGATGCTTTTTCACTTTGTATGGCGTCTCCAGGATAGAATCAAGAAATGTTGGAACAATTTTCAACATGTTTTTCAAATGAAATTGATCAGATTTGCAGCTATTTCATTTCCAGTGTTGAGATAGGTCATAGGATACCTTGACAAGATAACCTTGATAACTGTTTATCCTGTTCATATGGAAAGGTTTTCAGCTTTTATTTCTTGAGGAATTTGTCAGAATACATGGAGAGCTAAAGACCACCTTCCAGTTGCTCAGACTTTGCCATTAAATTGGCCAGGTTTTAAGTTGTCCCTGTGGCCATTGAAGGAATTGTTCAGTGTCTCCTTAATTTTTAAAAAGGTCCTGGCTGACTACTCTTAAATAATTATTTTCTTAGATGTGGTGATTGAGAAAGTGGTGGCCATTACTGAGATAGTTTTGGTCACCCTGATGTAGATTTTGTTAGTAGGACCCTGTTAGCTGGGACACTGATGCTTAACATCTAAATTACTGGAATAGTGCCTGTCCTCTAGAACAGGGGGTCGCCAACCTTTTGGACTTCAGGGACCACCAAACTCATAATTTTAGATCCCAGGAACCACTAACTGGTTCTGTGGGTGTGGCCTAATTTATGGGCTTGGTGGTCATGTGACTGGCTGGGCATGCCTTGTATGTAAATACTATAAATATTTATATAAATATTGAATTTTTTATAAAAAAGAGCAACTTTTACCTAAAATCAGGCACAGCAGGCAGGCAGATTGAGTTATTCACAGAATCACAGATTCATTCAGAAATCTCTATCGGCCATTGGCTAGCTCAGTCTGTCACATAAAATTTGCTTGCAAGCAAACTCACAAAATTAACTCACAACACACCATGCATGTAAATATTGATTTTTTTTATAAAAAAAGAGCAACTTTTACCCAAAATCAGGCAAAGTAGGCAGACTAAGTTGCTCACAGAATCATTCAATGATCTATCTATCTGCCATCGGCTAGCTCAGTCTCTCAAATTTGCTTGCCGTGAGTCTGCACTGAATTTGCTTGCAAGCAAACCTTCAGTCCGAAGGGAGGTTCGGCTGTATTTAAAAGCAGAGCCGAAGATCTAAAGACCAACTATAAAGCAAGAAATCCAACCATTTTCTGCTTCCTAGCGAATCTAAATCTCCCGGCACAGCAGAACAGATGATGGCCGGAAAAAGGAAAAATAGAAATTCAGCACGCAAGTTTGCTGGGTAAGGAGTGAGTGGGTGTGGAGGGTTCCCGTGGGCCATGTGGGCGGCGCAGCCTTGTGTTTCTGTGCAGCTGGATTAATTGCTTGAGGGGGATGCTCTGGGAGTGAGATTTCTCTGCGGCCCACCAAAATTTTCTCATGGCCCACTAGTGGGCCGTGGCCGATCGGTTGGCGACCGCTGCTCTAGAACGCTTCATGGCCATTGTTTCATCTGTCATGTACATGGAACATTGGATTCACCTATAAGGCTTCCAGGCTGTACACTCCCCAAGAAAGTGTGTTTGATTCCTTCTTTCCCTGTATTTGGGAAAGTCACAACAGGATGACCTTTTCCTTTATTTCAATGCTATTGTACTGATGTTGGTTTTAAATTTTGATTTCCATTATATTGCCTTTACAGTTATGTTTTATATGTGGTGCTTTTTAAAATGTGTGTAAATCACATTGAGGATACAGATAAATTGAAAAGAGAAGTATAAATTCAGTAATAAAACCAGTAGTGAGATGAAGACAGCAGATCAAATGTAATTTTTTTCCTACTGACAATGCATCAACTCAGTCATAAGTGATATAAAAATATCTCCAGAATATATTTAATCGGTCAGACCAGAGTGCTTGTGTGCATTGCATTTGATCGGTGATAGATTGAATGAATTCAAATGGCCAAAAGTATTTTCAGAGTTGAGGAGAACTCTCTGTATAATTTTTCTGTGGTAAATTACAATATTTGACTAAAATGTAAAATTAATATTCATATTTCTTAACATTAATCAAAGAACTTTGGATTTTTTTTGTTTCTAGCACTATATTTAAAGCAGGAATGAGCATCATTTTTTGAGCTGGGGGTATTCACTGGTCTTGTATTCTGGTAGGAGGACAAAAACAGGCAAAACTAGCAGTAGTTGTGACATGATGCAAAGGTCTATCCAAATTCATATGGAGGTAGCAAAACCATGATCTTCTCCATATGAATTGTTAATATATGGTTGAGATTCTCCCTTTAATCATGCCCCAAAAAACAAAAAATAAATGAATGAAACAGATGAATGTGGTTTTTGTTTTTTGTTTTTTGGTAATAACAGCAGACCCAACTCCCAAAATAGTGAATAGGGCAAAAATGGCACTTTCTTAGTTACAGAGGCAGAAAATGAACAAAGGATTCCAGAAGAATTTTAGAAATGTCTGTTGTGTCATATTCTGAAAGATTGTCATATTTCTCATGCAGGTTAAAAGGGATTTGCAAAAAATACGTTTGAGAAATTGCCATTAAGTATAATTAGAATTTCCTGTCTTCTCATCTAATTTTATTTTAATATTTATTAATCACCTTTGTATTGTCTTATTTGTGCAGATGTGATAAAGTCCAAAGTAGCATTACTACTGTAGTTATAATGCCATGTTTAGCTACTTGGGACGCCAAGATTTAAATGCTTCTATAACTCATGCTGTAACTCAAATGTCATGAGATACAAAACAAAGTATTAACAACATTCAATGTTTACCTTAATTTAAGTTAACGAATATGGAGGTCCCTAATTTTTCTCTCTATCATGTCTGCTTAACTTTAGGTTTTATGACAAGCATTCAAAGAAACCCTCAATTGTCACAATATGCATCTCAGCAGACTGGACCTTCTATGTCACCCCATCCTTCACCTGGAGGTCAAATGCATTCTGGAATTGGGAGCTTTCCACAAAGTAATTCAAGTGGTGCTTATGGAACTCAGATGAGCCAGTATGGGCCACAAGGTAAAATAATTAACATTAATCAATTTTCTACAACTTATTCTATAGAAAAATGTGTTACAGGTAGTCCTCAACTTACAACAGTCCATTTAATGACCATTCAGAGTTACAATGGTACTGAAAAAAGTGACTTATGACTGTTTTTCACATGATCATTGTAGCATCCCCATGGTTACGTGACCAAAATTCAGATGCCTGGCAAGTGATTCTTATTTATGATGGTTGCAGTGACTCTGGGGTCATATGAACACCTTTTGTGACCATCTGACCAGCAAAGTCAATGGGGAAGCCAGATTCAACAGCTATGTTACTAACTTAATGGTTGCAGTGATTCACTTAACAACTTTGGGAACAAAAGTCACAAAATGGGGCAAAATTCACTTAACTGACTCACTTAGCAACAAAAATTTTGGACTCAATTCTGGGCCATAAGTTGAGGAATACCTGTATATGCCAAAGATGGTGGTCATATCTTTTCTTTTTATACATATTCTAGCTTTTTATTTTTGACCATGTTGGAAAATAATCGTTTAAAACATGCTTAGCTTTTCCATTTTTTTCCTTTAAAATCCTAGCACAATGCAATAACGTGTATTTTTGAGAATGTCCTTTCATTTTTTTCCTGCAATATCATTATTAAAAGTGTTAGTACAAAGGAATACTAATATGTACATACTATCCCAACTTTTGTTTATTAAAAGCTGATTGGAAATACATCAGAATTTGCATATTCTGAGTTAGGGCAAAATGTTTTCCTCTCTCTCTTTTTTTGGAAAAGTGATCATAGTTGCAATTGCCTATCTTAATAAAGTCACCTAACATAAGTATCCCTCAGGGGATGGGTAAAGAACAAGTTCCTAAGTCTTTCCTCTTTCCTTATTCTTAACTATTGTTTATATGGTCTGATGTAGGAGTAGTTTGGCACAGGTGTTTGGCATTTGACACAGGTGTTTTTAGGATTTCAGCATCTCCAGTTTGATACTGACTCCCTTACAATCTGCGCTCAGAAGTTACAGTTTCATACTGTTTGACATTGCCCTGGAATTTCACCATGGTTATTATGGATAATTGTGACACAGATAGCTTGCAGTTGCTCCAACCAATAGATCTACCAGAGTGACAGGAGTATAACCCAACAGCAGGCTGTGGTCCAGAAACAAAATGCTTCTTTGACAAACATGGGAACAAAATCAGGTAGAACTAAAACTGCTGTTTCAAATCTTGATACAGTACCATTTTCTCCAAAAGGTTTTTTTGATAAACCATTCCTGTTTATTGTTATGTTAAAATGCAAAATAGTGTTGTGATAAATTCTTATCAATCTTCCACACTCAACAGTAGCTTTCACATTTTGCATCAATTTTTTTTTTATTCTGGAGAACATCTTGTGATGGACCTGTCCCCAGTAGGTAAGACATTAGAGGAGAAAATTTTGTATTGTATTATTGTGCCTTTCACAGCTATATGTATAAGATACCAGTTCAGACTCATCAAGTTAAGGATGTTAATATTTTTGGATAGATTATATCATGCATATATCTGAGTCTTATTGGATGATCAGTATTAGTTTAGCTCTTAATACATAAATACAAAAATTGGCAATGATACAACTCAACCTTCCAAAATGTGCCTAATTTTTCCTACAGAGCAACTAATGCAACTTAAGAGATAGTCCTGGCTTAGATCCATGTGAAAGTAACAACCAGCAAACTGAATGAGGAGCCTTCTTTTGAAATGATTCTTTAAAATTTATTTCTGGCACAGATGGTTCAATTTATTCAGTTCATTGGCAATTGAAAAAAAAATATTGTGCTTTGGCTTCTCAGCCAAGCAGCAGTTCCTGACTGACTTAGGCTTGGAACTAAGCAGGATTGGATCCAAATTAGTATTTGGAAGAGAGATCTCTTGGGAATATCAACATTTGTAGGCTAGATGGGAAGCTGAAAAAGAATCCCACAAGGTAGTGACAAATCCTTCTATATTGTTATTAAGGGAAAATATATGACTATCTCCACAAAGTCACTATGAATCAAGCTCAGTTTGAAGAAGACTTGCAGTGATTCTGCAGCTTTCATTTACCTTGACATCATAAATTAGATCATTCTTTGCGTGTGGATCAGGGTGATACCAGCTTATTTTTACCCTAGCAGATGATAGAATATTCTGAACAATTACTATAACATCATCTCATAAAGCTAAGGGCTGCCTGAAATTGTAAGTAATCTGTTATACAGTGAAACAGCCAAGTGCTCAGCTCACAATTTTTCAGTTCCATTGTTGAATGTTACATTTTGCAACTTTGTGTTGCTATCTGCTCAACTTTAAAGGTTTTCTATGCCCTTATTTTCATCATATCAACTTTACTAGAATAAAGCAGCTCTCTGCTGTTAGCATATATAATACGAAAGAGATTGACTAACATATTTCAGTGAGATTGTGTGATATGCATGGTTGTGATGGAGATCAAGAACATTAAACAGATTAGAAAGTCAATTATTTATTAAACTTGTGTGTCATCCAACTTTCAACTGTGGGTGACTCACAACAATCAAAGTACTTTGTAATAAAATCAATAATATATACACTACTGAAACAGTTATCCTGAAATAACAAAAGTTCATTGGATTCCTTCTGAAAATGTTAGTGCTTTTGTATAGAAGTACGATTAGACTATGATCTTTATCTACTGATAAATTTCATAAACACCATTACCTTTGATATGATGAATATAGACATGGATAAAATTAGCAACATAATAGCTTCAGTCACAACAAACTAATGTACACTTGCAAGTTACAGCTGTTTATAAGAATCCACAAGAACATTGCAGTCTTCAAAAGGATTCAGAAAACCTGGAGCTGTCTTTAGTTGTTATTTTATAGCCCAGTGTTAATTATTAAGGAAGGGTGGACATGCTTCAAATTATTGGCAGAAATGCACACTGCTTTATAGCAGTCAGAGCTGATTTTTAGCTTCATGTGAGGATGTTTGTAAATAAATATCAAAAATACTTCAATGACAGAGTTACAGAAGATGCCTGAACTTTTAAAGATTCTTTGGCTACCATATTGACGAAAGCTTTTTGTAAAATAGTTTTTAAAGCAAGTGTTCTTTAAAAGTTCTGACATCTTGTGTACTGAGTCAAGGAGATAGCGTGCACTAGCTCAGCCCAGTATATGGAGAAAGATTTGACTGATTTGCTGAAAAATGAAGGAATATAAATGATGAAATATTAAGTCTGAAATATTAAATGCTCCAAAAGGAAGCCCTTTTTAGTAGTCTCTGAATGAAGGTGCCAATGTATACAGTAGTCCTTAAATGACCTAAGAAGAATTACACAGATAGTCCTCAGTTTATAACTGTTCATTTAACAACCATTACAATGGCCTCAGAAAAAGTGACCTACAAGCCAACCTTGAAGACTGTCACACCATCTGGCTGGTATTTACAACAGTTGCAACATATTGTTATCATGATTTGTAATCTACTCAGCAGGCTTACAAAATCAAAATCAATTGTGAAAGCCAGATTTACTCAACAACCATATATACTCAGGGATGGGATTCAAAAATCCCAGCAACTGGTTCGCTGCCTGGTTGCTGGGTGGGCATGGCCATGGTGAGCGTGGCCTACCGGAACTTCCGGGAGGGCCGTTTTTCACCTTCCTCAGGGTCCAGAGGCTTCTCTTGGGCCTCTGGGGGTGTGAAAATGGCCTCCTCCAGGCTCCAGAGGCCCACCGGAAGCTGGAAACAAGCCTGTTTCTGGGCTTCTGGAACTTCTGGTTCAGCCTGTTTTTCACCCTTTCAAAGCCTCCGTGCGGGCCCTGCACTTACCTGCATCCAAAATGGGCCAAATAGAGACTCCTGGGAGGGAAGGGGAGGGGTGGGCAGGGTGGGGCCAGCTGGTCAGTTCAACTACCAGTTCGGCGAACCAGGTATAAATTTAACATCCGGTTTGCACGAACTGGTCTGAAGCGGTAGAATCCCACCCCTGTATATACTTAACAACCATAGTAAAAACTATAGTAAAAACTGTCATAAAATTGGAACCATAATAAAAATAGTTATAAAATTCATGTGATCACTTGCTTAACAATTGCATCACTTAATGACCAAAGTTTCAGTCCCAATTGTGGCTGTAAGTCAAGGACTACCATTATCTGATGATGTGAAATCTTCATTTTTGTGGTGTTTCAAATTGGATTTTTAGTTTTATTTATTTTTTATTTTTATTTGTTCCTCTTTCATTTATTTGGTGATGAGATAAAATTTTATGTATTTCTTGATATAACAATTATAACTATCAGGGCTCCAACAAATCCCCCTCATTCAAAGCAAAAGTCTCTAGCCACATCTCAGAAAAAGTAAATTGGTTTATTAGAAATTGCCATGTTGGTGTGTGATTGGGTGTAGCCAGTACTAAATCACATCATACATTTCCCCCTTGACCCTGGTCTTTCCCCCACCCCCTGGATGTGACTTCTCCAATAGGACACATCAGTCTCCAAGAGTCATCCATCATGCTCTCCAATAACCTTCTTATGCTGCGACAACTTTGGGCTGCTGAGTTGATATTTAGGCATTTCAAGAATGCCTTGTTTTGGCCTTCCAGTTTGAGCTTCTTTGGCGACAGACAGAAATCCACGATCGTGCGCAGTTTCGGTCTGGGCTCGCTGCTGGAGTGCCCCGAGCCGGCTGGTTTCGGGGCTAAGCCACCCCGTAGAGGTGGTGAAGAGGGGGGAGACTGCCAGCAGGGTTGAGGAGAGCCGCATCTCTCCTCCTCAGCTGGCTATTACTCCCTTTCCCGAAGGCGGTTGCAGCGGTGGTCAGAAATGGCCACCTCAAAGAAGAACTCGACCAGAAAAGAATGTGTAGGAGGAAGATAAGAAGTGAAAGTTTTGGCTGACCGGGTTAAATTGCAAAAGCAACAACTAAGGTACCCTGGAATTTAAACTAAAAAAAAATAACATCGTTCCCAAAGAAGAGTCTGAAGCAGCGAAGGAAAGTGAAAAAGGAAAGGTTTGGTTTTTTTTTCTTCTCTCCCTTTCCCTATACTGACAACTAAGAGACTTAAATAAGAAATCGGAAAAAAAATCCTCTTTGACATCAACAGGAAATTAAGCTGAAAATAAAACAAAATGTCAAAGGGATAATAAAGATTTCTGAACACTAAAAAATTTTTATAAGCAGGAAAGGAAAGAAAAAGTATAAAAGGGCAGGATCTGGAAAAAAGGGAGGAGACTGCCTGGAATTAAAAGGAATCTACAGTAAAACTTCAACAAGACTTCTAAAAGATACATTTTAACTGAAACTTGGCAACTAAATACCGTATTTATCGGCGTATAACATGCACTTTTTTCCCCCTGAAAATAGGGGGCAAATGATGTATGCGTGTTATACGCCGATATAATGTTAAGAAGCCTTCGGTGAATGCTGCTGGGATCGGGGATCAAGGACACAAATGAAAGAAGGGGAGGGAGGAAGCAACCGAAGCCTGTCCTTCTCTCTGGGTCAGCTCTCTCAGTCGCTCTCTCGCTCCTCCACCAGCACAGGAAGAAACTGCTTCAAAGAAGCGGGGGGGGGCTTTTCCTGTCGCC
Source organism: Notechis scutatus (assembly GCF_049901735.1). Lineage (NCBI taxonomy): Eukaryota > Metazoa > Chordata > Lepidosauria > Squamata > Elapidae > Notechis > Notechis scutatus. The sequence continues at coordinate 82,697,101 of NC_142009.1, read as the reverse complement.
GCAGCTTCCCTGAAGCGCCCGTTTCTCCCCCACCCCGTCCGCCCGCCCGCCCGCAGTGCTCCGTTCTGCCTGCCTGCCTGCCTGCCTTCGTTAATGGTTGAATCGGAACAGCTTCGGCTGAGTAAAAGAGGCGAATAGTTATTATTCTCAGCCGAAGCTGCTCCCAAACAACCAGAAACTAAGGCAGGCAGGCAGGCAGGCAGAATGGGACACTGTGGATTGAAGCGCGCGTGTGGGGTGGGAGTGGGGGTGAAATTTCCCTCTTAAAATGAAGATGCGTGTTATACGCCTGTGCGTGTTATACGCCGATAAATACGGTAGTAGAACCCCAGGAAGAGAAAGTGAAAAAAAAAAAAGCAAAAAGAAACAGCTTGCGTGTATTTGGATTACTTGGTGATCTTTGGATTCTTGGTTATTGCATTTGAATGACTAAAATTAATCGGGTGGTTGTTTAAAAATTTATACAATGGCACTACTTCTGGATGAATTGAAAATGGAACTTAAAAAGTACAAAGAAGATGCACAAGAAGGGAGGGGTTCTTTTGGCTTCGTTTTTCAATTCTTAGAAATGGAGATTTGGAACTATGAGAAACAACAAGAAACGCCTGCAAAACAAGAAGACTGGGACAAAGAAGAAGCCATCTTTAATAAACAAGTAATTCTATGTGAGGAAGAAAAAGGAAAGGGGGGAAAGAGAATGGAGAATTTAAGACTTAAAAAAACAACCAAAGAAAAGAAAAATAGTTCGAAAAATAAGTATAATATTGGAAAGCAACAGAAGAGGGGAATACAGAAGAGAGAAATAGAGGTAGAGAGACAAGGGGGTAAAAAGGGGGTAAAAAGGGGAGAGAGAAGAAGAGAGGGAAGAAGGAAAGGAAAAGAACTTACAAAGGACAGAAACAAGATATAGAGAAACAAGGCCTATTTAGAGCTAATGGGTGAAAATTTAACTGAAAAAGGGATTCTGTAAAGGTACATAAGATTGTATTGTTATATTAGTAATAGAAATAATTTTAGAAAATTGGAAACAACGTATGATTAAAATGAGGGATAAAATAGTTACTGTAATCTAGTGAAATGTTTGTTAATAAAATAAATGAAATAAAATAAATGAGAAAATTGAATTAGGAAGGGAACATTTTAATTAGTTAATTTTTTATAAAATATAAGTGAAGGGGGGGGAATTAATTATGGAAATCTTATAACTGTTCCCATAGAAGTATGATATTTTATTGAAAAGTAATGTTAAAGAAGTTAAGATTTTAATGAATGTTAACATTAATGATAGAATTGAATTGGAATGGAATGTGTTGTTTTAATTACATATATTTATAATCTTTTTTTTTTAAGAATATAGTGTGTATTTTAAGAATGTACCAAGCAGAATCCGAATGGAAGTTATGTATTATATTGAATGTTATAACTTTAAGGTATATATTGAAGCCTAAATAAGAGTTAAATGGATAAACTTAAAAGATATAAAGGTGTCATACTCCAATCAGCAACTACAGGAGAAACTTTGTTTAATGAAAAAAGATAATATGAAATGGAAACAGGACAGACAAAAAGTATAAATATAATGATTTGGATTGAGACGAGATAATTAAAATAAAATTGAGAAAATTAAAAGAGGGGAGAAGCTATGTAGAAAATGTAAAACAGTAATAAGATATGGAATAGAACATAAAAATGAGCATGAAATTGAATTTGTGTCTGTATGAAGAAATGTAACCCGGGATTGCGCTACTTTCAAAAAAGATATTTTATTTGTATTTTTTTTTGTGAAAACTCAAATAAAATTTACAAAAAAAAAAAAAAAAGAATGCCTTGTTTTCTCCCACTCCCTTTTTCTAGCAACTAAAAAGACCAAAGGAGTATCTTTTTAGTTGACAATAAGTTTGTTAGTCAATATATTTTTTTGTATGCTAGTTTGCATTTTAAACACTCAGACTCACTTAGATGAAGTGATCATATGGAAATTTGATAAATAAAATAAAAATGAATACATTTCAAAATTCTTTTACCTAAAAAGATGTTTTAATGCTTTTTTAAAATGTTAATTGCAATTATGGATGATTCAATCGCATAAGTAAAGATTCAGTTCCAGATAAATCAAAGTTATCGATAGGAAAAGACAATAGTGATACTGTTGTCATTTTAAAGTCTACGGGGATTCTTAAAATTCCTCAACATACACCATCAGTTTCCCTGTCATGACATGCCCTTTGTTCAGTGCCCTTATTTTATGTTCTTCTTGGTAATAGAAGATGTTGATAGGTAAAATGTAGTTTCTAGTTTTAGATCCCCAAATATTGTTGGATTGCAATTCTATGATTCTCAACCAGATCTCATGTTGATGGGGGAGAATGAACATTGCAATACTGCAGCATTTCAAAATAGACATTAGACTTTGAAACAGGTTTGGATGGTGGTTTGAACTGGCTTCCAGGAAGCAAATCATCTAACAATTGAGGAAGAAAAACAGTACATCAGCAAAGGTTCAGCCAGGATAGCATTTGTACTAGACCAATGTTTGTTTGTTTCCTATCCCAGAGAAATATGTGGAATAAAAATGAATTCAAATTACACAAGTGGATTGTAAATAACCTTCAAATCCAATAAAGAAATATTTCGTGCAGTAAACAGTTTAGTCGGCTGTCAAGTAGTCAAAACTATTGTATATTGTAAATATAAACAGCTGGAACAGTTTGCATTATTCAGTAACTCACTATGGAGCTATCTAACTATTGAATTTGTGGGTGAAAAACAGTAAATCACAGTAAAAATGCATTGTTTGTTGCTTACATTTTGGGTGAAAGAGTTCCTCTAGTGGAGTTATTCCCGTTACTCAGGTTCCAGAATAAGATGGTCATGATATCACTTAGTTTTCCAGGGTGGAGATATATAATTGGGTATCACCAGCATACTGACAATACTTCACCCCATGGTGATGGATGAGCTCACCCAGAGGCCTCATGTAGTGTTAAGGAAAAAACACCAAACCCTGTAGAGGCCATGGGCAAGACCTCTCCTTCCCTATCACCACTGACTGAAATCAAGTCTGAAGGAAGGAGATGAACAGCACAATACCATGCTGTCCACTAGCAACCTTCTGAGCTGATCCTGAAGGATGTATCATGGTTGATGGTATCAAAAACCAAATACTTTTATGTTGAAAAAAAACTAAATAAAAGTAGATCATTATAATAAAATACACAAGCAACCCTCTACAATTCTGCCGTTGTATTTTTTAAAAGTTCTCCACTATAAATCTGTAGTGTTTAGTTCCTATAATTGATTTGGAATCAAGCCAAAAATGATTACTTTCTGATTATAATCCTGCCAGGTAATATCTGTGCTGTGATATTTCAGAATTGTGAAATGGGTCTCCTCTGCTGAGTGGCAGCCATTGTGCAACTCGAATTTCTTTGATTTGATTTGTAGAATTCAGCTCAGTTTTAAAATCCTAAATAATACAAATGGTTGATTACTTAGTTTTAGAATAGAGGCTAGCGTTGAAGAAAACAGCCCGTTGCAATTAATCATATTCCTTAGCTTCTGTTTTTTTATTGAATTCTGAAAGCATCATCTTTCACCATTCCACACACATCAGCACAGGCTCACTTTATACTGCACGTGCCGCTCTAATATCTGGGCTTCAGGCAAGAATGAGAAACATAAAAAACATTCATTTCCATGGTTTTAATTCATAACTTTTGAAGCACTGGTAACTTTAAAGAGTGAATAAGAAGTGAAACACCACTTTCAGGAACATTGTTATTGTTGCATAGTAAACCCAGTACTTGAATAATATAGTCCCTTTATCAGTTCAAATACAATGTTCTGGCAGCCAGAAGTTATGAGCAGGTGCTAGACAAGAAATACTTTGCAATTTTTATTGGGCTAAATTTTAAAAACTCATGCCTCATTTCTAAGTTGGTATGTGTATGAAAGTACTGGTTTTTTATTTTAACTTGTAAGGTGAAAGTTCATTGGCAAATGGAGTGTGTAATTAACTATTACTTAGTACATAACAAGTAAATTACCTAGAATCTGTGTAGAAAAACTTTTACAGAAATAAAGTCAGTTTTCTAATTTGTTTGATATTGGGAATAATTTTTATTATTTTAGCACCTAAACTTGAGCATGCGCTACATAGATAAGGAAACAGATTTTGCCCAAAGGGACTTGCAAAAAGATTTTGTTAACCTACCCTATTGGTGTATATTTAATATAGCTAATTATTTGCCAGATATAATCATGAAAAAGGCAATGAAAGGTTTTAAAAGGTTGGGGTGCTGAAACAGCTTGAAATCAAACTGGAGTTACAATGTTTCTTAATTTGGACCTCAATGCAAAATTCTGCAAAGCCAATTTAAAGTGAGCCACCTAGGAATAAACACATCAAGCCAAAACAAAGTTTTAAACTCCCTTTTTTTATTTTGAAATTTTGTTTATAAGAGAATGTTAATGTTTTTCTTACCTGTATTTTGGCTTCCTTATACATGAAAGCTCCAGTGCTAAGCAGTTTCGTCCTCCATATGAGACTCCAATGCCTCTGGATTTCATTCTAATTAGCTGAAATGAGCTCCATTGGTTGAAGAAAGAATAGGCTGCTTATTAACGTTCCAAGGCTGCTGTGCCAAAGAATACTCACTTAAAAAGTGTGGGGTTTTTTTGCACTTGGCTGCCTGATATCCCAGCTGATGGGGACTAGCTCAGCATCTGCTCCATTCATTGAATCTAATGGTGCATCCATCTGCTTGCTGTCAAAGCCACTGCCAGCAAATTATGAAACTATTAGAAAAACAGGAAAATTTGTACTTTTCTTTCTTGGCTTTCTCTCTCATTTATTGTTGGCAATTATTTAGGTGTTGAAAGAAGTCTACCTTTTTTTTCACCTGAAATATTTATCACATTACTGATATCCTGGCTTTTATTTAGCAGAAGCTTTTGTATTTAGAAAACATACTTGCAGCCTCCAAATTTGTTGTCATATTAGATATCTGTTTTAATTATTATGTCAGTTTGAATGCAGTTTTTGGTTAAAAGTTATGTAAACAAGGATTAGGGAATGAAAGGCTTACAAGATCTGTTAGTGTGTACTGTTCTTCCCAAGTTTCCTCATCGCTGCTATACAGTGACTTTGCAGTTATATAGGACATTCTTAAGGTGAAATGCCACATCAGGAACAGCCAAGACAAAAGTTAGACCTTTGATACACATAGAAATGTTTTTGTTGCTTTCAACAAACACAATTGTGCAGAGTAAAACCTGATTCTTAATAGACAATTGTAAACTTGGTGCAAATAGCAAAGTGTAGTTTCTAATTCAAAGAATTAGTCACTAGAGCTTGTTTGGTATTTATTGTTTGTTTAATGTTGTAAAGCAGCCCAGACTCATTTGGGATGGGGCAGACTGTCTATAGATTAAATAAATGTTGCACGTGTGAGAACCCAATGGGCAATCATAGGTGTATCGTTGCCTTCTGAAACCAAATGTTTAATGTTGTTTGATTCCTTTTTAAAGGACAGAAGGGAGCTATTATGTTTAAGCATGGGGCATTCTGGTCCCATTATCAGTCAATGTAGGAAGCTACCCAACAGCCTAGATGTCTTATTAAAAAGCAAAACTAAATTATATAATAAGATGAGTTACCACACTTGTTCTGCTCTCTATTTCTTACACTAAGTAGAATTGTATGAAGGGGTATAATCATTGTGGGAGGCTTCCTCAGTGGAATCTTTTTTAAAAAAAAGGAAAAGAACAAGGAGAAGGAGCCACTTTGTTCCAGGCCAGTTAGAAGATCATTGTGAGTTCTCCCTTTGTGTCATTCTGTTGCTACTTCTGCATTTTCCACTCTGTGGCTCTGGCTACTGCAAGATGATTAACAAGGCAGCCACTGTTTCCTCCGTGGCCTGCTTTCTCACCAGCTCAAGGTTAACTCAGCCTTCCATCCTTCCGAAGGTAAAGTGAGGGCCTAGATTGTTGAGGGCAATAAACGCACTCTGTAAACTACTTAGGGCTGTAAAGCACTGTGAAACAGTATATAAGTCAAAGTGCTATTGCTATTGCCTTTGTTCACATTCGTCTACCAGGCTTTCCATGTTTGCTATATATCCCTATTGATGCAGGCACATAATTTCAAGAAATATAGATCCAGCAAATGCTAATGCCTGAAGATACTGGATACTAGTTAAGAATACTTAGACATATTTTGCCCTACTTAAATCATTTTAATGCACACAGCTTTTTCCAGTGGTCTCATTCCATAGATTCAGAACTAGTAACTTTATTTTCCTCTTCTATATTGTTTTGTTTAGGGAACTACTCCAGACAGCCAACATACTCTGGAGTGACCAACGCAGGTTACAGTGGACCAGGACCTGGTATGGGTATAAATGCCAGCAACCAGATGCACGGACAGGGTCCAGGCCAGCCTTGTGGTACCATTCCCTTGGGACGAATGCCATCAACTGGGATGCAAAGCAGACCGTTTCCTGGAAATATGAGCAGTATGACACCCAGTTCTCCGGGCATGGCTCAGCAAGGAGGCCCCGGGATGGGACCACCCATGCCAACTGTGAACCGTAAGGCCCAGGAGGCAGCTGCAGCAGTGATGCAAGCTGCTGCCAACTCCGCCCAGAGCAGGTACGCTTCCAAGGGGAAGGATCTGAAAACATTAACAATGTCCATGCTAAGTAAAACGCATTTGTGTGTAAAAGAAAGAGAAGAGTAGAATGGGCTGAACCAAACCAAAATGACAAGGATTGAATATTGGAGGTTTTACAGCATGCTTTCTCTCAGAAAACAAAAAATACATAGAGGTGGAAATCCCACCATTTAAATTTAAGACATAAACTGCCTGCATTTAGCCTCTGAAAGAATACATTTAAGTCTACGCAAGTGGTACAATAAATTGTTGGGAAAGGTGATCAGATAAATTGTAGAAAAAGGCAGCATTACTGGAAAGATAAGCAAGATATCTTAGGCTTTCAGAACATTTATATGCAGCCGTTGGCAAAGGAACTTAAGCCATTGTCAATACAACCAACCTTTGTAAATTAATCAGAATATCTGATTGGCATCTGCCATCCTGAGTAACAAAGTGGGTCCAGCATCTAGACTCAAGTTCTCTGGACATTTTAGAATAAGGAAACTCAAGTCATCTATTCTATTTCTAGGTCCAATAACCACAGCGTCCTCCTTCTGGAATAATATTTTCAGACCCTTAAACTGTTAATTGAATTGAAGTTTGTTAAGATCTACAAAAATGCAAAGACTGTGTTTGCAAATGCTGTCCTTCCCCCAGAGGCACCTATTGCAAATGAATTCATGTTCTTGGTTGTATCTTTTGGTTTCACTGTGTTAATAGTAAAAATATCATTAAGAGAAAAATGAATTTCATGATTACTTTGCAAAACAGTGTTACTATTATATGCATCTGTATATTTAATGCATGCATATAAAACAGCATGCATATTTATAATACTTGAAAAAGTATAAACATTAGATATTCATTTTTTTTTAAAAAAGCATTCATTGCATTACATATACATTACCAGTAAGTGCTCAAAATGCAGATAATCCCATTACTACCAGAAAGGGTAAGAATATTTTATTAGAATGCTTGACCTTTATTTTATTACTTTAAGAATGTATATCTTGTTTGAACTGTGAGGAATATAATTTATAAAAGCGCAATTTAGTTTTTGTTAATGTCTGCTCTTAATATGTAAAACCAACAGTTTTATAAAAATAACTGAAAGCCTGTGCAATTTAGCAGGCCAGTGGGTTTAGTGTTCTTTTTTTTTTTGCTTTGAACAATCCATATTTTTCAGAAGTGAAAACTAGATGTAAAAAACAAAAATAACTCTTAATTTTAAAAGAAGGCCATTTGCAGTAAAATCAAGTGTTGCATTTCACAGCATCATTTGTGATATAAATAATTATAATTAATGTAAGATATATGTAGCATTTAGGTTCATAAATGAGGCATCTTGCAACTCCATTTTTTTTTTTTTAGAATTTTCTTTTCAGTTTCTATTTTCTATGATACGGTACTTCGTATTGTTTTCATCTCCTCCTCTTTTACTCTTTACCTGTAGAAAGACTAAGGCATTACTATACTTTTATTACAAAAGAAAACATCTGTAGGGAGTTTTCAGGAGGCAACTAGATTTATATTCCTTGCAGAAAAATCCTTCCATTCCCCACTATCCTGTCAGAGCTGAAAAAGCTTCTTGGATGAGAAGGGAAATGTCTTCCAAGAAAAAAAAAAAGGAAGTCCAGTTGCCTCCTGAAAAAGCACCCTTGGGACAACGATAACCTGGATGACCAAGAATCTCTACAGACATCTGTAGGGAGTATGAGATGAACCCCATCATTTAAGGCTATGGAAGAACCACATTTTTCTCCTTATTGCCAGAGAGTAAGAAAAAGAATATGGCTGTTTTCCAAACAAGAAGAATCCTGCCATCAGGTCCAAGCTTGTAGTCCAATACAAATCCAAAGAAGTTGTTCTTTTGTTCTGCTTTAGGCCACCATACATTCGGTCGCCTGCTTATCCCAGCCAGTCTGGGGCTGGCGGACGCCCCATGTTTTCTTCACAGCACCCCAACTATGGCAACGCTCAGGGTCCCATGATGCATCAGCCTGACCAGTACGGGTAGGTAGCCGTATCAACTGGACTTGCTGTGGAATCTTGACAGATTTTTTTTTCTGTACTGCCATTTAGCTGCCATTTGGCTACCAAAAGCACCCAAGAGCAAATATACTACTCGCATTGGAAAAGGAGTTTGGTTTTTGTTTTACTAACTGTGTCAGATATGATTTTTAAAATCTGCATGTCACCTGTACTGCATGGCTTGTGGCATGGCTTTTTCCCTTCATGCTCGAAAGGGAAGGCAAGATTCTCATCGGCTGAAAATGAATTAATTTTTCTGCACCATTACCCATCCTCCATTTTTTTTCATCAATGTCTAGGAGCAATACCACAAAACACTGATATTTCCATGACTGTATTGTTGATAATCATCACATTTCATTTCTCCCCTGGAGTAAAACATTTACTTTTTGACAGGAAAAGAATATTGCAGAAGCTAAGTTAATAAAAGGCTTATACAGAGTGCCATGATATCAACATTTAGACAGTTTTTTTCAAGCAGGTGGGGATAACTTACTAATTCCTCCACCAAACAGAGTAACGTGAACTTGCTAGTGTGTATCTAACTGAGGTAGAGAAAATTATTTTCTAATTATTATCTTCTTATCCCATAACTTTCCTATTATAAGATTTGTGGGCTTTATTTTTGCAACACTTACTAACCCAACACCCTTATAACTTAGTTTCAAAACATAAGTTTTTTACTTCATAATTAAAGGGTTAGCCACCTGGAAAACTCAAGATTTTTTTCATCCTGGTTCTGCTAATAACTCAGTACCACCACCACTAAGGAAATCAAGACAAATTATTACAATGTTTTGTGAGAAGTTTATTTGCATCAGTGTCTGTGTATACAGACAAACAGGCAAAATTCCTCCTTGGAGAGCTTTTGAAGGTTATTCAAAGTGGAGTGTGTGTGTGTGTGTTTACATATTGCAAAACCTGTGAAATCATTTTATAAATAAAATAGGTAAGTTCCATATGGGATGATCACTTGAAAATCAGTGTTGCTGAGAAGTATATTCAAGGGATATTTGCACTAAAACTGGGGACATTTAAATTTCTCCAAGGGATGCAATGTAATCCAGGCTCTTGCAAAATCAGGAAATCCATTTAGTTTCAGAAAGCAAGTTTGGTTTTGTTTTTTTCCTTGGCAAGGCACCTTAAATAAGTTTATTAACTTTAAATAGCATGCATCAGAGCAGATTCAATTCTACTGAGGCAGAAAATCAGTGCTAGCTAACCAGAACTTGGAGGGTCAAGATTTGAGATTTTGATGGTTATATCCTTTATCTTGATAAAGAAGTTTCTTTTCTAATTTTCATCAAAGATTTAACATACAGCATTTTTATATGTAGTCATCAGTCTCATTCTATTCAGTGAAGTTTACTCCCAGGCAAGTGACTGTATAATTGCACTTAAAAACACAGTTCAGACATTTCTATGTATTAATAATATATTCGACATTCTACCATATTGTGTTATTTCTGGGATAACAAGATTTAAAAGGGAATATTTGTAGCTGAGGGTTGAAATGAGGGATCCTTGGTTCCCTCTGAGCTTGCTTGTTTTTTTTGCAGAGGTTTCATTACCTTAACTAGGTAACATCATCAGTGCTAGTAAGGAGTGCTGTTTGCTGCTAGTATATATTCTGTTGCCTTGTCTGTCTGTCTGGGTGGGTGTGGACTTAAGAGATTCTTTTGTTGGATTGTTTACTGAATGCTCTTTGGCAGTTTCTTGATTGGGGTATTGCTTACTTGATTGGTGGTCTGAAGTTAACCTTGAAGTTAATGGATGCTAATCTGAGTGCTGATTACTGGTGAAGGAGTGCTGGAGTCATTTTGTTCTATTTTGGGCTCCTTACTAGTACTGATGATACTATCTAGTTAGGGTAATGAAATGTCTGCAAGAAAACAAGCAAGTTCAGAGAGCACCAAGGGCCTCTCATAACAAGATTATTTTTGTTCCTGAAAAATGTAGGTTTCTAGTTTATTGAGTGCTATATTTTTATACATATAGCAGAGGTGGTATTCAGCAGATTCTGACCAGTTCTGGAGAACCGGTAGCAGAAATTTTGAGTAGTTTGGAGAACCGGCAAATACCACCTCTGACTGGAGATTTTACTGTATCCTTCCCCTGCCATGCCCACCGAACTGGTAGTAAAAAAAAAATTGAATCCCATTACTGACATATAGTTGTGTAACTTCCAACCATAACCTTCATAGTTGGACAATTTTCCCCCTTCCCTCTGAAAACAGATATTTCTAACCCCTTGAGTCACAAGATTTAAGAATTATAATTTGCAAATGATTAATATAAGTTCAATTTAATATATAAATTCAATTTAATATAAATTCAGTACAATCCATTCAGAATTGCTGTTTGCAGTTTATTTTATTCCCTGGGATTTATTTATTTTGTTTTGGGTTTGGTTTGAATACTGTGGATCTTATGTAATCAAAGCACCACTTTAACTACAGTATAGCCCAGTCCTGTTTAAAGAATTTCTTCTCTGTACTGGTGGTAGTTTGAAACATTATTCCAAATAATAAGTTTGCTCTTAAGGAGCAGGAAATAACCTTGAAAAAGCAAGGTGTCATAAAGAGTTAAATTGATTTCCTTTTTTCTTTCCTCCACCCCTACAAAGACATTTAGAAGCTGTATATAATGGATAAGGAGAGTATGCTCAGATGTGACAAATCTCTGCAATTACCATGGAAGGATACAGTGAGTGCACTATAAAAATGAAGGATGGCAGCAAGAAGTGAGATTAGGCTTTCTCAACTGTTTAGACATGAAGAAGTAATAAAGGCAATAAAGTTGAAATTAATTTTTTAAGGGTTTACCAATTTTGAATGTCTCTGGATGAGTATCCAGGTTGAGACACACTGGTTCAGATGGACATTGTTGAGTCCACACATTGTAGCTTTTAACATTTCTAAAAGAAATGTTTTTAGTTTTGTGATGTTAATAAACTCCTTTAAACAAATGGAAGACATATACTTGTTTTCCCCCTCCCTCCTACCACAGGACTGTTTATTGAATAGGAAGCACGGATAGCATTTGTTAGTATAAATCGGCATCTTACCATGGCAAATAAATGAACACTATCTTAGAAAGGAAATATGCAATAAAGCTGTATCAAATTATGCATAGCGGAGTACATTGATAAGGTTTACTTATAATACATTGTAGATTCTGATGAAGCGCAATGGAAAATTCAGGACAAATAAAAGAAAATAACTTTTACCACAGCCCATAATCAAACTAAAATATAGTGATGTTGACCAATTTGGATGTTTCTAAAGTTGAGGCTATGAATGCTATTAAACATGAACATAGCATATTATTTTCAGTATCCAAGCACCTGGTTCATATACCACAGTAAACTTCTGTAAGAATTCATTCCAATTTTTTTAAGTGATTTCATTTACGATACCAGCCACAAATCAGCAAACCATAATGTGTATTAAGAGATTGTTTTAACTAGGTTGCTGTATATCAGTTATCAGGGAATATGAACAAGATCTTTCTTATGAATTTCACCTTTGGCGTACAGATTATAGCTATTCATAATGGGGTGGGGGGAAGGATGTGGGACTACATAGGCCTTGAGACAGCACTAACAGAATTCTAATAAAAGTTGCATTTTTATTTTTAAATGAACCACTTATGTGCCCTGCAATGGCTACTAAGCAGTTTTCACTGTCAGAAAGGGGCAATCTTTTTCTGATGCCATTCATGCTTCATCTCGGTTGCAGTTAAAGTCTGATTTAGATGTTTCCTAAAGTCATGGAAACAAATGGTGAGAAGCCATGGTTGTTTGTGTGATTGTCCAGACACTTGTATTGCTGTTAAACAAATACTGAAGTCCTTAGGAAGTTGGGCTAAGATATGTTCCTCTCCTTGCAAGACATTTCTAGAGGCCTTGTTGGAGTTGGGCTGGTTTTACTACTGGCTGCAGCTGCTTGTCCCACAGGGTGCTGCTGGAGGATTCCTATTTAGAAATTGACAGGTCTTCCTTGGGGAAATAAGACATGAAAATCTGTGCTCAAGCAAGGAAACAGGCATTTCTCTGTCGCCTGAGGATCAAATTTCATTGTAACTGAACATGTATCATGCTCTTGATTCTTTCTTGTACATCACATATCACTGTCACACATATGCCTGCTGCATTCTCAGGCTTCTGTTCTTCACGTGCCAACTTGCGGTTGAGATTTGATGAAGCGTTACATCAGGCAATGAAAGAATGTAAGGCATTTTGAGGAAATAATATGCCAATAGCCAGGGTCTGAAACAAGGAGAACCACGGATGTAATCACTTTTGTTCAGCTTGATGGCCTTAGTGGTAGTGAAGTGGTGATATAATAAATCTATGCAATGTGATGCTGAAATTCCAATCAGGTTATTAAAAAATAATATAGCACTTTTTTTCTTATATACACTTCTGTAAATGCAAATGAATGGATTGTTTTTAGTATGGATGAGTATTCAGAGTTTTGCAGCGTTAATTCAGCACCAGAAAAATAAACACAGTTGGCCGATGCTTCATTTAACATCTTTATAAACATAATAAGTAGATTTTACAAACCAGTTGTAGATTTCTCCAACATGGAGCAAACTCAAGCAGAAACATGTTGCAAGTTCAGAGCAGAGCTCCAGTCTTCAGCAAGCAAGTTGGTTTCTCTTTTACTTTAGTTCAGCAGGCAAGCAAGAGGAGAGAAGCAGTTTCATTTCCAATAGATAGACTCAGAGCTCAACATAGCTTCAGAACTGCAGAGCTTTAGTGCTCCCTAGAGCACTAAAAATCTCCACAGACTGTTCTCATCCTCGACATTCATATTTTGATCTGTTACCATCAGGGAGGCGTTTATAGGTGTCTTAAAATGACGACTAATAGATTGAGAAACAGTTTCTTTTCCAAGGCAGTAATTGTCTTGAATCAAACAGTGCATTTGTGATATTATTGTTATTGTTATTGTATTTTATTTTTTAAAACTTTGTAGTGTGATTGTGATGTGGTGTTTGGGGCACTGTGCTGGAGTAGCTTTCAAATTTTATTGTATTCGTGGAATGCAATGACAATAAAAGTATTCTATTCTTAACATAGCTGCAGAGTTGCAGAGCTTAATATAGCCACTTTAGGCTACTTCTAGTTTCAGTTTCCTAAGCTACTTTTAGTTTCAGTTTCCAAACTGTCCTCATTGGCTGATTTAGTTGCTATGCCTATTCATTGGCTGACCTTGTTACCAAGCTCTATTCCAGTTCATGAATATACTCTGAAAATGAGTGCAGAATACAAATTCTCTTTGTATAAAGTTAACAGATCCTGTGTGTGTGCAAAATAGAGAGGGTGGGAGCATGCACGTGTGCATACACGTGCTATGTATGTATACATATGCATGCACACACACAAACACATACACAAATATTTCTTTACGGACAACTGAGTCCTATCAGCATTATCTGGTGCTGTGTTTCTGTTTGTAATTCATATTTCATATTGCTGTTGCTGGCAAAGCACTTTTTCACATTCCTCCAGAGTCCTGTGCGTGTAAGACTGCTGATGGACCAACAGCCATTGGCAAGGAAATATTGTTAACAGACATAATACATTTATGTGTCAAAGGGAAGAAGTAGGGCAAAAAGTTTTAGAAGGCAATATACTTGTGTTGAATTTGATACGGCTCTGTTTTTTCCTCTACTGAATGGATAGGTTTACATAAAACTCTGGCTGATACAATCCATTTCATCTTATTGCTTGATTTGAGATTACAATTTTAAAAGCAACTCATATCATGCACATTTAATACAGCGAAAGAAGTTGAAGCGTGTAATGAATTTATATGAGATCTGCAGTTGCTGTTTCTTTTTAGTTTCTGCACTAGTTAAATATGAAGTTTATTTTCCAATTTTTTCCATAAGAAGTTTACTTTTTCTCACCATATTTGTCCTGATGTGTATATAGTAAGCAAATTTTTTAGATGCAAAACTGGAGAATGATTTCCCACATTAAACCAATCTCCTGATTTATATAAATGAGTGTATTTTTTTAACCAGGAAGAACTTCTAGTAGTGTAGCAAATCATAGTTGTTATAGTTAATTTTGAATTCAATTTTCACTGACTGATAACTAGGAAGAGGGAAGGCTTATCAAATTCGACAAGACACGAAATTGGGTAGATTTATGTAAAAGAAGACACAAATTTGAAAGCAATACTGGTCGGTGGGAAAAAAGGCTGAAAACAACAGAATAAAACTTCACAAAGAACTGGAGTTGTTTATCACATGGACCGATATAAAATAAGAGATATCTATATTGGCAGTAATCAAGATTGCGATTTTAGAATAAAACCTGCTTCCAAACAAATTATGAATGGGTATTGCTTCATCAGCCAAAATGTATTTTCCAAATTACAGGAAAACTGTTTTACATTATTCTAGCATTATTGGTCAGTTTTCTTCCATTTTGTGTCCAGTTCTATGGATTTTATTTTAAGGAGGATTGAGACAAACTAGAACAGATTCTGAGAGAACAGGCAAGAAAATAGATTTCTAGAAGCCATGTTACTTGAAAAAAAAATTGGGAATATTTAACTTTGAGAAGACTGGAATGACATATACTAGCACTTTACAGGTATCTGAAAATATGTCAGAAGAAAACCAGGACCTGATCTTTATTATCTTATCATGTCCAGAGCATATTATGTAATAATGGATGTAAGTTATTTGGAGGCAGAGTTTGATTAAATATTAGTATGGATTTCCTAAATGTAAAAATAAATTAAAATTAAATTAATACCTCAGAGAGGTGGGACTCCTCTGTATTATGCTCAAATAGAATCTGGACAACAGTACATCATGGGCATTTTTAACTGCATAAAAAAGAGGCTGGAGTCAATAAGCTAAATAGATCTTTCCAACTAGTCTTTCTATGATTGTGGCATCCTGATTTCTGTACTACTAAATTAAGTCTTTCTGTACATAGAAACCTGTTCTTGCAGTTCCCAAAGTTGATATTCCTAATAGATCTCAGTACAGTATATAAAATTATAATTTTTGTCATTGATGTTACTTGATTGTCTAAGCAATAACTTGCAGTAAAAACAGCTGTATTTTGGCTTCCAAAAATAATCCCCTTGAAAACTCAGTTGGATAACATAGAGTTTGCTTCTTGGCCTAAATTACTGTATGGCATTAGTATGAGCTGTTAAACAGCTGCTGCTCTCTGCCTCAGTGCTGGTTTCAGTTCATTAATGGAGGAATTGATTCCTGCTGTTGAGTGGCTCTCAAAATATGTACATGCTTGTTCCTATCTGGTTTTTTTAACAGATGTACAAGTGATATTTTTTTAACAAAAGAGAGAGAGAGAGACAGAGGCAGAGGCAGAGGCAGGTTGGCCCAGCATTTCCTTTCATCTTTTCCGTTCATTTTTAATAGGAGTATCTGCACTGTTTTATATATTATATATATTATAAATTACACACACCACTGTTATCTTTTATTTGGGTGTTTTAGGAAATAATTAAGTCTCCTAAGCAAATTTTAAATGTGTAGGTAAAATAAATGACTTTTATATATTGTCATATATTTTTTTAATGATTTGAGGCTGCCCAACCTCTGAACAGTTCTGGACAGCCCTAGACCAGGCGAGAAGGCTAATTCAGTATCACACATAGAGAGACACAACCTATAGCCATCCTGTCCCAAGATCTGGATGAACCATGTTTTTAATAGTTTCAGAAAATCATTAAAGTAGGAGCAATAAAACTCTCTGGTGGAATGTTACACCAGAAGACAAATGCCATAACCAATTAAATAAAATCCCTGTACAAAATTAAATCCCTATAAAAAAAATATCAGGAAAATGCAAAAAGATTATTTGCTCACAGGTACAGTAAGAAAGGACCTTATTCCAATGATACCGTTTTTTGTTCTCAGTATAACTGTTGTACTATATCAAAAGTGACATAATTTCATAAAAGTAGTTGAGAATTGGAAAAAAAATGACAGTAATGGAGTAGAGAAGCAACATGGATTAAACGAAGACCATTCCAGGAATGCTTTTACCAACATAATTGATATGTTTTTGTTTTCTATGTTGAGATAGAAACTTAATTCCCTATTGTGTTCATAAAGTGAGAATTGTGGGTTTGGATAAAATTGGGGCCACCTGTTTTTCAGTTATGCATTTGTATACCTCATAAACAAATGTTTTGGTTTAGATTGCTTTCTCAGAATTACAATATAAATTCACAAATCCAGTAAAATCTGCAAATCTAAGATATTTTGCTTATAACTTGCTTTTAGAAATACACACACACATATACATACATACATACATACATACATACATACATACATACATACAAACATACATACAAACATACATACATACATTTCTGATGTTTTCACAGAAAATACCCAGATGCTTCCCCTTTTGATATATGTAAGTTTTACAATTTATTTAGTATAATTTTATTAAGAAAAGGACATATTTATGTCCTTTTCTTAATAAAGGATATTACTATACATTATGTAATGTATACTAATATCCACATGACAGCAAATTAATCTATTAGTTTGACTTTAGGAAACCCAATTTTTCCAATTATCCCTAAAGCTATTTGTAATTCACAGGGTTGATTGACAGGTCAGTGTACTTTTACACCAACCAGTAACTAGTGTTCAATCAGTGAAACATTCTTAAATAGAAAGATATAAACCATAGCAAACAACATAAAATCTAAACAGAGAATATTATAGCAAATAAGATCAAAAAGAAGGGCACCAGTATAAACAGGTATCAGTAAATTATTAATATTTTAAAATGTGAAAAAAAGTTCATTATATCTCTGGGAAAAAATATTATAATGTCTTCATCTTCTGCAGAAAATACTGCAACGTAAGCATGAAAGCAGCTCTTTGAGGAGGGCATTCTACCATAGGACATGGCCATAGATAATCCACAATTTATGACCATAAAGGGGATAGGAACATTTTTCATTAAGCAGTATGGTCATTAAGTGAGACATCACATGACCACACATTAATTTACTAGCTTTTTTTACTGCAGTATTGATAAATGAGATACCATGTGATTATAATTTACAGCCTCCTTATTGGCTTCCCCATTGTCATGGCCGCAGAGCCATATTCCGAGATGTGGGTGGAATTGGGTTTCACTGGGTACTGCATCCTAGTGATTTGATAGCCACTGAGTAGACTCTCCTCAGCCAGCACTGATCCTTCTTTAGTTAACATAGGTGCCAAGAAAACAGGGCAAACTCTTCCAGCCTGAAAAAATAAGTGTCACACAAGCAGCAGAAAGATGCTGACTCTGCAAGCAATACCTCATTATTGGCAACCATTGAGCAGGGACTGCTCCGGCTGCATATGCTCGCCAGGAAAGGATTTAATCCCACAGAGTGTACCTTCCATTCCTTGGAAGCATCTTCAGCATCTGACTTTGTGATTCATGAATTCCTATTCTTGGTGCTTTCATTTTGACATTGGTTTATTACTGACCAAGTTTCTGATTCATCTCTTAGTACTTTTCAAGTTATATTGTGGTATTAGATTACTAGAACTATTGAATTACATCTTCTCCTCATCCTCTAGTAAGGTATTGTGCACACAGATACTCTTTCTCCTGCTTCTTCAGTTATTCTTTTGTCTAACTTATGTCTATTTGCTGATGCCTCTCCACACAAACTTTCCTGGTGTTTTTACAAGTCTCACTGCAAATGTTTTGCTCCTAAACAGAGTGTATATATGTATATTCCTACCCAGCACTTCTGCAAGCCTCATCCCCCACCCCAAGGGCTCACATCCCATATGGACTTCACCTGCTTATTGCCTGTGCATTTTCTCCTTTCACTGGAACCAGGACATGAAATCCATTGACTGCTTGTTAAAAGCTAGCTGGCAAGCCCACAAATTGCAATCCTATGTCTGCAGGAGCCTGCAAGTGTTGTAAATGTTGCCAAATGCTCAAATTGCAATCATGTGACTATGGGGGTGGTACATTGGTTATAACATTGAGAACAAATTGTGTCATTTTTTTCAGTGCCTTGGTAACTTTGAATTGTCATTAAAACGAATGGTCTTAAGTTGAGGATTGCCAGTGGTAAAAATTCCTCTTCCCACTTGGCCTGATTGTGTGGAGATATCTTAAGCATTTCAAGTAAAACTGAAGCTGTTCCATCAGAGAGCCTGTCCCAACCCTTTGGGGTTTTGTAAGCTAATACTATCTCTTTGAATTAAGCTCAGAAATGGACTAGCAGCCAGTGCAGTTGTCAGTGTTCTCATTTCATATGATTGCATCTGCCAATTCCACTTAACAATGCAGTCGCTATAAATATTGGAATGTGCTGAAATGAGTAGATTGACATTTGAAATTAGAGAACAAGAGGATAAACAATTTTATAAAATTTGGGATCTATTCTATCAATGGTTAGACAATAAAATACAGTAA
The DNA here is from genome assembly GCF_049901735.1 of Notechis scutatus. Taxonomy (NCBI): domain Eukaryota; kingdom Metazoa; phylum Chordata; class Lepidosauria; order Squamata; family Elapidae; genus Notechis; species Notechis scutatus. Next base: position 82,677,959 of record NC_142009.1, on the reverse strand, counting down.
TGAAATATGTAGACGTTTAGAAAATAATAAATATATAAAGATGTACTTCTTATTATATCTACAAAATGATTTTAGGATAGATTTGGGGTGATAATATGAGCTGTTATAAAATAAACTAAGTCAAATGCTTGATTAATAATGATACTAAGGTATTTAATTTTTGATTGACAATATGAGATTATATGTAATGTAATTGTAATTGAAGACTACGAAATGGAAGCACAAAACAATTTGTAAACCAACCGGCACACTGTATGTACACCTATGGAAGATAGCTTGATGTTTTTATGTTTTGTTTGTTTATGTTTGTTTTTAAAAACCAATAAAAATTAAAAACAACAACAACAATGCAGTTGCTATATTTTTAACTTGTTGAAGAAAGGCAGTCCCTCTTATAAGAAGCTTAGCTTGCAAAATTATATTTATCTGTGTGGTTATAATTGTTAGATGTAGTCTAAATTGATAAAAGTCTCATAAGATTCCAAGGCTTTAGCGATCATGCTGGATTCAGAAGTACTCCAAATTATGTGCCTGTTCCCTAGGGACTGTGTACAACAGGATAGATACTGCTCAGCCAGGTAGAAACCATGACAAAGAGTGCTTTTGTCTAGCTGCAGCTGATGCACCAGTACATGGAGTAGAAGGATTTCTCAATCATTCATGCTCCTATTACCAACTAGTGGAATTATGCAGTGTAATCTACCTGGAACTACTCTGAAAGACCACTCAGAAACTGCAGTTGGTGCAAAATTTAACAGTCCTTATATTAATGCCAATCGAGCAAATTGGCTACCAGTACATTTATGGGTACAATTAGTGCTGATTTTGATCTATGAAGCTATATTTGGCTTAGTGCTGAGATCCCTATAGAATCATCTTCTCCAGCAGAGTGCTGGTGCATGTGTTCTGCAAAATTGCTATCTTTCTCCGCTTCCAAGAGGTTGGGAAGACTAAGGCCAGAAGGTGCTGTTTTTTTTCATCATTGCCCTGTATCAAGGAACAGCCTCTCCTTAGGGAGAAGACTTGCTCCAATGGTGATTGTTTTGCAAAACCCGGTTAAGACCGTTTTATCACAGCATATTTTAGCTTTGTTTAAGCAGTTGACACTATCGTGTGACTGAACCTGTATGTCCGGTTAACTTAATACTGTATGTGTCTCCGTTTCTATTTATTGCTTCTCTGTGTCAGTTATTCTATATTTTTGAATTGTATACTAATGAATATTTTGATTTGTGATGTATAGTAATACAGGTATTACTAAAACATAATACTGGTAATCTCCCAGTAGAAATTAATCTGTCCCTTCTCTTTGTTAATGTTTCAGAAGACTTAAAAGATGGAGTTATATCAGAAAGCATTCCCTTGAATTTATCATCTCATGATTATTTTCCATTTTATTGAAGAAAGTATCATGTCCAGCTGGTTTACTGTTCATATGGATGTTGTACTGTGAATGTTTGGCTTGGTTTTTATATTTTATATAAGCCATCAAGAGTTTTGGGATTGGAGGATATAAAGATGAAAGATAAAATGGAGCAGAAGAGAGTACAGTAGCACAGTGCAGCATAAAATAAAGTGAAGGTGGGATAGAGAGTGAAGAATGTCTCCCACTTTTAAGGGAAATTCATGCAGAACCTGACAATAATCACTAGGAAAGGACCCTAATTCTAGTTAGTGAGACTTAGTTGGGTAATTATGAAGGACTGTTGGCTAGACTAAAAGCTGAGAAGAAAATTCTCAGGAAAGCAAACCACTTCTGTAATGCTGCCAAGAAAATATTTGGCAGGCATCAACCTTGATTTGAGGGATTTTGTACTTTTAGTGGCTATAGGAATTTGGATCTAACTGTTCTCTCTGTAGTGTAATTTATTTTATTACGTTTAATATCATCTGAGTTGGTTGATTGTAATATATTATTATCTGCTCTGGGATTTTAAAAAATGTGGTCCAAGATACCAATAGAATTAAATTTAGAAAATACAGAGTTAAACCCTTGTTATGATAATTGCTTACCTTTTAACAGATTTTCCTCTATGTATTGATGCATCATTTTTATTGTGTTTTTGCTGCCTTGGCATCCAGCAGCCAACCTGAAGTTATTCTAAAAACTTCAGTACTTAAAATGCCAGCATGGACAAATCATGGTGTCTTTAGAACTTAACCCTGATTCTGAGCCCAGTTTCAAAACAGGTCAACCATCTGACAGAATGGTTGGTATAATAGTAGGACTATCTAAACAATTTAGGACAGCTAATATTATATAAACAAATTTAATATCACAAATACAGAAATGCAGTTCTCCTTCTACTCATCCTGTCCCTTAGGAGCCAACAAGGAGATCATATTGAGACTTGCAGGTGGCAAAGAAAAATTCCAATCCATTGGCAGATGAACAGAAATTGATGCAAGGTAGCATTAGATCCAAAACTGAGAAGAAATAGAGTTGTGTCTTGCTCCTGACAAAAAAAATCATTTGAGTTTTAAGCAGAACTATGAATAACTTGGAAACTGAAGTCAGCCTTAACTGAGATGTATCTCTCTATATGCTAAACTGGAGCCTTTTAAAGAAAACAATTCTGTAAATGCTGTTTGATTATAAATTGTGAATGAATTCCTCCAGAATGGGCTGTAATTCTCAGAATAATTTAGTAGAAATAAGCCTCAGTGAACACAATGGGATGAGCTTATAATAAGCAAATATTGATTTCTATTGCATAGACCATTAATATCAATAGAACATGTCCCTTAAGTTTGAGTCATAACATTACCCAAATCAAAATTTCTTTTTTTAAAGTTCTGTGGAGAGGAAAATGTTAAATGTTTATGCAAACACTATTGACCAATATCTGTTCCATTAAAATTAATGCCACTGATTAAAACAACTAAAATTGTTATTCCCCCTTATTTTCTTGTCTCCATCTCCAGATGATTTGGAATCAAGTCTACTATTCTATACAAATGCAGTGTCATTCTCTGAATAGCGAGTATATTTTCAGAGTGTATTACTATTGATTCTGGATAGCACATTCCCTCTGCCCTTATAGAGCATATGCGCGCACATATCACACCATACTCCCACTGCTCACTTCTTGCTACAGAAGCTAATAGCTAGTACATTTTGGCTACTCGGCAGTAGGTTAAGAGAAGCTGCTGTGCACTGGTTGCTTATTATGATAAAAGCATTTTAGTGAGTTCTTCATGCACAGTCACTAAGCAACCTGCTTCAGGTTAATTCTGTTTACAGTGCTATCAAAAATAACTCTGATAAATGTGGCAGTCATTAGTATTTCATAACAATAGCGTTATCTATACTTCACATCCACTGTCAGGCAAACAAGGGATATTTGCAGTAATATAGCCATGATCACTTGAAAGTCTAGCGGGATCCAAAACACATAAACAGTTTTGTGTTGTCAGGATATGTACATTGAGGAACTCTATATATGTCACTAAATATACAGAAAAATGTAGAAGGCTACTGATTTCTTAGTCATAAGGCTCCAAGTGTTCATTTATCCACAAACTTTCTCTTTCTCTAATTAAAGGAATTAATAAGCGAAAAAACAACCTTGGCTTTTGCCTCAAAAGCTGAAACCAAGCCACAGAGTATTATTGAAAAAGGTATTCTGGTTTTTGACTGAGTCAGCTAACTGGCTTCCAAAAATCTGGACACCCTCTAGAGCACGGGTATCAAACTCGCCGCGTCACGTTACCATCATGTGATGTTTTACGGTGTTTTTCCCTTTGCGGAGCTGGGATGGATGTGGCCTGCGTGTGATGCATCCAGCCCATAGGCCACCAGTTTGACACCTCTGCTGTAGATATATCTTTGTGGCCATCTGTTGGCATTCCAGATTTTTGCAGTCCAGATCTGGCAACTCTCATTTTGACTCGTATTAAGATAGTTTTTTTCTATATTTCATAAGAAACTCTGACTGAGAATTTCAATGTGTGCATGTATTATGCTCTATTATTAATCTAAGTTGGAAATTTCATTAAATGGTTGCTTTCTGAGACAATAACATTAATAAAATGACATAAAAATTAAGCATATTCTTTCCATTCCCCTCCTTTCCTTCTCTCCCATCCTCCTGTCCACCCTTCATTCCTTCCTTCGTCTCTCTCACACACAAACTTGCAACCTCTTGTACTCCACTAGTTGGTAACAATCTGATTTTAGAAAATTCATACTGTGTCCGGGAAGAAAAGCTGCAACAAAATTATATGTATGAGAGACTGTAAGAAAATCCCAGCAGGAAAATATGTTTTCAGATCTCACCTCTGAATTACTCTCATTATAATAACCCATTTGATGGCAGGGTATGACAGATTAGAAGCTTTTTATTGCTAGACCTCACTCAACTCAGATTTAAATGAAGTACATCTGGTTATTGTACAGGTCACTGTGTTTAAATAACAACCTTCAAATCATACTTTGACATTTCAACGGAAAGAGAAATATTGTCATGTGGCAGATATGGCATAGATAAAGCATAGGGCAGTTTGGTCAGTATGCTGATTTGTGTGTGTTTCCAGCAGGCCTTTTCATGGTTGGTAGTCAAGTAGCTAGGCTTATTGATTGTCAGTATTTTAAAAAATATCCCTGCTTAAAACCTTTAACTCCAATTGTCATTTTAAAATGTTGCAGTCACTGGAGTCAACTGGGTAACTTCTAAGAAGTTTGAAGATCCTGTTATATCAACATTGCTCATACTAAATAAGCAAGAGAAAATAAGCAATGTTGGTCTCTTGCATTTTAATTTTGATCTTCTGAGATTTCCTTAGATTTGTCTGCACCTGGTTTCATAAAGTTACTTCTGAAAAATAGCTAAATCTCTGTTCATTTTTGTTTGTTTTAATACATAAATTAGCAACCATCTCAGAATTCATAGACTCATTACATACAGTATTACGAGTAAATACATATACTTTTTTTAAAAAATTGTTTATGTTTGAGAAAATGTTCATTAAAAAGACCATGTAAGAGAAGGCTCCATGTACAAGCATAAGCATATTACAATCTAATTTCATCACTTCAGCAGGTTTGACTGGGACAAACTCTTCCCCTTTTTGGGTTGCCTCTACTACTGGATGTCTTCAGAGGGCTTTTCAGCACCTAGATAGCGTTTCTGCACATCAACATGATTTTTTGTTTTGCAAGAATGAAATCCATTTATTAAAATATGAGAGAGGAAATTAAATAGAAATAAATATGAATTATTACATATAAAAATATTCCGAGCATACTATTAAAGCAGCTTTTTTCTTCTTTAATTTTACTAATCTTGAAAAGTTATGTTATAGTAAGAGATTTCATATAATAATGTGACAGTGATATCTTATTGTCGAGTTTAGAACATATTTTCAGTTTACAACAGTTGGTTTAAATAAACATTAATTACAGCACAATTCAGGCATAGTTCCAAAGCGGTCCCAGACACAATTATTTCAAATGCCCTCAGCATTTGAAGTAGAAAGAAGTCCACAATTCGTTTACAGAGCGAGCTTTGGCACTATCTGAGCTAAAGTTAAACTTTTGATTTAGCTGCTAAAAATACTATAACTACCTTAAATTTTACACCTTTCCCAATATTGCCTGTGGTACATTGAATTTGTTCCACTGTTGACATTTTTCATCCATAAATGCCACAACAGTTTTGAAAATTGGTTTTAAACACTTCAACAACTAATATTAACTTTGCCTCACACCTTAATGGAGTTTAAGTTGCAGGGGGAAAGCTGAAAATGTGTTAGAGCAGGTCAAATAGCTCTTCAGTGAAAATAGTACTGACAGAAACATATATTCTTTCTTTCGTCCTTCATTTCTTTCTTTAGTAACCACAAATGATTCTATGACTTTAAAGATGCATAAGTATATTTAACAAATGCTGTACAAGCTATTAGTGTTTAGTGCTCAAAGGTTAATCAGAATAAATCTTACAATTTCAGTTTAGTTCTTAATGGACTCTACTTGACAATGCAAAATGAATATAGGACTATTTGTCACATTCAGTTATCATTCTACTTAAAGACCAAATGCCATGGAATCGGAATGAAAAGATAAAATTTCTCTGAATTATTAGTTCTGAAAGCTGTCTTCTAAAGCTTTATCCCCCATGAAATGTCCACATAGGTTAAAAAAACCCTTTTTATATGTAAAGATACATTGACTATATGATAAAGATAGGCATAATTTTATATATGAGGTGTACAGAAACTGAATAAATTATATTTAATACATCTGAATTATTGGAAATCATTGAATAAAGAAATTAGTTGGAAGAGGTGCATGGGTCATCTAGTCAATTAGTTAATTAAAACAGTACAAACCACTACTGTTTAATAGTGATAAAGACAAACCTTGGAATCTTTCAATCATAGTGAATCAGCCATTGTTATAGTCAGATTGTCCAGTAATTTTTAAATCAAGATTTCCCCCTATTTCTCAGCTTTTTATGTATTAATCTATTCATGCTCTTGGTTTCAACAGATAGATGTTTGATGTATCTTACACATGAAAACTTAGATACTTGTAGACCATTAACGTATTTTCTTTGCATCTTTTCTTTTGTCATATGGAAATACAGTGTCATTTTTAACTAGATATGTTAAGATTACTCCATTCACTTACTAGTGGTATAAAATATTTATTGTGGCATTGCAATCCCATATTAGATTCATGGCCTTTCCTTTTCTTTGTAATAATGGTTCAGGCTTCTTTTCCTCCTTTGCCTCTACCTTTATGAATACCAGGACATCATTATGAGGATCATAATGAAAATAAAATCTGTTAGATTTATATCCTGACACTTGCGTGCGTGCGCGCGCACACACACATACCCTTACACCCTCCCCTTAAAATCCAGGGCAGATTGCATAATGCTGTCTTCTTTTTTCTTTCTCCCACAGTAAACATGTGGAATAGGTAACACTGGGAAATAATGACTAAGTTCAATTTATCCAGTGAGCTCCAGTGAGCAAATTTCCCTGAAAAGCAGGAACAATTGCCATTGGCACCCATCCTCCCCCCAAAAATCATTTTTCTAATTGTTAGCATCTTAATTTGTATGAGTAGCTGCTGCTTTCCAAATCTGGATTTGAAGACGGGTCTCTATAAGCACATATTAGTATTTTCTCCCACTAATTCTGTATAAAGATTTGCCATTGTAACTCTGTTTAAGAAATTTAAAACTGAGATTTATGTTGCTTTATAGATGTGCAAGAACATTATTTCCTTGATTTGATTGTATCAGTAAATAAACAATTGTTTGTTTCAGGATAGTAAGTAATAATCAAATATACTTATGGTTAGCCTATTGATTAAGACTAAATTTGGATGCATTAAAATTGACAACTTATTTTGTTTGTTACTTGGATTGTTTTTGTATCTACCAAAGTGTCCCATGTTCAGTTATGTATCAATTAACAAATTAATTAATTAAAATACAAATGTGTCAACTTATTTGTCTGCATGGAAAGCCATAGAGAAACTCAAATACAGTTAATTTAATTCCATTAATATATGTCTCCTCTAAAAGATGCAATCTAATTTCTTTTAGAAACCTACATTCATATTAGTCATGCAAAGCACTGTGATTTCAGAAAGATTATTTACAAAAGCATTGTTCTAAGTAGCACCAAGCACAAAGGAAACATTCAGTTGTAACAGTCCTGTTGTAAACTAGTGTCTTATTTTGGGTAATTGATAGATCAGTGGCTTACTCTGGCCCAGCCATGGTAACAGTCATCTGAATGTAAAGGAGAAACAGGCAGTAAATGTTAATGAGATGGTGCTAGTTCAGAATACACACACACACACACACACACACACGTGTGTGTGTGTGTGTGTATTTATGTCTGTATGTATATATGCCTTCTGTTTCCCATTTTCCATATTTTCTATTTCTAATACATAAAGATTATTGCAAGGAAAAGTAGAGATGGTGGCATTTAATGTCCTAGGTAATATTTTCAGAGTACTTTTAAAAGTTACTGACAATATGTACAGAAAGAATATTTTATTTCAGAGAAATCTTCCAAAGTTTTTGCAAAAGCTCCTGCTCCTTTTTTTTTTCTTTTTGGGGAGGAGGGGAACAGAAATGTATGGCTGTGCATTTTAAGTATTTTTCTCTATAACATCAAAACTTGCATCAGGGGAATAACATTGTATGTCAGTTGTCTCCTTCACATCAAAAGAAATATTTTTCTTCTTTACAGAAATAGAGGACAAAGCCAACTTGGAAAAAAACATTAATTATATCAAATGTTCTATACTTGTTTCAGTAAAATGATTTTAAAATCTAGTATTGACTAGTTACTTTTTCATACTTTATGTTAAAGTGATTAAACTAATAAAATATTAGTTAATAAATAAAAATATTATTTTCCATATTCCTTCAGCTTCCTTGATCCTTATTTTCTTTGATCCTTCAGTTGCAACAAAAATCCAAAGAAAGCTTCTGAATTTCATAAAAGCATTTGAAGGTTAAACACAGCACCCATCAATAATACTAGGTTACTAGTTAATGAACTGTCTAACACATCAAATTCACCTAAGAGAAACTTTCCTTGATTTAGAAAATGTACAGAATATAGAAACATATAGAAAACATACAAATTCACACTTTGCATTATTCCACGATTTTTTTTAATAAACCCCAGTTGGCTAAGTCATAACTTACACTTATTAACTCCAATGATTTGTTTTTAAAATCCCTCTAAACTATAAGCAGGCAAACCATACTGTCGCGTTCTTCAGTCTGTATTTTCAACCGCAGTGGGAAAAAATGGCATTTGTCTTAAGCATTTATATTTTTTTAGATGGTGAATTTAAGCTTTCTTGTAGATAATAATAACTTGAAAAGGACTCATATAAACTGGATAATTATATTCATGTGAAGAACCAGAGAACTGATATTTCTGCGATTGTTGCTGTGTCTGGTGAATATTTCTGTCCAGCAAATATACTGCATAATCCTTTATATTTGAGATTTCATTCATTAACACACATGGGAGTATATCCTTGTATTTACTCACCCATAAAAGGTAGCTCTATTAAGATGTATTACACTCACTAAAAAAAAAAAAAACAGTATTATTTTTATTTTGCTCGAAAGCTCTTCTGATTCATTATAAACTACCTTACCACAGAGATATCAGCAATCCTTTAATATAGCTATAGTGTTCAGTGATTACAATAGTTACAATTATCATAAACTCTTTCAAACAAGATGAATGTCCATATTGCATATCTAAGTAGTACAGTTTCAATCCATGTACTGGTATGTATCTTTGTTTTGCTTTGGGAGAGTTGCTTTATTTTATTTTTACTTCTTTATTTTATTTTAGCTTCTTTTTTTTTAGTATGGTGGGCAAAATGCAATCAAAAGCTCTTAGCTAACTTATCCGGAGATCTTTTTTTACTTCAGTAGTGAGCTCTCTGATGTGCTTTCATCACTATGTGTGGGCTAGGTCCAATCTCAATTTCTTTACATAGTATTAGGATTTATCCATTTTAAATTAACATATATCACATCTATTTTACTTAGGGATCTGCATGATATATGATTTTAGAATGGGCTTTAGAATAAGTTCGTTACTAATCCAATAGTGAGCTCCTGACAGAGGCAAAAACTAACTGGCTGCATCTTCTGTAGGTGTCTATGAATACTGAAGTATGAATTTTGTAACTAACTGAGTACTGTGCAGTAAGAAATTTAATAAGAGCTTGTGCATGGTGTGTCATTTCTCTTCCTTCAGGCAAGGCAGTTTTCCTGTCATCAATCAGAGTGGCATTATGGGATCCAGCTCTCCATACACCCAACCAATGAACAGCAACTCAAGTCTGATGAACCCTCAAGCTTCTCCTTACAGCATGGCACCTAACATGGTGAACAGTTCCACAGGTAATGACTGGTAAAATTTCAATGAGTAGCAAACTGCTTTTTCAAAGGTAGAAACCTTTAAAGTGTTTTTGATAGTAGTACAATTGCATATCCATGTCTCAAAATCCTGCTGTAAGAATTTGAAAATTCCCAATCACTTTGCCAACTCCTAGATATATCTCCGCCATATCTCTACTTTTTCTTCTTTGTTTATTGAAAACATGGATTTTGCCCATTTGACAGGTGGCAGGTCTAGAAGAAGACTTTTGCTTAAAATGTAGCAGGGATCTTGAAACTAGGATTCCTATGGTTAAACAATATTTTTAGCCAAAATAACTGAGTGTGTCTCATAATATGTCTCTTACCTACCTCAAGTATAACTTTCTGAAAAACCCAGGTAGTATATTTGTCTATTAAAATAGAAAGAAAATTGACTTTTTCCAGTAAAATTAAAATGTTGCTTTTCATTTATTTTTGTTTGCAGGAATATCATTACAAGGCATATTGTTCCCTGCAAGATTATTCAGTTGCTCATTTTCATTGCTGTAATATTCAGGCTTACATTGTCCATTTCATCTTTTTCCCTCCAATGACAGTGTCATAATGGGGTTTTCCAGCAACTATGTTGTGTTGAGTTATAAGTTAAAAAAAAGACTATTTAGTCATTTGTATGGAATACTTTCCCAACAAATAGGCAGACAAGGGACATTTGTACTTCACCCTCCTTTTTTTCTCTTCCCATAACCTTTTAAAGTTTTTGTTTGCATATTTTTGGTTTTCTGCGGTATTTTTCTGGGAGCTGAAAATTCCCATTATTGGCCTATGGCCTCATAATGCCTGCTTCTTCTTTGTTTTACCCTGTATGCAACTATTTAACAGAGGTACTCCCACTGGTCTTATTTATAATGGTTTTATGTTGTGTTTTCAACAAGGATAAGGAGAGGAATGAAAACTTTTAATCATACAGGAAGGGTTTTTTTAATATAAAATAAAATTGTTTCTTTTAGTATTAGGCACAAGCAGCACACTTTTACTCCAGTTGAAAAAGGAAAAGTCTTGTTGACCAAATGATAATCATCTGCTTACTCCTCACCAAAGCTACCCTAGGTATTACTGTGTTTGGGTTATGTAGTTACCTATTTTGTCTACCTGGCTGAAATAAAATTACTTTTGAGCATTGAAACTATGCTATAAATTCTAGCGTTCTGCTTAGCAGCTGTAATTTTTTACCCTAACCTCTCTGGCTTCTAGATCTGCAAACACCAACAACAAGCAAACAGATGGTAGAATGTCCTGCCTAGGTAGATTTATGTATTACAAAAGAATAACCAGTTTTAAGAAAGATACACAGGGTGATTTTTTTTCTCCAGATAGCTCAGCCATTTATTACTTTATGCAGTGGAAATCTGTTCAGTACAAAAGCGTTTATCATATGTCTTTTGTATGCAGTCGTCATTGTATTTTCATTGTATTACACATTCTGAAAAATTGAGTTTTTACAGTAATTTAACCATAGAAGAGAATATATGTAGCTCAGGATTGAACTGTGGAATCCTTGTGCTCTCTGAGCTTGATTGTTTTCTGGCAGATATTTCATTACCCAATGAGGCAGCATCATCAGTGTTAGAGTGTGAGATTTGTTCCCTATTTATGTATAGTAGCTTATCTTCCCAGTGTTGATGAGGGTATGATTTTCTCCTAGGTAGTTCCTTGATTGGGGTATTGTTCTCTGCTTACTGGTTCTTCTGGTGCTAATCCCTGCTTATTTGGGTGTTGGCTACTTCAAAGGATGTGTTCTGGTCTTTCTGTTTCCTTCTTAGCTTTTTTTATTATCTCTTTTGAATGATATGCAAATGTGTTTATTTCTATGTGTCTATTAATGGCTGATTTACCTGATTTATCAAGCTTCCAATAATTCCCTAGCCTTTTTGTATTTAGCTTGGTCTAGGATGTTTCCAAGTGGAAACTATGGTTGAGTCTGTCCATGTGTTGTGAGATGAAGGACTTTTCATTATGTCTTCTGACTCCTAGTTGGTTAATTAAATTAAAATAATACAATATTAAAATCCCATCAAACAATTTTTAGAAGCAATAGCAGCAGTGAATGCATCAATTTTAATTTTTAATATGGCAAATGTTGATAAATGTAAACCAGGGAAACAAAAGCTCTTTTATGCTCCTCCATATATATATTTTTTTAAGTGGAAAGGGGTCCTGAGAGAAAAAAGTTTAAAAATCATTGACTTCAGTGAATCTTTCCCAACTTTGTCATCCTTTAGATCTGTGGATGTGAAGCTGCAGAATTTGCAGCAATAGCCATAATTGCTGGGACATTCTTAAAGTTAAAGTCCACATATTTGGATGGTACCAGGTTGGAGCAGGTGCAAAGTTGTTTTAGTTGTATTTTTTAAATTTACTCTAATTAAGTAATTTACTAGGGTTATGCAATGCAAACAAAACAGCACTGGTGTATTGGTGTTGCTCCACAGCAACAACAGAAAATAATCCTAGCTCAAGAATTTTCCACCAGCCAGGAAGGCTTAGCCAGGCTACCTTCTTTCTCTTTGATTCTGAACACATGCAAAAATTTTCAGAGACCTCTATATATTGCCTCAAAAAAGGACATTGTAGTTCTGCCAATAATGGTTTAATAGAATTATCCAAAGACATTAATTCAGATAACTGGCACTTTAACTATCTCTCTGTTCAATTAGAGCAACATAGAAGATAAAGAAAATACCCCTCAGATGATCTTGGAAGATAGGAAGCATTTCAAGTAGCCTCTTGGGTAGAAATGAATTGTTATAGGCCTTAGTAATTAAATAATTATTGAAAGAAAAGTGGGTATGTATATAACTGCCTTTGCAGTTATAATGCCAAGGAAAAAATGGCAAGCACCATAAATATTTCATTTGAAAAAAGGAAGCATGTATTAAAATTTTATTTCATGACTATAACTTGATTTTCTTTTCCTTTTCCCATTTTTTTTGTCTTGTGGTTCACTTACTGGAGATAAATTTTCATTATGCTTGTTTTAGTAAAAAAAAGGTATTGCTTAACAATATTGCTGAGTCTGTATAAACTTGCCATTAATGTAATTATATTTTAAGGTAATTTTTGTTCTAGCCACAAACAGTTTCTTCTATTATTGCTTAAGAAAATTGGCACAAAATATTATATTTGGCTTTACAGCTTTACCGCTGCTCACTTCAGCAGTTCTGTTCTAAGCAAAGCATATCTGTCACTTTGGTAGTCATTTGCCTCGATCCAGGAATCTGTCTACCCACAAAAAGTGTTCAGGCATATTTCAGAAAATATAGGACCTCTAGCTATGAGAACATAGAGAGTTTGTGAATTTCCTATGCTGAGAAAACTATTCGGTGGTAATGTAACATAATGCAAGCTACAGACAATGGATTTAGATCTCAGAACCAATCTTTTCCTCAACCAACCTTTTCATTTTGCAAAAACACCTGCATAAAGGATTTGTGGGATGATACCACAATGCAGTCACAACATCCTGAGCTGAACTATGAGCCATTGTGGTGCAAAGAGGAGGCATCAAATGTAATGGATAACCCAGGATACTACATTGGAAGTATTATTTCTAGGAACACCATTGGATTGAGTTCCTGCTATAGAGGGAGTGTAATCCCATCCAGACTAGCCAATTTCCCCATTTTCAAGATCAAGAAAAGGTGAACTGGCAAGCTCACATCACAATATCTCTCAGCACATTCTGGATTGTGTCCTCCTCTTTTTTCCTCTGCTATCACACATTACTTCAGCCATTTCCAGACTGCTTATAAATAAGAATTTTGGATAAGTAAACATGCATACAGTTTTGTTAGATTTTAATATCAAATAGTAGGGGTGAATAGGCTCTTTATAGATTGGGCTCAAGAAAAAAGATCGTCCTCTGTCTCAACACTCAGTAGGGACTGGATATATTTGTGGCCTGACTCACTATAAGATAGGTAAATGTGGCATAGTCATCAAAGTGTTATTCTTTAACCAGGGTAAGTCAAATTCAAACCCATCTTTAAACATGAAGACTCTCTGGTGGTTATCAGCCTTCCCTCTCAACCCAACCCACATTACAAAGTTGTACTGATTTGGGGGGCAAAATAAAAGGAAACCCCATGTAAGATCCCATTAATTCTAGAAGGCAGTAAGGGATATATATCTAATGTGCATAATTCAATTGCTGATATATTAAGATTTTTATTGCTTTTAGCAAAGTTGCTTGAGCTGCCACTAGCATTGAAAACATTTTCTGACATCTACAACAATATCCTTATCAGAAGATAGGGGAGAAAACACAGACCGCTTGACTGCAATATAAATTATGTTGTATTTGCCTTTAAGTGTGCTAAGTTTGGTGTGATGTAGGTCATTCAGGACCTTGACCCATATTTTCTTTTCTCAACTATCCCAACTTTCAACTTGGAAAAAGCCCAAGGCTATTTCTTGGAGCCCATTCACTCTCTACAGCAATATTTTTCAGTAATAGATGTCACAGTTATCTTCCGTTTTTACATTTTGTGTCTTTTGACAATTTATGGGCTGGATTGTTAATGTGTATGCACTGGAGTTTGCCAGAACAGTGACAATTGCATTCTTTCACTGCTTGAAACAGGGTCAAAATGATGCCCCCAGCTTGTCACTGGACTTGAAAGCAAGGGGACTCCTGAGACCTTATAAAGAACATTGCAACAAAAGATGGAGAATGCCACAAGAAAGCTAGAATTTATTATCTATTTACAAACTGCACTAGTTGTTCTTTCTCAAAATGACAGTAGCTTTGCTCTAGTTGTAGCTGTGGACAATGGATCACAGTACAGATGGCAATTTTCTTGTATCCAGATGCGCTTCATAATTCACAGAGGAAACACATGTGGCAGATGTCTTATAAGCTCTCTTGCTGACTCAGGCAAGAAATAAACCAATTTCAGAGGATATAGATTGCTCATGATTCTTCTTCCATAACATATCATCCAAGATTTAGATTACACTTCTATATTCAGATTGTTCTGCTCTTGTGCAGTCATTCAAATGGTTACCTGAATAATTTAGAAATAGCAAAAATGTTCAAGCTCATTGTTCAAGCAAAATGTTCAAGCTCATTGTTCAAGCTTCTTTTGGAAGGCTTGCAGCAGTTTTATGTACACCTAATACCGGATAACTTCGACTAGCATTATAGTCTGATTTGGGGTGGGGGAAGTGGAGAAAATGTCAGCCATACTCAAGGTGGTCTTCTGATCTGGAATCAGCATATTCCATGTTGGGAGGGCATTTTGCACTTCTTACTCATTTCATTGAAAATTGCACTGGAATGTTTACCTGATCCCTAAGTCCCTTTGTTTTCTGCTATTCCATTAGTTAAGAAGAGCAATATGTTCTTGTAAAGCTGTATTATAGCATTTCAATTTTATTCCCTTTTAGTTTGATCTTCTTTGGCCTACCGGTACTGGCAGTTCACAGAGCCATATTCAATATATTGCTAACTGTATACTCCTGTGGCACATGCTGGATAGGTTTTTTTTGGCAGAGCCATTCTCCCAACCTGCAGTGAAGTGATGCTAAAAATATTAGCAAATTAGCACCATGAAGCTTGCCAGCTTATCCTCCAGAGTCTTGCTCCTTCTCTCACTGCTGTAATTAAAACTAATTATTTCCTAAAACATAGTAATACATGGATATGTGCAATAATCATTTTGTAGTGGGCAATCTGCAAAGTGTTTTTAAAGCTCCCCCTTTCCCTTTGGCTTGTTCTCCCACATGTTGGCTGCTGCTTGGAATCTGCATTACCCTGTTGCAGAAAAGCAAAACAGCCCAGCAACCATAGACTGAAGTTTCTGGGTCTGTAATCATTGGCATATTTCACTAGCTTTTTTTTTTTTTTCTTTTTTTTTGCCACTCAGGATTTTTACATGACTTGTAAATAGATACCAGAATACCCTGTTTGTTAGCGTTTTTAGTGCAATCTGGATCAGTCAGCAGAACCAGAGGTTTTGTCTTCCGAGCTTTGGGACTCATGCTGGAACCCCCTTCCTCGGGGAACTTCTTCCTAGCAGAGTGAGAGAGAAGTTCCCTGAGGATGGGCTCCAGCACGAATGTCCAAAAGCTCGGAAGACCAAACCTCTTGTCCCGGTGATCGACCCAGATTGGATGCTGCAGCATTATCCTGGGACATCTATATTCGACTTCATCCGTGAGTGTGTTTTTACTGTACATTGAAGAATGAATGAAAAAAAGTAACTGCTAATAGTATTTGCTGTGAGACTTTGATTTTATAGGAAACACTGAATGAATTACACACACACACACACACACACACACACGTTATCTAGTATACACTACAGGTAGTCATCAACTTATGGCCAATCTTTAGTAACCATTCAAAGTTACTATAAATCCCTTGAAAGGTACTGACAACCCAATTTAAAGTTCATCCTCCCAATGCAGTCACGTGCACATTTTGGGTGTTTGGCAACAGCCTGCAACTGGCTTTCATTTATGGGCATTTGCCGCACCCCACAGTCTCATGACTGTGAATTATGACTTTTTTTGCCAAAAACCAGCATTTACTTCCAATTTTCCACAAAAAAGCTCCAAAAGCAAACAATGGGTTCATCTAATGGCTACAGATTTGCTTAAAGCTGGCGGTTCTGTATAATGACTGTAATGATTCAACTTAATGACCACCACAAAAAATCAGGTTGACACATTTTATGACCATCATGACTTACAACCCTCATGGACAGTCTCCATCACAGTCATAAGTAAAGGACTACCTGTATGGTTTTCAATTATTTCTAGAAGATGTTTGTAAGTATAAGAGGAGTTGCTGTTTTTTATTTGTGCTTTAGGGTTAAACAGATATAGTCACAACTGTACATCTTGGATTTTATATAGTTGTGTGTCTATGGAGTGCATCCCACAGCCATACTGGTACCTGTCCCTAATCCAAAACGGAATGTAGGAAAATCATAGGAAAAAGAGAAGGAGAAAAAGCAATGGTCTTATAACTTACTTCTCATATGCTTCCAACACTAGGAAACAATGAACATTTCTGAGGCATACCTCTGTGATATGGCTGCATAAGTCTTACTTGAACGAGAATTATCAATATTACACTGCACTGTATTCCCAACTGGCGTCTTTAGAGCTGAATGTTCATGTCAGCCACTGAGAGATCTATGAAATAATTTACCTGCTAAAGAATGTAGTGCATTTAAATCTATTGCAGGCCAAGCATTTGTTAACTAGAAGGTTAGCAGAGTATTACAAAGTGCTTAGTAATGTAATTGTAAGGATTTCATTCTACTTCCGAAACTGTAATGCATTGCAAAGTCCAATTCAGTGCCTTAATGTATTAATTGTAATAGCTGATGTGACAGCAATTGGTTTCTGTGTCTTTCTAGTAAAGTCCTATCTGATCTGTAAAGAGATCCATAGATACAGGAGTTTCATACGCATACCTAGTTTTCTTGTAAAACAAAAAGGTCTTAAGGTTAGGAATGAGAATAAAGGGAAGAGTAAATCTTTGGATTATCAGAAGCATTTAAATCCATTTAAATAAATAAATCACACATTTCTCTTTTATTACAGCCCCAGCTTTCTTGGTCTTCAGTGCTTTAGTGTGCTGTTTTGTTCTGTTCCAGAATGCCCAGTATTTTGACATTTATTGTAAATGCATCTAATCACAGTAGCTTTTCAGTAGCACTGATGTTCCCTAATGAGTCACTGCATTCTGTATGCGAAAATAGTATGACTGATAAAAATTCTCATGAAATTGAACATAGTTATATTTGAGTTAACTCATCTAACACTTCAACAGTGTTTGCCAGCTCACAAATCAAAGATGGGCCTAATAAAGTTGGTCGTCATTTTCCAGGATGAATGTGGCATATGTAGCTGTAAAGAATTGTGCAATTGATTCCCCTTAAAAAAATGTTTAATTCATTTTCAAAATCTGTTTGCTGAGATACAAAGATCTTCCCAGCTTCCACTTTTTCTGACTGTCTCATGCCATCAATTGGGAGCAGAAGAAAGTTACCCTTAATCATGTCTCTTGTTTTCAATTAGCACCTATGGGTCTTGCAGATTTGATGACTCAAGGTGAGTCCAAATTGCCCGTTCCTCTCAAACCAGATGGAAAAGAAGAAGGACCTCCCCAGCCAGAGAGCAAAAAGGTACTTCCTTCCCTTGCATGCATTCTTGGTTTGGCACAGTAGAACTCTGTTGCTTTGTCCTTCATTCTCTGATTTGAGCTTGCCCCTTCAGTTCTTTCCTGCATGGTTCCCCACCCACCACCATTCATGTGCAATCTATTATTTTGGTTTTATTCTTTTCCTTATCTGGATCTGAAAGTTACTAGTTCTTATGGCATTACCTTGGGAGGTGGGGAAATAAAGCTCAATAAAATATTCGGGGTGTGGGTGGGGTTTCAGTTAAACCCTGAATGGGAAAAAGTGAATCTTATCTTAGCCTTGGTACTTGGCAGCCATGTTTCCTCTGTCTTCCATCATAGCTTTCTGTTTTGGCCGTTTCAATAGCCACAGCATACTTTAATTCTTTGCTTTTTTTTCCCTTATTTGATAAAAATAAGATGACCAGCTTTCTTTATTTTATTTTTTCTCTCCCCCTTTCTTTCTTTCTTTCTTTCCTTCTTTCTCTCTCTTTATCTCATGAGGGGAAACCCCTGCTTGATGCTCCATTTAGCTTGATGAAAGCATGGTGGCATAGCAGCTTAAGCTAAGCATCCAGCAAAATTGCAAAATTATATGATGAATGTTATTTTAAGGCATATGTATATTATACGTTGTGTCTTTTCTCTGTGTGTCTGTTTATATCTCATACAGTTAAAAAATGGTCAGTCTGTTAAACTGGATGTATTTTTTTTTCCTTTTTAATAAAGTTTGCCCTGCCTTTGTCCTTTTTTTATTCCTCTACCACAGGATAGCTACAGCTCTCAGGGTATTTCTCAGCCCCCAACCCCAGGCAACCTGCCAGTCCCTTCCCCAATGTCCCCAAGTTCTGCTAGCATCTCCTCATTTCATGGAGATGAAAGTGATAGCATTGGCAGCCCAGGCTGGCCAAAGACTCCATCAAGCCCTGTAAGTGGCTCTGGCTTTTGTGTTTTTTGGGTTTTTTTGGTATTTATTAATATTTTAATGCTTGCTTGTCTGTTTTATAGTTTCTTTTGTTCATTATTTACCCACTAAAGGGTTTGTTTCATGTAAGCAGTCTAGGCTAAATTCTGCTCTTGGTTCTCTATGTGCAGCTCATCCCTTCGCTCAAGTTTAGGTAGGAGTTGAGCTTGCTTGACTGAGGGCAAAATTTGGCCCAGCCCAATTTAAAATAAAAGAGTAACAAGAAAGAAAAAAATGGCATTTTGAATGTGTTAAAGAAGTTTGCCTTACTTTGTAATATAGCCGATGTTGTGAAGAAAATCTTTCTCTCGTAATGCATCAGCTTACAAAGCATGCCTTCTGTGTTGATCAGAACATTCTGTCTCTGTTATGGGGTCCAAACTCTTAGCAAACGAAGAGGATTTTCAATTGGTCATAAATAGCATAGCAATCTAAAAATTCATTTCTTCTGGTTTAGAAAACATTGTTGTTCTCACTTGTGTGCATTACAGAACAACTCAGATAATAATTTCTGAGCAGCCAAACGTACTTGCCACATTAGAAAGTTATTTTTGGAATGGGTGAAATCTTGCAAAGTGTAAATATAGTTTTTAGACAGCATTTTAACAAGAACATTATTTGTTACAAAGCTTCCAGATACCAAAGCTTAACTAATTTTCCTCAATTACCTTCATTTTTATTGTAACATTAAGAAAAATATTTCTGCTTTTAAGAAATTTTTGCTGTGTGATAACATAAATGCTGAAACGCATCACTAATTTGTTATAAAGTTCAGCAGAGTGTTTTCAACGATGTCTTGATTTTTATGTGACATTTAATGGAAATAGCGTGTGAAAAGACTAGAATGAAAGACAATGTATAAAATGAAACATTATTTCTCTGCAGTATTTTTTTTAAAATATGCATCAGTAAAAAAATGTTTAGAGGCCTTCAAAATCAGCATTCCAAATCTAGCTCATGCCAAATTGCCATCTTTAAAAACTAATTTATCTATGTACTAAATAAAATGAAAAAAATGCTGTGACACATTCCACATAATTGCTTGTTGTTGGCAAAAAAATATTCATGGAATGTTCTGACATGATGACATGTACACAAGATCAGCCTTCCCAGATTAGTGTTCTCAAATGTGTTGAGGTTACAACTCCGGAATTCAGCCAGCCCATCCCTTTCCTTACTGGGAGTTCTGGCAATTGCAGTTTCAGCATACTCAAGGTAATCCTCAACATACAACCACAATTAAGCCCAGAATTTTTCTTGCAAAGTAAACCAGTTGTTAAGCGAATTTTGCATCATTTTACAACCTTTCTTGCCACAGTTGTAAAGTGAATCACTGCAGTTGTTAAGTTAGTAACATGGTTGTAAAGTGAATTTGGCTCCCCCACTGCCTTTGCTTGTCAGAAGGTGATCACAAGACCCCAGAATACTGCAACCATCATAAGTAATGAGCCAGTTGCCAAGCATCCAAATCTTGATCACGTGATCAAAATACGTGTGAAAAATAGTCCGTTTTTTTCAGTGATGCTGTAACTTCAAAGGATCACTAAACGAAAGGTTGTAAATCAAGGATTACCTTTAGTTCATGGAAAGGCTACTTAAACTTTATAGAGGCAAAAAGGGCTACTCTTTCTTCCAGACCTGTTTCCTTGACATCTTTAGGTTAATTGTAATTTCTAGTTTTTCAGGTGAAGCTTAGGGGTGCGTGATATCTTGGAAACAGTACTTCCAATCACCTTCTTTCTCTCTCTTTCTCTCTAAATTCTTTCCAAAGAAAATATAAATGCAATTAAAAAGGCCAGTGTAAAAGATCATTGTATTTTTTTTAGATCTATGGTCATAATCCAGTGTAAAAACATCAATTACAGAAAGGAACTGATGAGAAGCAAACAAATAGAAATCACTTAGCAACGTTTGAATCCTTCAGAAAAATTGGCTTTGAATCTCAGAAGGCATCTTTCTGGTGTATGTTCCCTCTATGCTCAAAAGTAGTTATTCCTAACTGGAAGTCTAAATGCCAGCTCTACAAACTGTGGGTTGGGGATACATTAAGTGCACAGAATGTCAATCCTTTAAAACATTTTTTGGAAATGTAAAAGATCTTTGGGGAGAAAATATGCATCCATGTGCTTTTTTAGCTATTATATATCTCCAGGGAGAGTATTAGAAATACATATTTTTGTTTCTGCAATAATTAAATAGAACTACTTCAGATTTTTTTGAAAGAGGAATTACCTTTTTATTTTCAGATGAAGTAAACATTGCTATGTTGTAGAGTTTTTAGAAATTAATTCAAAACTTTAACAAAAGGCAAGGGAAAGGACTTGTGAAAGGACATAGGAAAGTAGAAAACCTGGGTCACAATTGTCCTTTGATTTCAACGGAAATTATTTGAAAAAACAGTCTCAGGCTGAAGTGCTCATGTGAACATCACTAGATATATTTGTATTACTCAGTAATACCCTAGAAGAGATGGGTGGAACCTAAATTTAATCAATATTTAAATAAATATATTTCTAAATTAACTAACTTCTGTTTCCTACCCAGGGAAATACAAAATATATCTTTTTCGCAATATGCAATATGATGGTCACAATAAGGACCTATTATTAATACAAAAATTAGAGTAAATACATAACATCCTGAACAGTTTAATAATTACAATTACCAATTAATATCAAAAGCTCTGAATCTAACGGATGAACACCTAATATATATAAAGAGTATCAAGTGTTTGCAGTTATGTAATTAAAATTATAAGCAATAATTAGGGTAACAATAGACACACAGAATAATCAGCAGCTGGGTTTGTATTCTGTCAGCATTACATTTTGGACAGTCCAAATAACATACAAATTCCAAACTGATGGAAAATAACCAGGACTCTTACAGTGAGGAAGATGCAGTATTCACTGCAGGATGTTTGTAGATAAAAATAAAGTTTTTAAAATGTATTCTCTTTCTAATAACTGTATTTCCTCTAGACAGTGTGTCACATTGTCACAATATACAAACTTTAGCTGAAATGTCTTGCATGTACAC
Organism: Notechis scutatus; assembly: GCF_049901735.1. NCBI lineage: Eukaryota > Metazoa > Chordata > Lepidosauria > Squamata > Elapidae > Notechis > Notechis scutatus. The sequence continues at coordinate 82,655,878 of NC_142009.1, read as the reverse complement.
ATGCAGAAACTGTAGCGCAGTGTCCTCGCAACACCTTATATAAAGAGACTATGCAAACTTGGGTTAGTAGAAGTAGTTCCGATTTAACATCCATAATTGTTAACTTAACTTGGTTGTTAAGTGAAGAGATCACTAAGCTAAACCATGACTGTGCTTATGATCTTACTTGACCTTTCCTTTGCTTTAAGGAATGTATTACCTTTACAGTCTGCTTTACAGACTGTAAAGGTAATAAATGTGAGGATTGGTCAGTTACTTTTTCTATTTATTTCATTTCGTTTTCTATCCCACATTTATTATTATGTATAAATAACTGAAGACAATGAACATTCCTAATACTCCTTCCTCTCTAACCCTAACCCTATGAAGTAGGTTGAGCTGAGAGAGAGTGGCTGGCCCAAAGACACCCAGGCAGTTTTCCATGCCTAAGGCAGGACTATAGCTCATAGTCTCCTAGTTCTAGACCAGCACCTTAACCATTAAACCAAACTAGCTCTCATCACCAAACTGGGTCTCATCTCATAACAGTGAACAGTCGCTAAATAAGGCAGTCACTACACGAAGATTATCTGTAAATGCAACCCCAGGTGTATAAATTATATTACATAAAAAGATGCAGAAATATTATACCCATTAAAATAGTTTTATAGTGTTGAGTGATATTAAAACTACTGGATAAAATATATTAGATGCAGAAGTTATAAGTTTTATCTCCTCATATTATGCCTCATTTCCACTGAAGAGATGGCACATTTCTGAATCCTCCTCTTTCTCTGTGTTTGGCCAAGCAGCCCAAAACCTGTTGTAGGGACCTGGTGGTGGTCCTTTAACAGGGGTCTCCAACCTTGGCAACTTTAAGACATGTGAACTTCAACTCCCAGAATTCCTCAGCCAGTTGAAGTCCACAGGTCTTAAAGTTGCCAAGGTTGGAGGCCCCTGTTAAAGGACCACCACCAGGTCCCTACAACAGCTGTGGGTGGCATGCAGGGCAGCATTGAATGTGGCCCTATATGATTTTCTGCCAAAAATTCTTAATAATTTTTCATTATGCACCAGGATACTTTTTTAATCCTCTCAAAAGTATTTATTGTGTATCAAATAAATCCACCTGTGTTTGTTATTCGTTTTTTTATTATTTACTTCAGCATTGATTGTTAAACTGAATTTAGTTTATAGTTTAATAGTTTTAGGGTAAAATAAACCTTATAAAATAAAAGGCTTCCCTTTAAGGGAAGATGGACTTTCCGTTCAGTCTGGCCATATGAGGCTCCTGTAATTTGTGCTTGACTGAACAGTAGCATGTGCAAAATGTGAAATTTTAATGTGTTTTGCTGTAGGGCTTAAGCAGTAGAAAATCAAGTTTTCTATGGGAAGATTTCTCCTTTTTTCTTCTCAAAGTTAATATTTCATTTTAAAAGAAAATTGCACCACTTCACTGTGCTTGACAGCCTGAAAGCTCCTGCAGTGAGAAGTCCTTCTGTACCTTGTGATGTTTTCAGATTAAGTTGTCACTTTGTGGCCTGCACCATCTCATTGAAAAGTGACTTTTCTTTATGTGTGTAGACAGTACAAAATGTCCAGCAAAGAAAAGATTTTAAGCTACTTTCCATTCTTGGATGATTTAGTGTTTTAAGTATTTCACTGTGTAAAATTGAAAACCTCTATTTGGCCATTAAGTCTGAATGTTCCTTGTAATAGGCAATTGGTTCAGGAGCAGAGTGAAAAAATTTTAAGGATTGTATTAAACTTAGATAACATTTGTGCCATTATAAAACATTGATATCACGAGTAAGGAAGTACAAAAACTAATGAACAGTACTGATATTAGCTACAATAATTTGTTGATCAGGAGGCTATATGTTCTTGTCAGCTCTCTTCTGAATTATTGTTCAAAACAGCACAGTGAAAATGGATTCCAACTTGAAAGTGACCTTTTCAAAAGAACATTAAATATCTGCAACATAGCTAGAATTCTTTTTGTTTCTTTTTCAAAGCAAACGGTTTTCTTAAAATAAAAAAAGCTTGCTAACATAGTGGTTTGAATGCCTGATATACTTGTATGAAGGAAATAGCATCCTTCTGAATTAAGAAATGCAACCACGTTGTATGACACCATGCTTTGTGCCAGGACATTCTTCTACTGCAGTTCTTTATTTGTATCTAGTAAAGCAAATTCAGTTGTGTTAATTAATAATTGTCCCATAGTTAAATATGCTAAAAGGAGATCTGACATTGTCCTTTATTTCACAATGTGATAGACACTGTTACAGCCAGGAAGCATTACAGTGAATAAATTAGAATTCTGTGTGTAAGGTAAAAAGCTTTAGAGGCAGGCTGATTTAATTAATTAAAAGCCACGGACCTAGTCTACATAAAATGAAACAGTATACTTCAGCAGAAGAATTCTAAGTTTATTTTAAATCTCCTGTGAAATCAATGTGACCTAAAAATATTTGACTCTGCTCATTTTCCTGCTAGAAGCTTATACTGCCATCTAAATCATCCAACAATCATTCTGCCAAAATAACAATAATAGGGACAAGCTTTATATCACTTAATAATGGCTAGAGGATGTAAGATGTTTAAACCATTCATGGGGAAATGGCCTCTGACTGGCCTTAGAAATATTGTGATCGCTTGAAATTGAAAAAAAATCTGGATCTAAATATATAGTAAGTGTCCATGCTTCATTTTCCAAATTTTGGGTCTTTATGAAATTGATAATCCAGTTTTATAACCAGCTAGAATGTGCAGGCAGATGTGCTTAAGGCACATAATTACTCATGTTCTCCATATCAACAGGCTAGATAACAATTATAAGTATGCCAGGTATGGGAACGGAAACTTAGAAATTCTATTCATGGAGGCACTGGAGCCAACCAAAATTTTGGATTGAAGGAAATTGAATAGTTTTTTTTTTTGTTTTTTTTTACTGGAACAAACTGGAAGAAAGGTAAGTTCAAGAAGATAGCCACTCCATCTTCTTTTTCAAACACCTACAAAATTCCATAGAATAACACAAGGCTAGAGATAAAACTATTTACATATTACTGAATGATGTAAGAATAAGCTTCAGTCCCTGGATATGGATGGCAGGCTACATTCATCACCATGCAGTGCTTTAGTCCTGGGTGCGGTGGCGTAGGGGTTAAGACACTGATCTTGATGACCAGAAGGTTGGCAGCTTGAGACCCAAGCATCACATGACAGGGTGAGCTCCCATTCTTGCCCCAGCTCCTGCCAATCTTAACAGTTTGAAAGCATGCAAATACAAGCAGATAAATAGGTACCACTTCAGTGAGGAAATAACAATATTCTGTGCACCTCAGCATATGGTCATGCTGGCCACATGACCAGAGAAGTGTCTTCAAACAATGGTGGTTCCCTCAGATAAGAAACAGAATGAGCACCTCTTCCTATAGTTGGACATGTCAGGACAGGAAACCTTTAAGTTTTTTTTTAATCATGGGACACAGTACTCTGCCAACCACTGGCTTCATAGTCAACCCCACATCTAACATTGTTGCACCATTAATGTAGGCAATAATGTGTGCAATTCTTTTCAGGCCAAAAGCAACATAGCTCTTGGACCATGTTCCAAAAAGTAGACACGGATAGGTTAAAAAAAATAAGCAATATGAAAGCAATAACTAATTCTAATCTCATTTGATTTAAACTCAATTATAATCCAGTTTCTTTAATTACAGATAGGTTAGTATTCCTCATGTATTTAGTAATTGTCCCCTTTTTCTCCTTGCCTCTACCTGTAACATAGAATTCCTTCTTTACATTATCACAGTCAGGACAGTTTTAGATTACTCTGCAAGTCTTTAAATAGTTGTCTAAAAATAGTCTTTAAAAAGCTAATTCATCCTGAAAAAGAATACCACGTGCTTAGTTTACAATGCCAAATGCACCAATTTTTCCAAGGGTTAAAATTAGTAAGATTTTTTTTCTTTTTGAGATAAAGTTACAGGTCATATTTGAGGAATTCTTCTACACATGATAATAATCAGGATAGTGTCATTGATGATAGAAAAAGAAGTCAAACAATAAAGAGGAAATAAAATCAACATGAAACTTTGGCAAATAGTAAATAGCTATTCTGATATTTCTTAAACATTTGTTTTTAACCACATAGACATAATAGGGATGTGAGATAAAAAGGCATGTGGAAAAGAAACTCTGCAATGAAGTTTAATTCAGCTGTCAAATCCAAGGTTAATAAATCAGAAAACAGTATTTAACTATATGCGGTTTTTACATATGAATTAGGAATTACGGTGAATAGTAGTATGAAGTTACTGCCAGTTGTCGTTTCCTTGTTTGCTTCACGAATGGTGTGAAGGACTAGATTTCTCTTCATTCTAATTACAGCAGAACTGATTTGAATGTGAATGTTTGAATTATCTTGTGTTCAGGGTTTCATTTTTTAATAGAGTGAAATTATTACTAACCTCAGGCATCATCAGAAACTTGCCTTCTGAGATCCAAAGCTTATCTTAATTAATATGAAAAAATAAAATTGGGAGTTTGGGCCCTTTGTTTTATAAATGAAATGCAGCATGTGGACAGAATGTATTGTTTGTGCCTGAACTAGTAGCCTTCATTCCTGTCTGTTGTGTGATAGCTTTAGTTTAACATCCTCCTTTATCTAATACGTTGTATTAGTTTCTTACTACCGTTTCCCTTCTCCCTCCCTCCCCAACTTTCTTTTTGAAATGTATTTGCTTTAGAAATCAAGTTCCTCCAACACAACCGGGGAGAAGATCACCAAAATGTATGAGCTGGGGACTGAACCAGAGCGGAAAGTTTGGGTGGATCGCTATCTCAACTTCATGGAAGAAAGGGGAACACCTGTAGCTGGTCTCCCTGCTGTTGGCAAGAAGCCACTGGATCTTTTTAGACTCTATGTTTGTGTTAAGGAGATTGGAGGCTTAGCCCAGGTGAGTGATTGTGAGTGATGCCAGATTGTCAAATGGCTTTAATCTTACCTTTGCAGGCAAAAGTAGAGACTATCCTTGAAATGCAACTGAACATCATTGTAATCTGCATATTTTCAAAGACTGAAGACTGGGTACTTAAAGAATAACATTTAAACATAGTGCAGAGAACCTCAGAATCCAGAACGGCAAGAATATCCAATCAGAATTCAGAGTGTGTAATCTCAAGAAAAGTGTTAAAATATATTAAAATGTTATGTTTACTTTATTGGGTTTCTTAATCATCCAATCTAACTATCCCCAACCTCCATCCTCCCAAATAACACTTTTCTGATTGTTCTAAATTCATTTTCATATTAAAAATGATGACAAGTCCCTGCAGCTTTTTCAGGTTTGCCTTTGCCTCCTTCCTGGGGCTGAGAAGGATTGACTGGTCCAACATCACCCAGTTGGCTTTTTGCCTAAGACAGAATTAGAATTCATGGTCCCCTGAATTCTAACCAGTGCCTTAAACTGCTTTCCAAATTGGCTATGTTGAAATTTTGCTGGAAATAAAAAGATGAGAATGAATTTCATCTTCATGCATAATCAGTGAAATTAGACTGCTTATATAAATATCACCCAATATAATTTTGTACACCAATATGGAACCTCTTGTAAACAATGACTGATTCATACAAATGTGATTTCAAATAAAGATACAGAAAGAAAAGCACATAGCTGTGTATGCTATAATTGAAAAAATACATAGGTGAATATTTTGTTAGATTTGTTTTTAACCATATACACATAACAGGGAAGTGAAAATGATATGCTGCAATGGATCTACATAAAGGATACATACAGTATACATTTTTGATCTTCATACATCATCCAGTTTTATTTAAGCAACTCTTAGAATTTTAGTATCATGCATTACCAACAGAATTCATTTCATTCATTAGTATTTTCTCTGTAGAATTTTTAAATAAATGTATCATAGTGCATCTTTTCTTCTGCATAGTGAGTGCTTGTCACCCTTATAAAGGGCCTGGAGTTTTAGCCCCTGAACCAGAAATACTAACTGAACAAACCTGGAGCTGTTATTTTGAAGAAGAAAACAATTATTTGCATCAATGTTAAGCACTTCAAGAATATCTTTATTATTGCCATTTAAAATTTGCTTTTAAAAGCTGATCTAAAAAAACCACTCAGACTGTATGTTTGTGTGTCAGAGGAACGAAGTATATAAAATAAATTTGATCACACTACACATCACAAGCTCACTGAGAGCATAAAAAGTAGAGATGTAAATAGCAAAGCATTTTATATAAAGTAAGTTTTTTTAATGGTTTGGTAAGTGCAGATAATGTTTATGCATTATTAAGTGTGGGAATAATGGGCATTAGAGTTTTTTAAAAGACATTACTTGTAGGGTTTTTTTTCCTTTTCTGTGTTCAGGTTTTTTATCAATCTACTTTGCTGCAGTTCACTTAACCTGCTATTTTATTTATTTGTGTCTTTGTTCCTTCCTTCATTTCCTAGGTTAATAAAAATAAGAAGTGGCGTGAGCTAGCTACCAACCTAAATGTTGGCACTTCGAGCAGCGCAGCCAGTTCCTTGAAAAAACAATATATTCAATACCTCTTTGCCTTTGAATGCAAGATTGAACGAGGGGAGGAACCCCCTCCAGAAGTCTTCAGCACTGGAGATACTAAAAAACAAGCTAAGATTCAGCCGCCATCTCCTGGTAAGTTGAAGAACTACAGAAACAATCCTTTTTTAAAAAATTGCACAGGAGATGGAGATACTAAACAACTTAAATCTCATAAAAACATCTGGCACATGTAGATATTCCTAATTAATTTCTGAAGCTCATAAATAAGGGAGGTTTTAGTAGTTCCTGATTACCTATGTCAACAGATCTCGTAAAGGATTTGCATATATTCATATTGACACGTGCAAATACCTGTCAAATCTGTACCGACATTCTGCATGTTAAATTTAGCTCCATTAATAACTATTAAAATTGTTTACAAGTGATTTCTAATGGAAGTAAAATGCACTCCACATTACTGAAGCAGAATCAGGCTATATTTCCATTTTTGTTGAACTTTTTTAGAGCTGCAAAATTCTAATGGCATTGTTCCAGTAAATGATTTACAACATATAGGAAAATCATTCTATGGATTTCTGTTGTTTTTACATTTCTTATTCATAACATTTTTGATACTATTTTTAATGTTGATAAACAAATGTTTATCAGTGATGAAGTTTGGGGCAGTGATTTGCTGAGCAGCTCTGATATCACAGAAACCTAGGAAAGCATTTAGAGGTTTTTTATTTGTTTGTTGTGGAGATAATAGAAACCTGAGAATAGAACTATTGGGTAGCATTAGAAAGAAGCGAAAGCAAGAGAATAGAGGCAGCAAATTGCAGATCAGTAGCAATAGCAATAGCATTTAGTCTTATATACCACTTCACAGTGCTTTACAGCCCTCTCTAAGCAGTTTACATTACAGAGTGAGCATATTGCCCCCAACAATCTGGGTCCTCATTTTACCCACCTCGGAAGGATGGAAGGCTGAGTCAACCTTGAACCGGTCAGAATTGAACTGCTGAACTACAGCTAGCAGTCAGCAGAAGTAGTTTGCAGTACTGCATTCTAACCACTCTTCCACTACGGTTCCTATAAAAATAGGAAGACCAAACAGTGATCATAGAAAACTGAAATAATACATAATAGCTACATAGAATATTCCAGAGAGGGTAACTTATTGAGATAGGTGTGTGGCAAGAAAGAGAAAAAGAAATGAAAATTGCTAGTAGTTGTAAGAAGACTTGAGAGACCCAAGAAAGGGGAGGAAACATAGTAAAAAAGCCTATCATAAGTCATAAAAATGTAGCATGTTCTTTTTAAATGCATGCTAGAAGTTTAAAGTGAGAAACTAAAATGATGGGGTATCCATAGGTAGTCCTATTGTAATGGGCGGGGGTTGGACTAGATGACCTACAAGGTCCCTTCCAACTCTGATTATCTGATTATCAGTCAACCTGCTATTTTATTTGGCCATTAAGGGCTCATTCAATTGTTCCTCAAATATGATATTATATACTAGCACTTGTGAACAGGAACAAACAGATCGGTTTCCTTTAAAAAGAATAGAAAAACAACTCCGCATGCTAGAAACAAACTGAAGAACACTTAGATCTCTTAGTTCTTTTGTCTGACAAGGTGACCGTACTTCAACAAAAAAAATACTTCACTTACAGGCAGCAATGGAAATTTCCCAAACTAAACAATTATTCATAAAATCGGATTTTATTCATTCTGGAATTAATATTACTGTGGATGTCATTGCCTTAGCAAAATACTTAAGTACCTTCTGGGTGTATGTACACACCTACCTATAAATATATATTTGCCAACTGAGAGCAATATTTATTTCTTATAATGAAGTGGGCTTCAATGCAAGTAAAAATAAAGCTATCAGTCTTTAAAATATTACTTTCCAGAGATGAGAGCTATTTTTTCAGCAGAAATACTAGAGAAAACATTGGTTGTAGATTACTTGCTTTTGTTGAAATGGAAGTAATCACAGGAAATATGCTGAGGAGTAAAACAGCAAACTTAAAATATTGGGATAAATTGAATAATAGCAACTCCATTGCTGTAATATCTCTGAAAAGCCCTATCATGTCAATGATGGTGCTGGAACAGTTTTGTTTAGATGAATATTCCATAAACAAAAAGAATCAGTATTAGGAATGATTTTCCATATAGTTGAACCAATGTGCCAATATTTACTTTTCATCATAACTGTTTACATCTCAGTACCCTCTTAACAGCCTGAAGTAAATAGATTTCAAATGGAAAATAGCTTTACTTTGAGTAAATGGTAAAGCAGACAAATGTCAGAGTTCATGGTATAAACATTTAGCCCACATTTAAAGGTCTTATCAGTATCATTTAGTTCAGAAAGATATAGTTAGACCAAGTGGAAACTCTGTTTTCAAAACAAAAACATGATTACATCTGGGGAAAAATTCACCATATATGAGTTGTTGTTCATAGATTTTACTGCTGAGTTAGGGATTTTACAAAATATGTAAGGATTAGTCACCTAATTTTCAACACTTCTGTACAAGCAATTTATGGACACACCAACAGTGCAAAATATATGAAGAGAGTTAACAATGCATAATGGTGCTTGAAGAAAGGAAATAGAAAACTGTTAGTGTTTCATCTTTCAATTCTTTGAATTACAATTTATTCATAAAAAAGTCAATTACTAAACAGAATTCTCTTCAGTATATACTGAAGGGGAGAAAGGAGTGTGTTTACCAAATTATGTTTTCCATATTCTTCCTAACTTACTGCTGGATCTATAATTGAATTTTACCTTACTGCATGCGAATGTGCAATGCTGAAAAAGCATCAGGACACAAAACAGCTGCCATGGTGGCACTTTCCCATTCATAATTAACTGCCATTGTGGACATAGCTGCATTCACAAAAATCCCTGCTCAAAGAAAAAAAAAACTTTCTCATGAAATAGATAACAATATAGAGATAGAGAACAAGCTTCATGCTCTTTTGACACTCAGTTTTACTCTGCATCCATTTAATCAAAAGCAAACTGGGAATCTTCAGAAAAAGGTGCATGAGAGACAAAACACCCAAATATCCTTCGCATTCAATAATAATAACAATAACAGTAATAACAATAACAACAATTTCTTGGTTAGGGCTTGACTTGTTAAGTTGTTATCAGTCCCAGGCTGTGAATCAAATTGAGTTTAAGTCTTAAATAATAATTATTATAATGATTATGATGATAATAATAATAAATGTCAGTAACAACAGCAAATGCTGCTGATGCAATGAGAAAGATGAAACAGTGGATCACTTTATCAGTGACTGCAGCAAAATCTCACAGACTGATTATCTACAATGTCATGATTGATACCAGTATTATACATTGGAAGTTTTGCCAGAAGTTTGGGTTCGAATGCAGAAAATATTCCTGGGAATACCAGATTGACAAAGTTCTTGAAAATGAGCAAGTCAAGATCTTGTAGGACTTTTGAATTCAAGCAGACAGCCCACAACACTCCTGACATCATTAAGGAAAAGGAAAAAATCTGGTTCATTGATATTGCAATACCAGGTGATGCACAAATTGACGAGAAACAGCTAGAAAAAATAATGAAATACCGCAATCTGCAAATTGACGTTGAGCGATTGTGGAGGAAGAAATCAATGGTTGTACCAATAGTAATAACAGTCCTTGGAGCAATACCCTGCGTAGATACATGGAAATTTTGAACTTATCAGACCTGAATATTCTAACTTTGCAAAAAATCACTTTTCTTGGAACTGCCTATATACTCAGACATTACCTTAACAATTGTTAAGTTTTTACCAGACTGTGAATTGAAAATTAAATCAATAATAATAATAATAATAATAATAATAATAATAATAATAATGCAAAATATCATCTCACAAAGGCCCTAGGTAATAAACAGCACCAAAATTCCAATGCTACATAAACCATGCACCAACATATAAGCATCACAGACACAAATAAAAATTGAGCAAAAAGTGTGCGTAAATATATACCCAGAGCCCAAGCAAACCTCTTCCCTTGTTTCCAGCATCTCTTTTCTGCATATTTCAAAAAAAGCGTTGTCTTAATCCACCTGTCTATGAGTACCTTTGGCATCTGGATGAGGACATCCTTAAAATTAAGATGTACTAGAAATAGGCATATTATTTTGCATATTTTAATCTTCCAATTAAAAAAAAATAACTTCTAAAAAGTTAGGGACAGATTGAAAACAAGAAATAACATGGACGCGGAGGCGTGGTAAAGTCTCAGATCACAAGCGTCCCTGTAGTCACATGATCAAAATGGGCAACCAGCATGAAGTTATAATGGTTGCAGTGTTTTGGGGTTGTGTGATTACAATTTATGCCATTCCCAGGAGGCCTCCAACAAGCAAAGTCAAGGGGTGTGGGGGGAGCCATGCACAATTCACTTAACAACAGTGTGATTCATTTAATGACTGCAACAAAAAAGGCCATAAAATCACATGCAACTCACTTAACCACCGCCCCACTTAGTGACAAAAGTTCCGGTCCCTATCTATCATTAGAAATCAAATTTGCAAAACATGTTTCCATCCTTTGAAATTCCAGCAGTTGAGCTGGCTTTTAACTCAGGCCGATTGTTTTTGCATTTCATTTCAATGAAGGAAAAGAGCCAATTTCCACCACCACCACCCGAACATTTCTGTAATTCCAATGTTCTCAGCAGGCTTAGTTTAGAAAACTTTGAGCCTCAGTTTACAGAGAGCACAGGGTTTCCTTGGCAGCAGAGAAACAAGTGGAGGTGGGGTGGGGGCAAGCACAGAGGGCTAAGGCAGTCTTTAATTAGTCAGTCTGTAACCAAAAACCCATCTATCTTTGCTGGCAGGTGGCTGACTGCATTTCTATTATTAGCTGACAGGTGATGTCACAAATCTGGCAGGCAGCCAACTAGGGAATCCCCAGCGGAAGATGAAGGAGGAAAGCGGCTGGGTTTATAAACAAAGGTGCCCTTTGATTGACCTTCATTCACGGTGGACATGTGATGTTTCCTAGTAAACCTCCCACCGCTTTTCCCTCCCTCCCCCCTTGTCAGAATTAGGGCACCGAGTTCACGCTGTGTAAATTATCTTCCCAGCATGGCATCTGGCTGTTTAGACTGAAGTATGTGAATGTACTTAACCTTCAGTAACCTTTCCATTGTTTACTTTAGCTTATACATTTATAGCTTCTGGCAAAAGGTACGGATATCCTAGAGAGCATGTTAGGCCTCCTATTAATAGAGTTCCAAGAGGCTACATTCATGTATTTATTTGTTTCTTCCAATTTGATGTGGTAGGGAGGGGGGAAGGAAGGGGGAATTGCTGGGCAATGGAAAAGCTTTCATTCACTCCCTGTCTCCCACCCTCTTCTTCCTCCTCTGGTATTATCAACTGGATATTTGAGACAATATACATTTTAGAAATGACAGCCATTTCAATGCAATTGTGATTTGGAAATTGCTGTGGATTCTGTGCAAGCCTCAGGGTGCAGCATACAACTGCACAGTAGTGTAGCCAGCAAGTCCAACTGGATGCTTCTGAAATAGGGTAGAATTTAGATTCATCTATTGAGGAAACCTCAACTCATTCTTTCTATTACCTAGATGTTAATCTTGTCAAACTACACTGCTCAAAAAAATAAAGGGAACACAAAAATAAGACATCCTAGATCTGAATGAATGAAATGTTCTTATTAAATACTTTGTTCATTACATAGTTGAATGTGCTGACAACAAAAACACACAAAAATTATCAATGGAAATCAAATTTAGCAACCCATGGAAGTCTGGATTTGGAGTTAACACTCAAAATTAAAGTGGAAAAAAACACCACAGGCTGATCCAACTTTGATGTAATGTCCTTAAAACAAGTCAAAATGAGGCTCAGTAGTGTGTGTGGCCTCCATGTGCCTGTATGCCCTCCCTACAATGCCTGGGCATGCTCCTGATGAGGTGGCAGATGGTCTCCTGAGGGATCTCCTCCCACACCTGGACTAAAGCATCCCCCAACTCCTGGACAGTCTGTGGTGCAACGTGGCGTTGGTAGATAGCACAAGGCATGATGTCCCAGATGTGCTCAATTAAATTCAGGTCTGGGGAAAGGGCGGGCCAGTCCATAGCATCAATGCCTTTGTCTTGCAGGAACTGCTGACACACTCCAACCACATGAGGTCTAGCATTGTCTTGCATTAGGAGGAACCCAGAGCCAACTGCACCAGCATATGGTCTCACAAGGGGTCTGAGGATCTCCTCTCGGTACCCAATGGCAGTCAGGCTACCTCTGGTGAGCACATGGAGGGCTGTGTGGCCTCTTAAAGAAATACCACCCCACACCATTACTGACCCACTGCCAAATCGGTCATGCTGGAGGATGTTGCAGGCAGTAGAATGTTCTCCATGGCATCTCCAGACCCTGTCACGTCTGTCACATGTGCTCAGTGTGAACCTGCTTTCATCTCTGAAGAGCACAGGGCGCCAGTGGCAAATTTGCTAATCTTGGTGTTCTCTGGCGAATGCCAAACGTCCTGCACGGTGTTGGGCTGTAAGCACAACCCCCACCTGTGGATGTCGGGCCCTCATACCACCCTCATGGAGTCTGTTTCTGACAGTTTGAGCAGCCACATGTACATTTGTGGCCTGCTGGAGATCCTTTTGCAGGGCTGTGGCAGTGCTCCTCCTGTCCCTCCTTGCACAAAGGAGGAGGTAGCAGTCCTGATGCTGGGTTGTTGCCCTCCTACGGCCTCCTCCACATCTCCTGATGTACTGGCCTGTCTCCTGGTAGCGCCTCCATGCTCTGGACACTACACTGACAGACACAGCAAACCTTCTTGCCACAGCTCGCATTGATGTGCCATCCTGGATGAGCTGCACTACCTGAGCCACTTGTGTGGGTTGTAGACTCCGTCTCATGCTACCACTAGAGTGAAAGCACTGTCAGCATTCCAAAGTGACCAAACCATCAGCCAGAAAGCATAGGAACTGAGAAGTGGTCTGTGGTCACCACCTGCAGAACCACTCCTTTATTGGGGATGTCTTGCTAACTGCCTATGCTTTCCACCTGTTGTCTATTCCATTTGCACAACAGCATGTGAAATTGATTGTCAATCAGTGTTGCTACCTAAGTGGACAGTTTGATTTCACAGAAGTGTGGTTGACTTGGAGTTACATTGTGTTGTTGTAAGTGTTCCCTTTATTTTTTTGAGCAGTGTATATATTCTTCATTCTCGTCATAAATTTCAAGCCTGGGATAGTTGTGCAGCATATGCTGTTCTGTTCTTTAACAGACAGGAGTTGCCAGAAGGCCCAGGAAAGAAAATTAAAGACTAAAGCAGGGGTGTCCAACCTTGGCAACTTTAAGAATTGTGAACTCAAGTCCCAGAATTCCCCAGCCAGCAGTTCTAGGAATTGAAGTCCACAGATCTTAAAGTTGCTAAGGTTGGTCGCTGCTAGACTAAGTAACACATATTTTGAAGTTGCTACATTGATTATCATTAGGTTTCCCAACTAATTTCAGAATTGTGGTCATGACCTTTATAGCCCATACAGCACAACCCTGGGAATTATCGGGCCACCCCCTTGCCAGAATTGCCTTTGCTATCTAGCCAGGTCATCAAGAGAGGGCCTGATGCAGATCCCAGTTTTGTGAAAGGCCTGGGGCATGCAGCAGATATCAACTCCATATCCTCCTCCCAAAGGTACCCCAGCCCAACCCTGCTAGTATTTCATACACAAATTAAAGCAGTTCTATTTCAGAATATATTTAGCATTTGACAAGTTTAGTTTTATCACTGCCTATCATGTTTAGGTTTGGGACGATTTATTGTAATTGTTTATAGTTAGTTTGTACTGTTTCTTTTGACCTTTAGGATTAGGACAGCTTACAAATAGTATAAAGTAAATAAATAACTTTGCCTAATAACTTGTTATATACAAAGTGTGTAACATAATAGATCTTTTGTGGTAGACATCATATTATTCACAGCTCTTTATTCTAGCTGTTGAAGCAGAAATTACTATTTTCACCATATTTTAGGGAGCAATTAGTGAACAGGACAAGCCAGTCACATTAGAGAGGAAAAAAGCTCATATTTTAAGAGCTGATTTAGACATTTGATTGCCTAGCAGAAGATTACTCCATCAGTTTCATCCTAAGTATTTATGAATCCACATCATATATATTGGGATCTTCTCACATCAGGACATTAGAACACAGTTTATCCTTTATAAGACCCTGTAAATATAAGGCCCAAATCTTTATTTTGCTGCATAATGCTGTGCTTGAGACTCTGGAAAAACTTCTAGAGAAATGATCCAAATTGAATTGAATTTGTCTTGAGTTTGAAACTCAGTTCAGACAAACCCTCAAATATAATAAACAATACTCCCACCAACACTTGACAGGGCAAGCCACTGTATGTAAAAAAGAGCTAATCCCACTTCCTGCAGCACTGAAGACGTTACCTAGTTGGGTAATAAAATGTCTGCAAGAAAATAATCAACCTCACAGACCACCCAGGATTCTATGGAAATGATCCAAGAACGTTAACTTGGTGTTTCTGACTTTTCTGTTGTGGTCTAAGAGTCTATTCTTCCTGCAAGTTAAGTATATTTTGAAAAGAATTTAGAGTTTCAGATACAGGAATCTGGTGCAATTCCATTATATCTGCCCTGTTGGCCATCATCTTGAACAAGACCTGGACAAGTTTGGCTTAAGCAGTATATAATGGTGACTTCTTAGCCATAACAGAATTTAATAAAATAAATCACATCTCATCTAGGAGGTATATTCAAATGAAATAAATCTCTCTCTTTCTTTCTTCTCTTCCTCGGTTTTCTTTCTACCCATACAAGAGTTCACACCTGATTTTTTTTTCCTCTTCTTTCCCTTTAAAAAAAATTTTTTTCAGCAAACTCGGGTTCTCTTCAGGGTCCACAGACCCCTCAGTCTACGGGGAGCAATTCTATGACAGAAGTGCCAAGTGACCTCAAGCCTCCAACACCAGCGTCCACACCTCATGGACAGATGACACCCACTCAGAGCAGCAGGTACTTTTCTTAGAGCCTTTCAGGATATTGGATCTGTGCTTTGGCAAGTGCAGTCACTGCCCCAAATCCAGACACCTTCTCTCTCTTTCAGGGATGTTGCATTTTCCTGTGACTCAAAATGCAACATGTTGTGGGAAATATTATTGGTATCTGGAAAATGAGTGTCACGGGCATTTCTTGGATGCTGCCCATGACATCATTGATGGTGAGTGGCAGTTACCCCATCTTTCTTTGCCACCATATTGTCAATCTCACCCCTGCCCCTGACCAGGAATGAAAAAAGGAGAGGTATGGGATCTGAAAATGCAGAGGTTCAAACTGATGTGTGAAAGAGTTGCTTTTAATTTCAATTTCCTCAATACACACACAGACCCAAACTCTTCAGTCTTTGGTTAGAGCTGCATTGATGGCACAACTAAAACTGTAAAAAAAAGCTTTGCTTTATGAGTAATTTAATATGAGTTTGCAGGATGAAGCTTCTGCTGTTTCACTGTAGAACTCTTTGTGTGTATATATAGATAATGTGTGCAACTGTGTCCAGATGCATGCATAAACAACAAGAAAAAATGGAGAAAATTAGCGAGCAATTCCAAGTAAACCATTATCATGGCTTAATCCTATTGTAGAGAACTAATTGGTAAATAGAACAAACTTCTATTTTTCCCTAAAAGGACTTCTCCATTATTTCCTGCAGCATCTGGCTTCAAGAAAAAAAAAACATGTCAGCCCCTCTCAGAAATAATTATTTGTGCACAATTTCAATTGTTTACCGACCAACACACAGGCACATCCATGTACAACCCTACTCATTGATTTTAAAGTTGCCCATTGTTGTCCATGCGTGTTATTTCAATATTCATACATACAAATGGGCATTTCTTCAGAGATAAAATTTGGGGAATATTCAAGGATCAGAGGTTGGATATGATCAGTGATCTTTCAACTAAATTTGAGAGGTTATCTGTTTATATCCATACATTTAATATTGGTGCA
This sequence comes from Notechis scutatus, assembly GCF_049901735.1. Lineage (NCBI taxonomy): Eukaryota > Metazoa > Chordata > Lepidosauria > Squamata > Elapidae > Notechis > Notechis scutatus. The sequence continues at coordinate 82,639,284 of NC_142009.1, read as the reverse complement.
ATTAAAATGAATAAATTAACTATACAGTGCCTTTTCAAAAGGCATAATATTCTTGATACAAATTAAGAAGTTCTGAAACCAAGAATTGACCTGTGATGCATACAAATGATGGAAAGGGGGCACTGTGTTGGGATGGTTAGACTGCTGGATTGAATTTCAGAATTTTTTGTTCAAATCCCAGCTCTGCTATGAAGTTTATTTTATGGGCCTTGGACAAATAGGTGTTCTCATATTCCACTCTGAACTTCTTGGCTCAGGTAGAGAATGAAGTACTTGAACACTTGTTCTGTATATTTTGAATATCTCATATATCCTATACTGTTAAGGCAACAGTGGTGATTTTCACAACAGTTTAACTTTCTGAACTCTATGGATCACCACCTGATCAGGCATTGTTCATCTATAATTGTGTCTCTATAACTCAAATACCTTCTTATGTTCTATCTCTTTAGAAATAGTTCAGTCAGTGTACATGATCCCTTTTCGGATATAAGTGATTCCACATACGCAAAGCGGAACTCCATGACTCCAAATGCACCCTATCAGCAATCAATGAATATGCCAGATATGATGGGAAGGATGCCCTATGAGCCAAACAAGGATCCTTTTGGTGGGATGAGAAAAGGTAACTGCTGACATCATTTGTCCGGGGAGTTGACTGTATGTATGTTTGTGTACATCAGTTCCTAGATGGGTTTCTCCATCTTTGTATTACTGAGGAATAAAAAAAATATTTTTGATAGTTTGTTTTTCTCTGTCTTTCATAAGTAACTATACTATTGTTTTGGAAGTTAACAGATAAGTGCAGTGGATTTTTGCCAATAAGAGTAAGAAGTTTCTTTTATGATACAGAAAATTATATGGAAGAGTTTTTATAATTATATTGTTAGAATTATACCAATAGTTTCAACTTAGGCCTAGTATTTTTCTGTAAGTAACAGGATTTGGTAAACTCAGATTATGTAATATACGAGCCAGTTATATTATATATATAATATATGTCATATCACTGTATGTCTTTAATAATATGATATAACGTATATTATTTTAATCTAAATCTTAATGTAATCACCAGTTGTCATTGTCATACTTCATTTAGATGAGATAGGACTGCTACAGGAAATTTACAGGAGTAAGTCGGCATGCTATAAAGGAATTTATGTAATGGTTTAAAAATGTGTCTGTGCCCTATAACATTCTTGGGAAGAAGGTTTTTGACAGGAAAGTAAGAATCTCTTGCAACAGTTTCACATTATGGAAACCCTCTCCAACTGCTAGATTTTTAGATCTGGATAAATGTCTCAGCAGTGTCTAAAATGTGTAGGGATTTGAGTAAAATTAATCATTTATATCATGACTTCTGCTAATGAGATTCAAATCTCTTTAAAAGTCATATGTAAAGATACATAAAAATACAAAGAAGTCATACTGAATCTTTAGCAGAATTTGTGGAGCAATGCTGTACTTTAAGCAAAATTCTGACTGTACAACAGGATTAAATTATTTCAGAAAACCTGAACAAAAATGTCTCTCTAGAGTGCCTTTCATGGCTAGATTCTATTTATGTATGTACAATATGTAGGTAGGTTTCTATATATACAGCTACAACAGCTATTTTACATTCATAAGAACCTTGTAGTATACTTCAAGATGAGATAATGACTGAGTCATGATTTATACTAGACAATATTCTGTATCTCTGAAATCATTTATTACTGAAATCATTTATTACTCTTACATCCCAAGGAGATTTCCAAAGTGACTTCCAGTTAGAAATCTGAAAGCAGGAATAAATAATAGAGCAATAAAACACGTAAATCAATAAAATAAGAACAGTGTTTTCAGCGTTAAAGCAGAAATTTAAAGTGAGCAAATGTAAAGAACTTAGCAAAAACATTTATATTTAGTGCCCAGGTTTACCAACCCGGGTCACTTACATTTTTTCTGGATGCAGTATTCCAAAGCCAACATCAAAAACTGAAGAGATTTGTGTTTTATGTCACCTCCAGAAGGGAGAAAAAAACTTACTTATGGATAAATTGATGTTTTAGAAACTATCCATTATATGGTAGCCAGTAGATATTTAGACATCTTCCTTTGTGTAGGTTGAACTTAGAGAACAAAAATAGCTGTGATAATAATGCTAATATATTGATCCAGTGGAGATTTGTAAGTTAGTAGTAGACTCCTTTCTTGAGAAAAAAAAGCAGAAAACACAAAAATTGCCTGAGATTTTTATTTGGGTTTAAAATTATAAAATACACAATGGCATTATAATGGCACTGCTGCTGAAGTAAGTTATCTCCTCAGTTCTGATAGTGTTTGTTGAATTACCCTGTTTCAGTTCTCTGAACATCAATGATATTTAATAATTCTTAATAATATATCTTTCAAATAACATAAAGCCATATGTTTTCCTTCTTTCTTTCTTTCTTTCTTTCTTTCTTTCTTTCTTTCTTTCTTTCTTTCTTTCTTTCTTTCTTTTCTTTTCTTTTCTTTTCTTTTCTTTTCTTTTCTTTTCTTTTCTTTCTTTCTTTTATAGTGCCTGGAAATAGTGAACCCTTCATGGCCCCTGGACAAATGCCCAACAGTGGCATGCAGGATATGTACAGCCAGAGTCCCGCTGCAACCATGTCCAACATGGGCATAGGCCAACGGCAACAGTTTCCCTATGGAAGTGGTTATGACCGGAGGTGAGACTTCATCAGCTTCAAAACACAGAGAAAAATGGTGAAAAGATTCTGCATTGTCACTGTCCTTCTAACAGACCATTTGGCTGACCATTTAATGCTCTTCAGAAAATCAGCGAGAGCAAAACCACTAATAAGAGACTGAATCTATTTTGTGTAAGAACTAATAAGTGAGTGTGTGCTGAATAAGGAGAACCTTGTCTCTAGAGAGCTCTATTTGATATTCTTTTGCTTAATCAGATTTCAGCATTACTATTCTCCCTCTCCCTCCCTCTCTCTCTCTCTCTCTCTCTCTCTGTGTGTGTGTGTGTGTGTGTGTGTATGCTTAATGAACCAGCCTCTGGGAAATTGCACCTTTTTCTGATGGTTTTGTGCTATCTGTTGTAGAGGAGTACATTACAAAAATCTACGTAAAAAAATAGATTCTCATTTCCAGGATTGTCATTTAATATATCCCAGCCTCATTAAAGTCAACAATACTTCTGTTTGGATGCATATCCTCATTCACATTGTGACCCAGCACATATAACTGACAAGAGGTTGGAGTCAATATCCTCTGGTATGCAGGCAAGCAATATGCTCACCAATGTAGAAAACTGGATACCTCTGATAGGTAACAGAGATATATTCCTTTCCATCCTCTTCCACCCCCAATTCAAAGATAAGCCAATTCAAAGATAAGTTCTGTGCTAGCATCGTAAGATCATAAAAAAGATCAAGATTTCTCTGCCCAGTTGTGCCCGACACTAGGGGAGGCAGAGCTCCTTTCTGTTGCCTAGCTGAGGGAGCCAGTGTTTTTATTTATTTATTTATTTAGAAAATGTATATTGCCACCTACTCACACATGGAGACTCAAGGTAGCTTACAGAACATAAAAGCACAATATAAAATAAATATAAATAATAAAAATAATAACCTATGACAACACATATTCATAGCACCATTTAATGCTGTCTGGTAGTATTATTTCAAAGACACTGTTACCTTCACACTGGAGTGATGCTGATTTGTCTACTTGCATGCTTTTGAACCATGTAGTTGGGTCTCAAACTGCCAACCTTTCGGTTGACAAACCCTATGTCTTAACTACTAGGCCACCACACACACCCTTGTTATAAGACCATAGCTAAAGAGAAGAAAAGAGAGGAGTTGCTAATTGGATGGAATTCAGTAGAGGGGAGATCCTTTTTTGGAAAAGCAAAATGTCCCCCTCAAAAAAAGAGGAGGGGTGGTGAACAATGGCTGCAGAAGCACAATGAAATGCACAAAATAGCAAAATCTTTTTGTGGTTGTTGTCTTCAAAATAAGACCATTTACAGTAACATTCAACCTGCAACCTAAAAATTTGCGCTATGCCAGTAAAGGTAAACATCTTGTCATGTTCCAGTATTCTGGAAAAAAACAATCCATGCAGAATGTGTTTTTTCTCTGCAACCTGGCAATGGGAACTTTCTGGATTAGCGTTATCTTGTCTGCCAGAAAAGCAGCAATACGTTGTAATTTTGGCTCGTTTGTTGAAGTATGTTCTTCTTTATGGATAACTTTTGAAAAATGGTACTAAGAAAATTGACAGAAAGAAAAAGACTATATATTAAGCAATTAACTTTGCTAAAGCAATAGAGAATGTTTTATGTCATTGTTTTTTTACTAAAAAGAAAAATAGTATGAATTCAAATCAGTCTCCATCACTGATCAGAATATTAGAAATGCCATTGGATTTTTAAATCAAAAATTGATAAAATTAATCAGATTCAAAATGGTTTAATTCATCATATAAATGCAGCCTCTAAGAATTATGATGCATTAATGTTTTTATTTTTTTTGAAAAATAATCACAATATTTTAGAAAGAGAATGACTATAAAGAGTAAGAGCAATGATATTGAGGGAGATACCCATGGTCGATTGCCAATATCATAAAGAGTAAAGTTCATAACATTCAGAATTCAGGAAGAAGACTGAATCCTAAGTAAGCTTCTTGAATAGATATAAAACTTGCAATTGCCTAGTTCTTTATACATCAGGCAAAATTTACAAACAAGCTGCATGAGCTAGCCTCTAAAATTTTATTCATCAAAAAGTCTGCAGTGGCCTATAAAACATTTTCAGTCTCAGAGAAAATGTTGGTATTGAAATTGGCTATTCCATACGTTTTTTTAAAATTTCATTTTAATTCACCAGACTTGGAGAATAAGTTCTTTTTACAGTGTGAAGTTTCCTTTGTCATTTTTAGGTTGCATCATGGGCTGGGTCCTGAAGGCAGTATGGGAGCATCTGGTCAAAGCAACATGGTGCCTTCAAACAGTGACCCAAGCATATACTCTCCTAACTGTTATCCTGGGCAACAAAGGTGAATAATTTAATCTGTTTAAAATACCTGTGTTGACAGATAATCTTAAAGACTACTGGATAGGAGGTGCAATTTGCTACACTGGATTGCTGTATTGCATTTCATGCAGATTTTCTGCAAGACATTTTTTGGCATAAGCTTTGGAGAATAATGATGGTTGCATGGCTGCATGGTTGGTAGATTGTTTTATGCTTTACTTCGGCTTTTCTTAAGTTTGGATTCTAGAGATGGATTCATTTGGAACATGTAGAGAACTTGCGATTACAGCATTTTTACATATTATAAAACCATTCACCACAGAATCCTTTTCTCAGCCTTTTTACATTCATTTGTAAAACAGTGAGGTTCTCAAATGTTTCTTTGTTGATGTCATTTCATAGATAAATTAATTGAACATGTGCTTGAAATACAGGCTGCTGCTCTTTCTCTCAAACCTTAAAGTAGATCAGTTTCACATATCGCTATACAGTTATAACATGACTTATCTCTAACCTAATTTAACTAACACAATTTAAGTTGCATATATTTTTAGTGACAAAGTAGATCACTGAAGTTCTTGAATTTCAATTATTTTCACTTGTAGCAGATTTCTCCACTTTAGACCACTGGGGCAATATAGATTTTTATAGAGGTAGTATAAATCAACCAAATGTGTATTTAATGTAACAATGCAATAATCCAGGAAACTGCATTGCTTGGGAAATTGGGAAATTCGCCCTCTTTTCTCCCATGGTAAATGCCTTATCTTTTAGGCATTTGTCTCAGGAGTAGCACACAGACTGCTGTGTCCAACCAAAACTTTCCCATTCTCCCTTGCTCCATTTTCTGTACTTTTCTGCTATATTGTGTCACTTCTGATCATGATATTCGTGCTGTTACCATAATATTAGCTAGCCCACTGATATCCTGGTTGAGCTCATGGTGCTTACAATCAGTGCTGAAGGTTTATTTGCTGAAAACCATTCAATCTGATGTGGGAGAATTTGATAACTGCATTTAGATGTCACATTGTAAGAACAAATGTAAACGTTTTGTCTATTTGGATAAAATATATATTTGTTGTTGTTGTTAGTTGCGAAGTCGTGTCCGACCCATCGCGACCCCATGGACAACGTTCCTCCAGGCCTTCCTGTCCTCTCCCACCCCCCAGAGTCCATTTAAGCTCACGCTGATTGCTTCAGTGACTCCAGCCACCTCATTCTCTGTTGTCCCCTTCTTCTTTTGCCCTCAATCTTTCTCAGCATTAGGCTCTTCTCCAGTGAGTCCTTCCTTCTCATTAGGTGGCCAAAGTATTTGAGTCTCATCTTTAGGATGTGGCCTTCTAAAGAGCAGTCAGGGTTGATCTCCTCTAGGACTGACCAGTTTGATCGCCTTGCAGTCCAAGGCCTCACAGGAGTCTTCTCCAGCACCATACTTCAAAGGCCTCAATTCTTTGGCGCTCAGCCTTTCTTATGGTCCAACTTTCACAGCCATACATTGCAACTGGGAAAACCATAGCCTTGACTATACTCACTTTTGCTGAAAATGTATTTAGATGGTGCTTTTCTCCAATTCCAGGTAAGTTTGAGGCTGCACCTAAAGCTCCTATGTTTGGAGCCCAATAGATAATAAGCTCATTTAAATCATTTAAAAGAGTGATTATTAGCTGATTTTATTAGATATGTTTGTAATCTTAGTATTGTTACTGTTGTTTTACATTTCATTATTTCTTTGTATTCCAGTTCAACTATCTTACTTACTTATTTTCTTACTATCTTATTTCAGATTTGTAATCTTTTTTTAAAAAAAATCTAATATTAGAATGGCTATTAGGTCATGCATTACTCATTTATACATAAATCATTTTGAAACTACAACACTCTGGCAATAGCAGGTAATCATATATTGTTGCCAACATTCTGAATATCAAGTATGGAATCTGCTTCAGCCAGTCAGTTGCGTTTCTTCTCAGTTACAGTACGTTAGTCAGATGCTTTTGTATTAAAGCTCATTCAGACATTGTCAAGTGAGATTGAAGAATATGGAATCATAAACTGCTAAGTCATCCGAAGAAAGGTGAAACATGTCTGCATCCAGGCCACATTGTTGTTTGACAACACTTTTTCCCCCCAATATTGGTATATTATTACCTTATAAAAGAGTAGATAATGTTTCTAAGAGAGTGATCACTGATTTACTCTGCTACATTTGTATTGAATAAGACTGAGTGGAATTGAGTGTACGTAATCGAAAATTAAAACCACTTCATTTTTAAAACCTTGTACTGCATTTGGTGGAGAACAATTTGATATGAAAAAAGAGGATGCTGTTGCCGATTTTCAGGCTTCATGAAGGATAGAAACTGTTTTAATGGGATAAGTTTCAATATTTTGAGGCATTTTTGAAATCATAAGCACTAATGTACAGCTCATATTTTCATTGCAGGCATGAACCATATGGACCACAGTATCCAATGCAAGCTCCTCCTTCTGGACAACCCCCCTATGGAACACACCAATCAGGAATGTTTCCACAGCAGCAAGTAAATAGTTTTATAGTATTCCTTTTGCAAAAGTCACTCTAAAGATCTAAGCACTTGTTACTGGCAAAAAAAGTAAACAATGGACAACGATATTTGCTACTTTGGAGAATTTTATATTTGTATCTTTTTATATGGAATGTTTCTTAACAACAATTGGCTAATGTTATGAATGATACAGAACATTCACTAAAACTATTCTGTTTTATTGACTGAAAAATTAATAAGAAAGCATAGATAATTAACAAGATGTATCCCAAATAGATCTATATACAATGGCTAAATTGTTGTAGCAGTAAATTTTTAATGGGGGAAAAATTGTAGGATCATAGAATTGTATAATTGGAAGGAACTACAAGGATTAGCTAGTCAAATTCTCTGCAGGGTGCAGGAAAAAGAGTTAAATCACTCATAAGAAATGAGTGACCAGCATCTTTAAAAATCTCTAGACATGGGGAACCCATAGCCTTCATAAACAGACTGTTTCACTGTTGTATAAAAGCAGAAAGGAAGATAATTCTGCCTTCTTATTTAAAACGTATAAGGATATTTCAACTAGGGAAAAGGGAGCATAGTTAGGTGAATCTGCAGAAATTGCCGTCACCTGTCCTCCATAATAGGACAGAGCAATTAGTGTTGAGGTAGCCTTTCTTCCACAGCATTCCAAATTTATTTATTGGTTGGTTTGATTCATAGCTAATAATACTTCAAAGCAAACTATTGGCAATTAAAAATAAGTGGAACCTACAAAAAATTGTAATGAGGATTTTACTTCTTCGGGGCTTCATTTAGCTAACAAGCATCATTTACAATATAGTTTTTTCTTCTTTCCAATGTGAACTGTTCATATACTGTTTAATGTTTGGTATACTATACAAATGATATACTTAGAGTGTTCATTTCTTCCCATTATTTCTTTTTACTTGTTATTACATATTATATGTTCCCCTGATTTTAGTTTTATTATAGTTTGTTTTGGCATTTTCTTGTATATTAATTGGGGGGTTTGTACTGTTGTGTATGTTTCTAAATAAATAAATAATATTATTGGCAACATTTGACCACATAAGGATCATCACAAGGAAAGTGTGTGTGTGTGTGTGTGTGTGTGTGTGTGTGTGTGTGTGTGTGTGAAAGCTCAGATATTCCATCTATATGTCTGTCACTTTCAAAACATGTAAATCAATCCACTAACACATCCCCATATAAAACCTCAAGCAAATATCATTAAATAAAATTCTAAAGTCTAAAAACGTCTTAACTAATAAATACCTTTTTATCAAACTTCCTGATCCCTCTTCCAGAACTTAATATTGGAAAAGAAATATTAAGACACTTAATTATAATGCATTTACTTCAAAACAATTCCTAAAAGAAAACTAATATCTCATGTTATGCCTACAGTCATTAATCATATAGTCTTGATACTAAAATCATTATTCATTTAAAATGTTATGCACTACATATGGACAAAATTTCAACTACCTTATGCATATTTATTCAAATAATTAAAAGGTCATTGTACATCTTTCAAACACTAATGAAGATAAAGTTGATTATTTGCATTGAAAATATTGTGAGTATATTCTACCACACTATTCTACCACACTAATGTATAAGAATATATAAAAAATAATATTTTATGCTATTTTAAATATTTGGTGTCCATTTTTTCAGAACTACAAACGGCATATGGATGGCATGTATGGGCCTCCAGCAAAACGTCATGATGGAGATATGTTTAACATGCAGTACAGCAACCAACAGCAGGAGATATTTAACCAGTATAGCAGTGCTTACTCTGGACCAGACAGGAGACCCATCCAGGGACAGTATCCATATCCTTATAACAGAGAAAGGATGCAGGGTCCTGGACAAATGCCACAACATGGAATACCTCCGCAGATGATTGGTGGCCCTATGCAGACATCAGCTTCCAGTGAAAGCCCCCAACAAAACATGTGGCCCACAAGAAATGATATGTCTTACCCATATCAGAACAGGCAAGGCCCTGGGGGCCCTGCACAGGCCCCACCTTATCCAGGGATGAATCGTACTGATGATATGATGGTACCTGACCAGAGAATAAACCATGAAAGCCAGTGGCCTTCTCATGTCAACCAGCGACAGCCTTCTTACATGTCATCCTCTGCTTCCATGCAGCCTATTACTCGACCTCCTCAGTCATCCTATCAGACGCCACCATCAATGCCAAACCACATATCTCGAGCTCCTAGCCCTGCATCTTTCCCACGCTCTCATGAAAATCGTATGTCTCCCAGTAAATCTCCATTCCTATCCTCTATGAAGATGCCAAAAGTTATGCCTACTCTTCCAGTCTCGCAGGTCACAGGTCCTCCAATGCAGCCACCATCATCTATTAGGCGGGAAGTCACTTTTCCTCCAGGTTCGGTGGAAGCATCCCAACCAATTTTAAAACCAAGGCGAAAGATTACCTCAAAAGATATTGGTAAGTCTTCCTATTGTCCTTACAGAGGAAGACACTTTTTACAATAATTTTGTAGAGCTTGCATTTATTTGTATTAATTCACTTAAGAAATTAGTTTTATTAAATTGAAGCTGAGCTCAAATTTGTTTTGTAGTAGTAATAATGATTTATGTATCATCAATAAAATACAAATAAATACTGAATATTTAGGGAAGTATAATGGTTACAAGAGGTACAATATTGTATTATTTTAAGTTGATATTGTTCTTATTGTGCACTTTCATAGTATTTTATATTGTTTATAATTAATGATTGCTTATGATCTCAGAACAAAAGTCTGAATTCACATACAGTGCATCTTATATCTAGTAACTCTTAAACAATAAGCATTTGAAATTTTAACTTGAAAGCTCTCTTTCAAGGAGTAAAGTTGTTAATGGAGTAGTAACTTAACAAAAAGAAACAGTTAAAATGTATGTAAGCTTGTCTTGGAGCAGCACTGTTACTTGGAAAATTGATCTATGAGATATGATATTGACAAGTTCTGGACATGCTGATCAGTCATCTTCTTTCTTGAAAGAAAGCAAAGATAGTCTTATTGCACTGATATATGCCCCATTTTCTGAATGGATAGTATCTTGTTGCATGTTACAGAGATATATAGATATGTTTGGATATCACACAAGCTGTAAATACTATCCTTCGATTGCTAGCTTTCCTTTCCTAAAAGGAAACTTCAGAAGAATTGGCTTCCTACTGTGTTTCTCATATAATAAGGCCGGGTCTTTTTTTTTTTGAGCCCCGAAAAAATGGCTAGGCCGTCTTTTCGGGGGTGACTTAATTCCCCCCCCCCCCTTGCATCTTCGGGTGGGCGGTGACGGCTTGGATGTTGACCTCTGCGTTGGTGGGGCACTTCGTATCGGGGTCAACGCAGGCAGCACCATATCCAGGTGTGCAACAAAAGTACTTCCTAACGGCAAGCCCCCCCCCGCCATTCCCCCCCATTTTGCATGTTTTAATATAGGCCTTAATTTGGGGGGAGGGGCTTAATTTCATTTCATGCCTATAAAACATGCTGGGACTTCCTATTGGGGGAGGCCGTATTGTTGGAGAAAAAGGGTAGCAGTTTTTTTAAGAACAAAAATTATTTTGGTTCTTTATAAATGTATGCTTTAAGTGAGCATTGTAAGAGTGTTGAAGCAAACATAATTTTTATTTTTCTGAAGAGGAAGAAGCTAATAAATAGACAGCAGTAGTGATATTTCTCCTGTCTCAACCTCTTCTACTGGTATTATAAAACTGCTTTTTCTCTACAGCAGAGGTGGTATTCAGCAGGTTCTCACCAGTTCTGGAGAACCAGTAGTGGAAATTTTGAGTAGTTCAGAACAGGCAAATACCATCTCTTGACTGGAGATTTTGCAGTATCCTTCCCCTGCCACACCCACCAAGCCACACCCACAGAACCAGTAGTTTAAAAAAATTGAACCCCACCACTGCTCTACACTTTCCTACTCTAAAGATATGGACATTAACTGAGTTTTACAGAATTAAAGCAGAGCACATCATCAGAATATACAAAGTTTCCACAGTGTACCACAAAGCATGTGTGACACATGTACATATGTATTTCCAAATTAACTGAGATAAATCCTTACTGTCTCTGTCAATTTCCTAGGTTTTAGAGAAGGTCATCCCTTCTGTTTCACAACAGTCTAGCTCTTTTCATACGATTATATTATAGGGCATCAAAAATCATTTGGAAATACTTTGGAACTTGTGCAAGTATAGCACTCTGCTCTTAAAAAAAAAAAGAAAGAAATTGTCTCCATTTTCAGGTTTCAGATGCTGCTGCAGATTTCTTCTTAATAAAGCTTTCTTGCTTTCTTTGTTTTCAGTGAGTCCGGAAGCCTGGCGAGTGATGATGTCTCTTAAATCAGGTCTTCTTGCAGAAAGTACTTGGGCATTAGACACTATTAACATTCTTTTGTACGATGATAGTACGGTTGCTACGTTCAATCTCTCACAGGTAGGTTGGTTATTTTTCACCTCAGTGTCACCATTCATTCTGTAAATGGAGGGGGAAGCCCACATTCTTTGCTGCTATGCTTTCCAATGCCTGAGCCATCCAGTTCCCCTTAGGAGTAGGGCAAGTCCTCAGAATACCACAGAAGACACACAGTTTATAGATAGTGGCTCAACAACACACATATTTTCCTGTTCTCCTGTAATGTAATGGGGAGGTAAGGGTGAACATTGTCATGGCACGGGACTGGTTTTTTGCTCGACTCAACTTGTATTACACCAATCTGTGAATGTAAAAGCTATGAGTCTTCTTGTTCTGACTGCTAAAGTAAAATAAGGTAAGACAAAGAAGTATACAAATAATTGTATAATTATACAATTGTATAATTATACAATTATAGAAGTAGCACTTAGATTTATATACTGTTTCACAGTGCTTTATAGCCTTCTAAGTGGTTTACAGAATCAGCATATTGCCCCCAACAATCTGGGTTCTCATTTTACCAACCTCAGAAGGATGAAAGGCTGAGCCAGGTTTGAAGGAATCGAACTCTTGGCAGTGAGCAGAATTAGCCTGCAATACTGCATTCTAACCACTGCACCACCACAAGTCATTATATTCATAATTATAACTCAGGATCATATGTAATGGTTCATATGCTTTGAAAAGAAAGAACATTTTCTTTGAAAAGAAGACTCAATTCGCTTTTACAATCACATGGACTAAATACTACTCAAAAGTAAATTTTAAGGAATTCATAATTGTTCACTTTTTTATTACCGGTCACTTGTATTAAAAGTATTTACTGAACACCTGTATTAAAAGTATTTTTTTTATGTGTAAATAGGAAGAGAGGACTAACCAATTCTGAATCTTCTAAAAGGGAATCTAAAGATCTTTTTTTTTCTAAAACAAATCCGTTCTTGTTTACATAATTCTATAATGATCTAAAATGTTCCTTTTACCATTTTTTTTCTGTTTTTCCTCTCTTTGTTTCCTCAGTTATCTGGTTTTCTTGAGCTGTTGGTGGAATATTTTAGAAAATGCCTGATTGATATTTTTGGGATCCTTATGGAATATGAAGTGGGATATCCAGGACCAAAACTGCAAGATCATAATTCATTTCCGAATGAGGATGGGCAGTCTGCAACGGAGGATGTCAGGAAAGAGGAAGAAAACAATGATGAATGTATAGATTACTTTGATGACCTGGAAGATGAGGAGGACGAAGAGGAAGAAGATGAAACTGAGAACACAGAAGAAGGAAAGAACACTCTTGTAGCTCCACCTGATGCCATTCTTGATCCAAGTGAGAAGCCAAAACAAGCCAGTAAGTTTGACAAGTTGCCAATAAAAATTGTAAAGAAAAACAACTTATTTGTTGTCGACCGATCTGATCGGCTGGGGCATGTTCAGGAATTCAACAGTGGGCTTCTTCATTGGCAACTTGGTGGGGGTGATACAACTGAACACATTCATACCCATTTTGAGAGTAAGATGGAGATTCCTGCTTGCAGGCGGCCATCTCTATCAGTCTCCTCAGGTAAAAAGAAGAACGTAGAGGGGAAAGGAGAATCTGAGGAACAGCAAGACAAAAGCATATCGGCCACTATTGATGATGTCTTGTCAGCTCGTCCGGGAGCATTGTCTGAAGACCCCGACTCCAATTCTCAGACAGATAGTAATAAATTTCCATTTGGGATCCATCAAGTGAAAAGTCATCGAAATATCAAACTGCTGGAAGATGAGCCACGGAGTCGAGATGAGACTCCTCTATGTACCATTACCCACTGGCAAGATTCTTTGGCCAAACGTTGCATCTGTGTTTCAAATATTGTCCGCAGCTTATCTTTTGTGCCTGGCAATGATGTGGAAATGTCTAAACATCCAGGCTTGGTGCTAATCTTGGGAAAGTTGATTCTTCTTCATCATGAACACCCAGAAAGAAAGCGTACACCACAGACATATGAAAAAGAGGAAGAAGTGGACAAAGGGGTGGCCTGCAGCAAGGATGAGTGGTGGTGGGACTGCCTTGAGGTCTTGAGGGATAATACATTGGTCACACTAGCCAACATTTCTGGGCAGCTAGACTTATCTGCTTATACAGAAAGCATCTGTTTGCCAATTTTGGATGGCTTACTGCACTGGATGGTGTGCCCATCGGCAGAGGCACAAGATCCTTTTCCAACTGTGGGGCCCAACTCAATCCTTTCGCCTCAGAGACTTGTACTGGAAACCCTGTGTAAACTCAGTATCCAAGACAATAACGTGGACCTCATATTGGCCACGCCCCCATTCAGTCGTCAGGAGAAACTGTATGCTACTTTAGTTAGGTACGTTGGGGAACGCAAAAATCCTGTCTGCCGAGAAATGTCAATGGCGCTCTTATCAAACCTTGCCCGAGGGGACACGTTAGCGTCAAGGGCAATAGCTGTGCAGAAGGGAAGCATTGGAAACTTGATAAGCTTCCTTGAGGATGGGGTCACGATGGCCCAGTACCAGCAGAGCCAGCATAACCTTATGCACATGCAGCCTCCGCCTCTGGAGCCACCTAGTGTGGACATGATGTGCAGGGCAGCCAAGGCCTTGTTGGCCATGGCCCGGGTGGAGGAAAACCGCTCCGAATTCCTTTTACATGAGGGCCGCTTGCTGGATATCTCAATATCAGCTGTCCTGAACTCTATGGTTGCATCTGTCATCTGTGATGTACTCTTTCAGATAGGGCAGTTATGACACAAGTGAGAAGCAAGCATGTGTGAGTGGAGATTAAAGGGTCACATATAACTGGCTGGTTTCTGTACCTGTTTATCCAGTGTAGGAAGAATGGGGAAAAAAGAAGAAGAAAAAGTAGAAGAATCTTTGCTCCTCTGCCCCATTCACTATTTACCAATTGGGAATTTCAAAACATTAATTTGAACAGTTATGGAATTAATATTTGCTGTCTATGTGTATAAGTACATCTTTTTATTTTATTTTTTTAACCAAAGTCTCTCTCTAGTACATTCAAAGATCACATTTCTTTTTTCATAGCTATCCTTGCTCATGTTTGTTTGTTTTTCCCATGTTTGAATCATATTTTTCGGGGAGGGGAAGCAACCTTGAATTTTGGGGAGGTGTCAAGATATAGAAAAATACGATTTGATGTTGGGAGAAAGGGGCATGCCACTCTCAAATGCAAAAGTGGAGGGGAAAAAATGCTGAGCTAATGTGCTTTTTATTTTTTAAGAACAAAGGAAATTCCAACCATCCTTACTGCCATTGCCCAAAGTGCTGTGTGCAATAGAAGAATTATAGTGATATAGGTGTGGTGGATGGCAAAGGAAAAGGGTGTCAGTTCCTCATCTGCCCACATTTTCTTGGGTTCTTTGCAGGAGAAGTTACACTATGCTAGGAGCAAAACCAATTCTTTAAGAAAGTAAAAACAACTCTGAAGACGATCAACACAAATTGCTTCCTCACCAGAACTGTCAACATCAATATCTATTGTTTGACCTTCCACAATGACAGTTCATTACAATTTCTTTAAATCATTTTTTTAAAATATTTTTATTGCCTAAAGGCAGTGTTGTATATAGAAGTTGTACATTAAACATACCCTCATCTTTTTAAAAAATAAATAAAACAAGTACAAGGATTTATTTTTTTCATGATGTGGTAACTACAAAGTGATGGTAGACTTAATTTTATTATTATTATTATTGTTATTATATTATTATATTATTATTATTTTCTTTGGGCCATAACTCCAAAAACTAAGAAAAAAACACCACGAGGGTAATGTACAAGTTTCTGTATGTATAAAGTCATGCTCTATTTCGGGAGAGCAATTGCTCACAACTTACTTTATAAATCAAGATGTGGAAATGGTTACGTACGGATTGATTGAAGAAAATGGTTACCAGTCTACAGAAAAAAATACATATATGGGGGGGCGGGAAAGAAAACACAACTTCAAAGATTTTTCAGTGCAAAGAATACACATTTGTATTTCAAAATAATGTAGTTTAAAAAATACAAAAAAACTTGATGTAAATTCCTCCTTTTCCTCTGGCTTAATGAATATCATTTATTCAGTATAAAATTTATATGTTCCACATGTTAAGAATAAATGTACATTAAATCTTGTTAAGCACTGTGATGGGTGTTCTTGAATAATGTTCTTATTTCTTCATGAAATCCCAGCCATTTCAGACAACGATGGTGAAGGTTATGTTTTTCTGCTTACCCTGGAGTTCATCTAGTATTCAGATAATGCAACAAACAAAAATATTATTTTTTTCCATCATTATTTATAAAAAAGACTACAGAAGAAGCTGAGATTGCTAATTTTCACTGTGTCTACGAAAGTTGCTGCACTCAAGGTATATGTGTATGCTTGAATAAAACTAAAAATGATCATAGTTAGATTGAGTTAGCTTATACTTCAGCTTTCCTGAGTTAGACTTAGCATTTTAGATTTATTTCTATTAACTTATAAAATTAATAATAGCTATGCAATAAAAACAACATTATTAAATGTAATAATAATCAAAACAGTGACAAGGTGTCAGAGATCTAAAAGCTAGAAACTAGAAGAGATCCAATTGCCAAAAAAGGGCTATTTTTCAAGAAGGGCTAAGAGAATTAGATTCTTTCCCCAGCTCTGAAAAAAATAAGAGAAACGATTCCTGACAGAATTGTCTCCAAAGGAGATTATCTTTCAAGGGTAGTGTGCAACTACAGGTAGTCCGCGATTGACCAGAAATTTCTGTGGGTAAACAAGGTAGTTGTTAAGCAAGTTGTGCCTGATTTTATGATGTTTTTGCCATGGTTATTAAGAGGGTCACTACAGTTGTTAAGGGAATCATGTTGTTAACAAATCCAGTTTCCCCCATTGATTTTGCTTGACAAAAGCCATCTGGAAAAGTCAGAAATGGTGATCATATGTCCCTGGGATGCTGCATCTGTCATAAATACACAACAGTTGCCAAGTGCCCAAAATTTGATCACGTGACCAGATCACTGTAAACAGTTGTTAAATCTGAGGATGCATTGTAAGTCTCTTCTTTTCAGTGCTGTTGTGACTTTGAATGGTCTCTGAATGGTTGCAAGTCAAGGAATTACCTGTGTGCTCATGTGCCAACATGCAAAACTAAATGAGATTAACCTTTGAGTGAAACTATACAGAAGAGGTGTTCCTTCAGATACTGCATTCCCAAGCAGTGCTAGGAAGTTTGTAGAAATTAGCAATACTGTAAGCATCCAGAATGTTTTAGTCACAGGAGTTCATTGCTTATAATACCATAATAGCTATTGCACCCATTTTTATGGAAGGAAATATGTCTGCACATTTTCTCTTTTGCACGTTCAATTTCAATTCTACTCATGCAAATAAACATGGTAACTCCTACTCCCAAGATCAGCATAGGCAGATCAGAGTGAAGGCAGATCTTTTGATGGGATCCTTCTAGCGGAAGTTTATTATACTTCCAATCTTGATAATCACGAGGTTCAAATCATAAGTAGTGTTTTTCAGTGGATTTTTCCACATGTTTCCCACAAGCATAAACGTCAAAGAATCTGTGGAACGTGGTCAAAGATAGGTCTTTCTTTGCTGGTATAGTCGCCCTAGACAGGAAACACGACATAGTTCTGGTATCCATCCAAAAATGCTACAGGCTCTCATGTTGTGCCTGAGCATGTATTGGCCTATGCAGCTGTCTGAAATGGTCTAGGCTAGCAATTTCCAACCTTGGTGACTTTACAACTTGTGGACTTCAACTCCCAGAGTTGAAGTCCACAAGTTGTAAAGTCACTAAGGTTGGAGATCCCTGGCCAAGGATGTTGAAGACAAACCTTTTGAGCTCAGCATTATCAAAACTGCAGAAAATTCCTAAGCTGACTTCGATGGCCTCTTTCTCTCATGAGCACACATACACAGGAACACAGACAAAAGAGAAACCATTCATAGGGAAAAAAAAGTAATTTATTATTGAATTAATAAATACTTGCATCGTAAATATTTTATGAAATGCCTATCCGAGGCAACTCCAGGCCTGGAAACCTCAAAGAATGCTCCGAAAAGAGCAGGAAAGAATGCCCTGGTCTTGTGCTCTTTTTGGAGGCTCCTGAGGCTGCGTGAGGGCAGGCCCTCTTGCACAACATCCAATAGGTCTTGCAGAGGCTTGGCGTGTCACCAGAAATAACGTGTCACCTCTATCACTGGTCTGGATTAACAGCAAGGCCTGAAGAATTGACTAGTAAGAATTGTTCCTCGCCGTTAGTTCATTTCATTTTGAGTATTGTACAGGCAGAAAGTGTTGCTGCTCTATCTTAATTGGCAATAAGAGTTGTTTGTATATTATAGTTTTATTGCTTTTTTACTGATCTTGGGCTTTCTGGAAAATATGTTACCCCCAATAATATGTTTATTGTTTGGAACCATAGGATGCAAGGCAAAATGAGTACCATTATTATCCCAATTCACCATGTAACTTCCTTGTGTTCCCCCTGACTGTGCAATTTTCTCCTTTCCCCTCTCCCCCCCACTCCCAATTATAATCTGTGCACTGGTAACAGTTCGTTCATCTTTTTAACTTACATCTAACAATGTATTCAGAAATTTATGTTAAATGATAGCCCACTGGTAACTGCCCTTCATGAAATGAGGCAGATTTAGGAAGCTATAAAGGCGTTCTGGGGTCCTTTTCATTCTTAATTATGTTATACAACAACCTTCAAATGTCTTGGCCATGGCTGGCCGGGAACTGTACAACTTGAGTTTATCGCATTGGGAAAGTGCTGCACAAAATTATGTTCAGGGTCCTAACTTGACACTTTTTTTCAGCTCAGCGACAGCTACAGCTGGCTATAAAAATGTATGATGAAAAAGGAAGCAACTTCATATGCTCAGTGGAACAAATATAGAGCATGATCGTTGACTGGATTATTTAATGCTAAATTTGTATGGATCTATTAGAAGAAAAATTAATTGGGGGGGGGAAACAACATTAAAACAAGTGAAATTTTTAAAGTTTAATAGCATTAATACATGTGGAACAATCAGTATAATCTCTGGCTAGTGTTTTGACATAGAAAATTTTTTACTAGCAGAACTCTGAGGTTGTATTCATACAGGTTTTTATTAAGCAAACAGGTGCCATTTGGTAGAAAGAATGCTGTGCAGAGTATGTTCTAAATGATAAGATATATTTTGGAATGTTACTAACTAAAATTTGGTTGAAATTTTACCAATGTTGCCTTGGAAATAATGATGAGAAGGTGTTTCTGATCATTATTTTTTCTGCTAATTTAAGCAGGTATCTGATCTAAATTATATACTATAGAGAGATCAATAAAATAGAGATTAGGGTCTGTTTCTCTTACATAGTATCAAGAAATTAAATCCATCGAGGAAAAAATCATCCTCCATATTTAAGGGAAAAGTTGATAAAAGACCCAGTATAAGAACGAACAACTTGAAAGTTTCAGAAAGATTTAAGGAGGCTTCAGCAGTGAGCTGAAACAGATTGGATAGAATTTAACAAAAGGTAAAAGTTCTACATTTGGGTAGGAAAAAGGAAATGCGTAAATAGAAGATGAAGGTTACCTTGCTTTCAGTATCGTATATGGCAGAGATCTGAGTAAATATGAGCCACTTGGGTTGCAGTAACAGCAGCAAAGTTCAAAGCATGGGAAATTAATTGTAACGCTTTCATGATTGTGGTTTTATCACATTGTAAGCCACTTGAGTCACTGAATAGTGAGATGGGTGACATACAATAAATAAATAATTGTTCCACTCCACTCCTGAGCAGACCCCATAGTTTAAGAAAGGCTAATGACAAGATGGTAAAGGATCTGGAAACCAAGCACTTAAAAGAAATGCTTAAAGGTTCTTGATACATTTAGTCTACAGAAGAGAGAACTGGAGAACAATATAATAATGTTTGAAGGGAGCTAAAGGCTGACACATAGAAGAAGGGGTGAAGGCAGGACCAGAACCAATGGGGTAAAAATGCAAGAGAAAAGATTCAGCCAGTGCAATAGGCTGCTACATGAAATGGTGAGGTCTGTAACCAGAGGCTGGATGGTCATCTGTTAGAGATGTTTTTAAAAATCCTTGCAGAAGTGATCGTTTGACTCATGTTATCATTGTAGAATAACACCACTGTGTTATTTGAGATGTGTCTGATTTCCTATTTACTCATAGAAAAGAAGAAATATTTGCAAACCCAAGCATCCGAGACCTTGACCTGTAAAAATTAAGAAGGCCACTCCCTGAAAAACCAACTTGTTGCACTTACAGTGGCTTTCGTGTATTAAGAGCAAAGAGATCTATTTCTCTGGGTATTCTTGTCATTACCTTTGGAAAAGAAAAGAGGGAAGGTAACACTTCTGCAGTAATATGATCATAACAAACAACAGCTTAAGTCTACTTTGGCTGAAGGAGTTTATTTTTCTTGCTTTGACTCAAATTTGTTTTTGTTGCTTTGACAGCATATTGGTAGCAATTTTATATGACATCTTTACAGTTTTAGGACACAGAGCAAAAATAATAAATTTAAGTTACAGGAAAGTGAAGTCTGACTGAATATTAGGAGGAAATGTCCTAACCTATCAGTTTAAAAGTGGAACCAATTCATTAAATACACCCAAATTCTTGACAACAATCTCTTTATAGTATGAATGGCCACACTGACAACAATTTTGAACAAGACAAACTGTGACTATGAATTGACAGAAAAGGAGTAAAAATATTACATTTTACTCTATATGAATTATTTAAAATTATTCGTGAAAATGAAAGCAGGAGTAGATGATTAGGGGACTGGAGGCTAAAACATATGAAGAACGGTTGCAGGAGCTGGCTATGTCTAGTCTGATGAAAAGAAGGACTAGGGGAGACATGATAGCAGACTTCCAATATCTCCGGGGCTGCCACAAAGAAGAGGGAGTCAAGCTATTCTCCAGAGCACCTGAAGGCAGGATAAGAAGCAATGGATGGAAACTAATCAAAGGGAGAAGCAACTTAGAACTAAGGAAAAATTTCCTGACAGAACAATTAATCAGTAGAACAACTTGCCTCCAGAAGTTGTGAATGCTCCAACCCTGGAAGTTTTTGTTTTTTTTTAAATGTTGGCTAACCATCTGTCTGAAGTGGTACAGGGTTTCCTGCCTAGGCAGGGGGTTGGACTAGAAGACCTCCAAGACCTCCCTTCCAACTCTGTTATTCTAGATTTCTTATTAACAAGCACAGAAGAATTAAATGAAGATATTCATGTGCACTATAGACATAAAGGCAGCAAAATGATTGAAGATGATGGAACAATGCAGATTTTAAGAAGAGATTGGAGAATCATTTGTCTGAATTGGTCTACGGTTTCCTGCCTGGGGAGGGGGGGGTGGACTAGAAGATCTTCCAACTCTGTTATTCTGTTCTATTTTACTTCAACTCATACCTCTCCAAACCAAACCAACACTTTAGGGTGTTGAGTCTCAATTTTCACCGTAGCTATATAATTGTACTTTTTGACTATAACTCTTCTAAACTAGAAAGGTGGTAGCAATGAAGAATGAAGGGGGCAACGGGAGAACAGTCTGAATTGTATGCCAGCTTTCCTTTTCCTCTGATCTAATCTTCGATTAGAACTCCCATGCTTTCCAGCCACCTTGGTCATCACCAGGGCTTCTTCACTTTCGGTTCTCATCTTAGAATGTCCTTCTCAATTCAGCTGCAGATCCACATAAATGTCATCTTGCTAATGTTTAAGATGTAAAGCAAGAGCTGGGTGCCACGTTTAGTGGAAAGGCTAGGTGAACCTTCAGTCAAGCTCACTTTCCATTCTCTGGAAGAGCAAATTATCACCCTCTCTTCTGACCTTCAATACATTATTTTGAAAGTGCCCACACATGCACGCACATATATACAACTTCTCCATCTAAATTCTAGTCAGAAACCTTGGGAAAAAATCATTGGGATGGAAAAATGAGCAACTGTTATACAGAGAAGATGATGACAGCTCCTCCCCCCCGCCCCCACGCCTCTCTAAAAACATTTAAAATTTCCATTAGGCCTTGAAGAAAGTTGGCTTCTGAGTCAGATGCCAATTTAGTCCAGGGAGGGGTGAGAGACTTCACTCAAGTCTACAATGGGTATAGCTATTTATTAGCATTTATACCCCACCTTCTATGCAGGTGCTAGTGAAATATACTGTACGTAGCATTCCCGACTTCTAATCCTTGCCCACATCAACATCCCTGTTAAGTAAGTTAATAGAAAGTGGGAATGGCCCAAAGCCACCCAGTTAATTCTCTTAGCATTGGAACTCTGCAGATTTTTACTTAAGATCCTGAATTCCCCCCCACCCCACCCCGGCTCTGCACGGGCAAGAAGCTGTCCATTGTTATTGTCCCCAGAAGCCCCCAGTTTTTTCTAGCCCTCCTGCCCCTTGGGAATGTTATGAATTAGGCTCCCCAGGGGTGATTTTTTTCAGCCTACATATAATCCTGGAGCTGATCAATCATCAATCATTCAACTGGGGAGATAAAGATGAATCTCAGCAAAGGAGTAATATCTGTGATTCAAACTGATGGTCATTTTCTTCCTCTGTAGAGCAACTGGACTTTTCTTCATATTGGCTCAGAATGGGCTCAGAATTTTTTTTCAAGCCCTGATTGTTGAGTTTCACCAAAACAGTAGCAGAGAAAAGAAGAGTTACATTTCTCCTTGTGCTAGAATCTCAACAAATTTCCAACCCCGCCATATGGCAGGAGAAACATCTCATCTGTCCTCATTGTCAACATCTCCACTGTCTTTATCACTGGCCAAAATAAAGTCTTATATCGGGAGCATGACATGATTGGGCAACACACCTGTCCATTAATAGGTATGTGCAGTGGTGGGCTGCTGCCAGTTCGAACCGGTTCTAGCAAACCGGTAGTTCTGACTATCAGCTGACCCTGCCCACCCGCCCTTGCCCTACCCTGTCCTATATTTCCTTCTTTATGGCTCAGCTGATTCGCGCGATACAGCTGATTTCTGCACCTCAGCTGTTTTACTTACCAGGGCTGCCCTAGAAGGTAAACAGCTGAGCTTCAAATTACTATATTTTGAATGCTGCACGCAAGAACTGGTTGTTAAACTGGTTGCAGCCCACCACTGGGTATGTGTAGACATGAGCTGGCTACCTAGATTTATAAAAATGGGAATCTGAGAAAGAAGATGCCACTTCAGGATTTACCTATGTATTGCTGTATTTCAGGGGAGGTTCTACAAAGAGAAAAAGGAACTGAGGTAACATTTGGTTTCCATTCCTTCCCAAAACCTGCATGGGGGATAGTTTTCTGACTTTTAAGTCACATACTTATTTCATGCTCCTTATTTCCTCCAAAAATGCTTATGATTATGCCAGAGATGCATCTGTCTGTTTAAATATTTGGCTGGGCCTCCCAGAGTTCTGCAAAAGTAATGCCAAATTATAATTTTTAAAGTGATGGAAGAAGAACATTACTGAGCACATGAGGGGCATTAACAATATTTAATTAATGCTGTGTGTTAAATGAAATTTAAATTATATTTTCATTTTTATTTTTGTCTGGGCTCCCTCACTTTTAAGAGCATGGCTCGCCAGCAGACCACCCAAAGTATCTTTCAATCAGAAAGAGTCTCATATCTCTCCTTTAAGCAATTAGTTTTTCCTTGTCTCCATTGTCTCCCTCCTGGCACTAGACACATTCAACTTGCTGTTAGCAATTGCTATCAGCAGCTATTCTATCAATCCTAGTATTTCAATGAACCTTGTCAATCCATTTCTTGTAGCTGCTTTTCTTTCATTTGCAGATTAATATCTTCCTCTGGGCCTTGGTCCTATCTAAACAACCCCATGACAGAGCGGCAAATACTGTTATTTCCTCTGGGTTTTCTACTCAGCTGTGACTGACAATTGTATTACATTGGAAAGCAGTTTGCTCACCCATTATTTGGATCTATTTCATGGCTTGGACATAGGGAAGGCTTCTCTCATTCTGTTTCAGCTCTATTTATATAAAGTGTCTCTCATTCCAGTGGATCTATGCTTTCTAAGAGACGGGATATATTCCAGAGGATGGGGGAAATAGAATAAATACTTTCCTCTTTCTCATCTTGACATTGATCGACGGGTTCAAATTTGCTTTATTTATTTTTTTTAAAGAGGGGCACTTTCACTTCAAGCATTTGCCAAGCATAAACTAAAGACAGAATAAAGGTTAATATTTATTGAAAGACTTAAGATTAGCAAATCACAAATAAAGTTCAAAATGGTGTATCTATAGACGGCCTCACACTGTGCACTTATCTCAAAGACTTCTAACCTTATTTGAAGTGGGATTACTGATCCCCTTTCAAGTAATAGGATGCACAAGGGAAGGACTGAACTAAAGTGATTCAATTTATCCCTTGCTCTCTAAACTTGAGCAAGTCAAAGCTGGCAGGACAGACAATTTTGATAACACACTCAACTGATGGCACCATTGTGCAGGCCCGTGATTGTCATCTGCTAGATGCATTTTTTTTCAGCAGCAGAGCAACCAATTAGTAGCACTTATCTATTTGCGGAAAACAATTTCTGCACACAAACAGGCTTTTCCAGGACAATGTTGTCACAAACCTCATGAATGATATTCTGCTTTTTATATGTTTATTAACTTTTGAAACAAGAAAGCAAGCCATAGCATGTGCAATTGGAAAGTTAAATGAATTCTTTTGCTGGGAAAACTAAAGGAAAAAAAACCCAAATTTGTGCCATGTCTTAATTTTCAGAAATGAACAGGATTCTTTCAAGGGGAATTGAAACAGAGGTGGTATTTAGCAGGTTCTGACCAGTTCTGGAGAACCGGTAGTGGAAATTTTGAGTAGTTTGGAGAACCAGTTGCAGAAATTTTGAGTAGTTTGGAGAGCCGGTAGCGGAAATTTTGAGTAGTTTGGAATACCACCTCTGACTGGCCGCATCCCCATCTCTTCTCTGCCTCTCAAGTCCCAGCTGGTCAGCTGGGTCTTCTTTTGTTGCCCTGCACAGGAGAATGGAGATGGAAAGCAGGTTATTGGGGTGGGGAGGGAAGATTTTGAAGTAATCTTCCCCCTGGAGTGGGGAGGGAATGGGTTTTTTTCAGTATTCTTCCTCTGCCATGCCCACCAAGCCACACCCACTAAGTCACACCCACAGAACCAGTAGTAAAAATATTTGAATCCCACCACTGAATTGAAAGCTTTCTGGATTTCATTTATGTTCGCTACAGATCTGCTTAAAGCAAGAAGAAACACAAGACCAAGTCATTCCCAGCTAAATCCCCAGTGATATTCTTTTACATTCCTGGTGTAAATTCATCTTCAGAAGCAATACTTCTGGGTCCAGTTTCATTCAATTTGTTGGTTCACCAGATACAATCTGAAGGTGAATTTGAATGTGCTACTTTAACTCTCAGGTCTTTTTTCTCAACCCATTAGGCAAAATGCCAGTACATGGTTGCATTTTTGGTCAGCAAAGAGTTCTTCAGAAAACCATGCTCCAAAGGCTACTTCTACTGAGACACAGACAAAGACACCTTCTAGAAAGAGCAAGGCAGTTTTCTCTTGCACAGTTAAACTAGCAGACATCCCAAAGTTCTTCATTAGGGAAATTTTCTACACTTAGATCTCCCTTTCTTCCCAAAGGATTGCTTCCTTTTGATCCCAAATTTCTAATTCTAGCTTGCAACTAATTCACCCCCATCTGTACTCCCTGATCTAAGACAAAATGCTTCCTCCAGAATCAGTTGCCTCAGCTAATTACAGCCATCGGCATCTCCAGTTATGAGCCCATAAGAACAGACGATCCATCACTGTAGTTGGTTTGTAAGGGGCAATATTTATTTCAGTGAAATATGGGCATAGCTTCATAAGCATTATCAATAGGTTTCCAACTCTGTCATCTGAACTGAAGACTATGCCAAGAAAGGCCTGTTTGTGCACTGGGACTTGTGAAACAACCAGCATCCAAGATTCTACCTCTTTGCATGATTTTCCCAGTATATTCTTTGTCTGATATTTACAAGGATAGGGATTAGAAGCCTTCTATACTTAAAGAGAATATTATTCAGTTACCCACTTTTCAAAGTCAAAAATGTCATCAAATAGTGCCCAAATGTTTTGCACATTTATGTCTATGTTAAGAGCTAGAATGTTGTATTTTAAATGATTGGCTACTATCTTCATTTAAGCAGTCACAAAATAAGCAAGAGTTATCTCGTACGATCTGACACTAATTAGTGTATTTATGCAGCTAGATCACATAATTAATTGTGGCATATTATTTGGCCTTGGCCAAATATGTTCAGAGATATCATCCCATTAGATTTTCCACTCATTTCATCCACTTTTCAGGATGTCTTGTAGCTTGGAAGTGACATTCGAAACATTATTTCATGGAGAGATGATAATTTATTTCTCTTTACAGACAGAGAGAATGCTTTTGTTTGGTGTTCTTGAATTGTTGGAATTTGTCTTATTACTATTTTGAGGTATAAGAAGAAAACCAAAAGATAAAGATAAAAAGATAAAACCAGGAACAAATAGAATATACTATGGAGAATTATTTAAAAAAACGTCCATTCTTAAACTTTACCCACATAGAATATCTTTTCATTATATCAGTAAATGCTTCATGAAGAGAGAATGAATACAATTTCAGCTGTGCAGGATTCTGTAATAGTGCTTTCTTAATTCTAACCCAAATTGTAACCCTAACTCTATTGTAATAAAATAATTTTCGTTGCTTCAATAAAGCCACTTCTTTATGTGTTAAATTTCAAATGTTCAATCTACCATACAGTTCTGTCTCAGATTTAACATCTTTGAATGTTATTACTCTTCCCAAAATCATTATATATGATTACACACACACACATGTATGTGTGGGTGGGTGGGTGTACATACACATACACACAACACATGCACAAATTGTGGTAATAAGGATATATCACATAGCAGAGATCAGTTATAACTTGGTATCCCACAGTTGTATGGGAACCACGATGATGAGTCAAGAAAGAAAGTAACTTCCAGGTACCACCAAAGGATCAAAGAGTACCTGAAAATCCAGTTCAATGGGAAGAACAAGTTTTATGCCATCAACATGTATGCTCTGCCAGTCATCAGAAACCCTGCCCATATAGTGAGGTAGCCAAAGAAGGGCATGGAAGTTGCCAATGTGAAGACCCAGAAGTTCCTCAGAATGTACGGAGGTTTTCACCCCATGTCCAACACCAGTGGTGGAATTCAATTTTTTTTACTACCGGTTCTGTGGGCGTGGCTTGGTAGGCATGGCAGGGGAAGGATACTGTAAAATCTCCAGTCAGAGGTGGGATTTGCTGGTTCTCTGAACTACTCAAAATTTCTGCTGCCGGTTCTCCAGAACTGGTCAGAACCTGCTGAATACCACCCCTGGTCCAACACCCAGAGATGGTACGCCGGACAGAAAGTGTGCAGTCAGGAGTCTGGTGGGTGTCAAAGCCACTGTCATGAATAAAGTCCAGGACATCCAGGAGTACATCAGAAAGATAGCACACAAGATTCAAATGTGCTGTAGCATGTTTCTGCCTCTCTTGCCACCATTTATGGAAAGGAATAGAGTAGGAAAGGAAGGAATGGATCCCCTGGTTTCTTTAGTGAGTGGGGATGAATATTGGGTTACATTCAAAGCAATTCATCTTTTTTAATGTTTAAAAAGAAGGAAAAGGGTATAAGAGTTGTGGTGGTACAGTGGTTAGAATGCAGTACTGCAGGCTAATTCTGCTAACTGCCAGCTGCAACTGTTCGGCAGTTCAAATCTCACCAGGCTCAAGATTGATTCAGCCTTCCATCATTATGAGGTTGGTAAAATGAAGACCCAGATTGTTGGGCGCAATAGGCTGACTCTGTAAATTGTTAGAGAGGGCTGTAAATCTCTGTGAAGTGGTATATAAGTCTAAGTGCTATTGTTATTGCTATTCTTAGTTTGCAATCACTCCTAACTCTGATAATAGCAGCAATAGAAGTCTGATCTTTCTTCTTACATGTTTACTTTTATTTTAAAATCCCAACCAGTTGCTATAAAAAGATAGCTGAATGGATAAATGGAATGAATTGCAGTTATTTATTTAGTGTATGGATACATTTTCAGGAAAACCTACAAATGTTAGACGTAATACAGTTCTGATGGATTGATAGTTCATTCTGTTTTGTACTTCTGTGCCTTTTCTTGGTGCATAACAGGGAGTGAACCAGCTTTGCACCAGAATTGCAGTAACTGAGGTTGATGGCACATTTTAATTTGGGATCTCTAGTCTATGGAATCCTGGACCCCAAACACGACTCCATAGGCACTTGAGTGGACCTGAATGAAACAGATTCAGGAAAAGTAAATCAAAGATCTTCCAAAAAAAATTTTTTTAGCAAAAATCAATATTAGTCAATATTCTAAAGACTCAGTGAATCTCAGTAGGACTTGTGCTTTGTAAGCCACACAAATATCAAAAGTTAGCTTTTGAAGAGAACAATTGTAAGCTAACATTTATATCGAACTGCGCCAACTCATTTCTCTATGGCAACCTTTACGAAACTTTTCTTAATACACACTGAATTTAATCTGCTGAGATCTGAGCCATCTTACTCCTCCAGGAAAATTATAGATTGCAATTTTAATTGAAAAAGACTGGCTATAAACTGAACTCTAAAATTATGATGACTAATTACATTTCTCCTTTCATAATTAACAAACTTTGAAGTATTATGTATTAAATGTTTGCCTTCAGCTCTTGAGAAAAGAAATTTTCTCTGCTGAGAGGTTTCTTAGTGATTTTTTTCCTATGCAGTTAGGCATTCGGAGACATGGACTCCATCTATAACACAACCTTAGCTTAACCCTTAAAAATGCAAATGTTTCCCCTGTCCAGTCATATCTGACTCTAGGAGGCAGAGCTCATCTCTATTTCCTAGCCAAAGGAGCCCAGATTGTCCAAATACGCTTCCATGGTCATGTGGCCAGCATGACTACCTGCCATGGCACACTGAATGGTGTTACCTTCCCACCAAAGTGGTACCTATTTATCTACTCACATTTCCATGCTTTTGAACTGCTGGGTGGGCAGGAGCTGGTGCAAGTAATGGAAGCTCGCCCAATCACGTGGTGCTTGGGTCTCGAACCCGGGCTGTCATTTTAGCATCTTTAACCACTGAGCCATCACACCCCACTAGCTCAGCCCTTAGAAGCATCCCAAACAGCTTCTCAATAGTGAGATGCTACTTAAGATATGGAAGATTTTATATTCCCTATGAGGTGAATTCATTTTTATGGAGGTACATTCTTCCATCAGATAATCCTATGCAATTTTGCCTATGTGATTTAGTGTTTCTATCTGTTATATCATCTTAAATTATTTCCAACTTTCATAAGTAAAAATTGATTAGCAAATTTCACCTATGAATTCCATGTTTTAAATCAGAGTATCTCACTCTAAACTGGTATTTATAGTTCCATAAATGCGGACAATTATCCTTAGGGGCGAGTGCCTGTCCATACACTTAACTCTCTCTAACCTAGGTATACATGACTGTAAACTATTTTCACATTTCATCTAACACCGTAATCTAGTGTATATATAATTTAAATGCCAGCCACTTTTTTTTTTGCTTTCCCTTGTTTACTGAATAAACACTTGGCTGGGTTCACAGAAAGCACAAAGCCATTTGTGTGAGTCCCAAATCAGTTGTATTAATACCCCCTGACTCTTGAATCCTTGGTGTCTCTGAATTTGGTTGTTTGCTTGCAGATGTTTCATTACCCAACTAGGTAGCATCATCAGTGTGAGTGAGTTTGTGGTTTGCTCCATGATAATATACAATAGCTTGCCCTGCCAGTGTTGGTGGGGGTGTAGTTTTCTCCTTGGTCTTTCCTTGATTAGGGTCCGATTCTGCTTGACTGTATAGTGTTAATCCCTGCTTATCTGGTTGTAGGTTGCCAGAGAAGATATATTCTATTCTTTTGGTTTTCTTCTTAGCTTTTTTATTGCCTCTTTTGAATGATTTGCAAATGTGGGGTGTCTCTATATATCTATTGATGCCTTATGGTGGGCTTTTCTTATGCTGCCCCCATGCCTCCAGCATCTACGTCTGCTCTGTCCTACGAACTGCACTTTTTTTATTTGTCTCAAGGCAGTTAGCCTTTTCCTCCCATGGTTAACCCACTAGAAGCTGTAAATGACTAGTTGGGATTTAAAAAGGGAGCTTGGAATCAGTGGTGGGATTCAATTTTTTTTACTACCAGTTCTGTGGGCATGGCTTAATGGGCATGGCAGGGGAAGAATACTGTAAATTCTCCAGTCAGAGGTGATATTTGCTGGTTCTCCGAACTACTCAAAATTTCCGCTACCGGTTTTCCAGAGCTGGTCAGAACCTGCTGAATACCACCTCTGCTTGGAATGAATCCAGCAAGGTGACTCCTGTTCATTCAGAAGCCTCTGGTTTTAGGGCATATTTAACTCTAGATGGTGTGGCAGAATCCCTGAACAGCAAGTGGATCATCTGGAAATACTCGTTGATTTATAGCTCCTACTGTGGCCAGGAGAATCCTTGGCCAATACCACTGGCCTGCCAGTTGCAGCTTTTCTTGGGCCAGGAAATGATGATTATAGGCACGAATGCCATTTTCATTTTCTGATCAGACTTGAAATTCATTCAACATGCGGCTACTCTTGAAGGTCATTCCATACTTTTGAAAACTACATCTGGTACCAAATTCAACCACCTTCTTCTTGACCAGTAAAAGCCAGTGTACTACATTTATTTTGCAGAGGTTGCATTGATTTCCACTTCCAGGCCTAGGTCAAGATGGTGATTATTATCTATAAAACTGGGCCCCATTACCTCTGGTAGTAATGTGCTCCAGTTACAATTTGCCCCTCTAAAACAGGATGGCCAAGTAGGTGTGCTGGTTAGTTCCTCCTTAGGATGTCCAAGGAATGGGAAATAGTTTGCTCCTTGAGGTCAGAATGGTCTCTTCCTTGTTACCATTCAAGAAAACTGTAAAGATTGCTTTGTCAGAGTCTTTGGAAGAGCAATAGTTTTGTGGTGGTACTAAATCAACATGGCTGGTGATACTGTTTACATAAGTTATTTTATTGTATGATTTTATTAACTGATGAATGTGCATTTACTAGAATATCTGGAAAAGGTAGTGCACAAGTAGTTAAATACAATATAATGCAATGCACTGCAATTCAGTACTTTTGCATCATTCTTTTCTGTTATAATTCTGAAAAACCAAGGCAATTATAGGTATGATCCAGCCCAAATCAGTGGAATCCAAGCAAATCCAAGGAAGTTTCTTCTCCCATAATTCAATTGGAGTACACCCTCCTAAACCTTGAATCTCTATTTCATGTCATAATACCTGAAAGAATAGAAAGCAGATCTTGTTTTTTCAAATTTGTGAAGAGAGCCATTGTAGCCTATATCAAAGGCTAAACAGTTCCAATAACTTCAATCTTCCTTCATTGAACTTCGTTGCCCTCTATGAAGCTATTCTACTTTCTTTGAATTCATCTTAAAGTGTGATGGCAAGAACACAATATTCACAGTGAAATCCCACTAAAAATGTTTAAGCAGATCATTATTTTCTACAATCTTCAGATCAGTTATTTGTGAATCTTTATGTATTCAATTCAGCACAACGATTGTCACTGCACTAAAACTGTGGGTTGGAAAGCAGATGGAGTATAGGATGAAATAAAATTATGGCAGCTCAGTGTTGAATCTGAAAAACACCAAACTTATATTAAGATGTCTGCTTATCCATGAAAGAAGCTATTGCTCAGTGACTGTCAGTTTTCATGGCTACACCAGACGGTAAACATAAATAGATGGGCTAAATCTACTTTATTATAAGGTTACATTAACAAAATCATGCAAGTCTGTAATTACCAAAGTTCCCACCACCACTTTTAACTGCTTGATCTTTTCCTGACCGTTAAGCCGCTGGGGGCTCCTGCCTTTCTTGTTTGATTGTTACCTAAGCAGCATCTCTTCCCCCTCATTTCCCAAGCTTATTCACACATTCCATTACAGTGACAGAGCACATGCTTTGTGTGCAGAAGTCACGGGTTTTGTGACTTTAGCACCAGGTGGAAAATAGTTTGACCAATTATGGACAAAAGGCAGTTTTACACAGGATGTGATTTCTTGAAAAAACAGTCCAAAATACTGACACCACATTGAAAGTCAAGGAGAAGCTTGAAGGAAAATGCTTTATAGGTTCCCTCAAAATAAATTCCACTAGGTTCAATGAGGCAAATGCCCAAATAAATGGGCCCAGGTTGATAGCTTAAGGCTCTTAAGAGACTTTTAAGATTGTAGTCATCTTGAAATAGCACTGAATTAGCTTTGAAATATGATCTTATATATGGAAAAACTGAGTATTTACAGAGATGGTTTAAAACAGCATTTATGAAAATGTATCAAATAAATACACATGCATGCACACACAGAAATTTGTAAATATGATTTTCTTATTGCTCTCCCTGGACTATATTTTTATGGTATCAGAAAATAAAAATAGCTGACACAAAACTAAACACAATTTCATCCTGCTGCTCTTGAATGCCATTTGCAAACAAATTTCCCTATTTCCAGCTATGTGACTCCCCAATGTACCTGCATGAAGCATCTGTGTGTTTACAGGGCAGCATGATGGCTGAGAGAGACAAGTTATACATGAAAATCCAGAATAATGCACCTCGAGTTATATTTCTGTATAAGTCATAAAGTATTGCTTGATGCTAACGTGTGTTATGAGTCCTGGGAAGAACACTGACGGTGGGAAATTGTCCCCTCCCATATATGGCTAAAGTGAAAGGAAGGTGATGAGAAGTGAAGGAGTAACAAATACCTGAACTGTCAAAGCCCCAGAACTCAAGTAAACCTCCTTAATAGTTTGTTTACTTATTTGGAGATGGCGGCTCATGAATTATCTTGAATCAGGACTTATATTTTAAATGGGAACTGATTGACTTATGCTGACCTCCACTTTATTATCCTGCTTATCTCAATCTAAACAGAAAATCCAACCCTTGTTATGATTGACACTTGACATTCATAGTACAGCTGTATAAAGGCATTTTGCACTCTCCTTAAGTGGGCAAGACCCTGTAGTTTATCCCCAAAGCTGTTCACATAAACGTGGCTCAAGTGGATTTGTACTGTTGTAAATTGGGTCATAGAAAAAAAAATTTCTCCTTTGGGAGATCAGATAAACAAAAGCATTACGATAATGTTGACAAGTCAGTAATTCAGGATCATGAATCTGAGAAGACAGTTCTTCGTCACCTAATTTCTAGGTCCCAGTAATGAGACCTTTCACAGTGCTTAAGTCCTGTGTAGTTAAAATCTTGACTGACAATCATGAGCACAAAATGTCACTTTCATCATCATTGTAAACTTCAAACTGTTGCTAAATGAATGGCCATGAGTTGAGCGTTACTTGTAAGAAAAAAGATCAGGAGGGACTAATTCCTGCATTTTGAATCTCTCTGGTATGAAGGAGAACTAAATAATTTTGCCTTGATCTTTGTTTCCATATCTATAAAATAGAAATAATTACTTACCCCACCGAATTATTTAGTGAGCCTCTTAAAACACTTTACAAATGAAAAAAATGTCAGTTCAATGGCAACATATTATTCTAATAAAGAATAAACATAGTGCTGGATTTATGGCACCTCGTGATAATTTATGAAACTAATTAAAAATTGAGTAGGTTGTGCAGATTTTTAAATGCTTAATCAGTTGCTTGAGGACCACCTACCTTTGCCAAGACGCACATCACATGCAGTAATATCTTTCCCAAAATCAAGATTAAAATAACAAAAGCCATGAAATAATGTCTAATCCTGATGTGAATTTTTTTTTAATGAAACAGCTTGCTAAAATTGGGCAGTAATTAGAACACAACATTTGATGGTCTGTGTATGTGTTGGGTGTTTGTTTCCATGGCAAACTGGTCAATCTAGATCGAGTAGCATTTCGAAAGACACTTCCTGAGCACAGGTAGCTGAGAAATAGCCTCTAGTGATTCTTTAGACTAAAATGTCCTTGAAGTTCAACAGATCTAGCTTGAAGAATCATTTCATGAATGAAAGAATTCCAGAGAAGAAAGAATAAAGTGAAATGAAGGAAAACAGGAAAAACATTTTTCCCCCTCTCCTTTTGCCTTGCTACTCTTATTTTGTGACAGTTATTGCTTGCCGGAAAAGAAGTAGTATGGCGATGATGATGCTTTAGAAGCTGGGCGAATAGTGGAAATTGTCTCTCTTCTCAAACGTACTGAAAAATAACTAAGTTATGTTCATTTCTAGCTTTGAAGGGTGTTCAGGAAATTTAATTAATTCCTATTTCAGGCATAAAACAAAGCAGAGGAAAGGTTGACGTAGGAAGACTGCAGACAGAAAATCTTTAATTGTGGCAGTGTGGTTGTGAGTGTGCTGTGTTCCACCATATTTTTTAAATAATTCCCAGCACCCATCCTATTGGCATTCTGGCTCAGGTTTCTGGGAATTGTGGTTCAATATAATTGAGAAGATCATAGTTCCTCACGTCTGGAGTTGCCTCCAGAAGTTAAGGGAGTTCCAACACTGGAAATTTTAAAGAAGTAATTGGATAACAATTTGTCTGAAATGGTATAGGG
The DNA here is from genome assembly GCF_049901735.1 of Notechis scutatus. Classification (NCBI taxonomy): domain Eukaryota; kingdom Metazoa; phylum Chordata; class Lepidosauria; order Squamata; family Elapidae; genus Notechis; species Notechis scutatus. The sequence continues at coordinate 82,604,543 of NC_142009.1, read as the reverse complement.
TTTCCTGCCTAAGCAGGGGGTTGGACTAGAAGACCTCCAAGGTCCCTTCCAACTCTGTTATTCTGTTACTTCTTTAGATAAGTCAGACGGCTTTGGAAGATCACATGTCCAGGTTGAATGGAAGTTTTGAGACACTAGTTAAAGTTTTATCCATATTAAGACAATGCCTCTCTCCCAATCCTATGTCGCATTGTGTGGTTGCTGTTTTACCTGCTGAGAAAACTCACTTGGAGTCTATTAATGGACCGAGATAGAGATACATTCTATACATAAATAATAAAATTTCTCAAAAAGTAACAATGCAATCATCTCCAGCTGCACAAAAAGGCCATTTTCTGCTGTAGCTGTTCAATCCCAGGAAGAGACACAGTTGCTTGAATAAGTTGCAGGCATATGCTGCATTTTTGCCCCCATGCATTTCAAATCTCTTCCCAATTTAATCTAAATAGCATTGCATGCCCCTACCTAGAGTCCTGGCCCATTTAATGAACCTTTATTGGAGAAGCAGGAATGGCTGCCCAGATGTACACATAAACAACAGCAATAGAGCTATGAAAAGGTTTTTGTCACTTTTCCTAATGAAAGTTCTACATTTATCAAAGAATGTAGACCAACATGTATCGGGGGTAAGTGTGATGGCTAGTTGCCACGGGTAGTGCAGTAGTAAAAATCCCAAGAGACATTGTCGCAGAAAAGAAAAGGAAGGAGATATAGCTGGAGAAGAACACAGTACTATGCAAGAATGCAGAATCATAGGAACATGGTGTGATAGCTTCTGGGTCTGTGCAAGAAGAAATCTAATTAGGTTAATGTAGCAATTGCCCTGAGTAATCATAGACGTGGAATTGGGGGCAGGGGGAGCAGTTACTTTTGCCTTTTCCCTAAATGACTGCCCTGTTATTGCATCAGCAGTAGAAGAGATGTTGGCATGTGCCTCTTTCTCTTTGGCCCAGTGCCTATCCAGCCACTGAGTCTCAAGTTGTGATTTATTAATTTATTTATTACATTGGGATTCAGAAAGCCTGAGCTGAGGGGGTTGAGGCAGGATGCCCAAGTGATACTCCAGATCTCACCTGGCTAAAATATAGGAGTGCTAAACCTAAATCTGAGAAATCTTGAAACATCTTTATCTGCAGAAAAGCACAAAGGCTTTGCTGGTGTCAGTTGCCGTATGAATGTATTTATTTATTTAGCGTATGGCATATCACACATGGACTCACAATATATATTAACATTTCACCTAGATTTTTTTAAAAAGCACAATAAAATATGAATGCTAAAAAGATCTATATTCAGATACCAATGTCTAGGCCATCTAACTAGGTATTGAAGCACAGCATCATGTATATGAAAAAAAAAGTCAGATATTGGACCAATATATGCCCTCAGCTTATAACTGGTCCCAGTGTGATCTACAGTTTGATGTGGCACCCCGCGGCCACACTGGGGGGGGGGGTGTTGTATCCCATTTATACAGTAAATCCTGGCAGACACCATGTGAGGTGTGAATTCTATTCAGGATTGTCCATTGCTGGCATGGTAATTCAGAGTCTAACACATTTTGTGTGGAGTCATTTATATGTCTTCCTATGTCTGGATGTTCAGAAACCCCCATTTCGCTTTCCATTGGGAATCAACATTAAAGTTGTTGAGCAGCTGTTGTGCAAGTGCCAGGAGGCGCTTCCTAGATTTGAGCCTTCTGGCTAATAAATGAAAAAGATTGGCATGCACCAATAAGAATGAGTGGTTCATAATTTTTCTGTATTCTTCCTAAACCTGGTGGTGCTATATGGCTTAAAACAGGAAGCCAGGAAGTCTGGGTGGTTTTAATCAGTGGTGTTATTCTACCGGTTTGGCCCGGTTCAACCAAACCGGTAGTAAAAAATACTACCAGTTCGGCTGAACCAGTAGTAAAAAATGTGCCGGTTCTGCTGAACTAGTATTTCCTATTATCAACTGGGCGACCATCAGCTGTGCCGTGTGATTTAAATTAGCTAGAAAGCAGGAAATAGTTGGATTTCTTGCTTTCTAGCTAATCTAAATCATGCGGCACAGCTGATTCCTCCCCCTCACTTCAATATGCATTTTTCCAGCACTTCCCTGAGGCCCACTAGGCCAAAAACGGGGCACAGGGAGAGGTTGCTGCAAAAGAAAAAAAGAAAGAGAAAGAAAGAAAGAGGAAGGGGTGAGAAAGAAAGAGAGGGAGGGAGGATAGAAAGAAAGAGAAAGAACAAATAAAAAGAAAGAGAGAGAGAGAGAGAGTGAGTAAGGGAGGGAGGGAGGGAGGGAGGGAAAAAGGAGAGGAAGGAAGGACCACAAACCTTGCCAGTAGACCAAGGGTCTTCAAATTTGGCAAGTTTAAAACTTGTGGACTTCAACTGCCAGAATTTCTGAGCTAACATGACTGGAGGAGGAATTCTGGGAGCTGAAATCCACAAGTCTTAAGTCTGTCAAGTTTGAAGACCCCTGCACTAGATGCAGCTTCAGAGGATGCTTTGAAACAGCACAGCAATCGGGGGCTGGAGGTCATGTAGTCCACCCCCTGTTCCAGAAAGTGAGTTTGAACCCCCCAGTCACATGACCGCATAGCCGCGCCCACCCAATCACATGGCCATATAGTCATGCCCACCCAGTCACTCCCACCAAGCCATGCCCACAGAACTGGTAGTAAAAAAAATTGAATCCCACTACTGGTTTTAAAACAATATATACAGTATTAATTGCCATTGTATGAATTGGGTGAGGGGCCAGGCACTCTTTGGAATAGAGAAAACAGGAAATAGGAGGAAAGATGGGATAGCAAATTAAAACCATCAGCTGCAAGCTAAGATATAGCTGTAATTCTAGGATGCTTTAGCTCAGAATACAAAATGGATTGATGTACTTAAGATTGCAAGGTACATTTCAGGAAAGGAAGGAGGATTCTATGGACCAGGGGTGTGAAACTCAAAGCCTGGGGGGGCAGATTTGGCCCGCGTGGTGCTTAGATCTGGCCTGTGGGGCTGCTCTGGAAACAGTGAAGGACCGGCCCGTGGTGCCTCTGACAGTGAAAATGGAGCTCGCAAGGGCTGCATGCGACCCTCTGGAGCTCCATTTTCATTGGTAGAAAGTTTCAGGAGGCTGTCCCAGCTGAAAATGGAGTTCAGAAGCCAGTTTTCGCTGGCAGAGTACTTGGGCCGCCACAGGCACCCCCGACATGAGTGATGTCATGCTGGCCACACTCACCCTGGCCACGCCCACACCGGCACCCTGAGGTCAAACACAACCCTGATGTGGCCCTCAATGAAATCGAGCTTGACATCCCTGCTATAGACCTTTAGATGTTGTTGAATGACAACTTTCACATTCCATGTTATTGTCCATGTTGCCTAGAGCTACGGGGAGTTGTAGTCCAGCAAATATTTGAAGATTCCCCATTCCTCTTGGGCCTCTAAAGATCCCCTTGCGAGATGTACCAGAAGTACAATTTTGCACAATCTGATCATAGGGGTTTAGATAAGCCATTCCCAGTCCAGAATGGCAACTCAAGTCCGTCGGCTTCTTTTTGGAAATATGTTAATTTAGCTGGATCAGAGTGACTATCTCAAAGAAAAAGCAACTCTCGCCACTATGGAAATAAGGAGCATTGGAGAGAAGATTACTACAGTATTCCTATAAATCAATTTGGAGGTTTTCTTCAGTTCTTTGATAATGTCATGCATTTTTCAAGTGTCGTTTCCCTGACTGACATGCTCATAACTGCATTCTTGGACTACTGCTGTGAAATTATTCTGTCCCATCTCATCTTTTTCAGGTCCAACCTCCCATCTTCTTTGCATATATGCAGAATTCCCCCCAATGTTTTGGAGGACTTCCAGCTGCTCACCTAGCCTCTCACCCAGGGGTGGGATTCAAGTATTGTTGCCACCAGTTCTGTAGGTGTGGCTTGGTGGGCGTGCTTTGCATGCGTGCACATCAGGGGTGGGATTCAAATTTTTTAACAACTGGTTCTGTGGGTGTGGCTTACGTGGTGGGCGTGGCTTGGTGGTCATGTGACTGGGTGGACATGGCTTGGTGGTCATGTGACTGGCTGGGTGTGGCCAACTCAACATCACTCACATCGAGGCACGCGTCTCCTCACCTGGCCTCTCAGGACTGTGGGGATGCTGCAACAGTCGTAAGTGGGAAAAATGGTCATAAGTCATTTTTTTCAGTGCCATTGTAACTTTGAATGGTCACTCCACACAAGCAAAGTACCAGCAAAGGAAGGGAAAAAACTCCAGAGACGTTCCTGAGACAGGAAGTCTAGTCCTGCCAAGAATGTAATAAGGGTTAACGTAGAGGCAGTTTCTGTAAGCAACACCAGAATGTTTCCTTCCTGCCTTCCTTACAGGATTAGGCCAGTAGCTTCTTCTAACAACCGGGTCTCTGAACTGCTTAGAATGTTAACAACTGGTTCTAGCGAATAGGTGCAAACTGGTAGAATCCCACCCCTGGCGCACACCAAATGTGCACTTTGTGCAGGCACAGAGACATTTGCTCAGGTGCAGAGGCGTTCTAACTTGTCTCCTGCAAGCCTGCACGATCCTGGTCGCTTCAGCAACTGCCGCGTGGCACTATTCTGTGCCACACAAAGCAGCTGCGCTTCAAATTCAGCAGATAAAAGTGAGTATGGGACTCTGGGCGGATGGGTGGGCCCAACAGCAGAGCAGGGGAGAGAACTGTTCAGTTTCCACTGCTCATCGCTCCTACCAGCTCACCAGAACGAGGCCGAACCGGTTGAATACCACCACTGTTCTCACCCCTCTGCTGCAGAGCTCTTCCATGGGACATGATAGGACTAATAACCTTCTGCTATAAACACTGTCTGACTGTCGGGAGGAAGCAAAAATAAAATTTAGAAATGTGTGGTGGTTGCTATTGTTTCATCTGTTGGAGAAGAGAGTGGTAGAAAAAAATAGTAAAAACAGTGTGATTATTCTATCCTAAACAACATGTTATTTTTTTAAAAAAATAATGTATTTGAAATGTTTGTCTCTTGGGTCCAGAGCCAAAGTCTGTAGCTTCTTGTTAGTCCAGAATCACTGAGCTCCGAGGCCTGCTCAATTTTTCCTGCTGAAGTATTTTCTCTCTAAATAGCATAAGAAAGCCAAGCCTTCTCGTCAGTCTGGCAGGAAACCAGAGGGATAACGTCAATCATATTAATTACTTGCAGGAGGAAGATAAGCGGAAGAATGAATTAAAAACAACAGATTTTATTTTCTTTCCTCCTCCATCCCACCCCATGAGACCGAAGGGAGAATCGTTGCAATTTCATTTGCTTTTAAAGCATAGCCCTTGGTAATAAACGGCTTCTGCAAATGTGCTGAGCAAACACCTTTGCAGTCATCAATATGCGGGAGCTGTTTATTGCCTCATAAACTTGGAAGCCAGTGATATTGTCTCCTAAATCAATGGCTGCCTGGACATCCTTGGCACTGGAGAAGAACAGGCTATTCCAACAAGGCTGATACTTAAATTAATGGCTCTGGTAATGGCGGAGAGGTGCTTAGTCACTGATGAAAAAATTAGGCACAGACCTAAAGCATTTCCAGGCATCTTTGATGTGCGCTGCAAAACAAAAGAAACAAATGGCCATGGATAGAGACATTTCCAGCTCTTAGCTGCAACCAATCTTAAGCCAGAGTTAGGTGGGAGCCACCACGGACAGAAACAGGCACCAAGCTAGTGCTAAAATAAGCAGTGTCAAAAGTCCCCCAGTGTTCCTCGGATGGAATGGAAAGGGAAGCTTGTGTTCCCTTACCAGGGCCTGTCAAAAATCAGTGTGTATGGTTATCCCTGAGCTGCCTAGTTTAACACATTCATAGTGGGGTCACACCATGGGAAAACCATACAACATGTTTGATTTGACTTTTAATGGAATGTGTATGTGGAAATATTGCAAACCATGGATTTTGGCCTAGGCCAGGGGTCTCCAACCTTGGCCACTTTAAGACTTATGGACTTCAACTTGTAGCCTAAAAAAAGCTAGGGATGGTCTCTTTGGAGTCTCTTGCCCCACCCACTATCCATTTGAGGGCTATGTGGTCTCTTATCTTATGGTTCCTTTGGCAACATCTCCTTGCCAAGTCCCCCAGAATCTTTCACACATACGATTACAGAAATATGCTCTGGTCATCTCTTCAATATGCTTTCACATGAAGAGCATGCCATCTTCTTTTCTTCTTCATTTCCCCCAGGGTACCAAAAGCTCACAGTGGCAATCTTTCTGTCAGAATGTACAATTTCATTAATAAACTTGGAACTCATAGATACTTTTAAGGGCTTTGATTCTTCTTGTACAGCCTGCTCTCAAATAAATACAAACGTCATTCAACAAACCGGAGGATTCTAACTTCACTTTTTCCTTAATTGTTTTTCTCCTTTTCTTCTTCAGTCTCTATACTAATTTTTTTTTATTTCTCCTTTGTTGCTAAGTCATTTATGTAAGGGAAATCAGCCCATCTCAGAATCTCAGGGTTATAAAAAGGAAAAGACTATCATAAGCCGAAAAGGCTCTGGCTACTTACAAAGTAATGGTCTAAGAGTAAACATCAACACATTTGTCTTACTATGTTTACCATAGCCAAGAATGAGAGATTCAGAGAAACCAGAAAGTCTTGCTTACAGTATCAAGATCAGAGGTGGTATTCAGTATGTTCTGACCAGTCCTGGAGAATCGGTAGCGGAAATTTTGAGTAGTTCAGAGAATTGGCAAATACCACCTCTGACTAGCTCTGTCCCCATCTATTCTCTGCCTCCCAAGTCCCAACTGATCAGCTGGGTCTTCTTTGGTTGCCCTGCACAGGAGAACAGAGCTGGAAAGCAGGTTAGTGGGGTGGGGAGGGAATGGGGATTTTACAGTATCCTTCCCATGCCTTGCCCACCAAGCCATGCCCACAGAACTGGTAGTAAAAATTTTGAATCCCACCTCTGATCAAGATTTTTTTCTAGTTGCGTGTTTCAATGCCACTGATTTTATTTCTTATAAATGTGTAAAAGCTCATTAATGTCATTGATGCAGTAATGTCGTTGATTCAACTCGGCTTAAAAATATTAGCAATCCCAGAGATTCTTTTCAAAAATTAAAATATACACTTCTAACACAAACGTGACTTTTGCAGAAATCCAATTCAAAACAAAAAAGGAAGCTCTTGCCAGGCCAAATACATTAGCCTAATAGCTTTACTGACAGTCTAAAGATGGAGTGGAGAGAGTGTGGGAAGTGAGCAAAAAATTATCACTTCGTTTCAGAAATTAAAAGAGGAAAGATGGATGGTTTAGTGAAGGAAGTCTGGGAACTTCGGTAATGTCCTGAAGCACCTTCAACAATGCTCAATGGTGTTGTTTTTTTAAGAGTGATGTGGGATGCTGGTTGCTTAAATAGATGTAGGAGAAGGTGTTTCATAAATTCAACTGCTTACCTTTGATTGTTGGAGCTGAGCAATCAATCAGCTGTGGCTACCCAGCTGTGACTTAATGTGCATCAAGTTTTTCCTCTTTGCTGAGTACGGAAAACCAGAAGGTGTCCAGGCAGGCCACCATATGTGGCAAGTGTGAACTTTGGAAGTCCCTGTGATTTTCCATGTTCCCTGGAGCTCAAGATATTCAAAGTATTTCATTCTAGAATCTGGTATTATACCATAATAAGAAAACAAATCAAAACAAATGTGGTGTCCTTATGTGGCAATGTTAGCATCATACTATGAATGAGCATGTGCATGTTTTTCTGTTGTCCCACACTTCTTCAGAGGTAGTGGAGATGTGATCACCCATTTCTTCTGAGATAATAACTGGAGCAATTATCCCACATGGAAATTAGCTAGGAATGCAAAGTTTATCAGTACTGGGAAAATTTACTTGAACCAATAAATTATTTCAAGGTGGTAAAATTAATGTGTTGTATCCATTCCCATTTCCTGAGTCTTTGGCTTGGATAGATAGAGAAAAATGTCCAAAGATTCTGGAGATGATTGTATCACCTTCTTGATGTTGTTGTTCAGGGATGATAATGACAAGAAGGCCTCAGCGTGGCTGCTACTTGAACCAAGTTGGCTTGAGAGAATGAAATCTAGGGAGCTTCCACTACTTCCATTACCCCTTCCATTTTCATAATTCAAGCAGTGCAGCCTTATTATAGCATTACCAAGAAAGCCAGTTTAGCTAGTTCTCGATGAGATTAATAAAAGGATATCTCTCTACATGAACAACTTGTATACCAGCTGCTGTTATACCAAAAATACTTGCAAGGTAGATGCATTCAGCAGGGAAAGAGAGAAGGTAGAGAACTGATAAAGCCTCCTTGCGTGTTTATTACAGATAGTCCTCAACGTATGATCATAAGGATAGTCCTCAACGTATGATCATAAGGAAGCCTGGGATTTCCATCGTAAGTCATGACGGTGGTAAATTGAGGCATCCAAGTGACTGGCCTGATTTTATGATCCCTTTTACCATGGTTGTTAAGCGAGTGCTGCAGTTGTAAAGTGAACACAGTAATTGTTAAGTGAAGGCCAGTTTCTGTCAAAAAACAAACAAACCACAAATTCACATGATTGTAGAACATTGCAACTGGCCATAAAAGCAAGCCAGTTGATAAGGGCCGACATATGAATTAGAACCAAAGAGCTAGTAAAGAAAGCTCTGCCCTACCTAGAGCTTTCCTTTTGGAAACTATCTAAAGCAGACTGGATCTTTTTGGGATCTCTCATATGTTAATAACAATAGGGCTTTAAAAATATTTAAGAATGGAATACAAATGCTTGCTAGATTGTTTGAATGAATGTAAAAAAGGTTTTTTTTTGCACATCCCAATTTCTGGGGCATTCCTTAGTCAGAATATATCTATATTCACATCTCAGTTGGAACTTATTTGAGGTTTCAGACCTTAAAATATTAGCTCAAACTATCTATGGGAATTATGACATATTCACCAAGGAAGAAACAAATAACATCCACGATCCACTGTAGCTCTTTCCCCTATATCAGGGGTGTCAAACTCGTGGCATCACTGCAGCTTCACATGGCATATCGCAACTTTGTCCTCCTTTGCTAAACCAGGCATGGCCAGCGCGTGATGCCTCCAGCCTACAGGCTGTGAGTTTGACAGCCCTGTGGCCTATCTATTTACACTGGGCTGAGACAAAGCTACAGAGAAATTAGCAGATCTTTGACCTTGATGTGCAAAGAGGTAGACATGAAACTTCACACTTCTATCACAGGATGGGGAACGATGGCGCTTTTGTGACTTGTGGACTTTAACACCCAGAATTCCTTGTTGAAGTTCACAAGTCATAAATGGGTCATTGTTCCCCACCTGTATCCTACAATGAGTTCCTTTATCTATAGTCACTCTCCCCAAATACTTTTGTTATATACTTATGCATAGGCGGGCACTCACTTAGGCACTTTGCCCTCAATGGTATTGAGTTGGAATTTCATAAAACCCTCTATCCAATATGCTTCTGTGTATGTTCGGATGCTGAAACTGAGATGGTCATATATCTATTATTGAAATGCCCTGTTTATACCCTGAAAGGTGGAACTTTACGTGACTGAATTTTGAGCCATACCAATAGTGTATAGTAACCTTCTCAGCTGTGGTGCCCATCTTGTGGAATCTTACACACATACATACACACACACACACACACACACACAAACTGAAGTGAGATTAATTCTATCCCTCTCAACATTCTGGAACTCACTCAAAACCTGACTGGGTTATCAGGCCTGGTGGTCCCAGGAGTCTTGGGAGATATTGTGATGGCTCCCTTATTACAGTTAATATCTTCTCTTGTTTGGTGTGCCTTCTTATAATTACTTGTTAAATTGTGACTGTTCTTTATGCATTTTAAAATAAATGTTACATGCCATCCAGAGTCATTTTCATGTAAGAGGGGCAACATACGAATATGATAAATGATAATAAATAAATGGTGGTCAAAAAACACTGATTCTGGAGAAGATGCCAACATGCTTAGATCCTGCTGTGAAGAGGCTCTTTCTACTGTGGACATTTTTTATTGTAACATTGTTCTCTTCCCTTTTTTGATTTATGACCATATATTCTTTAATAAATAAATAAAGTCTAGTTAGATAATGGCATGGAATGGATGGCTCTCTTGTTCTTGGTTTCAAGCAGCTCCATGAAATACCGCATTCTTGATAATAGCATTATTAGTTGAAAAGAGCAGGCCTCATTGAACACAGTGGGATTTCCAAACAGATGCATAATATTGTTAATTGGCTAATCCTCCTGCTAATCCTGCCAAATTTACTTCTTCCTGACAAACTTCCACACATGTATACATGACATTATGCATGTATGTATTTGTGTTCCCACTCATACCACAAACATTGAATAACGTGGGAAAGACAGTGGCTGTTTTAATTTGTTCTTTTTTCTTTCTTTATAACTTTGTGCATTCTTCTTTCTTCTTTCTGCTTGTTTTTTTTTTTTTTTTTTGCATCCTGTTGTTATTTTTAAACAATTCTCTAAAAACCATAAAGTCAAATTGTCAGTATATAATTCAATATTAATGTCTTTAAGCACTTTTTCTTAATCCTAAACTTATAAAAAAATTAAATCAAATTTGGACAAGTGAACAAGGATCAAATTTTAAATGATACAAATTTTCCAAAACTGTCTCACAGCCTGTAATGTTAGAAGAACAGGTACATCTCACTCCTTACCAAGTTATCAAAGATGTCAAGTTGTAACTTGTTTATTGTACATAATGATTTTTATGGAAAATCACTTCAATTCCATAAAGAATTAGAATTCAAAATACAATCTAATTATATAGCCAGGAATCAGGATTTTTGATCTTGTGAAAATGGGGATCTTGCAATGGTCGTAAATATGAAAACTGGCCACAAGTCACTTTTTCCAGTGCTGTTGTAACTTTGAACAGTCACTAAATGAATGGTTGTAAGTCAAGGAGTACCTGTAATATAATATGATTATATTTCACTAACTCCTTGCCAGCACTTAGCATCCACATCTAGCAAAAACAAAAACAAAAAAACTAGGCCACAGCTTGCACTTTCCACCAGATCGTATCAATCTTTCATATTTCATTGATATACATCTCATCAAAAGAAGGAAAAATATATTCACAAGATTAAATCATTATAAATGTCCTATGACATAGGATAAAAAAAAAACCTTTTCTTATAATAATGCCTATCTTCTTTCATCTGTTTTACAAAATACATCTTTTAACAATGACATATTTAAATATTACCTAAGACTAGTAAAATAAACTTTCCCAAATGCAATTGATAATGTTACTGAGGAATGGCTGGCTATAACAATAGTACTTCAGTTGATATTAATAAACATAAAAAATAAAGAATCAAATCAGGAACAGGTCTGATGGTAGGCTGAAAAACATATGAGGAAAGAGAGTCCCTGAATGAAATCTATAAGCTGTTTGCTTTGAGTCCACCCATCTTCCACTTTCCCCAAACCCTTTAGCTGTGGGTTGCAAATAGCATGCTAGCAATTTTCTTCACTTCTTCATGGCGTCTGTTTCTTGTGTATCTCAGCAGGTTGATCTGATTTTTTTGCTTCCTACTCCTTCTTTACAGCCATCATCCATTCAATCAGTGCTCTGAAAACTGTATGTAGCGCAAACAGAAATGGAGTCACTCTTAGAATACGAGAAAGCCAGTATCAGCCTACATTCCTTGCAAAAACAAACAAAACTGTTTTGGAAATGGCATCTTCTCTTCCTGTACAGAATGCAGCATGTCATAGTCATACTGATATATTCATATAAATCTACCAGGACTTTAAAAGAACAGAATTGTTCAGAATCCTTCCAAGCTGTTATACATAGTAAGATGGCCTTTTTTGGCAGAATTATTACAGGTGTCAGCCCTGGAGCCATTTTCTTTGGCATCTTCAGGGCTGCCACAGCAGTGGCTGGGAGAGCTGTGGGAATGGGATGGGGGAAATAGAGATAACGAGGGCTTTGTAACCAAAATAAAATTCTTTCCTCTGTGAGCCAAGGATGTTCCCACCAGGTGTGAAGAGGCAGGGAGTGAGTCTGGATGAACTTTGGACTGTGATATGATTGGGCCATGTGATGGTCTGAAGGGGCAGGGTGAGGAAAATTGTAACTTTTAACTTGGGCGAATCCTGGGGGAAATTTTAGATTCAGGTTTCCCCAGATGTGCCAATATGACATGCCTAATAAATCTGTGCTTTAAGGAAGATGTTTTCCTCAGAGTTTTGATTCCGTTGAGGGTGTTACTTGGAACCCTGACAAAAGGTGCTTTTGCAAATATTAAGGAAAGGTTAATGAATCTCAAAAAATTACCTTTATGATATTGAGCTCTGGTACATAATTGTTCCTACTGTATTGTGTTGACAACAGTTTTGCCTGTAGGTCATCTTACCTTTTAAAAATTCTAGTCAATCATTCATGACCTGTAATCCATACTGCAAATATTCAACTGTTTCAGTGTATTCGGAAAAACATGGCAACTTATTTCCTGGGTTTGGATTCCTACATATCTTTCTTTGGTGATAAGCCTCATTGAAGTCAGCTTGATTTTCTTCTTAGTAAAAAAAAGTCCTAACATGGCAGCCATACTGTTCACTTTTAAACTAGGTCCGGTGAGAAGAGCAGGCTGTGCAAACTCCAAAGCTGAATTAATTGACCTAGCCAATTAATCCTGAAGAGGTTAGATTTAGCCCCAAATAGGCACAGTTACATTTGGAGATAAACTAATTCCCTGCCCAATCAACTAACTCCTCCTGTGTCAATCTGTGCTCCTCGTAGCCATCATAAATAGCTGACTTGGTTGAACTATTTATTTCAGAGTTAATTGCTTTTCCAAAGTCCATGAATAAGAAGAAATGGTAGAGAGGCATCTTGAAAACGGGCTCCCTCTAGGCATCTGTTTCTCTGATAATTTTGGTTTTCTAACATACTTATATACAATCATGTCACAGCCAGTTTGGTGTGGTTAAGGCATCAGGCTGGAAACTGGGAAACAATGAGTATTAGTTTCACTTTGGGCACAAAGCCTTCTGGGTGACCTTAAGCCAGTCACTCACTCTCAGACCCAGGAAAGAGGCAATGGCAAGCCACATCTGAAAAATCTTGCCAAAAATTATGACTAGCAGGTTTGAGAATAAATAAAGACAAAACAAAGATATTAACAAAGAATATGTTAACAAGACAAAAGAAAGAGTTGGAAGAAACTTTAAAAATACAGGTCACAAACAAGGTTAAATACTTAGGGATTTATATTACACCAAGATGCAGTACCCTGAAGGAAGATAACTATGTTAAACTCAAACAGCAGATTGCAACAGACTTGATGAAATGGGAAAAATTGCAACTATCATTGATTGGGAGAATATCCACAATTAAGCTGAATATACTGCCTAGAGTTTTATATTTATTCCAGACAATTCCTATTTGGTTAGGGAAAGAGTTTTTTGAAGATTTAAATAGAATTGTGCTGAAATATATTTGGCAGGGTAAAAAAGCAAGAATAAAATTAAAGCTGTTACAAGATGCAAGATGCCTTACCCAATTGGGAGCTGTATTACCAGGCGACAAGTTTGATGTGGGTAAAGGAATGGATAACACTAAGGAACAGTAGATTATTGACTTTAGAAGGTCATGACTTGCTGCTGGGATGGCATGCCTTTCTCTGGTATAAGGGAACTAAAACACAGGGGTATTTTAGAAGACATTATATTCGTGAGGCACTGTTTTTGAGTTGGGAGAAGATTAAAAGACAATATTACTTTAAAATTCCAACATGGATATCAACTATTGAAGCTTTTTCTTATCCAATAATATATAAAAAGGAACAAACAGATATGGGGAGTTATTGAATGAAAAGGGTGAACTTAAATCTATGCAAACGTTGGAAGAACAAAGTGTAAAAATGAATTGGTTTTCTTATTTGCAAATACAATCTAGGTTTGATAAAGACTCCAAGGCAGAAGGTATTTATGATAAGTTGACTAACTTAGATAAAATTTTGATGGGTACTGATGAAAAGGTAATTTTAAAACTTTATGGACATCTATTAGAATTTAAATTGGAGAAGGAGCAAGATAAAGAAACGATGATTGCTTGGGGGGGAAATTTTGGATATGGGATTGATTTGGAAAAATTGCAAAAATTGTGGTCTTAAAATTATAAAATGACAATGTCAACTGCATATAAAGAAAAATTTTATAAGATGTTTTACAGGTGGCACTTACCCCCGACAAGACTTGCGAGAATGTTTAAGAATAGATCGGATAAATGCTGGAAATGTCATCAGATACCCGGTTCATATTACCATATGTGGTGGACATGTTCAGAAGGAAAGAAATATTGGACTAAAATCCACACATGGTTGGAAAAAATGATAAAACAACATATAGACTTTAAACCAGAGATCTTTTTATTGGGAGTCATACCAGACATATACAATAAAGAACTGAAATATTTGATTGTAAATGTTTTAACAACGGCTAGAATTGTATTTGCGAAGAACTGGAAAAATGACAAAATACCTATGCAAGAGGAAGTTATCAAAAAAATTATGGACTGTGCTGAAATGAGTAAACTGACATTTGAAATTAGAGAACAAGAAGATAAGTAATTTTATATGATATGGGATTTGTTTTATCAATGGTTGGATAAAAAGGCATGGTAATATAATAGACTAGATAATTTTGTGATAGAAATCTAATAGATTGATATAAAACATAATATAGATATATATAACCACTGGTTGAAAGTATAACATAAATTTTAAGATAAAACTTGGAACGTCTCATATAAAACAATGGAATAAATAGTTTAGTCATGGATGATTAACAACTGATAAATATATAAACATATGTTAGTTTGACAATGTGAAGACTGGTATAAATTGTGAGTAAATGACTACAAAAGTAGAGCACAAAAGATACGTAACCAACTGACACACTGTATGTATATAAAATGGAAGATGATTTTATGTTTTTATGTTTTTGTATGTGTATGTTTGTGTTTAAAAATAAAAAACTTTATTTTAAAAAAAATTATGACAGGGACTTGTCCAGGCACTTACTAGGAGTCAAAACTGACTCAAAGATACTACACACACACACACACAAAACTAGCCCGCTTCCACTTTATCCTCATACATAACTAAAGAGCAAAAACAGGTGAGGAATAACATGCCAAGGCCACATTTTTGCTATTTGGGAAGGCATATAAGAAAATGGAAGATGAAATGATTGTGTCACATCTGTTGTTGTGGCAGCTGTAAGACCAAAAATTGCCACTGTGTGACCACCCAAGTTATCCATGATAATTGAAACAAAAACTAATTGGATAGGGGAAAGGACACTTTGTATAGTGTTAGATGTAAACAACCAGGTCCATACATTAAAGATTCAATTTATTACTTTATTGCTCAAGCCTACACATTGCAATCTTCTCAGATTAATGGTTTGCACCTGGGTAAAATGAGATAAAGTTCAACAGCATTCAAAGGGTTTGGATTTCTCTCACTTATGCTTACGTAGAGACTCTAAATTAATTCCTTGCTTGACTCCTCCCTCTGGCTCTGCCAGTCTCTCTCCAAAAGATAACTACATCATGCATACACAACAGGGGGAAGGATACTCATCATGACCAAACATAAAAGAATTCCCAGAGACAGTTATTATTTATTATGATTGGTGGCACAGTCAGCCAAATGTTTAGCCTGGATTTGGCATTTTTATCCACTGAGCAAATCCTTCCCACGGACCTGGGATAGAGATAGGCAGATGCAGTTTGATGGTTTCATCATAGGATGTGATGGCTTATCTCGTCTTCACAGAATGATGTGAGATGATTTTTGGGACATCTCCAACTTAATGCCCCCAGATGTGTTGGTTAACTCTCATCATTTCTTTAGAGGGAGTTGCAACTCACCCTTTTCAATGAATCGGGTTAGGTCTGAAGATTAATATCCTAGCAGAGTAGTGACTCACACCCTGTCAAAGTTCAACCCTTTTCTCATTGCTACCCAGTGGCTTGGTATTGATTATTAGGCTGGTGCTAGTGGAACAAACCCATGCTATAATAGTAGCTTGTATTTTAAAATGCCCCAATTAATCAACAACTCTCCTGGGTTTGCAATATCTTAAGTCCCTCATCTAAAACTACAGCAAATTTTATAACTCATTGGTCAAGCACGTTGTATCCTTGGGTTCCATACGTAGACAGGTAGGTAAGAATCCTTCAATGGAAACAGGATATTTTTCCCTCAACAAAATCACCATCCTCCTGATCGGGACAGAAACTGGATGGAATAATTTCAACAAATACAGAAAACCATCAGCTCCCTTATCCCTTCGCTGCCAGTCCAGAATGCATTTAGCTGTCATCCAGTGTTTCTGTTTTCCTTCTGTTCCTTCTGCCTTGTTATTCTGCCAGTTTCTTAATCTAGTTATGCTGACTTTATTTTTAGTATGTCTATTGTGACAGAAAATCTCAGAATTGCCTTTGGTGTTGTCTGAAAATGGCCATTACCAAATCATAATGCCTAACCAGACAAAGTCCTAGAAGAGCTCAGAGCAATCACGAGGTGTCTTCCACAGCTGCCTGCATCTCGGTCTTGCATATCAATTCCCATCTTGGCATGGACCCGACAGTATTATCAGGAGTGCAAGAGAAGGGAAAGGAAGGAGTGTCCTTATTAAAATTTGGATTACAGCCCAGCAAAATGCTCCTTACTTTATTTATGAAGGAATTTAGTTTGCACATTAATAAAGTTACTCTCTCTGTCTTTTATTGGTAAACTATGTAAAATGCAAATGATATGGAATCCAATTAATTCCTAGAAGGTTGCAGCTGTTTTGAGTTCTATTCAGAAAGACATGTGGTAGATGTGTTATGAATGGGCCTGCATTTGATTGCAAAGAAAATCAGGCCTTATTATGAAAGCCCTGACTTCCAAAATTTGAAGGATTGTTCACCAGCAACACTTAAGGCAAATAGATAATATCCAAATTCTTTTGCTGCTTGTTAAACAAGTGGGGGAAATGTAGCTTATTCCAGGCCAAGTCAAAGTAGTAGAGCCACACAAGACCTGCAGAAAGTTCTTCACCTGAACAATCTCTGTTCCAATTGGTTCAGAGGCCTTGACTGCCAAGGGATTCAAGTGGGAACATTTAAAGTTCCATTTCAAAATAGGCTGGATATTCCTTCCCCTTACAAGAGACTATTCATCGCCTGCATTCGTACAGTGCACAAAATGCTAATGATACACATGCCCAAGCAGTGGAAAGCTCTCACTTTTTAATGATGAGAGGGCCCCGATGTATTTATTTTTTTCGTAGAGACATTTTGGCTCAAGAACATTTGGTCAGCCACCTGATGTTTTCTATTTGTTTGCTTCTTTTAACATCTGGAGAAAAATAAAAATATAATATCCAATTTATGTTTTAAAAATAAAATTTCCCCATTCCTAAAAACTTAAAATTTCATTTTCCAAAAAAAACCTATTTTGATTTAACAGAAATGTTCTCATATGGCCTCCTGTGCTTGACTGTATACACAGTTTGAAAAAAAGGGAAAATATTAAAAATCTATCATTTATTTCACTGAAGGATTAACACACGAGCTTCAATGACTCACAATTCAGGCCTACACAGCTGTGTTTTTCAACCTTGGCAACATTAAGATGTGTGAATTTCAACCCTCTGAATTCCCCAGCCAGCATTATAAATGCTGTATAATATAGCGTAACACTATATATAATGGAAGTTACATAATGGAATCAGCGCTATATATAAAAGCAGAACAGAATAGCTTGACCAAGATAGATACAAAACACTCTTAAATTCTCTATTGCAGATGTACAACTTTATTTAATTTGTTTCTTTTATTTTTACCCCACCTTTATAACCTTATCAGAAACTCAAGGTGGCAAACATATCTAATACTCTTTCCTCCTTCTATTTTCATCACAATGACTACTTTCTCTTTGAGATGTGGTGAATTAGGCTGAAAGAATGACCGGCCCAATTTTTCATGCCCAAGGCGGGACTAGAACTCACAGTCTCCTGGTTTTTGGCTTGCTGACTTAATCATTTGATCAAACTGACTCTCTTGCCTTGCTCAGGGAAGCTACTGTGCAAGCATTGGTTTAAGCCAGGGGTCCCCAAACCTGGCAACTTTCAGACTTGTGGACTTGAACTCCCAGAATTCTCTAGCCAACTATGGGAGTTGAAGTCCACAAGTCTTAAAGTTGCCAAGTTTGAAGACCTCTGGTTTAAGCACTGGGAAAATATTAAATGCTTACATTTAATTTAAAGAGAGTTAATGTAGATTCTTGTCAACAGAGACTTAATTTCTAGTCCCCTTTAAGCTATGGAAGATCTTTAGATGACTTTGGACCAGTCAGCCTCTCCCTCAGCTCATCCTTCTTTACAGAGTCTTCGTGTTTGGAAAAATAGTAAAGGGAAGCTCCTTTTGTATCAAAGTCTAAATAAACAAACTGACCAAAATTTACATTTTGCTATAGTAATGTTTTTGTGAAGTTTTCAAATGCAACATCACAATCGTGCCTACCGTCCCTGTCCTATTGTCCTCAATTATTCATACCTATTTCCTGTATTTATACTAATATTTACTCTTATCTCTACTATGTTGTAGCGATTGACAAATCAAATCAAATAAATAAAATACATAAAATAAAAATAAAACATGTTGCTTTACAGTTGTACAGCATGAATCTTCGTAATTCATGTGATTTTCTGAAATTGTCACAATGTAACCAAGTTCTATTCATTATATAAAGAGCTGTGGTGGCACAGTGGTTAGAATGCCGTACTGCAGGGACTTCCGGTTTGTCGGCTTCGCGAGCGGCAGGGATTCGCGAAGCTGCGCGATCCCTGCTGCGCTAGCCGCTTTTGGGGCTCCGATCCGGACGGGTGCGGAGCTAGGCTGCCCTGCAGGGGCAGCTGAAGGTAGGGGGGATCCGGAGAGGGGTTTGGGGGTGTTGCAGACCCCCTCCCCGGCCGGCAGAACCCCCTTTTCCCAAGACGGTGCAGCGGCGGTCCATAATGGCCGCCACAAAGAAGCTGGCAGCCGGGTAAGAATGCGCAGGAGGAAGTGGAGAAAGTTTTCGAAAGGAGAAAGTTTTTCTTGGTTCCTAGGACTCTAAGACATATTTAACAAAATTCCTGAAAAGTATGACTTTCTGAATGATACCTTCTAGAAGAGAAAAAAAGCGGCAGTTTGATGGTGCTGAAAGGAAAGCTTACCCTCTTTTCCTACGGAATAAATAAGTGAATATTAAGAAACCTATTTTTTTTTATGTGAAAACTGGCTTTAAGCGATGAGTGGGAAGAGAGAGGACTAAAAAAAAAAATTGTATGCTAAGACTTTGTTGGAGGAGATGCCTTAAGGATTTGAAGACTAAAATATATTGCAATAAGATTTTAAGAAACAGATTTGGACTTTCTTTTTCTCTGATTGATACTACCCCAGGAGCAGAAAGTGAGAACTCTGCCTTGGTTTGGACTGATTGATAACTTTGGGACTGTTTTATTTTTTCTTTGGAATATTCTGGTTGTTGTAAGAAGAAAGAAGGGGAAAAGAAAAGAAAAGATTTATAATGGCTCTTTCTATTGAGGAACTGAGAAAAGATTATGAACAAGCAAAAAAAATGGTAAAGCTGGTTTGAAAGAAGCCTTCCTTTTTTTAGAAATGGCGCTTATTAACTATCAACAAACATTACAACAGATGAAGACAGCAGAAGAAGAAGAAGGAGAGGAAGCCATTTTTAATAAATTTCAGAACTCGACCAAGAAAGAAGGAAGAGGGAAAGGAAGAGAAATAAAGGACTTAAGATTTAAAAACACTTAAGAAAGGGAAAAATAAGGTGCAAAATCAATATAATGATAGTAAACAAAAGGGAAAAGGAATACGACAGAGAAGGGAAGCCAGTAAGGCAGAGGCTAGAAGAAGGGGGTAGAAAGGTTTGTTGGGAGAAGAAAGAAAGGGAAAAGGTGGAGAAAAGCTACGAAGTTTTGAAATTAAATGGGAAAAAAGGAATCTTTTTTAGGGATAAAGGATAAAGTATAATTTCTTCAAAGAGATTTTGCAAGGTACAGAAGATGATATTGTAGTATTGTATTAGAAATAGAAAACTTAAATGGTTTAAGAGTTGATAAGAGATTAAAATGTTGAAATGTTTAATAATGATTGGTTTTAAAATTTAATAATATGAGGGGAGGTTTAGAATATTGAGTTTTAATTAAAGAGTTTAATAAGATTATGGTATTGATGTTATTATAAAATTTCTATTATAGTATTTGTTTTTAATATTTAGATCTATTGTTTAACTATGTATTTAATTATTCTGGATGTACTATTCAGATAGAATGTACCAAGCAAAATCGGATTGGGTATTGGGCGTTATTTTAAAGGTTAATTTGATTAATTTAGTGGGGAGATAGAAAGGCATCATACTCTGATTAGTGATTTCAGGAGAAACTTCTTTTTTTCTTATAAGGAACGAGACAAAGGGACAATAAAGAATGGACAAAAGATACAAATATAATGACTCAAATTAAGATGATTAATTAAGATAGAATTAAGAAGAGTGAAATATGTGGAGAAGTTAATATAGAAGACTTAGAATGGTAAATAAAATAAGTAATGATATGTAAGATGAGCATGAATATAATTGAAGTCCATGAAGAGAGAACCTGGGTCCAAGTTACTTTCCAAAAAGATTTTTTTATGTTTTGTGTGTTGTGTGTATATGTTTTTTTTTGCGGGGGGAGAATTAATAAAACCTTGCAGAAATATAAAATGAGAATAATGGTAACTAAGTCAGAAAGAAATAGATGAAATAATAATAATAAAATTGAATAAGAGTAAAGAGAAATAAAGAGAAATTGGATAAGAGGTTTTTGTATGTTTATATGGAAATGGTTTAAAACAGAATTATAGTTTATCTGACTTGTTAAATTTATAATGGAAAAAGGTTTAAACATGTAATGGATAATGATGATTTGTGTGTTTTGAAAATTAATAAAACTTGTTAAAAAAAAAAAAAAGAATGCCGTACTGCAGGCTAATTCTGCTGACTGCCGGCTGCCAGCAGTTCAGCAGTTTGACTCTCACTTGCTCAAGGTTGACGCAGCCTTCCATCCTTCCAAGGTCAGTAAAATGAAAACCCAGATTGTTGGGGACAATATGCTGATTCTGTAGACCGCTTAGAGAAGGCTATAAAGAGCTATGAAGTACATATGAGTCTAAGTGCTATTGCTATATAATGTATAGAGTAAGATACAATCACGTTCTCTATGACAGTGGTCCCCAACCACCGGGCCCCGGACCGGTACCGGTCCGTGGATCGTTTTGTACCGGGCCGCAAAGAATGTTTGCTTGGGCACCGCCATCTTGTTTCGGCGCCCTGAGTTGCCTTAGCATGCTTGGTTAGTTAAGAAATGCCCTACCCAGAGAAGGAAGTGGTGCTGGAGGAGGAGAAGGAGGCAGTAGTGGAGAAGCAAGCAACTCAGGGCGCTACTGCTGTGGTGGCTTTGCCTGCGTTTCCGAGGCTTCGATGTTGGGAGAGGCAGCAAGGGTTGGAAAAGGGGAGAGCTGTGCAAGGCTCCGTCTCCCTTTCCTGCCTGCACGTGGGTGAGGGGGGAGGAAAGAGAGAGAGCCGGGAGCAATTCAAGGCTAGAAAACTAATGGGGAGAGCTGACGGCGGGTACTGGGGGCGGGGACTGTTGTTGCCGCCGCCGTGTGTGGGAGCGTGCATCTTAGGGACCTGAGCCGGGAGGCGCGAGAACTGCAAGTAGGAGAGTTTGATGATTTTGAAGAACTCCTGGAACACGGTAGATTGGCATTTTGTAGGTCTCAATGAAAGAGTGAGCTTTGTTTCACCTGCTTTCCTCCCCTGGTAATGCGAGAGATACCTTCTCTCTTCCCCCCCACCCCCAAATAATCACTGGCTGTGGCTGGGTTTGGCAGCGAAGTGCTAAAGCGAGCGAAGTGCCCCCAGGGACACCTTTCCTTGCCTGTCTCCAGGTGAGGCTGGAAGAGCCCCCCCCAGCTTTTCCTCGGCTGCAGATCTGAGCCTCTCAATCCTCCACCCAGGATCTGAAAGGAGCTCCCACTTTCTCCCCCTCCCCTCCCCCAATTAATCACCAAGAGCGGCAGTCCTTCTGCAGGCAGATGCCTGCTGAGAAGCCCCTGGAGTGGCAGATAGCCCCCTTTCTGCCTCTGCTTCTCCCAGCAGCAGTTGCCCCGAGGCCCCTCAGTTCAGACACACACACACACACACACACACACACACACCGCCTGCTCTTCTGTCTCTTTGGAAGGTGCCAGGTGGGCGAGGCTTCCAGCCCAGAACATTTTATTTTGTTATCATTAAGCATTTACATTTTTGTTATAATTAAATAGGTAAGTGTGTGTGTGTGTGTTTGTGTATGATGTATGTATGTGTGTGTGTATAATGTATGTATGTATATGTGTGTGTATATATATTATATTATATATAATTATATTATAATATATAATTATAATATAATTAATTATATTAATATTTAATTATATTAAATATAAAATTATATTAAATATATTAGCTTTTTAAAAAAATTCATATTAGTGGTCCTCGGGATTTAAAAGTATGAATTTGGTGGTCCCTGAGATCCAAAAGGTTGGTGACCCCTGCTCTATGAGATCCTAAGTTGGTTGGGATGAGAAAATTGTGTCCTCATGCCCTGGAATGTTATCATAAATATAACATTTCTGGTTGATCTAATGTTCATGGGATTTATCCAGAGTGAAGAAACAGCCAATATCCATAGGGATAAAAATGCCATTATGTGCAAAGTGAGTAGAAAAATGGGTACTCTCCCAGCTCTCAGGAAGGATGAGAAAGATTTCCATAATCATTGTTTTTGAACAAAAAAAAATTAAATTGCAAAAACATTCAAAACACATCTAAATGGAATCAGCTAGGGTGGTAACACTTGTCAAAGATGACTACCAGATCAAATGGAAAATAAAAAGACGATGTGAACAGGGGTGAGATACATAACTATTGTATTAACTAGAGCCATCTTATTATATAGATGGAATTTGATGGACAAATTAGCCTTTACAGGTGAAACTCAAAAAATTGGAATATCGTGCAAAAGTTCATTTATTTCAGTAATGCAACTTAAAAGGTGAAACTAATATATGAGATAGACTCATTACATGCAAAGCAAGATAGTTCAAGCCATGATTTGTCATAATTGTGATGATTATGGCTTACAGCTCATGAAAACCCCAAATCCACAATCTCAGAAAATTAGAATATTACATGCAATCAATAAAACAAGGATTGTACATAGAACAATATTGGACCTCTGAAAAGTATAAGCATGCGTATGTACTCAGTACTTGATTTGGGCCCCTTTTGCAGCAATTACTGCCTCAGTGCGGCGTGGCATGGAAGCTATCAGCCTGTGGCACTGCTGAGGTGTTATGGAAGACCAGGATGCTTCAATAGCGGCCTTCAGCTCTTCTGCATTATTCGGTCTCATGTCTCTGATCTTTCTCTTGGCAATGCCCCATAGATTCTCTCGGGCGAGAGAATCAGGCG
Source organism: Notechis scutatus (assembly GCF_049901735.1). Lineage (NCBI taxonomy): Eukaryota > Metazoa > Chordata > Lepidosauria > Squamata > Elapidae > Notechis > Notechis scutatus. The sequence goes on along the minus strand of NC_142009.1, from coordinate 82,580,906 downwards.
AGTTTGCTGGTCAGTCAGGCAAGTTTGCTGGCCAGTCAAGCACAGTAATCCCACGGTCATTGAACCAGGTTTTGGTGCTTTGGGCAGTGTGGGCAGGTGCCAAGTCCTGCTGGAAAATGAAGTCAGCTTCCCCATAAAGCTCATCTGCAGAAGGAAGCATGAAGTGCTCCAAAATTTCCTGGTAGACGGCTGCATTGACCCTGGACTTAATGAAGCACAGTGGACCAACACCAGCAGATGACATGGCTCCCCAAATCAACACAGACTGTGGAAATTTCATACTGGACTTCAAGCATCTTGCAGTGTGTGCCTCACCATTCTTCCTCCAGACTCTGGGTCCTTGGTTTCCAAATGAGATGCAAAAGAGGACTCAGAAAAGAGGACTTTGGACCACTGAGCAACAGACCAGTTCTGTTTTTCGTTAGTCCAGGTAAGACGCTTCTGATGTTGTTTGTTGTTCAGGAGCAGCTTGACAAGAGGAATATGACATTTGAAGCCCATGTCCAGGATCCGTCTGTATGTGGTGGCTCTTGATGCAGTGACTCCAGCCTCAGTCCACTCCTTGTGAAAGTCCCCAACACTTTTGAATGGCCTTTTCCTGACAATCCTCTCCAGGCTGCAGTCATCCCTGCTGCTTGTGTACCTTTCTCTTCCACACTTTTCCCTTCCACATAACTTTCTATAATGTACTTTGATACAGCACTTTGGGAACATCCAACTTCTTTTGCAATTACCTTTTGAGGCTTTCCCTCCTTATGGAGGGTGTCAATGATGGTTTTCTGCACAACTGTCAGGTCAGCAGTCTTTCCCATGATTGTGATTCCTACTGAACCAGACTGAGAGACTATTTAAAGGCTCAGGAACCCTTTGCAGATGTTATGGCTTAATTAGCTGATTAGAGTGGGACACTTTGAGCCTAGAATATTGAACCTTTTCACAATATTCTAATTTTCTGAGATTGTGGATTTGGGATTTTCATGAGCTGTAAGCTATAATCATCTCAATTATGACACATCACAGCTTGAACTATCTTGCTTTGCATGTAATGAGTCTATCTCATATATTAGGTTTGCCTTTTAAGTTGCATTACTGAAATAAATGAATTTTTGCATGATATTCTAATTTTTCAAGTTTCACCTGTAGCAAATTTAGTGTGTCCACATCTCATGTTCTTTTTTTTCTATCAAACCTTTCAATGTTTAAACCATTTCCCTTCCTGTTTTATTTTTATTTTGTGTGTTTCAAAGTGATTAGATTAATGTTGTGCTTCGGCAAATCACTTACAATACCTTAAATCATTGCAATGTTATGTGATACATTTGATATTTATTAGAAGTATGAGGTTCTTGCATACAAATCCTGAAATGCTCTTTCCTTCTCTCTTGCTCTCTCTCTTGCTCCCTCCTATCCCTTTCATATACCCCTAAACTTCCATGAAAGAGATCTGGTAAAATTGACATACACTGTTTACCCTCAGCACACCACAATGTAGTAGATTGAACTGGGATGATATAATTACGGTTCCCAGCAATAACTTGCATGTAGATGAAACACCTCTTCTGGCAAAAGCAAAGGATTTGGAGCTGTTAATAAATCTCAATTCCTAGAACTTTACAGAATTTCTCCTCCTTTTTGAGAAGGGGGAAAAGAGGAATCTTTCTCAAACAAATTGATTTTTCTCAAACTTGCCAATGTTATGACATCAAGCCTGGCTTTTAAAAAAAATGAAGGAACAAGCCAGCAAAATACACTGAAGATAAAAGGAGGAGGCAGGGATAACAGAATAACAGTGTTGGATGGGACCTTGGAGGTCTTCTAGTCCAATCCCCTGCTTAGGCAGGGACCCTATACCATTCTGGACAAATGATTGTCCAGTCTCTTTTTAAAAACCTCCAGTGATGGAGCATCCATAACTTCTGAAGGCAAGTTGTTTTCACAGGTTAATTGTTTTCAACGTTAGGAAATGTCTCCTTTTTTGATTAGATAAAATTATATGAAAAGTTTCAGGATCCATTACATTTGATTAAAAGTGTTGATCTGAACTGAGAATGCCAAATGGAAGGGACTTTTGCATCTCTTCTCTTTACCCCTGGAGACCTTTAAGTGTATAAGCTTAAAAAGAAATGGAAATCACCTACCATCATGTTGCTGCACTGTTTTGTTCTAAAACGTACTCTTCCAAGGTTCTTGAGAAAAAGTGGAATGAGCTCACCTTGATTAATTGATTGACTGGTTTTCATTTTCAACTCCTACTGAGGACATAGAACTTCTCCAAGATGGGATGTCTGTAACCTTTGGTTTTGGGTCTTTCGGTAGTACACCCATCAACACTATCCATCTTGCTACTAGTCGTCCTCTTCTCTTTCTTTCCATCTTTCCCAGTATTAGAGCTTCCTCTAGAGTGAAAAAAAAAAAAAACCACAGTAGAGAGTGTGATTGGTTTAAATCAGGGAATGGGGAGAAATGCTACCGATTCAGCCCGGTTCAACTGAACCGGTATCAAAAATTGCTACTGGTTCAGCTGAACCGAACGATCAGCTGAGAGGAGAAAGAAGAGAAAAGCACAGGATCGGCCCTCCCACCCACTCCTATGCTTTTCTGTTCTTTATTATCTCAGCTGATCGATGCGGCAGAGCCTCAGCTGTTGTTTGGAAAGCTGCGTGCGCACGTTAGGTGTGCGTGTGTGCACGCGCAAAGTGCACGGTCACTGAACCAGTAGGGAAACTGGTAGAATCCCACCACTGAATCAGGGTTGTCAAACTGGTGGCCCATAGGCTGGATACAGGTCATGCCCACCCCAGCTCCACGAATGGGGGAAATGTCAGGAAACGTCATGTGACGGCAACGTGATGCAGCGAATTTGTCACCCATGGTTTGAATAGTCTTTTTAGTGTACTGTGTTTTAATTTTGTTAAGTTTTCAAAGTTCCCTTTATATGGGACAACAGCACAAGTTGTTTAATAAATAAATAAACGTTAGTTATATTGGATGTCAATACTGAGAACAGACATGAACAAAATACAATAGTTTTAGAAGGCATAAAATTAGGGGACTACAGTTAGATGGGCTAAAGCCGTGATGGCGAACCTATGGCACACGTGCCACAGGTGGCATACAGAGCCATTTGTGCCAGTATGCAAGCTGCAGGCAAACTTACTTCACTGCACATGTGCGCGCCTCACAGCTGATTTTTGGGCAGTTTGAGGCCTTTTTCAGCCTCCCAAAGGCTTGAGGAAGGCTTCTGTAGGCTTCTACAAGCTTTGTAGGCTGAAAGCTAGCCCCGTTTCGTCACTTCTGGTATTTTCAGAAAAACAGGAAGTGATGAAATGGGGCTAGATTTCGGCCTACAAAGCTTGTAGCAGCCTGCAGAAGCCTTCTTCAAGCCTTTGGGAGGCCAAAAAAGGCCTCAAACCGGCCAAAAATCAGCTGTGAGGCACAGTGCAGGTAAGGAGGCGGCTGGGGGGGGATTGCTCACACACGCTTAGGGAACGTGGTAGGGCACGTTTGCCTTTGCCTTCTGGATGCTGGCACGCATGTAAGCGTGCACACAATTTTTGGCACAGGAGCCCTAAAAGGTTAGCCACCACTGGGCTAAGACTTTCTAGGGAATTCTGGGAGTGGCAATCCACACAATTTAAAGTTGCCAAGGTTGAAAACACTACTCAATACTAAGTTGATGCATGTGGAGCAAGAACCCCAATCCAGATGTGCTGTCCCAAAGAAAGTCCAGCTGTATATAATGTGTGTAGAACACATTATACAGGTAGTCCTCAACTTACAACAGTTCATTTAGTGACCGTTCAAAGTTACAATGGCACTCAAAAAAGTGACTTATGACCATTTTTCACACTTATGACCATTGCAGCATCCTCATAGCCATGTGATTTACATTCAGATTCTTGGCAACTGGTTCATACTTATGACCGTTGCAGTAAAAAGGGGCAAAATTCACTCAACAAATTTCTCACTTAGCAACATAAATTCTGGGCTCAATTGTGTTCATAAGCCAAGGACTACCTGTAATATGTGTAGGACTTCAGGCTGAGACAGGTTATTGTCTGTAAAAATTTCCCTCGTCAATTCTCAATCTCCCTTTTTTACACTTCTCATTTTTTAAACAGCCCCAACCTGCAATAGGCAGGGAATACAAAACTTTCTAAGCTACTGTAACCTTTCTTTGTCACACAGGTCCCCTTTTCTGATGGGTGAGTTTCATGGCAGAGTAAAGCTACTCACCAATCAGAGCATCCAGAATTAAAAGAGAAATCGGATTCTTATTCAGAATTGCAGGATTATTGCAGCCTCCCACATTACTTGTGACTCATTTGCAATCAGCTTTTTCATTATCTCTCAGCTACACCAGTCCAGAATTATGTTAATTGCCCATTAACTACAGTTGGCTGATTCATTTATTCTTTTAATTTAGAGTATCGATAATGGATCTAACCTCAATTTTGCTTTTAAAACTTTTCTAAAAGACAGTCTGTACCATCAGAAACAGCAAAAAAAAAAAAAAACAACCCCACAATGGTCTGATTTGGCTGTAAGCCAGAATTGCTGAGAATTCTGGTTTACTGGGAGTGACTGTGTTTTTCATTTGCATCTTCTTTACTTCTCTTGCTGGCTGGGAGAAGCTGTGCAGACCAGGAAACTGATGACATTGTTTATTTAGCTTTTTTTTTTTTTTTTAAGAAGCCAGAATGATAAGACATTTTTTTTTTTTTTTGCTTATCCCTTTGTCTCTTGTAAGGAGCAAGGCAGGAATTCCAGTTCAAATAGAAAGCAAGTCATATTTAGCCTGCAAAATTCTAAATGGCAACTAGGTAGCAATAGAGATAGAGCCCTGGATGTGGTCCTCACCCATCATTGTTACTTATTAAAAAATAAGTGCACAGGGTCTTGGTAAAATGAAATATCAACACATTTGAGTGCAACAAAAGGGTAATTGTTTGATTTTTGTCTTGGTACTATTTTATTCTCAATCCAATCATAGATGGGAAGAGAAGTTTATGTACATTTGGGGGAGGGGGGGCATTAAGTATGAGTCATTATGAACCAAGAAAGTAAGGGATTATCTTTGCTGCTGGTCTCAGAAAAACACACATCTTGAATTATCTCTGACTCTGCAGTTTCTGTATACTTGGTACGGGCAGGATTGTAAAATAAAGAAAACAACAACATGAATAAACTGCTACATAATGTTTAAAAATAGCTTGCTATAAAAATATTTTCAGACATCCTTTAAATATATGCCACTTTTCTCTAGTCTAAAGTATCTTTGTGTTTATTATCATAACATGTCTTGGACAAAATAGAAATTAATAGCTGAATGCCTTCCTAGCTTCTTGTGCAGGGTGTCAAATTCGCAACCTGTGGGCTGGATGTGTCCTGTGCTGGCAATGCCCATCCCTGCTTTAATGAAGGGAGGGAAAGTCATGCTATGTCACGTGATGACCATGTGACGATATGAGTTTGACACCCCTGTTCTAGGGCTTAAAGAACAGAACAGAAATTAAGAGCTACCTTCCTAGCTTGTAGAGCTTAAAGAAACAGACAAGAGAACCAAGGTAGAGGGATACCTAGGTTTGAGTCTCATTCAACCACAAAGCTGTCTGGGTCATTGAGAATAGTTACTCTGAGTCCCAGCCAATTCTACCTCTAAAGAAGGAAAAATGACAGAAGACTTCTTTGAAATCTCAGAGAAGAGGGAGGATGCGAATGTACTGTTTAAATGATTACAGAAGTCAGGAAAATATACTATAAAGCCAAAGCTTGAGCTTTGCTTGAAACTTCAAGAAAGGGAAACACAGCCTCTTTATAGACAGTGCACTTAAACGCTGGAAAGACTCCGTTTTTAAATGACTGACTGACCTAGTGACAGTGTTATCTGAAAGTCACAGGGAGCATCTTCTTTTTTTAATTTTTCTAACTTCCAAGTCGGATCTCTGAAACAGCCCTACAGCATTTGCTAGATTCTTTTTCACTGCAACACTTTCAGTGCTATCAATTGCCCACCAATGAAGGACTCTTAACATTTTAAAATGGATGCATGTTGTATTCTAGTTTCAACATCACATGTTTAGGGAGTCTCATAATTGTGTTCATGGCTAGAATCTCTGTTCTAGTCGGGCACAAAGTTAACAAATCCTTTCAGAATAAGGGTAGCTTGGTGGAAAATCTAGCATCTTGTATGGATCAAATGATTTGGCACTAACATTACAAGACTGCATTATTAGAAGAATGTGCAGTATGCATTCCATTGGGTCTTCTAGTGGTTCATTACAAAATGGGCAGATTTTGCAAAATATTAATCTGAATTTTCAGTTTTTGAAAAAAATTGATTTTGACAATATTTGATACAAACTATTTTTCCAGGTGTTCTTTCCCTGTTTAAAGGGAATTGATGCCTCTAGAAAATTAAAACAAATATCAGAATAACCAGCTAACATACATTCTCCCTCTACTATTTATTAAATCTGCTTTGTTGCCTCGTTCTTTAAAACCTAAAGCATTCTTTCTTATATGCACACACATGCAATCATATTGGTAAATATACCAACATTTTATTTTGTGTTTGCACTGTGTTTTATCACATAGTATAATAATTTTATACATAAATAAAAATATGCACAGTCCTTAGAAATATCAGATATTGGCTGTGAAAATAAGGATGACCACCAGATACAGAAGAGATAAAAAAAATTCTTTGCTGACATCTAGGGATTAATCATCATCTTTCGCAATCCACTTTGGGTATCCCTAGTAACTCTACTAATTCAATTTTTCCTACAGTAGTACTAATCTAAGAAAGAATACACTGCATGTTTGCTAGGGAGTAAATCTCACTGAATAGGTTGAATCCTAAGCGATTCTTCCCTCAGATGAAATACAATTTGCCAACATACCACCTCAGTAACAAGTTGTCAACCCTCACTCTTTCCTATACACAGGAAGCTTTAGAGCAGTAGTGTCAAACTCAAGGCCCATGGGCCCGATCCGGCCTGTGGGTTGTTTAAATCTGGCCCACAGGGCCCTCCTGAGCTCCATTTTCAACTGTGATGGCCTCTTGAAGCCCTCTGCCAACAAAAATGGAGCTCAGGAGGGCCACGCACAACCCTCCCTAGCTCTGTTTTCACTGTCAGAGGGCTTGCCACCACAGGCACCCTTGACATTAATGATATCGAGTGGCCATGCCCACCCTGGCTATACACACCCCAGGTCAAACACAACCCTGATACGGCCCTCAATAAAGTAGAGTTTGACACCCCTGCTTTAGAGGGTAAAAAAATTCCCTTTAGTCAGAGACAGTTGCCCATAAAAAGAATTCCATTGATGAGAATTTGCAAACCAAACTATTGTACTAAATTCTCAGTAAATATACTATGATTGTGGCATCTACAGATTTATCATGTATATGATAAATCAGATAAATTGTAAATAGTAAAAATATAGTAGAAATGTAATTTAAAAAATCTTATTAGATGTAGTGCACTTTAATTAATATGGAGAGTTTCTCTTTAGAGTTTAAGCTTCTATTTAACAAGGTGTTTAAAAAGTCTTTTTTTTTTTTTTCAGGGTGAAATCCAGAGTCAAACATATCATTAAACAAAAAAGAAAAAGTGTCATCCAGATAAAATTTACATCTTTTAAGATAAATGTTGCTTTGTGGTTTAAGGTACCTCATTATATAGTGACCTGAATGTTAGTCTATTAAAGTTTACATAATAACAAATGTATTAAAGTGTAACATCTCTCTATGAGGGAACTTTTATATTTAAATACTTGAATTACTTATTCTTTGTTATACCTTCTGACTTAGGAAAGTACATATCGGTGTCTCTTTTCCAAATTATTAAAAGCTAGCAGAGGTTTACAGAAGAAGCAACACTAAATAAATCTGATTTGATTGTTTTAAGGGTATGCTTAGGCTACCCTCTGCTGGACAAGGAATAAAATGCTACACCTTTGACTTATTTATTTAATTTTGAAAAATATTATTCTCTGTGCCCTTCTGGTTGTGTCTTTATGGATTTCACATTTCCTGGACATTTGTTCTTAGCTTGAGCATAATGTTCTCTAGCAATGGAATATTTGCAAATATAGGAAGTTCCTTTCCTACAAACATATGCCACAAGCTAAATAAGAATTTGTACGTCTGTCAAGATTTTTAATGTTTTAACAGGGAATGCTTCAGCAAAAATAAGATACATTTGTAGGAGAGAAAAAAAATACTAAGTTGTCTCAATAAACATATTATTCTAGCGTTACTACGTGAAAAGATTGTAGGAGGACAGTTCAGGAGTTAGTTTTTTTGACTAACAATTTGTATGAAAAGGTGTGAGCTTTTGTGGGCTGGAGCTTGCGTCATCAGATGCTTACATCTTTTAATAAAATTTGTTAGTTGGAGAAAGTTCTACCTGACCCTTCCTGGTTATTTGCCGAGCTGTCAGACAGCATTACAAGAGTTTGACCGGTAAATGATTTGGATCTGCGGCTCCATCTCTCTGGCGAGATTCTAGCATGTCTAAAACAGGGGCAAGCAATACAGCGCACTGAGGAAGTCTTGAAGTGTGACACTCTCATAAGCTACTATGGCAATAGCCAGGCATTCTGGAAGTTAGAGAAGAAAACATCTGGAAGCTTGCTCTTGGCATAATGCAAATCAAGCCAGCACGTTATCTGCAGATGAGTTGGAGATTTGATTTGTATGGGAAAATGTCTTAACAGTAAGAGGAGATTGACAGTGAAATTAATTACTCAGAGAAGTGTTAGTCTCCCCTTTGCTGGGTGGGTCAAGCAGAGGCTAGTCAGCCATTTGCTAGGGAAGATTTAATTTGGATTCCTATACTGAGCGATAGTTGGATTCAGGAAGCCAAATGGCCCTTCCAATTCTAGGATTCATTCACTCTATAACCTTGTAAGTAAGTGCATTCCTATAAAGACATATGGTTATATATCCATACACACACACACACAAAGTTGTGTCTTCTATCAATAATTGTTTTCCACCTCAGAAAGAGTCATCAGTGAAGCTATGCAGAAAAGGCATTGCTGATTTAATGCCATCTATCCCATCAGGAATACTTACACTACTGAACAATTGTACATATTTCTTACTACGCAAAGACAGTGGCTCAGATGTTTCAGTTCAGATTTCAATAATAAATGGAATAAGGACAGATAAGACAGCAGCTCCTGAGATCACAACTTCTAGGGGATAAAAGCAAGGGAGTTCCAAAAACAATGTCTCTTATTGATTATATCAAGACTTGTGGATAACTTTTAAAAAGATGGGCACAGCCTGTTAAAGAAATTGTATGAAGGATATGAAGCAGCAATTAGAATGGAGTATGAAGCCACTAAATGCTTCAAAACTGGGAAAGGAGAACACCAAGGTTATACATGGTCACTTTTTTATATCTAAATGCAGAACATATGAGAAATGTTGTCCTAGAAAAATTGAAAACTGGAATTAAAACTGGGAGGGAAAACATCAACAACAGCAGTTAGGCTGATGAAGCTATTTTTGATGTCTGGTAGTGAGGAACTCTTTAGGAATCACTTGTTGAAGACAAAAGAACAGAGTGCAAATACCAATCTGTTGCTCAGTATTTTTTAAAAAGAAAGTTGTAAAGTTGCATAAAAATAATGCAATCCAATGAAAATAAGCAGAGAGATTGTAGTAATAGATCTGGCCTTCACAGTCATCTATTATGACTTGGAAAACCATGGCCTTGTATATATGTTTTTGTCATTGTGTTATCTCTGAATCTTAATATTTTGTCTCAATCTGTCACAATCTTTTCCCCCAAGTGGCATATTCATGGCACATGCTCTCTATTTCATGGCTACAGTCACCATATCTTTGTATTTCTGAGCCTAGGCAGCATAGGAGAAAGAATATGACAAGTCTAGACAAAATATTAGAGTGCAGAGACATCATATTGACAGTAAAGATAAGTATTGTCAAGGCCACAGTTTTCCCAAATGGCTGTGAAAGCTGGTTTATCAGAAAGGCTGAACAAAGAAAAATAAATGACTTGGAATCCCAGTGCTTGAGAAAACTGTGAAAAAATATCTTGGATAGCAAGAAGAATAAGTCACTCATTGTTAGTTAAAGTAAAACCAGACTGCTCACTGGAAGCATTCATAATGAAAATAGAGGCTTAAGTAATTCGAACATGTAATGTGAAGGCAAGAGACATTGGAGAAGACCCTAATGATTGGAGATCAACAGAAGTGAGTAGGGAAATAAAATTCTACTACTAATGACATGGTGTGGACAACTGAAAAGGTAACATTGGTGAAGGAATATAAGAAGTGCTAGCAAAGCCAAGAATAAAAGACAGATGTGAGAAATGTGAGAAAGAAAATAATTGCCTCAGATCTGGGGAAGCTCTGGAGCACCAGGCCTTCAAAATGCTATCACTATATTATAATATATTATAGAGCAGTGTTTCTCTACTTCAGCAACTTTATGATATATGGACTTAAATTCCCAGGATTCCCTATGCTGATTCAGGAATTCTGGGAGTTGAAGTCCATATATGTTAAAGTTGTTGAGGTTGAGAAATACTTTTATAGAGTTCCAGTAGTTTCTGAAGTATTGTTTCCTGACCTGGCCCACCTTGAAGGGCTGAAATATAAACATGACCTTACAAGAACTCAAAAGCAGTGTTTGGTAGATAATCCTGACAAAATATGCCCATCATATCATAAAGAGCCTAAAGCAACTGAGCGTCTTGTCAAAGGACTTTAACATAGATTGTTTGCATAAAACTCATTCTATCCCGTTCACATTAGGTAGTGATAAAATTTACATATCAAAATAATTTGAAGAAAATGTCATTTGGATTATTTGTCTCCCTGAAGGGATTGATTAGATCATTAAGCTTTGCAGGAGCTTTTTGGGCCATCCTATGTAATTATCACAATATAACCTATGCTTTCTTATTGCAAAATAATTAAAGCATCATAATCCTAAACTGAGAGTCAAATGTGTCAGTTGGAAGTCACTTGATTTCAACAAGACTTGAATCATCAGGGCCTTAAGTAATGAGTAATAATTTTGGAATGAGAAACTAATCCTAGTTCATTTCATACTTTAATGTACCATCTTTATTTAGAGTGTTCAAGCCAGCAATGTGTCATTACTTCCAAAAGAGAACACTACATCCCATTCTTCATAAGAATCTAAGAACATAACATTGGAACAAAAGCAGAGTCCTGCCAAATCAGACTCCAGACCCTGTAGTCTTTAGACCTGTAGTCTATTTTCACAGTGGACAAGGAAGCCTGCTAATCTTCCAACAGCTGGTCTTCAGAGGCTTTTATGACTTTTATGACTCCTAGCACTGATGATACAGTATTACTTAGTTTGGTAATGAAATGTCTGCAAAAAACCCACCAAGCTCAAAGAGCATCAAGAGCACTATTGAGGTAATTCCCCGTTAGGAGAATGAGTGCACACAGGGAGATGTAGTGAGAGTGATAACACACGACCAGCACACAGATACACTGAATAGCAAAATGTAGGTTTTACTTCCAGTAAATGGTTAAGCAAAGTCCAACAAGCAGTCCAAGTCATACACAGTTAAAGCAGTAAGTATTCAGTCCAGGGATGATCCAAAATCAAAGTCCAGTATCATAAACAGTTCAGTAAATAGACTCACATCAAATCCAAGAATAACGACGATCAGCAGCTGTCAATAGGGAAAATGCAGGAACCAAAAACAGCGACCATCAGAACATCTAGCAACTGGGAACTTCTGGTTTGTCGGCTTTGCGAGCGGCAGGGATTCGCGATACAGCGCGATCCCTGCTGCGCTAGCCGTTTTTGGTGCTCCAACCCGGACGGGTCTGGAGCTAAGGCTGCCCTGCAGGGGTGGCTGAAGACAAGGGGGATCCGGAGTGAGGTTTGGGGGTGTTGCAGACCCCCTTCCCAGCCGGCAGAATCCCCTTTTCCCAAGACGGTGCAGCGGCGGTCCGTAATGGCCGCCACAAAGAAGCTGGCAGCCGGGTAAGAATGCGCAGGAGGAAGTGGAGAAAGCTTTTGAAAAGAGAAAGTTTTTTTGGTTCCCGGGACTCTGAGATATATTTAACAAAATTCCTGGAAATTATGGCTTTCTGAATGATACCTTCTAGAAGAGAAAATAAGCGGCAATTTGGTGGTGCTTAAAGGAAAGTTTACTCTCCTTCTCTACGGAATAAGTGGATATTAAGAAACTTATTTTTTTTTAGGCAAAAACTGGCTTTAAGTGATAAGGGAGAAGGGAGAGGACTAAAAAAAATATTTGTATGCTAAGATTTTGTTGGAGGAGATGCCTTAAGGATTTGAAGACTGAAATATATTGCAATAAGACTTTAAGAAACAGATTTGGACTTTCTTTTTTTTTCTGATTGGTACTACCCCAGGAAGAGAAAGTGAGAACTTTGCCTTGGCTTGGACTGATTGATAACTTTGGGACTGGTTTTTTTTTTTTTTTTTTTAAATATCTTGGTTGCTGCAAGAAGAAAGAAGGGGAAGAGAAAAGAAAAGATTTATAATGGCTTTTTCTGTTGAGGAACTGAGAAAAGAATATGAGCAAACAAAAAAAGATGGTAAAGATGGTTTGAAAGAAGCCTTCCTTTTCTTAGAAATGGCACTTGCTAACTATCAACAAACATTACAACAGATGAAGACAGCAGAAGAAGAAGAAGGAGAGGAAGAAGCCATTTTTAATGAATTTCAGAATTTAACCAAGAAAGAAGGAAGAGGGAAAGGAAGAGAAATGAAGGACTTAAGATTTAAAAAAACACTTAAGAAGGGGAAAAATAAGGTGCAAAATCAATATAATGATAGTAAACAAAAGGAAAAAGGAACACAACAGAGAAGGGAAGCCAGTAAGGCAGAGGCTAGAAGAAGGGGGGGTAGAAAGGTTTGGTGGGGGAAGAAAGGAAGGAAAAAGGTGGAGAAAAGCCACAAAGTTTTGAAACTAGATGGGAAAAAAGGAATCTTTTTTAGGGATAAAGGGTAAAGTATAAATTCTTCAAAAAAGATTTTGCAAGGTACATAAGATGATATCGTAGCATTGTATTAGAAATAGAAAACTAAAATGGTTTAAGAGTTGATAAGAGATCAAAATGTTGAAATGTTTAGTAACGATTGATTTTAAAATTTAATAATATTAAAGGGAAGGTTTAGAATATTGAGTTTTAATTAAAGAGTTTAATAAGATTATGGTATTGATGTTATTATAAAATTTTTATTATAGCATTTGTTTTTGGAAAAGGCAATGGGAATGTTATAAGATTCAATATTTAGATCTACTGCTTAACTATGTATCTAATTATTTTGGATTTACTATTTAGATAGAACGTACCAAGCAGAATCGGATTGGGTATTTGGTGTTATTTTAAATGTTAATTTGATTAATTTAGGGGGGAGATAGAAAGGCATCATACTCTGATTAGTGATTTCAGGAGAAATTCTTTTTTTTTTTATTATAAGGAACGAGACAAAGGGACAATAAAGAATGGACAAAAGATACAAATATAATGACTCAAATTAAGATGGATTAATTAAGATAGAATTAAGCAAGAGTGAAATGTGTGGAGAAGCTAATATAGAAGACTTAGAATGGTAAATAAAATAAGTAATGACATGTAAGATGAGCATGAATATAATTGAAGTCCATGAAGAGAGAGATATCTGGGGCCAAGTTACTTTCCTAAAAGATTTTTTTTTTTTTATGTCTTGTGTGTTGTGTGTTTATGTTTCTGGGAGAATTAATAAAACCTTGCAGAAATATAGAATGAGAATAATGGTAACCAAGTCAGAAAGAAATAGATGAAATAATAATAATGAAATTGAATAAGAGTAAAGAGAAGTGAAGAGAAACTGGATAAGAGGTTTTTATATGCTTATATGGAAATGGTTTAAAATAGAATTATAGGTTTTATCTGACTTGTTAAATTTATAATGGAAAAAGGTTCAAGTATGTAATGGTTAATGATGATTTGTTTGTTTCTGAAAAATTAATAAAACTTGTTTTTGTTTTTTTTAAAAAAAAGAACATCTAGCAACTAACAACAACAGGACTAAACAACCCAGGTTTCTGGCTCCATCTTATGGCCGTTTGAGGAACCACACCCAATTACAATTTTAGCATTCCCTTAAAGAGACAGTATTAAATGTCTATCCTGTTTATATATTTCCAACCCAACTGTTAGGTGACTATCAATTCCTAACACCCACCATTTTCTGAATTGCCCCACCTGCCCCACCCATCTGCCTATCATCCTGCTCTATGGAACAGTGATTCTTAACCATCCCGATTTCTGTGGAGTTATACTGCAGCCCTCCAGGGGCTGAAGTTGCATTATTTGTTCTTCAAAGGAGAAGCTTGGGACATTTTTGATTACTTCAAAAGGAAAATATGCCTGATGCTCTATCAGTGGCATCCTTCTAAACAATTAAAAAAGAGGAATGTCATGCAAGTCAAAACCAAAGGGTGTGTATATTTTGGATCTCTCCCTCCATCCCTCCCTCCCACTTTCTCTCTCTCCCTCTTTCTCCCTCCCTCTCTCTCTCCCTCCCTATCTCTCCCTCCCTCTCTTTCCCTCTCTCCCTCTTCCTTTCTCCCTCTCTCTTTCTCCTTCCCTCTCTCTTTCCCTCCCTCTCTCTCCCTCCCACCCTCCTTCCCTCCCTCCCTCCCTCCCTCTCTCTGTCCCACATTTTAAAATTATAAAAACAGCAACCAGACTCTGGCAGGATCAGTGCCAAGGTTCAATGGAATAAATCATGTCTATGCATCTTTGAAAATCTGGAGAGAATGTGATTTCCCCTCTTTTTTCTTATGTTTACAGAGGAGTCAAAAAAGTCAAGTTGGCATCTATGACCAAATAAAGGTAGTTCTCCATTTACAACCATTTGTTTAGTGACCGTTTGAAGTTACAAAAGCACTTATTACGACCGGTTTTCACATGACCGCTTCAGCATCCCCATGGTCACATGATCAAAATTTGGGTGCTTAGCAACTGGCAGGTATTTATGACACTTGCACTGTCCCGGGATCATATGATCATTATTTGTAACCTTCCCAGCCAGCTTCCCACAAAGTCAATTGAGGAAACCAGAATCACTTAATGACCGCATGATTCAATTCACTGGAGTGATTTGCTTAACAATTGTGGCAAAAAAGGTTGTAAAACGAGGCAAAACTCACTTAGCAACTGCCTTGCTTAGCAATGCATATTTTAGTTTACACTGTAGTTATAAGTCGAAGACTTCCTGTAATACAGGTAATTGAGCCCAAAATTTCTGTTAAGCGAGACATTCGTTTTGCCCCTTTTTACAACCTTTCTTTGCCACAGTTGTTAAACGAATCAGCACAGTTGATAAGTTAGTAATCTGGTTGTTAAGTGAATCTGGCTTCCCCATTGACTTTGCTTGTCAAAAGGTTGTAAGAGGTGATCACGTTCCTTGGCATACAGGAACTGTCGTAAGTATGAGTCAAGCATCTGAATTTTAATCACATGATGATGGGGATGCTGCAATAGTTGTATGTGTGAAAAATGGTCATGTCACTTTTTAAATTGCCGTTGTAACTTTGAGTGGTCATTAAATGAACTGATGTAAATCAAGGAATATCCATAAAAGTCATTCCCCCATTGTATGCATAATGCATATAAAAAGGCTTCAATAACATGATTACAGGCACCATCATGACTCGTCAAGCTACCACCTCTCCACCCTTCCCATAGGTTTTTCTTTAACCTTTTATATGAGACCTTTTATATGCAATTTAGCTTAGACACATTCTTATGCAACATTATAAGATATACTATTTCAATTAGCTGTTCAAAATGAGATTGGATTGGCTGAGTTCAGAGGAAGAAATATATTTGAAAAACCGACATGGTTTGCTTCAAATAATACGTTATCACAATAAATTTCTCGTGAAACATCTGCCCCTGAAATCTAGCATAATCCCAGTTGTTTAAAATCAATGGTAAAATGACCATTGGTTTCAAGAAGGTAGATTATACTGGCCTGGTATTATTGATCCTAAAAGCTGCATTCCTAAGATTGATGACGGCAGAATTGCACGTGTACTTTTAAGGCAGCAACATTATGCATACTTATTTTGGCAGAAATTCCACTGAATGGTGTGGGATTTCTTTTTGAGGAACTTTGCAAAGGAAATTGCATGTTAAATCTCCCAAATTCCAATGGCTGTTAAAAATATTTCAAGTTCTATAGGTCATACCTGTAGATCATATCAATTACAATCATGCCTAATTATCCCATAGAATACCACTCCTACTCTTGAAGCGCTTAAATGCAGCCAGAATTCCATTTAATAGCACATTTGTAATAAAAGAGGTTCTAGGTAGTTTAGTACTTTAATTTGAAATCTATTCAAATGCTCTATATAATTTTAGATTTATAGAAATAAATACAGGCGTCGAATCTTATGAAGATTTTTAGAAATGAGCTATAGAGACACATTAGCTTTAACAATTCTTAGTCATGTTCTTAAAACCTTACTATCTTTCTGCATACATCTTATCTCTTTATGGAAGCAAGCCAGTTGGATTTAGTCCTGCTTGATAATTAGTGTTCAGTAGTATTTAGCCAAGATTAATTTTGAGCCAGAATACAACATACGGAATAATGGCTAAGCTTCCATCAAAGTCCAATATTGATATATTATCTCTTCCCTTTTGGAGAATATAATGTTCTAGTAACATCTGATGTGTTCTGAGTACACGCCTATATTTCACTGAACATTTCTGATAGTTCACAGATGTGTCCTTCTGCACCTTTCGTTAAAGTTTCTTTAGAATTTTTGCTTCTAGTTCCACACAAGAAACATTAGCATTCATTATTGGTCTGCCTCAAGATTCAAGCTAAAAATTCAATTTGAAAAAAGTATGATGATACTAACTGGATTATTAATTGTCAGGTAAGTCTTTAAAACAGCATTTAGAAGTTATCCCATGTTTACATAAGAAATAATGTACTGATTTATGTGTGTGTGTGCATGCATACGTGCACATGTATGCATGCTTTTGAAGCTGCTGCTTATAGTGAACACAAGCATAGTCCATATAAAATATCCAACACTTCATACATATCAAATAGACTGAGATATAGTTACTAGGTCAATCTTTTACAGATCTTGTAAACAAACTGTGGTGTGAATGTTATTTTAATTGTAAAGCAGATCTCATTTTTATGGATTACTTGGTCAAGTAGACTTACTGAGGTGAGTTTAAGAGGCAAAGTTTTCAGCTAAGATCCTATTCACTGGATATACAGAATGTGCCTAATTTTTAGTTGATTCTTACTAAGTATAATGTTATAATCAGCTGTGGATGCTGATCATACAAATCCATTTGTCTTATCTGATTAGTAAAACTTTACATGCTCCAGTTCAGAATCTACATTGGAAAGATTTGTTGATCCGTAAAGTATACATCTTTGTATAATACTCTATGAAATAAGAAAAATAATTTTCTAATCCTTCCTTGCAGGCTTTGGGGGTCAATCAGTGACTTTGAAATGGCAGACTCTAGATTTAGTTTCCAAAAATCCTATTAGTACCACTTAGTGGTGAGAGAAACTGTATTAGAAGTTGGTAACAGGAAGTTGCTTCTATAATTTTTCCATAGTAACCATTTTTCCATTTCCATGGCTTGTTTCATAGACTAACACATTTTCTAGAGAACTCGAGATAATAAAACTGATTAAAGTTTAAAATTTGATAAAGAATAACCATTTTTACCATTTTAATGAAATATATTTTTACAATATTTCACACACATCCAGCGTTTTTCTGTCAGATGAATCTTCTGCTAAAGTCTGTCTATAATCATTATTACAAGATTACAAGATGAATTTCTTGAAGAGGGCAAAAGCAATCAGGAAATAAACTTGAATAGGATCACTACAAAGCATAATTGTCACACCATTTTTCTGTTAAATTAAAATTAAATTGCTTCTAGAACAAAGAAAATGCAGTCCATTCAGTTGCTGCAAACTTCTACCAAAATAATATTATTTTGCATCCATAGAACAAGGCAAAATGGTCCATTAGTAACACAGTGTGGTGCCTGAAAAGAGTCATACTCCCAGATCTTACTGGATTGGCAGAAATAACTAATGCTGATAGCCTTGAAGATACCCAGATCCCAAGCATTATAGAGCTTTAAAGGTAACGACTAACACTCCAAATTGCGCCCAGAAGTCAGCCAATAATCAATATAACTCACAAAGCATCAATGTTACCTAGTCAGACACCCATAACTAACTCAATGAATTCTGGATCCAGCTTGGAGAAGTAGTTAAGGCATCAGGCTAGAAACTGAGAAACTGAATTCTAGTCTCACTTTAGGCATAAGGTAGCTGGTTGATCTTGAGCTAATCATTCTCTTTCAGCCGTAAGGAAGGAGGCAAAGGTAAACCATATCAGAAAAACCTTGCCAAGAAAAACGCAGAGACTAATTCAGGCAGTCTCTAGGAATCAAAACCGACTTGAAAGCACACACACACGCACATCTTAGAACAGATTGAATAAACAGTAAAATTAAACTGAGGCAGATCGTTGCTTGTCCAGGTAACAGCGTTCCGTGCGCCTTCGTCATTTAGTCTTACCAGCCACATGACCATGGAGACATCTTCGGACAGCACTGGCTCTTTGGCTTTGTAACGGAGATGAGCACTGCCCTCTAAGAGCAAGAAACGACTAGCACGTATGTCTGAGGGGAATCTTTACCTTTATCCTGGCACTCTCCAGATGTTTTTGAACATGCATTCAGAGAAATTTCAGCCTGCATAATTAAATACTGAGAATGGGGGGGGGGGCTGTGTTTCAACACATCTGGAGAAGAAATGTTAGAAGGCTGCTTTAATAAATTAACTTTTTAAAATAAATGCACATGACAGTGATAACTGACCAAGAAAATTATCAAAGCTTTGTATTTATGAAAAAAAATTCAGAGTGAACAATATTTTCTTTGTGTTCCTTTTTTGTTCTTTTTCTTTATACACAAAGTCCTTTTATGTATAACAGTTTCTAATTTCAGGATGTAAATAACAGACTAAGCAACAATTATTGATTTTTTTTTCATACACTGTACATAATCAGAAAAATACTTTATTTTAGTGGTCAAATCAATGAAAGATGGCTTAGGGAAATGCCATACACAATTTGCCTTTTGAAGGACATGAAAATATCCTTTAGTTAAATCATGTACTTAATGTTTGAGGGGACAAGTGTGATGAAAGCAGAAAATTCCTAAGTAGTATTATGTTAAATATTCTACATAGAAAATAAGATTAGGGTTTTTTTGGGGGGGGGGGGCGGAGCTGGCATCGCGACGGTACGGCATGCGATCTTGGAGGTCTGAGATCGCTGCTGATATCTTTGCTCCTGGACGGTCCAAATGGATCAAAACTGTCCCGAAGAGATGGGAAATGTAAAGAGCACATCCTGTCGATCCCAGGGATACCGCAAAGTCCCTGGTAGATCCAGGAGAAGCTCTTTCTGCCAGCGGCAAAGAGTCAGCCATTAAAACTGCTGAAGTTGGGACAGCTCCGAAACGAGAGAACGGAAAGAGAGAGTGTGCCGGTTTGGTGAGAACTTTTTCTTTACTTTAAGATTTGAAAGGACATCCTAAGAAAAAGAATCTGTAAAAGTTTTGACAGAAGTGATTAAGTGGCTATTTTAAACAGGAATGTCAAAGTAATATTTTTATTTTATTTTATTTTATTTTCCCATTGCTGGACTTTCTACACGATTGTTCATTTTGAAACTGGACTGGTTTTTTCTTCATCTTTCACCTATTATTTCTCTCCTTTTTGACTTTATAATATTCTAGGCTAGATACTCCCTTTTAGTCATCTTTTTAAATATCTTTTCCCCTTTTTAATTAATTTTTATTATATCTTGTTTGGAAAAGGAGGGGGAAAGTGAAAGCAGAAGAAACTTTGTAACACTGCCAACTAGAGGCTTGGAAATATTCTATCTCTTTTTTTTCTGGATCAGACAAAGCTGAGAAAGAACTGAGACTTCTTTTCAAGGACATTGCTGTTTGAGAAGATAGAGGGAAGAGAATGGGAGAGTATTATTGCAGGTGCTCTTCTGGGTTTCTATCAATAGCTGGAGTCTGGTGCTGAAGTTTATAGGGGAAAAAAAAGGTGATAAGACCCTGGAGAAGAGTTATTAATTTTGTACAAAAGCCTTGGATAATCAAAAAAGGTGCAGTGTGCTCTTTTTATTTTTTTTAAACTGGGCTATTTCTTACCTTAACAAACCCACTCCTTACTAGCTTACTTTTTGTAATAGCTATTTGGATTTTTGGACTTTTGGAACTTGTTCTTGTCTTTCTTTTTGTCTTTTGAACTCTAATTTTTACATTTGCATTTTATTTTAAAGGAAAAGCTTTAGTATTAATGATTTTCTTCCTTTTTTTCTTTTTAAGGGAGTAGTCTCTTTTCTTTTTTCTTTCTCCCTCCCTTGTATTTTTTTTTCTATTTACCTTCCATATTGGTTCTTTTTTATTTTGTGGCTTTTTTATGTATCCTTTTATACCTGAGACCTTTTAATTGGATTAAGGTGCTGAAGAACCTGAAGAACTTTTATTTTCTCTTCTTTAGTTTTTTATTTTTTACTTTTCTGCCTTTTTCAGGATTTAACAATTTTTTCCCTTTTTTGTGTGTTTATGGTCTTTTCTTCCATTTTTGAGTTTTTACTGCTATCTAACCAATCGATTGGATTAAGGTATAGAAGAACCTGAAGAATTTTTTTTTATTATTATTATTGTTACTATTTGGTTTCTTTTTTCCCACTATTTTTACTTGGAATTACAATTGGTTATTTCACAAGTGGATTAAGGTCTAGAAGAACCTGAAGATTTTGAATTGTCCGAACTGAGCAGGAAACTAACAGCCCCTGGTTCCTCAACTTCTACTTCTTCCTCTTCACCATCTGGAGGACAATGTTCAATACAGATGATGTTACAGCAAGAAAAAGAACAGGAAAAAGTGACCCTACAGATGATTATGCAAGGAATTCAAAATATTCAAATAAGAACAGAGAATATTGAAAAGAGAACAGAGAACAAAGAACAGGAAAAACTGATGAAAAGGTGGAGAACATTCAACAAATGATGATGAAGTATGATGAGAGATTCCAAAAAACTGAAGAAGATAAACAAAGAGATAAGAAGATTGGAGATATTGATAGCAGATTAACTGTGGTTGAACAAGATAAAAGTGGGATGTTGAGATGGGAGATGGACAGATCAGAATTTTATCTCAGATTCCAAAATATAGAGGAAGAAAAGGGACAAAACCTAGCTGAGACAATGATAGAAATTTTGGCTGAAGCTTGGGAAATAACTAAAGAGAAGATGATGGATGGAATAGACAAAGTTTATCGAGTCTTCACAAGATATGCAATGAGAAATAGATTACCAAGAGAAGTTCACATCAGATTTACAAAGAAAGCCATTAAAACGCAAATATTGCAAGTGGCAAGAGAGAAAACATTGAAATATAAAGACAAGGAGATTGTGGTCCTGAAACAAGTACCCAGAAAAGTGAGAGAGATGGGAAGAGAATACCGATTTCTGACCAAAATGCTACTTAAAAAAGAGGTGAATTATAGATGGCTGATTGTTCACATGGCAAGAACAGAGACATAGAATTGACTCAATTGAGAAAGCTGAATTATTTTACACAGAATATTTTGGAGGGAAAGAGGAGGAGGCAGAAAAAGAAATGTCACTAATTGAATTTCAAGACGACTGCCAAATGGCAACTGAAAAAGAAGAAGATGCAGTAGGTTGAAAGGTGGAAGTCAAAGAACAACGTGAACCAAGATCTATGAGAGCTGCTAAACCTAACTACAAAATATAGCCATGGAAGAGAAAAAATTGATTACAATTAACATAAATGTACTTAACTCAGCTGTTAAAAGAAGGAAAACTTTCCATAAATTAGAGAAATTAAAATTTGATATAATCTGCCTACAAGAAATACGTATCAAAAAGCAACATGAACAATTGCTGATACAGCCAAAACTAGGGAAAATATTTACTTCTTTGACACAATGCAAGAAAAGAGGAGTGGTTTTATACATTAAAGATATTATCCCAGCGAAATTGATCTATACCGATGACGATGGAAGAATATTAATAGTGGAAATAAGGGACAATAATATGAAAACACTCCTGATTGCAATTTATGCCCTGAATGACAATCAAGAAGAATTTTATTAAAAATTACATATGAAAATAATTGAACTGGACTATGCTAATATAGTTATGATGGGAGATTTTAATGGAATTGTACATAATAAACTGGACTACACAGCACAGAAAACAACAGAGCAAAACAGAAAGACTCTCTCTGAATCTTTTTTTTAAATGATAGATGAAATAAATTTAAAAGATACACGGAGAGAAAGAAATGCTAAAACTAAACAATACACCTTCTATTCAAATAGACATTTATCATGGTCCAGAATAGATATGATATGGATGTCAACAGAATTGTTAGCCAATATTCAAGAAATAAATATTGAAAAAAGTACTTGGGCAGATCACACCCTGAAAAACAAATGACTTTGATATTTCTAGATGCACAGAAGGCATTTGATAATGTGAATTGGCGATTCATGTTATTACAGTTGGAACAGATGGGCTTTGCTAAAAAAATTATTCAAGCAATAGAAGCTATATATCATAAGCAAATGGCAAAGGTTATGATAGAGGGAGAACTGACAGACTCTATTGATATAGGAAAATGAAGAAGACAAGGGTGCCCACTATCACTTCTGTTGTTTGTGTTAACTTTGGAAGTGCTAAACAGAAATATTAGAAAAAGATATAAAATGGATGAAAATTAAAAAGGAAGAATTTAAGTTGCAGGCATTCGCAGATGATCTGGTTTTCATTTAAGACCCACTAGAAACAGCATCAAAATTGATAGAAAAGATAGAGGCATATAGAAAGGTGGCTGATTTGAAAATAAATAAAGATAAGACATTTTTCCGGTTTGTCGGCTTTGCGAGCGGTAGGGATTCGCGAAGCTGCGCGATCCCTGCCGCGCTAGCCGTTTTTGGGGCTCCGATCCGAAAGGGTGCGGAGCAAGGCTGCCCTGCAGGGGCAGCTGAAGGTAGGGGGGATCCGGGAGAGGGTTTGGGGGTGCTGCAGACCCCCTCCCTAGCCGGCAGAACCTCCTTTTACCAAGATGGTGCAGCGGCGGTCCGTAATGGCCGCCACAAAGAAGCCGGCAGCTGGGCAAGTATGCGCTGGAGGAAGAGGAGAAAGTTTTTAAAAGTGAAAGTCTTCTTGGTCGACCCAGGACTCTAAGATATATTTAATTTAATTCCTGAAAATGATGGATTTTTGGATGATTCTTTCCACAAGAGAAAACAAGCGGCAATTCTGAGGTGCTGAAAGGAAAGTTTACTCTCCCCCCCAACGGAATTTATAAATGGATATTGAGAAACCTGTTTTTTTTTCAGGTAAAATTAGCTTTTTGGGATAAGTCGGAAGGGAGAGGACAAAAAATATATTTATCTGGTTGGATTTTGTTGGAGGAGATGCCTTAAGGATTTGAAAACAGAAATAAAATCTTAATAAGGCTTCAAAACACAGATTTGAATTTTCTTTTTTCCTTTGTCTGATACTACCCCTGGAAGAGAAAGGGGGAATTTTGGCTTGGCTTGGCTTGATTGAGGATTGTGGACTTTGGGATTGTCTTATTTTTCTTCTGGAATATTTTGGTTGGTGTGAGAAGAAAGAGGGAAAAAAGAAAAGAAAAGATCTATAATGGCTTTTTCTTTTGAGGAACTGAGGGATGAATATAAGCAAACAAAAGCAGCCTGTAAAGATGGTATGGAAAAAGCCATTCTTTTTTTTAGAAATGGCGTTGGTTAACTATGAACAGACAATACAGATGGAAGCTGAAGAACAACAAGAAGAAGATGAAGACGCCATCTTCAATGAATCCCAAAATTCATCTAAGAAAGAAGGAAGGAAGGAAGCGAGGAAAATGAAGGATTTAAGATCTAAAAAAACATTTAAGAAAGAGAAAAATATGATGCAAAATAAATACAATGATAGCAAACAAGAGAAAAAGGGAATACAACAGAGAAGGGATGCCGGCAAGACAGAGGTTAGAAAAAGGGGGGGTAGGAAGATTTGGTGGGGGAAGAAAGAAAGGGGAAAGGCGGAGAAAAGCCACAAAGTTTTAAAATTAGATGGGAAAAGAGGAATCTTTTTTAGGGATAATGGGTAAAGCATAAATTTTTTTTTAAAAAAAGATTCTGCAAGGTACACAAGATGGTATTGTAACATTTGTATTAGAAATAGAAAATTAGAATGGCTTAAGAGTTAATAAGAAATTAAAATGTTAAAATGTTTAATAATGATTGATTTTTAAAATGTAATAAAATATTGAAGGGGAAGACAATGAGAATGCTATAAGATTTATTATTTAGATTTATTATTTAACTACGTATTTAGGAGGATATTATGTATTTAAACATTTTTGATTTTTTACTCTGTTTTTATTGTTATTAAAAGTAAAAATTAGTAGATAGAATGTACCAAGCAGAATCAAATTGGGTATTAGGTGTTATTTTAAATGTTAATCTAATTAATTTAGGGAGAGGATAGAAAGGCAACATACTCTGATTAGTGATTTCAGGAGAAATTCCTTTTTTTTTTTTTTCATTATAAGGAATGAGATAGAGGGATAATAAAGGATGGGCAAAAGATACAAATATAATGATTTAAATTAAGATGGATTGAATAAGATAGAATTATGAAGAGTGAAATGTGTGGAGAAGTTTATATAGAAGATACAGAATGGTAAATAAAATAGGTAATGATCTGTAAGATGAGCATGAATATAATTAAAGCCCATATAAAGAGAGGTACCTGGGGCCAAGTTACTTTACTAAAAGATTTTTTATATGTATGTTTGTGTCTGTTTATGTCTTTGAGAGTATTGGTGAAACCTTGTAGAAACATAGAAAGAGAGTGACGATAATCAAGTCAGAAAGAAATAGATGAAATAATATAGAAATGTATTGTATAAGATAAGGTTTTATCTGACTTGTTAAATCTATAATGGAAAAAGGTTCAAATATGTAATGGTTGATGATGATTTGTTTGTTTTTTGAAATTAATAAAACTTGCTTAAAAAAAAAAAGATAAGACAAAGATCTTGACAAAGAATATGCTATCAAGACAAAAGGAAGAACTGGCGGATCTATTGGAAATTCAGGTCACAAATAAGATCAAGTACTTGGGGATACATTTGACAGCAAGATGTAGTACACTAAAAGAGAACAATTATATCAACCTTAAGCAGCAGATAGCGCTAGATTTGGGAAAATGGGAACATTTACAACTGTCATTAATAGGGAGAATATCAACAATCAAGATGAATATATTACCCAGAATTTTATATTTGTTCCAAACAATTCCAGTTAGGCTTGGAAAAGTTTATTTTGAAGATTTAAATAAAATTGTGTTGAAATATATATGGCAAGGTAAGAAAGCGAGAATAAAGTTAAAACTTTTGCAAGATGCCAGAATAAGAGGAGGATTTGGTTTGCCTAATTGGGAGTTGTATTACCAAGCTACAAACTTGATGTGGGTTAAGAAATGGATAACATTAAGAAATACTAGATTGCTGACATTAGAAGGAAAAGATCTGTTGTTGGGGTGGCATGCTTTTCTATGGTATAAAGGAACTAAATCACAGGGGTATTTTAGAAGACATTATATACGGGAGTCTCTGTGGTTAAACTGGGAGAAGACTAAAAGACAATGTAATTTGAAAATTCCAGTCTGGCTATCAACTATTGAAGCATTTTCTTATCCTATAATATATGAAAAGGAACAAACAGTTAGATATGGTGAAATATTGAATGAAAAGGGTGAACTTAAATCCATGCAAAAATTAGAGGAACAAGGTATAAAGATGAATTGGTTTTCATATGCACAAATACATTCAGGGTATGATAAAGATTCTAAAACAGAAGGTTTCTATGATAAACTGATTTAGATAAGATTTTGACAGGTACTGATGAAAAGGTGATTAAAAAATTGTATGGATATTTATTAGAAATTAAACTAGAAGAAGAACAAGTTAAAGAAACAATGATTGCTTGGGGGGGAAATTTTGGATATGGGATTGATCTAGAGAAATGGCAAAAATTGTGGTCTCAAAATTATAAAACGACAATGTCAACAGCATATAAAGAAAATTTGTATAAGATGTTTTACAGGTGGCATTTCCCCCCGACAAGAATAGCAAGAATGTTCAAGAACAAATCTGAAAAATGTTGGAAATGTCATCAGACACCTGGCTCATATTACCATATGTGGTGGACTTGTGCGGATGCTAAAAAATACTGGACTAAAATCCACACATGGTTGGAAAAAATAACAAAAAAGCATATAGACTTGAAACCAGAGATATTTTTATTGGGAATTTTACCTGAAATATATAGTAAAGAATTGAAATACCTGATTGTAAACGTATTAACAGTGGCTAGGATTGTATTTGCCAAAAACTGGAGAAATGAGAAAATACCGTTGCAGGAGGAAATCATTAAGAAAATATTGGAATGTGCAGAAATTTGTAGATTGACATTTGAAATCAGAGAACAAGATGATAAACAATTTTATAAAATTTGGGATCTATTCTATCAATGGTTAGACAATAAAACATGGTAATGAAATTTGTAGATTTTTAGAAAATAATAAATATATAAAGATGTATTCTTTTCTTATTATATCTACAAAATGATTGTAGGATAGATTTGAGATGATAACATGAACTGTCATAAAACAAATTAAGTAAAATATGGATTATTTCATAAAACATGAATGAATAAAAGTATAGTCAAATGATTAACAATGATATTAATGTATTTAATATTTGATTGAAAATATGAGAATATATACAATGTAATTGTATATGTATGTAAGACTACGAAATGGAAGCACAAAACAATTTGTAAACCAACCGACACACTGTATGTATATATATGGAAGATGGTTTGATGTTTTTATGTTTTGTTTGTCTATGTTTGTCTTAAAAACCAATAAAAATTTAAAAAAAGATTAGGGTTTTTTTTTAAAAAACTAATAGTCCATTAACCAATAATAAGGAAGGGGCACAAAAGCAACAGATACCCCAACTATTCTGTCATATTAATTTTAAACAGTTAGAATGATCATTTTTCCAGATGGCAGCATATAATTGGCTTACAATCAAAACATTGTTTTAGAATCAGTTTTTCACATTTTTAGGATATACATAGGATACCGACTCATAATTCACATGCTAGCTGAAATTCATCCACATTATCTCTCTGGGACTCCTAAATAGTCTTGCAAAAAATGAGAACTGGTCTGGCCACTCAGAAAAACTGCCTCACACCACTTGGTTCCTTTTTTTCTGCAGCATACTGTATAGGAAAGAAATCAGCTACTCTTTATCTGCGAATGGATAACTTCTGTTTGTAGAATGAGAGAAGGTCCAATTTTTACCCTTTTTTTTTCTGAAGTTGGGATCTCCACTAGAGTATAATTGGACTGAGGGACATTGGTGCTACAAGGGAAATAGGTGAAAACTAAATCTAATTTCATGTTGTTTGTCAGAAGGGAACAAGGATTTTTTTTTTTTTCTGTTTGGTCTGACATTTATAATAAGACCAACTGTATATGCTAGTAAGAACAAAAGCAAAACCCAGGTGGATCAGGCCAACTGCAAAAAGCACAAATGTGGAGAGCAACAAATTCCTCTTCAATGCTGGTCCCAGCAGTGATATGCAAGGAATGTCTCTGAGGATTCTAAAGATAAGTTAGCGAACAGCTATCTCTGTCACTGTGAGGCTCCTTATCAACTGTTCTAAGGCACAAGCTTTGACCAAGTAGAACTCCTTTGCTTTGCTATGCCATTAACCTGTATTATGCAAGTTTATGTGAGAACATGTCTTCTTCAGCATGTAAGATGACACCCTATTAGTAACATTCTCTTCTCTTTCCTACATTTCTATCATAATAAAGCTGTATACCGTTATTTTTTTTCATCTGTTGATTGTCAGTAATGTTTGTTATATCCATGTTCTTCTCCAGATTTAAACACAAAAATTCCATTCTGTCTGAGAGTCCTTGAAGGGTTTTCTTTCTGTTTTTTTTCCTTTACCCATTTTTTAAAATTGTACTTACTATCTAGATTTATATTTGGAACAATCAGAACAATTTTCACCTTCTTCTCCAGACAAGTTTCTCCCCAGATCAGATTATCCTGTCCACTTCCCTCTATGATGGGTTTAAATACTGTTTTATAAAAATTTTTAAAATATATTCAACACCAGCAGCCTGTTAATCCTCTGGTTCAAAAGATACTCAAGTGTCTGATACATCTAAAGCTCTCTCCACAGTTTTATCATATTAATGCACTGAAATGGCTCAGCTTCAACTACTAAACTCTCGTGTAAGGTCTTGTACAGCCAAGAATATCACCAAAACCATGTTTGCCAATTCCTTCCTAACTAGCCATGGCTATTC
This sequence comes from Notechis scutatus, assembly GCF_049901735.1. Classification (NCBI taxonomy): domain Eukaryota; kingdom Metazoa; phylum Chordata; class Lepidosauria; order Squamata; family Elapidae; genus Notechis; species Notechis scutatus. The sequence continues at coordinate 82,552,316 of NC_142009.1, read as the reverse complement.
CCACATGATACTAGTTTAGAGTTGTTTCGTACACCAAAATCTGAAAAGCAAGTTGGTTCCTTTTCTCCATTTCCAAACTCGCTTTTAGGACAACTATCCAATGCTCAAGGCTGTTTGTCTCTGATTGGAATATTACTGCAATCCAAGAGATTGTTTGCTCAGAAGAGCAAACTTCTGTTCTCTTTGGATTACATCATAGTTTGGGTAACAAATCTGAGATCTGCAAAGGCCCAGCAATTTCTTTCTTTGGAGTCAGAAATAGACTGCCATGTAGACCCATCATATGTTGTGTTTCTCTTTGCACTGAGTATCTTTATCGTCCTGGTTCTTGAAGGCTCATGCTAATCCAGTGAACAAAGAATAAGATTTAGTGACCATCACTTTATTTGTATAATTTTTTACAAACATTGTTCAGTCTTCTTTAGTGGCTTATATTGTCTTTTAAAAACCACTATGAATCACTTTGGCAGAGGGAACAGAGTATGGATACTATTACCCATTAACTTGGTCAACAATTCATCTCTTCTTTAGGGTTAATGTCTTTGTTTCATTACCACATATTGAGCATGCTTTTTCAAACCAAGCTTTGTGTTCGGTTTAATCTTTTTCTGCACTTATCATCACTAAAGTGAAAACTACTAAGAGTAAAGTTTACTTTTGCCTGGAACATTAAGGGGGCATGTGTTGATACTACTAACTGCATGCCATTATGAATAGGAATATTTTAATTCCTCTGTAGTTTTGTAAGGCTTAGTACAAATTCCTCCATATGACATTCACTTAGATTTCCAAATATCTTCCCATTCAACAGAATTTACTGCAGTTTTTCGAACTGATGGAAATAATGATTGCATTTTGTTCCGAAATTCATTCATCTAAAAAAAAAAAAAAGATAAAATAAATCAATAAATGTAAACCCACAACATCAAACCGTAAATTCACTGCATTGATACCGTGTTTCTCACAAAATAAGGCCGGGCCTGATTTTTTTTTTACCCCCGAAAAAATGGCTAGGCCGTCTTTTTGGGGGTGACTTAATTCCGCCGCTTGCATCCTCGGGCGGGAGGGCAGCGACGGCTTGGATGTTGACCTCGGCATTGGTGGGGCACTTCGTATCAGGAGACCTTCCGCCACCATTGCTTTCCCTTCTCCCCATGCTGCCACGGCATTTAGAGCAATGCCGCGGCGTTTGGCGCAACCACGCGCGGCCAGCCAGGGCTCCTCCCTGCAACCAGAGCCCAGTGGAGACACTCGGCTTCAGGCGCTCCTGTCGCCGCCTTCCCTTCACCTTCGAAGGCAAAGCCAATTCTCTTAAAAACGACACCCTACTACCGGTATGACAAAACCTCCCCTGCCTGAGTGGGCAGCCCAACCCCATGTGGGGAGGTGAATCTCCCAGGGCCGCAGCGCAGGATCAGCCCACCCTGGGAGAAGCGCCCAGCCTGCCAAGTGAAAGAGCCAGGCCGACCCAAGCTTGGCTTCCTTCCCAAGACCCTCCGGCCCGAACCCGAAAGGGCCACCGGGAGAAGCTGCCTGAGGCGGTGATACCGCCCACCCATCCATGGACAGGGAGGCAAGGCGACGGCCTACGCCACATCCTCCTCCGAGCTGAGCCCCGAGTGAGCACCTCTGCCTGATGCCCGTGCCGCTGCAGTGTTTGGAGCTGCTGGCGCATTTGGAGATGCGTGGAGATGGGGACGGGCTGGGTGAGGGGTGGAAAGGACGGGCAGCTTCGGGCTCTCTCCGCCAGACCGGCCGGCCAGGGAAGCAGTGCTGCCATCGCCTCACCTCCCTGTCCGCGGACAGGTGGGTGCTATCACTGACTCGGGAAGCCTCTCCCGGTGGCCCCTTCGGATTTGGGCTGGAGGGACTTGGGAAGGAAGCCAAGCTCAGGACGGCCCGGCTCTTTCGGTTGGCAGGCGGGCGCGTACCTGCGGCTCGCTTTCCCGGCTCTGCCCAGCCCGCAAGGCTCTGGCGTGGCCCTGGCAGGATGAGTGGAGGGCCCGGCGGGGAGGCACTCGCTGCCTTGGCAAGAGCTCCACTGCCGGGCAGGAGGGCTCGCCTGTCAGCTGCGCTGGGCACCCCAGGTGAAGCTCTTCGTGCTCTGCTCGGTGCCAGGCAGGGATGGTGGCTGGCCGCTTCTCCCGGGGTGGACCGATCCTGCGCTGCGGCCCTGGGAGATTCGCCTCCCCACATGGGGTTGTGCTGCCCTCTTGGGCAGGGGAGGCGTTGTTGTACTGGTAGTAGGGTGTGGTTTTTAAATTGGGTTTGCCTTCGAAGGCGAAGGGAAGGCGGCGACAGGAGCGCCTGAAGCCGAGTGTCTCCGCCGGGCTCTGGTTGCAGGGAGGAGCCCTGGCTGGCCATGCGTGGCTGCGCCAAACGCTGAGGCATTGCTCTAAATGCCACGGCAGCATGGGGAGAAAGGAAAGCAACAGTGGCAGAAGGTCTCCCGATACAAAGTGCCCCACCAACGCCAAAGTCAATGCAGGCAGCACCATATCCGGGTATGCAACAAAAGTACTTTCTAACAGCAAGGCCCCCCTGCCATTCCCCCCATTTTGCATGTTTAATATAGGCCTTAATTTGGGGGAGGGGCTTAATTTGATTTTATGCCAATAAAACATGCTGGGACTTCCTATTGGGGGAGGCCGTATGTTGGAGAAACACGGTAGTACTCTCCTTTCTTCCTCTATCTATTTTGAGTAAACATACACACACAAAAACACAAGTTTTTCTTTATTCACCAACCAACAGGAACAAAACAATGGATTGGTTATTTGGTATAACTAGGATGTAATGTGTTCCTGCCTGAAACAAATCAAATGAAAGACAAGCACGTTTGTAAATTCTTCTTATAAAAATTATCACTTTTTGTAATGGGTTTAAACTCCCGGCTATAAAGAAATCTGGTTAATATCATTTATAGTAAACATATATTTTGATGCATCTTAGCCAAGACAAACCATGAAAGAGACTTAAAAGTTATGCAACAGAGAAAATCTGAAAGAAATCTCTTAATTACAAATAAATACAATCTTAGTATTTTAAGTGTTGCTCTTGCACTATCTTCAAAGTTCAAAATCCAACTGATCTCTGATTAGGATTGCTAATTACCAGCTTTGACTGATAGACCAACTGCATCCTTTTAGGGATTGTCTAGTTATTATCCATACATTGGAAACCTCACCCTTAGATTATAATGCACTTTAAATGGGAAAATCCTTCAACCGTGCAGATTGTGATGAGTTGGTTAGTGAACTGAGTGCTTATACAAGGTACACTTTTTTTGAAGCAACTGCACTGGCTGTTAATTAGCTAGCATATCAGGTTTAAGCTTCTTCTTATGGCCTAGAACAGCAGTCGCCAACCGGTGGGCCGCAGCCCACTGGTGGTCCTCAAGAAAATTTTGGTGGTCCACAGAGAAAAGTCACCTCCAGAGCACCCCCCCCAAAAGCAATTAATCCAGGCTGCACAGGAACACAAGGCTGTGCCACCCACATGGCCCACCCTCCCTGTCCACTCACTCCTTACCAGGCAAACTTGCCTGCTAAGTTGCTATTTTTCCTTTTTCCTACCATCAGCTGTTCTGCTGTGCTGGGAGATTTAGATTAACTAGAAAGCAGGAAATCGTTGGATGACCAGTCTTACTGCATGTGATCTGAACCACAGAGTAGCCAATTGTATGTAGCTTTCCTCTATGGTGGTACCTAACCTTGGTACTTGTCCTTCCTCAAATTTCTGAGATATTTCTCATAGATGGTTTTGATCCCTGTTGAATATCTCTCTCTTCATTCAGGCTTTCCCCATAGGAATATGGGATGAAAGATTTTGTTATGAGTACAGCATTTTAGTTTTCTTTTTTCACCATGTGTGGGTGTGAATAAGAAAGGACATAGAAATATGAAATCATCATCATAATCCAATTTCAAGTTCACAGGTTTTCTTCAAAAGAGAGGAATAAGTAAGGTCTAATAGAGTAGATTTAGCAGCAGCCTTGTTGAAGCTAAGGAATTGCATTAATGTCAATAACTGAACAAAACAGAGGGTGGAAACTTCATGGATTCTATTTGAAATTGCATAATAGGATATAAGCAGGGGTGGGATTCAAAATTTTTAACAACTGGTTCTGTGGGCGTGGCTTAGTTGGTGGGTGTGGTTTGGTGGTCATGTGACTGGGTGGATGTGGCTTGGTGGTCATGTTATTGTCTGGGCATGGCCAACTCAATATCACTCACTTCGAGGCACGCATCTCCTTGCCAGGCCTCTCATGACTGTGGGGATGCTGCAACAGTCGTAAGTGTGAAAAATGGTCATGTCACTTTTTTCAGTGCCATTATAACTTTAAATGGTCACTCCACACAAGCAAAGTACTAGCAAAGGAGGGGGGAAAAAACTCCAGAGACGTTCCTGAGACAGGAAGTCTAGTCCTGCCAAGAATGTAATAAGGGTCAATGGAGAGGCAGTTTCTGTAAGCAACACCAGAATGTTTCCTTCCTGCCTTCCTTACAGGATTAGGCCAGTAATTTCTTCTAACAACCGGTTCTCCGAACTGCTTAGAATGTTAACCAGTTCTAGCAAATAGGTGCGAACTGGTAGAATCCCACCCCTGGATATAAGTATAAACAATCAGGGAAACAATTAGTAATTAATGCTGGAAAGTAAAATTTATCACCCCCTAAAACCGCATTAAAAAGTAAACATTAATTTTATTACATTCTGATGAAACACCAAAAATGTAAACTCCAGCATTATTCTTCGGTTTAGGCTGATGTGAATTATTTGCACCCTACACAACATTTGTCTTTTCATCTCAATAATTTTGAAGATAACTCTCTGGAGTGAGCTTCGGAAGGAAGGAAGGAAGGAAGGAAGGAAGGGAGGGAGGGAGGGAGGGAGGAACGAAGGAACGAAGGAAAAAAGGAAAAAGATCCCAGTTTGTCTCCTTGGAAAACAGAACAACTGGGTCTCTTCAAACTGTCAACCTTTTTATCATAAAAGATAAATAATTATTTTTCCCATTTTAACCCACCACTCATTCTTCAGCAGACAAATATAAAGGCCCCTTAAATTGTTTTTTATTCCATTCTGCCTTTTAAAAGTAGATAAGCGAAACAAAGCAGGTGAAGAGAATGCAAACTCTGCTATTACAGAGATATTGGGCATCTGTTCATACTAATCTGAACGGGGTGGAAAAGAATGGAAAAGAGATTCCTGAAATGCTAAGGAGTTGCTCTCCTATTACAAAATTCTGCAGAGGCCACATTAGATCTTGGCTAGTTGCACTCTATCTCTAGGGTTTGGAGCAGGTGACAACTTTTTTTTAATGACACAGACACAATCAGATGCTAATTAAAATGGAATTAATTAGCCAATTATCTCCTTTTAAGGTAAGCCGTTTAACATAAACTAATGAATGTCAAACCCCAAAGGAAAAATGATCAGTCTTATGAACCTGGTTAACTCCTAAGGAAGAAAATGAACTAGGTAAGAATGAGACAGTAATTGAGGGGGGTATCTTCGCTGCTGAAACTCTGGTTGCAGGCAGGTGGATACAACCAAGAATATGCCCTCACGCCATTTAAAAAGATTTATGTATAGGTAAAGGAGGTCCTAGTCATCTGATACTTACTACATTAAAAATGGCAGTCTTGAATTGTGCCTAGAAAACTTTGGGAAACCAACTCATATGTTGGTTTCCAGACAGGATGTGTCACAATTAGAACTTCTGACTACAGCATGTTTTTCTCCTGCCTAGGTCACTGATGACATCAAAGCTGCATGGAGACCATAATTCCCACAACAGTGTTTTAGAATACCAAACTATGTAGTAAGGCTGTATTATCCTCTTATCTTTCATATTACCTATTCCTTTAGCATCTTATGATTACCAACTTTGTTGTTTGTATGTTGATTGCTACTATTTTATATCTTCTGACTATCACTGAGTGTTTTAGGTTATGATTTATGATGACTGCATTATGATTAGGATCATGATTTATCACTTGTTGCTTGTATATACACTGAGAAATTATGAAACCAGAGACAAATTCCTTATGTATGTGCAATCACACATGGCCAATAAAGAATTCTATTCTATTCTATTTGGAATACTTAACACCTGCTGTCGTTTTTTTGGCTTTTGAAAACTTTGAATTTTCTTTCATTTTGTTAAAACGTTTTGATTCTTAAATCATACTCTGGGTTACCAAATAGGGGAGGCTGTAAATATAAGAAATAAGGTTAAACAATTAATTTCCCTTTTAATTAGACACAGTGGAAGTAGTCAAAGCCTTCCTACTCACAGCAGTTCTAAAGGTTAATGTATGTATACGAAACAAAGATGTTATGAATTTTTTCACAAAGACAATATATTATAAGGTCATGGAATCCCTCCCCAGCCTGGTTTGCATCCACCATCTGTATATGTGCAGTCCTCATTTATAATTTGTTTTTTTTTTAACTTCATAAATATTTTATGACTCATCCTTGCTATAAAATAAATGATAGTATCTGCTTTGTGAAGGGATTACAAAACTGATTTATGAAGACTATCATGATGAAAAGAGTCTTCATTACTTATTTCATGTTGCTTTCTAATTGCCATAGACCACTACAAATTATGAAAGCTTTTTGTTTCTTTCTTATTTTATCTTTAACAAAAACATTAGCTAGGTGAGATACAGATACAGAAATGTTCCTGTAGCTGGCAAATGTTACAACTGCAGCTTTAATTAAATATAAAGATAAATTGCTTATTTCCTCTGGCTAAAAATAAATTACGACAATTCTGCTGTAACTGCTGGAAAACCATTACGCATTTCTATCAAGTGGTTCTTCTGTTGATATAATGTAGCTGTTATCATTGTATGGCAATTAAAACTGGCACAAAGATTGTAACGATTATGTATGCTCCTTTAAAGTAACATATTTGTGAAAATCCTTGCAATCAGACTACAGTTATTCAGAAAAGGAAAAAAAATCTTTGCTGACTTAAGACATAAGAACTTCTGCACAATTCATTTTTCACAGTAAATTGCAAACAAACTGACCCTGTACCAAATAGTAGAAACATTTCTGGAAAGACAAAGGCTACCGGTAAGTTTGGAAATGCTGAAGCACAACAGTTTTACACTTTGGATTTGGTGGATACTGTACTTTATTCTGATTTTAACAATACAGAAGCTTGGCAAAGTTTGGCATATGTACTTGCCCTTTACAAAACCAAAAAACCATGCTATGCTTTTCTATGGTAGAAAAGCGGTAATATACTCATATCCTTTATTTTCTTCTTCTTAAACCAATATAAATTTAATTTCAAACATAAAGCTATAGGAGAAGGAACTAAGACAGATAGGCTGGGAGAGTTTGAGCATTTTGCAACCTAATTTTAACTTCATGAACTTATATACGTTTATCAGCTCAATGTACTGTACATGTCAGACTATTATGATGCTGCTTAAATCTGAGAAAACAAATTAGCTGTAGGTAAGATAATGTACTTACTTGTTGGCTTCTTAATGTAAGGCTAAATAATGAAGGCATCTTAGTGTCATCTCTTCCTATGTACCACAATTTGTACTTTTGCTATACAATGCAACATATAGGCAGTCCTCACAACCATTCATTTAGTGACATTTCAAAGTTACAACACCGAAAAGAATGACTTATGACCATTTTTCACACTTATAACCATTACAGAATCTCTGTGGTCATGTGATCAAACTCCAGACACTTGGCAACTGGCATGTATTTATGACGGTTGCAGTGTCCCAGGGTAGTACAATCTCCTTTTGTGACCCTCTGATAAGCAAAGTCAATGGAAAAGCCAGGTTCACTTAACAACCGTGTTACTAACAATTGAAATGATTCACTTAACAACTGTGGCACCAAAGATTGTAAAATGGGGCAAAACTCACTTAACAACCGTCTTGCTTAGCAATGGAAATTTGGGGCTCAATTGTAGTCATAAGTCAAGGACTACCTGTACCAAGTTAGAGAAAAACTATTTTCACCTAGCTTAATCATTAAATAAACCCAGTAGACCAAGACTAAAAATATAACCAAGAGACAGAAAGAATTATCATAAATTAAAAGCCAGCAAATTTAAACATTCTTAGAAAAGAATTGCTTTCAAATGCCAGATAAGAAGAATAGAAAAAAACAGATTGCTTCTCAAAGAGGGAATTCCATATTTCAAGAAGTGGAACAGAGAAAGTTCTCAACTACTTTGAATCAGATGTTCCTTAGCTAACAATACCACTGTGTACCTCTCATTAACAGATCATTAAAAGATAGCAGATTTCTATACCATAGAAGTTAGAACTCTAAGGAAAATCAACATGTTGTCATAAACAGAATTAGCCAATATACACAATAAAGGAATCACATGGTCTCAACATCTTGCTGCCAAAAGAAGTGGATGGAGATGGCATTCTTAACTAGCTAGTACTTCTGAGATATAGATATCTTCTAGGGGGCACTGTGTTCAGTGAAAAAGCAACTCACATGGATATGGTTATGACCAGATCTAATCATAAAAGGATTAAGCAGTTGCACATTTAGTATAAAGTGCACACATTTTATACCTAGTTCATGCCCTGATTTATTAAAGTTCTGAATATTGAAAATACAACAATTTTCCAATTATCTTTGTATGAGATGATAAACAATGCATTAAAATCTAAAATTAAAAGGTAAAAAAAAAATCTGTGAAAGTTGTCCTATTTCCTCTCTTGCCAGCAGGTGTAGCTGTAGTGCAACGAAGGACTTTCCAAGGCATTTTCTTCAACTGCATCCAAGATAAATTATTGCATCATTCCCTGTTTTTATTTTTCATTTTATTGAAAGTCTTAATTTCCCTAGTAAGACTTATTTTATGAAAGGCTACCTAATGATAACGGATGTCATTATGCTCTGACTCTGAAGGTCCTAGGCTATCTAAGGCAATCAGAACACCTAGTTATTCTTTCCAAATTCTAACATTTGTGCCAACAATGTTGATGACTAATCTCTTTAGGGGCTGGGCTGGGGACCATTCCAATTTTCTCTCTCATTACCTTTTGGTTTAAACAGCTGTTGTAATCATCATGACTCATAATGTGGCTACTGAATACGATTGCTAAAACATTTCAAACTATTTTTTTTCATAATCCTACCTCCATCTGACAGATGGTCAAGTTGAAGAACACCAGATCGTCCTTTCTTATGTTCTGTATTTTACCAAGCATTGCTTCTTGTAAGACACCTTTTCAGGTTCAGCTGGGGATAAGCGCATGAGATCTCTTTGCTGAAGTTATTTTCCTTGATCATTTTAGAATAGTTTACAGCTCAAAAACAAAATTTCATGAAGCTTCTTCTCACTATTTCCTACACTAGAAGATGCATACTAGATGTAAGACTGGACTCACATCTGCTAAACGCTTGTCATTTACGTTTAAGGTCACCTTCACATGCAGCCTTTGTACCATTCTTGGATGGCATCACATCTCTGCAAGGCTACTTCGTAATTCTCACTTGGTATCTGAGATGACTGAAAGTCTTGGGGACGTGATTTTGGACGGGAATGTCATAGTCCAGCAGAGCCCAGGTTTCTACTGGTTGACCTCCTTTCTCAGCTGCCTCCCAAGTTCTCTTCCTTGTCCCAATAAAGCTTCATCTGTGCCACATCATCTTTGCAACTTAGCAGAGAAGCAAGCAGCTCTTACACACCCGATAGTGACTCTCCAATCTTTCCTCAAATCAAAGAACAGCAGAACATGAACAGCAGGTATAAAGAATGTGGGGTGCCAAGAGGAAATGCTGATCAGTTCTCCTGAATTCTTAGCATTTCAACTCAGCAGCAATGAGGATCCCTTTGAGGCAGTCGGGACCTTTTTCGAAGGCTTTGGGGAATGAAAACTGTATGTCAAGACAATCAAACTGTGTTTTCATCAGAGCAGCTAAAGGATCAGCTGTATTTTTTTAGAAATATATGCTGATGGCTCTGAGCAACGAAAGTTACCTCTTCCCCAGAGCATTATTACTTTCATAATGTTTACTACTTCAGAGAACAATACAACAATTTAACAGATCCAAATTCTATTTGTGAAATAAAAAGTGAACTTCCAACACTCCTAAAGCCTCTTACTCGTGAAAATGCTTCTTTTTCTTTTCAGACCTGGCTAAAAAAAAGTAACCCCTTTTTTACATTTTTTTCTCATATCAATTCTTCTAAATAGCTAATCTATGATGATGTAATCTGTTAATTGGCTCTTAATTCCTTAAGGAAGCACTGCCTGTGTCTTTTGTATGATATTTCTGGTGTGCAGTTGGGTCTGCTAGTTTGCCTACCCATTTGGGGCAAATAACATTTACTTCCAAAGCAGCACCTGTGGCTAATTACCACAATCTATGTGTTAGGTGTAAACACCTTGCATGCAAACATCTCATTCTTTTTTATTTTAGATTCACAGGACAAATAAAACACATGCTGCACTAATAACATAGCCATGTGCAGAGTTAAATGCAGTGCAATCTTCCAGGTGCTGCTCAACCACACTTTCCAGAATCTCCATCCATTGTAATCTTTGGCGAAGGATGCTGGGATTTGCAGGTTAGCAACATCTAAAGCAGAGTGTCAAACTCACAATGACATGGCGTCGTGATGTATTGCAACTTTTTTTCCTTTCGCTAAATGACTCCACTGGGCGTGGTCAGTGCATGACGCATCTGGCCCACGGGCCACGAGTTTGACACCCCTGATTTAAAGCACCACAGGCTTTTCACCCTTAATCAGAGTTGTACACAAATTATGGTTATGATTTGATACTGAGGAAAATCCTGCATTAGTGCGTAAAAGTGGTGTACCCAGAATTTAAGGATAATTCTTTTTTTCTGTTCCTGAATCCTATCTGATTTTTCTCTATTTTTTGCAGTAACTTCACCTTTGCAATTATTTTACAATTTCACCTACACATTACCATGTAGCAAGGACATTTCTAGGTGACATTATTCTATTATTCTGTCAAGTTTTATTTGTATGGGCCAATTTAAAAAATAAATGTACAAATTTATTTGAATTAAAAAAAATACAGAAGGAGCATGCCACTGTGGTTTTTTGAGATTTAAAAAATTATTCTTTGTCCTACAATTCTCCAACTAATATGCTCTACTCAGTTTCCTGACATCAAAAGAAACTGTAAACCCCTGTAGACAATGTTGTTTAATATGATCTTATAGAAAATCAACATTATTACTTAAGTAGCCAAACCAATCAGTGATAGTTTCAAACTCTATTCAAATAAAAATATCTCTTTGCAACGTGACTAATAATCATTGATAATGGAGCTAGAAGAAATCTATTGGAGGTTGTTTTTAATCTCTCTTTGTCTTGCTGCAGGTTTTTGCTACTATGTCAACATTTGAAAAATGTGGCAAAAATATTGCTCAAGATAATAGAAGTGGACACATTATGTTCCTTCCCGCATTTCAGAGAACCAGAGAAGAATTAGAGAAATTCAATATTGGACAGAAAATGTATCCTAATGGTTCATCCCCACAGATTACAGAAACTCAGTGCTTATCAAATTATACCATGTTAGACTTAGAATAATTTGAGAATAGAATATTCTAATGTTCTTATATATGACTCAGTGTCATTGCTATGAGATGGAGAAGCATATAAAAAGAAAAAAAAAACAAATTCTGCAAATAGATGTTTTTCATAAGCTTTTTATTTGCAGAATAGCAGCTCGAATCTTTCAGCCCCAGTTATATTCTTCTGAGAACTATATAATTACTGCTAATAAATGTTTAAACCTTTGCAAGCAGTTACTAGACAAAAAATACTGTATTGCTGGCAATTCCCCCCCACTCTAAGGGCTGCTACAAAATTCAAAATTCAATTCTTGTTTTAAAAGAGAATTCTGAACCAAGTATTGGTAATTACAGCTACCAGATCTGGGCAACCAAAATACAGATGGCCACTAGATGATATCAAAAGAAAACAGAATTTTCTTACTCTTTGTTGCCATCTAGTTGTTCTGTCCTAGGTTCCCCAAAAAACACTAAGCCAACTCTGAATCCCGGCAAAACCTCTTTTATTAAATAAATGTGAATTTAGTGCATTCACTATCTGCTGGTTTTTCATTTTATTGAGCAACCCATGCAACTACACACTGTAAGCTCCCAGGAGTGGGATTTCTTGAGAGAGGGGGGGTGTATTCATACACATAAGACTGCCTACACAAATAAAAATGTGTAATGATTATTGAATTTATGGAATTTCTAAAGCACCAAAGCATGCAACATTAATTGAAGATACTTACATTGTGAACACCCAAAGCCTTCCAGATAGCAAAGCTGATCAATGCAACTCCACTCCAGGCATAGAGTGAACCCCATCCAAGGGCCCGTAAGGCAAGGGAAGAGCCACTTTCTGGTAAAGATGCTGTGGCAATTACACCCTAGAATAATATATTTTTTACGTGAAGGAAAACACATTACTGTGTACACACATAAACAAAAAGCACTGAGGAAACCATATAATGATATTAACTTTGCCTATGATTGTGTAAAGGCTTTTAATTTCTCCAAATACTAATACCATTAAAAATTATGGTTGCAGGAAAGAAATATATTTGTCCTTCCTCTAAAGCAGTGGTGTCAAATTCAAGGCCCACAGGCCGGATCTGGCCTGCGGGATGCTTAGATCTGGCCTGCAGGGCCACCCTAGAAACAGCGAAGGACTGGCCCGTGGTGTCTCTGCCAGTGAAAATGGAGCCTGGGGGGACCCACCCGGGCCACCACAGGTGTCCCAGACATGAGTGACATTGAGCTGGCCACGCCTACCCTGGCCACACCCACCTAGCCACGCCCCAAGTTCAAACACAACCCTGATGCGGCCCTCAATATAATCAAGTCTGACACCCCTGCTCTAAGTATCTTCCGTTAAAGATCTGTTAATATACGCAGGGCCATTAAAGCATATAAATGTGTAGGTGTTTATGGGAGATTCTTGGTTATCCAGGTCATGGTTGTCTCAAAGGTGCTTTTTCAAAAGGCATCTGGACTTTCTTTGCTTTTCCTTGAAGATGTTTCACTTCTCATCTAAGAAGTTTCATTGGTTCTCACAAATAATAATTAAGCTTAGATGAGAAGCGAAACGTCTTCAAAGAAAAACAAAGAAAGTCCAGTTGCGTTTTGAAAAAGTACCTTTGAGGCTATCCACATGTAAGTTTCCAATCTTTTTCACAGGACTATTAATAAACCAATAAATTAATAAATGTTTTAAAAACAGATAAAAATGGGTCACCATTCATAAATGTATGATTCATGAATGTTTTTACTCAGCATTTTTTTCAACAACTACATAACACACAATTGATTTTGTTTTGTGTAGGATAAGAATTTGGAGATAATACATCAAAGGAATTTTTCAATTTTTTATCATGAAAAGAGAGAAATATGAAATATGGTATGGGAATTTCTACAAAAATGAATGCCCCAGAAGAACGATAATGGAAAACTGCTGACTTGGGCTTATTACCTCAGGAATGTCTGCTCATGAGAGAACTCCTTGAGGGGATAAAATACTCAGATAACTGTGTCATTCATAGTAAAATGCTGTCATATGATGTATACAAAAGCTACTTAGAACCTCAAGACAAGTGTTGAAAAAAATGACTGGAACAAGACATTTTGGACTTTTCCCTAGTGGTATAGAAAAGATCTCATTGATAAAAGAAGGAAGGAGCCACTATTTTAAGAGAATTTTGATCACATGCTTGTTATTTTTTGCCTGTGGGGATTTAAAAAAAAATCAACTCAGGGAACTTCTGTTCTTCATATAAGAACATCACCATTAGTCCTAGCAGACTACTTGACCTTCCCCCGCTCCCAAATATGTATATTTAGTAACATTACTTTGAAAGCTTGTTTTGCTCAATGATGGCAAGTCATGGGCAGAAATATTATGGGAACAAAATCTAACTTTACTTTCTTATGTAGCTATTCTAGGCTACCAGTTTCATATCTCTAAGAGAACTATTTTGAAGATTAGAAAGTACATTTTATTACAGCTTAAGGTTCTGTAATTATGGTTCTTTATTCACCTAAATAATATAAAGTCCACTGTTGTTCACAGAGAAATTTAATCAATTAACAGAAATAAAAATTAGTTGAATAAGCAACATAGCACATCATGTTTTCATGCCTTATACCAGTTTTATTAAACAAATTATTGTTATGAATACCTACATAACAAAGACTTTATACTAACTAGTTCAGTACATTGGATCTACTTAAGTCTGGTCTGAGTATTAAGTTGAATTACTTTTGACACATTTGTGAAATATTTAAAACCACCCTAAAATTAGTAGTTGTTTCAAGATATAATTCTGTAGTGTTGTAGGTAATTTGCTTCCCCATTTTTAAGAATTCATGCCTCACCTACTTACACCTGCCTAACAGGTCTATGCAGCTTTTTATCCCCATCCTATAGCACAACATGGACTCCTTTGTCATACAATTAAGACAAAAGTCCACAAAATGAAATAGGAGTATGGAAGGCCATACTCTATGGAAGAGTATGGAAGTATGGTAAGCTGTTCGTTTTATTTCTCTTTTGCATGGAAATAGGGGAGAGGAGGAATCTTTCTTTCTCCAAGATTATAAAATTCGAGGAAGGATAATTATTCCTTGCTCATCTTTCTGTTCTGCAAGATGGATCAGCAGTATCAATAATATTCAGGCATTTTGAGGAATTGAGGAGTGGAAATAGCAGAAGTGCTCAACATCAAGAAGCAGCTAGGCAATTTGTTAATTAATGAAATGGACAAGCCATCTTTCAGTTAAAACTAGCTTAGATCATTTAATATAGGAGAACACTTTCAACAGGTCTACTGGGGAAAGGTATACCACCCTGGACAAAGGGTTGCCTGATCTTTTCTTCAAGACCTTCAGGGATGCAGCACTTGCAATGCTGATAGCAAGCTGTTTCACTGATTAACAACCATTCTTACTGTCAGGAAATTCATCCTTAGTTCCAGGTTGGATCTTCCTCTGACAAACTTCCACTCATTGCTTCTTTTCCTGCCCACAAGTGCTATGGAGAATAAATCAACACCCTCTTCCCAATGATAGCCCTTCAAGTATTGGATGAATGCTATCACATTTCTTCTGAGCCTTCTTTCTTAAGTTAAGCATATGTAGTTCCCTTAGTTATTCATCATATGATTTAGCCTCTAGTCTCCTTATCATCTTTGTTACTCTTCTCTGCACTCGTTCTAGCATCTTTTTTGAATCGCGGTGGCCAAAACTGGACACAGTTACAGTTAAGGAAAAATGTAACCATGTAAAAACAATTCTTTGCTTAAAGTTTTTATTTCTTTATTGATATTAATTAAAAAGCATCATTCCTACAGGACCATTGGTGGTAATAATCATGAAAGGCTTGTAGTAGGGTGGGAAGAAAAGGCAGAATTTCTGTTTTGGTTTGGAATTCAGAATTTAGTATAATTTCACTGTATCTTCGCCATCTGAATCTGAAATCATCTTTTTCAATGGCAAACCTGATTGGTTTTAAGCAGAGCTTGGTGAATTGGAAGTTATAGGGCATGTGGCACTGATATTCTTATAAAAAAATAGGTTCCTATGAACCAGTTCAGTGTCTGGGCAGGAAACTTTCTCAGAACTTTTTATACATGGTCTCATGGTGGAAAAAATAGGATATAAATTTAGTAAATTTTAAAAAATAATCTATGTTACAATGACATCAATGATATTAGGGTTGCATTTCTGGAATGATATTTGAATTCCAGCTGATAATAAAACAATCACTGTTTTATTTATCATGTTTAATCTCACAAAGACCTGTATTCCACTCATAAAACAGAGTTCAACAAAATGCCTCCTAGTTCAATGTTTAAGAGACTGTAACTTTAGACTTAACCGTGTTCCATTTATTTTAGTTTTCATTTTTACCCACGTTTTCTTTGTGAATTTTAAATTGTTCTCATAGCAGACACCTACCTACAGTAACTCAAATAGTATTGCATCTTATTATATAACATATTGCATAATATATGTATATTGCATCACTATTATTCCATTATGACACACTTTTGAAATACCAGAACTGCACAAGAAGTTTAAATAAACAAACCTTATTGAACCAATTGGGACTTTTCTTTTTTGTAACAGCAAGTGTCATACCAAAACCTGCTAGCATTCCTGCAGTAGCGATGGAAGCAAGAAAAACCCCACCTGCCAAAGATAGAAAGCAAGGAAAGATTAAATTATCAGTTCTATTTTATAGTATCATGAAAGAAGGATATCCATAAATCTCTATTTGAAACTCAAAACCCTTTGAGTGCTGACTAGAGGGGAAATGGGCTTTGGTAGAAGTTACCCTGAACGCTCTTTCTATCTATGCTGCGAGAGAGCCCAGGATAGGATGGGTTGACTCCTTCCTATGACGTCATAGCTGAGTCTGTACTAAGATATAAAAGCCAGCCCCCGGGAGAGACCCCAGCTTTGGCGAAGACACTTGACAGACTGAAAGGTGTCTCTGAAAGCCCAAAATAAATACAGAAATATGTCTTACCCTCTCCGGACGAATCAAGGGAGGGGCTGGTCTCTCTCGCAGCATAGATAGAAAGGGTGTTTACAGTAACTTCTACCAACGGCCATTCTCCTCCATGCTGCATCGAGAGCCCAGGATGGGACATACCAAAACTTGCATGTCCACGGGCGGGTCCTCGTCCGGCTCATCACACTGACTGTGGAACCACTCGTTGAACCACCCATCTGCCGAAGGCTGCAGTCGCCGAGGCAAAAGCATCCAGATGGTAGTGTCTGATGAAAGAAGGCGGGGATGTCCATGTGGCCACACGACAAATCTCCTTCAAGGATGCTTGGGATGCCCAGGCAGCAGAAGTGGCCGCGCTTCTGGTAGAGTGTGCTGCCAGAACCTTCGTGAAGACCCTTGAAGCCGATGAGAGGCCGAAGGGAAGTGCTCGATACTGGTAATGGGTATTCTGATAACAGAAACGGAGAAACTGGCGATGATGAGGCCAAATTGGGATGTGGAGGTAAGCCTCAGTGAGATCAATGGAAGAGAGGAGGTCGCCCTCCCGAATGCTCTCTAAAATATAATGCAGAGTCTGCATTTTAAATCGCCTGTATTTTACAAATTGGTTGAGAAATTTTAGATCAAGGATGGCTCGCCACCCCCCTGAGGCTTTGGAAACGATGAAAAGGCGAGAGTAAAGTCCACGTCCCCGTTGAGACGGCGGAACAGGTTGAATAGCCCTGATTTCAAGAAGGTGCTGAATGGCCTGATTCATGAGGGCTTGCCTGGAAATGTCCCGAGACACAGGACAGATCAAAAAAAATTTTTGGGGGTGGGGTTAGGAAGTCCAATTGTAACCCTGACCTAATAGTGTTGAGCACCCAGGCGTCCGTCGTTGACTTCTCCCATTTGGAGGCAAAGAAGGCTAGGCAACCTCCGATGGGTGGGGAGAACAAGGGATTACTTAAGAGCGACAGAAGGAACCCCCTCCCCCCGAAAGGGCCGTTTACCAGTAGAAGGTTGTTGCCTGCCAGATGTTTCCGCCCGTTGGTCTTGGCGTTGGGAGCATGGCCTGTGAGAGCGGGAGAAGAGAGATGAGGTCTCCGCTCGGAAGGCAGGAGGGCGATAAGGAGCAGGGTGATAGTCGGCTTTCTTCCCAGAGGAAGAGAGAATTTTACATTTATCTCTGGTTTTGATGAGATGAGGTTCCAGAGCATCGCCAAAAAGCTTATCGCCTGTGAAAGGAACTGAAGCCAGCTTCCATTTTCGGCATGACTCTGCCTGCCAATTTCGGAGCCATAAAAGTCTTCTTGCTGCTACAGAAGATGCCATGGCCTTGGATGCAAATTGGGTGGAATTGAGAGTGGCATCCGCAGTGAATTCCGCCGCTGTGATCATCTTATTAAGGTCTTGGTGAGACCGAAGGTCAGAAGCAGGCAATCTATTCTGGAGTTGGCGCAGCCACCGTATGGATGCCCTGGTGAAAAAGGATGCTGCTGTTGAAGCCCGAACAGCCCAAGCAGCGGCCTGGTGATTGCGCTTGAGGGTCTGTTCAGAACGTTTATCATCCGATTTCAGGATATCTTCTGGCTCCGTGGGAGTGCCAGAACATGAGAACGAGGCCAGAACCAGAATGTCAACAGAAGGCACTGCCAGGGCATTGTCCAGAGCTGCGCTGACATTGTAGAAACGCTTATCCAAAGAAGATGGGCGAGGACCTGCTGAAGGAGAAGCGCACTGTTCCTTGACCATGTCCAGGAACAAAATGGGAGAAGGCAAAACCTCTGCATGCACTACAGGCTTGGAGAAGAGCGAATCCCCTTGGCTAGAGGGATTTCCTTGTAGCTCGGGAGCCACTTCCTCTGGCGACAGCTTGGCAGTGACCAAGGCCTTGCTGAGTAATGGTCTGAAGAGAGTAGGTTTGAAGACCAATGCAGAGGATGTCTGCTCTGGGCGAGAATCCTCTTCCTCTGAAAAATTTTGGTCAAAAATCTCACCCTCTTCACACTCTGAATGAGAAGAGTAACTGTGTTCAGATGGTGAAGCCCTTCCTTCCTCCCTCATCAACCTCCTCCCATTCTGGTAGAAAAGAATGGATCCTGGGGTCCTGAGGCCTGTGTAAATCAGGATGATGAGGCAAAGAACTTATACATTGAGAAGGGAGAAGGGCCTGAACCCTTTCCAGAGGTTGAAGAATTTGCTTGAAGCCTTCAGCCAATCTCTGCCTAATGGCTAATGAGACAACATCTTGGATATCCCTTGGTCTATGTTCAAAGGTAGAGGCAGAAGGCCCACTGCTGTGGGAGTGAAGGTGGCTTCAGGCCTAGATTGAGGAGAGGTTCGAGGCCTGGAGGGAGGGGGAGGAGCATAGGGCACAGAAGCCTGTTGGAAATAAGGCCCAGATCTGCTTAAATCCTGAGGATCTGACTGTACAGCAAGAGCCTCAGGAGACCAGGATGGAGGATGGAAAGGCTCATAGATAACTTCTCCTCCCCTGGGAGGGCTTGGTTGGGGCCCACGAGTATCACCTGAAACATGCTGTAGTTGCACTCCCTTCTGTTGAATAGTTCTGTTGAACTGCCTCTCTAGAGCTGCATGTCTGCGCTTCTCTGCCCTCAATTCAGCCTGAGTTGCCTTCTTAGGGGCTAGAGCCTTAGCTTTGATTATAGCAGCCACCTCCCTCTGGACTGATTGGGTGCGTTGCCTACGTCTTTTTCTCCTATTGGGCTTAAGAGACTGTTCCACTGGGGGGGAAGCTCTGCCTGAGCCTTATCTTGCTCCATTTGTAAAATAAAGGCTCTTGCGTTGGAAAGAAGCTGTTTAGAAATTTTTCTATTAAGCCCCTTAGGGTATAAATGGCCCCCAGGCTTACAAAATGGCTGCTCACCTCGTAGTGGAAGGTTTGAATTCAAGATGGCCGCTGACTACAGGAAAACAGGCTCCAAGATTGAAGAATTGCTCCTTAGGCTATACAGAGCCCCGAGCGAAGTCAGCAAGGGAAAAATACAGCAACCAGCCACACAATCAGCTGGCTTGAGCTCTTATCAGTTTGCCGATCGTTTTTACGATCGCTCCAAACTTCAGGCGTGGGGGAGGTCTGCACACGCTGCCCAGCTTGCCTGCACAGAGCTCTGTAACGCTGCTCCCAACGTTGCAGAGGAGAGAGAGAGAGCCCTGCTCTCCTGGAAGAGCAGCTGCCCTGGGAGCTGCTTGAAGTGAGGAAAAAAGGTACTGAAGATCGCTGGTGATTGCTATCTAACAGAATGCTTTCAGAGACACAGCTACTGACTGAAAGGAGCTGAGTCAAAAGCTGGGGTCTCTCCCGGGGGCTGGCTTTTATATCTTAGTACAGACTCAGCTATGACATCATAGGAAGGAGTCAACCCATCCTATCCTGGGCTCTCGATGCAGCATGCAGGAGAACTATCAAACTGTCACAATTGCCAAATATGCACAATAGCTTATTTATTATCAATACACAGGATAAAACCAACAGAACTAAAGTATATAAAACAATTGGAATTGTTATTCCAAGTGTTAGGAATAGGCAACACTCCAGAAGGTAGGCTATAGATATAGAAGAATCTTGACAGACTTGAACATTGGGCCCTATCTAACACAATGTAATGAAACGATGAAAAAAGTAAGGGTCTACATTTGGGCAAGAAAAATCAAATGTATAGGTATAATATAGGTGGAACCTGGCTCAATAGTAATTGTGAGAGGGATCTTGGGAGTCCTAGTGGACAATTACTTAAATATGAGCCAGCAGTGTGCTGCAGATGCCAAAAAAGCAGACTTTTGCTGCATTAACAGAGGATAGATCAGAGGGATAGAATCAAGATCATGTGAAGTGGGTAATGGTAAGATCACACTTGGAATATTGCATCCAATGTTGGTTGCCACGATGTAAAAAAGATGTTGAGACTCTAGAGAGAGAGCAGAGATGAGCAACAAAGATAATTAGGGTCTGAAGGCTAAAACACATGAAGAATGATTGCTGGAATTGGGTATGGCTAATAGAAAGAAGGATTAGGGGTGACATGATAGCAGTGTTCCAATATCTAAGGCAGTGATCCCCAACCTTTTTTATGCCGCGGCCCGGTACCGGCATCAGCTGGGCGCCGCGGCCCGATACCGGCATCAACTGGGCGCCGCCATCTTTTTTTGATGAAAAAGTGCTTCCGGTGAGCTTTCTACCCGGAAAAGCTCACCGGAAGCACTTTTTAATCAAAAAAAGATGGCGGCGCCCAGCAACCAGCGGCCCGGTAAGACTTGTTCCGCGGACCGGTACCGGTCCGCGGACCGGTGGTTGGGGACCCCTGATCTAAGGGATAAAGAAGAGGGAGTCAAGCTATTCTCCAAAGCACTGGAAGGCAGGACAGAAAAAAATGGATGGAAACTAATCAAGGAGAGAAGTAACCTAGAATTAAGGAGAAATTTCCTGACAGTGGAACAATATGCCTCCAGAAGTTGTGGATGTGCCAACACTGGAAGTTTTCAAGAAGAGATTGGACTAGCACAACATGGCATTTTAAATCTCCAGATTGTTTGGGAGATTATGTAAAGTGACTGTCCCAAGTATGCTCCTGGTACAAATTCTAAGTGCAGAAGTGTGAATTTGGAATGAATTTGACTTTTTACATTTATAATAAATAACTTTTCTCTGGGAAGATTAGTAAGAAATAGTTAAATAATAACCTACTAAACTTTCTTACACATTACGACCACTAGTTTCTTTCTCTGAAGGAAATACCACCAGCTTATAAGACTGTGCCATTGAACAGCCGAGACTGCAATTTGGGTGTCTTTATATCAGAATAATTATTTTGGGATCTTTCTTATTTTATGAAAGCAGCCTGTCTTTAGAAAAGAAGTATACACTGATTTCACTAAGTTCACCCATGAAAATGTACTACTGCAGAATCAACAGTCTGCTTGTGATTAAAGAGTCATCCAAAGGAAAAATCTGCCCGACTTTTTACTGGGCCTACATCCAGACTAAAAGATCCTACCAGTATTTGCATATCCATAATATGGTTACACGCACAAAACAAAATTGCTACACAAAAAGCATCTATGTTTCAAAGAAAGTGTTCCATCATATCTTCCAAAATGAAGATTAGGTTTTTATTTTAATTTTACTTGTGTCTCTATTTTTCACACTGTGAACCTAATTATTGTTTGTTTATTTTGGTCAATTAAGCTAATACAGATTTATCTAGTTTTGAACTTCTCAAAGCATAAAGTTTGTCCTTCGTAATTCAATTAAGTGCCACATGTTCAAAATAATATTCATGCGTAGGAATAAATCAATACCCAATTAAATCAGATGCACTCTTTTTCATGGATAAAAATGGTCTCATTAATATTGCAAACATTATGACACAACCCTAATTTAATGATTTAATGATATTAAATAAGCTTCCAAACTATTCACGTATTTTCTTCTCCAGCTAGTTTTTAAGGTAAACTGAAGCTTGATAACTTTTCCTCAACTTTCAAAATCTCTGAAGTCAAAGAAGGAAGTTTCCAAAATCAAAATATAATACTTGGAGGGTTCTAGGTTCAGGGAGCTTCGTAAAATATCTGAACTATTAAATCCACCTATAATATCAATTATGAAAAGGTTTCAGTTCCAGCATCACATTTTAAATTTTCTTTTTCATCACATTAAGATGAACTTTACACTAATAAAACCAGCAGTCCTATGTGTACCAAAAGTGCTTTTCCAAGAGGCAACTGGACTTTCTGGTTAACCTCTTGAAAAAAAAACACCCTTGGGACAATCATGACCTGAATCTCCTAGATATTTAAACATCCTATGGTCTTCCGGGAACCGGAGCAGGACGTCTGAGCTATCTCAATATCTGGGTCTTACTGAAACTGATTTTAATGGCAAGAAATCAGGTTCCGTGTGAGATAAGGTTGAATCCTTCAAGCACGTGCAGCAATGAAGAAGCGGGACGCTTGCGGGGCAAAAACTGCTCCTTGACGATACTTCAACACGACTTCGCCTAATTCCCGCCCGCTCCAGAGGTTTAGAGGTGGCTTTCAAAAACTCAGGAAGACCCCCTTCCATTCAGCAACCTCGCGTCCCCAGAATTGTCCCCCTTTTCACGTGTTTGCAACTTAGCCGCTGGCAGCAAACGACCTTTGATTACGAAACGTAGCTGTCGCCGCTCGTCTTCTGTCGGGGTCGTGTCGAGATCAGGGCTCCCCGAAGCCTGAAGCGTTCGCGTTTCGGAGACCCCCAAAAGGGGATCCCGCGTATCTGCTTCTTGGGCAAGAGGCCCCATGCTCGGAGGAACTCCAGGGCCTGACTGGGAGGGAAGCATCCGAGCCTCCCCTCCACAGCTACCCGGATGGAGATGCGGCAGGAGGCGGACTCGCGTCTTTTGTGCTGCCGGGATCAGCGGCGGAAACAATCGGAGCGATTGCAGCACGTCGGCGATGTTGTGGCTGCTTTTTGCCGTGCAGATGGTGGAAGCATCCTCGAAGCTTTGGCTGTAATTTGTTAGGTTTTGCGTTGCTGGAAGGGTAGAGGATAAATTCCAGTGGCATTAGAGGGCCTTACTCCAAGTGTTTTAAGTGATATAGAATAAGACATTCCTGAAACCAGTAAGCTTTGGAAGGAGATCCTCCGAAATCCATGGGTGGGCTGGAAAAAAAGCGCTTTAAAAAAAATGTATTAAATATCTCGGGATAAGTAGTACCACTTTTTAAAGCACTGATCCTCCTGCAGTAATTATACCAACAGTAACAACAATATTTTTTTTAAAATAAGTGAATTACCTTGGATGAACCAAATGATCAATACAAAAGTGCTTGAGATCAATTTCTGAGTCTGAATGGGTATACAAGGTTTTTAAGACAGGCAAGGCCAGTCCACCATGCTCTATGTGTTAATTTCTAGGAAAGTATGCATTATGAATGCAGTACAAAAGGACAAGGGATAGTCAGTATAAGGAGCTTCCCCATCACCACCCCTTGGTTGAAGGGGAAGAAGATACTCAAGGCTCAGGCATTTTTACAAGTTCTTCTTTGTGAACGTAAGCCAGATTGTGATTGCACTTCCATAATCTATTAAGATGAACAGGTTATCCCTAAATCCTGAGGCACCTTGTAGTTGGAGGTAAAGGCACAAAGAAGTCACATACACATCCCTTTAGTGTCTAGGGGTGAAGGAGTTCTGATCTGAAAAAACACAGCTTACAAACACTTTCTGGTGAAACAGTTGAGGTTTTTTTTTTTCATTTTATTTGTAATATATCCAGGACAGAAAACTTAGTTTCTCTGATAGATTGTTTACTTCTGTCAGTCTTGCTAGGTTGGCCAGGAAGTCAACTCCACAGGAAAATTAAAACTACTTTTATTGAGATTTGCTATAATATACGATCTTAGAAGTCTGACTGTGCTACACTTTCTCTCCCTTCTTATTCTGTAATGAAACTAGTCAGGTGCCTGCTTGAGCTAAATGTTATCTTGTACAGTATTCTGGACTTAAAAAAATAACAGTCCCTTTTGCCTAGATAAGAATTATTGAATGATTACTATCATGAGCAAGATGAGTCTACAGACAATTTCACAAAAATCAAAGCAAGTCGTTTTCTTTTTAACTGCTGATGAGGCAAAGGAGACTCAAATTCACTAGCCATGTCAGATTGCATCATCTTAGCTATTAAATCAAGACTTCTAGTAATGTTATTGCTTCTGAATATAATCAGTAATTAATTAATCAAATCCTGCAATTAATGTGCAGACATGTGATATTCTAAATCAGATAGACTTTGATTTTGTCTAAATCTCTTTAGTAAAGTGCTTCTGAAACATAAAGTAAGATCAGATTATGTATCACAGTCAGATTGTGATGTGGCTCATGCTTGCTTCTTTGCTTCCTTTGATAAACTGCAAGGTCACAGGGATCATAAGAAAAATTTCTATTTAAAATTATAACTATAAAGATTATTGCAGAAGAAGAATACAGTGAAAAGACAACCTTAAAAAAGAGAATCTACTATGTCTCCCACACCCCAATTTCAAAGCTATTCCTGAAGTCAACAAAGGAAACAGTATGGTCCCAAAATTGACTTTTAAAGTTAACAATGTTTCTTCTTGTTTGTGATCACACAATCTCTGCATACAAACAACAATTTACAGATAACTTTCATGATTTAAATGAAGTCAACACATTCCATCCAAAGTGCTACTACTACCTTAATTTCAAGAAATCCTAAGTATTTGGAACACATTACATTTGTTATATGGATGTATTTGAAGTAGATTGATTTCCTGAAATTCTAATGTGAGCATGACTGATGAATTATCAGTTGATCTTGACTCTTAGTGACCATATAGATTTCTCCATGACAATTGGTCCATAACCTGAGAATTGAATGACTCAGTATTTTTGTACTGAGAGGTATTTTAGACTAAATTCTGGGATTAGTATTTTCAACTAGCTGCAACAGTACAATAATACTTTATCTGATGTCACTCATCTGATAACTTTCCAAATGTCCACACTAAATAATTTTTGTTTGGGGGTGAATAGAATAGCAAATGTAATGTCTATTTTCTTTTATAAGTGCTTTACGATTATCACATTACTGGATTAGAATTGAGCCCCTTTGCCTCTGTGTAGTTTCTCTCTAATTTTTTATGTTATTAAGCAGTTGTTGTGACTGCATATTTGCTACGCAGTCCTACACCTGAATCATTCTCAAGAGTGTTTACCTTATTGCTGTATTCCATGTGAGTCTAGCCCGGGGCATTCTGGGTTATTTTCTTCATTCGTTTCATCTTCATCCTTTGGCTCATTAATACAGGTAGTTCTTGGGATAAAATCCTGTGTTTTTCTCTGTCATATATGTGTTTGTATGTGGGTATATGCATAATCAAGAGTTTTGAGAGATGAATGCAATGAAATTTCACTTTAATGTATGCTGATTACTTTTAAATAAAAGATTCTGTTCTGTTCTATTCCATTCCATTCATTTTTAATAGTGTTTTCTCTCTGCCCTCAACATTATTTTTGCTGGGTATATGAGCTGTTTTAATCCCCCTTTTGGTTATTGATGCAGTCAGGGTTGTGATCTGCCCAGCTGCTATTTTCCCCTTTAGAATCATGGACATGTCCTTCCCCACAGTTACCAAGTGCTGTCCTCTGTGACCATTTTGTCTTGAACTCCAGGAGAGACAAGAAACATGATTTCTGTATAGGATTATGCCCACAAAATGCCTGAATGGCACTTGACCTATTTTTTTAGTTCAGTGCTCTTTTGAACAAGTGCTAGTCTGTACTGTTGCAAAAATTGAGATGACTTCAGGGAAGGAATGCTATTCAAGGATTTTCTCTGTGGCGTACGATGGAAGCAAAAATTGGATTGTGAAGAAACAGGCTAGAAAGAGTATTGATGCTTTTGAACTTTGGAGTTGGAGAAACCTGAGAGTAGTATGGACAGCCAAGAAAACGAACAAATGGATATTTGAATAAATCAACTCAGAATTCTCACATGAGGAATAAATTATCAGGCTCAAATTATCCAATTAGGTCACATTTTACACAAAGACCAATTGCTCAGTGGGTAAAAAAAACTCTGAACTTATCAACTAGAAAGCTGACAGCCCGGGTTCGAGACCCCAGCACCATACAATGGGGTGAGCTATTACCTGCAACAGCTCCTTCCCACTTAGCAGTTCAAAAGCATGTGAGTAGAAAAATAGGTACCATTTTGGTGGGAAGGTAGCAACGTTTCATGTGCCTAAGTGTATAGTCATGCTGGCCACGTAACATCTTCGGACAACACTGGCTCCCTTGGCTAAGAAACGGAGATGAGCACTGCCCCTTAGAGTTGGACACGAGTAGACAGGGCTAAGGTTATCTTTACCTTTACACAATTTTTGGAAAAGACTCTAATGCTAGAAAAGAATGAAAGAAAGAAAAGAATAGGATGACTAGCAACGGGGTGGATAGCCTCGGTTTCAATAATAATAAGTGCAATGTTGCAAAACCTAAAAGAACAGGTTGGAAACAGATTATTCTAGAGAAAATTTCTATGATTGCTAAGAATTGAACTGATCTGATGTGCATAATCAAATAATCATAACTCTACCCTGAAAGATTCCTACATGAGCCTGTACAGCTTTCAAAATCGCTCCAAGAGTCCTGGTCTCTCATTGCTGTTAAACTTCCAAAGGGTGATTTAAATAAGAATCGCATAAAGTTCATTATGCAATTTAGAGCTGAAAGGAGGAATGTAGTCTGATGAGTCTGATTTTAAATGGACATTTGCTGTACAGATCTCCAATTTATTGCTAATCAGCCTGAGATTTTTGCACATGCTAGAAATCATTGCCTAAAATGTATAAGTAAATAAATTATGCAGTAATTCTTTCCATCAGACTTATCTGTTCTTATGTAGAAACCATTATGTACATTTTCCTTCTTTAGCAAGCCTATCTTTAGTTTCCCAGAACCATTTCTGCTGCCCTGGCTGAAGGTTTCTAGTAAACATTTCATGCTGGCATTGATCAGTGGTTTTATAGCATCATAAATACACATAATGCTTTATCTAATTAAGAGATAAACTGCCTGCAGTAATGTACTTGCTTAGATGGAGTCATCCTATAGTGTTTACATATGTTAGGGTCTATTCTCACTTGGCATCTAAAGCAATACAGTTCAGAAAAAAAGATGTATAATTCAGTGACAATTTTGTATACAATACTGCCTAAGTTCATTTATGTTATATTTCAGGGGTTCTCAACCTTTTCTTCACCACTGACCCCCTTTAAATACCTTTTGTGGTCACCAACCATGGCCACGGACCCACATAACTTAATTCAAAATTTAAATCATAACATTTATTCAAATCTTTGCAGACCCTCTGTGATGACACCCTTACTAGGGTCCGTGGAACGTAGGTTGAGAATTAACTGTTATATTTGATATAACATATTTCTTCCAGACAGCTCAGAGCAGAGGTGATATTCAGCAGGTTCTGACCAGTTCTGGAGAACCGGTAGCAGAAATTTTGAGTAGTTCGGAGAACCAGCAAATACCACCTCTGACTGGATATTTTACAGTATCTTTCCCTTGCCTCGCCCACCAAGCCACGCCCACAGAACCGGTCGTAAAAAAATTGGAATCCCACCACTGGCTCAGAGCACCCTCGGACCTGGCTCCTTCCGTATTCATTTTGTCCACCCAACAACCTTATGAGATCGATTAGCTGAGTAAAGGTTATTTTTAGTTGATTTATACCCCACTTTTAAACTAAGAGCTAAAGTTTTAATCTCTCTGCCTCCTTTTCTCCCCCCACAGCAATAATCCAATGAGGGAGGTTGGACTGGCCAAGAGCGACTGACACAATGTTGCCCAGTCAGCTTTCATGCTTATGAACTTATCTGTGGGGCAGAATAGTAGGGATTGAGCTCAATTCTTTCTTTTATTCTGACATTGGAAGGAGCTGGTGATTCTGACATTTACGTTCCCCCTTTAATCATGAAATATAATTGCTAACTTTGGGGAGAGAATTTTGAGCCTCCCATATTTGTTGGGAAAGTGCCTTCTAGGTTTTCAGCCTCAAGTAAGATGTATTATCTAGGAATGAAATCCTTTTCTTTATTAAAGTATCCTTTTTTCCCCTTTTCCCTCAAGTCTTTCTGCTGAGCAGACATTCCGCAATGACTCTCTGCATACCACAGCAGAATTACAGGCAGTCCCTTGTGATCCCCAAAACATTACATACTTGGAACTGCATCTGAGCTTTAAGAGCATCTACTGAAAAGGAACTGGCTTGATATCAGAACAGAACAGAATAACAGAGTTGGAAGGGACCTTGGAGGTCTTCTAGTTAAACCTCCTGCCAAGCAGAAAACCCTATATCATTTCAGACAAGTGGTCTGAACAAATATCAAAACACACCAAAGGGAAATCAAAACATTGCAAAAGATGCAAAGGGCAAATTCATTTACATACAGTATGTTCAGAGATAATGGAAAATAGTAACAGTAACAGTACTTTATTGTCATTGTACCTCGTACAACAAAATTAAATACCATCTTCAGTGTACAGTTTACATAAGAAAACTATAAAAAAAACCCACATCCTTCACATTCTATGCAATTGAATCGAAAACCCCTGATATTGCATTAATATTGCACTATACAGTAGAATTCAATATAGTTATTGCTCTGGGATAGAAGCTGTTTTTCAGCCTACTTGTCCTTG
The DNA here is from genome assembly GCF_049901735.1 of Notechis scutatus. Classification (NCBI taxonomy): domain Eukaryota; kingdom Metazoa; phylum Chordata; class Lepidosauria; order Squamata; family Elapidae; genus Notechis; species Notechis scutatus. Next base: position 82,523,532 of record NC_142009.1, on the reverse strand, counting down.
TCTTTATTGTCCTGTACTGTCTGCCAGATGGTAATAGTTCAAATAGCAAAGCAGGGAGGGTTATGATTATCTGCACTTTCTGCATTCCATGTATCTCTTGTTTCTTTGTTGATATACCTCCAGGGCTGGCCAAGTTTGTATGTATAGCTGTAACTCAGCATTCCATCCGTCAGATGAAATATATCACAGCCTACCAAAGCTATTCCTTAATAAATGTGTTCTAGGTAGTACTCTGTTTATGATTGTTCATTTAACAATGGTTCAAAGTTATGGTCTTCAACTTACAACGATTTGTCTAGTGACTGTTCAAAATTACAACAGCACTGAAAAAAGTGAATTAAAACTGGTACTCGCACTTACACAATCTCCATGGTCACATGATCAAAATTTAGGCACCTGACAAGTGGAATGTATTTATAAAGGTTACAACATCCCAGAGCCATTGATCACTATTTGCGACTTGCCTAGTTGTCTTCCAGCAAGCAAAGTCAATGAAGAAAGCAAGATTCACTAACGTTGATAAGTGAATTCACTTAACAACTAATGTGAATCACTTAACAATTGGAGCAAAATAGGTTTAAAATTGGGCATGACTCACTTAACAACTGCCTTGCTTAACAACAGAAATTCTAGTGTCAATTGCCCTTGTAAGTCGAGGGACATTAGTAACAACCTCAGAAAAAGTGCTTTATTTGCACTTATCACCAGCATGCTACTCCCATTGTCACATGAGCTTTAGGTTCTTGGCAACTGGCTCATATTTACATCCAGTTGCGGTGTCTTGCAATCACATGATCACGATGGTTGTAAATTGAGGACTATCTTGATGTTAGGTTATTAATTGCCACATTTCTCAAGTAATGATGTTAGCTGCATGGAAATGTTAGGCTCAACTGTCATTCATTAATGCATGAAAAAGCATCCCCTTCTCTCAGGAAGACCAAGTTAACCAACTGAGATCAAATTCTTGTTTGCTATTATCTGCCAATTTAGACAATGGCTGGATTTGTGCATTGTGCTGAGGCACATGATGAGTTAACATGCTGTGTAAATCTAGCCATAAAATGCTTTTTGCCTAAAACCAGGGTCTTTATACAGGAAAAGGGAAAGAAAAGGAAAGTATCTGCTTAAGATTTCATCAGATTCATTGATGAATTATGATGTGCATTATTTTAGATATGACTGCCCTTTCTTCAGCTGGAAAGACTTCTGTAATGTTTTCCAAATCAATAAATAATTTATTCAAGTTTTATTTATCCATGGGGGAGAGATCAAAAAGTCAAGTCCACTATTTCTGTTTTAAAAAGACACAGCAAAGTAAAAAGGATACAGAGGGAAAAGGAATCAAGAATGCTCATGTTCTACAGTAATTTGTAATGTTATTTTAGGTGTTGTTTTTTTTAAATGAAGTTATTCAATTTGTTTAAATTAAATCTGCCATAGCTCACCCTTTTAATTCCAGTAAAAAATAAAGATAATAAAAGTACCACTTGTCCAATATCCTGATGATACTCCTTAATCTGTCCAGGGAGGAAATTCTTGGCCTTCCACTCAGGACATCTCCCTTCAATCCAGCACCATAGAAAAGTAGAAAGGAAGGTTCAAGTAGTCCTCAACTTTGAGCACAATTGAGCCAAAAAGTTCTGTTATTAAATGAGACATTTGTTGAGTTTTGTCCCATTTTACGACTTTTCTGGCCACAATTGTTAAGTGAATCACTGCAGTTGATAAGTTAGTAACCCAGTTGTTAAATGAATCTGATTTCCCCATTGACTTTGCTCGTCAGAAGGTCACAAAAGATTATCATATAACCTTGCGACACAGAAATGGTCATAAATATGCCAACCATCTGAATTTTGATCACATGATCATGGGGATGCTACAAAGGTCGTAAGTGTGAAAAACGGACATGTCACTTTTTTAGCGCTGTTGTAACTTTGAATGGTCACTAAATGAACTGTTGTAAGTCAAGGACTACCTGTATTTGAGATCTTCCCACCCAGACACAAGAAATGCAGACATTAACAAGTCTTGTACCATTCCTGAAACATAAGAAGTTGCAGGGCAGTTCTGCATATAGGGAAAACTTCAGTAGGAATTTCTCTTACTAAGCCAATTAGTAAATTTTAAATATAAAAAAATATATTGAAAAAAGGGCAATATGCTGGGAAAAAGGTAGAATTTTAATTTTTATATCTATATAACAGAACTGGTGTACAGTATTTGCTTCTAGTAACTGGACAAGGACATCATATTCTCAGATACATTAACATGATTCGCACATTGCACTATACAATAATGCTTGTCTCTGGACTTGAACAGCATATAAACTGATGCTATTAATTAATTAAGATTGTGATTCATTTGCTTTAGCATAATATGTTAATGAACCCATCCAATTGTGCCATATTCATGGATGCTCAGTTCATCAATTCAGAACAGAACTGTACTGGGATATGCTGAATTAGTTCTGATTTGGAGAATTTGTTTTTGAGCAGTCAAACCACTCCTGGAACACTATGGCTTGGGGAAAAATCTGGCATAGTCCAAAGTTTCCTGGAATGTTCTATTCCCAAATCCATGAGTTTTGCTCAATTAAACTAATTAATTCAATTAACTAATTGAAAGAAATCCAGAAAAATCTGAGATTCAAGAATTATATTTATATGGAGAACAAATCATTGCCTTGTGTATGTGGATGATACTGTGTCTGATTTAACTTATTTCCTGCACAAATGAATATTGAGTTATGAATAAAGTATTTAGGTCTTCCTAGGTATTTTGTTTTAGTAGTACTTTTCTTACTAGACTTTTAATTAATATGATACAGCTTATATCAACTTTTTATATTACATACATTCTTAATGAGTTTAGTAAGTTTCTTCTATCTTGAATATTAATACAGCCACTGTCCAGGAAAGTGTTAACAAACTCAAGACTGTTTTTTTCTTTTCCAAATCAATATAATAAATTTGTCTAAAAGGTGCACAAACACGTTGTTTGTGTGTGTTGGTGTTGACAAATTAACACACCTGCCAGTCTTGAAACAGATTATTGACAATAATTTTCTCCTGTACAAAACTCTAGCTCTAGCAGGTAAGATGGCATGAGACGTAGAAAGACAGAATTGTGGTATTTCTCATAATAAAAATCTTATCTAATTTCAGACGTTGTAAAGGTCAGAGTTAGCGGCTCTCTCTTCAGAATGTGTTTGTTCTTCTCTAGCACTACTCCTGATTGGCTCTGGCAAATCTTATAGATTGCTGTATTCTAAGAAATAATGGTATGTAAATATTGGAAAATAAGTTATGATAAATTCTCTCCTGTGTGATATTCACCTAAGCTTAAACTTTCTTACTCTCACGAGGCTGAATAATATGAAAATCTTTCTATTGCATCAAAGAGTTTTGTATCCTGGTTCCCTAAATGTGTCAGATCTAGACTTTAAACCTCCAAGAAACTGGTTTGGTTAGTTAATTTGCTTAGTTTTCACTTGGCATCTTGTATAAATTTCAACAAATCATACTTTGACACAGAGTACAGTTACTATAAGGACACTACCATATCAAACATGATCATTAATTGGCAGCAAAAGCTAGTGCTCTCTTAATGTCTTTGTATCTCTCTTTGATGCTTGCCTATATTTTTGCAGATATGTAGATCTAGCAAAGAGTATCCTAAAGAGTAGTTTATACATTCACATCCCCAGCCTAAATTAAAAGTTATGTTATATATATCATAAAAGTGCTAAAATAAGTACTTTGTTGCACCAATAATGGTATTGACAGAGAACTTGAAGATCTCTGTGTACCTGCTCTAGTGTACATAAATGTTATGTATTGTGGAATAGCAATATTATAAAAATATTTTTATAATATACTTCCTCTTTCTTTTAAGCATAATTTGCAGGTCAAACCACAGCTTGAAGGTTATACTAACAATAGGGTTGCAAAAATCTGCATGACAACTAGCTGACATTTTTAGACTTTTCTGTATCCCATTGTATCTCATAGATACTCTGATTTTTGTAGCCCAGATCCAGAAGTTGTATGTTTTAGTTTAATAGAACTCAATTCATTCCACTCGTCATAATTTTCAAGCTGGCACTATGTTTCACTCTTACTCTTATCAACCCTCAAAAATGTGAGTTACAATTGGAAGGATGATGGAATCAACCATAAGGGCAATCTAGGTTTTGCTATTCCTATTTGGATCCAGAATAGAACAGAATAGAGTTGGAAGGGACCTTGGAGGTCTTCTAGTCCAACCCCCTGCTCAGGCAGGAAAACCTATACCATTTCAGACAGATGGTTGTCCAATCTCTTCTTAAAAACTTCCAGTGTTGGAACATTTACAACTTCTGAAGGCAAGTTGTTGCACTGATTAATTGTTCTGTCAGGAAATTTCTTAGTTCTAAGTTGCTTCTCCCTTTGATTAGTTTCCATCCATTGCTTCTTATCCTGCCCTCAGGTGCTTTGGAGAATAGCTTGACTCCCTCTTCTTTGTGGCAGCCCCTGAGATATTGGAATACTGCTATCATGTCACCCCTAGTCCTTCTTTTCATCAGACTAGACATACCCATACCTTAAGTTTTTGGCTTAGCAAGATGTCTTAATACTGTTAAGTCTTCTTATACTCTCCTACTTTAACAAACAGGCAAATACTGAATTAGCTTATTAGTATCTGCTGAAGTAAAACTACATAGCTTTTTATGCTTGTAGGAAGTTACCTTAGTAGTACACGCAGTGACTAAGCTTTTTTCAGTATTGACCTAGGATCCTAAGATCCATTGCAGATTATTCAAACAAGAAAAAGGTCAGCTCAGCAAGTTTTGTTTGCAGGTTGAAAATACATAGACTTAGTTACATGCAAGTGAGGAAAAAATGTCTGGGCACGGCAGCTAGAATAAACTAGTGATTTTTTCAAACTTGACAAGTTTAAGATGTATGGATTTCAATTCCCAGAATTCTCCAGCCAGAATGCTGGCTGAGAATTCTAGCTGTTGAAGTCCATACATTTTAAGAGTTGTCAAGTTTGAAAAATTCTAAAATAAACAGCATGAAGTCTGCCATTTTTTTTTTCTAGGCAATTACTTTGTACAATTACCATCAGAAAGTGTAGGCTAGTAATAGTATTTATGCTATGGAGTTATTTACTAGATGGTTCTGTTGCTAGTAGGATGGCAGAAAGAAGAAAGGGTATGAAGGCCTTTGCCTTCCCTGAATTTGATGTCAGCTAAACCTTTGGGACTAGAGTTCATATTGTTATTAGCAAGCCTGCTCCAGCAGTAACACAACCACTAATTAGTTCAGCTGATATTAATTCTGAATTGGCACTTGTCTATGTCCTCACAAGTGCACTAACATTTCAACTGGACTGAATAAGAAACTGAAGACATTTAAAATTTCTTAATTCCCATGCCCCGTCAACTCATGTCCATGAAATATACTACAAACATCAGATTTAATATAGTGTTATATCTAGAACAGATTCATTCTAATCAATAGTACTTAAATTGCTTTGAAGCGGTTGTTTCTAGTGGGTCTACTGCACAAATTATTGTATCTTCAGATTCATGAACCTTTCACACACACACACACACACACACACACACACACACACACACACACAGTCATTCATTCACTCACTCACCCCACAGAGTTGTTGTTATGAAGCAGGAGTGTCAATCTCGGGGCGTCACGTGACATCACGTGATGTATTGTGATTTTTTCCCCCTATGCTAAAATGGGGGTGGGCGTGGCCAACATATGACACATCCAGCCTGCTGGATGCAGGTTTGACACCCTTGTTATGGAGAACATAAGAAGGTATGTTGGATATGTTTGTCCTCTTGAGTTCTTTGTAAAATTAATAAAGGCTGGATACCAATAAATAAATAAAATACAAAGACATCAGTTAGATAATTTTTATTTCAAATTGCTTGTTTATTTTGCGTTATATGGTAAAAATGGGAAACTTCTCCTAAATTGGTGAAGATTACTAGGCAACATTACTATGATCTATCAGGAGAAACTGAAATACTTTTTGCTGATATTATTGGAAAAAATTGCTGATGATGTTGAGCTTTTTAATTATTTTAGTAGTTCACCTCCCGGGGGCATTCTATTCCCACACCTAATCTCAAGTAGTTCAAAATACAAAAAAGGGAAGAGATCACACTTTACTTTCAGCCATGGGAAGGGCAGTGGTGCCTAACCTTTTTGGGCTCCTGTGCCAAAAATTGTGCGTGCTTGCGCACCAGCAGCCAAAGGGCAATGCGCGTGCATCCCCCCACTCCCTGCGCATGTGTGCACAATCCCCGCCACCCCCTAACCTGCACTGTGCCTTACAGCTGATTTTTGGCTGGCTTAAGGCCTTTTTTGGCCTCCCAGAGGCTTGAAAAAAGCCTCTGCAGGCTTTGCAGGATCAATAATAGGACAGTGACAAAACGGGCCTATTATTCTTCCATTCCCATTCAAGAAAACAGGAAGAAAATGCTGCTAAAATTTAGCAATTTTTACTTCTTAATTTTCAGTTGTACAATGTGGTGCCACATGCCAGGAATTGATATTAAATTCTTATTTCACAGGCCAAACCCGAGATCAGCAGGATTTGCCCATTTGCGTGCATTGAACTATAGTTCTAATGTTTTTTAATACTAAATGTTTCAGCAACTGAAACATTTTAAGAAGAAAAATATATTATAATTAATTTTATTATCCCCATGGCTGACATTGAGAAATACCAAAATACCTTCCAGTTTCAATTAATGTAGATTCTTGTACTTTGCTCTATGAAATAAACAGATCATTAAATTTTCTCTGTGTGGTGTGTGTTTAAACTTGACACTTTTAAGATGTGATATTTTAAATATTTCCATATTGGGAGAAACATATTTTATTACATCACTATTTCTTTGTAGGAAGCTAATATTCCATACAGCATGTTTCCAAATTATATTAAAAGGCAAATTAGAATGATTGCCTTGCATTTCTTTATATTTCCATTTCTATTTGAAGCTTTTTTTTACAATAAAATCAATACAATGAAAATCCATTATGTTAGGTTATTGAAATGATCTGTGACTAAAGAGATGAGCATGATCTCTAATTCGTGGAACAACCACTGAACTCTCAAAAGTCACAAAACAAGATTTTCTGAATCATTTGGGGAAATTGTAGGGTCTGAACTTTTGTGTTTAATACAAATCTGAACCTGCATAATGTAACTACTTCCCTCAAATATATTCAAAATATTTTTTTTTCTGGAAGACATTTTGGTAATCTGTGTGGGTGTTAGCATGGCTCAAAATGCAATGTAAAAATTAAAAAGTGTGGGCAAGTTTGTAATGTAAAAGAAAATGGCAAAATTAACATAGTTATAATAGGAAATACCATGGGAATAACAGAAGAACCGCAGCGGGGGAGAAAACTCGAAAGCAGACGACAATAAACTCAAAGTATACCGTATAAATAGCATTAAAAAAAACTTTGTGGGTTCTCAACAGACTTAACACAATTCAATTTATTCAATTAAGCCGGTGATCTGACCCAGGTTCCGGAACCCTCCAGGCACGACGAATAACAACTTCCACGTTCAGACAAGTTGGGTAAGTTTCCGTCTAACTGAAACTTACAAATAAATAAAAACTGTGTGTTTCACCGGGCAAACCGGCAATATTTAGAAATAGCTATCTATTAGTACTGTGCTAATACTAATTATCAATTATTAATTTCCCCAAACCCCAAAAACTTTAACCTTAGATTGTCTACTATTGACCTCACCCCTTTCCTAAGAGGTCTCCTAGGGGGCGTGCATAAGCGCACCAACCGTCCCTGTCCTATTGTTTCTTTTATTTTTTATTTTTCTTATATGTATCCATGTATTCATAACTATGTTTTTATTTATACCTATTATCTTGTCAGCAATTGACAAATAAGATAAATAAATAAATAATCTCCCTCCTCCCTTTCGTTTTCCCTTTAATCTCTCGCCTCTTTCCCGTCCCCTCCCTGCCTTTCCTAGCACAAATTACACTGCTAGGCGATTTAAGAGGGAGGAACGAGGCAAATGAATTTGGGATTCTGGGATATGTAGTCTCGACCTTTTTCCTCTCCCACCTCATTCCTATGCGTTTCTTACGTATCTCGCCGTCCCACGCGGAAGGGGGGGGGGGCAAAAAAAGGGTCCGGCATACATTTCCCAGAATGCTGCAAAAGAGAGGGAGAGGTTTTGTGTTAGGGTTAGAGAGACAGGGAGCCGGCCACAAACGGCGCGTGGCGCTTTGAGTTTTCGGGCGGGTAGTTGACGGGGGTGGAGAGGCGGGGTTTCTCCTTTGGCGTCCCGTGACCCGCAGGTGGGCGAGCGCGCGGGGGTTCCAGAAGTGGGAGGCGGTTCCTCCGGCGGCCGCGTGGAGCGCTGGGGAGTCGCTGTCGCCGGCTTCTGCGTGCGCGCCGGGCCGAGTGACACGGCCCTCTGCTGTTGCGGCGAAGGGAAGGAGAGAGACCGCGGAAGGCGACCGGTCGATGAAATAAACCGATCGGAGGCTGCCCCTGCCTCGTGGAAGTAGGCGGTGGGAGACGCACGCAAGCAGCTGCCCTGCCTTCCCCGGCCAAGACTGAGCCCGTGAGGCGGACGGTCACGGGCAGAACCGCCGCCACCGCCTTCCAAGCGGCTGACAATGAAAGTGAAAGGCAGGAGCCGCGGAAGGGGAGGTGGAGGCGGCGGCTGCCCCCGGGGTTGCGCCTGCCGCCTCCCCCACCGTGCTGAGTGATCCCGACCTTTCCCGGTGCGCTTCTCTCAGGGAGCGTTCCCGAAGAAAGAAAGCTGCCGCCTCTGTTTCTGCTTCCTCGGAACATTGGCCGTGTTTTCCTCGCGGGGACCCACGAAGAGGGTGCAACGTGTGAACGCTGGCTCGTCTCCTTTCGCTCGCCTGCAGCTGCTTTTCGAGTGGGGCCGCGTGGATCCTAGACGGCGACGGGAGAGGCGGCGGCGGCGGCTGGTGGTCCCGCGACAGCCGCCGCGATTCAGGTGGCTTCTCCGCACCCCTCCGCTCCGCTTGGCGTTGAGAGCGGGGAGAGAAGGTGGCTGCGCGGAATAAGCCCAGTTTAAAGTAGAAGCAGAAAGCCAACTCTCCTTGCCGTTTTCCTCGACGTTTCCTATTGCGGCTGGTGTTTTCCCCTGGAAGACGGATTGCGGTGGTGTAGCGGAGTTTCGGGGTCTCCCCTGGCTTGAAGGAGAAAAGTGGAGAGAGATCAGTCAGTACCTCTAAAACTGGAAGTTATTTTTGCCTGACAAGCCTGAATCAATAATAAAGTGGCCTGAGGACAGCTTTACTTTGCTTTTGTTTTTTTGCATTTTCTCCCCCACCCCCGTCCTTTGAAATTGGCATTATTTTATAATGGTATATATAAAAAAATGAACACTGGCTTGAAACTTGCCTTGTCTTACACCTTTTTCCAGGGAAGGCACTGAACACATTTTTATTTTGCGTTTGGAAAGGCCTTTTATAATGACAAAAAATAGGAACTAATCTCTTGCCATTGGAAGGAGAAAAAGACCATAGTGGGGGGAAAATTGGTTATTATAGTTTGTTTTTCAGTTGCTGCGCTTAGAGTTGGTTTTTGTTCAGAACAATTCGTACAGATTCTACTTTTAAGAATTTTTTAGAAATCTTTGTGAGGAGGATTTTGATTAGAGACTGCTTGCCTCAAAACCTGACCCAAGTACTTTAAAAGTGGAATGTGAAGTAAAACTGAGCAGTTTCTTAAACAGAAGGCAAAATGTTTTAAAATCATAAAGTTCTATGTTTAATTGACAACTGTTTTATATCTAAGCCTTTTTCATTCCTATTTTATTCTATGATTATGCACTTTGGTTTTTATTTAATTGTGAAGAAGGGAAAAATTACTGTACTTATATATTCATAAATTACAGCTTTGAAATCTTTACCAGAGAATTGGGAATTTTAAAATGCCATGATAAACTTGTTTTAATAAAACACCCAATAGTGTCTTCTTCAGAAGTTTTAGACAAGTGTTGCTGGAGGGGTTCCTCCTTATTCTCCATTAATGAGTCCTGGTGGTGGTGCTGGAGGACCCATGAAAGACTGTGAATACAGTCAGATCAGCACTCATAGCTCCTCTTCTCCCATGGAGTCCCCCCATATGAAGAAAAGCATTTCCAAGAGAAAATGGGAGGTTTTCCCTGGAAGAAACAAATTTTTTTGCAATGGAAGGATCATGATGGCTCGGCAGTCTGGAGTCTTCTACTTGACACTTGTTCTTATTTTGGTTACCAGTGGACTCTTTTTTGCATTTGAGTAAGTGCCGTTAAAGTTTTTTTTCACCCGTTTCTTACTAATAGAACTATGCAAGAATTCAGGTATCTCATTGATGCTAGGCTGTATCAGTAATTTATACTGCATTCATGATTTATATGTTTAATTTAATTCTTGAAAACTTTGAAGTTGAATAATTGTCAATTTGGTATGATCTAGACAGATGAGATTTCAACTCCAGTTTAAAAGTAATGCTGGTCTTTTGCAGTGGAAAGAAGTTTTTAAATGATACAGAATTTTAAAGTACTAATGTTCATTGAAAAGTTTACTGATTTGTCATTTCATAAAGTTCCATTAAGGCAACTAGCTATTTATGCTTGAGAATACTTCCACAATCAGTGCAGAAGCTGTATATTTCTCCCGCTCTAGTCAAAAATTTCTATATTAAGTTGTTATATATCAGGTTAATGGTTTATCAATAGGCATAATCCATGACGTTATATAGTAGGCTTGGATATTATTTGTATGATCTGCCTAATACGCAATCGTTTTGGGTTTTCCATCAAACTTGCTAACTCATTGAAGACATAAAACTATCCAGGCTAAAGATATTTCATAATATCCCCTTTTCTTGACTGTTATTCTATTTTCCCCCTCTCTGCTGTTAATTAGTACAGGTTCCCTTTTTAAAAGGGGAAATAATATTTTCTCTAAATGCACTTGCACATGTCAGTATGTTATATCCTTGATATCTCAAAGTTATATTCATGATAATAGAGCAAAGAAAAGTTAATATGTTGTAAATTTTCTTTGCAGATATTTGAGAATGCATTGCATATGATGCAATAAAAATAGATAGTTTTCTAATAGGGGTAGTCCTCAACCATTTGTTTAGTGGTTGAAATTACAACAGCACTGAAAAAAATGACTTATGACAGTTTTTTACACTTAAGACCATTGAAGCACCCCATGATCAAATGTTTGGCAACTGACTTATATTAATGACAATTGCAGTGTCCCAGGGTCATGTGATAATCTTTTGTGCCCTTTTGACAAGCAAAGTCAATGGGAAATCTAGATTTACTTAACAACCATGTTACTAACTTAACAATAGCGGTGATTTACCCACCAACTGTGGGTAAATGGTCATAAAATGAACAAAACTCACTTAACTGTCTTGCTTAGTAACAGAAATTTGGAGCTCGCTTGCGATCATAAGTCAAGGACTACCTATATATATAGACTATCCAGTGTATTTAATAAATACATTTCCTAAGCATGAATTCTAGATAAATAAAGAAATTATATTGATTGTAAATCTTGATAATTAAGTGAAAAAATGTTTGGATAATCCATTATCCAAATTAAAGACCCAAATTGTTGGGGGCAATATGCTGACTCTGTAAACGCTTAGAGAGGGCTGTAAAGCACTATAAAGCAGTATAGAAGTCTATTGCTATTTAACTAATCATTTATTATGAGCTATAGTTTAGAATTTATTTTCTGTTCATGGAAAATCAGCTATCAGCTTATTGATTTAATTATGATAAAGTGCCAAATTTCAATTCCTGATATGCATTTTGATTTTTCCTCACCTCATTAAAAACATACATTATTTACACTTGGCATAAAAGAGTAGCAGCTGAAGTTATGAATATAATCCTGACAAGCGTTCTAACTGGTACAAACTGGCACTATTATTGGATTGTTCTGAAAAAAAAAACTTGCCTGCAGATGAGGTTTTCTACAGGAGCAAGTTTTTTATAGAATGAAAACACAAATGAGTGGGCGTCTTACATAATCCTGTAATGTTAAATAAAAATAGAATGTCTTCAATTTTATATTAATTTATAAAATGATGTAATTAAAAAGAAGACAAAGCTATTGAGAGAACTTTTTGGTAAATCAACCTGCTTTTTGTTTCTAAGTAAGTTACAGCATGAATGGTAGGCAAATTTTCTGTCTGGTGCTTTATGCAGGGACTGAAAGAGTTCTTAGAAGTCATGATCTCCACCTGAATAGTGGTTGGTGAAAGTTACCCCAGATTATATTATGATCAGTATATGTTGATGTTATTCTTTTTGGCAGTAGCATGCATTTATATACAGTAGTAATGATTACAAATTTGTTCACCCAGGTATTTTTTTCCCCTGTCAGTATGTTAAAGCATGATGGTTTAAGCAATCTAATGACAAATCCTTATCCACAGAAAGCCATATTGATCCAACAGAAAGAAGCAAGACAAGCAGTATTCAGCTGCTGGAAGCTGTATTTGTTTCATTAATTTTGGTTTATTATTTTGAACATAGATTCATCATTTTAATTTATTTTCTTCAAAGAGAAATATTCAATATTTTTTAGAACGGTTACTTCTTTTTCAGATAATAACCTACTGTGCAGGAAAAAATATTTTTTCTTTAAAAGAAGCAATTATTTCTTCAGGATTGCACTATAGAATTTTATGAATTACTTTAGAATTCACTTGAAAAGTTATACAATAGAAGAGAAAAATAAAATGCAGGCAGTCCTTAACTTTCGACCACAACTGATCCAAAAATTTCTGTTGCTATGGTAAATGAAACAGTTATTCAGTGAATTTTGCTGAATTGTATGACCTTTCTTGCCACAGTTGTTAAATTAGTCACAGAGTTAAGTGAATGTGACTTCCCCATTAACTTCACTTGTAAAAAGGTCACAAAAGGGGGGGTCACATAACCCTGGGATGCTGCCACATCATTAATATGAGTCGGTTGTCATGTCTAAATTTTGATCACATGACCTTGGGGATGCTGCAACGGTCATGAGTGTGAATAAAGTTACAAATTGCTTTTTCAGTGCCATTGTAACTTTGAACGGTCACTAAATGAATTGTAAGTTGAGGACTACCTGTACTGTATTTTGTCCTACTCTGTTAGTAGCTGTAACTAAATACTGAGAGACTAATAATCCAATAAAAATGATAAACCTGCTTTTTATGTTTCAGCTAAAGGCCCAAGCATCTATATATAATGAAGGACATTATTTTATCTCTTACCTTTATTTGGGAAACTTTTTTTCTGGAAGTGTTATATTGTCCTGTCTTGCCTCATATTAGGCAATGAATACAGGTATACACTACTGTTTTTTTCATTGCAAGTGCTGACGTAAACTTTTACCAGTTGAAGTGCCCTAATATTAATCTGTAAATTATTTTCCTCTAATTCATTAAATTCTTAGTATAATGTCTAGACAACTATAATTATAGTTTCTATGAATATTGTGGAAATTCCATATAAAATTTATGGATATGTGAAAAAACAATATTGCACGAAGAACAGGGTGCAAAAATAGGTATGGAAATATAGAGAGCATTTTTTGATGTATTTTTGTTACATAACCATAGGGAAACCTTTCTAGTTTCCTTTGGGTTGATAAATACAGTACTTTGAAACTGTGTGCATAAGAAATGTGTTAACAGTTATTATCATCTACGTATCTTAAAGTCTAAGGCTATCTAACAAGATAGAAGTATTCTAGGTAGTGTATATTTTTACTTTTTAAAATGGGAAGTAAGAATTCAAATACTTTGAAGTGAGTTTTTTTCTTTACATACTTCAGAGCCATTCATATGCCCCGGAAGCATTAGTCCAAAGCCAGAATATTATAGTATCTCTTGTATGGTAAGAAAAGAGACCTGCCCAAATAAATAATTTTATATCTACATCACAATGTTTATTATTAAATATTGATATATCATTTAAAAGTTACCTTGCCGTATGTAAACATACAGGACTGGAATCACAAAGTATGACCCATTATTAAAAGGCTGCTATGCAACCTTTTAGAAGTCCCAGTTCCTTCTACGGTTTAAAAGTTATTAAAGAGTAGTATGTACAACACAACTTGCAATTATAAAAGATTACTTTATTAGTACATGGTAGTATATTTCATCACACTTTAAGAATTGAAAGCTACTATTCACATTTTCAAACTTTGTTTTTGGACATTTTGAAATAATCTCGTGTTATGTGATGAATCAATTTTAATTTTAAAAATACTGAACATTTGTTAGTATAAGACTTAAATAATTGAATGGAAGATGATTGAATGGAAGAATGAATGAATGTGTTTATGAGTAAAGGTGAAGGTTTCCCCTGTCCAGTTGTGTCAGACTCTAAGGGGCAGTGCTCATCTTTGTTTCTTAGCCAAGGGAGCACATGTTGTCTGAAAACATTTCTATGGTCATGTGGCCAGCATGACTACACACCAAGGTACACGGAACTGCTGTTGTCTTCCCATCAAAGTGGTACCTATTTATCTACTTATATTTGCATGTTTTTGAACTGCTAGATGAGCAGGAGCTGGGGCAAGTAACAGGAGCTCATCCCTTCACACTGCACTCAGGTCTCAAACCTCAGTGTCTTAACTGATGAGCCATCATTGTCCCATTTATGTATAGATATGCTCAGAAAGAACTGTAGATCATTGGGGAATGGGATTTTCTCTCATCCCTTGAATACTTCTGAGAGGGTGAAGACTCTTCTGAACAAAGTGAGATTAGATGAAATGGAGAATGAGATTGTTATAAAGAAAATGGAAAGCCTGCCCAATCTGCACTCGAGTGATATATACCCTATAGAATATGTTTCAGGGTATGCACAGTATGCTGCGGGAATGTGGAAATGGATAAGTTGTAATTATACATTGTTGGATGTAGTAAAATTTAAAACATCAGGAAATGAAGAGGGTAATCTAATATAATACAAAAACACAATTAGAAACATTAATTTGTTTGTATTGAATAAGATGCAGCCTATAATTAAATAGGCCAGAATTTTTTAAAACTGCTTTCCTTTCCCTAAATTTCTGCTTCCTGGCTAATACTAATTACAAAAGTACTTGGTAAAAAACAACTCTGGATCTTAACATGTTTTGTTGATTAAAAAAATAATTTTCTATATATATATAAAAACGTCTATCCATACACCATAACTCCAGCTGGTTTACAAACAACAATCAAGACAGTAAAAAAAACATGTAATTTGGAAATAGTTGGTAGATGTAAATACCTATTTTAACATCAACATTTTAAAAAGCACTCCTTTATATCCAAATAAGTCTATTTTTGTTATACAATTAATTTGCTCTTTGCCATAATTGAGTTGAGTATACAATGGGTTCTTTTTAGTTGTTCTAGCTAGTACAATGGCTGCAATCCAGGTCACTGTGCAAATATGGTAGTTTTGTGATATCCAGGACAACTCCATATTTCTACAATTGTTAGGAGATGTTTCTTAAAATAGAGAAAAGTTCCTGTTAAAAGTATTGATATAATTTCTGTATTACAGATCTCAAATTCTCATTGGGCATATACAAATGCAGAAGGTGTCAATATTGCTATTTGGATTGTTGCTTCCTCTTTTACATATCATATGCGTTTTATATGGTTGCTGAGCTCCACTGTAACAAAGTAAATAATTAAACTAGTTATTCAACTGCATAGTCAGATTGAATACCTACACAGTTTTTGCCTCAATTCCTCCCTTCCAGGTAAATCTCTACTTCTGATGACAAATTGCTATACTGTGTATAGTTTTCTCTTTTCAGAGGCTTCATAAAGTGCAGATTTTTACGCCATTAAGCTATTTATTGCCAGCAAACCTATTTAACCCTGTTAGGGGGAATATGGAGCCACCACCGTTGGGTATATTATTTTGGAATTAATAATTGTTTTGATTTGTGTACAAAGACCTTTTGAACTTCATAAAAGTTTTTTTGAGGTAATTTGAAGGAATCAGATTTAATTGGCAGTGAGACTGCTGTTCAGGTGGATGGTCTAATGTTCTTTGAAATCTATCAGACCTAAAATGATTACAAACTACATTGTTACCTAATTCTGTCTTTTTTAATGATTGTCCTCAGTATAAACCTAAAATATCAAATGACAGAAAGATTCAGCAAAGCATTTCATTTATTTTTAATAAAGGCTTTAAATGTATATCAAGCTTAATGCCATGAATTATGGTATAATTTTTTTCTTATTTTATGTGAGGGAGAGTAGACTTTACATTGAAATAAGTTGCATTGGAAACTATATTACAATTTTAACACAATCATATTTTAAATTGAATTTGTTAAGTCTTGTGATAAAAACTAAGTCAGCCTTGACTCCTTGTAGCTTTACAGTTTGTTTGGAGGTTTTTTTTAAAACAATATGAAGTGGTTTTCCGTGCCTTCTTCAGAGGTGTTTTTCAGCTTCACAGTCTAGCTGTCAGCACTGGGGTTTCCTGTTAGGTCCCTAATCTGCTTTGACTCTGCTAAACTTTATGACACCGATCATGTTTGACAGCACGTTACTAACTAACTGGGCTCTTATATGTTTGGTATATTTCATTTCTGATAAATTTTACATAATCATTGTAAAACCACAACCTCCCACTCTCAATCCCTTAAAGCCAGTCCATATATATACTCCAATCGTGGCATGAAAAACAGCTGAAAAATCTCACAAGATCTCAAAACATTTTGATGTTCTTATCTGAAATCTTAATTGGGAATGCCAACATATTGTGAGACTTGCTAATCTCTTGACCGTTTCATTCAATGGCCCCTTCGCAGGAATAGGATCATCTCAGATGGCTTCTTCCCTCTAGGTTTTTATAGTCTCTGGATACTTGATCAAACCGTGGAAGTCTCTGGATACTTGATCAAACCGTGGGAGTTGGACTGTTTTGACTAACACTCTGGATGACAAATTTAGCTTGTGTCTTTATTTATAGATTTGGAGAGCTGTGCTCTAATCAGAGTTGATTGATTGGAGGGAGTAATAAGCCCTGCAAATAAAATTTAAGCCAACGGAGGAAGTGAAATGGATAGGCAGATAGATAGTTTGATTGAATTGGAGGTCACATGTACCATGCTGGTTACTAATTTCTGGCTTATATTGGGGTCCTTAAAAGCCTTTTTTTCCTGCTAATATCATGATCAACTTAAAGAAAAAGGCTCTTCTAAAATTGATTTTGAAAGATTTAGTTTGTCTCAGAATGTCATGATTGTAACACAATATAGTGAGAACAGAAATGGGAGAAAAGGTTTTAAATATTTACTTAATCATGGGTTTGAGTTTGCTGAGGTAATGTGACATGATTTCATGCCTATTGCATTTTGTTAGTGACAATAAAGAGACACTGTACTGAAAGATAGAAGTAGAGGAAGCAGTGAACAGATACTGAATTTTCATATAGAAAACAGATGAGTTGCTATATTATAATTGGCTGATGAAATCAGCTTATCACAAATAAATAGGACTGATAAAAATGTTCACTTAAAGTAAAACTTTATAGTGGAAATTTGGGTGGGGGAAATTAGATGTGAGTGATGGTTAAAACGTTATACACCTTTCACTTATTTGTTTCAAGTATGCACATGACTAAATATTTACATTGAATGTTTATTTTAGGTGAGGTACATTTACTTAATTTTTCTTGTGTTCCTAACAGGTATAATTAAGAAATAATTCTTCCATAGCTAAATTTTCTGTATGATCAGAATGGGAATAAAGTCTCTATTAAAAAAAAAAGCTGGGGACATCATCTATTCTGAGATACAGAATGCTCAGCTCTATTATAGAGGTAGAATCTGGTCACACAATTCTAAAATTGCAAGGTTCTATTTTAATGCAATGGATAAATATAATAAATTTGGTATTTCAGGAAAAAAGAATCTACACCCCAAATAAACAATCATTTTACAACTGTTGATGTAACAACTGGATTCCAGTCAGTTTCTTTTGAAAAAAATGAAGTTTATTTGTTAACACTCCACCAAAATCAAACATTTCCTTCAGTTTGTCAGTAAAGGTTTTATCATTTATATCATTATATATTTTTTTAAAAAATATTTGTTAATTGTTTATGTGATTACATCATAGTGCAGCAATAGGTTGACTCTGTTTTGTGGGTCGAAGACATTCATTTATGGATAGATTCTGCCAGCAATGAAAACAGAAGGAAAGAATTAGATTTATCTTCGATTTAGCTTTTAAATCACTACCTTTTATACAATATTCTATATAGTTTCCCTCTCAACCAATGACCAAGCAACTTCCCTGATCATTTTAAATATACTTGTGTTTCTATTTTGTTGTCCATTTGAATATTTTCCCCCATTTTTATTGTTTGCATTTCTTTTATGAAAATAATAAATGCGCTCAACACAATGTTAATTGACTTCTGACATGGCATTGTATCAGAAGAATGTTGTTTAGTAACAACTTTCAGTAACAAATAAAACAATTTCCTTAAATATTATTAAAAACACTATGCAGTGGTGCTTAAAATGTTTGTGAACCCTATTACATTTTTAATATTTCTGCAAAAAATGTAACTTAAAACTTGATTAGTTCTCTACACAAATCCTAAAACTAGATAAAGCGAATCCAACTAGACAAGTGAGTGAAAACCATTATACATGTTCAATTATTCATTGAGGAAAATGATCCAAAGCTGCATATTTGTATGAGGCCTTTGGAATTGCTTCAGCATATTTTGAATTTTGAAATATTAGTATAATGCAATTTCAGCATGGCTGCTATAGGTATGACCAATGGCAAAATATTAATCAGATGTCCGATTGTTGGGGATTTTTCTGTTTATCATTTCTAGCATTACTTTTGTATCCCTTCCTTCTACATTTGTCTTTTTTCGCAGTGGAAAAAAAGGTTTTTTTTCCCACGTTAATTTTTAATATTATTTTGTCCATAATGGGTCCCATAAAGGATCTGGAAAATAAAAATGATGTCTTAGGTTGGTGCTTTGCATTTTCCTTTTTTTTTCTTAACTGAAAAAATGGTTGGGACTGAGAATCTGGAGGTCATCAAGAAAAGGAATCCTCAGGCATTATATTGTATGTCCCAGCAATCATATAAATTGATAGTCAAGTGGTAAAATTACATGCTACATTTCATGGTTCTCCAATTATGTGGTAGATGTAAACAAAAATTTACAGTCTGTTAGTGGCTCTGTAGTAGTTAATTATATTGCAATACTGAACTTACCCATTTGATTCTATAAACTAACTTGTCTTAAAACATTCTTACTCTGAAATATTGTTGTAGCCAATCCAAATCCTGACTGGGGATTAACGACTAATAATGCAAGCAGCATATATTCAAATTGTTATATTTTTTTAAAAAATTGTCTGAATGCCTTCAGTGTGAATTTACATTTCCTAATAAAATGTTTTACAGGTTTATTCAGATCTATAATACATTTTGTTCTCTGGTGGTTATGTTCAGGTTGATAGAAATGCCAGCATAATTGGCTGAGGACAATTTTTATAATCTGATTGTATTTATGAGAAAGAAAGAGTACTATCTTCTTAATAAAAAAAGAGTGTTCACAGTGATTATAATGTCAGTGGAGATCATGAGAATAAATTTGTGAAATTTTGTTTTAGAAATAACTGAACTGTTCAAAGAAAATGCAAATGCTTTTTTAGAAGCTAAACATTAATATAGTTTTAATGTTATACAACTATAATGTATAGTTCTATTTATCATCCGTCTGAGTATTCAGAATATGTTTTAGAATGTATTCTGAACATAAGATTACTGTGCTAAGATGCAGAATGGAGGCCAAACTGTATTTTCCTGTTTTTTCTCTTACCGTAGTGCATAGTGAGCTGGTGTACCAAACATGATGAAGAATTCATTCAACTGAATAATAACATTATTTATACTACAGATGCTGGCCTTTTGTTTATCCTTTTCTTGGGGAAAGAGATAAGGGTTTTTAGGAAGAAATGATGGGTATCCCTTTGCTCAGGGAAATTGACTCAATCTTTTGCTGTTGATTTTGATAATATGCAAGCAGGAAGGAGGACAATTATTTTTCTTGAATGAGATAATTTTAATAGCAAGTTACAGTTTATTAGATGAGGTTGCTTTAGGCAAATGATTACAAAACAGCACCTGAAATTATATGCTAAAGCCATTATATTTTTATATAAAAATGTTTTAGGGACACTATGCCTGTGTAGCCTCTAATATTCTATATTACTTTTTATACTTTTATTTCTTCTCTATAAGAAAGTCTTTTAAATACCCGTATGAAATATTATGTCAGTGGAATTTTTCAGAATCATTCCCAGATATAAATCACGTTACATGATCACATTGCTTAACAACAGCAATCCCTGTACTTGTTATTGTTAAGCAAGGAATATGGTTGTTAAGTGAGTATCTCCCAGCTTGCTGCTGCTTCCAAACTTAAGTCAATGGGGAAGCCTGCAGGAAATTGCAAGTCCCAGGTGCCCTGCTGTTGCCGAGCAAGAGTGAGTGAGAGCGAGTGAGAGCG
Source organism: Notechis scutatus (assembly GCF_049901735.1). Lineage (NCBI taxonomy): Eukaryota > Metazoa > Chordata > Lepidosauria > Squamata > Elapidae > Notechis > Notechis scutatus. The sequence goes on along the minus strand of NC_142009.1, from coordinate 82,502,919 downwards.
AGGGGTGTGTGGGTAACCAGAGAGCATAGAAGGGCTTGGAGTGGCTGCTGCAGGGTAGAAATGGGGGATGAGTGATCAGGGAACCATGGCATGAACATAGCAAAGCTCAGGAAGTTTGTGTGGGTAGGGGAGACTTACCCAAGTAAGTTGTAATCTTCCCAATTGGCTTCCTCATTGACTTTGCTTATAAGAAACCACCAGGAAAGATTGAAAATCATAATCATGTGACTGTAATACGCAGCAATCGTCATAAGAGCAAGCCAGTTGCCTAGTACCCAGATTGTGATAACCAGAACTCCAAGTTGTAGAAGGTTGTAGATACCACTTTTCGTATACTGTTATAACTTCAAATGCTTGCCAAATGAATGATCATTAACCAAGGACTACCATCTATAAGGCATTGAACTGCTTCCACCAAATAAATCCTCTGTGGCATGTAGAAGTTGTACCATTTATACAGAATACTGCTCAGATAAGGAATTGATGCCACTAGAGACAAGCTTACAAAATGAACTAAAGAGATTTATGAAGGGAACCACTTAACATAAGGAAATAAATCATAGCTTTATTAAATATGCTTAGGTACTGTCCAATTAATCATTCTTTCTAAAAGAATGCCCGATTTCAAAATTTATTATTTGTGTGTATAAAATTTTGATTAAGATAAGAATTTTGATTGTAATAGTAAAACCGAACATAAATTAAACTTAAAGGAAAAAATAAAATAGCAGTAGAAAGTTCAAGAAAAAAAAAGTAAGAATATACCAGTAATAAAAAGATAACAAAGAAATGACTTCCAACCTTCATCACAAATATAAATTTAGTAACTCTTCACTCTCTCTAATATTATAAATATTTATCTCTTCCACCTGTATCCCATCTCTTATCTATAAATAAATCAATAAAATGTTTCAGTCCTGATGTCAGCAGAAAATCCAAAAAGGACAGCCAAAAGTAACCACGTATTTCATTTAACATTGCTCAAATAAGCGGCATTATATTCCTCCTTTTACATCTACTAGTCTTAATCTTTAATTTGTTCAAATATTCTCACAGGATTCAATTTTTCTTCATTTATTTTTGTTCTATCCTTCAAGGCTTTAGCATGACACCTTTATGTAAATCTATTAGGAAAGAATTGCCTTAGTTACTCTTTTGGTTTGTCATTTGTATTTCGTTTTTACATTTTAAGACCTTAGCCACTTTCTTTAGTAGATCAGTAAAGCATCTTTTCTAAATCATTCTTTTGGCTTGTCAGATGTAAATCTACTTTCAATACTATATCTGTCTTATCTGATAAAACTTGTTCTACATATGACATTTCTTCAATGACATCTTTTGTACAGAGTCTATACATAGAAGCAGACGTCATTACTGATGTTGATATTGTGATTACTATTTTCTGATTTCATTCTTCAAAGGTCTCCTTCAGTTTATTGTATTGTCATAACTATTTTGAAGGCCTGTATATCATTTCTCTACCTAAAAACTAAAATTCTCTCTAGTGTTCAGTTTTTTAAAAATGTGAAATAATTTACCTGTGTTGTGTCTTGTAAAAAGCAAAACAGGTTCTACTTCCCACAAGGTGTTTATATTTTATAATTAATTTCAAAATCTTACTGTAACAATTCCAATATTACAATTTTATCTGAACCTTTAGTCCATTTTAACTTTCTAACTTCAAAATGTTATTTAGCTTTTTGTTGTTCATTTCAAATTTTTAAGTTTTTAGGTAAAGTTTTGTTTCAATCAGGATTAAAGGCAGACTTATCTGACATTTTTAGACTTGTCATTCCAAAGGTCTCTAATAGCTTACAAGTAGTTAAGGTGCAGTTTCGGAAAGTAATTAGAAAGTGAGATTTGTGAAGTTAGTGCCCTTTAAAAGTCTTTGTTGTGGTTGTGAGTAGAATAGCTGATCCTATCTTCTCCTTGTACTCAAACCAGTGGAAAACCACTATTCCACAGTCTTCTCATGAACAGTTGTATGGAGCACTTGTGGGTAATCTCCATACTTTTCTTGTCCAGAGAGGTAACAAGGAACTAGTCTACTCACCAGTTCTTTGGTGTTTGCTGTGGTTGTTGGCTGTTTTTGCAGAGCAGTCTTCAGTTCATCATATCTTCTTCCCCGGAAGCATGCTTTCAAAGTTTGTTTCATAAAATTGGGGATTTACTTAGAATGTATTGAGGCCAAAAGACACAGAACAAAGTCTTGTGCAAGACCAGAAATGCTCTCACATAATGTGGATTTCACTGTTATTTGCAGTTGGTAAATGTTAAGAATACCTTGAAGAATATTCTCTCAGGTCATATTTTCCAAACTTTCTACCAGTCATTCACTCCGATTTAAGAACTGCAATTGTCCCCCTGTATCTCAAACTGTGTATAGTTATTGCCTTAGCAGCTAGTTATTAAGCAGTTAATCCTTTTTATTAGATCTCCCTTCCTGGATACTCTTACCTCTTTCAAGGTATCCTCACCACCAGATTTCATTAAAATATTTTGTTAGATAAATGGTGTTTTGCCCTCTACGTTTATGAAAAATGCAAAAATACTTATTTTTCTTTAAATAACATTATGCAAGGAAGATAGTATCATATATTGGAATGATAGTTTACAACTTTCCTTTAAGTATCACTGTTGCATCTTAAAATATTCTGTATCATTTCCTGTGTGGCTTGTAGAAAAGTTTAACCAACAAAACTATATCCGTTTGCTAATTATCTGAAAACTGAATCAGTTGGATATATTAATTGTGAACCTGGTTGAATCAACTGCTTGCTTTAAAATAATACATAAGTACAGATGGCATTTTCATGCTGATTTAAACTTGAAGCATGGTATTTTTAAATTCATTATCATTTATTAAAGTTATATGATTTGCCTAAATTTTATTTTTTTAAAAAGCAGCAATCAAAGCATTATCCAGCCTTCCTGGAAAATAGTCTTTTTTTGTTGATAAGAATATAGATTGCGAAAAGTTAGATTTGCCAGCATCTCAACATTCAGCTTCAACCATAACAACACAAGAGCACACAATAGATACAAACTCAATGTTAACCGCACCAAACTTGATTGCAGGAAATATGACTTCAGCAATAGAATGGTCAATGTCTGGAATACTCTACCCGACTCTGTAGTTTCTTCCCCAAACCCCAAAAACTTTAACCTTAGACTGCCTACTATTGACTTCACCCCTTTCCTAAGAGGCCTGTAGGGGGCGTGCATAAGCGCACCAACGTGCCTACCGTCCCTGTCCTATTGTTTCTCTTATTCTTCTTTTATTTTTTCTTATATGTACCCATTTCATGTATTCACAACTATGTATACACTTATACTTATCTTGTAAACAATTGGCAAATCAAATAAATAAATAAATAAATAAATTAATGTTGGCATTCAGATCTTAATATATATCCCAGAAATTATTTCAGAGATGGCAAAATTAATTAGGGAAATAAGAAAAAAATTGAAGGAAAAGACTTTTGAAACAATCTTAGTGCAAAATTGTAACAACTGTGTCAATACTAAAAGATTGGAGATACTTTAGCTTTCTAACCCAGCAGGTTTCATGACAGACCAGACAACCGATGCCTCCTTGAGTCATAATGTCAGAGATATCTCCTTACCTCAACAGAGAAATTGAATGATCAAGGGTGGGGGAAAAAGCAGAGGGAGCAGGAGTGATTTCCCAGTTGATTTTCCTTGAGAAAATCTGGCAAACAGAATCAGAAACCCATTCCCAGCAGGCAGGCTAATGCTGCTGATTGAGGGAGGGAGGGACTGCAAGACTGTTTGGGAAAAGATCACAGAACTTTGAAATTAAAGATCACGTGACTAGCAGCAGCCAGGACTTTCACAAATTTCATTCCTTTGAAAATTGTGGGTCCAGATTTTGGAGACATTCTGTAAGTTAGCCTATTTGAGATGGCTTGGTTCAAAACTCCACCTAGAATTAATGTGTGGCAAGATGACCACCTAATACATTTTACAAATAACTAAAATAAACATTAGTGCCTATGATTGATGCCCAGGTTATGACAACAAGACTTTTTATGGTATATAGTTAATAGCTGTAAACAAGATGTACTCAATAGTCTTGCATAATAAAAGTTTATAAGCCATGGTGGGCACTGGTTTGAATGCAGTATTGCAGGCTAATTCTGCTGAATGCTGAGGTTTGATCCTCACCTGAGTCAAGATTGACTCAGCCTTCCATCCTTCCGAGGTGGGTAAAATGAGGATCCAGATTGTTGGGGGCAATATGCTGACTCTGTAAACCGCTTAGAGAGGGTTGTAAAACACTGTGAAGTGGTACATAAGTCTAAGTGCTGTTGGTATTTACTCAATTAATGGAATACTTGGGTGAGTTAGGGAGTATCAGCATATCTGAAGGTCTTAACATCTGTTTGTTTCCAAATAAGAGAATGTATGAGAAGGAATTGCAGCAAAGGACAAAATGGAGTAAGGAAAAATGATTCAATATTAAACGCGTTTGCAGCACATTATGTATGTTTGTTCAAAATACTTGCTGTATAATATTACTTTAACACAGAGAGAGAGAGAGAGAGAGAGAGAAAGAGACACAGAGAGGAGTATACAAGAAAGATAAATAAGGAAAGAAAATGAAGGAAGGAATTCCCCTTTGATACTTCTTATTTCACCTCCTTTCCCTATCATGGATTCAACAGATGCAGTTTGTTTGCCTTTTCCTGAATTAGGCATAACTAACATGTGGATACTGTAGCCAAAATGAATGTTTAGAAACATCTGGCATGTATTGCTGTTGTGATTAATTCATTAATTTTGGACTCAACCTTGTTTATCTAAACAGAAATATTTATAAATCTTCTGCACATGTTATCCATTTCCTGTTACACAAAATCACTGACTTGTACACTAAGCAATGTGCTGAGAGTTCAAATGCTTAATATCCAGGAAAAAAATTGCATTTTGCCCTAAACCCTTTAGAGGATGACCAGATTTAGCAAAAAGAATTTGACAAGAATAATCTCCTGATCTGGTTTCCAGGTATTAGACAATTGTCTAATTATTGTTAGACAAAATGTCTGATACAGGCAATATCAGAATTTTGATTTTTTTAAATTGAAAGGGATGATTGGCTGCAAGATAAAAAAGCATTTGTAAAAATATTTTTAAAATCAAATTTAAAATGTCAGTATAAACATAGCAAACGGTTTTTCTTACTGTACTTCTATAGTTTTCAGTGCCAATGAATTTTATATCAGCCATGGAAATGGATAACTACTTAAATACCTCAATTTAATACATTAAAGACATTCACTTCATATTTTGGATTTTATTGTAAATATTAGTCACAACTATACTGGTAACTTATGAACAAAATTAAAGTTCTTATTGAATGAAAACTACAAATGACAGTTTTCAAATACTTGGTTCAAATCTCTCTTGAGTTTTAAAGTTAAATCTGATAATATTTGGTAAATTGATTACTGTATTATTAAGACTATTTGGCATTGTCATCCACCTATCGAGTCCTTCCCAAGAACATGGTATAGGCATATGTTTGATGGTGTTTAATTATTTATCTGTTCACAATAACGTGAAATTATAACTGCCAGTTCTTTAGCTGGTGTTGGCCTTCATACATATTGAGTTCTTCCCAAGAACCTAGGATGTTGTAATGTATCAGAATAGTATATGTGAAGATTCAAGTAGTATGGCAATTTGTAATTGACAGGTAGAAATTTTGTAAATGTATAACAGAATAACAGAGTTGAAAGCGACCTTGGTGGTCTTCTAGTTCAATTCCCTGCTCAAGCAGAAATCCCTATATTATTTCAGACAAATGATTGTCCAAGCTCTTCTTAAAAACCTCCAGTATTTGAGCACCCACAACTTCTGAGGCAAGTCGTTCCAATGATTAATTGTTCTGTCAGGAAATCTCTCTTTAGTTCTATGTTGGCTGTCTCCTTAATCACTTTCCATCTGTTTCTTCCTGACCTGCCTTCCGGTGCTTTGGAGAATAGGTTGATCTCCTCTTCTTTGGGACAGCCCCTTAAATATTGGAATACTGCTATCATGTGACCTCTAGTCCTTCATTAAATTAGACATACCCAGTTCTTGCAACTGTTCTTCATATGTTTTTCATATGCTTTAGTATGTTCCTAGCCATAATCCTAAGTGGGTTTATCATCCAATGGGATTTTCCGATGTATTTAATATGGAAAGGTAGAAAGTCTGGGCTGAAAATCTCAGCCCCTTCCTAAGCATACTGATGCGCTGTGAATTCATTGGTGACATCCATTTTGCTCTCCAACTTCATGGGAACCTAACTCTAACCTTTAGTGAGTTTATCATCCAATCAGATTTCCCCATGTATTTAATATGGACAGTTAGAAAAGCTTGGCTGAAAATCTCAGCCCGCTCCTAAGCATACCAATGCGCTAGTTAAATATAAAAATCCCATTGAGCAATAAATCCACTTAGGGTTAGTATTAGCACCCCATGAAGTCAGAGAGCAAAATGGATGTAGTCAAGAAATTCAAACTGCATTGGTATGCTTAGGGGGGAACTGAGCTTTTCAGCCCACCTGTCTACCTGTCCAAGGTTATATATACAAGAAAATCCCTTTGGTGGGAGAACCCACTTAGAGTTAGGGTTAAGTCCCAATGAACTTGGAGAATAAAATGGATGTTGCCAATGAAATCGAGGCACATTAGTATGCTTAGGAGGGGTCTGAGATTTTCAGCCCAGCCTTTTTGTGTGTACAAGTTAAATACATGGGAAAATCCCATTGGAGGGAAAACCCACTTTGGGTTAGGTCCCCATGAACTTGGAGAGCAAAATGAATTCATAGTGCATCAGATGCTTAGGAGGAGGCTCAATTTTTCAGCCCACCTTTGTTTGCCTGTCCAAATTAAATACATCAGAATATAACATTGCACTATAAACATACTTAGGGTTAGGTCCCTATGAAGTCAGAGAGCAAGCTGAGCTGAAAATCTCAGCCCTATCCTAAGCATACTGATGTGCTACGAATTCATTGGTGATGTATGAATTGCTCTCCAACTTCATGGGACCTAACCCTAATAAATGGGTTTAGTCTCAATTGGATTTTCTCATGAATTTAACTTGGACAGGCAGAAAAGCTGGGCTGAAAATTTCAACCCCCTACTAAGCATACCAATTCGCTGAGAATTCATTGGCAACATAAGTGTGTTTAATCTTCCAATGGGATTTTCATGCCTACGATGGGAATAGAACTCATTATATCCTGGGTTCTAGCCTGATGCCTTAACCATAGCTGAACCAAAGTGGTGCTCTGTCTAATAATGTAGAAATAGGTAGTGTAAATATAATAATTAATTGCACACTTTACTGCAGTTCTTTTCATGCTGTGTAAAATACTGGCTATGTTGTTAATTTTAAAATATTTTTAAAAATATAAATTAAAATATGAATCAAATTATTTGGAATATTCTAATATTTTCAGAACTTGTAATAGATTAATTTTTAAATGAAAGAATGTTACTTATGCTCTGAACACCTTTTGTGCCCGATGTAATCTTTAAAGCCAAAGGACTGGAGGGAGAGATTGAAAATAAGCATGTTATATTTTAGTTATACTTTCATAAACTACTTACAGTATTAAAAGTTATTAATTTTGGCCAATAAAAATCACGTAAGTGCAGAGTGGTACAACCTGTATTCCTTATTCTTTGGTAATCGTCAACTGATCTTTACTGCAGTTCTCTTATTGTTTTATTAATGCAAATAGCTGAATCAGAACATTGCATATTAACTTGAATACAGTTCTTAGTCCCAGATATGAGCTTGGTATAAGAATCTAAAATATTCTGGTTCTTTTTTTTAGGTACAGTACAAGTGAAGGCAAAGTGAGATCAGAACAGATTTTCTGAGTTTTTGCTGAAATGAATATTAATATAGATGGTTTTGAAGTAGTTCTTCACCCCATCCCCTGCAAAATCAGTTGTGGGTACTTACTATTTTTAAGATGGCCTTATTCCTAATGTTTTATTTTTCTTATTTTACAGTTGCCCGTATTTATCTGAGAAGATCACACCTGCAATTCCTGCTGTTGGAGCAGTTCTGTTCTTTTTTGTTATGGGGACCTTGCTACGTACTAGTTTCAGTGATCCTGGAGTCTTGCCTCGTGCAACACCAGAAGAAGCAGCAGATCTAGAAAGGCAAATAGGTAACACAGAAGGTCTGTTGCAGTCTCTCTGTTTCTCATTTTATTTTTCTCTCTTAAATGCCAGTTAAGCCCACATTTTAGTAGATTTTCTAATCATTCTGATCAATTTAACCTACTGTTTTTACTTTCAGATATTCATGACTATGTTACTATAAATATGTCTAAATTTTCTGCTACAGATAGTCCTTGACTTATGATCACAATTGAACCTTAAATTTCTGTTGCTAAGTGAGATACTTGTTAAGTGAATTTTGCCCCATTTTACTACCTTTCATATCTTCGCTGTTAAGTAAATCACTGCGGTGTTAAGTTAGTGACCCAGTTAAGTGAATCTGGCTTCCTCGTTGATTTTTCTGGGCAGAAGGTTGCAAAAGTGATCACATGACCATAGGACATTGCAACTGTCATAAATATGAGTCAGTTGCTAAGCATCTGAATTTTGATCTTGTGACTGGGGATGCTACTGAAGTCGTAAATGTGAAAAATGATCATAAGTGGCTTTTTTTAGTGCAGTTGTAACTTTGAATGGATATTAAATGAACTGTTGTAAGTCAAGGAGCTTCCTGTACTTTATGCAGAATGTTCATCTAACTGAATGATCAAGTAAGTTAATTTTAAAATTTGTGAATTTTTATAGCGCTAAAACCTTTTATACTATTGCTTTATTATATAGTAGACACTTCACAGATAATACGTTTGATTTAAATGACAAGATAAATTGGTAAAAAAATGAATTCAGTGGTTCTTTTACAGCAATTAAAAAGCTTAATTTATAGCTCAGTTTAAAAAATGTAGTAAAGACAATTCTGAAAAAGAAGCTTTATATATGAATGAATATATATATTCAGTCCTGCCTTGCCAGAAAGCTAATTGAATGACCTTGGGGGAATGTGTGGATGACCTTGGGGGACACAGGGAAAAGATGCTGCCTAAGAAACAATCAGACAAGTAGGGAGGAGCCCCCAGTGGATTAACAGTCAGAGAAAGAAACTTAGAAAGGATTCACCTTAATTGTTCAGATGGTTTGGAGCTATATACTAAGGTCAATATCAAAAGTGATGTAGGATAATAGAAAAGCATTCATGAGAAAAATTACAATACTTATCAAATGGTCCAACAATGAACAGGGAGTAAAATAAGGTTGTATGATGTTTCTTGCTGTTTATGTACTTATGGATGAATGTGTAAAGTATGAATTTGCAATATTAGAAGTGTGTTGGTTGGGCATGTATATGCTTTCATATATAGATGATGCCATATTGTTGAATGACAACATAAATGATTTGTAGCAAGTGTTAGATCATACAATGCAACAAGTAGTAAGAATCTGAAAATTAAAGATCAAGGTAATGAAAGTTAAACAAATTAATTTGAAATTAATATTGCATTTTATTGGAAAGTTTACAAAATGGGGAAATGGATGGAGAAATTTTAAGATGTATAAATGTTAGGAGAAACATAGTGGATAACATGCAATCTATTTAAAGAATGAATATTGGTTGAAAGAACTAAAGATGGCTGTATGTAAGAAAGTCCTTCTATCAACTTTACTGTATAGAAATAAAAATTGAGTAGGTAAGCAGAAACAGAGAGTGCAAGTGTATGTAGAAGAACAACAATAGATAGATCAAATTGAATGAAATATGATGGAAGAGTAAAGGGGTTGAAATAAGGGGAAGTCTGAGCAAGGTATAGTTAATAAGAAGCAAAAGATTCTCTAAAAAATTGAAGTTTTTTTTAAGGAACAAAATGGTAATATATTAATTTTTTTTGATCTACTGAAAGCAAAGATAAAACCAAAAAGGCATGAAAAGTATGGTGACTGAGGTTGTAAACCAGTGGTTCCCAAAGTGGGCAGTACCGCCCCCTGAGGGGCAGTGGGATGTCTTAGGAGGGCGCTAAGAAGCAAGGGGGGGCAGAGGAGTGCTGGAGGTGGGTCCCTCGCAGGGTGCAATTCAGATTCCCCCCCATCCCACTTACCTGGCTTGTTGGTGGCCGAGAGGAAGGCAAGCCAGGTCGTTGCCGCTTGGGTCCCATCTGGATTCTCCACAGCTGCTGGGCCATGGCTGCTAGGGGCAGGATTGGGGGGGAGACCAGGGAGCATGATGCTATACCTCCCGCATCATCCCTTGCCTGCCCCTTTCCTCTGCCGCCTGCCAGCCTGCTGTGAGAATGCTGCGAGTCAAGCCTTGCGAGAACAGATCTTCCACCCATGGAGCTTGCAAAGTGGTGGCTTGCACTTAGCTAAAATGCTCGGAGGGGCAGCTGGCAAAGGGGCGATGCAGGCAGCGTAAGCCTCATGCTTCCTGGTTGCCTCCCACACTCCCCCTCAGCAGCCGTGACCGAGCCCCAACAGCTGACAACATGCTGGCTGGCGGGGAGCCAAGGAGTGGCAGGTCTGCCCCGACTGGCTCACCTTTCCCAACTTTACCTTCCTCCTGCGGCTGGTGGCAGACAGAAAGGTGAGCCAGTGAGGGTGGGCTGGTTCACCTTTCCTGTAGTTCACTTCTCCCACAGCTCCTGCGGTGGGTGAGGCTGCAGCCTCGCTTGAGGTTCATAGCCCTTTCCCAAAAAGAGGGAGGGGTGGAAGTTTGCCTACTGGCTTTTCCAGGCAACGTGGGACCGAGTGTGAACAGACAATCGCGCCCCGTCCCTGGGACTGGGAGACTCGTCACGAGCGATGCTGCCGGGTGACTACCTTGTTAGAGAGAGAGAGAGAGAGAGAGAGAGTGTTTCAGGTAGGTTTCCTAGCTTACGAGGAGAGAGTGAAGGGGGAAGGGAAGGGATAGAGAGGGGGGGAAGAGAGAGAGAAAGAGAGAGGGAGAGAGAGAAAGAGAGAGAGAAGGAAGAGAAAAGAAAGAAAAGAAAGAGAAAAGGGAAAAAAAGGAGAGAAAGGAAGAAAAGGGATAGATAAAGAAGGGGGAAGGAAGGGATAGAAAGAAAGAAAGAAAGAAGAAAGAAAGAGAAAGAAAGAAAGAAAGAAAGAAAGAAAGAAAGAAAGAAAGAAAGAAAGAAAGAAAGAAAGAAAGAAAGAAAGAAAGAAAGAAAGAAAGAAAGGGAGGAGAAAGTGAATGAGATATCTAGTCCAACCACCTGCTCCAGCAGGGTTAGAAAGGAGTGTATGTGTGTGTGTGCATGGCCGTCAAAACTCCAAAACAGGTCAAGTAGTTCTGGGGAGGTCAGTCATAAATTAGAACACTTGCTAAACAACTGGCCATTAAGCGAGGACCACTTGTATTTGGTTTGCCAGTCTCATGGCTACCTGGCCACGCTCACCGGTCACATGACCATCAAACCATGCTCACAAATTAGGCCACACCCACAGAACTGGTTGTTAAGAAATTTGAATTCCACCCCTGGGTGGGGGGCACTGAGGAGGAGTTTGTAGCACCAAGGGGGCGATGGACTGAAAAAGGTTGGGAACCTCTGGTGTAAACTTAGTTTAATTAGATTTTTTTTCCCTTTTACTTCCTGCCTTTAACCTCTTTTCTAGTACATTTTAATCGTGCTTTACATTTGGCATAACACTGTTTACCCTGAAATAAAATAGCAAGATGGGTATGTATCATCCTGCTACTTATTAGATCACAGTGGAGTATATACTTAGCAAAATCCTTTTAAGCTTCACTGCCATTTCATTCTTTATACAATTTCATGCCCTAAATAGTGTCTCATGCAATTATCTGAAATCTGGGAAGAATAACAGTTTGGTCAGCAAGGCAATGATACTAGCTAAAACTCTCAAACAGCTATTTATGTGGAAAGTAAGCGAGCATTGAGAAAATAACGCACTGCTAGGTACAGGTTTATATCCGAGTCATAGTTCCAACAACTGTGGAAAAAGTTTGTTTATTTTATCATACGCTTATTTGTTATATTGGAGAACTTTGCTGGATTTGTTTTCCTAGTTTAAGATGTAAAGAAATAGTTATAGATAAAGTCAACTAAATGATGTTAAAAGCTATAATATTCCTGAGCTATGATTCTGAGTTTCCTTTCCATGAAGTGCATGACATCTGGAGGTTTTAGCTGCTGAAAGAGGGAAAGGGAATTTTATTTAATTTTTAAGTATCTCAGTCTCCTCTCATTCTATTTCAGAAGTTCCCTTATTACATTTTTATTCCTTCATGGTATATTCATTGCAGATTGCAGATTGCAGTGAATAGGGTTGTAAAGATTGAAAAAATGTTTTGCAATAATGCAATAAAAATAATTTTATATACAGCAAAGGAATATACCATTTCATTTCTACAAGCATATGAAAATAAATAGCAAAGATTCAGAATTAATTAAAAATTATATAAAATCCAAGAGTTTGAAGATGTCAACAATCTCCATCTTATACTCTTGTTTATTTCTTAAACTGCTGGTCTCTAAACAGCTTTCTGGAGAGCACAAGTAGATAAGAGAGTTGATGAGCCTTGGTGGTACAGTGGTTAAAATACAGTATTACAGGCTAACTCTACCACTACCAAGAGTTCGATCCTGATAGATTCAAGGTTGACTCAGCCTTCCATTCTGTAAACTGCTTAGAGAGTAACGTGAAGCATTATGAAGCAGTATATTAATCTAAGTCCTGTTGCTATTGCTATAAAAATCACCTTTTCCTGTTTTTTCTCCTCTGAAGTATATGGGAAGTGGATACTTTAATTCAGCAAATATATACATTTGATTTAAAGCAAACTACTTCAGATAATCAAATATATACATTTGATTTAAAGCAAAATACTTCAATCAAAATGATTGAATAGCTTTCATTTCTTTTTATGTTTCCTGAATGACAAACATTTCATTCTACATTTGAACTAGTATCTACCATTTTTTACAGAAGCAGAATAAGCAAACATCACTCCATAATTTTTGGGAATATCAAAATAACATTACATTTCTGCTTTAATTTGCTTCTTCAGTCTTGATCAGGGGTGTCAAACTTTATTTCATCAGGGTTGTGTTTGACATCAGGGGGGCTGAGGGGGCATGGCTTGTGGTGGCTGTGGTAAGATCGACATCCTGCAGCCCCACGCATGACCCTCCTGGGCTCCGTTTTCGACTGCAACGGCCTCCTGTAGCCCTCTGCCAATGAAGATGGAGCCCGGGAGAGCCACAAGCTCCATTTTCACTGAAGAGGGCTGCAGGAGGCCATTACAGCTGAAAAGAGAGCTTGGGAGGGCTGCTGCAGCCCTCCCAAGTTCCATTTTCTCTGGCAGAGGCACTGTGGGCCAGTCCTTTGCTGTTTCCAGGGCAGCCCTGTGGGCCAGATCTAAGTATCCCATGGGCTGGATCTGGCCCTTGGGCCTTGAATTTGACACCTCTGGTCTTGATTCTCAGAACTCTATAGATATGTTTAATTAAAACTAATACAGCAAATATCATGACCTTGATACAGCAAGTATCATTTTTGCCTTCCCACACTTACTGGAAACAATTTCGTGTTCCTTAGGTGATCAAACAAAGTGAGTGCTGTGCTTTATTTGAATGATCTGAACATGTACATAATATAGTACATGTAACTCCATCAAATGTTCTCAGTGTAACAAATACGCTCATCATGACTGCTTGGGATTACCCGAGCAAATGATTCAATACCTAGAATCATCCAATGAGTTTCCATATCTCTGCAAATCATGCAGACCCAAACTGGATCTGTTGGAAAGAGTTGATATCATTGAAACACAAATAACATCCCTTGACACCATAGTAGCATCCCTGGATGCCTTAAAAGAAAGATTGTCCAACCTTGAAAAAAAAGACACAACGCAAAAACCTGAACATCCAATAGCTACAAACCACATCTCTACCCAACAACCACAACCCAATCCACAAAAAAACATAAGCCAGACAAATAATGATATCCCAATCCTCATCAGAGAAGCTATTGAGCGTGAACGGAAACGTCCAAACACCATCTTATTTGGTCTAGAGGACATCAATGATAATGATGACATCGCAACTGTCCGAAATATCATCAGTGATTATCAAGCATCAACCATCTCCCCTGATGAAATACTTGACATTTCCTGCATTGGCTGAGAGCTCAAAAACAGAGATGGCTCTGTGGCCCCACGCTTCTGCAGGGTCATTTGCAAAAATGAATCAAGCAAATGTAAATTCATTTACACTATAAATTCACTCGCCAAAACCAACACCAACCATAAGAACCTCCGTTGTCGCCCTGACCTAACCATACAGCAACGTGCCCGCTCCCGTGTACTCCGCACTGAACTCAAAAAACGTCTAGACAATGGAGAGAAGGACCTGTACATTGACTACCATGCTGACTGTATCAAAAGTAAGCCACACAACCCGCAACTCAGCTTTAACCTTCAACCACAACCCTACCTCAACCAATCCACCATCACCCAAGACTAGGCACGCATGCCCCTAATTACCTCAATTCCAACTACTGCTGGCCTTAAATGCAAGCTACTCAATGCAAGAAGCCTTGCAAATAAAATACCTGAATTTCTCCTCTTACTAAATATAGCTAAATTCGACATCATATTTGTCTGTGAAACATGGCTGAACGCATCTCTCCCTGACTCCATTACCACAGTAAGAGACTATCATGTTTACCGATCAGATCGTGAAATTCGTAGAGGAGGTAGTGTTGCTATCTTCTATAAAAAGTCCTTACATCTAAAAAACATCCAAGTTACCCAGGAGCTTGCTCTTCCTGAGACCATCATCTGTGAACTATCCTTAAATATCACATTTCGATTCTTACTATGTTACAGAGCACCTGATTATGACATCGAACATGTAAACAAGCTAAATACACTACTAACATGGGCAGCATCCTGCCCACACGCTTTTATCTTTCTTGGTGACTTCAATCTACCTCATATTGACTGGACCCTAAATGAATGTAAAACTGAACCCATACACGCAACCTTCTACAATGCTGTTACAAATCTGGGACTGGAACAATTAGTAACCAACAACACTAGACTAAACAACTGCCTCGATCTCATCTTCTGCAATAGTTTGAATTTAATTTACGGAATACAAACTAAAGAACCCTTTTCCAGCAGTGACCACAATATGATTGACTTTTGTCTCAACATACGCCCACACAAAAATCATCACAATGATGTAATCCCCAATTATAACTTCAAAAAAGGCAACTATGATCTTATAGACAATGATCTCTCATCCCTTGATTGGCAATCTCTATTCACTGGATGCAATACTGTTGAAGACCATTACAACATATTTTTACTTGAAGTCAAAAGAGTCATCAAACTATATGTGCCAACAACAACTCCCAAAACAAAAAAAACAGATTACGCATTACAATAAGGAAACTTCAATCCAAAAAGAGATCACTCTGGCGGAAAAACAAATCTGGTCACGTTGCCAATTTCAAAAGCCAATACAAAAATTTATGCCACCAGATAAAGACTGAATGCACCAATTATCACATTAAACAAGAGGAAAACCTTCTATGCACCAATTCCACCCGCGCTTTTTACAATTTTGTAAACAACAAACTAAAAGACTCAAGGTCCATCCCACCCCTGATAGGTCCTAACTACATAGCCAAAAAGGCATTAAGAGTTGTTAACCTAATCCTACGTAGCTTTTTCTCTGGTAATATCATACTACTAACTAGAGCATACAAAACATTTGCTAGACCAATACTCGAATACAGCTCATCAGTCTGGAACCCACATTACGTATCTGATATTAGTACAGTTGAGAAAGTCCAGAAATATTTCACAAGAAGAGTTCTCCACTCTACTCGTTGTAGAATACCTTATGCCACCAGACTTGAAATTCTAGACCTAGAAAACCTTGAATTACGCCGTCTTCGGTCTGATCTAAGTATGGTATATAAAATCATACATTGCAATGTCCTACCTGTCAATGAATACTTCAGCTTCAACCATAACAACACAAGAGCAAACAATAGATACAAACTCAAGGTTAACTGCACCAAACTTGATTGCAGGAAATACGACTTCAGCAACAGAGTGGTCAATGTCTGGAATACTCTACCTCAGGGATCCCCAACCTTTTCGACGCCGCGGCCCGGTTCCGGCGTCAGCTGGGCGCCGCGGCCCGGTTCCGGCGTCAGCTGGGCGCCGCCATCTTTTTTGACGAAAAATCACTTCCGGTGGCGTCACGGAAGTGATTTTTCGTCAAATGGCGGCGCCAGCGCTTCCGGTGAGCTTTTTCGGGTAGAAATGGCTTTCTACCGGAAAAGCTCACGAAGCGCTGGCGCCGCCATCTTTTTTGACGAAAAATTGCTTTTTTTACCAAAAAAAGATGGCGGCGCCCAGCAACCAGCGGCCCGGTAAGGCTTGTTCCGCGGCCCGGTACCGGTCCGCGGACCGGCGGTTGGGGACCCCTGCTCTACCTGACTCTGTGGTTTCTTCCCCAAACCCCAAAAACTTTAACCTTAGACTGTCTACTATTGACCTCACCCCTTTCCTAAGAGATCTGTAGGGGACATGCATAAGCGCACCAATGTGCCTACCGTCCCTGTCCTATTGTTTCTTTTATTTTTCTTATATGTACCCATTTCATGTATTCATAACTATGTATATACTTATACCTATTATCTTGTAAGCAATTGACAAATCAAATCAAATACATAAATAAATAGTATGCATTCCCTCATTCAGGCTGTAAATAATAAAAGTACAGATTGAAACTTGAAAATTGAGGTTATTAGAAAGAAATGCTTTATGGTCAAAGTGTCTATCTTGCATCTATTCTTTTAAATTTTAAAGTGAATTGGCATTAGACTGCATTAGAGGAAAATGGAAAAAAATATATTGTTTTCTTGGCTAACAGCAGCGGTTAAAGCTAAAGTGTATTTAGTTTTTGTCCATTATAAAATCTTGAGGGTAGGAAGAGGCACAGAGAGGTCTAAACAGTACTTCCAGATACATACTAGTAGGATTTATCAAAGGGCAGTATTAAGAGTGAAGTTTGGAGAATTTAGTCAATACCTTGCTATAAATGTGTGATATAATTGAGCTCATATTGGTTCCTGATAAGCTTTTGGATGCAATTTAATGTGTTTGTTTTTATGCATAAAGCCATTTGTGGCTTGGTGCTAATTGACACCAGGACTGCATATATCATCTGAAATTGACCTTACTGATAAAGTGATCTCAGGAAAAACAAGTACTTGTTCCCCACTACTGTGAAGTTAATTGGGGGGGGGGGGAGAGGAGGTAGAGCTAGAAGGCAGTTGTAGTTTTCACAGGTTTTCACAGTGCCTGTTCTTCAGAATAGTCTTCTGGCAGAAATCAGAAATTTTTGACCATATAGGAAATGTTATTGATTGTTGTGCTAGGTTGAGGGATCTTTTTATTTGTTTATATTTTAAGTATATGTATTGGGAATATTTGCACTAAAATATAAATCAATTTCATTGATTATCAAATGCTTAATATCATTAAGGATATTCAGGAATATGTAGGAATATGTCAAGCTTATTCTAATGGTAAATAGCTGAAGCTGCATCTTGTTCACTAGTTGCTTGTTGACTTATCTACTGATTGTATTGGGTTTTTTTCTTTTTTTAAAAAAATATCTCATTATATACAGAATCAAAATAAGGTAGCTGTTTTACTGTGCAAATAATAATCTGATATTTTACCAATTATTCGTAATGAAATGAGAGAATGATTTTGGAAGATGGTGGCAGAGCCCACAACTGACTAATGGTCAGAGAAAGAAACTTAAAAAGGATCTGCCTTAACTAATCTATTTTATTAATCTGTAAAAAGAAACAGCAGGAAATTAATACTTTCACATTTGCAAGATTATGTTAATGTAGCCTTGTAATAAAGTAGAATTAGCTCTTTGTATAGTGTTTCCCCATCTGGACTACCTGGGAGACCAACATCATCTGAATAAATTCATGCTAATCTCCTTTGATGTTATGTGTTGCAATTTGGATTTGACCATTTCAGTGTATTTAAGGATTTCAAGTTTAATCAACTGATAGGTTTTGACACATAATGATTTAATCATTGATCAAACCTTCATTATGGTCAAAATTCTGTGACTTAATAAATAATTTTAAAAATTAGACAAGTTTATTTTATAAATAAAATCAAGACGACAACAAATTATAGCTGCCTCACTGAGGCAGTTGTGTGTGCCTAGTTTTATAGACTTTATAATATAATTTAGCCATATTGAAGGAAACAGATTTTCACTGGTCTGATAAAAAAGTAACTAAGCATAAATCAGAATTGAATTATTCACCAGATAAGGTGTTAGACAATTGACCCCTTACATTCTAATATAAAGTACAATATACAATATAATGGTAATAAGAATAAGATTGTTTTGATTCTTCTCCACAAGAATGTTTTTTTTTATCTCTGAAATAATTTTTATTTTTGTATCTGCTTTCAAGAATAACTGCTGAGAAGAAGCTGAAATGTCATAATGTTAGTGTTTTTCAGACTACTCAAGATCTGTTCCTGGGTAGTACTTCAAAATCTGTAGCATGTTGCTTGAATGCCGAAGTGTTTGATCATAGCCTTTATTAGATGGATGAGAATCCATTATTGCAATTTTTATAGGTATGTTTTCCCCATATTTATTTAGAATTGTCTGCAATGAACACCCTGGATGTTCTAAAAAAACCCACCCATAATTAATCAGTGGATAAAAAAACAATAACTAGCAAGGAATAATAAAAATGTCAACTCATAAAATATTTCTATGGTCTTTTTAGAGTTGCCAACAGAAAGGGAGGGGGGAGCGGTGCGGCAGCTTGCAAACCGAAAGTGCATTCCATAAATTTTTTCAAAGATAACTAGGTGACTGAAGTTTCTGCCACGCAAAATTCTAACTGGAAAGCCTGATTGATGACTCTTTGTTATGGATGTGTCCATTAGAGAATATGAATTACGATACACCCAGGGGGTGGGGGGAAACCAGGGTCAAGGGTGACAATGAATTATGTGTGTCAGAGTCGGCTACACCCAGGCAGTGCCGGACATTTTAACTCCCAATAAATCCTTTTTGAGTTTTGGAAGTTTGGCTCGAGACTCATGATTTAAATGGGGGTAACTGCAAGAATCCTGTTTTTATTATAATTAAAGTTCCCCTTCCTCCTAAAGACTTAATACCACGTTCCATATAGGAAAAAAAAGCTATATGGTCCCATCTAACTACCAAACAAAAGTTGCATGTGTTCTCAGTGAATTAAAGTTTTAATGCTGTGGGGACATGTTATGCATCTTTGATGAAATAGAAAGATTATACAGATATCATTGCTTTTTTGCATTTTGGATTACATAGTTTTGCTATGCATTGCATTTGGTACAGCTATGAAAAACCAATTCCAAATATTTAAATATTTTGGCTTGCTTTGGCGATTTAGCCTTGTTTGCTTTGCAAAAATTAAGCTGCTTATTTTTAGGATAGTTAATTTCAAGCGCAGATCACTAGGGCACTTAGAGCACATTTTTACCCAAATGACGTCTGCAAATATAAGCACTACATCATAAAATACAATTGCCTACAATAAGATTGCAATATATTTGTTGGCTAGTTTTGGAGGATGATGCTTTAAATTATTTTGGCTACAACAGGGTTGATGTTTAAATTGAAAGGAAAGCAGCCAAAATACATCCTTGTCTACAGTGTTAAATTTTAATAACACAGTCTTTGCATTATGCATTATGATTTACAACAAACATTAGTTGAAATCTGTAAACTTAGATCCTCCACCCCACCCTCCAGTTTGTTCTGTCCTGTTCCAGTGAAAAAGACTAGTCTCTATCTAAGAGCAACTCACCTGTTTTCCTGGAATAAAAGTCTCTCAGCCCTGGTAATGTATTTCATAAAAGCAGTCGTTTTTGGCCTGATATTCTTTCCTGAGATATTCCACAAGAGGACTGCCATAGTTTTAGGAAAAACAAAGCCAAAAATTATTCAGAATTTCCAGTGGATAGCATTGACAGAGGAAATACTTCCTGGATGACCAGTAGCATGAGAATATTCATTCCTTGTCATCTGTGGGACGGACAATAAGTCAAGATGGGGCCCTTTGGAGAAGGGCATTGAATTCCATGGGTAGGGTTCTGCTTATGTATCTTTGCTAAATGATGAAATAATTATTCCACCCCTATATTATCTTGGTCTTTAGTCTTCATTTAATTCTTGCGTTGGTTTATGGATGGGATGGAGTAACTTAATTGTGCAAGGTAGTGATGTGACTGTCTTATAGTTGATTTTAAGTGAATTATTACACAATTGATGAAGATTGCCTTCTCATTGCAGTGTAGCATAAGTATTTTAAAAAGTCTGACGCAGAATGCAACTTTTGTTTTAAAAATCCTTATTAGAAAGGTTACTATTTTTTTCTTTAATAATTGTTTGGCATTACAAAATAAACCATATTAGCAAAGCACATTACTTATGTGGATTGACATATTTATATTATCACATAATGAATCTAATAGGAATTGCATCTTTTCTATATGGACATTTCATTTTAACATTATAAAAAAAAAGTACTTCAAATCTTGTAGGAATACAATATGCTTGTTAAGTAGCTGCTCTTTGTTTGCCAGCCTGAAAGAAGGTATACAGGTAGTACTTGACTTGCAACTATTTGTTTAGTGACTGTTTAAAGTTACAGTGGTACTGAAAAGGTGTCATTTTACATTTACAACCATTACAGCATCCCTATGGGTCATGTGATCAGAATTTGGATACTTGCCAGCTGGCCTGTAGTAATCATGGTTGCAATGTCCCAGGGTCATGTGATCACCTTTTGCGAACTTCTGACATGCAAAGTCAATCTGGATGTCAGATGCACTTAACAACCAACCGTGTTACTAACTTGACTGAAGTGATTCATTGAACCTCTGTGGCAAGAAAGGTCGTAAAATGGGGCAAAATTCATTTATCAACTATTTTGCTTAGCAATGGAAATTTTGGGCTCAATTTGTAGTTGTAAGTTGAGGACTACCTGTTAACCTTGTAAGAAGTCACAGCAACTAGTGAATAAACTTCTTAAAGCAGGTGCAACTTTGTTGAAGTTAGTGCACAATTCACTCTGCTACAGCCATCTTGATAGGTTCTTGCTTTTTAAGAGACCCTTGCCTTTATCCATTTAGAGAATATCAAATAAGATATAACTCTTGCTTAATCTCCTGAACGTCATAGTTAAATAGCAGTTCATTGACATCTTATACCAGAGTTCCTAAAAATCAAGCAATGTTTCTTCATTGCCTGTGGTGGTGCAGTGGTTAGAAAGCAATATTGTAGGCTAACTCACTGCTCACTCCAGGGGTTCGATTCTCATTGGCTCAAGGTTAACTCAGCCTTCCATCCTTCTGAGGTCAGTAAAATGAGGACCCAGATTGTTGGGGACAATATGCTGACTCTGTAAAATGCTTAGAGAGTGCTGTGAAGCGGTATATAAGTCTAAGTGCTTTTGTTATTGCTATCTGCTAGTAAACTTACAAATCTGGAAACAACACTGAAAACTGGAATAATTTTAAGTTTTTAGAAAAATAGTGGAAAAACTCAGTTGCTTGAAATAATAGCTTATGCAAATACTTGAAATATTTAAAAAACAGAGTAAAGTTTGGTAATTTGAAACAGACTGTTGATCTGCTTGCAAATCCTCAGATTACATGAAATTGAATGTTGCAAGCAATTCTCTCCAATCCATGTTAAAACAAATTCATGATTTTAATTCACAGATCTGGGGCCATTTAATTGAACATTTAGTCCCATTTTAGTGATTGTAGTCAGCAGAAATTTTTTTTGTTACAAAATATTTAAGGATTATAGCCTTACAGCTTCATTACATTTAAGTAGTTGAATGGAAACGTATACACCCTGAAGTGAAGAAGTTACATGGAGTAAAATTGATGAAGAACCTATTGCATTCCTGAAAAAAAGGATTGCTGCCTTGGAAGCTTTATTGGATAAAGAACAGAATTATTTAAAAATAATACTTCTTAACTACATAAATAAACAACTTTTGCATAATAGGCAAGGATATTAATAAATCATGTTAATATTAGAAACATGAATATCTCTACACTAGAGATAGTAGTTAATAGAAGACAGTTTATATGAGGTAGACAGTCTTGTGTGAGATAATCACCTTTTCAGAATGGTAGATATCTTAGGAAATTAGACAACATATTGTTGGTTACTCTCAGTATTTCTCAATATCATGCACTTTCATCTAACTTATTTCTCGAGAAACTGGGAGAAGGATTATTAGTTCATACCTATCCATTGCATTTGTCACATTACTGTATAACTATTTTTGTAAATTAGACCCTAAGGGTTCTGCCTGGATTTGAACTCTAGCTCCTTTTCTTCTTCAGGGGTGAGAATTTGCAACCTATATATTAATACATTGGGACAGTGAGCAAAGAGATGAGACCTTAGAATAAAAGATAAGAAATTATACTTCAAGTATATTTAAACAAGGAAAAGGAAGACAAGTCAATGATAGTAGCAAAGTTTGAATACCTAGAGAAGCAGTTGGATAGAAGCAAAATGTAGGTACAAAAATAGAGCTGGATATTATCAGTATATGGTTAATACCAAAATCCATGGGGAGTGATGGAATTTCCTACAGATAATATACATACATACATACATACATACATACATACATATATGGTATTCAGCTTTGTTCTGGTATTTTCCCACGTCATTGTAGTTGTACAGTGACGTGGGAAAATACCCAAACAAAGCTGAATACCATACATGTAAGTACCCGCGAAAACTTAAGAAAACAAATATATATATATATATGGTATTCAGTTTTGTTCAGGTATTTTCCCACATCATTATAGTTGTGCTTTTAAAGTTGTAGCAACGTTTCGGCAGAATCTCATCTGCCATCATCAGGCTTCTGTATTGTGTTCGATGAAGGGCCGAGCTGCAGCTGTCCCTCTCTCGCCAGCGCCGTCTCCAATAACAGTGGCAGCAGCAGCGGGAACCGTGGAAGCGTTTTAGCCGCTTCTCGGGTGGGGGAGCTGCCTCCGTAACTTCCACGGTTCCCACCGCTGCTGCCGCTGTTATTAGAGACGGTGCTGGTGAGAGAGGGACAGCTGCAGCTCGGCCTGGGCGCTTGGAATGCAAGAACGAGCTGCACACTGGGACTTTTGCAAACTTGCAGAGCCCAAGGCTGGAGCACCAAGGGTAGCAGCAGCAGAGACGCTCGCTTGGCTCTTCTCACACCCACCCAGTCGCTCGGGATTAAACCAAAACGCAGTGCACGGTGCTCCCAGGTACCTCAAAATCTTTTTTTCCCTGTTGTTACGGGGACGGGGGAAAAGCAGGAGCGACTCAGACGCTGTTGTTGGAGACGGCGCTGGTGCATGGGGGGGGGGAATTAATTCACCCCCGAAAAGACGTCCTAGCCGGTTTTTGGGGGCTCAAAAAAAAATAAGGCCTGGTAACACGGTATATAGATATATATAGAAAGAGAGATTGAAAAAAGACCTGAAAGCATGAATAGAAGAGATGATTGCACCAGACTGTGAATTATTTGGAAGCTTGCACTCACAAACAAAAAAATCTCCACACCACAAGCCAGGCAAACACCTGGGCACAAACAGATCCCCCCTGATACCTCCAGCTCAAACACAACCCAACCAGGCACCCAGATGAAACCTAGCTTAAATGATAAATGATAGCCGTCCGTTTACTCGGAGCCAAGCCGCACTAAAAGCCTCCAATACAGGAAACACAATGTTGCCAGCCAATCAAGACAAAAAAGCTACAAAACAGACAGAAGATATTAGAAACACCAATCAAGCAGAACACAGCAAACTCCAAGACCAATAAACACAGACCAAGACTCCCAACCAATTAGGATGAAGAAAAAACCATTCTGGCACAGCAGTAGGCTAGCCCCAAATTTAAAACTGAAACGGCTGTGAAAGTCTGACTCACAGACGAACACAATACAGAAGCCTGATGATGGCAGATGAGATTCTGCCGAAACGTTGCTACAACTTTAAAAGCACAACTATAATGACGTGGGAAAATACCCGAACAAAGCTGAATACCATATATATATATACACACACACACAGAGAGAGAGAGAGAGAGAGAGAAATGATTGAATATAGGAGAGCAAAGAGGCATAGTGATTTTTAAAAACTTGGAAAAGAGTTAAGCCAGATTCATATGCAAAATCAAAGAAATAAAGTAGGAAAAATATTAGCCATAAAAGGGAGTAGAATAATGAATTAATCATAAAGCTACTTTGTTCATCTGTGGAAACATCAAGCAAGCAAAATAAAAAGGGTGGGAAATAGGCAAAAATGGGAACTGGCAGAATTTGGAAAGAAGTCAGACACCACTATTAACAGACTGTTGAATGGGAGAATAAGGGACACTAAAGAGAGTGGTGCAGTTAGAGGGACGAAGCTATTAATCAGTGAAGGCAAACAACAAAGAAAAACCAACAAATCTGAAAGGAAGTAGTATGCATGGAACAAAATAGATATAGTTAAAATTCAATCGCATTTGCAGATTCTCCAGAATCATTGACAATTAATAGACATTTTCATATGGAAAAAGCCATATGGAAAATCACATCCAAGCAGTGTTGTTATACCAAAGTACATTATTAAGAGTAGTTATATAAATTAATGCTTGGACTAAAAGCCTTGTGGGTTAGTTTTTCACTTTCTCTTCTTATTTTTTTTAAACCATTTTATATTTGTCATCTGCCTTGTTACTATGCAGATGGAAGAGATATTTGTAGCTTTGAATATATGGGGATATAATTGGGAGAGAAAGTTGCATATTCAATGTGATGTGTTTTATTAAGAGTTAAATCTAGTAGCATTTGGTTTGTTACATATTGATTTCTTAATAATGAATGATTTACAACACACAACTAATTTTAATTTAGGTGTTTCTAATTTATATTACAATAATATTTACACAAAATAAAAAGCACTCAGGGTTTTTATGTTTATTTCCTTATTTAGATATTGCAAATGGCTCTAGTACAGGAGGATACCGACCCCCTCCCAGAACAAAAGAAGTAATCATTAATGGTCAGGCAATTAAATTAAAATACTGTTTCACCTGCAAGATTTTCCGTCCACCCCGTGCCTCACATTGCAGCCTTTGTGATAACTGTGTAGGTGAGTAAAACACAAAAAGCATAGTAATCTAGATAGCTATGGCAGAGAATTGATATATTATTGATATATATTATATTCATTTGGTATTTCTCATTATTAAAGTATAGCTTTGCTATTTTGTCAAACTGGTACAACTGAAGGTAAACTGTCAGTGTTTACACTTCTCTGTTTATATATCCCAGATTCGAATACGTAATTTCAGGTTTGCTATTAGATCACCTCAAGCTTCCTTTCAGCTTGAAATGCAACTGCTGCTCTTTGGGTTGATTTTAGATGTCCAAAACGTTTAAGAAATGTGTTAATAAGCCGAGACATACATTTTGCTAAAGATAATACACATTCCAATAAAACAACATTTGCTTCATATACAAGGTAACAGAAAAGGCATAATACTTAATTTTATAATCCAAAATATGTGATTTTTTTGTTTACATTATAATAGTTTTGGGCTTCTATGATTAAAAAGGGTATACACACTTTTGGCTAAAAAACAATGCAAAAAAAGATCCCTTGGCTGAATCCAGATTATTTCATGAATATACCCATGTCATTTTCCTTGGTAACTATACTGAAATAGTTTATCAGTGCCTTCTTCTGGGACTGTTTGTTTAAGCTCCCCATTCTATTTGACAACCCTGAGTACTTGTCCATTCAGGTGTTAAGCAGACCTGATTCTGTTTAGCTTCCAGACCTGAGCAGATTTGGCCAGGTGATGCTTCCTCCTGTTGGTATGGCTTCATACCACTGAGTGAACTTTTAATTTGTATGTAGAAGTTTTATTTGGGTGACAAAAATCTAAATCCAGAGTAATCAAGGTGAGAATTA
The DNA here is from genome assembly GCF_049901735.1 of Notechis scutatus. Lineage (NCBI taxonomy): Eukaryota > Metazoa > Chordata > Lepidosauria > Squamata > Elapidae > Notechis > Notechis scutatus. Next base: position 82,476,777 of record NC_142009.1, on the reverse strand, counting down.
ATTGCTATTGTGTTTAATGCAAGGCAGGCATCCACATGCTTTCCCTTAGTGCTAGCCAGAAAGGCTAGTGATGAGGGATTATTGCAACTTGGAAGACACCAAATTGTCTGTTTCTGATCAAGTTACTGAAGTGGGAGTTTAATTTATACTTCTAGATTTTCTGTGTTTTAGTAATAAAGTAAAAAAAATTGTAAACACAACTGATATTATACTAATTAGCTATGTAGAGAAACATGCAAATGTAGAATGACCAATGGATGCAGTCATACATTAAATCATAGGGCTTCAGAGAAAAACCACAAGAAGGCATACTGCCAATGGGCACAAATGTGAATGATCCTCGTTGAATTAGCCAGGTTTTTGGTATTCCACAGAAAAGTCCTTGGGTTTTCTGTGGCAGAATATATTCTAACAATGGTTTAAAATATTTGCTAGACCAATACTCAAATACAGCTCATCAGTCTGGAACCCACATAACATATCTGATATTAGCCCAGTTGAGAAAGTCCAGAAATATTTCACAAAAAGAGTTCTCTACTCCTCTACTCGTTGTAGAATACCTGATGCCACCAGACTTGAAATTCTAGACCTAGAAAACCTTGAATTACGCCGTCTTCGGTCTGATCTAAGTACGGTATATAAAATCATACATTGCAATGACTTACCTGTCAATGAATACTTCAGGTTCAACCATAACAACACAAGAGCACACAATAGATACAAACTCAAGGTTAACTGCACCAAACTTGATTGCAGGAAATACGACTTCAGCAATAGAGTGGTCAATGTCTGGAATACTCTACCTGACTCTGTGGTTTCTTCCCCAAACCCCAGAAACTTTAACCTTAGACTATCTACTATTGACCTCACTCCTTTCCTAAGAAGTCTGTGGGGGGGGGCGTGCATAAGCGCACCAACGTGCCTACCGTCCCTGTCCTATTGTTTCTTTTATTTTTCTTATATGTACCCATTTCATGTATTCATAACTATGTATATACTATACTTATACCTATTATCTTATAAGCGATTGACAAATCAAAATAAATAAATAAATAAATTTTTTTTAAAAATGCTTTTAGAATATTTGTAAACAAAAGCCAGTTCTGTTCATCTAATCAGTCAGAGAAAAGGGCTGTTTATTTATTTATTAAATTTATATAGCCACCCATGAGATTCCCAGCCCTAATAAAGGGCCTTTCCATCTTGGGTTGGGGGCCAATCTCACTTTGGGAGGGTGGGATAGTAATGATGTTCCAAAGGGCAAATACAAAAACTGTGCTTCTGGACCTGCCAAAAGAACACCTTCACCCTTTCTAATCTTTAACTACCTGTCTTAAGAGTATGATAGCTGCAGAATCAGCTCAAGATGTTTCATTATTAAAAATATCTGCAAGAGTTAATAAACATATTCCCAAGTTCCTTAGCAATACTATAGGACAGGGATGTCAAATCTGGCCCACAGAGTGCTTAGATCTGGCCTGCAGACCTGCCCTGGAAACAGTGAAGGACCGGCCCACGGTGCCTCTGCCAAAGAAAAGGGAGATCAGGAGAATTGTACGTGGTCCTTCCGGATTCTGTTTTGGGCCGCGAAGACTTCCTGCAACTCTCTGCCAGTGAAACAGACCCCAGGGAGGCAGTTTTCGCTGGCAGAGGGTTGCAGGAGGCCATCGCGGCCCAAAACGGAGACTCGATGAATGACATCGAGCTGGCCACACACCCCTGCCCCTCCAGAGGTTAAACACAACCCTGATGCGGTCCTCAATGAAATTGAGTTTGACACCTTTGCTATAGGATATTTGGAGTAAAGCTGTTGAATTTAAGTAGTTAAGTGGTAACATCTTAATAAAAAATTATCATTTTAATAAAGTTTAATTTACTTGCTTTAAAATATTTATAGAAAATTACCCCAAATATTCAGTGTATGCTTTTGGAAGAAAATAATAAAACAAATAACAAAAATAGTTATTGAAACAGATGATTTACTCAACCAAACAAATGCTTGCTGAAATCTGAAAGTGAAGTAAAAATTCTGCTGCCCATCAAAGTTAGTCAGAAACTAGTTTCAGAACTTATATAGTAAACACATTTATTTCAGCTAAGCAAAGGGGAATTTGTAAATTCAAAAAATGAACATTGTTGGTATATACACCCAGGAACTAAGAAAGAGAAAGACCTGCTTAATATTACATAAAACAAAAAGTGAAGTATATAGGTTAATTTGAGAAGGCTTGCACAGAAGTGAAGTATTGTTTAAGACTACTTTATATATAACTGGCATAAACATAATATGTAACAAATCATATGTTAATGAGAACTTAAGCCATTTTTTTCCCTAACTGAATTCTTTTTTTGCTTCTATGTTCTCTTTCAGAACGGTTTGATCATCATTGTCCCTGGGTAGGCAACTGTGTGGGGAAAAGAAACTACAGATTTTTTTATATGTTTATTTTATCTCTGTCATTTCTGACAGTTTTTATATTTGCATTCGTTATTACCCACATCATCCATCGTAAGTATGCTAGTAAAATCAGATTCTGTATGTTGTCATTTCCTTGCAGTTAAATTTTAACTTTAATCTTGATCATTTAGGATAGCTGTATCTTTATAGAACCTCCCCCTTTACCTCCAATAGTATTCCTTGTTGGGCCTTCAACCTTATTTCCAACTGTAAAAGTTTCTTGTTAATTCAGATCCTTGCCAGCTATTTTTTTTCTTCGTTATTTCTTATTTGTGTAGCTTTTAAAGTTAGGTTATATAAAAGAATAATTGGCTATTATTGTCTTTATTCTCTTTTCATTGAGTAGTAGGCTGTCAGTAGAAATTAAGGTCCCTGATTGCTTCAGTGAAGCAATCTTAACACATTCTAGTTCAGGTACATAGTTAATCAAATAAGCAGTCAGTATGGTGTAGTGCTTTGAGGGGACCATCTTCAGGTTACCACTTGATGATGGAAAGCTATTGGGTGATCTAAATATTATCATTCAGCCCAATTTATGTCACAAACCTGTTGTGAAGACAAAATGGGAGCTGTAAAGTTAAATAATACACACATACTAAACTGTATAAAATCATATGATATACTTGTCTTAGTTAAAGGTGGAATCAGCTAGCTGCTAGAGTTTTGTTTCATGTTAGCCTAATGGCAGATGTGGTTTGTTTGTTTAGTAGCATAAACTAATTTGATACTTTATTTTGGGAGATGCTACCATCGATGGAAAAAGAGATAAAAGGCTGAATCCAGCCTCTCATTTCCCAAAATGCTGTTGTGGCCAGTTCTTCAAAGGGCTCTTCACTCAAGAATTCCATAAAATGGCCAAGAGTCTTTTTTTAATTTCAGCTAAATATGAATCTAATAAATAAGTAATGCACTTGGGGCTTTGAATTCATTAAACTGAAATTTACTGCTGGCTGCTCATATCTCCTAGTAGTATCTCCAAAGGAATTTGTAAAAAGCTTGGAATTTGGGTCAAACTGTAGTTAAAGATCTCCTGATCCAGCCAAAACATTTTTTGTGTGCGTGAGAGTAAAAATAAATCAGTAAGCACATTTTTTATGGAGAAAACTGAGCTTGAAATATTTTGTTTCCATATTAGGATAGTACAAAGAAGGAAACCATGAATCTTATTTATATGTAACCAATGCCTACAGACATTAACCTGGTGTTACCGAGAAAGTATCCTGCAAATGCAATTCTGATTTTACTTTCTCTCTTTTTTTATTGAATAGTTTCATCAACATTTTAAGGCTGGTTTAAACAAATTATGTGTTGTGATTATTTGAAAATACAATTTTATGTTGGGTTTTTGGATACTTTCACTTATGCTTATAGTTTCACTGTATTTGACATGTATTATCTTTACAGGAACTCAGAAAACAGGATTTTTAACTGCACTTAAGGACAGTCCTGCAAGATATCCTTTCACTGAAATACATCTATCTTTGTTGGAATAATTTTTAAAGAATTAATATTTAGATATACTTCTATTTGCTTTCTGCTGGCAGCTAATGGGTTTTTTAAATTAATGGATATGAAATAATTAAATTAAAACTAAGAAGTTCATTTATGTGAGTTTATATAAAAATATATGACAGTTTTACATGTAATATATGATTTTCCCATCAAGTTGCTCTTCAAAGCAATGGCATCTCAATTCCCACATCCCCAACCAGCATGACTAATCTCTACTGGTTCAGAATTATGGGAGCAGAAGTCCAAGCACATCAGGAAGACCCCAAGTTGGAAAAAGCTGGCCTATGAATTTTAACGGCCAGAATATTTTTGTAGTACAGTTTTAATCATTTTTGATGAGATAGTGAAATGAGTTTGCAGTTTCAGACTTATCCCTTAGCTTATGTAGGAATATGATAGATCACACAAAAAATGGTTCTTTGTAAAATAAAAATTCCTCACATAATGTGCATTAGGTGCTAAAGTATCCAAAAGAAAACCTGTTATAATGATGTATCTTTTCTTTTATGTATACTGAGAGCATTTGCACCAAGACAAATTCCTTGTGTGTCCAATCACACTTGGCCAATAAAGAATTCTATTCTATTCAATATTTAATAGGCATTCTCAGAGAATGAGCAGAAAACCAGGAACGTGCTCATGCAATACTTTTTTATAGGTTTACATGACACTTGCTATTTTCCCTCTACCTCAGTAGGTTCTCATGGTATTGATTCTGCTATTGTGTTGGAGTGATGAATAAAAGAAGTATATCATTCATGGGTTTTCATTTTGACCCCTTAAACCCTGTAAATTCAGAAGAAAACCCACAAGTATACACACTGCTTTCTTATAATATATGTATTTTAAGCAATGCATACATCTAGAAACATTAGGATAACGTCTCCACACAATAGCGAGCATCGAGTGCTACAAATTTTAATGGAAATTAGAAGGTAGCAAATAAAAGGTTTTCAGCCATAAAACAGCTAAACATTACTTAATTAAGCACAAATACTGAAGTATAAACACCTAATAGCTTCTGTTCAAACACTGTTTGTAAATAATGTAGTAGCCTCCAATTAAAAGAATCACAGTTCTTTCTTATTATGCTTTTCCATTCCCTGAAAATGAAAGAGCTTTTTATAAGTTCTGAACAAAAGGATTATTGATGCCAAATGTGTTGATTACTTTACAGGGACAATTAGTAATTCATTCATTCATCATTTGCATTTAGGGGCTAGCAACCTAAGGGGGGGGGGGGGAGAGAAAGGAAGAGGGAAGAAGGAGAGAAAGAAAGAAAAGAAAGAAACTGGTAAAAGAAATCCTTCCAATGTGTTGCATTACAATTTAGTAATTTCCTTATCACCATTTATTCTCTCTACTCTCTTTTTCTCTGTTTTTAATTATATATAATTCCATCACTAATAACAGAGATTTTTTTTTACCATACAGTCCATCCATTCCATGTGTAAACAAAAGATATACATATAATAGAAGTAATCCTTTATTTCTATCATTTGTTCTCATTTTTTCGTAGTAATTTTGGAGGAACTTTGATCCTAAAAGATAATGGGGCAGGGATTTTATTTTACACAAAGTTTGTAGGATTGAGCCATATATTTTCAAATGATTAATGTTCCGGATATAAACTAAAATACATTTATGAAGTTTAATAAACTTACACACAATTCACACACAATTTTGAAAGGTTATTTGCATATTTTATCAAGTTGATTGAAACAGAATAATAATTGAGGAAAGAACAGCACTCCATGCTCAATAAAAACAGAAGTATTAGAAATGTTGAAGATACAATGGATTTGAGGTCTTCAAAGAGAGCTAAAGTAAGAATAATAGTATAATCTAGTCTTTAAGAGCATATATGGGTTTATTGTTTTATGGTTCTACTTCTTTTAGCCTCCTGAGAATATTTATAGATTTTTTGCTTCTCTTGTTTTATGACGGCATTCTCCTTATTTATTGCTTGTGTCACCAAAACTGCTTTGCATTATAATCTAATTCCATTCAGTTCTTCTTCATGCTTATTTGCAAAATATAAATGGTTGGAGAGTAGAGGTGTTTTGTTTCATGAATTTGTATAAGCTTTTCATATTCAGGATCTTGGATAGTTGCACTGTTACATAGTTTCAAGTTTACTAACATGTTATCATGTAACATAATAACATTTGTCAATAATATTTGAATATCATAGCTTAATGACCAAGATTGTTTATTTTACCCTGGCTGCACCAATCTAACATGTAGCACAATGGTTGATAGGTTCTGATCAATTGCAAGAATATGATTGGATTTCTGGTACTTATGGTGTGGTTGAATGGAGAGAAAAATGTTTTCAGATGGAGATAGGCAGCTTTTGGTTAAGAAATTTAAATATCACTTCCATTTTATGCATTATTGTAAGTGCATAAAATTGAGTTATGAAGAACAGTGCAACATACTATCAACAGCTTCACCTCTTGTTCTTGGTAATTGTTAACTAACAAGAATACTGAGTAGATAATAGCAGTGCATGTAAGTGTTGTTGCCAATACCTGGTGTACTATATTAATGATATGGATACTTTAGCTTTCTTCCTAGTGTTTTTCCACAAGTGCAGGATCTACTTTTTTCAGATCAAACAAGTATTGATCCATTGGGTGCATTGGGAATTGACTGCCCAGCAAACTGCCCAAGCCTGATATTATGGCTGAGAGAGAGTGACTGGCTGAAAGTCACCCAGACAGCTTTCACGGCTAAGGCAGGACTAACATTCACAGTCTCCTGGTTTCTAGACTGGTGCCTTATCACAAGACCAGTGCTTAGATCTGGCCCATGGGGCTGTTCTGGAAACAGTGAAGAAGCGGCGCACAGTGCCTCTTGACAGCGAAAACAATAGCCTTCTGCAGCCCTCTGCCACCAAAAACAGAGCATGGGGAGGCTGTGCACAGCTCTCCCAGGCTGCAACAACTTCTTGCAGTCCTCTGCCAATGAAAATGGAGGCCAGGAAGGCTGTGTGTGATCTGTCTGGGCTCTGTTTTCAGTCACAATGGCCTCCTGCAGCCCTCTGCCAGCGAAAAAGGAGCCCCGAGTGTAGGCCTTCGAGCTACATTTTTGCTGGGAGAGGCCTGCAGGAGGCCGTCATGGCTGAAAACGGAGCCTCAACAAATAACGTCGATCTGGCCATGCCCACCCCAGCAACACACACACACACACATGGTCAAACACAGCTCTGATGCGGCCCTCAATGAAATCAACTTTGACACCCCTGCACTACACCAAACTGAGTATGTGGATATTTAAATCTGAAGTATATTTTATTTGTTTATTGGATTTATTGACCTTAAAACTGATAAAATAATGAATAACAATAAACTAATAGTAATAATAATAAATACAGTTAAAATATGGGGAGGAGAACATGAAGTATACAGGGATAGGTATGTTATTCCGCATATTATTTAGCTGTCCTCAGAAATTTGGTTTTTGTAAGCAAATACTAAAATATTCAAAGGTTTTGAAATATGTGGTGTACAGACTTTCTATAGTAACCAGGCTGGCAACAGGTATCTGCTTGACAGCCATACAGAAATGTATTAAACATATCTAAAAAACAACCCAGTAATAAAATATTTGGGCCTTATGTTCTAGTCCTGTTTGCTGTTTGTTTCCTTATCTGTAAAAAATGTTTATTTGTGCATTCCTCCAGCAAAATTTCTTTAAAATTCTGGGCAAAGAGGATTTTAAAAATTACATCTAAAATAAGGTAGAAATAACACCAAATTACATCTTGTCTGCTGTAGAAAGTAATTTTGAAGTTGTAGCTCCAGTACAAAGAAGAGTTACTATTTTTCTATGAATGGATTGCCTTTGGTGATTTGCAAGAAAAAGACTTGGCCGTTGTTTTACCATCCGCTGTGCCTTTTTGAATCCACATTTCAGAGATCAGATTTGTAGTTGTACTATTATTATTTAGAAAATGCCATGAAGTAAAATACTAGAAAAAAAAATTCAGTAAGAAAGAAGCATATCAAAAGCTGAGCCAAGGGGAAACACATTGAAGTTAAAGCCATTATGATATTCTGCTTTTTATTCGTTCACTTTGATTGGTATATCTCATGTTCGTTTCATGTGGCCAAGAAGATATATTGGAAGTCAATATATTAGAATAAGTCATATTAGAATAAGCTATACTTATTTTCTCCCACATACCATCTGTTTAACTTTCATAGAAGAACAAAACTGACTAAATGGTAAAGTACTGCATTAATCCAATAAGAAGACTATTTCCCTCTCCCGCCCCCACAGACAATTATTTATGAACTGGAGGATCTTCCTGATTTGACTGTCAAGAAGAATAGCAAATATCACTGAATGGGTTCAGATGTAAATGGCTGTAAACATCACTGGTCAAAAGTATAAATATCTTTGAGGATTTTCTGAAATTACCCTTTGCCTGATGAATTTAACCCTTTGGTAGGGTCTAAACAGGATTTCTGTCCTCAATCCTTGTTCAGTTATCTCTTCCCATTGCTTGATCTATGCTTTCACTCCCTTTTCCTTTACTATGGCAGCTACACCTTTATATACCATTTCCTTTCTCCCTTCTTTCCCTGTTTTGTTGTTCCTATTAGAAGTCAAGAGATAGAGGTATCCTCGGGATCCAATGCTTTCAGCAGGACAAATGCAGTGTTGTGTCATTGTGTGACAGTTTACCCTCTTTAATTCATGCCTGTAATATCATGATACACCAATCAAAGGGACAGCTGGCATCATGATGCCCTGACACTGTTTTTTCATACGCTGTGGATCTCTGTATTTGAAACTGTATGCATGTATGTATCTATATATGAGTGTATGTATATGCATGCGTGTACTTGCATGTTTCTGTGTAAATGAGTGGCTTGTGGGAGATTGGTTGGAGTATGCAGGTGTAGAATTCAATTTAATTAAATGGGTTATTTTACAACAAATTAATTTTAAACAATACTATGTTTTCTTCTAATCCTGCCCTTTTGGGCAAGTTCTGTCTCCAGAACTGGTTTCAAGTGAAATCCACAAGTCTTAAGTTTACAGGGTGGTAAGCTGGACATTTTATAGGATTTTTTTATGTGTATGTACATGCATAGTTACTAATTTAATCAAATACTTCAGGAAAATGTGGAACTTTTCAAACACAGTGTGCTAGTAAGCATGGCATGTCTGTTGTTTCCAAGTACAATAGTGATCCTGAGTGATAATCTTGATTTTTAAGAAAAAATGTTCATTTAGTTGTTGTTGCCAATAGCCTTTATCTTCACTGACTTTTGAATTAATACTACCTTGACATTCAATCACCGTCCTAGAAGCTGTGGTGTGTTTCTTCTCCGTTTGGTCCATTGTTGGGCTCTCAGGTTTTCATACTTATTTGATCAGCTCCAATCAAACAACCAATGAGGATGTAAGTTTCCCCTCTCTTGCTCTAATTTGTCTCCATCTAATGATTTCATGTATTCCATTTTCACTGTCTGCTTTTATCTATTTTTTAAAAGGTTGCAAAGTTCACTCAAGTGTGCTGTCCTATTTTTGTCTATTTAATGCATATAACTACTTTTTGATAGCTTCTTGGCAAGAAACAAAGCATAGTTAAGACGCAGTTCTACAGTAAAATCACTGAACGTGACTTTGTCTTAATTAAATGGAGTTTAGGCTAGGAAATCACAATGACAGCATTAATATTTAGAGCAACCTCCCGCAATCTTTTTTTTCCCTAGAGGTATCCTTGAAATAATTTTCAGATCTCATGGAATTCCTGCAGTAAAAGATATAAAAACTGTGAAAACTTCACAATACATTTAACTTCTAACCTACACAATCCACATTGTAGAACATTTACAACAACAACAAAACAACATGGTAGGCTGGTAGCTGAATTGTATGTAGCATAAAAAATTTCACTGAGAGCTGTAATCTCACAGAATTCTAATTGAAAAAAGCAGTTTTAAAGAATGTGAGTAAGATGCTGGCCTAGCTAGAGAATGTTCACCTTCCCCAAGCTTAAGAAGATGATCAGAAGTAACTTGGCAGTATACTGAATAACTAAAAAACAATGTAGTTGTCAGAAAATTCTCTAATATTTAAAATATAGATTAGGATCTGTCTGCCTGGTAAATGATAACTACGTTCCCCATAATTATGTAAGAAACTTTACAAAAGATTTGAGAATTTAATAAAACACGCATTTTCCATAGTTTGGATTGGGTTAGGATTGCTTCCACCAGATTATTTTGGGTCAGTTGCTGTCTCAACTATAGAGAAAGGAGTTAGGCAGGGATGTCCATTATCTCTCCTGCTCTTCGTATTATCTTTGGAAACACTGCTCACATGAATTAGACAGAACCCAGGAATAAAGGGTTTAAAAATAAAGAAAGAAGAATATAAACTGCAGTCATTTGCAGATGACATGGTCTTTTTCATAGAGGACCCAATTGAAACAGGTCAAGAACTGTTAAAAGAGCTAGATCAATTTGGGAAAGTTGTAGGACTTAAAATTAACAGGGAAAAATGAAATTAATAACTAAAATCCTAACAGAAAAACAGAAATTAGAATTGGAAAAGGCAATGGGACTACAAATGGTTAAAAAAATTAAATACCTAGGAATCTGGCTGACGGCTCAGTGTAAAACTTTAATGGAAAATAATTATAGCAAATTACTACAACAGGTTTAAAAAGACTTAGAGTTATGGGTTAAACTGCAAATCTCCCTATTAGGGAGGATTGCTACCATTAAAATGACCATTCTCCCTAAATTTATTTATTTGTTCCAGACAATACCAATAAAAAACTATTTTGTGGAACTTAATAGGATAATCGCAAAATTTATTTGGCAAAGGAAAAAATCGAGGATAAATTTAAAAGCAATGCAAGACATGAAGAGCAGAGAGGGTATGGCACTCCCAAATTGGGAATTATATCATAGCACAGCTTCTTTACTATGGCTGAAAGAGTGGGTAAATTTGTCAAATAAAAGAATATTATTCCTAGAAGGCCATGATTTACAGAGGGGGTAGCATGCATTCTTATGAGACATGGGAAAAATCAAACAGAATTACTTCCACAGACATATAATTAGAAACTCTTTATTGGCTAACTGGAATAAAATAAAGAAAAAGCATTATCTAAAAATCCCAATTTGGATCTCAACGATGGAAGCGATGATACATCCAAATAATTTGGATCTTAAGAAGATGATAAAATACAAAGACCTTCTGGATGCACAAGGAGCTTTAAAACCATGGCAAGATCACCAAGAACAAGGGCTACAAGTAAACCGGTGGGTTTACTTGCAAATTCAAAATAGATACAGGATAAAAGAAGTTTCAGAATTTACAGTAAGTTACAGCAATTAGATAAAACCTTACTAGGTCCAGATAAAAAAATATAATTTTATAACTATTAGGTAGAATTAGAGGAGGAAGTAGTCAAAGGCAATATGATAGCTTGGAGTAGAAATATTGGACGTAGCATTACATTATTAGAATGGGAAAGGGTCTGGATCAGGAATAATAAAATCACAAAATCAGCAACATATAAAGAAAATGCCTATAAAATGTTTTATAAATGTTTTATCTTTATCCTTCGAGAATAGCGAAGATGTCTCCTAACATGAATCCGAATTGCTGGAAATGTAAAAAGAAACACGGAACATTCTTTCATATGTGGTGGTCCTGCACTGAAGCCCAAAGATTTTGGCGCAGAATCAAAAAATGGTTGGAGGAAATAACGGCGGAGCAAATTGAATTAAAACCAGAATTCTTCCTATTAGGGATATTTGATAGACAAATTCCCTAAAAAGCCAAATATATAATATTGCACATACTGCAGCTAGACTAGCCTTTGCACAGTGTTGGAAACAAGCTGATATTCCAACAGAGGAAATGATTATTCAGAAAATAGCAACCTGTGCAGAGATGGATAAATTGACCTTAGCACTGAAGGATAAAGAATCATCAGAATATTACAAAAGCTGGGAATGTTGGTATGACTGGATAGAACAAAGATAGGAAATATATTAGTAAATAATGTTAACTGTAAAGGAGGTAGTAATTACATACTCGCATTAAGATTTACTTGTAAATATGACACCAATAATTATAACAAATAAGGAACCACAAACTGTTGATAATGGAATTGCTTGCTTTTATTTGTTTATTTTTTGTGGGTTTTTTCCATTTTTTCCTATGTCGTGTATGTGTTCGTTATTTTAGTTGTATATTCAGTGAAGTTTGTTTTTTTAAAACTATATTTAATTGTGAGGAAAATGGGGAAAGAGGAGATCCCATCCATAGGATTCCACTCATACCCTGAACTGCACTGGATATATGAAATATAGCACATTTGTAAGGAAGACAAATTGAATGAACCCATTACATCTATTCTATTGTAGATGAGCACTGGATGTTTCTGGAATGTCCCTTTGGAGAAGAGATGACACATTGATTTATTTTTTCCTTTGAAGTGTTTGATTGACAGCATGAAACAGAAAACATGTACTTAGATTTTATGTATCAAACGATGTATTGAAATGGGAAAAATAAATTAAGGTTCAAGTCACAGAACTCATGGAGCTTCATAATTTAATACATTATTTTTGCTCATAATTTGATACATTATTTTTTCTTAGAATAAAAAACACTTATAAACCAAAGAGTGCTATTAAAAATGAAGATTAACACACTAGTATTCATTTCTTTATAGATCAAGGGATCTTGGTCAAATAAAAGAGGCAAGGAAAACTTCAATCCTTATAGCTATGGCAACATTTGTGCTAATTGTTGCTCAGCACTTTGTGGGCCCATTTCTCCTAGGTAAGAGATTTAATATAATCATTCAGTATTCTTTTTCTTTTATTGTACCTTTGTGTGTTAGTCAAGTCAGGTATATGTAACTCACAATGTAACTTATACATTGCTATGGGTGTGATATAACCTTTGAATCCTCTGGTGGTATTAACTTTATGGTTTGCAACTAATAAGACATTGGGAAAATTATAGTATACCAATCTAGGCACAACTGATTTAATTTGCTGCAGCAAAAACTGAATAAAGCTTGATGGAAAAATCAGCTAGCTTTTTTTTTTTTTGGTTTTCAACAATAATTTTTGGTTCACTGTCCAGCTGTGAATGATTACAATTTAACAATGCCTAACCATAGTTTTGAAATCACAATATTCCAAGCAGAAATTGTTAATTTGATTTGGACATCTATTTTCAAATTTATCTGCAGTACATACTGTACCACTAGTTAGTCATACAGCAAACTAGATAAGAACAGAAGCCTATTTAAACTACAGAGAAAGTTGGAATTAGTATTAATAACTTCACAGGGACACGCAGTAGATGAATATAATGTGTTTCTATTCTGTTGAGTTAGAACGATCACTTTATGTAAATTGTGAGGGCAAACATTTTCAAAATTAAAATAGTTTTTTATTCACACTGTTTTTACCTAACTCATAAAGTGCTATAAGGCATCAGTAAGGCAATAATAATAACGAAGAGCAAATCTGCAAAAAGATGATGTACTTAATTTTGTACCATGTATAGGTTTTGCCAACTTAAAAATTCATTGAAATATACAATTTCTGCCAGAAGTACCTAAACTTGTGCGTGCTACTGCATTCTAAGAAGCTATGAAACTATTTGTCTTAAAGGTAGCTTCATTATTATCTGATAAGAATTATTTGTAATAGAACTTTGTATTTTTTCTATAGTTTAATTGACCGAAGAGGATTTATCCAACCAGATACCCCTCAGCCAGCAGCTTCCTCAAATGGCATTACAATGTATGGGGCCACACAGTCTCAGAGTAATATGGTAGGAACCATCCCATAATGTTGAACAAGAACTCTGAATGTTTCTCTTTTCTGCTTTTTCGAGAATAAGTCTAAACTGAATCCTTCCAGTACTTTACAATAAAAGCCTTCCATGAATATACTGTAATAGAGTTTCTATGATGACAAAATTGTAATAAGCATTAATGCAAAATTTTAAAAAATACTATAAGAACACTAAAAATTTTAGTAATCTAAATTGAGATTGACATAATGAATAGAGAAATTCTCATATTGGAAACTTTGCCTATCTTAATGCTTGGATTTGATGCTTGGATGTTCAATAAGGCATTTATTGTTTTTTTTATTTGTCTACATTAAATGCCACTGGCTGTTCTGCATAAATTCTTGCTACCTTGGATTTCCTATACAGCTCAGCATGTCACTATGAATATTTCAACAGAATAGTTTGAATTTCTTGTGAACATTCTGAAAGCCACTATATTTAACTACTGCAAATTTTTAACTCATGTTTTTATTAAAAAAAAAAAGAATCCTAATTAGAATTGCATTCTAATAAGTACCTAATTTAATATACTAATTGTGTTTAGTATGTTAAAATTGTGTCAATACTTGTATATTTTTACTCCTATTTCTAGACTTCAAACAAAGAAAAAAATCTGAATCCCAAACCTTTAAATTTTTTTCATTTTAGTGAAGTACAGTAATAGTACATCTTTTTATAGTTATGTGAATTTTTTTATATTTTATATAACATTAATATAAGGATTTTCTCTTGAACAATGATTTCTCAGGTGGGTTCATTGATCATTTTTATATCTGCCAGGAATATCAAATTTGTTATATTTTAACTATCAAACATTTTATTGACTCTAGTACCAGTAATTTCTTTTATAGTATTACTAAATGCATAACATAGTTTTATATATCCTTATTTAACACAGAGACTCACTGAATTTATAAGTAAGTGTATAAAAGGAAAATAAAATATTTCTAGAAATGAATGGATTTACTTTAAAATACTTTATGCTTATTTTTTCTCTATTTTGGTTTTTCTGTCATAGTAATAATTGCATATTTCCATTTTTAGGCAGAAGTGTGTAGGTCAAACGAAACTAAGAAAATGTTAATAAATTTGTTATTTAAAATTGACTTTAGGTGTCATCTTATTTTAATATCCGTTATGCCAGGGTTTTTTGCTATAATTTCACTTTTTTGCCTTTATTGCATGTTGTAAAGAAATCTCACACTTACAACTATGGTTTCCACATGTAAACTGAAGAAAGAATTTGAAGAAGTCAACTTCTTGGTTTAGTCTTTGATGTGGTCATTTGGGGCTCATAATTGTACTATTATTTTTTCTGATCTACATTTTCTATACTCTAACGTGATTTAAATTTACTGATCAATAAACTATTCTTCTTTGCTGTTCTTCCTTTGTATGCTTCTCCTTGCAGTACCAGCTACTGAAATCTCCTTTCAGTACCAGCTCAAGAGTAGAGCATCTGATCAATTTAATATGGCTGTATTATTACAGAATAATTTCCTTAGCTTACAACTTAATCAGTGTTTTCTTAACTAGAGTTTTCTAAAGGAAATAGATAATCCGTAATGTAAATCATTTTTTATTTTTTTCCCCACTCCCCAAAGTAGAGATGAAATCAGCATTAAGACTTTTTTTTGAATGAAGTCTCATAATATTGATCAACTACTGGTTTTAGCCAGTAAAATATTATATGTATTGCTGGGATAAATAATAGAATTATATATTTTTGTAATGATAGTTGTAAACTCAGGTAAAGGCTTGCAATGAAATCAGCATATGTTCTGATAACACTGCAT
The DNA here is from genome assembly GCF_049901735.1 of Notechis scutatus. NCBI lineage: Eukaryota > Metazoa > Chordata > Lepidosauria > Squamata > Elapidae > Notechis > Notechis scutatus. The sequence goes on along the minus strand of NC_142009.1, from coordinate 82,461,153 downwards.
ATGATGAAACTAAGAGGTATAGCCATTTGATTTCATTTGAACAATAGTTTCTGAGCTTTTAGATATTTCTCAAAAAGGCAATATTAACAAAATATTTTAAAGACTTCCAAAGATTTGTTTTTTAATTCAAACCTATATTAACCAAAAATTCTAGCCAAAAGTTTGCTTCTATGAAATTTAGGAGAAAAAGCAAAGTCAAAGATTTATGGTTAAAGTAAAATGATAGAAATATTTTAAACACAACATAACCTATTAACTTTTTGACATTGGAGACCATATGGCATATGATGTGGATTTTTAAAAATCAGATATTCTTATTTGAAATGCTATTTTTAAATCTCCATCTGAAAATAAGTTCTGAATTAAATACAAACTTATTAAAACTTATCTTTAAATGGTCGCACATGGACATTTATATAAGTTTGAATAAGTTGTGGCTTATATGATACAAAAATGATGGTTTGTTATTGTAGACTTCCCAATGATAATATTCAAGGGATGCTTTACTGTATGATCACAGCAGAAGATTTCTGGTATCATCAGATTACAAGACATTTTTCCTTTGGTAGATATAAAAAATAAATTTTGATAGGAAAATAATATTCATAGCTCTATTAAAATATAGAATATACTAGGGAATTATACAATAAAAGCTCAGCCTGGAAAAATTCTTTGTAAGTAATTGCCTCTTTTCTTTTATGCCTTACAGCAAAGTTCTTCTTAGTTTCCCCATTTTATTAAGCCGTGAATTATAACCTAATTGGCTCTCTGGGGACAATTTCTAAGGACCAGTAAAGAACAGGCAATATTGAAAACAAGTCTGTTTTCAGACTTTTAATTGTAAGCCAGTGTGTTTTATTTGTTACCATAGATTTAAATTGGTATGTATGTTTGTTCAGTTAAATAGTCAAAATAGGGAAATTGATTTAAAATAACAGTGATTTCATATGTGTCTTTAGCATCGTGATGTTTGTCATTATGTATTGTAACATGGTACTGTTAATTTATAATCTTAATATTTGTAAATCTGGGAACAAAATTCCAGAAAAATTCAATAGTCTAACATGTTCCAGTGAAGTGTGATGGTTTGGTGATGATGATCATTTCAAACTGTATATATGTTTTAGTTATGACTTCAGAGTTTTGATCCTTTCAAACTAGTCTACTCTCCAAATAATTTCAGTTCCTCTAAATTAATTATTCATGCCACTTCACTCTCATTGTTCTCAGTATCTAAATCTGTTGAAACATTGCAAATTTGATAAGCCCTTATTGCTTTATTTTTCTAATTGATGAATGATGAAAGTAAATTATCTCCATAACAGCACTTTTAAATATCCCCTTCCATCTGAAAAACTAACTTTATCGTAAAAAACAGGCAACTAACTGATCTAGCATAGTTTTTAAATCAATATGAAGGTTAGACCTTGCTTACTGACTGCCTCATTGAACAACCATTTGAAATTACAATGGCTGAAAAAAATCCCATTTTATAATCAATCCTTTCATTTATGACTGTCACAGCATCCCATGATCACATGATTGCCATTTGTATGTTTCACAACTGGCTTCCAACAGGCAGCATAGAGGACATAGAAGTGAAATCATAAGTCACAGTTGTGTATAATGTCTCACTCAATGATTGCAGAGATTTACTTAAAATGGAAGTGAAGTTGGGAGTCCATTGCCATCATGTGGTTTTCCACTTAGCACCTGCATCACTTGGCAACAAATTTGGCAGTCCCAATCATGGTCAGTAAGCAAAGACTACCTGTAATTCTTTTTATGCCACAGATATATTTGTAAAGTAGAAATATGAAATATTTTAATTATATTTTGATCCATCTATATAATTTTCATGTAAAATCTTTATAGTATAATTGGAAAAATTAGAACATCAAACCTGCATTAATATTACTTTAAATACCCATTGCTTCACTGCCTAAATGTTTAAAAATATTTGGGTTTTTATGGTTTTTTTCTCTCTCAATATTTCCATTATTTTAATAGGGGACTGAAGTTAGATTAACCAGGTGGTAATTGACAGGATCACCTTTTCCTTTTTGAAGGTTGGTAGTATATTTTGCTTTTATCCCCATCCTAGTACACTGCTAGTACTCCATCATTTCTTTAACTAGTTCTTTTATGCCATAAAATACACCATGAGACTCCACTCACTCACCAAAAGTCATGTTTCCTAAACATTTTTTCATTAGTATTTGAGACTGCAATCCACACTCACTCAGTTGTTCCACAGAATTACAAAGGCTATTCTTGATTCAGCGTTGTGGATTGTGCCATCCCTTCATAACTAATTCACCTCTTTTTTATTATGTTCAAGAAAACATTTTAGATATTTTAGAAATATGTGTTACTGCTGCGTTTATATGTATTTTCTTTACAAATTCCTGGAACTGGGATTATTTTAATACTACGGTATGTAGTCCTGGAAATGTCAGTACCTCATTTATCTGTCCTGTGATGTCTATATTCTTCTTAAGCACTTTAATCTTACAGAGCTCTTTCATCATTTTCTGTTTTAAATTTGGGATAGTTCTTCAATTAAAGCTGAATACAGATTCAGCCCAGATCCTTATAATATGGATTTGTTGTTAATTGTAATTTCGATGTCATTATTCTGTAGATACTCCAAAAAAAGAAAATATTTAAAAACATTATAAATAAGGTAAAATACTTGAAGACTAAAAAAAATAAAATGCTAGTGAGGGGAAAAAGAAAAAAAACTGCCACTGCAGGAAGCTTCCCTTTCAGCTGATAAAACATTACACATATACATACATACCCAAATGCTATGACCCACCAGAAAGCATGTTACTGTCTCTGTTACTGTACCAAAACTGTGGATAAACTGAACAGGCAGTATTTACAGTTTTAAAGCAATAGCTATCAAATCAGGTTTATTGAGTTTGACAGACTCCTAATCTTTTAAACCTGATTAATAGAAAAGCTATTATAATTTGCATCAACAAGAATGGTCCACGATGCCATCTTAACAGCCACTATCTCAGTGAAGCTATTTATCACAAAGAATGCATATGTTTTTATGAGTCCCCTTTGCCTCAATATTTTATAACCCTTTGCATATTTTTCTGTTTTTCTGTATTACAAAAAGGGCTTCTGTAACAGCATGAAACGGAGGTAGCTTTCATGCAGCATGATAGGAACCCATTAAATATTCGCTACAATATGCTGTTCTTTTTTTTTTACTTGTTCTATTTTACTTATTTCCCTTTTTTAAAATAGTCTTTTTCATAAGTTCAATACTTTTTATATTTCTTCCAAGTCCCTTTCAATCTCTTTCACTCATTGATGTAGAATTCCAGTGGTTCCAATCATTGACCAAGACACACAACATGGAAAAATAAATGTATTGATTTTGTAATGCTTAATTGCAATTTATTTTTGAAAACTTTTAGATATGGTAGAATAAAATTATCTTTTTATCTCAGTCCTAGCCAGAAAGTAAAATGGACTCATCTTTGATGCTGCAGATATGTTCCTTGGATTATAATCCAATTAGTAGATATGTTTTTGTGTTCTAAATTAAGAGTTCAAAAAATCTGTTTAGTGCTGTTATTTTAAAAAGAAATAAAAACAACCTTTAAAATATTGCTGTTTCTATTTTGTATCAGCTTTATAAAAAAGCAATGGAACTGAAGTAGCTAACATATATTTAATATTCAACTTTAATAGTTAAAATACTTAATTACAAATAAGATAGCTAATAAATTATCCATGTTTTAAATAAAAAACTATTTTCAATAGGATACATTTGTCTGAAAGTGGTTGGTACTTTATTTGCATTGTATGGATTATTTGTCTATTAATAGTTAATCAGCATTAGTTCTAATATTTAACAATTTAGAAAGATTTTGACAGAATTTAAATCTAATTTAAAAAGTCTATATGACTATTATTATATCATATTGTGATGAATTTGTCCTGTATTGACTTGTGCGTGGCACCAATAATCTCATATATTTGAATAATATAATACAGCATTCATAGATTTATGTTCTGATTAACCAAACCAAGCATATGCTGAATATCAATGTAATCTCTATCTACAGTAGAAAGGGGCATTCAGTATTGCTATTGTAAATTTGTAAATTCAAATAGAAGAATGGTTTCATTTCACAAGAATGTTCTGCGCCTAAATAGAATGTGCTGTATATTTCAGGAAATTGCAGTTCTTCAAAGGAGCAGAAGAAAGTGGTGTTTTTGTTTTTTTTACCATTTCTGACCTTGTATAAATGTGAGATACAGCCAGTGCCCTGGCTCATGAAATATGTTAAGATTACTTAAACCATGCCTTATTCAATAAGCATAATAGTCTGGATTCTCACATTGTGCTACACAGAAATCAGATATATTACGTTATGGCTGTTGTTCACACTATGTTTATTTAAAATGTATGCCTCTTCGGCTGAAATTAACCTTACATTCAACAGAGACAAGTTCAGTTTTCTTCAGTTACAAAACAAAAATCAAATACACTTATAGCAGTAGCACTTAGACTTATATACCACTTCATGGTGCTTTACAGCCTTCTCTAAGTGGTTTACAGAATCAGCATATTGCCCCCAACAATCTGGTGTTAGAATGAGGGATACGTAGACATTGTAGAAGGGGAGGCATGCTAATCTTCCATAGCCAAAAACCAGAAGGAATAGCTTTTTAAAACATATTTTATTAAAAGAAAAAAAGCTTTTGCAAGCTACATTTGATGAAATTATGTGCAACTCATGAAAGTTTATGCCTTTTAATAAAATTATTAGTTCTGAAAAGGTGCTGGAAGATTAATTCTAATTCATGTTTATTAACAGCACTTGTGAAAATGATCTTTGGAACAGTAGTTGATTAGAAGAGCCGTGAAGACCTGGCTCTTTGTCGTATTCACCATCTTTAATATTAAGTCTTTATGTTTATTGATTTTATAGTAATTTCTTTGTTTGATTGTTGAGTCACTCAAGAGTCATTAAGTTGGGTGGCATATAATTTTAATAAATTTTATCTAAATAGTGTCTGGAATAATGATGCAACTGTAAACAGACAAATGAAGGGTTTAAATTGTATCAACAAAGTCTGATTAACAAATTATGGAAAATAATTGTTCCATTTTATTTTATTTTGGTCAATTCCTATCTTAAGTACTATGATACTGGAAAATACACTTTAAGGAGAATTCAATATTCAAAGTTTGAAGGAAGACAATGATCAGGAGATTAAAAACAGCCTTATGAAAAAGATTGAAAGAACCTAGATATGTTTAGCTGGAAAAAAAAGATGACTGGGGCGTATGATATCATTTTTAAGATGATGTTACACAGAAGACGATCAAGATCTGTTCTTTCTTCTTTCATAGGACAGGACATGAAAAACTGGATTAAGTGACAGGAAGGCAGATACCAAGTGAAAATATTAGAAAAAAAAACATAAGAGCAGTTCAGCAGAAGAACCAGTTATCCAGAAAGATGGTAGTCTCCCCTTCAATGAATATGTTAAGCAAATTCTAGACAGGCATTATGTGGGATTTATTAATTTGAATTCATGTCCTGTGCAGGAGATTGTACTTTGTGGTTTAAATGATTCTTTTCCTTTAAATATTCTATAATGTGCTTTTTACCCAAATAAAGCTGCTGAGTTATGAAGTTGCTGAGCTCTTCTCATTGCTAGAAAATTGATGGAAGCATAAATTTTGAATGTGTACAGATTATCATATATACAGAGAATTGCAGACTTTGTGTGTTGAAAGCTCTTTCCGTAGCCTTAAATAAGGATGCAGAGCCAAACTACAAGATGTACACAGAAATACATAAACATCAATGTACTGTGGGAAGAAAGTTAGCATGTTTATAAATTATTTTATCTGGCACATACTTTTCATACTATATACTTTCACTTCTCTGGAATTCATCAATATATTGTGCATGATGTCTTGGTCAGTTTAACAAGGAAGTGTAATTAATAACTCTTTTCTTTCTCTTTATGTCCCATTTCTCTTTTGTCCATACCCTTCCACCTCTGTATCTTTCATGCTTTGTATATTATTTTGGTACCCTTCCATTCTTCAGTGTGATCAAGATCAGTGCATTCAAAGCACTAAATTCGTTTTGCAGGCCGCTGCTACCCCACTCCTCCAGAGCGAGCCCAGCCTAAGTAGTGAAGAGCTGCCTTTACCAGGGAAAAATACTCTTGGTGCTCCCTGTGCTATGGTGACACTAGGACAACCAACACCACCTTCTTCCATCCCAAATCTCACATCAGAAACAAGCTTGTCAGAAATGATACCATTAAAAGAGGACCCTGAAAATCATCCGTTTCTTACTCCTGAAGAAGCTCCACCCGGGATGTTGCCCCTTGGATATGCCCTGACACACAGCCGCACCGTGCACAGCCTCAGCCTGGTTAGCCAGGATTCACTGCATGAAGACTCAGTGCGTGGCCTTGTTAAACTCAGCTCAGTCTAAACGATATAGAACACGACCGCAATTAAACAGACTTTATTTAACTCCAAGAGCAATTAGCCTTTGGAATCAGACATACATATGTCACTGAAAATTATTATGTAAAGAAGTCTATTGAAAGGACGAATTATTTTTGTGCTGTGAAGTTAATGATTACATTTGTTTTATAGCCAATTTATTGGTGGCTTGGGTTTGATGGTTATATTGTTAGATAACCAATTTAGTTGAAATTTGTTCAGTGATTTATAATGTCCAGCAATTTGGAATCCTGGTACTACAGAGGTGGTTATTATAGTGCTTAAAATATGAATGAATATAAGCGTCATATTCCATGTTTTATGAAGTTCCTTGTTGTAATACTACCCTTTGTAGCCAGACATTACTGTGCTACTCATAATTGAAACAAGATTGCCATTGGATGAATGCAAAATCAATAAGGGTTGCAATTGTGGATTTGCATGCCACATTACATTGAGTGTTACAGTAGTGTTGGTTTTTGAAAGACAGTGCTGCTTTACTATTTGTGAGTACCAAAGTGCTGTTCATTGTAACAGACAGTACAACAAACAATTACTTTTTTCAATCAATCAATTATAAATAAATGAACTGGCGGTGCTCAATTATGGAGGATTACCTGTTTTTGCATATCATTTACTTTTTAGTGTGAAATAACATAGATTTCTCTCCACCCATCCCCACAATATCTAGATATTCAGTAAAATGGCATTCTCTGTATCTTTGGATATGTATACATTCTCTCCATACAAAGCTGATGCAAAACAGCATATTACAATACAATAAAGTACTTTTTTCCCTGAGATCATTAAGCAGCCAAAGGAACTTCCAAGACCCAATTATAGATTAATTTGAATATTTATACAGTTTTATACATGACCTATTTAATGATGTTATATGCCAATAATTGATCTGCTTGTTAAAAATTACTTGATGTTAGTGGGTTGGATTGAGAAAACTTCCATTTTCAAAAGGATTTTGATTCAGCAGAGACTTCCATACAAAGATTGCCTCCTACATTATTAAAAAAAATGATCACAAAAGAACAGTCTATAATAACATGGGGGTGACATGAAGGTACTGGGCAAGAAAAAGAACTAGTGAAAAGGTGGGGGGGGGGGGCTTTTCCCTTTTAATGAGTTCGGGAGCCATCACTGCTTCCTGAGGGATTTCATTTATTTGTTTGAGGCTCACAGTTAAGATTATGGGAGGAATCTAGCTTGAAAGGACACTCATATTCTTAACTTTGTTGATAGAACAAGGGTCACTGGGAAGTACCTCAACAGTTTGTAATCAATAACTATCAGCCATCATTATTAACAAAAATGTTTCAATTTAAATTTGTGGTTGATGCTTGATTCTAAGAAATTTCTTATGGCTTAAAGAAAAGACATTCCCTCAGGGATAACAAACATAATAAGAACTTAAAAGTTGCAAGCCATTGCATTTTGTCTTGGTTTAAGATGCTAGGACCCGCAATACCCTTTTCTCAGGACAAAGTTTAGTGCAAAGTTATTTTTGTGGCTGTGTGTGTGTTTGTATATACACATACACGCTAAGCATAGCTGCAGGGAAGTACACTTACAGATTGTGAAGAAACAAATACATTGCATCTCAAAGACACTGACAATATACCTTTAGAAGGAAAAAAGCACAATGTTTTAATTGGAATAAGGCCATCTTTATTATTACAGAAATGCCAGATGACTTAACGGGGAAGGGAAAAAAACCTTACACTGTGTACAATTTTGTAATTTTTTTCTGAGTAGTGATAAGAGATTTTCCTTTTGTTTGCATGTATAGAAAATAATTTTAATAACCAGAAACGTCTTTTTCCCATTTTACAGAAAACTATTCATGGTGCACAGTTATTTGACTGTGACCAAAATGTTTACAGCTTTCATGTAAAGAGATACTGTCTGTTTTTCTGCCTGACCTCACAGGATTTATTTAAAATCCACCATGTGTTACGCTAGCGCATGCCCATTCCAAAGAAGAAGAAAAACTAGGTGAGTTGTATTCTCTTCATGTAGTAAAGGTGATTACTACATGGACCAGCAACAAATAGCTGTTAATTCCATATAATAACAGGGAGTGGCTAATTTGGAGGAGATTTAGTGAGTTGACACAAAGGAAGCCAACTTCCTCAGAAAGCCCATGTAATTGTTTGCCATTTCTATACAACAAACACCTCGAAGTTCACAATCCTCAAACTGGCTTGGTGAGTTCATGATAGGAAATATGGGATGATACATCATGAGAATTTCTAAACACAGCCTAGGTTATTGTTATTTTTATCCCAAGCATTGTGAATTGGCTATATTTTTAGAAAGGAGAATCAAGATAGAAGAAATGACTTTTGCCTCATTACACTAAAGTAGGATTTTAGCCATTCTTTAAAATCCATTCTTTAAAATAAAATTACATTATTGCTGAGGTAATAACTTGATATAATTTATTTTTAAGAAACATAGATATTGGTTAGAGCAGTGTATCCATTTAACAAGCTTAGCATTTTACTAATTCAATTGACATCAGAAAATAGATCATCCATTTCCTGTAGTGTAAAAATTCAACAATGTTAAATATTTTATCCTGCCATTACTGCTTCGCAGCTGTGAAGCTCACACCATGGAATAGAAGTATTTAAAAAATGTATTGGCTCACATTTCCAGAGAAATGATCATTTTATTTAACTAGCATTTTTTGAATATCCTTGCCATTAGGAAATTGCAGTGTCACATGTGGTACCAGACCCATTTGGGTTTCTTTGGTTTCTTTCAGTCTGGCAAGGATAGAAGGTTATCCTGTCATTTTTAAGCATACATCTCATTTAAAGCTTTCAAGTGCTGCACTGCAATATGGGATATCTTCCTTGGCTTACCTGATGTTTGAGAGAAGCTTATGTACAGAAAAGTACTGTGAATACCTATTTTAGAACAAATTATTTTTGTTTGCATTGATGTTTAGTATTTTTTGCTGTTTATACTGTTTCTGACTTTATGTTGAAGAATAAAAATACAGCCTTTTTAAGCATTGCCTTCTGTCTTATGATTTGTTTTGACGTGCCTAAAAAAACCTACAGTACTTGTTTTATTTTACCATGACATTTTTAATCACATTCTGCTGTCTCATGATGACATCTGCTGGAGAATGCTGGAAGAAGTCTGTCTTTTAATTAAAGCTGTTTCATTGATGTATGTGATCATTCTATAAGATTTAATACTAATACTAAAATTTTCCAATATTATAGGAGACCAATAGTCAACTTTTCTACAAGCAAGACTCTTTTTCTTTCATTGTAAATAGTTGTAAATAGAATACATTTAATCTTCCAATAATTTAGCTAATTCCATCTGTTAATTCTATCTTTGAAAGATAATTAATCACAGAGCTTTTCACCAGCTCTTTAAAGTGTTGAAGCTAAAAACCTGGCTTAATAGGTCTAAACTACATGGAGGGAAGTAAGCAGTGGGGTGCCACAGGGTTCTGTCTTAGGCCCAGAACTCTTCAATATCTTCATTAACGACTTAGATGAGGGAATAGAAGGGGAACTTACCAAATTTGCAGATGATACTAAGCTGGCAGGAATAGCTAACACTCAAGAAGATAGGCTCAAGATCCAGTTGGATCTTGATAGACTAGAACACTGGGCCGTATCTAACAAAATGAAATTCAGTGTAGAGAAAAGTAAAGTCCTACACTTAGGCAAGAAAAACCAAAAGTACACATATAGACTGGGTGAAACCAGTCTCAATAGCAGTAACTGTGAGAGGGATCTTGGTGTCTTAGTGGACAACCAGCTAAATATGAGCCAGCAGTGTGCAGCAGCAGCCAAAAGAGCTAATGCCTAAGTTGTATTAACAGAGGGATACAATCAAGATCAAGTGAGGTACTAATACCACTCTATAAAGCCTTAGTAAGACCACTCCTAGAGTACTGCATCCAGTTTTGTTCACCACATTACAAAAAAGATGTTGAGACTCTAGAAAAAGTACAGAGAAGAGCAACCAGGATGATTAGGAGACTGGAGACTAAAACATATGAAGAACAGTTACAGGAACTGGGCTTGGCTAGTCTAGTAAAGAGAAGGACCAGGGGAGACATGGACTAGATGACCTACAAGGCCCCTTCCAACTCTGATTATCTGATTATCTGGTGATAGTTACAGTAGCTCTGTGCCATTGGAAAAGTCTAGATTTTAGACAAAATTTGAATTTATCTTCATGGTAATGTTTTACAATTACTGTTCACTAATTATCTTACAAAACAAATGATTCTTGTAAAAATTCTCATCAGCAACTTCTTCATTATTTGTTAGATTTTTACCCCATCTTTCCTACAGGAACTCAAGGATTCACCCCTCAAAAAGCAACACCACCTGAAGTTCATTCTTTGAAGGAGATGGTTTAGAAAAGTGAAATATAAATAAACCTGATTAAATAGATTGGGCTAAAATGGTGGGGCTTCATTTTTTTTAAATTTTATTTGTCAATTGCTTACAAGATAATAGGTATAAGTAAAAACATAGTTATGAATAAATGGATACATATAAGAAAAATATATATAAAAGAAACAATAGGACAGGGACGGTAGGCACGTTGGTGCACTTATGCACAGACCTCTTAGGAAAGGGTCAATAGTAAACAGTCTAAGGTTAAAGTTTTTGGGGTTTGGGGGAAAAAACAGAGTCAGGTAGAGCAGTGATCCCCAACCTTTTTGACGCTGCGGCCCGGTACCGGCATCAGCTGGGCGCCGCGGCCCGGTACCGGCATCAGCTGGGCGCCGCCATCTTTTTTTGATGAAAAAGTGCTTCCGGTGACCTCACCGAAGCACGCGTTTTCATCAAAAAGATGGCGCATAGCCTTCGTGAGCTTTTCCGGGTAGAAATGGCTTTCTACCCGGAAAAGCTCACGAAGCGCTGCGCCGCCATCTTTTTGATGAAACGTGCTTCCGGTGAGCTCTACCCGGAAAAGCTCACCGGAAGCACTTTTTCATGACAAAAGATGGCGGCGCCAGCAAGCCGCTGCCCGGTAGGAGTTGTTCCGCGGACCGGTACTGGTCCGCGGACCGGTGGTTGGGGACCCCTGAGGTAGAGTATTCCAGACATTGACCACTTTGTTGCTGAAGTCATATTTCCTGCAGTCAAGTTTGGTGCGATTAACCTTGAGTTTGTATCCATTGTTTGCTCTTGTGTTATGGTTGAAGCTGAAGTATTCATTGACTGGTAGGACATGTATGATTTTATATACTAGACGGCGTAATTCAAGGTTTTCTAGGTCTAGAATTTCAAGTCTGGTGGCATCAGGTATCCTGCAATGAGTAGAGGAGTGGAGAACTCTTCTTGTGAAATATTTTTCGACTTTCTCAACTGTGTTAATATCAGGTATGTAATGTGGGTTCCAGACTGATGAGCTGTATTCGAGTATTGGTCTAGCAAATGTTTTGTATGCTCTAGTTAGTAGTGTAATATTACCAGAGAAAAAGCTACATAAGATTAGGTTAACAACTCTTAATGCCTTTTTGGCTATGTAGTTACAGTGGGCTCTAGTATTTCTCCTTCTGTTCTGCAATAGACTTAACAACATGCTTTTTGTGATAATTTAAAGGAATGAAATGGATGCATTAAGCTCTGGAAAGCTTTTTGTGTCTTAATTCCCACCAAAACAGAGTAAAACATTCAAATCTGAGGATTGAAATGGGGTGCTGAAGCACCTCACTTAGTATACAGTAGATTGCCCAACCTGGGAGTGGTCCAAAGTCATCTAGTGTTCAATTTACTGAATGTTATTATGTTTGGGGATCTGTCTGTATTTTGTGCTTTCTCTTTTTGGATGCTGGGGTTTTTTCTTTTTAAAATGATTAATAAAATGAAATAAAGTATTTATTGTATTTTTAAAAGTGTCTAATCATGTTCATAGGCTTGAATTATGGGATGTTTTGCACAATAACAAAGATTGCAGAATGCCGTAAGAGTATGGTGGAAGTTCAGCATGCATGAGAATTGAATGCTTGGCTGGAAGTTCAGCTGAGCAAATAGAAAACAAGCATGTTTTCCCCTTGGTTGTTTGAATATATTTATGGATAAATGAATAATTAATTATGTTGGTGCTGTTAGTGATGTGATGGTCGAAACATAAATGCAGGGATAGTTTAGGTGCTAAATTACTCATGCACGAATACAAAACTGAGTAACAAAAATGAGTAAAAAAACTTGAGTATCCAGTCTTCATATGAATCAGTTGAGAGGAAGATGGAGAAAAATGAAGTTGGATGGCACTAAATAAGATCCTTAAAAAAGAGGTGTAAGAAAGCACTGATTAGTACAGTACACTGGAAATAAGAATAGTTTGCAAGAAACAAAAGGTAATGAGAGGTACAGGAAGTTACAGTGCTATAAACTAGTTTTAGATTTATTTTGTGTCTAGTTTCTTTTGGTTATCACATCTTAATCTATGTATGTGTCTTGCGTAATATTGTTTATCCTGAAAGGGAATTGTATAATGGGTGTATGGTTATGTACTGTTTTCTTAGCATCCATAAAATCAAATAACGCTTGATAAAAATTGCTGATCCTTGTTACAATTTCCCCTTGAATGGGAATTCTTTTAGCTTACTTACCTCAATTAGTTGTAAATTGTCTTTCCCACCTTTTTCAGCTCTACTGTTTTCTTCCAAAGTACTCTTACCTCCAGATTGAATCAAGGTAATTTTAAATTGTGACCAGGTATACAAAGGGGTAAAGTTTTACTTAAAGCATCTGCAGTCTTTGTCAGCCTTATTTTGACAAAGGCTTTGTTCAGTTCAAATGAGGTTTCCCCTAGATCTGGATGGCTCCCATTCTGCTATTATTAGAAAACCTGTGAAGACTTGGCTTTTCACCCAGACCTTAAGTGAGAGAGAATGAGATGGCTTGCTTCATTCCATCTGGTCTATTGCACTTGATGCCTTTAATCTTTATTTTTAATGTTTTACTGCTGTTACTGAAATTTGTCTGTTGTGTGTGCCTCCCAAAGTCATTAAATTTAATAAATAATAATTATTACTACTGCTGGTAATCTGCCAAAGAGAGTTAGAGTGAAAGCAATAGGAACAAGCATCTGTGCAAGCAGCAGGAAATTGGCAAGGCTTCTGTTTTCTTCCACAGAATAGAGACAATGTCTGATAAAAAAATATCTGTTGGAACTGTAGAGTGGCATGCTGGTTGAAGAATGACATTCATTCATACTTGCCTGAATGAAGAGATGTAATAAGATCCCTTCTGAAATAATTCTAATGGCTCTTGTTCAGATATTTTGAAGCAATTGGGGCTTGATTCTGATTCTTGTGTAGTTTCTATCTATTCTAGATTATATTGGCCTGCCTGATGTTATCTGAAATAAATCTTGCCATTTTATTTGACTTTATCTAAACCATTTATCAGTAATCTATAACAGCTTAAACATAACTACTACTTGTTTCTGTAAAGAAAACAGAAAATAATAGTCACAGTTTCAGATCCCAAGAATATTGCACAAAATAATTTATAATTATCTCGCATTTTTTCGTCATTTCTGTTGTTTTACTATGTTTCTGGGTTGTTAACGCTTCATCAGCCATATACATTCAGATAGACAAAGGATTTCAAACTTAATTTATTGCTGGGGCTTTTATAAAGTAAAATTTCAAAACACTACACAAAGGATAACACCAATGAAGGCAGAGCTTGCTAACCTTCACTGTGTCAATTATTGTGGTAATTTTCATAGCCCTTGTTTTGCTAGTGGTTGCATTGAAAAGATTACCCGTGCTACACATGTCTGCACAATTACAAACACTAAAGCCTTCAAAAGGCTATTATATGTCTAATGTACTTATATACTGGTATGACATTGCAGCTGAGTGCTACTTTCAGAGACAGGATTATTTGCCCAGTATCCTATATACATTTCTCCTGACTAAAGAAAGCATTGAACTAGTAACCTCTAATGAAATATGAGGAATCTTAAAATTTCCAAGGATCTCTAAAAAAAATGAAATTTAATGTTTCTGTTTTAAATAAGATGGTGCCATCCAGCAAATAAAAGTCAGGGGGACATTTGAGCATAACTTTTGTTTGCTAGGCACAAAAATAAAGCCCAAGAGTACATTGAAACCAATATTGAAACCAAAGAACTGGGCCTGTATAATGACACAAATGCCATGATAAAATAGAGAGACATCATTATCTTGGCAGCTGCAAAATCAAGGGAATCAGGTAAGTAAAAGGAAGTTTGAAAAATATTACTTCTAAACCAGTACTGTAGGGTACAAGATATAAAAAGCTGCAGCTGGGTGATTAGAGTTGCAAAAGCTTGTTTTATAATTGTGAGCCTAATTGCAGAAGTGTGGGTTGACATGAAATAAAATAGCATATGAAAATGCTTGCTATGAAATGGAACAGAAAGTGAGTTGCTTCCTCATATTTTCGCAGTGCAGAGTATTGACAAGCCTTCTCCGAGTTGTATGAAGGCTGTCCAGCCTTCAAGGCAGGTTCTAATTATGTTTAAATTTGTAATAGTCTCAGATCTAAACCATCTGCTCTCAATTTATCTGCATTAGTCAATGGACAATATAAGAAACATCAAATATATGAAGTGAGGCTCAGGTTTGGATCCAATCAGAAAACAAGTTGAAACAATCTGCTTTCTGAAATCTGCTTTTTTTAAAACTCTACTTAAATTTATCTTCAAGAGCTATATAATTCTGCCATCTCCCAGTAATTAAATTTGGCAGCCATCTTAAAAATAAATGGAAATAAAAAGTTTTACTCTAACATCTGTGATTGTTTGCATTGCCAAGAGCAATAGTACATAGTTTTCCCTTCTCCATTTTTTCCTCACAGGTACTACAGGAAGCTGGTTCAATATAGATGGTTACTGGCCCAAAGTCACCCAGTCCATGCCCATGACTGAGGGAGAAACTGAACCTCTCTGTTGAGCCAGTCCAACATCTTAACTCTTACACCATACTGGAAAAATTCTTATAGGTATTGCAGAAAATAGTTTGTGCAATCAATGACATTAATATTGGACCAAATATAACATTCGTATTACAGTTTTGATTTTTTAACACTCATCCCCGATTATAACCTAGAAAGAACAAATGTATTTAAACACTATAATACTGTCATTCAAAATAAGTGAATAGCAGTTGAACGCAGTGCTATGACATATGAGTTTCTGCACAGCTGAGAACAATGCCTTCAGGACACTCTATTCATTTTCAGTTTCCCCCCAATTTTTTTTAAATATACTCAGCTAAATATATTTTAACCTGAAATGTGAAGCATCTCTCAGTTATTTCATCCCACCCCAAATAAAATATACAATTTGAGGAAGTTATTCAAGTTTTAAAATGTCAGGAAAGGTCCTTCAGAGTGATAGAAAAGTAGTTCTATAAAAAATCTGCATAATTGAGTTGCTTAACTTAAAAGGACTTACTTTTGAAATAAATTGAGCAGCATGGTATAATTAAGTGCTGCCTGGGCAATAAGCAGATAAATGGTGGCTATAGCTGAAAAACCTATGTTCATTTTTTAAAAAACTTTTTTTACATCATGACCATTACAATTATAAATTACATTTGCAGATGTTCAGCAATCTTCATCTGCTCATCTGAATGCTCACGAGGGTAGTTGAAGTATAAACCAAAGAAAGGCCCATATTTTATAGCATAATTGTGCATTTGTATATTTATCAGACCTGTCTAGATGTAATGGGGACAACCAAAGATTACTATCATGATCAAGGATGATTTGTATCTTCTTTACATTGAATATAAAACTCATATGTTCCTCTGAACAAATGTTTATAACCTTCAGCAGGGAATTCTGCACCAAACCACACCAAAATAAGGGAGTAGATAATTATGTTGCAATTTGAAGAAATGAATATAAAAAAATGTTTTAAGACCGTGTCCACCTCTTCCTAAAAAGTTCTTCAAATCTCTTATTCTGTTGAAATTTGGCTGATACATGTTCTGCATAAGGAGGATAAATATTTCTATGAAATTATTTGGGGGTATGGGAAAGAAAAAAATTCATTCCTACCTCATTTCCATCTGGGATTTATTGATTAAATTTATATGCCATCAATTTCATTTCAACTCATGATGGCACATAACTCATATCAGGCAAATGATCTTATTCCATTTTCGGTGAATAGAAAGAAACCTGATCTGAATAGTGACTAAAATATATATATAATTATTGCTAAAAAAACGCACCATTCATAACGTTCTTTATTTTATAAATCATCATTTATAGGTACTTTAATATTTTGACTATAATGTATTGATTTAAAACGGGGTATTGGATGGATCATTTCAACTGATCAACTGAGAAGATTGATTTTGCATCAGAGTTAAGGAAAGCAGAGGTTTGGCATTCTACCTGATATTCCTGTAACTGATATACAAGAATAGACTGAAATGTGTGGACCTTTCTAAAGAAGCAGGTAGACTTTCATGATAAAGTGCCATGCTTCTAAAATTTTTAGAAATTGGCTGTTATTAAAAAAAAAACTATTGATAATGAATTATCAGAGAATGTGAACAAAATTCAGGTACTGGCACAAGTCACTATCTGCAGTTGTGACTTCAACTTAAGTTTGGCAAGATTTGCGTTAAATCCATTAAACTTAACAGGGATGGAATCAGAGTTGGAAGAAGTCATCTACGACTTTGAATCTAATCCATAAATTAGGAATCCAGATTAAAGCATCTTGGACCAATGGTTGCCTAGCCTTGTTCCACTGTTGAACTGTTCTTACAATTAGGATCTGGGTTTGTTTTTGTTATTTTGACATTCAGCCAGAATCTGTCCTCCTACAGAGGCATTGTTTTGTGTCCTGAAACAAGAATCAACCTTATTTAATCTTCTCAATGGAATATTCTACTTATTTGTAAAGCATTATATCCCTCCCCTCAGTTGGTCTTTTCTCCAGGGTAAACAAATACAGTATTGCTACTTCAATCCCTCTGAAAAGGACTTATTTTCTAGCCCAATTATTTCATTTCAACCTGTTTCATTTTTTATCCAAATCCATCTTAAAGAATGTTGCCCAAAACTGATGCAGCCTGAGGCTCCGTGTTGAATCATTGCAGTAAACTATTCTGGTATTTACCGTATTTACTGGACTATAGAGCACATCAGAATATAAGCCACATCCACTAAATTTAAAAAAAAAATTTTTTTACACATATTAGCTGTACCAGACTATAAACTGCAGATATATACGTTGTGAAATGAGATATTTACACAGAAAGAGAAGAATGCTCTTCTCATGCGGCCAGACGTCTCCAACGTCTCACCATTGATTCATTAACGCCAAGCTTACGTGCAGCAGCTCTATTTCCTTCCTGGATAGACAGGTTGACTGCTTTCAACTTAAAAGCTGCATCACATGCTTTTCTTCGTGTACTTTCCATGATGAGGGTGTGAAAAATATTTTGCATTCGTGCATGTCGTGCTGCTTGTGTTGAGTGCGCCAAATACTACCGGTAGCGTCGTCGTCTTTGCATTGACCTCTTGCGTCTGTCACGCTTTTGCGGCCCCTGATGGCGGTTAGTGAAGAAAAATCTATAGATAAGCTGCACTGTTGTACAAGCCACAGGGTTCAAAGCATGGGAAAAAAGTAGCGGCTTATAGTCTGGTAAATACGGTACATTGATCTTGTTTAGCAGCCACATCACATTGTTGGCTCATACCTTTTTCACAAGTATTACCAGATACCAGATATCTCCTGTCCTTTATCTTTACATTTGATAGTTGTTTCCTAGGTGAAAACCCTTGTACTTATCTCTGTTAGATTTAATTATGTTACTTTCAGTTTGTTTTTCCAACATATCAGGATCACTTTGAATTTTATGTTTGTTTTCTAGATATTAGCTGTCCCATCCCATTTTTAGCCAGTCCCATCCCATTTTTAGCCAGTACAAATATATTAAATATTTAAATATATATTCTACCTCTTCATCTAAATCAGGCATGAAAATATTTTTTCAGGATTTTACATGTGCCCATGCACACTGGCACATGTGCACACATGCACACACAGAGTTTTGAGAGAGAAATATTTTAATGAAAATACTGAAGGACCTTGAAGAGTAGGACCAGGATTGATCCTTCGGGCATCTCTTTCCAGTTTGATGAACAACCACTGAACATATACCATAAAAGTGATTTTCAGACCAGCAGTATCAAATTGTCAAGTCATCATGACCATATTTAATAGAATCTCTGAACAGCAAGTCATGAAGTATTTTGTTAAATGCTTTATTGAAGTCATGGACTGTTTTTATAGAATTCCCATAATCTATTAAGAAAAATACTACATAAAAAGGTAAGTTAATTCAATATGATTTTCTGTTGATAAATTCATCCCAACCTTGTAATTAACTCTGTATTCTCACACTGCTTATAGAGCAATATCAATATGATCTGATTAGAATCTTTCTATCTTTTTGAAGATGGAGACATTTGCTCCAGTTTGAGAGAGCAAAAATTGGCATTTTACCAATTTTTGTACGTTTCTTTAAAACAAATTTACATTAAAGGTTCAGCCAGACTCTCAGTTCCTTCATTATCTGGTCCTGAAGATTTAAACACATTTAAAATAAAAAGATACAAGTACTCCTCAAATTATGACCATTTGTTTAGCATTTAATTACAATGGTGCTAAATAAGTGGTACTTAAAATTGGTCCTCAATGGTCTGGCCATTGCAGCAATCCTCACAATCATGTGATCAACTAGCACATACTTACACTAGTTGCAGCATACTGTGATCATGTGTTTATCATCTGCAACCTTCCCTGCTGGCTTCCCATAGGTAAAGTCAATGTTAAAGCCAGCAGGGAAGGTTGCAAGTCACACCCACCCAAAGCAGTTCCCCACTCACATATGCCCGGACTCTTTGCATGGGATTCACATCCCTTCTTGTTTAATAACCTGCATAGTCCTGGAGTTATGACAGTAAACAGCACTGCCATGATTTTCATCACTAAGCAATGCAGTTATGTGTTGCTGCACTTGTTATAACCCAAAGACTACCTATATCCACTGACTGTTCATTTTGATCTCAAGCTTCCATCCTGCCCTTCATCCTGTTCTTCACAATTTCTTGGTGGAACATTGAGTTTCTTGTTAGAAAAAAATGAAGCAAAGTACTAGATGGGTGGTTGTTTTTTTGCAAGATCGAATTTGGGTCAGTCACCTGGACCAGAGGTTTATTGTTCCTAGCTTTCAGACTTGTGCTAGAATCCATCTTCAGGGAATTCCTCTCTACTAGAATATGTGTTTTAGGCTGTTCTGTGAGTTGCATTTATGTAGTGCCTTCTGATTGGTTAACTGGTGTGTTGATGGCTGGTGATTGGCTGTTGTTTCTTGGTGCTGCCAAGCCCTCGGTTCCATAGAACCGGATAAACTGGTGGTAAATCAGCACTCCTGTTGACTGAGTTTCCCAGGCTTCAATCATTTCCCTGGCTATTTTTGTACCTGCACTGCTATTTTTGTACTTGCACGGCCAATAACATTTTTCCCCTTCAGTAATGGCATTTTGCTATATTTTGCTCACCCAAAGAATAAGGGGTATGGAGCCTCAGACTGAAGTTAAAAGTTTGCGCAGACATGGTAGAAATTGAATAAATAAGGGCTCTTTGGATCCAGCAAGATATCTATAAAATCTATTTTTTTCCCCAAAGCTGAAAATAGTATTTTTCAAAGCCAAACATAACATTTAATCATTCACATTACTGCAAGGCAGATACTCCAAAGCCCCATTAACTGAACATCCTTGCCTATTAATGACAACAGATCAAAACCATTTCACATGTATTACTACATTTTAAACTCTATTGGGATATCAGGTCCTTTTATGTTTTGCCCATAATATGTATATTTCCAAGAAGATCAAACAATTTCTATGTGAATCATGTAGAAGATATCAAGCCATTTACCACTTGCACAGTAATTTCTATGTTGCCACAATGAAAATAATTGGTTACACAAATGACTACTTTTTTGGTATTTATTGCTTTAGATTTATCACATATTAGCTATCTTGTTTTTAAATGACATATATTTTACTTCCTAATCTGAAATATTTTAGATTTACACTTACACAGATACTACAGTAATATATATTACATATCTATGTTTTATTTTGTCTTTGTTATGCTAGTGTTTTATTTCTATTTGAATTTAATTTAGTATTGTGTTTTTTTTTAATTTGCTGGTCTTTTTACCATATAAATTATTATATAACAGATGTTGGAGCAATTAAAATCTCCCCTTGTTATGACATCATGCACTTTTTGAAAAGTTTGGGAAATCGCCATCCACACCTTTTCCTTGGTTGAGAGGTAATCTACATGATCTTTTAACAATAGATTAATCAATTATACAGATAGTGATATCATGTATGTTAAAACTTCTCTGCTATTCTATTTCCCAGGTTAATTTATACTCGTGAGACTTCCTGCTCATCCCAATCAAGTATCAGTCCTGACTCCACTTAACTTTTCTGAGAACAGCTAAGGTGGGCTCGGTACTGCCACCAGCTATGGCAGACCAAAGTTTAGAACACTAAGAAAACTTTCTGCTAAATACATTAGTTTTTGTAATTTGCTATTTCCATGTAATTTTTACAAGATTATGTGTTTTCCATGGTTAATTTCAATCTAAATAGAAATATGATTTTGATCATGAAGTTATATTGAAAAATATTTAATTTATATAAAGTGTTTTAGAATGTCAAAACAACTTAGGTTTTGAAATCTGTAACTACATATCTGATATAGGACTTTATTGTTTAACACTTCTAAATCTTTTAATTTTCTGTTTTCATTATCAATCAACACAGAATAGATAATTCCATGCCACAAGTCACCATAATTTATAATCACTTCTTTATCTTCCAAAGGAAGAGTTAATTTACTTTTGAAATAGAAATTTATGTTATTCTCATTAGTGTGGTTTACCAGAACTACTGCATTCATAAACTATTTAAAAGATATGTTGCAAAAAATAGAATTGTTTTATAAAGAAAAATATTTTTTGTTTGTAGTTTCATCATATAATTAAATTATATACATTGCACTGATATAAAATGGACAAATGCTTGCCTTTGTGAATTTATAACTTAAAGAAATTTATAAACCTCTCTAAGTTTATAATCTTATAATAACTGAAAGGAACAAGTAGTTGCTTTTTAAAAAATCCATGACTAAAATTTACCCTGAATGGATGGGAAAAAAAAAACATTTCTTCACTAGGATAAAACCACTACTGCCATTTTTAAAAAGGTGAAATTGAACAATGGTGTGTATTTGAAATTGAATGTTAGTTAAAACTCATGTGGCTAAAATATAGGAATTGACATAAGGTTTTATTGACATAAAAATACATATTTAATGAATAAAAATCTTAATGCAAATTTGTTAGTTTTATCACCAAAGTGATTGCATTAACTACACTGGTAATATTCATTGAAAATACTGCCGAAGTAGTAATTCTATAAGTACACCAGAAGGAGAAATTGATTCTTTGTAAAGTTGCCAGCTCCAGAGAAATACATGGTTTTTAATATAATTATCACCCCTAAATTTTGCAATAAAATGCCACAAGATTCTTTGTTTTTTTTTTCCAGATTTGTAAACCAGTTTTGGTTTCCTATAATTTTATTAAGTTCTTGCTGGCAAACAATATTCTTAATTGCAAAATAAATAAATCAACAACTCGTACTTAAATCATGACTAGGCCCAGCTTATGTTTTTTTCTTTTTTGTTTAACTAAAGTCACTATTGTCTATAATTAGCTATTTTCCTCTTTTCCTTTGTTCTATAGAATGACCCAGAATATCTTTTGGGCTTCCTTTCACATGAGGTTAAGTAGGAAATACAAGTTGGAGAAAAAGCATTTTTATCAGATAAAACCCAGAGGTAAATGCTTTTGCTGTAGAACCTTACTAAATGTATTTGTAAATATAATTGTAAAATGTTTTCTGAGTTGGAAAAATGTAGTTCATAAGAACTTCTACTTGTTTTCTTTGGCCCCAAAAGGGGGATGTAGCATGACTCTATATTGCCTGAGCACAATGAAACTTTGCATCCTTAATTCTTTCATGCCGCCAGGAAAATCCCAAAGTGTATTGAATAGAAAGACACAATTCATTACCCCAATTCCAAAAAAGTTTGGGTATTAAAGATCATGAACAATTGCCTTTGCTAACTCTTGACAAATGCTTCAGTGAACTAGGAGCCAAACCTCTTCCACCCCTTTTTAGTACTGAATGGGACCTGCCTGGAATGGAAAATAGTCATCACTCTAAAATGCTTTATGTCCTTATGTGAAATGTCATTCTTACAACACTTCCTTAAACCTATGGAGGAATGCAGAGATGACCTTGGAGAAAATATGCACCAATCATTAATAAAGCATGACCAAGCCCAGGAAAACAGGAAAGCACGAGAAAGAAACTCAACCTTGCCCTGTCTTGACTCTTTAGTCTAAGACTAAGAAAGGGAAATACTGTCAGGCTTCCTAAAGTGTTGTTATAGCCTTATGTCAATAAAGTTTATTTCTAACATTTTGGTGTTATCTGTTTCCTGACCTGGCTTGCCTCATAGGGCTGACAAAATCAGATTATTATTACCATTTCTGAGATAGCTGAGAACAAAAAAGTACATATCAGAATAAAGTTACACAGGTTTTCATATCGTTTGATAGGTTTAATATTTTAAGTCTTAACATCTACTTAATTGTTGGAGAAATAATATTGTCTTACACTCACTAGTCCCCCAATTTCACTATCCATGAAGCAA
Organism: Notechis scutatus; assembly: GCF_049901735.1. Classification (NCBI taxonomy): domain Eukaryota; kingdom Metazoa; phylum Chordata; class Lepidosauria; order Squamata; family Elapidae; genus Notechis; species Notechis scutatus. The sequence goes on along the minus strand of NC_142009.1, from coordinate 82,437,809 downwards.
TAGTATAATGCTTTCCTTCCCCAGTACTATTTCAGATATTTAGTTTACACTAGAATATTTGGGATAATTCAAAAGTTTTAGTTTGAAACATTGCTCAAAGAGATTGGTACCACCAAAACTTAGTGAAAAACAAGAAAAGCAAAGACAACTTTTGCTAGACACTATTGTAAAGTCCTTACTGAAATCTAATGAGCACTGCGCTCTAGAACAATTTGGAAAATATTTAGTATGTTCACACATTTCTACAGTGAAACAAACAAAATTTTCAATGCAGTTCTAAAGCAATAAATTCTGGTTTTTATATCATAAAAATCTTATTGTTATGATATAAGCAATAAATCTTATTGTTTTAAATCTAGAAGAAAAATATGCACCCATGAAACTCCTAAAAATAAAAAAGCAAATGACTGATTAGTATAATTTTACTTGAAAATTTCCAAATGTTTTTATAATTAAAAGCTGAACGCTACTGCTTTTTAAAATAAAGCACAAGCTGAATTTGCTAATTCATTGCATTGATATAAGTAATATTTCACATCTGCTGAAACAATGTAGAAATACATTTGATCAAAATTAGGGCATGTGTTTAGTGTCAGCTTTGGAAGCCATATTAGAACCAGAAGTTTTTAATTGGAGTTGGGTTTTTCTGGAATTCTGACATTTAGTATTTGGGGGGGGGGGATATATCAAACTGATGAAATATCCCAATATGAAAGAGGATGTTGTTTTGTACTCTACCCTACTTGAAAATTGAATATAATAAAAGGAAACATTATGGCATTAATTTTCTTTGGAAAAAGTTAAAGGAAATGTACAAAAAACAAACCCACCCTGAAACAAAAATACAGGTACTTAGTAACAATATTGATTACTTTTGTTTTCATAAATAAATAAGTCAATAAATTTGAAATTTATTTTCCAAATTAACAAAATCCTTTTTTGATAAACTATATTTACCTTTTAGAGAGCTTTTTTTAGCAAGACAAAATTGTTAAACCTAATTCATGTTCATTACTAACAGATCAGATTCTTCTTTTGCTACTGCCTCTTTTACATGTCTAAATTTCTACAGGTGAGGAGGGAAGAAAGAGAAAAACAATGGGATTTCAACTGATTGGCATAGATAATCTGCTCAGATTATTCAGGATGAAGCCATGTAGTTCAGTGCAACTGTGAAAATATTATCCATACTGATCTGATTAATGTTCTATTATCTTTTATTAGGTAAGTCTTATCATGCACAATGTTTTATCTTATTTTCAGAAAGTACCATGTTAAGGGTGATTAAATGTTTAAGATAGTTATTTTACTTTAATCATTTTATCTGAATTAAAAATATTTAATTGATCTCAGTATATGCTGCATTACTGGGTGTTTATGGATACAGCAACGAGCTGAGTAATTATGAATAAGTGGTAGTATAAGAATTGGAAGCCCCAATTATCACAGTCCTCTCAACTGGGTCAAATGACTGTGGAATAAATAAACTAGCAAAACTCTGAAATTTCAGTAAATCACATTTTGTTGCCTTTTTCTCAAGAAATTAAAATTCTATGCAATTGCAATACATTTCTGAAATACACATTATGTGTGGTTAATTAGATTTTAAAAATTACCAAAGAACTTTGGGAGATATAAGGGAACAATTTAAAGAAAAATAACCATGTTTATAGAAATGAAATGACTGTAAAAGGAAGAGAAGGTCTCTGGAAATATATACATTTAAACTAGATGTTTTAACTGCCATCATTCATCAATTCTACAAAACCAGTTGGTCTATTGCTTAAGGCACCAGGCTATAAACCAGGAGCTTGTGAGTTCTAGTCCTGCCTTAGGTATAAGCTGACTAGGTGACTTTGGGCCAGTCATTCTCTCTTAGCCCATGCTGTCAGCAACAAGCCAGTCAGTCAATTCTTGTTGCAACCAATGGATTGCGGTTGATAAAAAAAAAAAATACCTGGTTGGGAAAAAAAAGCACATGCAGGAAAAATGCAAGGAAGAAAAAGAAAATCCACCAATTCTATGAAGTGAAAAGAGTAAGATGTTTAAGTACCAAGACTATTAGGAAAAACATTAGAGCAATCCAAGCACTTTCTTAACTGCGATAAAGCAAAGACTGAAACAGAAGACTATTTAACAAAAAGTGGAAGCATTTTTGAATACTCAGTTTATGTGGATCATTTCTGATAAGAGAATAAGACGTAAGATAAGAGGATAAAAGAGAAGACCCCACCTCCCTGCTGTCTGTTTTCTTGGTTTTTACTCTCTCTTATTACTTTTAACTGTTTTTATATTTATCTTTTTAATCAGTTTCTAAGTCGACAAGAGTTGTTTCAATAGTGAGATGAGTGGCATATACATTTTAAAAAGAATTGAAATGTCTACATTATTTAGTGAAACTCACCCTATGCCAAGTGCATGGAAGGAATGGCTAGGCCAAGCAGCCATCCCTTTCCAAAGAAGTAAAAAGGAACAGGAAACATCAGCTATTCCATTTCTGTCACACAGAGATGAGCATATCGAGTAGCCATGGGCGAATAGGCAGCAATAATAAATAAATAATATTTGGCCATAAGGATGATGCCCCATCATGTTTTGTGATGCTGAACATATCTGGCAAGTTTTGTTTTTCAGGAGTTTTAATGGTGAGACGGGCTTGGTTGGTTCATATTTGCAAATACTAAAGATGTTTATTTTGGTATTTTGGGGGAGAAATGTACAACTGGCATTGACCAAACTGCCAGTTGCTACCTGCACTGCAGCAAAATAGGAAAGGTTGGAAGCCATCTTAATAACTCTACCTTCTTCACACAGTTGCTTCTAGGATAATGAGCAGGAAAGCATCTAAGCCATGGAAAGCAGCAGATGCTTCTACTTCTTCCTTTTGCTTGCCCACCTTCCACTAGCATCACAACAATGCCTAGAGAGAAAGTGGAAACAGCTATTTCTGTTTGTTTACTCATCCTCACCCCCCCCCCCCCTCCTTTGGATACTACAGTCACAGAGGGAACAGCAATTGCCTTTGGGGGTTTTACTCTTGTTAATGAAAGGTCCTTTCTGATAGAGAAGTGGGATAGGAATATCTGAATAGTATATTTTCTTGAATAATTATGTTCATTACAGATAAAACTAATCTGTAAGTCCTCTTTTGCCCTACAGATCTATATAGTCTGAGATGATGGCTGTTTTAATATCTGAATACTCTCACGGTGCCAACTTTGTTATTTTAGTCCATCTCTTGAGGATAGACAACGTTCTTTCTCTGAACGCTTCCTTCAGTTATTCTACATTCTGTAAATAATGATATTGTCCTCTGATTTTGGAAAGACGCAGAGGAAAGCACTAGATGGTGCAGACAGCAAATATTGTCAGCATTTCCTTGAATATCGGCAGTGAGGAAAAATATTGTTTTATTTCACTCGCTCTTGTAAGGATTTCAAGGACAAGTATATGATGATATTTAAACAGAATAAAGAATTGTATATGATTTTCAAGATTAAGTTTATTTATTATGGTATAGATTTTGGACAAAGCTAATATTATAATTTCTTCTTTTAGCCTCAACTCAAGTTCAAAATAAAATTCAATTGTCTTCATCATGGAAGGGCAATGTGGATCCTCACTTTTTGTTTTAATGAATTCACCAGAAACACCCTTTGACAGTGCTAATTTTAGCTGTATTATTGCCAAAAATCAGTAATGGGATTTCCTGCTCTTTTAAGACAAGAACCGGATTGTGTGATCTATAATGTAAGCTGAACACTATAAAAGCAAAGTATACACATAATATAAACCCTTCTTTCTGGAAACTGTTGTTTGCCTGCTTTGAATTTGAATACTGCATACCTCTGGGACAGCAGTTACTGAAGTACTCTGAATATTAAGAAGCTGTATAAAATTGCATGCAGATTGCCCCAATTATTCACAGTTGCATTACCTGCAATTTAACATCCACAGACCAATATTTTGTCTTTTGAAAATATCTCTTTTAATGCACATTTCTGTTTGGAGAACTTTTGAAGGGTGTGTGTGTGTGTGTGTGTGTGTGTGTGTGTGTGTGTGTGTGTGTGTGTGTATTTCAGTTAGTTTTGCCTCACAGCAATTTTTTAAAATTTTAATTTAATTTAATTTTTAATTGATTAAATTTGTAAGGCTGCCGAGGAAAAAAATATTCTAAGTGACAGAAACTACAGAAACTATTGACAAAAACAATGATTCAAAGAAATCATTACATGCTTGGCATATCCCCAAATGAAAAGAATACTGTTGACCTCTTCTGGGCCTTGGTTAATCCAAGGTCCAGAAGAAAAACTGGGTTTAAAAGGCCATTTTAAAATAAGATTAAGGTACCCCATCAGATGATATTTTTTAATCTATGAGATCTGGAGAACACAGCCGTCCTTCCAGTACCTAGCACTTCTGCCATGAAAGTTACTCTAGACAACAACCAGACCTGGAATTGCACCCAAAGGCTACTAGTAACTAATGCAGCTCTTGAACTAGAGACATGAGCATATCAAGATGTGCCTGTAACTGCCCAAGCTGCCACCTTCTGCAACTTCTGAGCAATCTTCCAAGAGCAGCCTCACACAGGACTGCACTACAATAATCCACATCTGAGATGAAAGGAATAATGTTCTGGAGCAGTGGTTGCCAACCAGTGGGCCGGGGACCACTGATGGTCGGCAAGAAAATTTGGGTGGTCCAGAGAAATGTCACCCTCAAAGCACTTAATCCAGGCTGTGCAGGAACACAAGGCTGTGCCGCCCACATGGCCCACGGGAACACAAGACTTGCATCGCTTGCATTGGGAACAACATGAGGTAGTGAGGGGAGCGGGGGAAAGGGCAGAGGGGGCTTGCCCCACTTGTCCCATGCACCTTGCCTGGCCACCAGGCTGCTTCTTTCCGCTTCTTCTGCTTTTGGCTGCAATCAAGGAAAGCAGCAAGTCTTTCTTTCTCTCCCCCAAACTCCACCAGAAATGAGTCTTTGGGACCTTGCAAGGCATCCTGCTCCAAGAGGCTGTGCTGGCTCGACAAGTCTCACAAAGACTCATTTCTGAAGGAGTTTGGGGGAGAGAAATAAAGACTTCTGCTACTTCTGCTGCTTTTCTTGCATGAAGCCAAAAGTCTCTCCCCCACTTCAGAACGGAGCTGGAGACGGTATCCTGCAATCCCAAGTAAAGAATGATAGACCTGTAGGAAAAACGGGATGGGGAATTCTATTTTCCTGCAGACATTTTTGGGGATTTTCCCAGGATCTCTGGTCCGCGGGATTTAAAATTTAAGAGTTTGGTGGTCCCTGGGATCCAAAAGGACCCCTGTTCTGGAATATCTCCCATTCAAAAAAGAGTAAAATGGGCATAGCAAGGTGGAGCTCTTCTTGGCCACAGCTACTACCTCTCTTCAGTGCCTTATTTTCCGCAGTTTAACTGGCTGGAATGGAACGAGAGGCCACCTACCTGATTCCTACCGCTGTTAGTCATCGTGTTAATAGCACCGGTATGAAACCATTAGAGTGTTAATTTAAAATGGACAGGGCTACTTCCTTCCGGCACCCAAAAGGGCTTGGGACAACCACTTCCCTCGCCCCCGTGGGCTGGGATACAGATCAGCCGGCGCCCTTTGCACTGGCCTAATGTTTTCCACCCTGACAGAATACTATTATTTGTAAAAAGGCAAGGCGGTGACTAGCGGATGAACTGCGGAGCCGGCGCTCCCGGGATGCCGAGGAGTCCGATGAATTGGGAGGCAGCTTCACCTCGGCTCCCCACCGCCGAACCGGGGACAATGCGTGTCCAAGCTGGAAGAGACTCGGAGTTCCTTTTCTCCCCTTTCCTGCTTGGGTTTCGGGACGCCTTCGTGGAAACCCCGCCCCTGACTATGGGCTTCGACCAGGAAGAGGCTGGAGGCAAGAGGAAGCGCAGGCGGTGCTCGGCAGCCCGGATTCTGCTTCGCCGCCAGTTCAGGAGCTCCTCGCCTTCTCCTGGCTTGGAAGTCCAGCAGGAAGGGAAGGGGAGGCGGCGGCTGGCCTGAAAACGGAGCCAGAGCCGCGCCGCCGCCGCCGCCTTCCTCCTCCCCCCCAGCGCCGCCGCGGCCCAGTAGGAGGTAGCCTAAAAGCAGAGTTGCCGGTCAGGCTCCCTCCCGAGGCGGTGAGATACGCCGCCAAAGCCCACCATGGCCACTAAGGTGAGGAGACCACCCCGGCTGGCCCCTGCTCGCCTTTCCCTCGCCCGCCCCAGGTTTGGGGAACCGCCGGCTTGGCCGCCCTCGCGTGTTTTGTTTGCGCTTTGAAACAAGTCGGGCGTTATACGGGCAAGAGGAGAGAGGCTGGTGGGGATGGGCGTCTCTCGCGTTGGGAGAGCGGCGGTTTGGCGGGGTCGCATCTCCCGCTCTTGGGGGGTGGGCGCCGTCGAGGACGCTGCCATGAGGGATACTTGTCAGAAAGGCGTGTTTGAGGAACAGACCCTCAGCTGAACTGGATGTGTGTGTGTGTGTGGAGGGAGGGTGCGTAGCCCAAGCTGTGCCTTTTATCTTGGCGCCTTTCGTGTACTCTGCCCCTTTGGCATATTGCACGCGCAGACAGACCGCCCCCCCCCCTCCGCGTGGGCCTTGGACCCGTTTTCCGGTTGGGGCCAGCCAACCGAAGGCAGAAAGCAAACTTTGAAATAGCGCTAGAAAGTGGGGTGGGAAAGAGTTCTCTCTCTAACTAAATAAGTTCATTTCAGCTGGTAAATAGTGAAGTGAGTACTTTTGGACTGGGGAGGTAAATTTTGTTTCCCAGTTCAAAGACTTCTGTGCCCCGTTCTTATAAACGTAGTTATTTTCCTACCTAAGGCATTTTTTCCCCTCCAAGTTCAGTATTTTTTTTTTTAAATGCAGACCTATGACACTATCAAAAGAGCTTAGGCTGGCTCTTGCCCTTTTGTAGGCGTGTTCGCATTCTGCACACACCCCTCCATAGGGTACTTCTTTCCAGATGTAAAAATAAAAGTGTGTCTGCTCCATGCTGCAGTTGTGTCCATGATGCAAGTGCAAATATTACAAGGTTGGGTTTTTATTTTTAATCTAAAATTCTATAATTTTAGATTAAAAATAAAAACCCAACCTTGTAATATTTGCACTTGTATCATGGACACAACTGCAGCATGGAGCAGACACACTTTTATTTTTACATCTGGAAAGAAGTACTCCTTGTTCAGGAGCAAGAAGTGAGTTTCGAGCATAGGTGTAGGTGTTTATGTGAGGCTATCATTGGGTCTTGCTTGGCTAGTGCTTTTAGAGCTGCAAATTACAATTACAATTGCAAATTGATTACAGGAAAACATTTTGACAATACAGTATTGCTGGAGGTAAAGCATTAACAAATCTCAACAATTCTGATATGTTATTGTGGGAACTAGGAAATAAAAGCAAGATACGTTTAAATTTGGCAGTTAAAACCATTTTTGCTATATTTAATTCTTGAATACTGCTGTAAAACTTGTGGCTATTAGTGGAAGAGACCCTTGTTCTCTTGGTCTATAGGCCTAAAATTAATAGAATTACCAGTACATGTTTACAATAATTAAGATTTCCAAACCATGTGTGAAATAAAATATGTTCTTTAATTACATGGATCTATTGTTTAGAATTGTAGTTAGTGATGCTTTTACAGCCTCTATACTACTACGTTGCTTACTATTCTCCACTGAGATTGAGAAAATGGTTGAAGTGAATAAACTTCAGTTAATATACTGATATTAGCAAAACTGAAGTATTACAACAAATATACATATACACATATACATACATCAGCCTCAGTTTGGTGTAGTGAAAGCATACTGGATATTGAAAGTATTTATTGTCACTTGACTGCAGTTAATATTGACTATTTATTGCACATGAACAAACGGAAAGTTATGTAAAATGGAAACAAATGTTTCTAATTTCTCTCAGCTATGCTGAAGGAAAGACAAGAGCATAAGATTTGCTTGCATGTTTTTCTATTGTTGATTGTGGACAAAATTCCTATTCCTATTTCATTTCAAAACAGTTCACGCACGCCAGATTGTATTCTCTGAGTTCATGTGATCGTTTTCCAATAATTGGTTATTTTAATCAGTTTCTTCAGAACTGGATCAAGTTCTTTGAAGTATGTCATTTATTTTTCAGTGCTCAGCATTCTAGCAGGAAAGGAAAAAATGACTTAAGTCTACATTTTTTTTTTAAATTAATCACAAGGCATTGATGTTGACTAATGCTGTTACTTCATCTGTTGCTGTACAGCTCTCCCCTTCTGAAGTAGTTATATATATAAATAAGAAAATTTGAAATTCTTTCAGTGAGAATTTTCAGAGCAGTAGTGAGATTGAATTTCCTTTTGTTTTTTTTCCTTTCATTTTTGAGACTTGTTATTATTTACAGAAGAAACAGTTTGGAATACTCAGTTATTCTATCTTGTAACTGTTGACTTCTGTTTTGCAGCTAAAAATTTTTACCCTGTTGATTGGACTCTTGCTTTTTTTCTACCTTCAGTCAAATGTCCAAACATCCAAATGTGTAATATTTTAAAAAGAGAAAAGAAACCAATAAAATTTAAAGTATTTATTGTTCAGTAGTTGTGTGTGGCTTAATATGAAATATCCTTATGTATACATATGGAAGGGGGAAATGCCTTTAAGGAGGAAATTATTTTTCATTTTTACCAGCATTTATTGAAAATTCATAGTAACACTATGTTTTGCATCTATCATGTCTATTAAATAAAACTTTTTCTATTTTTTTTCTAAAAAATGCCTGTGAGGAAGGAATTTGTAGTTATTATTATATGCAGCAGTTCATTAGATAAACAGTTCAAACTGGGCATGAGAGTGAAGGTGGAAGAAACTAGTGCTGAAATCTTTAGTGTTGAGCTCTGTATACATATATACATACAGAGAGATGTATATATGCACCAAAGATATATATCTACATCTATATATCTATGTCTAATCTATACCTATCTATCTACCTATCTATATTTCTGTGCACTCATTTATCAATTTGTGGGAATGCAATTAGAATTGACTTGGAACAGAAGCCAAAGTTTGAGATGCATTTTATGCCCGTGTGCATTCTTGTTTCAGTCCTATTGAGCTGAAAACTATTTTGTTATAAACAATGAGTTGCTTAAATTTTTAAACAAAGCTTTTAAAAATACTCATTCTTTTTTAAAAAAATATTAAACATAACAAATTATCTTAATCATAAAAATGTAATACTTAAATTGTGCAATACTTAAAGAAATATTTTTTATTTCCAAAGACATGACTTTTTAATTAAAAAAAAAAGATTTGAAGTGTATTGCTATTTTTGATGCTTTACAAGATTCAGCTCTGGTATCACTTTGAACTATATTTCTACTGTGGTGCAATGTGAATTTCCTTTGCCAGCTGTTGAAAGCTAAAGCTATTGAAGATTTTCCATTGAAACAATAGTCCAATTAGTGCTGATTTCCGTATCTGGAATAGGCAACTACACAGTATTCAAAGGAAGTGAAGGGTCATTGTCTCTGTGCCAATGCAATGCAATTTCATTCTGTAAACAGAGGCTTGTAGCATCTTTTATAATTAGTTTTCTGGAGGGAAATGATAGGCTGATTTATTCTTTATTCATATAACATTTAACTGTAAATGATTGACTAAAAATATTCTGAAATTCTGAGGCAAAAGTTTTTAAAAACGAGTTTTGTTTTTATTTTTTCAATTACTAGGTTTGCATCCTAATTGATCCATGGAATGAGAAAATGATGGCCCAGAAGTTCATAAATTTATTCCTAAAAATCCACTGCTAGGTTTCAGAATTTGGTTTTCTAAGCTGTTTAGGTAATGTAGTAGATGAATGATGTAAAAAGGGTGAGAATGAAGAATGCGTTTTTGAATATGAAGAAATGTTGCTACTGAGTTGCCATTTTATGGTTTTATATGAAAATATGTATTTATATATTCATATTCATCTGAGGATATGCTGCAGCTCTGGGTACACAGGTGTTGTAATATCTATTTTATTGCTAATCCTTCCAAAATGGAAGATGTGACAAAAGTAAACATGACAAAAGACAGTTCTGCTGTTGCTTTGGCAGTGCTTGTAGGATTGATTTCGGATTGACTTTGCCCTACTCTTCAAAAGCAAAAGCTATGATGGTGAATGCGTTGTGCAAGTAAAGACATAGAAGAGAGAGCCAGTTTGGTATAGTGGTTGAAGACCCAGCTAGAAACAGGAGGCCGTGAATTCTAGACCTGTCTTAGACAAAAATTCTGCTGGTGACTTTGGGCCAGTTACACTCTGAGCCCTAAGAAGGAGACAATGACAAACCATTTCTGAAAACCTTTCGAGTAAAATGGCAGGGACTCGTCCAGGCAATCACCAGGAGTCAACACTGATTCAACAATAGAAAATAGAATAGAATAGAATAGAATAGAATAGAATAGAATACCTTTATTGTCATTGCATTCTACAAATACAATGAAATTTGAAAGCTACTCCAGCAGTGCCCCAAACACCACATCACAATCACACTACAGAGTATTTAATAATAATAATAAATAATAATAATAATAATAAACCTAGTCTAAAACCTATCTAAAACATATAGTAAGTTAGATAGTTTAAAAATGCCACTATATACATAGGGCTAAATCACATATGCATTGTTTGATTCAAGACAATTATTGCCTTGGAAAAGAAACTGTTTCTCAGTCTATTAGTCCTCATTTTAAGACACCTATAGTGTCTCCCTGATGGTAACAGTTCGAAATATGAGGATGAGAACTGTCTGTGGAGATTTTTAGTGCTCTAGAGAGGAGTCTGGTCTTCCCAATCTCGAAAAGAAGAAAGAGAGCAACCAATGATTTTTTTGTGCTGTGTTTATAACTCTGGAGCATCTTATTATCCACTACAGAGCATTCAGCATACCACACCATTACACTATGGCAATAGTATCCTCTGTGGATCTGTTATTCCGATAGGCAAACTGGTATGGGTCAAGGTTTGATGGGAGGCAATCCTGTATATATTTTAAGACCAGTCTTTCAAAACACTTCATAATTATGGATGTGAGAGCTACTGGTCTATAGTCATTTAAAGTATCAGGACAGGGCTTTTTGGGAACTGGAATAATAATGGAAGTTTTGAGACAAGATGGAACAATGGCTTGTGTAAGAGAAAGGTTAAAAATATTTGTAAACACACCTGCGAGCTGGTCAGCACATGCTTTGAGTACCTTCCCAGGTACCCCATCAGGGCCAGCGGCCTTTTTCACATTCACTGCTCTAAGCACCTGCTTCACATCATACTCTTGTACTGTGAACAGTTGAGTACCGGTGGTTTGTAGAGGCAGTGTGTTTGAAGACCTATTCAGTTCGAATCAGGCAAAGAAGTAGTTCAATTCTTCTGCCAGCAATGCGTCCTTATTGAGCGATATGGGGTTGCTGCCCCTGTAATTAGTGATGTGTTTAATTCCCTGCCAAGCCCATTGTGGATCATTATTTGTGAAGTAGTCCTCAATCTTCCTTTTATAGTCCTTTTTTGCCTCCTTGATGCCCCGCCTCAGTTCTGCTCTTGCCTTGTTATACCAAACCCTGTCCTCAGACCTGAATGCCATATCATGTGTCTTGAGAAGTAATTGCATGTCCTTGTTCATCCAGGGCTTCTGGTTTGGAAAAATCCGGATGTGCTTATTCACAGTAACTGTGTCCACACAGGTCAAGATGTAAAACAGTTCAGTTTTTGTATATTCCTCCAAATCTTCTTGTTTAAATAAGTTCCAATTAGTATTTGAGAAACAATCCTGCAGCTGATCAAGTGCTGATCACTCCCCTCCCCCGCCAAAAAAGGTGAATAATAAAACAGATTACACTAAGTGCGGGGATTTTGTCCAAGCTCAGATCCTCAGTGTCTCATTTCTGAACTTATGGTACAGTGTGAAATATGCGGGGATGAATCCAGTTCTCCCAAGTTTGATTTTCATTTGGCAATTAATTTTTTAATTCAGTGCTTCAGATAAAATATCTCCATTTAGTACTTAAAATAATAATTTCCACTTTATGAGAAAGAAAAAAGGGAAGAAGACAATGAAAGTTTGGGCAACTACTTTTTGTTCTATTAGGTGCACTTCGGTATGCGTTTGCCTATGTTTTAAGTGCCATGAGTGGCTGAAGAAATGGATTTCAGTAAGTCCATGCAATGGAATTTTGAAAATAAAAATCCTATCAAACGTAGGTAGGAAAACAATTCTCATTGTCACTGTATATTCAAGTCTATTTTTTATAGTAACAAGCTATTTCTCCCAAATGATTTATTACTACATTAACACTTTCAGCAACAGTTCCTGCATAGTTTGTAGCATGAAAAACATGGTTCCCACAGATATCTCCCTTGGTATCAGCTAGTCTTCTTGTCAGCTGGGAACTCCTTCCCCATACCCATATGTATAGAGAGATACATCAATGTTAATTAAATAGGAAGCTGACATGTTCGATAGTAAAGCACAGCCTCTAATATTTTTATTTGCAAGAATGCCTCTGGAATCTTATAGTTTCAAATATTTTTAAATAATAAAAATAAGGGTCCCACTGTTTTGTTTAGAAAAAAAAATAAAGCAAAAATGACAAAGTTTACCAGTTTGCCTTCTGGTAAATGCATACTTTGTGACTAGCCATACCCACTATGACTAGCTATTTTGTCAATGCTCAAACTTAAGTTATGAAAAAGTGTAAGAGTTTGTGACATTTTTTTCAAATAAAAAAAGTGGCCACATACCTAAAATTTGTTTATCCTTTATAAATGCTTAGTTTACAAATGTAAATATTATGCAGTAGTACCTGGAGACAATAGAAGAGAAAGAACTTGAGAAAAGCGCAAAATACAAAGACCTGTAAATAGAAGTAGAACAACTGTGATAAGAGAAAGTAAACATAGTAACAACAGTAATAGGCACCTTAGGTGAAGTCCTCAAAAATCTGGGACAGTACTTGAACACTATCAGCATTTACAAAAATCACCATTGATCAGTTGTAAAAGGCAGTTTACATCCTGTAATGATACCTTTAACAAAATAAAACAACTGCCTATCTCAGGTTTATAAAATAATAAAATAATAATGTTGATAGTGCTATAATTGCTTAGCAAACTAAGGAGAAGATGTAGCTGATGCCCCTCCCCAAAGCAAATTTTCAAAGAAATAGAGTCATAAGCCAGTTTAATGGTTAAGGAACCAGACTATAAAATGGGAGACTGATTTGAAGTCCCACTTTAGTCATGAAAGCTGGCTTGGTGATTTTGGGCCAGTCACTCTCTCAGCCCAACCCACCTCAAGGGTTGTTGTGGGAAAAATAGCAGGACCAAGGTGTGTTGGATATGTTTGTAGTTATTTGTAAAAATAATAAAGGTGGGATATAAATAAATAAAAATGACGGAAAGCTATAATAGTCCTAATATCTTTTGAGAGGCAAATTAACAAATATTTTCTGATCTTTTCAGAAAATTCCTAATGTATCTGGTTGGCAACTTTGTTTTCCAGAAAATCAAGACACATAAGAAAATGAGTTCCTGTCTTATTGCTAACCACTACTAGCAAAGACTTAATTGAAGTCTTTTAATTAAGAGTTTTTGAACATGTTTTTATTGATATTTGACTTAGAAGATCTCTTGTATGGAATTGAAACATTAACAGACAAAATAATTTGGTGCACCAGCAGATTTTAAGAGTAAGAAGCAGAAGATGATGTTAGCAAAAGTATAAAAATGGAAAATCAAGAGAACTTATGAAGTAAATTGGTTTTAAGATTGAGAAAAAACTGATATATTTGTATTTCAAAATAACTATTAAAACATGGAATGAAGTTAAAATACATATTAAGATAAGAAAAACTACATCTGTCATTGCTGATGAGGATTTCTGTGATAAAAATGAATGATCTTACCTAGAATGATGTTTTTGTATTGGACAATACCTATTTTGACACTGATGGATCATTTAAACAATGACAGAAGGAAATACCTAAAGCTCCTCTAAAAGAATAAACTAAATGCATATTAAGACAAAAAAAGTCAAGTGAATGGAAAAGCAACAGAAAGCAACAGAAGGATCCAAGGTGTTTATTTCTTATTTTTGTTTCTATCCTTTTAAAATGATTTTTATTTGTGAACTACTTAGAATGATTGAGCTTTGTGTAATACACATTTAACAGTAAATACAAGTAATCCTCGATTTAGGACCACAATTGAGCCCAAAATGTTTGTTGCTAAGTGAAATGTTTGTGATGTAAATTTTGTCCCATTTTACGACCTTTTGTGCCACAGTTGTTAAGTTAATCATTGCAGTTGTTAAGTTAGCAACATAGCTGTTAAGTGGATTTCTAATTGACTTTGCTTGTCAGAAGGTTGTAAAAGGTGATCATATGACTCTAGGCCACTGTAACCATTATAAATATGAGTCAGTTGCCAAGCATCTGAATTTTGATCATGTGACTATGGATATTGCAAAGATTGTGAAAAATGGTCATAAGTCACTTTTTTCAGTGCCGTTGTAACTTTAAACAGTCACAAAATGAACAACTGTCAGTTGAGGACTATCTGTATAAATAAATCGAAGACATGTAAACAAAAGAAAAATCTCACAAGATGGAAAGAGGTCTGGGTCACTAAAGAAATGTACATGAAGTTAGAACAATAAAGTGTTGAAAAAGCTAACAGAATGAGATAGGATTGGTGACAAAAAGGTGGAGGTATTTAAATTTACCCAAATTAGAAGGAGGGAGAAATAATGTGTCTTCTAAAGAACCTGTTTTCAGGTTTCTGTTTTAACTTTTTGTGTCTAGATTAATTGTGTTAAAAGTATTAAAGGAATAAGGTGATGGTCTTGCTGCAATATTACAAGAAATTGTAGGGAAGAGAAGGGCCATATGACCTGAAGAGGAAGAAGAATGTGTCTATATTTGAAAAGGGGGGAAGGACTTAGGGAGCTAACACACCAATTAGTCTAGTATTAATAGCTGGGAAAATTCTATAGCTGATCATAAAGATATTCATTTGGGAGTGCCATGAAATTCTTCTAATTAGTCAAGCGCAAATCTTAACAGATCAAGCATTGTCTCATTTTTTGATTGAAGAGATTGTGAACATTCTATATACAGTACATTATATTTTGATTTCAGGAAAGTATTTCACAGTACCCATAATACTGATTAGCAAATCAGTTCATTGAAAATAGATGGCATGACTTTTTGCTGGCCAGAACCGAGTTGGGAGTGGCAGCTGGAGGCTTCTCCTGTTGGCAAAGAGGTGGTGTTTGCAGGATTGTTGGGCCGCTTTTTGCCAGCGTGAAGGGCCTGCAGCAGCTGGCAAAGATGCGGCTGTTGCAGGCATCTCACAACAAGGGCGAGATGCAGGCTGGCAGAGAGCCCAGCGACGATAGGTCAGCCCTAGCTTGCATTCCCCTCTGCCACCAAGCATGGGAGGAAGGTAAGGTTGTGAAACAAAGAGACGGTCATGGGGGAGGAAGCGGGGAGATTGAGAAAGGGCCAGGGTCTCTGAAGGAGGGGAAATAGGGTGACGCATGGTGAAGGACAAGCAGGCGGCATGTGGGAGGAGGCCCCAGGAAGTCCAGAGCTGGGGACTAGTGTGTCCCCCGACCCGAGGTGAAGGGAAAGTGGGCGGCATGCAGGAGGAGGTCCCGGGAAGGCCAAAGCCAGGGACTGGCATGTCCTCCGGCCACGGCTAAGGCAAAAGGTGATTGGGTGGAGGCTCTGGGGCAAGGCCAGAACACGGGAATGGTGCTCCCCCAACCCGGCCTAGCCTAGGCGAAGGGCAAGCAGGCTGCGGCATGCTTACCTTTGGTGAGTGGAGCAGGCGAGGCGCGGAGATTAGCTGGTGGTGCAAAGACAAGATATATAGGGCAGGGTGGGGTGAGCAGGGCCAGCGCTCTCTTAGAACCAATCATGGTGCAGTTAGTCTTGTGAGAGTGTGCTTCGCATAGCGCAGCTACCAAAGACTGCCCTCAGTGTCAGCTATGGTGAGGTGAGCTCTCTCTTAGCTCAGCTGAGTCCGGCAATCCACTCTGCTGCACAAATCAGCTGAGCTAATAAACAACAGAATATAGGAGAGGTGAGAGGTAAGGCCGGGTGGACAGGGCCAGTCAAAAATTTCCCTACTACAAACCACTCAAAATTTTCCCTAGTTCATCCGAACCTGTCTGAACCCCCTGAATACCATCCTTGACTGTAACTCTTTTAAGTTTTAAGGTGGAAGGTCACTTGGTCAGATACTCTGGTTAAAGATTTCTAAATGTATGTATAGAGCAGCAGAAAAGCTTCATTCAGAAAATGTATGTGTATTAGGGGACTATTAAAGTCCTAAAGCAAGACTGGTGGATGAGTCATTGTCTGGGTCAGAAGAAAAAGGACAGAGCTGGATTTCCTGCTACTGAATCAAGTGATTTAATGAAATATCCATATATAAAAGTAGGATGTTTCTGACCACCAGGTCCACGTGAAAAAGAATGACTTCATGCCCTGCTTGTGCATCTTGGAAAGTAATAGCTGCATTATGTCATGCAGCATTTATTCTTCAAACCTAGAGGCTTGATAGACTTCTGTGTTTGTTTCTACAAATTTAGTTTGTGCCGTGTTTTAATTATGCAAAGGAAAATGTAAAGTTTAATTTGATTTTATTAGATGCAACTAAAAAGTTGGAGATATTGAGATTTGGTTTTTCAGGCTTGCCTGACTTGACTCCATTTGGAATATTTATGGACTTTCAATTTTATTTGGATTTTAAGAATTCAGGTTTTCAAAATGCTAATCAATGAATAATTTTATTTCCTATTAATGTTTTTTTTTCCATGAGCTTGAGTTAAATATGTCATTCATGTAGAATTTTTTGCATACTTACAGGCTCGGGTGATGTATGATTTTGCTGCTGAACCAGGAAATAATGAGCTAACTGTTAATGAAGGGGAAATTATTACAATTACTAATCCGGTAAGGCACTTTTAGTAGGTAAAAATATGTACTATGATATGTCCTAAATAATATGTACTAATCATTTAGAAATTTTAATGATGACAATGTTCATTAATTTTACTGAAAAAAACCTGACAATGTAAAGAAACAGTATTTGCACATTTTAATTTTTCTCATGCAGATTAATAACAATATGGGCTTTACTTGATACAGGTTTACATATGCCACAAACAGGAGCCATAAACTGCACTGAGTTTGCTAGGACAATTTGTTCAACTGTTTCTCAAAGCTACAAATATTTATTGATAAATAGAATTAAGAAATAAAGAGAATTATAACTGAATACCTCTACTTAAGAGTGACTCATAGACATTGATGGGAATTATTATAAACAAATATTAAGATTATAATAAAATTCTGAAGTATTCCATATTTTTCTCTGTTATTTGATTATTAGTGTTACAAAAAATAGAGGAAATGGTAGGAAAATGAGGAGTTTGAAAGATGATATTTTGTGAATTTCCTATAAAATTCTGCATGCAATTATATAATAAATAAACTGCAAGAACCATTAGAGGTGCTATTGACTATACTTTTTTCTTGTAATACGAATATTTTGGTCAGAATTAACTATGAGAATATTGTTTGCCATGAGTGTCTTTGAAATTAGCCTATGAAAATAATCTGATTTTATTTTTCTGATGATTCTAAAAAAAAATAAGAAAAATACCATTATGCTTTTCAGGAAGGAAGCAACTAAAATTGGCCATTGAAGTTATAATATGTAAAACACAGAGTATAATTTTATTTCTGAAAACTGAATATATCATTTCTTTTTTTTATAATTTAACTACTCACACCATATTTTAAAAACTATTTTAGGACGTAGGTGGAGGCTGGCTGGAAGGCAAAAACAGTCAAGGAGAAAGAGGACTGGTTCCTACAGATTATGTTGAGGTAAGATATTATAATAAAACAATATTTGTCTATATATACAAGAGCTGTATATAGGAGCTGTAATATACCCTGTTTCTCCAACAATACGGCCTCCCAATAGGAAGTCCCAGCATGTTTTATAGGCATGAAATGAAATTAAGCCCCTCCCCCCCAATTAAGGCCTATATTAAAACATGCGAAATGGTGGGGAATGGTGGGGAGGCTTGCCGTTAGGAAGTACTTTTGTTGCACACCCGGATATGGTGCTGCCTGCATTGACCCCGATACGAAGTGCCCCACCAACGCCGAGGTCAACATCCAAGCCGTTGCCGCCTGCCCGAAGATGCAAGGGGGGGAATTAAGTCACCCCCGAAAAGACAGCCTAGCCATTTTTTCGGGGCTCAAAAAAAAATAAGACCCAGCCTTATTATATGAGAAACACGGTAATATATGTAGACTTATTGGCAGTGTTGTATACAGTATTTTATATGGTACAGAATTCAGTTATTTACACAAAATCAAATCACAAAGTGTTGATCCTTAAATGTCAGATCACAAACTGCTTCCTGAAGCAGAGGTTAGGAAGTAATAAACCTTCTATAATTTATGGAACACACATAAACTGGGTGAGTCCTATGTGTTTACTAGAAATTTTTTTTGCATATAAGTCTCAAGCTAGACTTTTGCTTAAAGAATCTGTTTTAGATTTATGCTAAATTGGTTATGTGCGAGTTTCATATAGATATCTTGTCTTTTATTCTTTCCAGCTAAATGGAATGATGAAAAGAAGCCATGTAAAGACAAGTGCAACTGTCCATCCATCAGCATATTTAACCTCAAAAAACTAATCAGAAAAGAAAAACCAAATTTGGTATAGGTAGTAGAAACATTTGAAGTTAGGCTGGATCAAGTTAGAGAGAGAGAAAAAAATCATAAAATTTCCGCCCTGCATCCATGTGTAAGAAGCAATTGGGAATTTTGCCAACTCTTCCATGCAACAGAAAACCCCTCTATCCTGGTCACATGACCCAGACAGCAGCTATTAAAGATATAGAAAAATCCAGAACTATGTTCTGCATGCTTTTCCTGCTTTGCTATTTTTTTTCTCAAGCCAACAGTATGTTGGAAAGAGATTAGGTAAAAGGGACCCAAAATCTTTTTATGAGCATATAACTCTCTAAAAATGGAATATAACAGACCAAATTTGGCATAGGGAAAAATTGGCAAAAGAAAGGTGGAGTGTCAAAAATGAGCCAGATCAGACCAGAGGTTGTAGGGAAAAAAGTTATAGGAAAAAAAATCTTAGCATATTATGAGAGAGGTAGTTGTGCAGTGATTCAGATGACTTTTCCATTCTAAGTCACAAGGCCCACAGTGCAATGTATATAATTCGTACTTGGGCTTTTCCAGTGAACATACACAGATGCAACAGAAAAGGAAAGGAGAAACAGATTCTCATATAGACAGATGCAGCACATTGCTTGGTTACACAGAAGCAAACACAGATGTCTTCTATGGGTTCTGCTGGATTAAAAACCAAACCAAACCAAACCAGAAGCCATGCATATTTTCAAGCTTTGTACTGGTCTGTTCCTTCTTGCTGAATGCCTGTATGTATTCAGATTGCACTCAGAACACATAAAATAAAGCGGTAATCATTTTTTTAAAAGTTTGATTAAGTTATTATATTAGGCACTTGCTCTAAATGGAGAAGATATAGTCCTGAATTTTTGTGTTCAATGAAGTTCAAAATTAGATTCTCAATAGAAATTGTTGTCTTTGATTTTAGAAATGTTTTTTCAGCAATCTTTTGTTTTTCAGATTATACAAGAAAGCACCAGAGATGGAATTTTGGTAGCTGATCAAGCTTTTTTTGATAGCTTCTCAAATGCTTCACAGACGAATTCGCAAGCCGTGAAAAACAATAGCCAAGTATGATTTTAATAGTATTCTTGAGTGCTAGAAGTGCTATGTATGTATTTGATCTGTACTACTAATTCACCTTTTGTGAACAGCATCAAATCATGAAAAGAATGGATATTTTTGTCTTTCCTTTTTAACTTTATTTTACTTTTTTGTATGCAAATAGGGACATAACAATTGGGAAGCACACTAATTTATTTTATTATTTTTGGTTCCAGTGCATGTGATTGTAACTGGATGAACCTATAACTTTAGAACTATGTGTTTCTTTGAACACATTTTTGCAGTCTCCCTAGCATTCAATTAGCGTGCTGAAATAGAATAAAAGTTTTGTCATAATTTAGTAGGAAATAATTGAAGTCCTAAAATAGTCTTAAAACAGTTTTTGCAATGAATTAAAAATGCAACCTCACAAGATCATTATAAAATTGAATTTTAATCTCATAGAACAGAAAAAAATATAACATGCATGATAAAAAATTATGTGTGCCTTCCCATAATATGAAGCATCGGCCTGTGTCTGATTTGCACAAATAACATAATTTTTCATGCCTCTAAACATTAAATCAAAGTTTTTTACTAGTTCAGTTGCTAATACAAAGCTAATGTATTTTATTATTGTGCTGGCTGAAGTTTCTGTGTCTTCTTTAAAATCCAATCTCAGAATGATTCAATCAGTAACAATTGTTTGGTTGTTTATTAGTGTATTTAATTAAAATTTCCTCAGTAGAAGCTTAAAAGTGGCTTGTTAGGTTTTTAAAAGGGTCTTATCACTAAAAAGAAATACTGACTTATCTAATTGTGATATAGGTATGCTATATCTAAATTATTTTTATTTTTGTCAGTTTTAATAGCCTTTCAAAAGTTTCCAGATTTCTGTTCTTGCCTAGAAATTTTTCATTTTAGGGACCAACAGAAACTCAGACATTTCTGAAGGTTCACCCAGTAGCAGTCAGAAAATATTTAGGGCATTTGACCTGTCATTATAAAGCCAATGTTATCAGCTTTCCCATTTCCCTTTACTGCATATTGCAATGTAGTTTTGGATCTGTACTGGCTTTATTTCACAATATTTAAATCTCTGTAGTCCATAGGTCAGGAGCTGAATGATTATTTTTCTTTTCAAGGATTGATGTTCAAAGGTCTTAACATTGAAAAGAAATACTGAGTTATGTACATATGGTGGATTTCATTAATAATTGAAAAGTGTTTTTGAAACTTCCAAATTTCAGTGCAATGAAAATAACTCATTTCCTTTTTTGTTTTTGTTTTGCATTTGTAAATACAAATCTATTTGCTCTTGCAAATAGCAAAAGTAGTGATTAAATACAGCAGTATAATAATACAGAATAATGAAATCATTTGATAGCTCAAATTGCTTTGGGTTTTTGATTTTATAGCAAGCAAAAACTTAATCAGCAACCATTTATTAATAAGTACAGGTGGGGGAAAAGATTTGTTCAAATCACTGTACAGCCATGAAATTTTCTTAGCAATTTCCCATTATATAGTAAATAGGCTAGGCTTATTTGAAGATTAGTGAAAAAGGGATGAAAAATTATACCTTGTATTCTTAAAAAAATCTTATAAATGTAGTGAAGAGAAGTTTCCTCTTATATTTAAAGTTAAAGCTACTTAAAGCTACTTGAGATGGAAGGTATGGTTTTTTATGTTATAATGCGAATCATTTTTGATAGTGTAATAGGACAAGTTATGAAAAGCAACAAGTTAATGAAAAATCTCATTGGGTTTGTAGAAGTAATTCATAATGATTTTCATTGTTGGGTGAATTTTTTAAAATCATATTACTAACGTTACTAATCCCAGGAAAGTCTGATTGCAACTCAGTAGTAAAATTTACTATTATAGATGTATGATCCTCTTTAATATGTATGGTAATTATAGTATTAGTCAGGCAATCCTTGAATATTTTGTCTTCCAGGTTGTCTAACACATTTTCATTCCACAATACATTCTGATTCTTTGTCAGTTCAACCAAGGAAGCTAATGCCTGAGATGCAAACCTAGCTGGATAATCTTTGGCCAGTCCCTCTCTCTCAATCCTAGGAAGGAAATAATAGCAAACCATGTCTGAAAATCTTTCCAGGAAAACTGCAGGGAATAGTCCAGACACTCAGCAGAAGTCAATAATGACTCAAAGGCACACCCCCCCCCCCAAAAAAAAAGCATGTTCGTCAGGAAAATTGAAGGCAGATGGAAAAGTCATACTTAATATACATTGGAATGCTTAATTACTCGATGCTCCTGGATTTATTATGACTTATTTGTGAGTTTAAAATACTTCATAAATTGATTGTTTTTACTATTCTTTTGATACTAACCTTTACTTAAAATTAAGCTGATTACAAATAAAACTGAAAGAGAGCATTCTTGCTAGGTGCTTGCTTTACATATAGAAAGCCTGATTTACAGTTCTGATTCTAGGTAGGTTTTTGATAGCGGTCTAATGTTACATTATATATAGTTCTACTTTTTTTTGATTAATTCTTTTATAGTCCCTTACACATCATTGTTTGTTTCAAGTTTCTCAAGCTGAAACAGGCTACAGTCTAGCAAATAATATATAAATGGTGAAGTTCTTGTTTTGGTTGGGAATACAGAATTTGCCTCCTTGCTGGTTCAATAAATGGTTTTTAAAATGTTTTAAATTGGCATTCATTTTGTGTGCTAAAAACCTTTGAAGTCCATGACATTTGTAGGTAATTCCCACAAGCATAGAAATTTAATAAGGGTCAGCCAAATTCCAATTTCTCACCTTCACTCTCTTATTGCTCATAATTTGCAAGATGCTGAAAGAGAGAAGAATTAGATCAAGAGAGATACTTACAGAGCATCTATTTCTTCTTTGCATCCTATCAATTGTTTCTACAGACATAGGGGGATTACAAAATATTGAGGCCTATTGCATTAAGTATTAAATAGATAATGTTAAGTACCGTAGATTTTCCCAAAATCCACTCTTGACATTATCAAAAAAACAGTTTGTTCCCCATTCAGAAATTCTCATCATCTTTGTATCTCACTAATTATCTCATAAAGACATTTTAAAAATCTATATTTATTTCTTGACCATGAGTGTGTGTATACTCTCTCTCTCTCTTCTCCCCCCTCTTATACTTAAACTACCGTATGTATTTAAAGCAGATCTTTTTCTGAGCAGATAGTTTTCATTCTCATTAATTGCTGGGTTTCCAATTGGCTCAATCATTTTCTATACTCTCGTTTCTTAATACCTCGCTATTTTTGTTACCTGCAAATATCTGAGTCTTCCCTTTTACCATTCACTGGAGTTTCCAAATGCTGAACAGGTTAACTAAGCTATTTTCAAAACTATGATCTGAATAGGATAGGTTTTACAGATTATTACACTAATCTAAAATAGTAGTGAAAACTTAGCTTATTCTCATAATACAAAGCCGTGGTTCAAAATTATTTCCATTTGAGATCTTTGTATAAATATTATATTGCTAATTATTTCATTATATTCCATCTACAGTTAAGCTTTTCCTTGTAAACTCCTACTGCTATGGTATAGAACTTGGACCACACTTCATGAACTTTGCCAGTCAACTTTCTCTTCAGTTGGCCTACTATGTCCTCCATGTAGTCCTTCAATAAAGAAGTGCATTTTTAAAATATCAGGGCCAGGACTGGATTAATAATTTCAGTTTATGACTGAGAATCCAGTGGTGTAGTCAGAATGATGAAAGCAATGTTGTGTTATCACAGTACACATTCTGCCATGTTTGAATGTGATTTGTCATTTGACATCCCATCTCCAGTCCCTTTATGAATGTTTCTGCTCTTATATTTGTTGACAATTTTATATCTATTTGGAAATCTGAGATCAAAGAGAAAATGTATGTACAGCTTCTCCCAATCAAAGGAATCTAACTATGTGCAAATTAAGTTTGTAGTAAAGCTGCCACTGGTAGATGCTAACAACCAGAGTTTGGTACCCACCAATATTGAAGCAGGCATCAATGTTTCTTGGCAGATTGGGAAGCATTGTGACTTTGTTATAATGGAAGATTGTGCTTGGCTTTTGAAAGCTGTGTCTTTGCCTGCATGGATTTATTTCAGTTAAGTTTATACAAGTTTTGATTTTATACTTTTTAACTTCAAGGATCTGAACATTGTAGTATAGTAAAATTTGTGCTAAGGGCAAAAGCTTTTGCTTGTGTTGCTTCTGATTATGTGAGTCATATGATATGTATACATTTAGCCATCCATCTTGCTTGCCAGAATTTGCCTATACCAGTTTTCCTATTGCTTCTTATTTTCTTGTCCTCCTTTCCTGAAAACTTATTTTTCAGAGTGGATTTTCTAGCATCTCTCACTAATTCAATCATTTTGGAATCTCTCATACAATCTTCACTTTCAACTTTTCTGACTATTAGTTTACTTTATTGTCATTGCACCTCATACAACGAAATCAAACACCATCTTCAGTGCACATCATGACCATGAAAATAAACACAAACACACATCCTTCACCCTTCACACATTGAACCGGAAACCCCTGACACCACACCAACACTGCACTATACAGCAGAATTCAAGAGCTACTGCCCTAGGATAGAAGCTGTTTTTCAGCCTATTTGTCCTTGTTTTTATTATTCTATACCATCTGCCAGATGGTAATAGTTCAAAAAAAGGGTTCCCAGGATGAGATGGATCTTTGAGAATGTTTTGAACTTTCTTAAGGCAGCGGGAGCTATAAAGCTCTTCCAAAGAGGGGAGAGGGCAACCAATGATCTTCTGGGCAATGACATTAACCCTCTGGAGTGCTTTCCTATCTGCCATTGTGCAATTGGCAAACCATACAGAGGTGCAGTATGTTAAAATGCTCTCTATGGTGCAGCGGTAGAAGGTCACCAGCAGTGTCTCATTCAGTTTTTGTTTTCTGAGAAGCCTCAGGTAATATAATCTCTGCTGGGCCTTTTTGATCAGGGCTGAAGTGTGGGCACCCCAGGTCAGGTCCTTTTTTAGGGTAACACCCAGAAACTTAAAACTGGCCACATGCTCCATTCGGTCTCCATTGATAAGCAAGGGCTGGATGTCTGATCTGTTCCTTCTATAATCCACTATAAGCTCCTTGGTCTTATTGGTGTTAAGGACCAAGTTGTTGTCTCCACATCACAAAAGCAACTGGTTCACTTCATCTCAGTAGGCAGATTCATCCCCCCCGGAGATAAGTCCCATCACTGTTGTATCATCTGCAAATTTAGCAATAGTATTATTAACATGAGTGGGAATGTAGTCATGCACATAAAGAGTATAGAGTAAGGGACTCAACATGCAACCCTGTGGTGTACCAGTGTTAAGAAGAGGTATGATTACCTAATCTGACCCTCTGTGAGCGGCCAGACAGGAAATCCATAATCCAAAGGCAGATTGAATTAGAAAGCCCAAGATCCAGAAATTTAGACACTACTCTATGTGGAAGAATTGTGTTAAATGCAGAACTAAAATCCACAAAAAGCATCCTCACATAGCCCTCCCGCTGTTCTAGATAAGTCAGAGGAGTGTGAAGAGTGATGGCTATAGTGTCCTCTGTAGATCTATTTTTTTCTGTATGCAAACTGGTGTTTATCAAATGTATGTGGAAGACCAGAAATGATGTGCCGGCAGACTAATTTCTCAAAGCACTTCATGATGATAGGAGTGAGTGCCACTGGTCTATAATCGTTGAGGTTTTTTCCCCCATGTAGCAGTGGTTCATTCTATTTTTATTCTACTGCACTTGTTTTAATGGTAAGAGGTACTGTTACATATCTATAAGCAAGAATATATTTAACAAAATCTCTGTAATTTTTGGATTGCTTGTACTATTTCAGTTTAAGTTTTTACCAAACTGGAGAAACTCCAAAAAGCAATAAAGCTCCAGTACAACCATGTAATTTTTATTTTACATACACATACTACCCACTTAACAATCTTATTTGGGACCGAAATTTCTGTTGTTAAGTGAAGCAGTTATTAGGCGAAATATCACATGACTGCACTGCTTACAAATGGCAGTTCCAGTAGTACTAGTTGCAGATGGTCAGCTTTGTAATTGGTAGGCAAGGTCCTCACACTTGTCCTACCCTGCCTTACTTGCCTCCTGTTCAACTATCCCCCCCTCATCTCTGCCTTTTTGGTTGCCCTGCACTCCACCATCAGTTCCTGACCCTGCCGCCCCTCCACTCAGCTGACATTTGCTATATGACTCTTGTTTTGGACTGGATTATGGGGAATGAGCCTCTCTTCTTGCTGAATCTCTCAATTTCCTTTAATACCATGGACTAAGGTACCTTTTTGGGTAAACCAAGGATTAGGCAGCTCCAGAGAATATGCTGCCCCTAAGTCACATTGACACCATCTCTCAATGTTAAGAATGTTAAACATTTTTAGAATTATTTGGAAGAAGGGATAGCATTCACATTCTCTAATTTTTGGTACCTTATGCCAGTGCCTACTCAGTCTTAGCCTAAAACCAGCCCTAGGAGTAATGATTGTCCTCCTTTCTTAGAGACCAGTTTCAGTTGACAATTTGGGGAAGAGTTTACATTCTTGGGACCTTTATTATAGAGTATCATAGGGCTTGACCATTCTCTCCTCTCCCTCACATTTATTACCTAGATTAAGCCACTGGGAGAAGTTATCTGTTAGTGATATATTATCGATCAGGAGGGATACTTAATTATTTCTACCACACATTGGGCAGAAAG
The DNA here is from genome assembly GCF_049901735.1 of Notechis scutatus. NCBI lineage: Eukaryota > Metazoa > Chordata > Lepidosauria > Squamata > Elapidae > Notechis > Notechis scutatus. The sequence goes on along the minus strand of NC_142009.1, from coordinate 82,411,232 downwards.
TCTCAGTTTCTGGAGGCTCTTGGATTCTGGATGACGGAAAAATAGACAATGCATCCGAGTACAACCTAAAAGGAATTTTGGGGCAGATCAAAACAATCCAACAAAGAAATTAGAATAAAATCAATAAAAGATGGCAACTGGAACAAACCAGGTGGAATGAAGCAAGGCTTTAACTCTTCTAAACAAAAAAAAAAGGGGGGGGGGGAGGGGATCTGTATCTTATCTTGCAATTGTAGCAACTGTTTGTAATTGCAAATCTGAATTTATTAAGCCAAATATGTGCCACTAACTTTCCAGTGCATTGCAACATTCTTGCCTTTCTCTACTATAATTGAATCCAGAAACATCTAATCATCAGTTTCTTCTGAAGTTCTCATTTTCAAGTTTGGAATAAAACAGGATCTTGCACCATGTTTTGAAGTTTGTTTAGGAAACTCTTTAACTAAGCACTTTTTGATTTAACTACAGTATATCTGTGTTGCAGAGGAGAATAAAGATATTCTGTATACCAGGGGTGACAAACTCGCGTCATCACGTGACGTATCGGGACTTTTTCCCCCTTTGCTAAACCGGGTGGGGGCGTGGCCAGCATGTGCTGCATCTGGTCTGTGTGCCATGGGTTTGACAGCCCTGCTGTATACAGTCAAAATGCTTGTGTATGTTTCAACTTAGTAAACTAATTTTCCAAACCTGCTATCTTTCTCCTTTTTAATAATCAGGAAAATTCTAATTTCTATTGTTAAATTTATGATGTTTTAAAAAATATTGAACACCAATATTGTTGGAGTTTGGTTGTATCTTGAGAGAAATATTATAAACATAATATGGGCAATCATTTTCAGAGTTTTTTAAAATTAATTTTATACTAGCAAGTAAAATTGGCATGATATAATCAATTACATACATATCTGTTATTACTAGAAGTTTGCTTTTTTCCAAACAAATATACTTGATTGAAATGCTAAGAGGAAGCAAAATTTCCAAATCTGATATTCATTGTTATGTTTGTTTCCTTCTAGAATATAATTTTGACTGCTCTTTCAGGAAAAAATGAACTTTAAAAAATTATGTAGTTTAAAAAATGGGTTCCAAATACTTTCACTTTATCTTTTATTAATGCTACTTCTTAGGATTAATGGCTCCTTTAACTCCTTCTTCATAGGTTACCAGTAATGCAAATGATCCCTGGTCAAGTTGGGACAATACAACAGCTAGTGATGCCTGGTCAACAAAACCTGAAGCTAGGGCGAAAAATAATGCATCAAACAATTGGGAGGCAGCAGCATTTGGCCATCCTCAAGCTTATCAAGGTCCAGGTCAGTAGAGACCGACTGTCATTGATAAGAATTTTTCGGAATGGTGATTGGACTCTAACTTTGACTTTTGATGAAATACATAATTTGAAGTTTTCTAAGACTGTTAGGGCAGAATGTATTTATGGTAATATTTCACATTATATGCTATTACTTAAAGCCAGTGATCCAATAAATGGGCATGTGAGGGAAAATTGAACTTTCTGGGAAAACAAAAATAATCTGAAGTTTATGTTTTAATGTATTTATTTTACTTTAAAGGATTGTTCCATCTGATTAAACACAGAATCAAATACGAGATAGGCTACCATGTGTTCCCCTCATCTTCAAAACTATTTATTATAAATGGTAGAGCCTGAAGACCTGGCTCTGCCGATTGGCCTGGGGACCAAAAAGTGGAGTACATCACTGGAGGTGGTTTGCTAGACTAACTTGCTGACCCACCTCCCCCTCCCTTCATCTTTTTAATTTTATATTATTGTACTTCCACTGTTTATTATTTCATTCCTTTACTATTGTTATTTTAAAATTTTCTATCTTTTTACCATATTGTATTGTTGTAAGGCTTACAACAATAAAATATGATAAAAAGATAGAAAATTTAAAAATTGACAGATTTGACAGATTAGCCCCACAGAGAGATGGGCAGCAAATAAATTTAACAAATACATAAAAAATAATCTTTGTTATACATCTAAATTCTTTTAAAACTACAGATTCTTAATCCCCATTTCATTAAATTACTGATACAATAGTAGCTTATTTGTTTATTTGACAGTTGAGCAGTCCTTTCAGTTTTCCACTGTGCTCTACATCAGGGGTCCCCAACCGCCGGTCCGCGGACCGGTACCGGGCCGCGGAACAAGCCTTACCCGGGCCGCTGGTTGCTGGGCGCCGCCATCTTTTTGGTAAAAAAGCAATTTTTCGTCAAAAAGATGGCGGCGCCAGCGCTTCGGTGAGCTTTTCGGGTAGAAAGCCATTTCTACCTGAAAAAGCTCACCAGAAGCGCTAGCGCGCTCATTTTTGACGAAAAAATCACTCGGTGACGTCACCGGAAGTGATTTTTCGTCAAAAAGATGGCGGCGCCCAGCTGACGCCGGAACCGGGCCGCGGCGCCCAGCTGACGCCGGAACCGGGCCGCGGCGTCGAAAAGGTTGGGGATCCCTGCTCTACATGACTGTTAGACTGTTGGAAGTTAAGCTGGAAAACCTTAGTTATGTACACTCTTTTTGATAATTAGCTCCTCATACTGTTCTTTGCTCTTTAGCAGCAGCTGATGATGATGAATGGGATGAAGAGTGGGATGAGCCAAAATCAGCAGCTACCCCCTATCCTGGTTATAAAGAGGCAGAGCCCTCTGATCCAGCCGGGCTTCAACGTGGAAACAGCCGTGGAACTGCTATGAAATTGCCACTGAACAAGTAGGACTCGTAGCATGGCACTGTAATCAGAATAGAAATTAAAGAGATATGTATAAATTCCTCTCTTACTATTTTGAATACTGTAATCACAATCAATAACTGATGCATCCTACAGTTCTTAAAAAGAAAAAACAACATACACTTGTATTATATTCAATTGAAAGCCTAGCTAAGTGGTATAACAGCATCTAGCTGATTACAAAAATCCAAGCAGTAGAAGACTTAATTGGTATTTGGATAGGAAATCATCATGAAATTCCTGGACTCTAAGCTAGAGTAGAAAGTTTTTTTAAAAATACAGAAGGCACTGGCAGTCTAGTCTGTTAATTAACAAACTGGTCCAATAAGGTAACAGGAATAAAATTCAACTTTAAAGGAGATTTTATCTATCTTAGCTGAAGGGTTTAGAATTCTGCAATAAAAATGTAGAGAGATCTCGTTTTATATTAAAAACTTATTGTGCCTGAACAATTATTCAGATGGAATTCTGGCTTGCTGATTGTATCATTTATTCTTCTAATTTTCTGTTGATAATGCAATTAGCTGTTTTAACAGGATAAGCCTAATCTCCATTTAATGAATTATATCACTAGTTGAGTCTAGCTGCTCTAAGGTTTTAATATTTATCAATTTACATTCTGCTTGAAATGTTGAAATAACCCTAGGAGGCTTTATATCCGGACTGTCAATAGCTTTCTCTATCTAGTTACCAAACACTGTGCTAAGAACTGCTTTTTCATCACTAGAAATCAATATTCAATGGATTCATGTGTGGCCAAATGTATATGTGGTCTAATTAGAAAGTAAGATAAAAATCCTGCTATACACAAATCTTTTTTCATGTGTTGGGAGTAGAGATGGGAATTGGATTGGAACAGAGTTTGATCTATATGAAAATATAGCTGGTTTCCCAAGTGACAAAAGAGAATTTAAGAGCCCAATGAATGGTATTTTGGTGGCAGTTGGTACTAACTGCTGCTATCCACTGTTTGTTCTAATTGGAAGAATTCAGCCAATCACAGCTGGCTTCATAGTATATGTAGAGATAGACACTTCAGATACAGTTGTTAATTACATTGAGACTAGATCATTTTTGGCTCAAGTATTTTATTAGGAAGGCCATTTATCACATTCAGAAGCCAAGTGCCTATAAATCATGGCTGGCATTTCTGAATACAGCAAAAACCCTATGAAAGAAGACTTGAGTCATTTTATTTCTCTGATTAGATTTCCTGGATTTGCAAAACCTGGAGTGGAACAGTATCTGCTGGCAAAGCAGCTAGTGAAACCCAAAGAGAAAATTCCTATAATTGTAAGTTAATACCAATCTATCTAAAAAATTTAACCATTGCATGAATCATTAAATACTTTAAAATATGAACCACAATTAAACCAAAGTAGTAAATAGTTAGGGCAACATATAGGACACTGAAACCTCAATTCTTTATTTCTGAAAACATGGACACCTATAATTCATTAATTCAATATTGAATATTACGGACTAAAGTTCTTCATTAATGTCTTATAGCATAATTGAAGCCTCTTAATTTTAAGTTTAAATTTTAGGGGATTTTTTTTTCTTGAAATCAACTCTCATGCTGTCCAGTTGAAAGCATATTGCATACAGTACTTTGATTACTTTGAGTTCTAAGTAATGATTAAGAAATCTTTGGGAAATATTTATTCATGTTGCATTGTCTACCTGCTCCAAATCAGTATTGATTGTTATACATAATAGTATACCCTACTAAGTTACAGAAAAGTTATTGGACTTTTATATTTACAATAGCTAATTGCTTTTAGATAAAATTTGTAAATCTTAATAGATGTGGGTGGCTATATATAAAAGGTATGATACCATATACATATAGCATTCTTAGAATTGATATATAACTTTGTTATCCTATAGATTGGAGATTATGGTCCAATGTGGGTTTATCCTACTTCTACATTTGACTGTATCGTGGCTGATCCAAAAAAAGGCTCTAAAATGTATGGTCTGAAGAGCTACATCGAATATCAGCTTACATGTACAGTAAGTGCGTACCAGGAGTCTTATCATAGGATATCTCAATGTTCCAGTTTATAATAATGTTCAACCCTAAACTTTAATAATATTGATGATGTAATCTTTGTAATTATTACAGCTTTGCAGAATTCATACATAGAAGGTTTTTGTCTGTTTTACAGAACACCAATCGATCGGTCAACCACAGATATAAACATTTTGACTGGTTATATGAGCGCCTCTTAATTAAGTTTGGATCAGCCATTCCAATTCCATCTCTTCCAGATAAACAGGTTACAGGTAATTTTATCAAAATCACATGTTTGGCTAATGGTTTGTAATTTATTTTTCAAAAATAAGAGAAACAGTGACAATTTATTGAGAGAGCTTTCAAATTATATCACATTAAAATCCAGAAAAAGAGAAAAAATGCATAAAATGGTGTGTATAAGCTAGTAAAACTATTATAAGTATTTTGCCCAGTTTTATATTTTCTGTAAAAAATGTAGTTATTTTGTTTTTTGCAGCATTCGGACAATGTCTTTTCATGGAATTTTTAATATGCTAGATTGGACTATTAATGCTATAGTCAAATAATTTTATAACTTGATCTGCTATTATAAAAATACAAGGAAAACAAATTAAGTCAATAATTATAAAACCATTTCAATCATTTATTGGAATTATAACCTTTCTAGGATGGTTTCAGGAGGGCTAGAACTTTTGCTCTAATTAACTGGCATTTTTCTCCAATTGTCTTTCCTTGCTTTATCGTGATAATCTTTTAAACAGATATAGCCAATAACAGAGCCAATGCGGTAGAGCTCCCTGTACTGTTCAAATTGTGAAAAGAAAACTAAGCGTGGACACATATTTCCATAATGCTAAGGAAACTGAAAACACAAAAAATGTATTTGTCTAAAGGTATCTTTGGCTACCTGTTCTGCCATTTAAAAGGGATATAGTTATATTCCTAAAGGAGATTTATTTTCAAAAAACTGCTGATTAGAGAATATTAAAGAAAGGCAACATTTTTTAAAGGAAATCAAAAGGGAGCTGAGATGGTGAGACAGCTTAGAAGTTGGATGGGCTGATTCTATGACCCATATTTGCCTATAGTTCACATAAATCTTTTACTTTTTACCACTTCAACATTCTTAAGGAAAAACTAAATATTCTATGTCAGCTGAAAATACCTGCCATAAAAAATTAAAACATTATACAAAATATATAAATTGAGTATTTTCAACTTGAGGAAAAAAAGAGTTATTAGGTGAATTCATGAAATGTATGTATTTTCTCAAGCTAGTCAACATATTTAGTGATTGATTTCAAAAAATAGCATCAAAACAAGGATGATAGTAAGAGTCCTGTTTTGTCTGTAGGACGTTTTGAAGAAGAATTCATCAAAATGCGGATGGAGAGATTACAAGGTTGGTTGACCAGGATGTGTCGTCACCCAGTTGTTTCAGAAAGTGACGTTTTTCAGCAATTCCTTAGTTTCCGTGATGAAAAGGTAACATGTTTTCTTAAAGTTTTTGAGAATAGATTGGTGGATAAATCTTAATAGAAAAAATGTAATAGGGAATATTTCTTGTACTAAATGTTTGCCATGAACTCTAATGACTTCTAAGCTGTGCTTTATTTTAGATTATAGTTTAGGAAAGTAGTAAATTAGTGAAACTTAATAGCAAGTCATAATCCACAAACTCTTTCAAATGTATCTGCAGAGATTTCAGAGCTATTGTTTTCAAATAGCTGCCTCCTAAGCAGTGGTGGGATTTTACCAGTTTTGGTGATAATGCACTTTGCGTGTGCGTGCATGCACACATCTAACGCGCACATGCACCTTTCCAAACACCAGCTGAGGCTCTGCCGCGCCAATCAGCTGAGAGGATAAAGAACAGAAAAGCGCAGGGATGGGTGGGAGGGCCGATCCTGCGCTTTTCTTTCTCCTCTCAGCTGATTGTTGGAGCTTTTTTTACTCCCTGTTCTGCCTAGTCCTAACGGGTAGCCAAACTGGACCAAACCGGTAGCATTTCACCACCGCTCCTAAGCTTCATTGAACCATTTTCTGTAGCTCTTTTGTATACAGTAGATTGTATGGCTCTTGTGATAATGGAGTTAGGTATGCTTGATCCGCATATCAGCTGTAAAACTTTCCAATTTCCTTCCCTCATAAAGACCATGGGGAATACTAGAATATTCATTCCTCATACAAACATTCTTATATTTAGGAATGGAAAACAGGTAAAAGGAAGGCAGAAAAAGATGAGATTGTTGGTGTCATGGTATTTTCTACTATGGAACCGGAAGCTCCTGATTTGGATATGATAGAAATGTAAGTTACTGGATTTCCCATCTCTATTACAATAGAACAAAAGTGATTAAAAAAGTACCTGAATAAAACAAGTGTACCTTTAATCTTACTAGAATAAGTATTTTCACTGTAGCCAAAACCTTTTGCTATTCCTTGTGAGGCTCATTTAAACAGGTTGTACACTAGCAAGTAATGCTTTCCAGGCTTAACCAAGTGTCATATTATTGATCTTTGTTATTTTCCATACTGACAGCAAGTTTTGGACTATTGCCAAAGGCATAAGTAGACCTCTATGGCCACAAGGCACTTCCATCAGTTGGGGTCCCCAGGGATGAAAGACCTCAGGCCCAGTTGGCAGCAATGAGGCACAGATGTGAGAAAAGGAAAAGGAGAGTTTCAGTTGCTTTTTCTCTACAGCAATTGCAGGCCTGAGAACTGAATGCATGTTTTCCCACTTCCTCAGTCACTCAAACTATCAACTTCCCTCTTATTTGACCCACTCCTTATCTTTGGCAGCCTGAAAGCCTTTTTTTCTTAGATTTAACATAATTAGTTTGTGGGAAAAATATTTGGCCTTAAACATAAATAAATATTATAATAACCAGTCGTCATAAATGTTTTTGGTTAACATGCTCGTTATTCCTAGTCTCCTTTATGGTGAACTCACTCTCTGCCTTTATCCATAATTAAATATTTTCTAGCGTTAATTTTAAAAATGGATAATGGTAACTAGATTATGTAGAATTTTCAGCTTGCACCAGTAAGCCTGGCATGAAGATATTGTGCACAACTATAAAGCAAGCAAAGAGAATTTGTCATGGTAAAAAAATGGAATAGTGAAGAGAGCATGCATTTTTCTTACCCATTTGTTATCCATACTGAATAATAGCAGCATTGTGACTGCACTGGGCCAAAGATGCTAAAGAATGTTCTTTCTGAGCATGTTTTTTTCCCTCCAAGAATAAATTTTTTAATGATTTTAATTATTTGAAATGGATTCTTAATGCCAGTAAACTAATTTATTTATATAGAATAGCTTCATTATATATAATTAAAATTCACCCAGAATCTAAAACTATTTTCAGTAGACAATAACTTGGGAAAAGAAGGGAGTGGGTGTAGATATATAGCCTGTTAGGCAACAGAGAAATTGAAAGTTCTCCCCTGACTGATTTCAGTTGTTGTTGTTGTTGTTGTTATTATTATTATTAGTTTAATATTATTACTATTATTATTATTACATAGTGAACAGAAGTGTGATGCAGTTGGCAGGTTCACTAAATCCATGGATGATGGAGTTAAGGAGTTGCTAACAGTAGGCCATGAACACTGGAAACGTTGTATAGGACGTAAGTATTTAATATATATTTTCTTTAATGATTTAATTTTCATTAAATGAAAATGTATGCTTCACATGTAAACCTTAGAACTATCAGTGAATGATCATACATCAAATATAATGGCTTTGCAAAATGTATTCACATAAATATTTGCCATATTAACACTTAAAACTCTAATTTTAGTAAACTTTTGGGGAAAAGCTGATACTTTTGCTTGTTTATTGAAACTACCATATATTATCTGGAATTCAAAAGATACAGAATATATTTTGATGCACATTATACTTTTCAGTCTTGGGTAATACTGCTAACCAAAATTAAGCATTACAAACTTGGTACCAAGAAATACAGAGGAAGTAAAACAAGATATGGGAAATGAAATAATAAGGTAGAAGGGAGTGAATGCAGCAAGATTTGAGATCATTTACCTTTGCCCTAATAGGATGTCCAGACAGTGTCTTTTGTCTAGTTATTTACTGAAGACGTTTGCCGTTATTCAAATACATTGTAGATATGTTTTTCTTCCAGCATTACCCAAGGAATATCAGAAAATAGGAAAAGCTTTACAGGGTTTGGCACTGGTTTTCAGTACTAGCGGTTATCAAGGTACTTTTCGGTTATATTTTTATGTTTTGTTTTTTTTTCAAAACAGCATTGACCTGTTTCCATTTAAGACGTCACAAAAATTAGTTTGTGTCATCTTTTTGCAATTAAATTTACATGATTCTATTTGTAGGAATCAGATATCAGGTTGAGAATTCTTTTAAGCTAATTATTGCTACCAATATATTCTAGTTCAATAATTTAGATATTTCAGGTTATGTTAGTGATTTCTACTTATCACAATAAAAGCTATAATAATCAATAAATAAAAATGAATCAGATCACAGCAAAAAAAATAATTCAGTAATTTCCACAGCAAAAAAAATAATAATTCAGTAATTTGGTGCTAATACATTTGTCCAATAATAAAGGATTATAGTACTTGCAATCTTTAAGAGGCTATTTGTTGCTTATTCCTGAATTACATGTGCTATAAGACAGTGATCCCCAACCTTTTTTATGCCGCGGCCCGGTACCGGCATCAGCTGGGCACCGCGGCCCGGTACCGGCATCAGCTGGGCGCCGCCATCTTTTTTTGATGAAAAAGTGCTTCCGGTGAGCTTTCTACCCAGAAAAGCTCACCGGAAGCACTTTTTCATCAAAAAAAGATGGTGGCAACCAGCGGCCCGGTAGGACTTGTTCCGCGGACCGGTACCGGTCTGCGGACCGGTGGTTGGGGACCCCTGCTATAAGAGATGTGGCTGTTTTATCTCTATATTTAATGGGTCCAATGAGAAAAAAAATGAAAACTATATTCTGGTGTCACCTTATTTCTGATTAATTTTGCTAAGCTTACAATTACAAAAATTATTGAAAGCAAATATTTTCCCACTGCCCGCATGTTCTATATCTTGACATTTCAACCAACTTATAAGTAGAAGTTTCTATTAAATATTGATATGTTAATGAATATTCATTCACATAACTTATTGAGCATGGTAATAGAAAATTATCCATGAGCAAATATATCTTAAACTCTGTTTTTAAAATTAAATACTGTTATTCAGGATAACAGTTGTAGACTATATTTTTTTTAAAAAAAAATTGCTAAAATATGTCATTACTGTTTTTAGGGGAGTCTGACCTCAATGAAGCAATAACTGAAGCAGGAAAAACGTATGAAGAAATAGCCAGTCTTGTGGCAGAGCAGGTATATTCTGTATTATGATGGGAAAACTTTCTCTGTATGTGTGCATGCGCATGTCTTCAATTCCTCCCCCCCTTTTCTTTTTTACTCTTGTCAATTGCCTATTACAATTGTCAATTATCCCTGCAGTTTTCCGTTTGCTATTGCTCCTTCCCAGGCTGAAAAAGAGTGTTACCCAGCTGGCTTTGTGCCTAAGGCAGGACTAGAACTCATGGTCTCCCACTTTCTAGTCTGATGCCATAACCCCGTACACCAAACTAGCTCCTGCCTAGATTAGCATTTTGTAAATAGTTTATCGCTGTCTTTTCTGTTCATATTTTCATTACTCTGTTGATTACCTTACTTTTTTCAAGTGACATAATAGGCAACGATTATCACATTAGCAAAACAGATTTAAAATATAACATAGGAATATTTTAACTTTAAAAGAAAAACAAGCTTCATGTTATTGTTTTTATAAATAGTTATTTATGTGGTATTTCCAGATAAAGTAGATTTAAATTCCTAGAGTTAAGAGGGGTTGATTTAAATATGTAGAGAAAATACATTTGAGAAAGATTGAAAATTATTTTTAAAGGAATATCATATGGAATTCTTCAATACTTTACACAATTATTTATGTTTACTTGCACCTGGTTTCTCCTTAAAAGTATTTTTCTCTATGTTCTGTCATTTTATTTTAACTATGGACTTATTGTGGATGGTATTATAGAATTACTTACTAACTATGCCTTTCTTTGTTAGCCAAAGAAGGATCTTCATTTTCTGATGGAGACCAATCATGAATACAAAGGATTTCTTGGTTGCTTTCCAGATATAATAGGTGCTCATAAGGTGAGAGACTATGTAATATGGATTTTCTAAAGAGTGAATGTGAGTTATTTTAGTATCAGTAGAAGTTTTAAAGACACTCAGTTTAAAACTATTCAGTTCAAAATCAGTTTATCTAAGTATTTTATTAGAATTTGTCATCACTACTGAAAATGGTATATTCTTTTCTTTTACAAGAAATGGAAACTGGTTATATTAAACCTGTTCAAAAAATCTTGATCAAATGTCAGTATAGAGGGCGCTCAAATTATAGTATAGGCTGCTTTAGTTAATTTTTATGATACGTAATCCATTTTTAACTGCACTGTAATCGCCTAGGATGACTGTCGTTTTTTCTTTCTGAAATGTATGGATCCATACATTTCAGAATGATAAAAAGTAACAAAATCATATTATGGCTTTTCATTAGGCATAAGCTGATAATGAAATAAATACCTAATTGGTCATTTACCAATACCTGAAAAGTCTGTTTAGGCTTTTTTTTTTTCTTTTTTAGAAAGAAACATTAGGTCTGTTGACCAAATTGATACCGTTTTTATTCTTTGCTAAGAAAGAACCAAAGCAGTTGATATAAAACCTAGCTGGAAACGCTGAGATAGGTTGGATTGATAATAGATGTGACATGTGTCACACATGCATAGATATGTGTAGTTAGTATGTTTGATTTTATTTATGGTTGCCTGCCCCATGACATTTGACAATATTCAGTGTCATTAGTGGTCATGCTTAATAAACCAGGTTTTGCTGGTTTTTGAAACTACTCAGGAACTGAATGATATTATTGTAGCATTTGAAATATTTTTTTCAATGATGGCTTATGGTATATTTTTCTTAACAGGGAGCAATAGAAAAAGTGAAGGAAAGTGATAAACTGATTGCTACCAGCAAAATTACCCCCCAAGATAAACAAAACATGTTGACACGTGCAAGCACCATGTCTTATGCATTACAAGGTAAAGTTTCAGCCCAGCTAGCAGCATCACAGCAAAACCTGTGACTCTTGGAGTCAACAATTAAAAATAAAGCACAGTAAAGGTCATGCCCCCCCCCCCCAAAAGGGGAATACTCGGCCATGTAAAGTATCTTATGATTAAATGCCTAAATAAGGAACAAAAATTTAAAAATCAGGATATAAAAATGTAACCTGGCTTTCATTTACAGCGGAGATGAATCACTTCCACAGTAATCGAATTTATGATTACAATACTGTGATGCGTCTATATCTGGAACAGCAAGCACAATTCTATGAAACGGTAAGCTGCACTGCATACAATGCTTTTTTTATGTCTGTCAGCTATACAATTATTTGTTCTTCTAAACAGAGCTGAACTCTTTGTGCTCAAATTTTATTTTGCATGCTTGAAATATTTAAATAGAAAGTTAAGTGAATATTTATGGTTTTATCTATTGTTTCGTAAATCAGTTGTGAAAAATCTTCACTTTAAAAATGTAGATTTGTAATGATTTCCCTTAGAAAATACTACTTGGCACTGATAATCCTTCCTGCATTGCACATTTTGCATGAGACTTTTGCAGCTGGCACTTCTTTTTGGCTGGGATACACATTGAATTAAACTTGGCAACTCATTAGCAATTCTTTCATTCATTTCAGAGAAAGGGGAATGATTAAGAAACATGGAGTTATTCTACTTAATTCTCAGTAATTTCACCACCATTTCTACCAGTTACCTTGGAAAATGAAGATACTATTTTTACATTAATCTAACATTCCCACATTTCCTCCTGAACCTCATACCAAGGAGACAGAAATGTACTTTAAATTGCATTTAACTCCTGTTCAGAAGCTACTGCCCATTTTAGATTAATATATTAATATATAATATATATATATAAATAGACCTGAATAATATTGGTAGCTGGAGATTAATATTTCCACGTATACATTGTTATCAGTTTTTTAATCACCTGTTTACAATGAATTACCATTTTAGCCAGCTCTATGATGTCCTTTTTCATCTTTGAAATAAATTAGACAAATTTTGTTTACAAGCTGGTTTTGAAGAACATAGTGAAATTTACCCATGTTTTAATTTTTGTTGTTGTAAAACAAAGCACATGTCATGGATTTTTACTATCATGGTCATTAAATGTGCTAAAGTATGCTTCTGAATAATTACATTATTTGAATTATTGTTTGGACTTATTTGTTTCTCACGTCTATTTCAGGCCACAGGAAAAAATAGTTTAACATTCTTCCTTCCATGATCTTTGAAAGCAGGTTGATATTGGGGGAATTCTGAGAGCATTCCAGGATCTAAGTTTTATACTCTATGTGTTTCAGATTGCGCAGAAACTGAGGCAGGCTCTCAGTCGCTTTCCTATGATGTAGCCGAAGACAGATGAAGAACAACAACTCCAAAGTGCTTTTTTGATTATTGATGGGGGAAGTGCAAATAAAGAAGTGGAAGACTTTGCCATCCAAAAAGCTTTTTTTTTAAAAGTTTACTTAATTTTTAGAAATGAATCTTCTTTAAAAAAAAAGAAGAAAAAATCTTTACATGTTTACTTTGTTAGCCTTAATGCCCTGGATATTTATGAATATTTTTTACCCTACATGCTTTTCTTTCCTAGCTGTTATTGAAATGAAGCTGGAAAGTACTGTATTCAATTAGACTAAATTGCCAAATGGTTTGTTTGCCAGATACCAAAAAAAAAAAGACATATCCAGGAGTGGATAAACATGGATATCTGATAGGTTGTTGTTGTTTTTTAGTTTATCTACCCTGCCCATGTTAGGTAAGAGTTTTGCATCCTAAACTTAAAAGGATAAGAAAGTCAGTATAGGATCTCTAGATACATAATTGTTAAACTGCTTCCTAGCTTTCAGATAAGTTCTATGGAAAGGAAATTTTCGTCCCATTTCTACTATAGCCATAACATCAATTTCCTGTAACATATATAAATATATATTTATATGGATTACTTCTTCTTAAGGGCTGTTCTTGTACCTCAGATGCCTTCTAAGGCTGCATTATTTTCCTTTCTGAGTTTATATACAGTAGATACAGACATTCTGAACATACAGAAAAACTGTTCCATCCAGTGGTCCAAGCCATACACACTTCTTAACAAATTATCACATTATGTATTAGGGTTTCCCCTTTTTATATCCCTATATTTAGTGGCACATACCCAATCACAACTAACGTGATAAAAATTTTCTAAGCTCATTGCTGTATGTTGGGTCTTTCTGTCATAAGATGATGATATACTGTTTCATTGGAAAAATTAAATCAGATTTAATATGTAAGTTAGGATTAACAAACAACAGCTACTTAAGAATGGACTCTGTTTGCAATGTTAGGTTCAATTCATACGTATCAATTTATATATAGGTCACAGGTCACACAGTCTTGAACTGTAGAAAACTGATTGAAAAGATATATTCATAAACAGCCACTGAGCTAAATGCAGTTTTCTATTTAATTTTGATTGGGAAGTTAAGAACTTTGCTTTCTTATTATCAAGCAAGTGCTACATGCATTCTGAAAGTTTAATTGACTTAATATGGCATTGTCATTCTATTTCAGTAATTATGAGATCAATAAAGTCTTTGAGCCTGCCAAGGTAATAGGCCTATCAAACCAAACCACATCAAATTAGAATGTAATCTTGACTCAAATGCTGTTTTTTGTTATGTTTTCAGTGACATTTTTCCACAACTTGTTTTATTTTTAATTTAGTTGCCTTTTGAAATTCTATAAAATGTTATATATTAGCCACTGAAATAAATGTACAAATTGTAAAGAATGTGTATAAATGTTTTACACCAAATGTAATAAGATCTCATCTTGCATATAGAAGCAATTTATAAGTTAACTGCAAAGCATATAGTAAATTTAAGGCACTTTTTTCACTGCACCATTTTTTCAGTATTTGTATCAATCTTTGTAATTGGTTCTCTGGTGATTATTTTTTATGAATCTGGGTTAATCCTGATGACAGAGGTTGCAGATTTAACATTTTTAACAGGCAAACTGGGCACAAAAGAGCACAAACAATTCTTTCATTGTAAAAACTATTTGGAATTGGCAGGTCTGTAAACTTTCTAGCAAATGAAGTCTTGAAATTCATAATAAATATTTATACAGATTAGATGCTTTGCTTTTTTCCCCTGTAATTTACCTTACCACTCAGTATAACATCTATTATCTGCAAAAAGTTTTGTCTATATTCAGAATTTATTCATTGTTCATATTAACGAATGTTCCTTCCGGAAAAATACAGAATATGTATGATATGCTATATTTTTTGCAAGTAACTAGCAGAGGATTTAGTATTTTCACCTCAAAATAAAAAGCTAAATATAACTTACATGTCATTTATAGCAAGTATAATAAATGTCTTCTATTAAATATGAAATTCCTTTATAGAAGTTATATAGACTCCAGGAGGAAGGAGACACAAAATTGAGAAATTTCCCAAGATAACTCAGGTAATGGCATATAGTATCAACCACAGTAGATATATTTCTCTTTTATTTTCTTTTTCAAATTTGACTTAGAACAATAATTATTCATTTCTGAATTTCTCTAATTATTCCACCAGAACACCTAGATTCCCCTAAAATACCAAATATACCTTTCCCCCAGAAAAAAATTAGGTGTATTGGATTCTCTTGTGATTCATTAAAATTATAATAATGCCATTGACAATTTTCACTGCTATTATATCTACTTGCACTCCACAAGGCTGGCAGGAAAGGCATGCTGTGGGTCCTGCCTGTAAAATATTTCCTTCTGACAGGACCTAAGAGATGGACCTTTTCTGCCATGGCACCCACCCTCTGGAACATCATCCTTTCTGAAGTGAGGTTAGCCCCAACCCTTATGGAAAAAAGCTGTCCAAAATATGTTTTTTTCAATAAGCCTAGGGATCCTTGGTTATAAAGAGCCTATCCATTGATTACATTGTATATAAACATATTTTTTGTTTTATCCTTGTTTTTGGTTTTAATGGGTTTGCAAAATATTTAATTCTTGGTTTTATTGTATGTCATGCAGACTCACTTTAGGTGAGATATAAATTTGACAAATAAATAGAAATTTAAAAAATCATCCAAAAATGCATGGCAATAATATTTATTACTGAGTAGCCTGTAGTTACATTTTACTGACTGGCACCCCCATGAAAAAAAAATATTTATGCACTTCTAACCACTACTAAAATGCTGTGGATTTACGTCCTGCCAGCCACTTACATGTCCTTAGCACTATCCAATACTCATGTGATGACCCAGGGCGTGGCACAAAGGCAACACAGTCAGATAAGCAATAAGAGTCCCTTTATTATCTCCAACTTTGCCCCAATGTCCAGGTTACCTTCTGGCTGGAGAAAAACTCTTCCAGGAACAGCCTTTGACTGCAGAAAATTAAGTCCAAAACATGAGCAACACAAACTGTAACTTAAAGTCCAAACAAGCCAAACTGAAGTAACTAGTTTGGCAAGGTAGGAACAAGAATTTCAGACTTGAAGGTACGGCAAAACTCACACTGTTGGGAAGATGGCAGGAACACAGATAAGCCACAACAACACAGGATAAAGTCAAGTTTGCTCCCAACAGCATGTTGTATGCAGTGCCATACCCTTCTTATCAACACTCTTCCTAGCTGCGGTTAATGAAGGGAATCAGGGCCCTTTCCTTCCCCATAAGCCATGCAACCCACATTGCTCTCTTCTCCGTTCCTGCATGCCCTAGGATGAAGAGGGGGTGGGCCTGGGTCTTCCTCTGAACTCCCTCTCCCTTCTACCTTTTCCCTACTCTGCCCAGCCGGATTTTGCCCTTCCCCAGCCTCCTCCCATAGCCAATGGAGCCACACTCCCACTCCCTGTCAGCTGTTCGGCTTCTTCCTCAGTCAGATTCAGACTCCAATGGGCATGACAACTCCGCTCTCTCCAGTGTGGACAAAACAAGATTGTAGGGCAGAGCATCTTCCTAAAAAACTATGACACAGAAGCCCAAGTTTTGTTCCTTATGTGGTATCCACGATCCATAAACTAGCCTGCCTCCATGTTCTTGGGGAAACATTACTTAACCTGTCCATCCTCTATTCCCCATGCATACAGTAGGTTTGGAAAAAGTCTCACATTTGTTCTCTTCTTCCCCAGATTGTTCTGAATATCACTATGATATATATAGTAGCAGTTGAGAAACACAAATAAATGCTATACTTGTACTCTGCCTCTAGATAGAAAACACTCTCTCATGTTCTGGTTGTAATGAGTTATTAATTTAAACTGATTGTATGAATATGTTTGAATCATTGTCATGGTGCTCACTTTTTAGCTTGTAAACATGAGGTTCTCTCATTGGTTTTACAATAACATGATGGCTAAGAATCAGTATATGGTTAATGCAAAGCCCACAGGGATTCTCCGTGGAAGAATATTTCCCTCTCTCTTCTCCCTAATCCCATGGTATAATAGTGCCACTTACATCAGCTTTTGGTTATCATGATGTTGTAGTACATTCCTTTTGTTATCATACTGCATTATTAAGCTGCCTATCTTTTTTTCTCAACTCTGAGCATTCAGATTTGAAAACAGCAATTAGGGGAACAAAGACAAAGAAATCCTGAATACCTTATAGACTATTTACTGGACATTTATTTAATGGAAGGATAACAGATAAAAGCACTAAAAGCCCATTAAGATCTTATCTCCGGCAAAGACAGGACACAAAGATACTCTATCAAGAAAAGACAGCAAAAATCTGCAGACACATAAGTTTCTCAATATATTACTGATTGAAATCTATGGACCTTTCTCTGCATTATTTTACATAAGCACCCATTTGAAAAAGGGGGCGTAGCCTCAGTAGTCTGCTAGTAGAGTCAGAATAATCAGGAACAAAATCCAGTATGTTTCTATTATATATCAATATCTGAAGTTTGTGGAGAAGTCCTATTGAGTTCAATGACCTCTGTTCTTAACTATACAATTTTTACATTGCTTACTACAACTGTTTATACAATTGCCTATGAAATTTAATTCTGTGCAATATACAAATTGTGATCCTGAAAAAGATATAATACAAATAGATTTGTATATTCTAACATGGAATTTGTGTTTTTATAGAAAACTTCATATATGGAGTTACAGATATTGATAACATTCTGCAAAACCTTTCCGTAAGTGCAGTATGTACAGTAGAAAGGACATGCCTTGCCATTTATTACAAAACCTGGAATCTGGAAGATCATAAACAAGCAAAGTTTGGTTGACTTGGTAATTTTTGCTGTCTAAATAAATATGATATAATTTATTCATCCATGCAGTGAAAGTACCTAAACTCTAAAACAGCTGTTGCTAAAAGTAATATTTTATAAGACAAAAATTCACATCTGCCCTGGTTAGTCTGTTTTTGTTAAATGATTCTTCACGTATGGTATAAAGGAATGGGCAACACTTTTCAGTTCTTTAGGTTATATAAAAGACTTACATAAATAATTTGAGACAGTTGCTTAAGAAGTGAAGACTAACACTTAGATAACTTGACCATTCTTAACATCATGCCTGTGCTTAAAATTATAGGCTTTCAATGCTGTTTTCCAATTGAAAAATATATTGGGGAAAACTAATTGCTCAAATTTTCCAAATCTATTAAGCTAAGCTCTGTCTTCTCAATTTCATGATCACTCCTTCAAATCTCAGGAAGTTCTTTTCTCCATAGTTTTACTGCCTAAAGTTGCAACATTCAAAAACTACCCCTGAGTCACAACAGTGCCACGCTTGAAATACATTTCTAAGAGAAGACCCCAACTCCCATGTCTAACCAGGGAGTTGATATGAAGAATCAACATGACACCAAAACTACCTTCCCCAAGGGTGAGTTGCCCCTTATCTCCCAACATATTTATCTCTGTCCATCACCCCACTATTGTTTCAATTTGTCACTCTCCTTTTTGAAATGATGTCCAAACCAGACACACAGTAATAAACTCAGAGAGAGTTTATTCTTTCTTGGGAAAGATTCCATGGATGAAAATCCTAAAGGGGAAAACAACTCAAGAATCTTGGGAAACTCTAAAAAGTATGATCATAGAAGCCCAGACCAGCACAATACCACTGAGAAAGAAAAACAAGAAATCAAAGAAGAAACCAGTATGGCTGCACAAAGATCTCTCTGGCAAATTGAAAGAAAAAAAGGACAAGAACAAAAAAATGGAAAGAAGGACATACAACTAAGGCAGAATATCAGCAGATAGCCAGAATCTGCAAAGACGAAGTCAGGATAGCAAAGGCTCAGAACGAACAAAGACTTGCAACAAAAGGCAAAGATAATTAAAAAAGTTTCTTCCAACATATAAATAACAAGAAAAAAATCAAGGAAACAGTCTGTCCACAAAAGAGAGAGGATGGCAAGGAAGTAACAGGCAACAGAGAGAAAGCAGAACTGCTTAACTCATTCTTTGCATCTGTCTTCATGCAAAAAGAAACTATAGCTCAACCCACCAAAAACAACTCTAAAAGACAGACCAGAAATAAAAGTTAAAATAAGCAAAAAATTAATAAGAGAACACCTGTCTGATCTTGATGAAAACAAATCACCAGGGCCTGATGGATTATATCCCAGAGTTTTAAAGGAGCTGGCAGAGGTCATCTCAGAACCACTGCACCATATCTTTCAAAAATCCTGGCACACCAGGGAACTACCAGAGGACTAGAAAAGAGCTGATGTGGTTCCCATCTTCAAAAAAGGGGGGGAAAAGACCCAGGAAACTATAGACCAATCAGCCTAACATCAATACCTGGAAAGATACTGGAAAAGATAATAAAAAACCAGATCTGCCAACATCTAGAAACAAGTGAAGTAATAACTAGCAGTCAGCATGGGTTTGTTAAAAACAGATTATGCCAAACCAATCTTATTTCATTCTTCAACACAGTGACTAAATTAGTAGACCAACAAAATACTGTGGACATAATATATTTAGATTTCAGCAAGGCATTCGATAAAGTAAGACCACAACCTACTTCTTAGTAAGCTAGAAAAAGGTGGAATAGATAGCACCACCACTAGATGGATTCGCAACTGGCTGGCAAACCGTATTCAATGAGTAGTCCTTAATGGGTCTAAGTCTACATGGAGGGAAGTAAGCAGTGGGATGCCACAAGGTTCTGTCTTAGGCCCAGTACTCTTCAATATCTTCATTAACGACTTAGATGAGGGAATAGAAGGGGAACTTACCAAATTTGCAGATGATACTAAGCTGGCAGGAATAGCTAACACCCAAGAAGATAGGCTCAAGATCCAGATGGATCTTGACAGACTAGAACACTGGGCCATATCTAATAAAATGAAATTCAATATGGAGAAAAGTAAAGTCCTACACTTAGGCAAAAAAAATCAAAAGTACACATATAGACTGGGTGAAACCAGTCTCAATAGCAGTAACTGTGAGAGGGATCTTGGAGTCTTAGTGGACAACCGGCTAAATATGAGCCAGCAGTGTGCAGCCGCCGCCAAAAAAGCTAATGCAATCCTAAGTTGTATTAACAGAGGGATACAATCAAGATCAAGGGAAGTACTAATACCACTCTATAAAGCCTTAGTAAGACCACACCTAGAGAACTGCATCCAGTTTTGGTCACCACATTATAAAAAAGATGTTGAGGCTTTAGAAAATACAGAGAAGAGCAATCAGGATGATTGGGGACTGGAGGCTAAAACATATAATGAACGGTTGCAGGAACTGGGCTTGGCTAGTCTAGTAAAGAGAAGGACCAGAGGAGACATGATAGCGGTCTTCCAATATTTGAGGGGATGCCACAGGGAGGAAGGGGTCAAACTATTTTCTAAAGCTCCTGTAGGCCAGACAAGGAACAATGGATGGAAACTGAACAAGGAGAGATTTAACCTGGAAATGAGAAACTTTCTGACAGTGAGAAAAATCAACCAATGGAACAGCTTGCCCTCGGAAGTTGTGGGAGCGCCATCAGTTGACACTTTCAAGAAGAGATTGGACTGCCATTTGTCAGAAATGGTGTAGGGTCTCCCGCTTGGGCGGTGGGTTGGACTAGATGACCTACAAGGTCCCTTCCAACTCATTATCTGTATCTGTATCAGTTCAAGTGGCAGGGCAGAATAGAATGGAATAATTTGTATGAATGACAGTGAAATATTCTTCATTTTGATTTGTTAGTACACACCTGGGGGTGCTCCGTCAGGAGGACTCTGGTACAATTGAAGCATAACACTATGATTATTGCCCTCAAAATCGATGCTGCCAGTTTCCAAGCTTAGAGTTAATCCTGTTAAGAGTTAGTGGATCCTTAGGCATGCATTAAAAAAAGGAATGCTACAAACAGCTGACCCTGCCTTGTAGTTGTAACTAAATATTTTGTCTACTTTAACCTCAATTATGGTAGCTTCAATTCTGCTTTGTTTTATCCTGCTGAAACTTCAGTGTATTGTGTAGGCTTACTAATGCATATCACGTGTGAGGCAATGATACATGCACACTGAACGGTTTGTACAGCTAAACGCAAAACTAGTTTGTCTTTTTTACATTCAAGTAATTATGCAGCAAAAAGAATTGTACTGTATTGTTTATGACTACCAGTAGTGTTTAAAAGCTACTCAAAATACAGACCAAACACTACCACTGAAAAGCAACAGAAATTCAGCTCTGGGGTTGTTAAGGGATGCCCATGTGCTTGCTGGACCAGTTTGTTCCCTTGAGATCAAGACAGCAGACCTGAGGCAGAGATTTTCTGAAGGCAGAGTTTCCAAGAAATAATTCTGGTATTCAGTGGTAATGGGAGTTGTGAAATAAACTCACAGCTATCTTGACTAAGAAAGGGAAAACTTGGCGTCAACCTCAATGCCAAGTGACATCATGGGCATATCTATGCAGGTTTTTTTTTGGTAACTATGGAAGAGGATTATATTGTCTTCTACCTTTTTTCCCCATTTTCCACCCTATTTTGTCTGCCCCAGTATTTCCTGGTGGTTTCTAATCCAAGTACTGATCAGTTCTAATTCAGCTTGTTTTTCAAGATCACAGAATGAAAGCTAAGTGCTGCCCCTTAACAGGGTATTATTTTAAGTGGGTGTGCACACAGGTGTGCACCTGTGTACTCTCAAGTCAAAGTTGATTCCTGGCAACTGCTTGAACTTGTCCCAGCAGTTTTCTTGGCAAGGGTTTTCAGAAGTAGTTTGCCCTTGTCCTAAGGCTGGAGAGAGAGAAAGAGTGACTTGTCCAAGGTCTCCCAGTTGGCTTTGTGCCTAGAACTCACATCTTCTGACTTCTAGCCTGGTGTCTTAACCTGTCTCCAAATTTAAATGATCAACTTCTTTATTTCCTCCTTCCATTCTCTTTCCACAGAACTCTTTGATCTCTACTTTATTTCCTCAATTAAAACACCCACTAAGGAATACAAATCTCAATATTATTCCTCACCTAAGTAACATCAACCAATCAATTTCAACCATTAGGACCCAACCAGACTGTCATCCAACAACTGCAAAAGCATGGTGTGAAATGACCTTAACTGAAGGCATTTTTTATCCTACATCAGAGGTAACGTTAGCTTGTGCACTTTGCTGTATCCCTACGATAAGATGCAAACGTCAAAACTGCAAAAAACCAAAAATCCAATTTGATTGTAAATTTGAACACTACACCCAATGATTTGGAAATGTCTCCTTCATGCACAAGTGTGCACGGAGAAGCATCCTCCTTTCTAATAATGTGTAGTTATTTCTAATAACTAATTATTATCCTTTCTAATAACTATTCCAAACGGACTTTTTGCACCTAGTGGTAAAACAAAATTATTCCTCCTGTTCAATCTTGTTAACATTTGAAACATGCCACGTGTTTCCGGGGAAAGGCTGCAATTTCTGTGCAGCCTTTTCTCATCCTACTCTACAATCTTTCTAGTCGACACCACAGAAGTAACTTTTCCACCAGCATCACCAACATATAAAACAGCCATTACCCCAGCCTAAATCCAACAATTACTTGCAAAAAAGGCTTTTGGAAACGCCGCAAGGGGAAAAAAAAAAAGTAAACATTCCGGCTAAGGCCAATCCCAGCTGCTGCCTCCCTTCTTTTCTTCCTTTTCCCCACAAAGGCCGGCCTTTCTGCCTCGAGTGTCCCACGAGAAGCACTGCCCTCCCCCCTTTCCTTGGGGGTGGGGACGGGCAGCTTAACCTCACCGCCCTCTGAGGGAGGGCGCTCACCTGTCCCCCGAGGAGGCGAAAAGAGGCGGTGACCACATCTCGAAGTCTTCCAGAAAGTTTCTACCGTAACGGGGGGGAGGAGGGGGGGAGGGAAAAGCAAACCCAGGTCCCCGCCCTGGCCAGTCGCGGCAGAGAGCGAGCAGTTTTCCTACAAGGAACCAGAAAGTCCGGAAATTGTGCAAGAACTTGCGGGAAAGGGGGGAGTCTTTCCAAGCCCCCTCCCGCCGGAGGAACCTCCATTCCTTTCCTTCTCCGGCCCTCCCCGGCCGAAGAGAGACAGACAGGCGTCTGCGAAGGGAGCGATCAGCTGGAATCTGGCCTCGCAAAAGGCGACGGTGTGGCCACGAAGGGCTCTCGCCAGCCCCCACGAAAAGCGGAGCAGAAGAGGAGACCGTCGGCGAGCCTTCCTTTTGTTCGGGGTTGTTCCCCGTCTCTTCTCCTTCCTAACTTTTGTTTTTGGATCAAGTTGAAAAGCGTCCGGCCCTTCCCTCCCCCCACTCCCTTCGCAACCCACTTCTAGCAGCTGAGGCGGCGGTGGGGAGGTCGCGCAGTGCGTCCCTGGAACCGGCTCTTTGAGGAAACTTTATTTTTTTTTTGTCAGGGGTGCGTGTTTGTTTGGGTTTTTTTTTTGTTTTTTTTTTGGAGCGGGAGAGAAAACCTCGAAGCGGGGGCAGCTGCTCCGGAGCAATTTGCAACCCGGCTGCTTTGGTTTCCCCGCTTCCACCTGATGGGCAAACGCCTCCATGGCTTTGAGCAAAGGGTTGAGGCTGCTGTGGAAGCAGGAGCCCACTCCCAGCACCCTACTGGAGGCGCGCGGCCGCCAGGCCTGCCTGCTGCTGGAAGCCGGCACGACAGCAACCCTCAGTAAGTGTTTCGTACCAAGGGTGGGGGTGGGTGGATGGGTGGGTGTGCCCGCGTGAAATTCTGGACGCAACCACCCTACAGTTGCTTTGCCTGGCAGGCCAACTTTGAAGGAAGGAGGCGAGGTCTTTCAGATCAATGGTCCACCCTGTCTGCCTTCCGGTTGCCAAGACAGCCAACCGTGACAGGAGGATTTGGTTGATTGATCAGCGTCTGCTCTTAGCGACCCAACTGGATAGGCTTCTTCCTGCTCTACTCAACCTGGCCTTTTCCATCTCTTGAGTGGCGCTTGCCTTGATGTTTCTTCTTCCTTCCATTGTCCCCAGCGTCATGGACTTCTCAAGGGAGCTTTGAGGCCTTTGCACACTTGTGTGCAAACATAAGTTTGAGCTTGGTCAGTTGTGTCTTGTGTGAGAAAGCTGGTTTGATTTATTCCGTGGTGGGTTCCCCCCCCCCCCCACTTTCTTGGTTGTCCATGGTAGTCTACAAATCCTCTCCAAAACCAAGTTTCAAAACTTGTTTCAAAAGTAGCAGTAGTCTATCTTCTGTCCAGTTGCAGAAGTCCAATTTTCACATCCACCAACTGTTGCACTGCCTGCATGATCTAATGTAGGTATAGATGTGCATTGACTTATTTACGTAAAGCCTTTGTTTCTATGCAAGGCCTTTGTTTCTCTACCAATTGCTCATCTGTTGCAGATTTCTTTGTATAAACTGTGGCGTATTTCTTGGCTTCTGGTTCCTGAACTTTTAATAATCAATTCTAAAAGGCAAAATTTATTCACTCCGATCAGTGTCTTCACTGTTAATTTTCCTGTGTTCATTAGTTTGATCTTTGTATTTAATCATAGTCCCATTTTTTCATTGCTTTCATTACAGTAGGTTATGAAAGTATAATTTCCATTATCTATGCCAGTTTTCAGTCATCCAGGTCATAGTTGTTGTACCAAGGGTGCTTTTTTCAAGAGGCAACTAGACTTCCTTATTTTTCTTTGAAGTTGTTTTGCTTCTCATCCAAGAAGCTTCTTCAGTTCTGACTGGATGGCAGGGAATGGAAGGATTTCATGATACTCCATGTCTGCAAAGAGTATAAATCCTTCCATTTTCCACCATCCTTCTTGGATGAGAAGCAAAACGACTTCAAAGAAAAACAAGTCAAGTTGCCTCTTGAAAAAGCACCTTTGGGATATAATTTCCATTATTACCAAAATCTTAATTGATTCTTGATTCAGTTGTCACTGATTTGGGAGGTTCTGTCAGGTATATTTTTGGACAGTAGTTGGTGGCCAATAGTTGTGGCCATGTAAGCCATGAGTACAATCATATCTTATTACAGGGGGAAGGCTCAAGACCTTTCAAGAATGAACAGGAACATATTTCTTCTTCCAGTTTCAGTAATGGTACATAGATAAATTTGCACCAGTTCAGGAAATCTTACTTGTATTCTTTCATGGAATAAACAGTCAACATTAGAAAATTAACCAGTGCTTCAGGACAGTTTCAGTAGCTTGAGGCATCTACATTTCTTAATGAATAGCATGAGTACTTCCTTGCTGTCATACATTTTATTAATTGCAGACATTTTGCAATTGATAAAACAATAAGGTTAGATAGGTGTGAATTTAATATAACAAGTGGCAGCTTGTCTTCAGAAATTCATTTGCATTATCCTCCCTACAACCAACATGAGAGATTCCGTAGATGCTTTTGCTCAATACCTTATTGTCACTTCTTCATGCTTTCTCTTTGATTCAACTGGTTGTTGAAAATGAGGTCAATAAAACAAGCAATTAAAACTCCAAGAGGTCAACTTGCAGCCAGATGCTTGATAATTCTCTCCTCACTCACTCTACAGCTTTGGCCTATATAGGCCAAAACAGAAAGTTATGCTACAATGCAAAGCAACACCTCCAGATTTTCATATATGTTGCCTTTCACGTGTAAGAATGTTTACATTTAAATGTAAATGAACTATGGGATCTTACACAATACACAAATTACAAAAATTGCTGTAATCAAAATGTCATATAAGGATCTTGGCATGCATAACTTTTACTCTGATAATGCATAAATAAGACATTGATTATTTTATCAACAAAGCATATATTATTTATATTTTAAAAACTGATAAGAGATTGAGAACATAAGAAAAGCCGTGTTAGATTGAAAGCCTATTTATTCCACTCCAGCATTCACAATAACCATCTGCCTAGATGCCCCTTACTGAATGCTTTAGTATCTCTTGCATGTGTTCTCCAGCAAACTGGGACTCAAGATACCTCTTAAAATACTTTTTTTTCTTTGTCCTTCTCTTTCCTTTCTTGAATCCATCCTGCTTCACTCTGGAGTCCCTGAAGAATTACACTACCATCTTGATTTGCAGCATCATGGGGTGTGAGTTTTTGTGTGTGTGTGGTGTGTGGTGTGTGTGTGTGTATAAGAAGGGGTGCTTATCAAAAAAGTAATGATGGCAGCAAGTTTAAAACCTCACTCCCTTTGTACACACAAAGGGGTAGGGCAGGCACCACTCCCTGATATGGTGAGGTAGACTTTCATCTTGTTGCTATGACCACTATTTTGACTCTATCCCACATTCTGTGGACACCATTGATTTGCTTCATTATTATTGCCTTCCTGATCTACTGGAGTTTATTTAGAAACATTAAATCTTAAAAAGCATCTCTCAATATTTAGACACTCATGCAGTTTGCTACATCTTGGAAATTTTAAAATGATTTAAACTTCAATCGTATAGTAGTTCTATGCATATCTATTCAGAAATGAGCCAATGCAGAGAGTTGAATTCTAATTTATCCTAGCCTTCCTTTACCAACATGAAGTAACTTTACAATTACAGTCCTGTATCGTACCCCTGTAACTTGTGGTGTAATTTGTCATCAGTAACCAACAGTCAGAGAAGGAAATTCCAACTCTCCTTGGGCAGGACTTTTAACTATAGCATGTGTTATCCTAACATATTAAGAAAACAAAAACTATGGGAAAGGATTATTATAGAATTAACTTAGAGCACAAAAATATTTTTTGACTGACTAGATAAACAGGAACTTCCACCTTGAATGGTGCTTTGCTCCAAGGTATGAAGAAATTAAGACAAATACATACTTTTTAAAAAACCTTATGCTGTCTCTTATCTCTACTTGTTATTTATTTCCTAATGTGAACTGATGCCTGAAGCCAAGGTCCATCATTTCCATAAAATGTGTATGGGGGGGGGGGGGGATAAATTGCAACATTTTTTCCAGAGATTCAGGCTCGATTAGATCCAATACTTAGCTGATTGCTTCTCTCTTCTCTTGGATAATTAATTGACGTTTAGAAAAGATTAAAAATTGTTTCACCTTGTGCAAGATCTGCCTTTAAGCCACATGCAAAAGGAAACATGCAAAAGAGAGATGTTTCCTCTCTTCAGGGAAGCCGGGTTCAGACCTAGAGTTGTGCATTCCTTGCCAGGGAAGCAGACGTTCTTGAGATTGCCAGGTAGCCGTATGTAAGAAATTTCTTCCGAACCCTAACCCTTTTCCCTTACTACTGATAGTAATTTATCACCTCTGAAACTGTTATTATAACCAGTCAGTGCATTCATGAGCAAGCTTTTTGTTCATTAACTATAATCATATGAATTTTGCTTTGTTCCATTATTTAAATCTTGGTGGTTTGTCTTGTTGTAGCATTTACTTTTCTTTCTGCAACCAGTGTCACGTTGTTTTAAATATATTTTTGTTTGCTGATGCAGATTAGGAGAATGAACTTTGACTCTCAATCTCTTTTCTTCATGAATGATGAAATGGCAAAGTTAGAAAATTACTTACATTCTTAAACTTTGTTTATATTTCTGAATGTCACATTATTCACTTTATTTGTATAGTTCTACTGTGGCCTGTGGCTACAGTAATTCTTTTGTCTAGTGTAAAGAACTGAATATCTTGATTGTGTGATATCCTGTCTGTTGAGTGCACTTTGACAAATATGAAACCTTACACAGAATTAAACAATTTATTCTTAATTAGCTGCATATTATCTAGAAAATCCTAGTTTACAGAAAATTCTCTGCTTCTCAATATGTTTTGAAGAATTTTTAAAAACTAGGGTAAATTCATTACAGTGAAGGTTCAATTTACTGGACCATGGTACAATGAACTTTGGATGCAATAGAACAAATTTCCACCACAATTTATATCATTTATGTAAAAATGTAATTAAGAAACTGTGTGATGTTATCTACATTATGCTACATCATGCTAATGATATCATTTGTGTCATTCCAAAAATGACTTTAAGTCACAATATTCTACTTTTATATATAGTGGACTTTTGTGAATAACACTCTCTTTCTCCCCTCACTTCCAAATAGGGGTTCACTAGCACTAAATTTTTTTTAAGTCTGTAGTTAATATATCTTCCCAGTGACCCTGGTTAACACTTAAAATAACTAAGCAATTGGCAGAAATTAACAAAATAACTGAATATCAGAGTTGAAAGGGACCTTGGAGGTCTTCCAGTCGAACCTCTTGCTCAAGCAGGAGACCCTATACCCGTGATGGCGAACCTATGGCATGCAGAGCCATTTGTGCCGGCACACAAGCTGCAGGCAAACTTACCTCACTGGGCATGCGTGCGCCTCACAGCTGATTTTCGGCCTCTCAAAGGCTTGAGGAAGGCTTCTGCAGGCTTTGCAGGCCGAAAACTAGCCCCATTTCATCACTTCCTGTTTTTCTGAAAATACTGGAAGTGACAAAACGGGGCTAGTTTTCGGCCTGCAAAGCTTGCAGAAGCCTTCCTCAAGCCTTTAGGAAGCCAAAAAAGGCCTCAAGCCAGCCAAAAATCAGCTGTGAGGCGTAGTGCAGATAAGGGGTGGGTGGGTGGGGACTACGTGCGCATGCCTAGGGGGTGTGGGGGGGTGCACATTGCCTTCTGGGTGCTGGCACGCGAGTGCGAGCATGCAAGCACACACAATTTTTGGCACAGGAGCCCAAAAAGATTAGCCACCACTGCCCTATACCATTCCCCAAGTGACTGTCCACACTCTTCTTAAAGGCCTTCAATGATGGACCACTCACAACTTCTGAAGGCAAGCCGTTCCACTGGTTAATTGTTCTCACTGTAAGGAGAACAATAATCTTACTTGACCTCTTAAGAAATAAAAAGAGTTCATCTGCTTGGTACTTTGGGAGGCTCAGGAAATCCAACTGCCATAAAAATACTCTAGGACAGGGGTCTTCAAACTTGACAGCTTTAAGACTTGTGGACTTCAACTCTCAGAATTTCTCCTCCAGTCATGTTAGCTCAGGAATTCTGGGAGTTGAAGTCCACAAGCCTTAAACTTGCCAAGTTTGAAGACCCTTGCTCTAGGAAATTAGAAAAATATCCCCAAAAAAAACCTTTGACAAAACTAATCCATTTTATTGTCCACATCGTCTCCTGGAATTAAGTTTAAGTCAAGGAAGTTAATCTTTAAACATTTTATATCCTTTAATGCAATTATTGCCTCTCTAGCATGACTCCCTGATTTTATTATTTACCACTAACAGTCAGCAATTCAACCAGTGGAATTTCACACCTGGAAATGTTGATTAGTTAATGTTCAACAAAATTAATCATTCTAATTATGTCTCTGTTCTCTGTTAAGGTCACTTACGGTTCTCAATATTTCTGTACACTTTTCATTCTCCAACTAAATTTCATTCTCTCCACAATTACTCTGCGCTCTCTGAATTCCCAAATTTTAGCTATACTACAAAAATAACTTCATGTGGTGGCTACCTTAATACTGAATTTAGACATTGTACTAAGACTATGTGCTAATGGTATATTTGATGCAGCTTAGTCAGCAAATGGCCTAGTCACCAAGTTATGTTAATACATTTTGGCTGATATTACATATTAAGGAAAGTTAATTGCTGTGTGTTTTTCATCTTTTTCTTGTTCTTTTTATTTTATTTCTATATAATTTATAAGATGCTTAGAGCCTTTGGGGAATTGGGTGGCATATAAGTATCAGTAATAAATAAGAACCACTTTGATGAAAAAGTTAAAACAACCAGGCTAGAAATCAGGAAACTATGATTTTTCCTAGTCCATCTTTAAGGCCTGGAGCCAGTTGGATGAATTTGGGGCAGTCATTCTGTCTCAGTGTTAGGGAGAAAACAATGGCAAACCACTTCTGAAAACTTTGCCAAGAAAAATGCAGACAATTCCAAGGAGTCAAAATTGACTCACAGGTTCACAAGCAAGGCCAGCCAGCCAACAGATAAATAAATAACCAACCAACCAACCATAGGGTTCATTTGAAAGAGTTTTTGTTGTTTTAATATCACAAGCTATATGCCACTCCTTGAAGTGGTGAAAGCTGAGCATGACCAGTTTTTCCCCAGTCCTCTGAACTGGTATGTGCAAATCCAGAACCGTCAGCAAAGCAAAGAGCATTTCATTTAGCATTTCATTGACCCAATGTCACAGTCCAAGCATCCCTTCTATTGATTTGCAGAGCCCTAAGAAACACGTTGGTTTCAGTTGGTTTATTACATTGCCATAGAGTGGAGCAAGAATTGATGGCTTTTACTGTGTGATTTCCCCAGCATTTGAAGAAAAAGAAGAAATTAAAGGGCAATATGAGAAGCTAATGGATGCTTATGGATGCTTAGGCGAACTGCAGTTAAAATCTGGTATGTAATACTGTGCAATAATCAGATTAAAAAAGAAACTGTCAATACTGTCATTGATTCATTATTACTAATGAAAATGTCAATATTGTTCATTGTTAGGTTAAAGAGAAATGATTACAGGTAGTCCTCGACTTACAACCATTCATTTAGTGACCATTCACTTAGCAGTGAAAACAGTGACTTATGACTGTTTTTCACACTTACAATTGCAGCATCTCCATGATCACGTGATCTAAATTTGCACTTGGCAACAGGCATGTATTTAAGACAGTTGCACGGGGAACCCAAATTTTCTAAATGACCTCATGAATCCCTTAACAACTGCAGTGATTTGCTTAACAACTGTGGCAAAAATGGTCATAAAATGGGACAAATCTCACTTAACAACTGCCATGCTTAGCAATAGAAATTTGAGGCCTCAGTTGTGGTCATTAGTCTAGGTCTACCAGTACAGTATAGAATCATTATTTCAGTTTTTTAAACATTCATCTTACCATGTGTTGTAATATAAATTTGAAAATAAGATTTGTTTCACCAAAATTACTACAGCTTTTATTTTTGGAACCTACTGCTATAGTGGCAATAAAATGGGGGGAGATCACCACATTGATGGTCTCACTGCTGTAATATAGCTATTAGCTTCTAGACTTCTTCTCTTATACTTTGACAAACTCTCAAATGTGCATATTTTGTTTCTGTTAGTGAGATGACAGAAAATAAATGAAAACTTAGCAAGCAGTAAAGGAACACTCTTTGATCAGAAATTATGAAACACACAGCTTATATAGTCAGATGTTCCATGCCTTAAAAAAGGCAACCCTTTTTCTCAGCATTTTAATGCAATGTTGAAGAAATCTGTATTTTTTCCATGTTAGTTCACCATGTTTCTGTGAAAAGCATAGGACCTCTGCATATAAAATAATGCTCAAGAACCTCCCTTCTTTGCCAAGAGCCAGCTGCTAAGAAGCATTCTTTTTATGTGACAGGTTTTATTAATTATGGCTCATAGTTAATGAAGATTACAGCTCTCATTTCAGAATGTGCGGCAAAGAAGCCATTGGCAGCCTCAAGAATAATGATGTAACGTCTGCTTTATTTGCCACTGTTTTAAGCAATATAAGCATGTATCTGGCAACCCTGCGCTAGCACATTCTTTGTCCTGATTTTGTTCTCTTATAGGCTAACAGACATTTACTTAAGTACTGCAGCAAAAAAGATTGTAAAACTGGGTTCTATGATGACCCGATGAACAACTGGTACAAATTATGATTGTAATTCTGGCTTCAATTACTTTGATAATTTGAGGATTACCTATAAACCTTTATATAGGACAGCGTGTGAAAGCACCCTTCTAGCAAGTAGGGATCTCTGCAGGTTACCAGTTGGAAATCGTAATCATTTTGGGGGAAACCTTCCACCCCTTCCATTTGATAAAACATATTTCAAGTTGCATTTCAGACAAAGAGGAATGTTTACCTGATTATATCTTTTCATTTCCTTTTGTACTTTGATCTTTGCAGCCTATTTTAATTTGCTTTTAAATCCCAGAAGGAAGAATATGTGAAGGGAGGACTTGATTTATTTTCCACAATAGTATCCCTATCTTGGGGCTTCAGAATTATTCTCAGGGTATCAAATAAAATGAGAAATATGGCTATTAAACATTGACATTTTCAGTGAGAATTACTTGGTTGGAAAATAGTTCCATTAGAGAGACTTGCACAAAACTGTTTTCTCTAATAGATTTTTTAGTTCTCCAAAATTCTGGTTTTATTTTGGCTTCAATAGCTGTCTTGAAAAGATTTTTAAGTTACATTTTATTATGATACTATATCATGAAGATTCTGGTTCGGCTTTATTTTCAATCCTCCTAGAAATGTCCAGCTATTGGAATAGACAGAATCTACTGTGTCTATGCTTACAGATAAATGTCCTACTTACAAAGATTTATAAATTTAATTATGCTTGCATACCTGCAGAAACTTCCCGACAGATAAATATCTTACGTTTATCTTACTATCCTAACAAAGTCTCATTGTGTTCTTCTGATATAATAAAAGAATGCCTTTGTAGATAAAACCTAGAGCAGCAAAAGCAATAATATGCATATATAACCATATTATATATGTGATTTTGCAGGCAACTCCACTCTGCGTTTCCTGGTTCTTGTGACAGGCTGTACATCAGTGGGAAAAATCCTCGATACCGAAGTTTACAAGATCACAGCAACTGAATTTTGTGCTCTCCAAGAAGAAACTAAGGAAGAAGATCGTGTTTCTGCCTTGAAGAAACTTCTGAATTCTGGGGTCTTCTATTTTTCTTGGCCAAATTCAGGATCAAACTTTGATCTCACTATCCGAGCCCAGAAGAAAGATGATGATAGCTATCAAACTGGAAATTCATTTTTCTGGTTAGTACCAAACTTGGAAGTTTTGACCAAGCCTCGATTTAAGATGTTTGGATGGGTCTCTTTGAAATGGGTTGATGCAGCAGGACGTTATATTGTCCCTCAGATAATTGTTGTTTGTATATAATGTTCTTTTTAATAGAGAAGCTGCCCAGAGTTGCTAGGCAAGATGAATCTTTATTCTTATCCATGCAGGATCTTCTTAGATCCTTACAATTTCACATTATGAGTAGCAGGTTGAAATGTATTTCGAACATGCTTAATAAAGGCAATTTCCTTGACTTGGTTACCACAAGTATATTGCACCCCAAGCGGAGTCCCATTGATTTAAACCGAAGAGATTGAAATATGTGGTTATATTGTCTCTACAGCAGTGGTGGGATTCAAAATTTTTTACTATCGTTTCTGTGGACGTGGCTTGGTGGGTGTGGTGTGGCTTGGTGGGCGTGGCTTAGTGGGCATGGCAGGGGAAGGATACTGCAAATGCCCCATTCCCTCTCCACCCCACTAACCTGCTTTCCTGCTCCGTTCTCCTGTGTAGGGCAACAAAAGAAGACCCAGCCAATCGGCTGGGACTTGGGAGGCAAAGAATAGATGGGGGTGGGACCAGTCAGAGGTGGGATTTGCCGGTAGTCGAACTACTCAAAATTTCTGCTACCTGTTCTCCAGAACTGATCAGGACCTGAATGCCACCTCTGCTCTACAGACTGCATTAAGAGAAAACAATAGGACTCATTAGGACAGAGAAGGCGTCTTCAAACTTGACAGCTCTAAGACTTCTGGACTTCAACTCCCAGAATTCCTTCTCCAGTCATGTTAGCTCAGGAATTCTGGGAGTTGAAGTCCACAAGTCTTAAACTTGCCAAGTTTGAAGACCCTTTTGACAGAGGTTGGGGGAATCTCCTTTCTGAGAATGCTGTGCCCTTCTTCCTATATAAAACTAATGAATAAATTAATTCCGCTGAATGATCAATAGTTTTCAATAAAACATATAAATATATATTCATACAGAAGCAATATACAGGCTTAAACATATATGCATGACTGTTAAAGCCATTACATTATTTCACCATACTTTTTGCTTTAAATGGTGATGTGAACAGTTGTAGAATAAATACATTAATTATGGCAAACTGAATACATACCAGCAGTTAACTATTGATCAGAAGCACCCAAATATACTTGTGTTAGGTTTCCTACTGTTTGTGATGCAGGAACACTAAGTAGGTCCTAAATTCAGCTTTATGGGTAATGTTACACAGATTTACTGCACAGTAGTTTTTGTTGCATTCATGAGATAATACGATGTACCGTGTTTCTCATATAATAAGACCGGGTCTTATTTTTTTTTGAGCCCCGAAAAAAATGGCTAGGCCGTCTTTTCAGGGGGTGACTTAATTTCCCCCCCCCCTTGCATCTTCGGGCGGGCGGGCGGCGATGGCTTGAATGTTGACCTCGGTGTTGGTGGGGCACTTCGTATCGGGGTCAACGCAGGCAGCACCATATCCGGGTGTGCAACAAAAGTACTTCCTAACGGCAAGCCCCCCCCCATTCCCCCCCATTTCGCATGTTTTAATATAGGCCTTAATTTGGGGGGGGGGCTTAATTTCATTTCATGCCTATAAAACATGCTGGGACTTCCTATTGGGGGAGGCCGTATTGTTGGAGAAACAGGGTAGTTTAATGGTTCTAGCTTAACAGTGGTGAGAATCACCTTCCAGTTTCCTCTCAGCCTTGCAAAAATTCTCTCTTTTATAGCTCAGCTTATCTGAAAGAGTTATTGTGGGGAAGATTTTAAAGAGAATAACTATAGCTCCTGGGGTGGAGTGGGGAGAGGTAAACCATAACTAATAAGTAAATAAAATATTTTATTCTTAGTTTTTATTACAGAAAAACAGTGAACAACAAACACTTGTAAAAGTTCAGGTCATAACCAAAACTTTAAAATCATGCGGTTAAACTTATTTCCTTTTGTGACTAGAACAGAAGAATTCTATTCTATTTCTAGCTATCTCTGTTTACCTGCCGTGTTGGGTTTTTGTTTTTTTTGCCTGGTTAGGAAATAATTTCTTACCTTATGTAAATTTGTAAACTGCACAGGGAAAAACATACAAAAACTAAACTTTGCTAAAGCGATAGATCTAGATTTGAATATAGATAGTTATAAATATAAAATGTATACATATGTATGTCGTACATACATGATCTTTCTTTTTGTCCTGCTTACAGGAACCAGCTATTGCATGTCCCTTTTAAACACTATCAGGTGAACTGTTCAGACTGGCTGCTAAAAGTGATTTGTGGTGTGGTGGACATTCGCACTCTTTACGCCTCTCACAAGAAGGCAAAAGCCTGCCTCATCTCCCGGATTAGTTGTGAGCGAGCTGGTGCCCGGTTTCACATACGAGGAGTCAATGATGATGGTCATGTTTCTAACTTTGTTGAGACGGAGCAGGTAAGGGGCAGGAGAAGATCCATGTCACTAAATAATTAAGAAGAAGCGTTCAGGTGGACCAACGCCCCTTTTCTAAAGCAGCAAGAGACAGAAGGGAAGCTTGGGGTCTTCAGAATTTTTCTGACTTTTTGCTCCTTCTGATACATAGCACTAGCCAAAACTGTTGGTTTCCCTCCATCCTCTGAGAATCTCATTTGTAGGCCTTGGGTGCAACCTCTTCAATTATATTTTACTTGGTTGCCTAAGCAGTCACAGATGATAGGAATAGCTTAGACTTCCATAAAATATGTTGGGCATTAGACAAATGGTGCTTATGACTTATTCTAAAAGTTGGGACATATGTGGCGTCCCTATGGTCATATAATTACAAATTCCAATATCTCCTACCCAAGCAAAGTCAAAGGGGAAGCTGTCAGTAAGTCACAAGTCATGATCATGTGAGATCTTGACCTGGGTGGTCTTTGGATTATGACAGCAACCGAGAGTACCAGAACTGCTGTTGCTAAGTAATGCTGTCATGTGGCATTATATTTTACAACCACATTGCTTAGAAATTGCTTAGAAATGAAAATTCCATTCCCAATTGTTGTTGTAACTTGAGTATTTCCTGTATCCTTAATAACAGATTTGAAGTGATACAAAAGCCATGCTAAGCCGTACTTAACATTGGCGTCTCTCACTTCTTTATAATAATACATATACTGTATAAAAATGGGATAAAACTTAAGAATGGGCTGGACCCAGTTATGTTTGAAACATAAAATATTTGGGCTGGAGAGAAAATGATTTTACTTCGTTAGTTGACTAGTAGATAATTAGCAATGAAGCAATAACTGCACTGCTTCCAATACAGTGGAAAAAATACTTCAGCATGTCATATTGGCTCTGCTCATTCATAAATTAATTATACCCCAGGATTCTAGATATCCTGGCCCCTTTACACTGCATGGTTTCCTCTGGTTTAAAGAAGGGGATAAGCAATTAGCTTTATATCCTGGAAGCTCTTCTATGAATAAATGGTCTTCCTTTGTTTCCCACTGAGGTACTCTTCCTTCCCTCCCTCCCTCCCTCCTCTCTCTTCTGATGACTCACTGCATAAGCAAAGAAAAACAAAACAATTTGAAGTCCCTTGGCTTTCTAAACTGAAGTCAGCTG
The DNA here is from genome assembly GCF_049901735.1 of Notechis scutatus. Classification (NCBI taxonomy): domain Eukaryota; kingdom Metazoa; phylum Chordata; class Lepidosauria; order Squamata; family Elapidae; genus Notechis; species Notechis scutatus. The sequence goes on along the minus strand of NC_142009.1, from coordinate 82,374,477 downwards.
TTGATCTTTCAGCTCACTTGCTACAAAATCAGAATCCAAAGAAGTGCTGGTGCTGATACTTGAACAAAGCAGTGTATAGAGTGAAAAGTAGGGAGAAGGAATTTTGCAGCAGGAATTAAATTAAAAGTTGCATCCAACCCAGCTTAATTCCTCATTCAAAATGGCCTTTGATCCAGCTGTATTAGAACCAGCAGGAATAATCTGAGTTGTACAAAAATACCGGTAATCATTCTCTTCAAATCATTGTAGTTTGTTTGGCAATCATATGGAAATAACTTGATATTGCCTTCTTCTGGGACATATGCTTGACTTGTTTATCTAACCTACAGTCCTGAGATTCTTAATGGTTCCCATCCAGCTACTAACCATTTTTGAATTTAATATAGGCACTCTACTCTTACTGATGGTAATTAAAACCAGGAACTCCATCACTAAGTGATGCAGGCATGACAGCACATAACCACTCTGACTTAGGTCAGCAGTGTCAAGAGCTCCCAGTTGTAATTATTAGTCAAATCACACACAATTACTGTGTCCCACCATCATATGATCAACATATGCCACCTCCTTACAGTTTCTCCATTAACTTCATTGGAAGATAGTGGTGAAGGTTGAAAATAGAGGTCACGTTGTGGGGTACCGCAATGTTGTAATTGCAAGCCAGTCACCGAGCACCCAAATCACAATCACAAGATCATGGGCATGTGTAACAGCCACAACTACAAAAACCACTTGTAAATAATCTCATTCAGTGGAGACGTGTTCTAATTTCAAACGGTTGCTAAACCAGCAGATGTTAAATGAGCACTACTTGTAATTAATTGCATTAATCTAAATATATGCTACTTTTTAAAAATCTTTTCAGGCTATCTACTTGGACATGGATGTTTCTTCCTTTGTTCAGATCAGAGGGTCAGTTCCATTATTCTGGGAGCAACCTGGATTGCAGGTAATAAGCATAAACCATGAATGTCTAAAGTAATGTTTACTGTTAAACTGAACGTCTCCTTTACATTTGGCATGTCAACATTTCTGGCCTTAAACTTTAAATAGGGCAAGAGTTTCCATTCTTTTTGGAGGGACTGTAGTAGTGATGCAGTCTTTTACATGGAATGGATTTGTACATGTGCATATTTAAGTTTGGATTGATTCAGGAATACAGAAATGGGGAGGATGTTAGTTACCTTTATAAGTAGTTATGTTGTAAATGTGATCATAATCATATGTATTTATACTTTTGTTAATTAGTATACTAAAAATTTCAAAATGTATTAACGAGGCAAGCAATTTTAATCTTACAAGGAAATTGAAAAACAGAAGGAAGTTTTGGGGCAGATTAATTAATTGCGCATCATTATTTTTTGTCATCCCCATTTTTTAATAACATCTGCCTTCTATGTTCTGTGGCATCATTTGTGGATGCCAAGATGGTTGCTAGGCTATAATAAAGAAACACTTTTCTCTAAATGAAGAAGGGAGACATCTAGTGATTCATGTTGAAAGTATCACTTCCTATTATTATTATCTTCTTAGGTTGGTTCCCATCATTTGAAGATTACCAGAGGCCTGGAAGCAAATGCTCCTGCTTTTGATAAGTAGGTTTAATAATTGCAATATTGCTGATAACATGCAGGGTTAGAACTTGATATTATAGCTTTTACTGTAGGATGTTCCAGAATCTTTGCGTGCAACCATGTCTTCTGATTTTCAAATCCATTTCTCTCTTTTGCATGAATATTCCCATTTGTCATTTAGGACTGAATCTGAGAAGGAAGAAGTGTTGAAAGATAGGTGTATATTTTTGAACAAAGCTGTTAATGTTCTGAGTGCCTTCAGATGCCTGGGTATCTTTGGGCAGTTGATCTTTCTTAGCCAAATCTACCTCACTAAGTGATTATTGTGGGAGAAAATGGGAGGAAAGAGCATTATGCATGCTCCATTGAGCTCCTGAATGGCACGGGGGATTCAAAACAAATAAACAAAATACGATAAACATATGGTACTATTATTTTTTAAAAAACAATCTTTTTTCAATCATGTAGCACCAAACTAACAGGATGGCATTCTGTTACCCATAACAGATGGCAAGGAGTAACTTTTGTTTAGGAGAATGTCATGTTGTTGATACTATTTTTTAATTCACAAGAGAGATTGTAGGAGAGGAAAATTTAGCCAGACAGTACACAGTAGAACAGGGGTGTCAAACTCATGTCGTTATGTGACATTGTACAACTTTTTTCCCCTTTGCTAAACCGGGCATGGGCGTGGCCAACACGTGATGCATGTGGACCACGGGCCGCAATTTTGACACCCCTGCAGTAGAAATCTATAGGTTTTCCATCGGTTGGAGTATTTGAGTAGAGGTACCGAGTAAGGGATCCTGATAGACCCTAGAACTATAGTTTGATGAGACTTCGGTACTAATGCTGAGTTGTTTGGATATTGAACTACTCATGTACAACCAAGAACATTATATGATTGTTCTAACATGTGCAGCCAAATCTTAGGACAGGACATAATCTGGATGGGTTTATTTTATCTAGATGGAGGGTAATCTGAAATGGGAGTTTACATCTCATTGATCTTGTCAAATGTTCTTGTCTTTTGAAGTTTAGGGGTAGCAGTAGCTTTTTTACCTTGCAAGTGCGGTGATGGGGAATTTTTGAAAACAGTCCATCCTATTCTGATGACTAATGAAGAGTTGTGTGATTTTCCAGGACTCACACTCCTATGGTGCTCCTATGGAAACTCTGACAAAATCATTATTTGGTTTTGTATGATTAAATGCCTTCACCTTTTTAGTAGTCCTTAATTGCTTGAGGAGAAAGCAATTAAAAAAATGAGATGACAGCTGCAAAGCTTACAGGAGGAAGACTCCTGCTGACTCTGATGGAACACAGGTTGATCCTAGTCTCTGGGGTGTTAACAGTGGCAAACAAAAGAATTGTTTTCTAAAATCATTGAATCAGGTTAATTTCATGCAGCATCATTACTGTACTGATTCTTACTGTATTGAGCAATTTGCACTGTTAGATGCCTTAACATTTCATGCAATATTTGAAATAGTCTTGAATACCCAAGTCAAGGAAAGGATCCATTTTCTAGTAAAACTGGAAAACTAGAATAAAATTGTAATGTTATGCCCGAGAGAAGCATTTTTATACTCAAGATGCTCTTAAGATACCTTGATTTTCCCCCTGAAACAATGCGCTTAATCTATTATAATGAACCAGGTGTCCTGATAAACTAATCACAATTCGTTTAGTTATAAACAAATTTAGTTATCTCAATTATTTAAACTCCCAACAAGTAACCAATCCAGGTAAATTATTAAAATGGTTGTGTGTACGTAGTAGTGGTTGATTATTAAAATATAGAACATTTATTCATTTGAAGTAAAATATAAACTGTAGAAAGGAATCAAGTTCTTCAGTCGCTATTCTGAAAAAAACCTTGTGTGGTTAGAAGCCATAATTGACTTTGGTCACTTGTATTTTAAGAAGAATTCTAGGTAGCTTCTATTTATGAAATCAAAGCAACCTATTCCTGCTTTTATAGGCATATGATGCTTCTGAAGGAACAATACGGCAAACAAGTGATCGTTAATTTGCTGAGAAGCAAAGGGGGAGAAGGAGTTCTGAGTAGAGCTTTCAAGGTAAAAACAAAGATCAAAGCCCTTTTGCTAATTTTGTCTTGGTTTAGAGGTTTCTTTCTTATGAAAGTAAGACATATCTTCATATTAGATAGCCAGCACTCAGCCTGGAAAAATCAGAGATAATATTTTTCCTTTTACAAATATGTTTGAGTATTCCCAAATTGATAAAATGTATATAAATGCTTTTTTGACAGCCTACTGAAAGCAATTGTGTGATAAGTAATTGTGAGTATGACTGAATCGTTTATCTGAAGTTGATCCCTGTTTCTCAGAAAAATAAACCCACTGAAAGCAGAGGATGACAGGTTGTATCCGTGGATTTTCTTTCCTTAGGAAAAAAATAAACCCAGCAATATGCTGTTGCTTTTCCAATAATGCTTATCAGAGAAAAAAGAAATGTAAGATGTACGAATGTACTGGAGTTAAGCTCTGTAAAGGAATTTGTACAAATTCCTATATGTTGAGACAAGGAACATAATGGGCTGTGAGGAATGGCATGTTGATAAATGTTTAGCAACCGTCTCTGCCACTTCCCCTGCACCGTGCATTAAGTCTTATGTCTCAATTCTATTTTCTCAAGCTGGCTCTGGCATACCACAGGTTGTAAGTGACTCCTTCATTTACTGTTCACTTCAATTCTGTGTACTACAGAGGGGTGGGATTGCTCCACGGTGCACGGAAACATTTGAAGATGAGGCAAAAAGAGGAAGGAACAGTGAATTCTGCTGTGATGGTAATGTCAGGCGCAGGTAACCAGGAACTGGAGCTGAGTTCACAAAGTACTAGAAGTTTATTATATTCTACCCATACACAAGAATCTGATCTACTAACGGTCAAGGCAAATTGGTGCTAGATAAGAGTCAACAGAATTCATGGGAATGGGGCACTGATTACGTTGTCCCTCGTCATCTCCTACAAATATCCAGCGCGATCAACTAATCAGGCAGTTTGGGGAAGGGGGTTGTTCCATGCAGCCCTGTTTTCAGCTAAGGTGGGCTCTCTTGGTGGTTACTTGGATTAAAAATAGGATCCTGCAGCATGTGAAATAGATCCTCTTTCACCCAGCTAAGCTTCTGCTGCTGTGTCTTTTTCAGACATGAGACCTGAAATAGAGGGTGGAATGGAGTGGGATAGGGGGAGATAAATGCTTACGAGATGGGGAGGAGTACAGTGCCTTGTGTGGTTAAGATGTTGGGTTGGAGATTAGCAAGCACATGTTCGAGACTGAGCGCTGCCATGGAGCGGGTTGAGTTCTCATCCTTCACTCCAGCTCCTACTGGGGAAACTGGGCAATGGAGATGTCGCTGGTTAATTGTTTCAACCCAGAAGCCCCTCTGTTCTTCTGACATGAGTGTGATGCAGATGAGATGGGGAATTGATGTCATGTATTACCATTCCTCCTAGCCCACAAGAGGATTTTCTGTCACTCCAGATTAAATTTGTCGTTTTACTGGGCAGGAAACTGCAAAGCATTTGGCTACATCCACATTCTTCCTTTCTTAAACCCCTTTTTATTTATAGAACCTAGAGGCCTTTTAGGAAATTTCAGCAGTGTAAGCAGCATGCTGTTTTCCCATTTTTAACATTTTAAATGGTCTTTTAAAAAACAAAGCTGGGGAGAACAGAAGATCTGGGCAGTACCAAGGCAAGTATCTTTCTCCCCACTGCTTTTCTCACTTGCATCGTTTAGAGGCAATCATTGTGATTCCTCTGTGAAGTTAACAGTTATTACAACTGCAGAAGTGGATAGCATGCTTGGAACAATGACTCATGCTGGGCTGGTAGTGCTGCAATTGTTCCCAAGTAAACTACGAAGAACTGAGGCCTGTAAATAGTCAAAGATATGTAGGCAGTTAGCAAAGGAACAAATCCAGTGGCAAACATAAGCTGCTACTGCTGCTGCTCGCCTCTTCATCTTTTAGAAGCAGCCTTTATGTACACAGTGATTTTCTCTTGAACTTATTTTGGATCTTAGCCATTGGAAGTTTGCAGTGAGTTGGATCATATTGCTAGTGAGAGGAAATTCCATAGCAATTTAACATTAGCACCCCTGCTGTAAGGGGTAAGCTTAAAGGGCAGGGTAGGAATCTTTGAAATAACAGCCCTAAACAAACCAGCATACGGCTTTGTGAATGGGTGGAGAAATTTCCTACTTATGTCACACCTGTTAGTCATAGCCCTATTATGCACTATGGTCCAGCCAAAGCCAAATAAAGGAAACAAGGAGGGAACATATAAAATGGCCTTTTGCGGGAGGGGATAGTTTTCAAACACCATTTTCCCATATGTGAGCACATATGAAGCCAGAGAGGCTACTTTAGTTATGTTCTACTTGTACTTGTGATCCATTTAATATACTTGTGGCAATACCGCATTGAGTTGTTCTAGTTACACATTCAGTTATGGAGACATAGAAAACAATATTTTTGATTCAGTCTTCCCATCAAAGTCATTTGGGAAGATGATCCTTTGCTCCTGGTCTGAGCTGTTGTAAGACAACATTGAAAAGCAGAGGGGACAGATGTAGGTTGAAGTGATTACTGATACATATTACAATAGAAGACTATTATTTCTCTGCCTATTATCCTGTCCATAATATCTCCTTTTCACTGATTGGTTTTTGAATTAACTCTGCTGATAGAATATTCCATCAGTAATTTTTATGATAGGAGCATATTTTGTATTCTATCTATTGGGATTTCTGCCAAATTCTGTGGTCTCTTGGCTGGTATTTTTTTCAAAGTAGGACTAGATGCCTCAAATATTCTACAATAATAATTTATTACATGAGAAATAGATTTTATTACTTACACTGTCTTAATGCTTCTGGGAACAAAATACAGTTTTATTTTAATTTATTTCTCTGCCTTCCAACCTGCAATGAAGGCGATAAATGTTCAGGCCATGAACAGAATAAACAGACTGCAATGCAGCTGCATCATAAGTATTAACTAGGCTTTCTCAACCTGCCCTTTCCAAAATACTGGGTTATCACCCCCTACAATTATGATTGTTGGACTAATTCATGTGGAGAATGTTAAAGGATAGCTAACTAAATCCCAATGAGATCAGAATATGGTGAATCCAATTTTTTTTTATGATGCCATGTTACAGAAACTTAAGTAGAGGCAGTCCCTGACTTACAACCACAATTGAGACCCAAATTTGTTGCTAAGTGAGACATTTGTTAAGTGAGTTTTGCCCCATTTTATGACCTTTCTTGTCACAGTTATAAGTGAATCACTTCAAGTGTTAAGTTAGTAACACAGTTGTTAAGTGAACCTGGCTTCTTCCTGGACTTTGCTTGTCTGAAGGTCGCAAAAGGGGATCACATGACCCCAAGCCTTTGCAACTATCATAAGTATGAAATCAGTTGCCAAGCTGAATTTTGATCACATGACCATAGGGCTGCTGCAACAGTCATAAGTGTGAGAAACAGTGAGAGGTAAGTTACTTTTTTTCAGTGCCGTTGTAACGTTGAGTGGTTGTAAGTCAATGACTACCTGTATGTTCTTTTTTTTTTTTTTGAAAATTTTATTTGGGTTTTCACAAAAAAAACCATAATACAAGTAAAACATCTTTTTTTTTAAAAAATAGCATGGTCCCGGGTTATCACTTCTTCATACAGACACAAATTCAATTTCATGCTCATTTTTGTGTTCTATTCCATATCTTATTACTGTTTTACATTTTCAACTTTATTTTGATTATCTCATCTCAATTCAAATCATTATATTTATACTTTTGTCTGTCCTGTTTCAATTTCATATTATCTTTTCTCATTAAACAAATTTTCCCCTGTAGTTACTAATTGGAGTATGACACCTTTATATCTTTTAATTTTATCCATTCAACTCTTATTTAAGCTTCAATGTATACCTTTAAGATTATAACATTCAATATAATACATAACTTCCAATCAAATTCTGCTTGGTACATTCTTAAAATACACACTATATTCTTAAAAAAAGATTATATATATGTATATGTATATGTATGTAAATAAAGCACTCATTCCATTCCAATTCAGTTTTATCATTAATATTCATAAATCTTTAACATTTCTTTTCAATTAAATATCATACTTCCTTGGGAACACTTATAAACTTTCCATAATTAATTCTTTTTCCCCCCATATTTCTCTTCACTTATATTTTATAAATCATTAATAATAATTAAAATGTGCCATCCTTTCCTAATTTAATTCTCTCATTCACTTTATTTTATTTATTTATTAACAAACATTCCACTAGATTACGATAAATATTTTATCTATCATTTTAATCATATTTTCTAAAATTATTTCTATTTGTAATATAACAATACTATCTTATGTACCTTTGCAGAATCCCTTTTACAATTAAGTTTTCATCCATTATCTCTAAACAGGCTTATACTTTCAATTCTTATACCTTTTCCCTGTTTCTCTATATCTTGTTTCTGTCCTTTATAACTTCTTTTCCTTTCCTTCTTCCCCCTCTTCTTTTCCCTCCCCTTTTTACCCCCTTGTCTCTCTAATTCTAATTCTCTCTTCTGTAATCTCCTCTTCTGTTGCTTTCTAATATTATACTTATTTTTCTACTATTCTTTTTTTGGTTGTTTTTTCAAATCTTAAACTCTTCATTCTCTTTCCCCCCTTTCTTTCCACCCCCCCACATAAAATTACTTGATCATTAAATATGGCTTCTTCTTTGTCCCAATCTTCTTGGTTCTGCAAGTGTTTCTTGTTGTTTCTCATAGTTCCAGGTCTCCATTTCTAAGAATTGAAATACGAAGCCAAAAGAACCTCTCCCTTCTTGTGCATCTTCTTTGTACTTTTTAAGTTGCATTTTCAGTTCTTCTAAAAGTGGTGCCATTTTAAACACTTTTAAACAACCACCCGATTTACAATAACCAAAAATCCAAAGATCACCAAGTAATCCAAATAATCCAAAGCTGTTTCTTCTTGCTTCTTTTTTCCACTTTCTCTTCCTGGGGTTCTATTATTTGGTTGCCAAGATTCAGTTAAAATGTATCTTTTAGGAATCTTGTTGAGGTTTCACTGTGAATTCCTTTTAGTTCCAAGCAGTCTCCTCCATTTTTTCAGATCCTGCCCTTATATTCTTTTTCTCTCCTTTCCTCTTTTAAAAGCTTTTAAGTATCCAGAAATCTTTATTATCCCTTTGACATTTTATTATCAGCTTAAATGCCTATTGATGTCAAAGTGGATTTTTTTTTTCCAATTTCTTGCTTAAGTCTCTTAGCTGTCAGTATAGGGAAGGGAAGAAAAAAAAAACCAAATTGTTTCCCTTCCCTCTCTCCTTCGCTGCTTCAAAATCTTCTTTGGGAACAATGTTATTTTTTTATATAGTTTAAATTCCAGCGTACCTTACATTGTTGCTTTTGCAGTTTAACCCGGTCAACCAAAACTTTCTCTTCTTATCTTCCTCCTGCACATTCTTTTCTGGTTGAGTTCTTCTTTGAGGTGGCCATTTCTGACCACCGCTGCAACCGCCTTCGGGAAAGGGAGTAATGGCCAGCTGAGGAGGAGAGATGCGGCTCTCCTCAACCCTGCTGGCAGTCTCCCCCCTCTTCACCACCTCTACGGGGTGGCTTAGCCCCAAAACCAGCCGGCTCGGGGCACTCTGGCGGTGAGCACGGATTGAAACCGCGCACGATCGTGGTTTCGGTCTGTTGGCGAAGGAACTCAAACCGGAAGTCCTACCTGTATGTTCTTGAAATTGATAAGACATGGAAAGTAAATATTTAGTTGTTTTACTTCTGATTAACTCTACACAACTGACTGCATTGTTAGATATGCTGTATATAAGCATTCACCAGCCATTCAATACATGTTATCAGACTCTTAATGAAGTAACAAAAAAGATTATTTTCTGCTCTTTTCTTTTATAAGAAATTACTTTGGGCATCATCCCATGCAGTAGACACTCCAATGATTAATTTTGATTACCATCATTTTGCAAAAGATGGGAAACTGGAGAACTTGCTGGGGCCTCAGCTAAAGCTACACTGGGAAGAATTGGGCATCTTTACAAAGGGTGAAAATGCAACTTCCCGGTGAGTATTGCACTCCTTCATCTGCACTTGTTTTCCATGCTCCAACTTTACATTTGTGGTTATTTTATGCTATCTTGCTTATAGACTATTTGATGTTTTTGTGCAAGTGGGATTGTTTAAATTACAACTGATCATTTTGACATATGGAACAGTCTGGAAAGTTGGTGGCTCAGACACTTTTGGACACCTCATATCTGTTGCTGATCTTTCAATCTTAGCCATTTGTAAAGCACATTAGTATGAAGCACAACTCCCTATAATAGTTACAATTAATTGTTCTTATGATGTTGTATTGGAATCAACATTTAAAATATGTAGACTTGCCTTTTCAGTTAGAGCTGGGTTACAGTTTTGAGAAGACCATTTTGGGTAAAATTGATCTAGCCAATTCCAGCAGTGCAGATGCACATCCTTGCTGAATTGTGGCAAAGGAGACTAGCAATGAATAAACTGAATTGTTATAATTTGTGCCTCTGCATTTTGTGCTATTGTCCATAGAGTCCTAAATTTTCACGCTAGACTTGCTCAGTAAAATACTCAACTTATAGGGGGAGATACAGTACTAATTCTTTTAGTTCTTTGACTTGTTTTTTGAAGTCAACAGATAGGTACCATTCGAATGAATTGCCTGGATTGTCTAAATCGAACTAATACCGTCCAAACCTTCATAGCACTTGAGGTGAGTGATAGAGCATTCAGTTTCTAAGAGTTTGAGCAAAACTCTTACAAGAGGAATTATCAAGCAAACATTGGATATTATGTGGGTGGGAAATTTGATTCTTGTCCTGTCTCGTTCTGCACTGTATTTTTCTTTCTTCAAATCAGATTCTCCAAAGTCAACTAGAAAGCCTGGGATTAAATTCCAAATCTATAGTTGAACGTTTTTTGGAGTCTTACAAAGCAATGTGGGCCTTCAATGGGCATAGTCTAAGCAAGATTTTTACAGGCAGCCGTGCTTTGGAAGGAAAAGCTAAGGTAAATGAAAAACTGAGCCTCAATAATTCTCTGACATTTCTGTAACTATGAAATTAAATTAAATGGTTGATCCTATTCTTATATAGGTTGGGAAATTCAAAGATGGTGCCCGGTCAGTGTCACTGACCATTCAGTCAAACTTTTTTGACAGCATGAAACAGGAAGCCATTGACTTATTTCTTATGGGTGATTTTTACAACGAAGAGTATGCTGATAAAGAGAGAATGCTGCTGGATCATACCGCATTATTGAGTAAGCAAGATCATTTTTATTTCAGTAACTTTTCAGTCTTACTTGCTCTTGTATATTTCTTGGGAGTAATCCATTTAAGTAAGCTTGCACAAGATTTCGTATTACAAAAAATGTCAGCATTATGTTTGGGACTTCCCAGTAGGATATTCAGCCACTCTCTTCATTGAATCCAAAATCAGTGTCTGACAGATGAAAGGTTCCATCCATTAGTGGGAGATTTTAATACAACAATAGAATCCTACTGATATAATAAAGGACCTGACGATCTCCACCATTTTTTCTTGAACCTCCAATCCACAGTGGCGCTTCAATATTCTCTAGAAAGCTGGGTGACCATTCAGAACACTGAAGGAGGGTGGAATCCGAAAATATCACGCCCGTTTTTTAAACTATGGACATATCATGCAAAAAATGCTTCTCTCTGTAGAAGAGAAAATTGATCTGTTCTCACACTATCCATGCGCCTATTTATGAACTCTCGCTAGTGAGAAACATTATCTATATAAAGGCTTCAATATAATTTAACATGCTTCTGCATTTAGAGAGTGCTTATAAAGGAAATACTTGGAAGCATGACAGCAAAATAATTATCAAGAGATAATTTGCAATCAGTGACATGGTTCATAGTTTAAGGGGGAAAATACCTTTCTTTCCTCTCTTTCTTCATCTCCATTAGTGACACCAAGCACTTTGAACATCATGTCAGAGCGTCAATTTGAATTCACGAACTTCAAGAGAATTCGTGTTGCCATGGGGACCTGGAATGTAAATGGAGGCAAGCAATTTAAGAGTAATATCCTTGGTACCAGCGAATTAACAGATTGGTTACTTGATTCCCCTAAGCTCTGTGGGGTTTCAGAGTTTCAAGGTAATAAAAAGTCCTACAGGTGATATGACAAAAATATGGTTACTGTATATGTATGTATTTGTATGTGTGTGTGAATATATGAGGATGTCACTTGGGACTGCCCAGTTCCATTGTAAGAGTAACAAAGTTTTTTAGATAGGATTAGAATTTTTTAGAATTAGTAGGAACTAATTATGTGCATTTGGGAAGGTAGGCTTAATTATTGTGTTTATCTCCTTTCCTGAAATGGAATGATTAGATTAAGTTCATATGTTTGGTTTTTCCCTCTCCATCACAACAGATGATCATTGTCCCGTTGACATATTTGCTGTAGGATTTGAAGAAATGGTAGAATTAAATGCTGGCAATATTGTGAATGCGAGGTAGGTTGAAATTGAATTTTTTGAACTGCTATGTCTCAAGTTCTGTGTGAGAGGCTCATTGAATTTCTTATTCGTGATAATTTCAGAGCTATCATACATTTTATTATTTTCAAAAGTATTCTTAATTTCCTGAAATGAATTTGTTCAGTATTTGTTAATTATCTTTCTTTATATAGATATTTTTATACCAGATATTTTTGTAATCCAAATAGTTACTTGATGCTCTGTCATTAAAATGTATTTTAACACTACATACTATAAACTAGCCAGGGTACAATACTCTTCAGTGGTTTTATATAACTATAATAAATAAAACTATTACAAACCGTGATGGCCCAGTGGTTAGAATTCAGTATTGCAGGCAAACTCTGCCCACTGCCAGGAGTTTGATCCTGACTGACTTAACCTTCCATCCTTCCAAGGTCAGTAAAATGAGGACCCAGATTGTTGGGGGCAATATGCTGACTCTGGAAACCACTATAAAACACCATGAAGTGGTATATAAGTCTAAGTACTATTGCTATTGCTAATAGTTGACTGTAAAATCAAATAATGACTTGTGTATCTGCAAGGACCTTCACAATAAACTTGTATCATCTGATACAAGTGCAATACATTTCAGTAGAAATAATTTACATGTTCAGCTGAAAGTCATCAGTTGATGTTTACTCATATATGAATGTTGATGTTTATTCATACATGTTTACAGTTGATGTTTACTCATATATGAACACATTAGAACTGACAATCTTGTGACCACAAAGAGCACATCGATTGCTTGGTAATGAGCCAATGGCTAGGAGTGTGCTTGTATGCCAACACTCTGCATATCATGCTCGGGTACCCACATATCTCACTTGCAACATGTAGTTATAAAGAGCTTTATTTCAGCTCATGGCCACAGAAAAAGCAATTGTGTTCAACAGGACTGCTGAGAAAGAAAGAGAAACAATCTTTAGTGGCTTTCGTCTATGGGAGAGGGAATTTAGGTTCAATATTAATTTAGCTTCATCATATAAATTCTAAAATGTGATATGTATATGTAATACACATAATTGAACAATGGCCTACTAATTTAGTCCATAGTTAGGACTAAAAAGCATTTTGCTCAAATCCATAGAACATTTCATGGAATTTTGTTAAATTCTTTGATGAAACAGTATGTTTAAAAACATACATCTATTATTTTTTTTAGCACAACCAATAGGAAGACATGGGGAGAACAGATACAGAAGGCTCTTTCAAGGACACATCGATATATTCTGTTGACCTCGGCACAGCTTGTGGGTGTTTGCCTCTTCATTTTTGTAAGACCTTTCCATGTTCCCTATATAAGGTAGTTCTTGCTTCTATTTTTACGTGACAACTTTGTGAAGAGATTGTAGATTTTCTTTTATGGAAATAATAATAATTAAGGAACAACTGTGTTTATTTCTAATTCTGATTTATATGGCCTAGAGCAGGGGGCCTGTGTGGGGCCGTCCTGGAAATAGCAAAGGACTGGCTCAGGGTGCCTTGGCCAGCTTGACGTCACTTGTGCTAGCTCAGCGTCACTCACAGCCCTCCTGAATTCTATTTTTGGCTGCGACAGCCTCCTGCAGTGCTCTGCCAGCAAAAAAGGAGCTTGAGAGGGCCGTGTGCAGTTTTCCCGAGCTTCCGTTTCACTGGCAGAGCACTGCAGGAGACTGTTTCAACCAAAAATGGAGCCTGGGAGGGGTGCCCCCGACACAAGTGATGTCAAGTTGGCCACACCCACCCCAGCCACACCCACCCGGCCCTCCAGGTCAGACAGAACCTGGATGCGGCCCACAATGAAACCAAGTTGACACCCCTAGAGGAAAGTTGAAGTTATGTATTTGGTTTTGTTGGTTCTTCTCACCAGGGTGAATTGGGACAATTACTTTGATTTTCAAATTGAATGTTCTGTATTCCTGTATTTCTGAGATGAATTAGAGTTTGCCCCTCCCCCATTTCTTTATATAGTTAGCACTTCAAATATTAATTGTGTTTGGAAGACAGCCAAATGTTCAGAGTTGAAAACAAGTATTGGCTTTTGATTCTTTCCTACTCTTGCATCTGTTCCTGAGTATATATGTCTTGCTAGGAGACCAATGCACTGTTTCTCCATAAAAATTAGACCAAACTCATTTCCTATGATAATCGTGATTGTGTTCATGTCATGTGTAAACCACACTTAGGCACAGCACTTGCAGTATTCCTTATGCATTTTTCCTCTCATCCATCATTCATCAAAGACACAGCAAAACGCAGATGTCAGGTTGAATAGGAAAGAAGCACTCGTACATGCTTAATATTATCATTGCTGTTATCTGTTTGGTACTAGGTGATTTTTTTATTCAGAAAATTATTTTAGGATTCAAACAAGTTATTTCATAAAATATTTTTTAAATATTTTGGCTGTTTTATGTTCTGCTGGTTGAATTACTTTCATTTTATTCTATGTTATTCAATTTTTTAAAAAACGTTTTTATCAGTTTAAGATACACACACACGCGCACACACACTTTCTAAAATATACAGTTGCTGGGCAATAGAAAGCTACAATACATGCCAAAAAGAAGGAAGAACATGCATAGGAGCTGTGCTCAATAAATTGCTCTCTTTGAATTGCATTCTGCTTGAATAATTGACATAATAAATCAAGTGGGTTTTGAGATATTTATTGCAATGCACTGTGCCCTCCATTACCAAATTGTATTTCAAAGCAAGTGTAATGACATATTCCTTGAAAATAGCTGCCTGCATAGATTGATATCGTCAGACTAAAGAAAGGCATCCAGTTGTTTTTCTCAAGTTCTGGCTACATTTATAACCTTCAAAATATTGTTATGCCAAACCAGATGTGTATGATTTTTTGATCCAAAATAGGAAAAGCCCTTTAGATCTGCCATGAGCAGATTCTCCTTACCTGTTGGTAATTCTTAAAAGAAGTTTTGCCCAGGAAAATAAGGGTTTGAGTTAAGGAAGAAGTATCAGCAATTGACAATCACATGTGGCTTTTCATCATCTCCTTAACATACCCTTAAATGAGGCGTATATTTTCTTGGAGTCTCAAAACTACTGGATGAACTGAGGAACCACCATCAAAACAGAGTGAATGTTCCCTGGTCAGATCTGAAGCACCTTCCCACTTAAAATCTAAAGAGTGCATATCTCTGTTCAAAGCATAATCTAAGATGCTAAACAGAAAATTTTCATTAATTAGGGTCTGTGGCTAACATCTCATATCCACTTCCCTTGAGAAATCTCCACTAGTAAGAATTTTAGCCTTATTGCTAGATAATAAATGAATTACAGGATGTGCCAGCTTTAGTTTGAGGATTGAACTGATATATCAGCAGCCATATTCCAAAAAGTAGGCATGAACAGGAAAAGTGTGGCTTGTGTACTTTATTTATGAATTGTTTTCCCACTCTTCTATCAAGTTAATAATTGCTATTTGGTATTTGGGGGAGAATTTTTTCTGACCATATAACACCATTGTTTGCAGTTGGGATTTTGGCTCTACATATGTCCACATGAACTGAAACTCTCAAATGTAACAAGGAATGTCTGCTACAGATAACTGTCCTGTATATGTGAATGACCGGATGTTTGTTGACATCTCCAGTAGGGTTTTTTTGGGGGAGGAGGGAAGGGGAAGAGCAACTCCCTGGGGTATTTAATTGCACAAAGAACAACTGGAGTGATCTTTGATGTTTTCATGCACTCTAGTGATTGGCTTATCTCAGTGGGATATTGCTGATCTTTTCCTGGAAGGAGGAGATGGTGCTTCCAATATCTATATTATATTTATTTTTTTGTCAACAGCATTGCTATGCTGGGCACAATCAACCTTTGTGGTCCTTTTGGGGGCAATTAGAGAGCTTTAAAGGATGTGGTGCTTGTTTTTA
Organism: Notechis scutatus; assembly: GCF_049901735.1. NCBI lineage: Eukaryota > Metazoa > Chordata > Lepidosauria > Squamata > Elapidae > Notechis > Notechis scutatus. Next base: position 82,358,394 of record NC_142009.1, on the reverse strand, counting down.
CCCCTTAGTTTTGCAGAAAGACAGATCACATTGTTGAATATCAGCATTTTTTTGGTCGGGCTGCTGTAATCAGCGGATGAAGCCAGAGGCAAAGAATGGGTTCTGGGAGACAAAATGCAGCCTGCATCTTTGCATCAAAGAAAATTGGAAATAAGAAAAATTCCATTCTTTCTTCCATCAGGAATCTCCAGTGGATCCTCATTCCATCCATGAATGGGAAATGCTCTCTTTAGAAAGAACCAAGAACTAAAACAAATTTGTTCAGAATTTTCAAATTCTTCCTAAAGGTTTAATTAATTTATTTATTTATTTTGCTTTGGGTTTTATCACCTTCTGCCCAGGGACATAGCAATGGACACAGTGAAGACTGGGATGAGAGGAAAAGCTGGAAACAAAGGAGCAGTTGCTATCCGTTTCCAATTTCATAGCTCCAGCTTATGCTTTGTGTGTAGCCATTTGACAGCTGGCCAGTCTCAGATAAAAGAACGGAATGAAGACTATAAAGAGATCACTCAGAAACTGAGTTTCCCAATGGTAAGGCCTGGGGAAAGTTTCATTTGCAGCGGGTGCTGAATTTGCACATTTTTCAGGATAGAAATTCACATTGGGAAACACCTACATGCATGTGATTTTTATTTTTACCCAAATTTACCTTATTACACTTGGTGTGTTCATGTAATGTGTGTTCTCTGTTACCAATCACTTTTTCACCAGGTCATTTGTCCATCCATCCACTCCAGTTCTTTAAAAATTTAAGTCCTGAACGATTACATTTTAATAGATCAATTCTTTACCTACCAACCTGAAGCAAAAAACCAATAGAGGCAGTAGGAAAGATTAGGATTTGGGGAGGGGGGAGAGAGAAAATGTTCTAGAGTGCAGCACTTTATGTATCTATTCTTGCCAGTATGGTTCCAGATGTAATTCAAGGTGCTTGCTATCCCCTTTAAAACTCTGAATAATATTTCTGAACCTTGATCACTTCCAAGATGTGTAGATTTCAATTCCCAGAATTCTCCAGCCAGCATGAGTTCTGGGAATTGTTCACACATCTCAAAGTTATCAAGGTTGAAAAACACTGGTCTAGACATTTGGGGAACTACTTTCTCCTTTCGTGCTTACCTGTAAAGATTAAAGATGGCTCAACCCAGGCCCCTTCCTCTTAGGGCAAGGGTGTCAAACTCATGTCGTCATGTGACATATTGCAACTTTTCCTCCTTCGTTAAACCGGGAGTGCGGGTGGCCAGCATATGACGCATCCGGCCCGTGGGCCACGAGTTTGATACCCTTGTCTTAGGGAATGTCACTACAGGGACTTTGAAACCTTTTCAGCTGCAGCCTTACTTTGCAGTAGCTTGCCTCCTGACATTAAAATGGCGCCTTCCCTCTTGGTTTTTAGAAGACCCATTAAAATGAGACTGTACCATTAAACCACCAGGATTGGAATTATGTTATTAGGAATGATATTTTAATTTTAATCCATTGATTATGGTATGTCTTTTTACCCATTATTTATTTTATTGCTCCTATTGACATTGCTATCTTTAAATTAATATATGTATTTGTGTATATTTAGATATTTTATATTAAGATTGGTGTTTTGCTGTTCTGTTGCATTGCTATGTACAATTTTTGCTACTATTTTGTGTCTTGCTATTGCTATTTTTATTATATTGTTACACTCAAATTTCATCTGAATTTATGAAGATTGGACTTTTGTACCATTCAGAATCAACTGGGAAGGCTTATAATACTTGCAAAATAAGAAATCAGTAATAAATCCCTGGAAGGAATTTATGCACTTGGGCCAAGGTTTATAAGGCAACTTCAGAATTTGTTCCATAGTATTGTAAATACATGCTGTGATATATAAAGAATATAGGCTTTGAAATACAGAGATAGTGATAGCAAAAGAAGTAAAAAACATGGCATTAATACAACAATATGTATTGTTTTGTATATGGTGGCCTTCATTAATATTTTATTACAAGCATCCTGCAGAAAATTAGTTCAGAATATTTGATCTTGCCCTTTGTTAGTTTGACCCCAGATCACTTGCTAAATGTTTGAGATACATTCTTGCTGATTATAACCCCAGTATTTAGAAGCTATCAAAACATCAAGAATTGTAGGTTTTGGAGGCATAGGGATTAACTAAAACTAAAGCTAAATTACCACACAGCAGTGGAAGCAGAAATCAGCACCTGATTTGTGACAAGGGATTGATCTTTTTTCAATAAGGCAGCAAAGAAGACTTTCAAACAATACAATAAAGATTTTAGTGCTGGTTTGGTAGAGAAGATAATTTTCCCGCTTCCTTAAAAATGTTATGTTTATCAATGTTAATAATTTAATCCTTTAGTGTAACATACCTTTTATTTGTTGATTAACATAAACAACATAAAACTAAAATAGAAGCTGAAATTCTAACCACACAAAGCAAATTGCAGAAAATCTTGGATTTCCCTACAAAATCTTGTTTCTTCTCCCCCCAAAAACATTTTGTAGCTTTCAGGAAGAGGCTTCTTAAGGTGATTGTGGCCAGCTGGGTCACAGAAGCAATTTGATAATGTCATTAAGTCAGGTGGTAATGAAAGAAGGAAGCGATGGCTTCAGGGTTACGAAAGGAAGTATATTAAGTCTTGGGTTACTATTTTCCTTCTAATTAAGTATATTCACATGTTTCTGAAGTCCACTTGTTTTACTGGTGGAAAGAGTGCACATTTTTTAAATAAATTACAAAGTACTGCCATTTCCGCTGAACATGCTTTCACCATGCATCCTTATTAATTTTCAGAACTTAGAGCAATGACAAAATCATGTTGTAATCCTTAGATCTTTAATGCAACTCTTTCTAAAATCTGACCGTTATCCTGTATGTGTTACTGGCAAAGAATAGATGGATTTGCTATAATGACAAGTGGGATACTTCATTAGATTTTCATATCTGCACTGTTTTTTTCTTCAAACATTCTTTAAAGATTAAAAGGTATTAGTAGTTATTTCTCTGTTTTCAGGATTGAGAGTATAACTCAGCCAATGATGTGCTAGAAGCTTTAATATCTTAAAAAGATGCTTTCAATTTTTGCAGAATAATTCTTATAAATGTCCATACGGATCATTGCCTAATTAAGCAGTTTACATTTGCAAAATACATTGGCAAATTCACCTTTATTATTATATAGCTTTATTAACAGCGCCCTCTAGTGATAATTTGATTCAGGACTCATTTGTTTTGTTTATGGTACTTTTCCAACAATATATGCAGTATCTTTTAGATTGTTTAGAACAGGGGCTCTCTATCTGAGATCCCCTGGGGCCCATAGATTGATGCTAAGAGCCCATGAACTTGTTTTTTTAAAAAAATAATTTTATTTCAGTTAACCCCTAACTTAAAAAAAAAAAATAGCCAGTTTGGAAATCTTGGTCCAGTCACTTTCACCCAGCCCTAAGAAATAGGTAATGGCAAGCCACCACTGAAAAACCTTGCAGGGACTTACCCAGGCAGTGAGCGGAAGAAAAAACAACCAGTCTTTATATACTGAGTTGATGAAGACTTTTTAAATGCTGTTGTTTAATGTGTTTTCCTTTAAACAGGGAAGAAGTATGTTTTCTCATGACTATGTTTTCTGGTGTGGTGATTTCAACTATCGCATCGACTTGACTTATGAAGAAGTATTTTATTTTCTCAAACGACAAGACTGGAAGACTCTCTTGGAATCTGATCAACTGCAGCAACAGAAATCCAGTGGAAAGGTAGAGCTGTCACACTTACGATGGTTGCAACATCCTGCAGTTACCTGATCGAATATTTGCGACCTTCCCTGCTGGTGTCCCACAAGCAAAATCAATGGGGAAGCTGGCAGGGAAGATCACAAGTTGTTCAGTTAAGTCTCCCTAACCTGCAAATCCTCCCTCAGGCCCTTTGCACTTGAGTCCTGCCTCACCAGCCACAATCACTCCCTTGTGTACCTTTCCCAACCTTTCTGCACTCACTCTATATCTCCTCTGTCAATTGCATATCCCCCAGAGCAGTGGCCCCCAACCTTTTTGGAACCAGGGACCAGTTTCACGATTATTTATTCTTCCACGGACCGGTACCTGAGTAACGCAAGACTCCACCGCCATTGGGACGGCTCTTTGTTCAAAGCCACCACCACCCCCTTCGACGAAACTAAGGCGCGAGCACCCAAACACCGCTTTCCAACTGAAAACCCGGAAGCACTTTCCAACCGAAAATCCGGAAGCAACCGAAAACCCGGAAGCGCCGTTGAAACAAGATGGCGGCGCCCAAGCTTTGCGGCCCGGTAAAAAATGATTCCCGGCCTGGTCCGGGGACCGGTGGTTGGGGACCCCTGCCCCAGAGCATTGCTGCACCTGCCACTCATACACCTTCACACATTTCCTTGAACCTCGCTATGCTTGCGCCATACCTCCCCTGCTATATATCACCTGTGCACCCTCCCATACTTAGCAGCAGTCACCCCACACCCCAATACACTTGCAACCTGTTTACTCATTCTATACCTCCCCAACCACTCACACTCCTTCCCCATCCAACAGCAGCCACTCTAACCCCCACTAGTGGGCCACCATGTTCATGTGATGGCTCCCTGGCTCCCTGATGGTCATTGCTAAGCGATACAACTGTATCGCTTAGCCAGGGGTCCCCAACCACCGGTCCGCGGAACAAGTCCTACCGGGCCGCTGGTTTGCTGGGCGCCGCCATCTTTTTGATGAAAAAGTGCTTCCGGTGAGCTTTTCGGGTAGAAAGCTCACCGGAAGCACTTTTTCATCAAAAGATGGCGGCGCCAGCTAATGCCGATACCGGGCGCGGCATAAGAAAGGTTGGGGATCACTGGCTTAGCAATATAAATTTCAGTTCCCATTGCTGTCATTACTTGAGGACTACCTGAAATGAGGCAAATGAAAATTGTAGCATTATGGAAATGGAAATTTGATCAATATCCATGCTGCTGTTTTTCACCAGTTTCTCTTCCCAGTTATTAAAAATGAAATTATTTCAGAGGATCTTTGAAGTTTGAAATGATGCCTCTAATTTATTACCGTATTTTTCCAAGCGGGTGGAAATGTCTGTGCGTCTTATAGAGTGAACATTGCAGTGGGGGGAGGTGGGGAGGTTGGTGCAGTGCCGATCAGCTGTTCTAGGCAATGTGGGTTGTCTCTGCCTATCATTGCTGTCACCCATTCACAGTGATCAGCGGCAAACAGGTGACGGCAAACAGGCTGCAGCGGCAGTGAACGGGCCATGGTGAAGTGGGGCGGCAAATGGGCCACGGCAAACAGGCCACGGCGGCAGCAAAGAGGCAGCAGAGGCAGATTTTTTTCTTCTTTTCTTCCTCTAAAACTGATGTGTGTCTTATAGTCCGAAAAATACAGTAGTTCGTACATATTATTGAAGTTGTGTGGTTTTTATTCATACTTGCAGAGTTAATTGTAGCATGAATGTTTTATTGTGCTGTTCTTTATATGATTGTGCTGTAAACCATTGAAAGCCTTCCCAGTAGACACAGAATGAGATGAGAGGAGATAAGATGACATGCATGGCTATCGCTATAAAACTTATTTTAGATTATCAATATTTTCTTCCATAGATTTTTAAGGACTTTCATGAAGGAACTATCAATTTTGGTCCCACATATAAATATGATGTTGGCTCTGAGGCTTATGATACAAGCGATAAATGTAGAACTCCAGCGTGGACTGACAGAGTTCTTTGGTGGAGGAAGAAACTTCCAATTGATAAAACAGGTTGGTGGGGTCCTTTTTACTCTTTCCTAGGGAATTCTTTAGCTTACATTAGTGTTTCTCAATTTTGGCAGCTTTTAAGATGTCCTTTAAGAACTTCAACTCCCAGAATTCCCCAGCCACCATGCTGACTAAATAATTCTTGGAGTTGAAACCTTCGCATCTTAAAGTAATCAAGGTTGAGATACAGTGGCTTTAGTTGTTTATGATTTTCGACATAAAAATCAGTGCTCAGTTCTGAAACTCCATGTGTAATTTTGCAAAGAATACTATTTTGTTAATGGAATGTAGTTCACACCACTGAGAAAATATTTCTTGGGAAGAGGGCATGATGCTGATCTAAGAAATAATCCAGTGTTTCTCTCATTACTTAAAATATTTACTTGTGTGCTGAAAGTTTGATTCAGTAAGAATTTTACTCATTAACTTACAGTAAATACTAGGGTAGTCTTGCTCTGGTTTCTATCAAACTAACAGTTGATTTTTAATTATATTTCATGCTCAATTAGATTAGTAATCACCGAAGGCCTTTTTTTTTTGCACCCAAGACATTTGGAAATGCTGTTTTATGTCAGTTCCTCTCCCCCCCCCCGTGTGTGTGTGTAACAGAGCACAAATTACTGCTTTAACTTCATGAGTGGTCATGTAAACAATGAACTTACAGGAATTGGTATTATTTATCATCATTGTATTGTCCTGTTGCAAGACTCCTTTAAATATAATTATATAAATAATTTACACCCTTCTCGTCTATTTGGTGCCAAATGAGTGAGGAGCTATCATGCAGGCAACATACCTAGTCAAAATAATGGTGAGTTTGTTTAGTTTCAATTTAGTAAATGGGCTCATGCATCTCCCTTAGTTTTTTTAAAAACCTGATGAATGGCTTAAGTAAAAAAAAAAGCCCTCAACTATTGTGGTTTGCTGTTATGTGTGAATCAGGCACATGGTTCTGGAGCAATGCTTGAAAGTTTGCCTTCATGACTCTTAATTCTAAAGCTATTGTTTTGTTTTTTCATAGCTGGACAAGTCAGTCTTCTTGATAGTGATCTCAGTGCTGAAACCAAAGTCGGACCCATTTGGTCTCCTGGTGCCCTGATGTATTATGGAAGAGCTGAGCTCCAGGCCAGTGACCACAGGTAGCATCTTCTCTTCTGGAGTGTCATGGAATACATGTTTTGCCCTTATAAAACCCAGACATAACAGATAACTCCTCCATTTAAAGTGGTCTCTTTTTATGACTTCAGAAAATCACTGCTGGGAAGCAGAATAAATAGAATTGGGCTAGTTGAACCAAAGATCTGATTTATTATAAAGCAACTCTAAATTATCACAAATATTGACCATTGTTGAGAGGCAAAAATAACTTTTCAAGTTATGGTAGTCTTTAGTTCAGGTCCATAAGATCCTTTAGTCATTTAAGGATTTAACCTGTAAGATTTCTGAAATGAATCTTAGGTTGATTCCTGCTAAACTGATAGTGTAGATGTAAAGCCCATTTCCTCCATTCCCTTTTAAGTATAAAAATAATCAAAAATGCCCAAAAGTGCAGTGGATACCTCTGTTAAAATGCCAGGCTTTTGAGATATTAAAAAAGAAAATCAGACCAAAATAAATTATTTTAGAATTTTTGCACTTGTATCAACAGTATCATCAAAATTGGCAGACCTTATAGAAAAATAATCTATATACGTGTTTATATATTTGTGGCATAGGGCTGGGCTTTGCCTTAACAGTTGAGTTATCCATTCAACCTCACAACAATATTGCCATGCTTTTTTTCAAGAGGCAACTGGACTTGCTGGGTTTTTTTTTAAGACATTTTGCTTCTCATCCAAGAAGCTTCTTTGGCTCTGAGAGCTGAATAAGCTTCTTGGATGAGAAGTGAAATGTCTTCAAAGAAAAACCAGAAAGTCCAGTTGCCTCTTGAAAAAAAGTATTTTTGGGATCATCCATGACCTGGATGACTGAGAATCTCCATAGACATGCTTTGCAACTTTAGAAGGAATTCCAGGAGAGATTCCCACGTTATCCCTTGCACAGTAGCATTTTGCCAGATTCTCAGGAACATCAAGCCTTTTATAGATCTTATGGAGAACGATATTCCAACATTTCCATCTGCTTTGTGAACTATAGAGAATATATAGAATATTCTTATATCAGTCAAAATTCATTTCTTGTTTCTTAATGAAGCAGTTCTGGAGCAGAAGTGGTAGAACTGTCACTTACCTTTGTTCTAGTTACCTTTGACTAGAGCGGCTGGAAAAGCTAGTTTGCAATAGCTGGAGGGCCTAACTCTAACCTGCTAACTATCATTCTTCATTCTTGTACATGTATTTTAGTTGTGAATAAACTTGGACATATTATAGACACAATCTGAGGACTGGGGGGAAAAACAATGTTGTGTGCCAAGAATACCTCTGCCACATTAAATAACAGAGTAATTGTTAGGATTGTTTTATTGTGTCTCTGGACTCCTGGAGATTGTGTGGAGTCAACTTGGGTAGATAAATGAGCAGATGTAATCAATAAATAATTTCAAGCCTCCCTGTGACTACTTATTCATTGCCTTTTCCCCTGTTAGGCAATTATTTATAGGATCAGCTATCAGCTTTTCATTATTAAACAGATGTAGTATGCTGCATAAGTTATGCTGAATAATAGTTTGAGAAGCCAAGTAATCAAACAGTAATATTAAGCAGACCTAAGTGATTTCAAATAGTTGGGTTTGACAACTGATTTTTCAATAACCTGTCAGCATTTTATCTTCTGTCCTCTTATCTGCCTTCTGTAATCCTTATTACCTTTTTTTCTTTCCTTGTTATTTCTCTGTAGGCCTGTTTTAGCTATTGTGGAAGTGGAAATCCAAGAGGTTGATGTGTCTGCTAGGGATAATGTTTTCCATGAAGTATCATCGTTTCAGGGGCCTCTAGATGCTACAGTGGTGGTGTCTCTATTGTACTCTTCCCCTGAAGAGAAAGATGAATTTCCTGAGGATTGTCAGATGGAGCTTATGCAGATCTTTGAGACTTACGGCACTGTTGTGCTTGTCAGGTAAAATAAGATGTTCATTTTAGAAAGTAATCTTTGGATCTTAATTTTGAAGAGAATTTTCCCTCATGGAAAGAGACTCTTTGTATATAAAGGAATTGTTCCATTAATATAATTCCAGAAGAAGAGGGGGTTATAAATCTTAAACAAACAAATAATAATTATTCAAATTTTTAATCAAATTTCCTTTAAATTGTGGAGTAAAAAATTAGGGATCCATGCCAGTAAAATATAATGATGTTAGAGAACACTGATGGCCTAGAACTTGTTAATGTAATAATAGTTCAATAATTAATGAATGTTCAATCATTAATCCACCATTTTAAATAAGAAATAACTCAGCTTTCTTATCTACTTATTGGATGCTGATTAGAAATTACTGTAGTTCTGTCAAGACATATAGAGTTTATTTGATCTGTGTTTATCCTTGTTAGGATCAATGGAGGTCAAATGTTGATTACGTTTTCAGAAAGCAGATCTGCTCTTCACGTTCTTGATGTGGATGGCATCAAGGTAAAACAAATCAATTAAAGCTACTTGTACTATTTGAAATATTTGAGTGACCAAGTAAATCCCCTCATGATGGCTATTTCATTGAGAGAAAGCCAGCCAACATTGTTTGTTTTTCTGGTGGCAAATATAGACATCTTTCTCATATGAAATTGATATTTCCCTGAACACCAGCTTGTAGTTTCAGGTTCATCAGCTTTTTAAAATGTTAGCTGTTAAAATGATTCCCAAAGAATTGATTTCAAAATGTCAAGTTGTTAAACCAGAAAATACCTCTAAGCAAGAAGATTTCTTTGAAACCTTAACGAATAAATTCATTTATAATGTAATGAGCTTTTATATGGAGGTCATGACATAGTTGGTTATTTTTAATATATCACCTTTTGCTGTTCTCCTCAAAAATCCATTTTTGTATTGTTTAGGGATTTGATAAAAACATCTGGAGGCTAATATTTTAAACTACACAATAGGTAATTGGAATACTCTCCATATTATACTGGAAACATTAGATAAATTAGCTGCCTTTTAAGGAGAATTTCATCAAATATAAATTGGAAAATAACCCTGAAAAAAATCAAATATCTCTAATCTGCAATAGTATCCATGCTCTTTAAATATATATTAAAATCTTTTGTCTTCAATTCACTGAACAGACTACTAGTAGTCCTTGACTTACAACAGTTCATTAAGTGACCATTCAAAGTTACAACGGCATTGAAAAAAGTGACTCAATGACTGTTTTTCACATTTATGACGGTTGCCGCATCCCCATGGTCACGTGATCAAAATTCAGACACTTGGCAACTGATTCATATTCATGGCGTGTCCCAGGGTCATGTGATCACCTTTCGCAACCTTTTTACAAGCAAAGTCAATGGGGAAGCCAGATTCACTTAATAACAGTGTTAACTAACTTAACAGCTTCAGTGATTCACTTAACAACTGTAACAAGGTCAGAAAAAGGGGTCAAAAACTACTTAGCTAATATTACACTCAGCAACAGAAATGTTGGCTCAATAATTGTGGTCGTAAGTTGAGGACTACCTGCATTGCTTTACATTGTATTAATATCTGGGTCTGACTTGCTTATGAGTAATAGTTTGATTGATTGCAGGAAAAAATAATGTATTGGGGTTTCATGTCTAGATTAAAGGCAGGATTGTGAAGATTTGTCCTAAAACCAAAGATTGGCTGAAAGGTCTTCAAGAGGAAATTGCTAGGAAACGCGACAGTATCGCTCCTATGTCACCCACAGCAAATTCCTGTCTGCTGGAGGAAAATTTTGATTTTTCAAGCTTAGATTATGAATCAGAAGGTAGGTGGCCTAAGATGTAGGTAAATGTATAAGGTCTGGTCAGGAGGCCTTTTTCTCCATGGAGCCTGACTGGGATGGATTGCTATTCTCTTTGCAGATCAGTATAATTTCTTTTTTTTAAAAAAACAAAACCCAATCCCCTTTGTTTTAGCTAAAATGTTGGAAGAAAACAATATTTCTTCAATTTTCTCATTCTGCTGTAACGTTTTCCAATTTAGGTGATATCTTAGATGAGGAAGATGATTATTTGGATGAAACGTTGTGTGCCGGATCCTTTGAAACAGAAACCGTATCAACAACGGAAGAGTCGGGAGATGGATCAGAATATGTCAGCATGGCATCTACCATACAAGCAAACAAGTCACATCTTGCTGGAAGAAAACCATGTCGGTATAAAGGTATCCATCCTTTCATGATGAAAGATAAATGAACCCATAGCCATAAATGCTGGTTGGGTCACTCCAAGAAGGCTTTTCTATTGGAATAAGTAAATCCAATTAAGTAGACAAAAGTTATTTCTACGTTAGAGCTATTCAGATAATTAATGATATAATTGGTTTTTCTGTTAATGACTTAAGACTTTCTGGGACAGAGTGATGTTGCCCTGGAGATACATCATAATTTGAACTCTTTTTAAGGATTAATGAACCAACTTGATTGGGGTGGTTTAGGTGTGTGAATGTCTATACCAGGGGTCCCCAACCGCCGGTCCGTGGACCGGTACCGGTCCGCGGAACAAGTCTTACCGGGCCGCTGGTTGCTGGGCGCCGCCATCTTTTTTTGATAAAAAAGTGCTTCCGGTGAGCTTTTCCGGGTAGAAAGCTCACCGAAGCACTTTTCATCAAAAGATGGCGGCGCTAGCTCGTGAGCTTTTCCGGGTAGAAAGCCATTTCTACCCAAAAAGCTCACCGAAGCGCTGGCGCCGCCATCTTTTTGACGAAAAAGTGCTTCCGTGAGGTCACCGGAAGCACTTTTCTTCAAAAAGATGGCGGCGCCCAGTTGATGCCGGTACCGGGCCGCGGCGCCCAGCTGATGCCGGTACCGGGCCGCGGCATAAAAAAGGTTGGGGATCACTGGTCTATGCCATCCATACCTTTTGCCTTTACTGCTTGGGGGCATTATATGCACTCATCAGTTTTGGAAATCTTTGAATGACCCAATTTGTTCATTATTATACTTTCTGAGTCGGCATTATAGCTCAAATTTTTGTGCCATCATTCTGGAGGATTAACAGAATAGGCCACTTGATTTCTGACCAATCTCCCTTATAACTAGTTGTTTCACCACTGGGAATAACAGGAGGCAATGAATGACTGGTTCAGTTGATTAACTCTGATACATTGCTATTTGATAGATGTCGATGATTGAATGTGACTCATAGAACCCTTGGGAATTTTCCGCATGTAGCAAGCAAATATTAGGTGTTATATGGTTATTTCTCGGTTTCCTTCCTTCCTGGATAATTTCAAGGGCATCAGTTTTCCTCAGTAGCGTTTTGTTTTCTAATTTTACATTCTTTTGCCACGTTCACTAGATGATGCTGACTTGGTTGAACTAAAACAAGAGTTTGAAGGAAGTGCGAAGTTCTGTCATCGCTCCCCAACCAGGTCTCTGTCCGTGCCCGGTAGGCCTCGGCAGCCTCAGCCCCCCCAGCGACCTCCCCCACCAGGTCAGAGTTTGTGTTTTTTCTCCAAGAGCTTCTACTCGGTGGGGGGAAAATGTCCTGATTTTTGAAATGTCAAGTCTTGAACACATGAGGAAAGCAAGGTTGCAAACACTGTACACAGGAATATTTAGTTTCCTCTAAATCTTTTTTGCCAAGAAAAATTGGATTTGTGTCCTGTACAAAGAACCATTCTGGAGAACCATTTCCCACTGTTGTCCAAATTGTGCTAACTTTCAGCTAGCTGTTGCATCTGCTTGAACTATATACAGGTAGTCCTTGACTTGCAACCACAATTGAGCCCCAAATTTCCATTGCTACACAAGACACCTGTTAACTAAGTTGCATCTCATTTTATGACCTTTTTGGCACAATTATTTTCAGGATTTTTAAAATTAAAAGCTGGCCAACCTGTCAATATTGGATTTGTGTACTTATATTACACCACCTCCCATTAAGAAATTATTTATGTGTTTTCCCTACAGCTTCAGTGCCCATGAAAAAATCCCCATCAGATGGTTCCATCTCTTCAGGAAGCTGCTCCCTGTCCTCCATCTTGGATACAGCAAAGCTTCTTCCAGGAGCACCACAGCACCCTGTGAGTAGTTAGCTCAGTACAATCACTTCAAGTACTGATAAGAATCACTCAATGTAATGTTAAGCTAAGGTTCTCTTATGAGAAGCACCAAAATACCAAGAAGGTCTTGAGCTCTAAATCACCACTACCAGGCATCCTAAATAGGATATTTTTGGAAAATATAAAGCACTTTCTCCAACCTAGTGCTTTTGGGATGAGATGGACTGCCATAATTCCCAATGGCCATCTATCTGGGTTGATGGAAACTATAATCCACATCCAGAGAGCACCAGGCTGGGGAAGATTAATCCAGTAGCTGCTTTGAGTAAGTAGAAAGCAGACAAAGAATAGTGTAATTACTAATACGTGTCTGGCAACTAAAGAAAGGAAAGGCATATGTAAGAGGAGATGTTCCTCTATATACTGTAAATTAAGTTTCATGAAGACATGACCAGTAAAAAAAAATGATGATCCCCTGGGGAAAAAAAAGCAAGGTTACTTTCATGTTTATATACTGCTTTATAGAAGAGGCAGCTGTTGGATTTATCTTCCCTCTAGACTCTCTTTTTATTTCTCCTTTTTACATTTTCCTGCAAGCCAAAATCACGAACTGGAATTAGTAAGCCATACAACGTAAAACAGATCAAAACCACCACCCCAGAAGAAGCTGAGGAAGCCATTCGGTGTCTGATGCAAGCAAAAGGAGGTATGGCCTGTTAGAAGCTTTGATGATATTCTTTACTTAGAAAACAAAAAAGCCAAACTCACAAGTATTGGATAGTATTGGTAATGGTACATGTTAATAAGATCTGGGAAGAGTGATCTGGCTCCAAAAAAAAAAAAAATTTTTTTTAACTAGGTTACATCAATAGAATTGTGGGAATTGTTCCACTTTATTTGGCTTTGATCAGGGGGCCCTGCCAATTACTGTGTTTGGCTTAGAGCACTACACTTAAGAAGGATTCAGAGAAATTGGGACAAGTTCAAAGAAAGTCAGTGAGAATGACCAGGGGACTAAAACCTTGGACATATGGAAAGAGGTTGAAGAAGATGAAAAGTGAGGAAGATGGCAAAGCAGGAATACGACAGCACTCTTCAAATATTTGAAAACATGTCACACAGAAGACAATTACAATCTGTCCTCTGTCATTCAAAATGCAGAATACAAAATAATGGAGTCAAGTTACAGATTGCATTAGGAAGATTCTTATAGCAAGAGCTATTTATCAGGGAAACTAATTCCTCAAAGGAAGTTCCTCTTCATCAAATGTGTTTAAATCAAAGCTGGATGCTTTAAATTGGAGTTTTAAAAGCTGAGAAGAAAGCCTTGGCATTGATAAGAATGGGGCAAAATTGTAATGGAGTATTAGCTCTAACAGAATACCAACTGAGCTCTTGATGGAGGTGCAGATGCTGGTGGAAAGCTAGTAACACATCCAAGTTCTAGCAACACAGAATGGCCAAATTGAGGACAGGTTCAGAGCAGCCCAGAATATTGTCCATCACTAGTATTGGTAAAATTCTCAGGCACTGGAAGATTTAGAAAATACACTTGAAGACATAGAGCTCTACCAAGCAGTGACAACAGTCCAGAATCAAAGGGTCATAACAAACCATACAAAGGGGAAATAGAAAAGGAGAAGGATAGACCAGTAAATCCAGGAAAAAGAGGCAAGTTAAGCAAAAGTTAAAGCAGAACAAGGACACAAGCTTTATTAAAGAAGGTTGGGAAGTAGATTATATAATAAAAAAACCTAGGATTAGAGAACAAAGTGGAAAATAAAAGGTAGAACAATAAGGCTTCAAACATAATATAGACAGAAAAACTCTTTTCCAAAAAAATCTTAATTTTTGCTAGAAATCTTTCCTACTAAATTCCATTCGTACAGGAACTACTATTCTTCCTGTCTGGTACCATCTCACAATCCTTCTCCCCAACTTTTTCTGAATTGAGTGTTTCAGGACAGATTCTAGATTTAACTGCAATGAACACATCACTTTTAAATATTGTATAGTAAAGGTTGATTGTCATTTTTACATGTTGATTTTATTTCACAATATAGATGTGAACACTTAAAAGTTATCCCTATAAGGCACAACAACATTTTCCCAACAAGATAAACTTTGCAAAACATTTTCTCATGTTCTGAATTGAAAAGGAAGAAGCTGATGCTGAGAATGAACTTTCTATGCCAATAAAATAAATGGGGGAAAAAAGTCTTGAAATTCAAATTGCTCTTTGTCCTTCCTTGCCTTATCAGTTAGTAAGGCTGGTAAAAATCCTTTTCTTTGGCATGCATTTTTAGCCTAGATGTTGGCAGGTTTTATGCAAGTGGTAACATGCACTGTTAGAAACAAATGCTACTTTGGATATATTGAATGCTTTAAAGAAACTGAATGCATTTTTTGTATTTCAGTAACACCCCAGGAATCCTTGGCTTCCATTCCAGCAAGAACTCAGACTGTGACTAAACCTGAATTCATTCCCGGTGGCCCAAACTCAGCACCTCTTCACGGCCTCCAGCCAGCCCCAGTCCTCATACCTCAGCGCCCCCCACCTAAAGTCCCAACTACCAAAAAACCTGCACCTTTGCAGAAAATGGGAGCCAAGCCAGGATGTGTAAGTGTCAATATAAGGCTCTTCCCTTGCACAGAAATCATCCCTTCATATAGATGACGTATTTAGTGTTTGCAAGTAAATTACAAGAACTTCCATTTTTGTGGGGAGTTTTGTGTCTGAGATGTATTTAGGAAGATAGAGCTTTCACATTTTGCTTATAGACCTCCTTTCCTAAAACAAATGTAAGAAATGTGTAGGGCCTAACTGAGACCTGAGGAAAGAACTGAAAACTCTCTCTTCCTATGATTGAGGCAAGTATCGATTCTGTTGAATTGAACCCTTAATAGTTGGGGAGTGGGGATTAGAGAAATCTGATTCAAGTAGCGCTATTCTAACTCAGGCTAAATCAAAATCTGAACTATCCTGTATAGCTTCATTGATAATTTGAAATGTAGAGTTACAAGCTGTATATATTCTGCAGAAGAGAAAACTCCAGGGTTTGGAAAGGAGGAGAAAAGAGGAGAGATTGTAGTTTGTGATGGATTGTTGTAGCTTTGAAACAAGAACTCTCTGACACCAGGCTTTGCTGAAATGCCCTCCAGTGGCCAATGCTCTTAGCTTAAAGCATTGGGTCACAGTGGTTAGAATGCAGTATTGCACTTGCAGGCTACTTCTGCTAACTGCCGGCTGCTGGCAGTTCAAGGTTGACTTGAGCCTTCCATGCTTCTGAGATTGGTAAAATGGAAAGTCAGATTATTGGGGGCAATATGCTGACTCTGTAAATTGCCTAGAGATTGCTAGAGACTAAAGCACTGTGAAGCGGTATATAAGTCTTACATGCTAAGTGCTAATTATCTCTTGATCTCAGAAACATTAAAATGAGTATCCATGGGATTTGGAGGTAATTGCACATATTGTGAAGGTTTCGCAGCTATTGTTTTTTGGAGTTGCATTGCTATGCTGTATACCATTTACATATTTATTCCGAACATTTGTTTGAAAGAGGGAAGGCAGAGGGGGAGAAATGGGAAACTTCCAATTTGTCCAGATTTCCTTTCTAATAAAAAAAAACAGAAACAACTGCTTCTTTGAACTACTCTCTGCATTTTCTGTTTTGCTTTAGATTAAGGGGTTTTGAAGGAAACCAAACGCCTGCTAAGAAGATACAAATGCTGTGTGCCAAATTATAATGAAAAAAAAAATGTGTGGTGGGCAGGGGATGAAAAAAATTGATAAATTAATCTACCACAAAGCAAGTTTGGTTGCCCTCTCCCCTCTTTGGAAGAGCTTTATAGCTCCCGCTATAAGTTCAAAACGTTCTTAAAGATCCATCTCATCCTGGGAACCCTTTTTTTGAACTATTACCATCTGGCAGACGCTACAGGATAATAAAAACAAGGACAAATAGTCTGAAAACAGCTTCTATCCCAGGGCAGTAGCTCTTTTGAATTCTGCTGTATAGTTCAGTATTGGAGCGGTGTCGGGGGGGTTGTGTGGAGGGGAAGGATGTGTGTTGTGCTTATTTTCATGGTCATGATGTGTACTTAAGATGGTGTTTGATTTCGTTGTACGAGGTGCAGTGACAATAAAGTAAATTAAACTAAAGACTTGGAAGGTTTTTACTGGGAATTCTGCTTCGTGATATTAAATAGTGGGCTATATTGTAGGCCTTTTGTAGAAATTTGCTCTCCATGCTTCCCCTTTGGCTTAAAAATTGTAAAAATCCTACAAGGTTTATTGTAAGACTATTATGACTACAAACCACACTGATTAAATAGTTTCTTCAAGTGTAAAGTATAGGGACAGCAAACCACACTGGCGTTTGTATTACCAGAAGCACACACACACACACACACACACTTAAGAGCAAGAGAGAAATGTTTCTTTGTTAAATTTATGTGCCACCCATCTGGTCCAGAGATGACTCTGGATAGCTTTGTTTCTAATGAAAGGTTGGTTGAAAAACAATTAATGGTCCTTTTTCCCCCCTCAGCCTCCTTCTCCAGAAGAGCACCTTGAGCAAACCGTGAGTCACTTCTCCTCTGCATCTCCAGAAACGTGTCTGGAAACCACAACTATTACTGGTTCTCTTAAGACTGTCCCCATTCCTAAGCCAAGGACCATGCATCCTGGCAAAATTACTGAGAGGAGCAACAGCAGCAGCAATGAAAGGCAACCAACTCCCTTGTCTCTTTTAGAGGAAAGTTCTCATATTCCTTCTCTGAACTTGACTCAGGCTCCAAGAGTTCCCCCAAGAAGAAAGAAGTCTGCTCCTCCCGATTTTCACCTGCAAGTACTCCAGAACAGCAATAACCTGTTTCTAAAAGGGCTGACATTCAATTCCAACAATAACGTTCCAACACCATATTTTTCCACAGTGGATTCTGACGCGCTGCCATCTTCTCAGAGTGAACCCTCTCTTCTTGCTTCAACAGTGGTGATCAGCTCAAAAGACAATGATGCTAAGCTCTTGAGGCAGACTGGTTTAGAATTGATTGGTGGCCTACAGGAAACTTCTCCATTGAGGATTCGGCAACAAGAGCAAGCTTCAGACAATCCTTGTCCAATGGAAAATACCAATTTGCTAGACTTGGAAGTAGACTTTGCTGCTTGCCAGCCAGTGATCCAGCCGTTACCACCCAATCCACCTCCTGCTTCACAAAATTTGAAACACTCCTGTCCAAGGGATTTCAGCCACTGGGTCACATTTGGAGAAGATGGCAACAGTAGTACTATATCTCAGGGTTAAGCTCTGACCTCAGTTTAAAACTATGAACTCATTTTTGTACGTTTTTTTCCTAGAAAAACACTTTATGAACTTTATGATAGAAGGAAGTTCAGCAAATTATGTACGGCAATGGTCCCCAATCTTTGGGCTTGGCAGTCCGGGAGGGGGGAGCTCTGCAAGTAGTGGCCTGCTACCACTTGTGCAAGTGGAGCTGTGTGCATGCATGCGTGCTGGTGCACCACGCACTAGTGGAGCTGCGCATTCGTGCCAGCCCACCTCTCGTGCGCCCAGTTCCAAGTAGGCTACAGGCCAGTAGTGGGCCGCAGCCCAGGGGTTGGGGACCCCTATGTATGGTATAGCATTCGTCTCTTCTCACGCCTTGGTGATTTCTGGTTCAAGTTTAATAGTAAATTCAATAACAAGTATTTATTTATCGTATGCATGTGTGCGAAAATGAGGCCTGCTTCAAATACTCTTTACTTGCACTTCGCTCATTTCTGAATCCCATCCCACAAGTGGTTGCTTGCCCTGTAGTTTTCTACTGTAAAAAGCTGAGTTAATTCTGCTTTATATACTAAGAGGTACTCTGTCATTCTTGAGCCAACTGCATGCTTAGAACCCTAGTTCACAACCATAAATTATTTTTTATCCTTGTTATCAATGTATGCAAAGTAGGAACGAATTTGAATTTCAAAAAGGCCAGTTGGGAAGAGAAAGAAATGATAGTCTGATTCTGTCTAATAATAGCTGTCATTAATAATATAGAGGAAAATCCAAGGTGGTTTTAGAAGTGGCATGGTAAGCTTGGGGGCTAGTAGTATCCAAAATAGCCATTCAAGTTCAAGCTGTGATGGAAAACCTTCTTTAGGATTTTAGAAACATGCCTGTATGAAGACATGGAAATATATACAGTATTTTGAGCAATGTGGTTGTAGATCTAGCCTGTTTTGAATCGGAGCCTGAAGGGGTGAAGGCAAGAGATGTATTCCCTTATAGATCACCTCATAGCAGAAATCATTGTTAATTTTCTGTTATATACCTAGATCTGGGTCTGTCTGGATTAATATAAGAACATATTACCTATGGAAGAAACTACCCATATATGATATAGGTAGGAAATAACACAGGTACACATATGAGTGGCTTCTATTCTCATTTTAAATCTCAAGTATTCTTCGGCTAATAAAATGTCCGGTGGGTTATGGGGGGAAAACACTAATTAGTATGGACACTGAAAGGCTAATATTTTTGTGCACAATTACCGGTATTTTACATCGTAAAAAATACAGTGATCTAGCTTTACAATTCAGGCAAGAAATTAAAATCTAGGATCTAGAATTTAATAAAGAATTATGTTGCTTTAGAACAGGGGTCAAATTTGCGGGCCGCAGGCCAGATGCGTCACATGGTGGCCCCACCCCCCTCGGTTTAGTGAAGGGGGAAAAATCCCAATATGTCACGTGACGCTGCCAGTTTGACACCCCTGCTTTAGAAGAGGCAGCGAAGTTAATTTCTTTTTTATTTGGGGGGGGGAACGCAACATGTATTTTGGGCTTTTTTTATTGTTAATATTAAAAATGGTTTGTGAGAAACAAGTCATGGCCTATTCCTATATAGATATATATACGATGCAAGGTTAAAGGTTAATTAGCTAACATATTGCTATTTTTTTTAATGAAATGAACCTTAAAGACAATAAAGTCGGAAGTGCCAAATCAAGTAGGTTATTATAGTCTCCAGCAATATTTCAAAAATTGAATCAAATAAAAGAGTATGTAGCAGTAACATTTGCTTACTAGAAGACATAAATAATTTTGTACTCTAGTTGGGTTGCCTGTAACCCCCACGATCCCCTTCTGAGAAGGTTGTTGCCCTTGGCGTAGGACAGCTGGTTAGGGAAGATTGCTCTAACCCTCCCCTTTAATAAGGAAACCAGAAGCATCACTGATTATTTATGGCTGCATCTTAAGATGAAAAATGAACACCTATTAAAAGGAAGCCTAGTATACTGTTACTGACGATATTCTCTGCAACACAGATAATTTAACAGCTTTGTGGCAGGTCATTTACATGCTAATAAAAGCATTAGAAAGCAAGTTAATTGAAGTGACTATAAATTGCAAATGAAAGTAATTTTTATTACGTTACTTGAAGTGGTATCCGGCTGTTGGCACTATATCATATAACTTGCTGCCTAGTGAGATGCCTTATTAAAACTTGAATCTTTCTAGTAACATACTCTATGCCACTGATTGCAATTTATGCCACTCGCCCTGAGCAAAACAGGGCAAAAGTTTAAATAAATAAATAATAAACGTTGTCCTGACCAGTTTTTTTAAAACATTTCTTCTACTGAGTAAAAAATAACTTCTGAAAATGTCTAATAAAAAAATACTGTGCAAATATATCGAAAGTCACAGGCAACTTAAGGCAAGCAAAGCTGAATTTCAGTTACTTCATTCAAGACCAAATCATAGTCATATGTTAATCCACTCAACACCAGTAGTTTCATGATGCTATTGACTCATGTATCCGTTTAGACACAACAGTATTCATAGATTTGACATCATGGATAATTCACATGTTTATTTCATTATGTATAAATTACCTCATGATAGGTAACTTGTTGGAAAGTTACTATACTGGAAGAATATGGTATTTTTTTTCTAAATGTGTAATGTTACAACTGTAGGTAGCAATGTAATGATCAAGTATTTTTTTATGTTTACGACATGCCCTTTTTTTAATCTGCTACAGTAGTAAAAAAAAACCAAGAGTTGTCTGAAAAAGTATACACAATACTATTTAGTACACACAAAAATATTACACTTTAGGTAAATTACATGCTCTTTTGGATGGGTGGCAATGGGGATGTATACTTCAGATGGCTCAAACAGTAACAAATGTTTTTGACACAAGGAAATGCTGCCAATTGATATTGATAACCATTTCCCCTTTGTCTACAAAAGGAATCTGCTTTGCTACAAATATAGTGACTTAATTTATCATTCTAAAATCATAGACAAGGTTTACCAAGGTTCCCTATAACCTCCACACCATGGTTTGCAACATCTGACAATATCAGTGGTGGCTTCTCTCAATTATGTCAGTTGTTTTACCACGGGGATATTAAGCAAATGGAACATAAAAACAGGACAAGCAATCTTCAGGAAGAATTTTTCATTTATATGAAAAATCAAGCTATGGTTTGGCTTCATGTTGGAACTGGCTTTATACATTATATTACTTAAAATTCAAAATACAGCCAAAGGGAAGAATATCTACCCTCCTGGAGTGTTTCGCATTTTCAATATTGCAATATATATTTGGCAGGCTTATTCAGATTACATTGAGACTGAATTTTATCTTCTGAGTTTTAAAAAAAATTAAGTGGTTAAAAACATAATTCTGATTCATCTCAAGTAAGTGGTCCCTTGATTAATCCAGCCTTTTATGCAGAATCAAGCAACAATTCTGAATCTTCCTTACTTCATGAGGCATTTTGGTATAAGATGACCACAGGAAAATCTGTCGTCATAGAATTAAGAAACTGCTTTAGGTTTTTGGTTTTTTTTGGAGTAAAATAGTTTTGGGCTTGTTAACAGCTTTCCAAACACTGTACAATAGCAAATTTACTGTATGCCTTTGTTTTCTGTTGGCATCCAGCTGCAAAAATACAGGTTAGGGTACATATTCATTTGTCATTACACATATTTTCTACTATATTTAAAATATCAATGTCCGTAAAGAACTTGATATCATGCAATGTGGGTGTGTGTATAAGTACATCAGCATGGGAGAGTAGATTTATGGCAGAGCATTTGCTCTCCAGTATGCACAATATATACAGGAACAAGTGCCCCCAACCACCTAGTGTCAACGACTGATATAGGATAACCATTAATGGCATAGCAGCTTTGCTTCTATATTGAGCAGAGAATGAAGATCTCTTTAGGTAAAACACATGCTTACAAAACAATGAAAAGACCTTCTAGGAGCCCAGATAACCGTTTCCTTGTCAAGCATTAAATGGAACTCAAAATGAACAACAATGCTTTGTACAATATACAACACCAGAAATACACCCACTGTTTCCCATTAAGCAATGGTAAAAAAAAATAGCTTGACTGTAAGAAAACAGCCGCCCTGCCCAGGACAGGCCCAGATTCAAAGAAAAGTTGGCATAACTGCTCCAGTAAAAGAACAAATATGCACAGTGTGGTCGTTCAGTGATTTCCCAGCTCCCTTTTTAGAGAATCTTGAATAAACTTTAAGGTCTGTTGATACAGGAAAGATTCTTTGTTCTTCGGTTTGCAAATGTTGAGGTGGCTAACTTCTACCTGGATGAGTTCTCCAATGCCCAAATCTGAAACAGACACAGCGAAGAGCATTAAGAACACAGAAAAGACACCAATCACCTATTTACATTCAAAGGACTCCCCCTGCTTTCTAGGGTCTCCAGGCAGGATGGCAGCCTATCTGTCTGACCTTTCTCCGAATTGGAATCAGTAACAAATAATTAAAAAGATGATGCTTGAACCAAATTCTAAACAGTGTATAAAACAAGGTTGGAGCATACCTGAAAATTTATTTTCGCTGCAGTAATCCATAAGCTGTTTAACAGGATGTCATACATAATTTGTGTCTTAGCCGTTTGAGGAATATGTGCACCGGTTTGAAATAACTTTTTTAGTCCTTTCTACACAATGCGTAATAAAAGAAAAACTGCACCTTGTTTTCAGGCCAAACATACATACAATTATACACCAAAGTACAGGTAGTCCTCAACTTACCATTGTTTAATGATGGTTACAAAGTTATGGCACTGAAAAAAAGCGAATTATGACCGTTTTTCATACTTAGGACCACTGCAGCATCCCAATGGTTCACGTGATTAAAATCCAGACAGTTGGCAACTGGCTCATGACAGCTGTAGTGTTCCGGGCTTATGTGAACACCTTCTTGTTGCCTTCCGACAAGCAAAGCTAATGGGGAAGCCAGATTCACTTAACAACCAGCCTAATTGAACAACTGCAGTGATTCACTTAACAGCTGTGGCCAGAAAGGTTGTAAAATGGGGCAAAACTCCCTTAGTGACTGTCTCACCGAGCAACAGAAATTTGGGGTCTCAATTGTGGCCTTAAGTCAAGGACTACCTGTACAATACAAAAATTCCCACAATATAGAAAAGCCAGAAGCAATAACTTCAAATTGAGGGCGAATCCAACCCTCGTATTCCTAATCGTTTACAAAAGAACTACATTTTGTTTGATAATACAGAAACCGTCCTAGTGAAAATAATTACTTACATTCCTTAAAATGTAAGTAATGAGCATATAAAGAAAAAAGGTGAGATAGCAAATTACTTTGAGATCTGTGGCATAATGATGGTTGATCCAGCGTTCCTCAACTGGAAGTCAATCATTAATTTCTTTATTTTATTTTTTTTACTTTTTCCATTAGCTCATTTACCTATCATTAAGATGTCTAATTTGGCCTTCTTTTAAGATGTGTGGACTTCAGCTCCCAGAATCCTGCAGCCAGCATGGCTGTCTGCAGAATCTTGAGAGTTGATGTCCATAGTCTTAAAGTTGCTGAGGTAAAGAAACACTGTTATGGATGACTAAAGGCAGGCATTTCTGAAGGGGAATTCTGAGATTGTCAAACCTGCAGAGTCCACTGGAACGACATGCAGACTCAGCATTCTGCCAACTCGTGTTGGCAAAGTTTCTGCAAAGCTTAATACTGGAAAGTTCTGGTTCTTGGCAAATGAGATGAAGTCGTCATTCAGTGCTTTCAGGGCAGGCGAATCTGGAAAAACGCATAATAATGAAATGTGGATTTCTTATTTTTTTAGACACTGCGTTTCAGGCAGAGGTCTACATTTATGTATAATGTTTTTCATATCAAAGATGGATTTCAGTTCAGAAAGGTGGCATTTGCTGTCGTTTTAAAGGCTGAGTGCCAGTAGCAAGCAAAGCTAGATGGTATCATGCCCTCTATTTGTTCTGGTGAAGTACATGTAGCCCTTGGCTTAAACCATCCATTTAGCGACCATTCGAAGTTACAACGGCACTAAAAAAAGTGACTTACAACCAGTCCTTGCACTTACAACCGTTGCAGCATTCCCCACAGTCACATGATCAAAATGTGGGTGCTTAGCAACCGGCTTGTATTTAAGATGGTTGGAGCATCCCAAAGTCACTTGCAATCTTCCCAGCTGGCTTTTGACAAGCAAAATCAATGCGGGAAGCCTGATTCACTTAATGACTGCTTGATTCACTTAACAACTGCAGTAATTTGTTTAACAACTGCAGCAAAAAAGTTGTAAAATGGGGCATGACTCACTTACCCACTTCCTCGCTTAGCAATGGAAATTCTAGTCCCAATGGTCACAAGTCTTTCTATGTGTTGCTAGCTTCCGACTGAACACAAACAAAATGGCTCCCGTACAAAAGATCTATCTATGTCAAAGTCTAAGTTATTTCTCTACCCGGGAATGCAAGGGAAGGAAAGTAGACTATGGAGCCCATGGACAGAACTTCCTGTACACAATAAATTGGGGTAGGTGGGCAGGTGATGCAGAACCACAGCTGTCCAGATTGGCCTTTAATGTAAATGTAATAAATAAATAACAGACAAGGTGGTTACAAAATGATTACACTTCAGCTAAGTTTGAATTGAGGATACGCCTGAACTTAACTAGAATTCTATTTGCGTTCCTATTTAATATTTGTTTCACAGAGTTCCTGATGTGGTCTGGGAGCAAATATTGGGGATACCTCATATCTGAACTGGGAGGCCCTGAAAGTGATGCCATGGGGCTCTATCAGAGGCCTTTATACTGGCCTCATTTATATTTTACATGAAACACAGATTTGGAGTCTAATGGAATCAGAACATGGTTGTCATCCAACTCTACCTCCCTCTTTCTATAGGAACACTGCAGAGGTTCTGAATGGTGGCCGAAGGCAACAGTGACCTATGGGTAAAGAGGTTACATTTAATTTGAGGAAACTAAAATGCTTCTGTCTCTTGCATTAAAATTCAAGAAGTGCTGGATAGGGTAGAAATTTCAGAATTTGGAGTCTTCTAATGCCTAATTTTTAACTAGTTCCACATAAACTGGAATTCTATATTCTACTGATAAAGATGCTAGATTGGAAACAGAGAAAGCTGAGCTCTGTTCTGGCTTAGGCACAAAAGCCAGCTTGGTAATCTTATGTTCACTCCTTCTCAGCCCTGGGAAGACAGCAATGGCAAACCACTTCCAAAAATATTGCCTAGAAAACCGCATTTCCATTAAGCTCTGTCAAAGGAATAAATAAAAATGAAGCTCAGTGTTGATTAGTGTCAATAATTTGGCTTTATTGTTAATATTTAACACACACACACACACACACACACACACACAGAGTGAGAGAGCTATAGAAAAGAAACCTATGTTTTAAATATACACATTCCAGAACTACCGCAAAGAAACAAACCTTTGCTGAGCTCTTTGACTTCCACAGAAGGGAAGAGCAGAAACCGAATATTTACAGAATATTCAGCCAACCGGGAGCCATGGTGAGGAACACTATAAAATACAATCCCCCGCGTGCTGTCCACTATGGAAGCCATTTCAGGGTCCATGGAAGCATCCAGCAGCATTTTCTTGACTAGAAGGCCTGAAAAGAAAAGCCTCCGTGAAATGGGATCGATGCAGGGCTGTGATGCTTATGACAGAGATACAAGACAGAAAATCACTCTCCCACAATTCATTGAAGACGTTCTGGATTGCTTTCTTTACAAAAAAACGAGGGCCAGTTTCTCTTTCCTCCTCTGGAAAAGGAGGGCCTCTTTCTACAAGCCCCAGACCACCTGTACCAAGTACAAGAGATACCAAGTTGGCCATTAGCCCAGTCTGCTTATATGCATATGGTACAGTTGTTTAGAAGCCTTCTATGGCCGCCCATATAAGCAATTAAGCAATTCTGGGTGGCTCACAGTAACTATAAAACTAATAAATAAAACAATCATAAAAACAATAAAAAACTGTAAAACAATAAAACAAAAAACCTGCAAGTTAAGTATCTCCCTCAGCAGGTTCAGCTTCCTTCTTTCATGTTTCCTATTACACAATTCCAGCACCTAAAATGGGAGATCCTTGAAGGAGATGGGCAGTATAGAAACGTGACTAATAGACAGACAGACAGACAGACAGACAGACAACCCTTAACAAACAAATAAACCAAATCTCAACAGCTTTCTGAAAGGCTAGAAGGGTGGAGGGTCTGTGGAAAAACACCAGCAGGAGCATATTCCACAGGTTAGGGGCAGCCATGGCAAAGGCATGTTTCTGAGGTCCCACGAGATGGCAAGATTTCAGGGAGGGGACACAGAGGTGTCACCCTATATATGATTTGGTGGAACGGGTGGATAGTTTTAAGGAGAGATGGTCCTGCAAATAACCAGGTCCTGTGCCATGCAAAGTTGACATAACACTTGTGGCACACAACATATAATACATATCTTAAGGGAAGGTAGACAATGTGCACAATTGTGACAGCTTCTATATACAACCCTTCCTATTAACTGCTGAATGCCAAGAACTAGGATCTTAATATTTTAGGGTAACTCTAAAGCCGAATGAGCTGCATATAGTCTTCTAAAGTGCAAAGGTCAAAAGAGTTCAATTCCTCGTAGAGGGTTTTGTATGCCAAAGAATACGATCTGGCTCCCTAGATGAGCCCCAGGTAAGATGAAATGGGTCATACTGTGCCTCCTGGCAGTCAATCCAAGCAGTCACATTAAAAATAATACTAATAATTTTCTTTTCCAAATCCTTTATGAATCTCTCTGCTTGCCCTTCAGACAAACAGCTATGAAAGTGCAGAAACAGACTTGAGGAGATGGAGGCACTTTAAAGTCACATCTAGAAAGCCTATTGGCACTGTGGAGTTAAGATGACATTTTTAGATAGAACCATTCCAAGTCAGTGCATGTGAAATCTTAGCTCCTCCGTTCATTTTTAAGAAGTGGGTGAGTGGTGAGCAAGAACAAGGGTTTGCTGGAGGGTGATCTCATGTTTCGAAAGATATATGGTGGATGCATCCTGTGCCAGAGGAAAGAGCCAATGCCCAGAACTTGAAATGTCAATATTCAGAAGATTACGAACAAATATACTGAAAGAATTATAGGGAAAAGGCCACTACTAAAAGTTGCCTCAGTTTCCAATGGAATGGATGTGGGAACAAGCAAGAGGTTATAGACAAGTAACCAAATTACTATTTTATTCATTGATTTACTAAATGATCAATGTAGGCCTAGTTTCTAGATATTGTTTCCCGGTAAACATAGCGCTTAAGGCCACATAAATTTAATTCATTGATGCTTTCATTATGCCCCCCAGCCCTCCCAATATTTCAGCAGACACTTGGGAAACCATAAGAAAGGGCTTAAAGGAGATGAGTAGTCAAAGAGATGCTTACCATCCTGTTAGTCTTGCAAAGGAAATCTACCAACAGGGTGTATTGGAACACATGAAGGGTCTAGGTTGTGTTAGCAGTGCAGTCAGGAAATAAAAGAGTGGCAAAAATTAAAGGAAGTTGGGCTCATTAAAGTTTGAATACAAACACACTAAAGAGGCAGATAGCAACACTCTATAGTATCCTATCCTATCAGTGGGGGAGTCCGTAACTAGCCATCCACATAAGGTTTTTATGGCTGTTTTCTGACAAGAATGGCATCTAGGTATAATAATCAGAATTTTCAGTAGAGAGCTACTGGAAAATCTACAAACAGCACACTGAACATTCACTAGCGACTGAAAACACATCACATCTAAACACACATCCCACATGCTACTATTATTGTAAATCCACGCGGGGATTGCTTTCTACGTGGCTCAAATGAATCTTATGAACATTGCCATTGAACAGAAGCAATGTACTATATTGACAGGGCTAACAAGCTTGAAATAGTTCACTTTAAAGTTGATACAGAAGACAATGAATTTACCGCCCATGCTATGCGACAGCCATATGAGAGGCCTGTCTCCAATCCCAGCAGCTCTTAGTTTCTTGAGAAGCTCAGTACTTCGATATGCAAGAGATTCTCTGCAGATGAGACAACAAAGAAAGCAAGAGAGGCAAATATAGCAAGGCAGCATATTCTGAAGAATCAGGTTATTTCTTGGCAGCTTTACTCCAATTTCCTTACACTCAGCTTGTGCTCCACCCCCATAGCATCCAACTGTATGGAAATATTGGCATGTTTTAGGCAGTAGTTCTGAAACTTTTCTTAAACCTAGAACATCCCATATTATTGTAAGGTTTAGAACCGTGTCCCCCCAACCTGGGCAATTTTAAGACTGTGTTCTTCAGGTTCTAAAACATTTAGCAATGGTCAGGCTATCTGGGAATTCTGGGAGCTGAAATCTTAAACTTACCAAGGTTAGATCAACACCACAAAAAACAGGTGTCAACAACTCAGTGACTGTTGGCACTATGAAACATATGGCCTTCCAAACAGATCTCATGGGACTCTAATTTAATTAAAAAGATAAGCAATTACTATGGAATCATTAAATCTCATCAGGTTTAAGCATGATTAGTGAGATTTTGGGTGGGAATGCCTAGATGCAAGAATATTAAAAAAAAAAAACTTGAGAGATTCCGTGATCTTGCAGATTCTGGCTGTACAAAATGTTTGCTTTAAATCAAATCTTGTTTAAAATAATGGTTAGCATCCAGATAATCAATTCAATATGCTGTATTTCACATGATGTGTATATGCAGTATCTTAGAACAGTTTTCTGGTATGCACAAGGGATTTTGATTGATATGTAAAACAGAATATTTAAAAATCATGTCAAAAACATGGAAATTAATGCATTACTTAATACTTCAGATAAGTATTCGAAGTACTTATTGTAAACAGTTATTTAACATCCCGTTAGATTAATATGGATATCAAAGAATCTCTATTCCAAATACTGAATTAAGTCAGCAGCTCTAGTATTATCCAAGTCAAGTCTCCTTTTGGGGGAATTGAAGGAGCAATTTTGGCAGCACATAATCACATTACCTGTGACAAAAATCACTGTTTTGGGAATATCAAGTCTCCCCACATATTCTTCAGGGAGCAACTACTGTCTATGTATGGTTGTATTAAGAGTATATTGAAAATGGTTTGACAAGATTATAGCAATTCTGCCAAAGGTTATTCAATTCTGTTAAACAAAGTTAAATTTTGTTAAAGAAATCATGGGTTAATGCAATGAACGAATCCACCTAAATATTTTAAGACTGATCTTGATCAACCCTGGCAGGGCTCTTCTAAAGTTTACATAATAGGATCAATCTGTTATCTTAATCAAATGCAGGTATGAATTTAGACTGCTCACAACACAATAAACATACAAAAATGTAACCTTAGTATTAAATATTAATGTAATCATGTTAATATATAAGCATTATATTCACATCTAACATGTACAAGATGTGTACAGAGACATAACACTGTTTCAGTTTCTACTCCCCCTATTCCTTACCTGTAGCTCTCTACAGGACATTTAGTTCTCCAGTCACTAAGGTGGGTATCATATTCCACAGAAATAATTCTAAGTGATGGGCAGTCAGATGCTAACCAAGTCTAAATTTGGAATACATGAAAACAAGACAGAAAACAATTGTGTTCAGATAAGTGTTTAAGCTTCAGGTATTGCAATGAAGACCAGCAACATACTTGCAAGCAAGACGAGTGAATCAGGGGAGTAAACTATAATTGCAGGTAATTCCATCTGAAGTGACTTGCTAGCAATGTCTATTGCCTTAATTTCAGCAACCCGGCATTAGTCTGATAAACAACCATTGTGTCTTAAACCCATAAATAAAGGGCCAAAAGTTTTCATTTCATTCTTCTAGGAGATAATGTTACTATCATTCTGTTTGGTGGATCCCTGCCAATTAATCAAATCCTCTGCATTTGGATATGTCAGCAGGCTTCAGAACGTATTTAGAAACGATCAAACTGTCACTTATGACTTCTTACTCTTCTAACAGCAGCATAAAGCAGAAATCAAGGAAGTGATACCTTCTCTGAGTTCAAGTATAGTAAAAGGGAAAAAAGAAAATGCTTTATCAGGAGAATCTTGATGTACATGTACAGTAAACAAATAAGTGTTGTGTTGGTGATTACATAGGTACTGTACCTCTCAATAAACAGCTGTTCACATAAATGCTGCTCTCTGTTATTTATGAATTCAACTGAACATAATGGAAAGGAACTCAAGAAAAACAATTGAAAAAAATATATGAAATATTGGGGCCTACAAACTGAAGTTGAACACTTATAGAATAGAATTATTTATTGGCCAAGTGTGATTGTACACAAAAGGAAATTGTCTTGGTGCAAATGCTCTCAGTATACATAAAAGAAAAGATACATTAGTCAAGAGTTAAGAATCATAAGATATCATGGGAAAAGAAATGAATTATTAAAGCAATCATTAATTGGAGCCCTCAGAGCAATACCTAGAGGAGTTTCTCGATATCTGGCAGTATTGAATCTATGAAACCTGAATACCCTAACTTTATTTTTTTTTTAAACCACTCTGCTTGGAACTACCTATAGCCTTGATGCAATTTGAATAATTCAATTAATCATTAATATTAATAATTCTTAGGTTCTTAGTTAGGACTTGAATTATTAAGTTTCTTCCAGTCTTAGAAGGTGAATCTAACATCCCTACCATCATCATTCAGTTAGTCCTTGGGTTTCAACAACAACCAGTGACCAGGACTGCTGTTGCTAAACTATGCAGTCTAAAATGTGATGTCATGGGATCTCATCGCTTAGCAACAGCAATCTTGGCAGTCCTGATTCCTGTTGTAACTCAAAAGATGTGGTTAATAATTCTTACTTTTGGCCAACATTCACTGTAGTCATCTTCCACATCCAAGTCTCTCTCATCTGCAGAGTCCTCAAGGTCCTGTTGTCTCCATGTTTTAAATGCTGCTCCCAAAAGGCCATGAACAAAAAGGACATCAGCTTTAATGGGCTCACTGGTAGTGGAGAGAAGTCATAAAGAAAAAGCCATTATTAATGAGAACATTTAGGCCAAGGGTCTTCAAACTTGATAGCTTTAAGACTTGTGGACTTCAACTCCCAGAATTCCTGAGCTAACGTGACAGGAGGAGGAATTCTGGGAGTTGAAGTCCACAAGTCTTAAAGTTGTCAAGTTTGAAGAATTCCCAACATGCTGCTTGGGAATTCCTGGAATTATAGTCCATGCATCTTAAAGCTGCCAAGGTTGAAAACCACTAATATAGGCATAGAATTAACTCTCAAATAAATACAATAATTGAATTAGTAAAACCACTGAATTAGTAATGGTAGAGACCAAAACTGATGGAATTATTCTAAGTTAGATTCCAGACCAGGGTGAGGAAACAAATGTTGGCTTATATCTCCTCACACCCTTACCAGTACTGAGGACATCGTTTAAAAGGTAAAGTTCTCTCCTCCTCGAACTTAACTCTGTTTCTTTATTTTATGAGATGCAGTGATTCATAAGAAAGTTCCTTCCAAAATCTCAGGTTTACTTTATTTTCTGCTCTGCTCTTTTCTGCAGGCTTCTTTAGCCAATTGAACTCTGGACTTCTTTCTATCTATTGTCTGAAACTATTTTGTGCCCCTTAGCAAGGTGTTAATCTTAGCTAAATTTACACCTTTCCCTTTCTCAGTCACTAATTTCCAAAGGCTTAACTGCCACCAGACTGTATAGACTAGGTTTCTCACAACATACTTCTGTCTTGAAAGTCTTGGGCATTATGCATAATGTACAGTATTAGCATCCTAATGGTAGTCCACAATACTGTAGGTAGTTCTCATTCGGAAACCGCAATTAGAACTGGTAACTCGGTCATTAAGAGAAACTAAGTGATACCACGTCTGTGCTTATGATATTGCTTTACAGATCTGTGACAGTCGTAAATGTGAGGATTGGATGTCAAGTTACTTTTTCATCACTGTGTAACTGGGAACAATTGCTAAACAAGAAAGTCACTAAACAAGGACTACTTGTAATATATTTATAACGCATGTCCCTGAAACAAACCTAAAGCCCAAGCAATTTACACAGGTTGACAAACATCTGTGAGATTAATGCAAAAGATTTTGTCCTGCTTCTGTATATTTGATCCATGCTGCGCATACCAAGAGCTGACTAAGGTTGAAAACATTCGCTGTCTATGCACCAAGGCAATATGTTGTGGCCTGTCAGCAAACCAGCCCCTCCAGCAGCCAAATCAGAGGAAGAGGCGGTATGGGAGTCAGGGTCAGCATCAAGGCAACCCGAGAGCTCCAAGGGGGAAGAGGCTAGCACGGAGGTGGAGTCTGGGCCATCCATCAGCCCTCAGATGGAGAGTCAACAGCCCCCAGGTCTGGAGGTGGGTGGATGAGGAAGAGGAGGAACAGCTGGGTCCAGTGCCTGACACGCAGGTGCACAGAAGAGAGAGAAGAGGAGAGCAGTAGAAATCCATGGGCCAATCCTTGGGAAGGAAGAGCCACTGCTGCTAATGAAGCCCCACCTTAGGGGCTTTTATCTGGGGATAAAAGGCAGAGGGCAGAGATGAATAAATGTGGCAGACAACTATTCATCTTCCGGCTGGCTGGACTTGTTAGCCTATGTTGAGAGAGAAACTTTTTATCGGGGCTCCTACTAAAGGAATCATCGAGTTAACTTCAGAAGGTTTGTCATGTTTGGGGAGTAAGGTCAGAACACAACATTGAAAACCTGACTGAGTTTATGACAGTTCCCTGATTTTTTGTTCCCCTTCCACTCAGAATACAGGAAGGGGAAACAGAAAGAAAAACTTTTCCCTACAGGCTGAACTGTTAATCTGCCGGAGTACACGGTTAACAGCAATTTTCACGATTCAGTAGTCAGTCTCTTACAACTGGATGCCTGAATCAGCTCCAGTGCAAAGAGTGGGCTGTATCAGTAGATCAAATCATGTGTAAACTATGATTACGAACAAGCCTGCATTACAACAGAGGCTTCATGTAAACAAGATAGAGCTTGCTTACTTGGTTCGACATTGTGGGTGTAAAATGTATACACCGTCTGGGTATTTTTCTTGCACCACTTCCCTGTCCAGATTAGCCAAGGCTCTTGCAGCGTGAGAGGATTCCATGACGCGTGGAGACTTCATCATAGCTGCTAGTATAGAAACCCATCCTAGCATTGAATTGAATAAAACATTGGTATCACTGATCGTTACCTACTCATATGGTTTATTAATGAAGGTACACTTAATAAGTAATAAATATGCAGGAAAGTACTATATAGATTGACTGCTTTTCACCACATTTTCTCTGGCAATTCTCTGCAAAATTTGTTAGCAACTGGAAGTCTAAAAATTTAGTTTCTCCTGTTCATGTTTGAAGATATGGTGTAAGACTGATTATAACCAATAATGCATGCAGCAATATCAAGGCAGGCAGGCAGGCAGGCAGGCAGGCAGGCAGGCAGGCAGGTAGACATGCCATCCCATGGGTAAAATGTATTCTGTTTACGCAAAGTTTCTGCTATAAAAACCCCTCCAGAAATAAACAGTCATCCTGTCAGGAAAACCTTTGTTTTAATCATTCATCTATTTGATTCATTCATTCCTTCCCTTTTCTGAGAAGAGTCCTGAATAGAAAAATGCACTGCCTCACAAACTGCAGAAGTATAAGTAGTTTCTGATCATTTCCTTTTTTCCAAAGATAAATTCAATATATACCCATGTATAGTTTCTATACTATGCTCAACCAATGAGAATATATATTTGACTAACTGTATGAATTGCCTGAAATATTAAATACAGTGGAGCCTCGGGTCATGACCGTAATCCATTCCCGGACTCCGGTCACAACCCAATTTGTTCATGTCTGGAAGCACGACTGACTGCGTATGCACGCAGGAAAAAAAAATGGCGCCAAAGGGAAAATTTTGTTCACCACCCAATTTTTGAATCATGACCCGATTCAAAAATTGAGTGGATTTTTCATTTGCCACATGATTTGGTCGTGACCAGGAGCGTTCGCGACCCGAGGTTCCACTGTAACTTTAAAGTATTGATTTCCAAACCCTGTAACTCTTGTAAGGAAAAACCGCAAGACAAAATATTTTAATAATCCTTTTCCAATTAACAACAAATACATTCGCTATTACCTGCACGTGATATTGATGCATGAAGACGTTCGTCTAATGCCATATTTCCAATTATGTGAATGATACTTCTTTGTATCTTGTGAGAATCTCTATGGAGGTGATACAACTTTTGCAGGAGTTGAAGTCCCTTGTTTGCTTCAATTTTATTACAATGGCTAGGGATCTGAAATGATATGAGAATTGCAGTGATGAGCTGCACTTGAACAGTGTGCAAATCAAGTATGAAATTATTTCATGCACAAAGTGTCCCGGGGGTGACAGAAGGTGGACTATTTATTACCCGGACACTGAAATAAAATTAAAAGTGACTTGAGAATGTCTACACTGTCTATATTAAGCACAGGCACTACAGACCTATTTCCTCATAACATGACTTAAGTAGAATAGTGCCTACACATTTTGAAATTTATCTTGGGTTTTTAACAAGGCTTGAGCAGGGATTTTCTCTTCACGCCTTTACCTTGGATCTGAGACGGCTGAAAATGGCTGAGTTCAACTGTTTACAAAGTAGCAGCAAGTGTAGTGAGAGGCAGAACCCAGAATTAATATCATTAAAATTAACAGGTTTAATTAAAAGGACCTTTCATTTAATGGGAAAATATTTCTTTCATCTATTCTAAGAGCCGCGGTGGTGCAGTGATTAGAGTGCAGTATTGCAGGCTACTTCTGCTGATCACCGGCTGCCAGCAGTTTGGCAGTTCGGGTCTCCCCAGGCTCAAGGTTGACTCAGCCTTCCACTCTTCTGAGGTCAGTAAAATGAGGACCCAGGTTGTTGAGGGCAATACACTGATTCTAAAAGATGGCACTTCGAGCTTCCGGTGAGCCTTTCCCGAACTAGCGTAGCCCTCTTTTGCCCCCGTGACCACCGCTGTATAAGATGCGCGCCAGCCCCCCCCCCACACACAACCCCGCCCCCCCAAAAAAGGGCCAGATATAAAGCATTGTGAAGCGGTATGTAAGTCTAAGTGCTATTGCTGTTTTAAAATGAAAACCATATCCTATCATCATGAAAAATATGAATCATTTTCTAACTATTTGATTATATTGTCAGCTTGCTCGCACTACTGAGATCGAAAAAGGGCTCCAGGCCCAGACTCAGAAATCTCGGGCTAGGTGTTTCTGCTGCATTACCTTGGAATGTTCCACTAAAGCTTGCAGACAGAAGAGTTCCACTGTCTTTGCCGGTACGGTACTAAGACTTTCACAATATGGAAGTCCATTACCTCCAAAGCACCATAAGCCTCCCTGGAAGAAAAACAAGTTGGAAATTAATTTCAAAACAACAGAATGAACAATGTGAAGAACAATGTTTCTGTAACAGTGTGTAGAGTTTTGCATTTTTTAAAAAATTAAGCACAAAGAGTACTCTAATGGGTCAAAGGAAACAAGAGTCCATGTCTCACTTTACAGAAAAGATGCTGTGAGCTTTTCCCGGAGAAGCCCCTTTTCAAAAATACGGCGCCAGCGCCCGTGAGCAAGGTGCCGAAGCATCAATGATAACGCCTTGAGGCATTCTTGCTACTGAAGTACTGTCAAATGGGCAAATTACACCCCCCCCCCCCCCCTCAAAGGGAAAAGAGGTCCCTTTGAAGCAAAGATGCTGAACTTGAACCACAATGCCCAGCAAGGTAGAAACATCAATATAATAACAGCCATTGGAGCATTCTTGCTACTAATATTACTTTCCAGGCAAATTACTCAAAAGGGATAAGAGAATTTAATATTTTGTAAAGGAACATTTTATTATTCTGGAGGCAAAAATTTTTCCAGTAAAAAAATTCCGGTAAGAATTTACTCCACATTATCAGTCAATTCAAGGAACTGATGTAATTGTAATATGTATTCAACTGGAAACAAGCAAATATTTATTGCCGTCTTCTCATTCCTGCTGGCTCAGACCAACCCTCTAAATTAGAAACTTATTGGCAAGACAGAATAACAGTTGAACTTGTCTTCAGTTTACTTGAGAAGTAAATACCATTAAAAACCAAAGTATAAAATCATGGTATCCAATATTTCATTTTCCATCTTCAAATTTAGTCAGAGACTATGCCATCTTTTATATTGAGGATTTAATAGATCCATCTCCAGCTTCATAGGCCAACAAATCAAAAGACCCAACATGGTATACAAAGAGTCTTAAGACACTATAAATGCAAATGAAAATGGGAACCCCAAATACAATACATTAAGGAGAAAACACACAAATTGAATGCCAGTTCTAAGTACACAGTTGACTAGAATGTTGAACTCTTTAAGTTTTGAGAATATACCTTTTGGGCAGCTATGGTCTGGCTGCTTTCTCTTAAAGCTAAAGAGGTAAAATACTGTACACACTGGTCAAGATCTGTTTGAGGTAAAGCTGCCAGTAGCAGTCGAAGTTCATCTTCTAAGCAACAAGTCTGAAATATGAAACCACAAACATTCCTGTTACTGTATCTTGTTGATGACTCACATAAAAAAACTAGGATTTGTAAATGCTTTTATGGTATGAAGCAGCATGAGTTTTAGTCTGTAAAGGTCCAGATTAGGAATGCAATCCTTTTCTGTTGAGACCATATTCCTTCAAGCATATTCTGATTAGGGAAATACGCCTAAGGTGGCAGGGCAGAAACCAGAGGATACTGCACAGACATAAAGTAACTTTTTTAAAAAAATATTTTATTTTTTTTATAATTTTTATTGGTTTTTAAGACATAGACAAACAAAATATAAAAATATCAAGCCATCTTCCATATATATACATACAGTGTGCCAGTTGGTTTACAAATTGTTTTGTGCTTCCATTTCATAGTCTTCAATTACAATTACATTGTATATATTCTCATATTTTCAATCAAGTACTAAATACATTAATATCATTGTTAATCAATCATTTGACTATCGTTTTATTCATTCATGTTTTACGAATAATCATATTTTACTTAAATTGTTTTGTGACAGTTCATATTATCATCTCAAATCTATCCTACAATCATTTTGTAGATATAATAAGAAAAGAATACATCTTTATATATGTATTATTTTCTAAGAATCTACAAATTTCATTACCATGTTTTATTTTCTAACCATTGATAGAATAGATCCCAGATTTTATAAAATTGTTTATCATCTTGTTCTCTGATTTCAAATGTCAATCTACTCATTTCAGCACATTCCAATATTTTCTTAATGATTTCCTCCTGTGATGGTATTTTCTCATTTTTCCAATTTTTAGCAAATACAATCCTAGCCACTGTTAATACATTTACAATTAGGTATTTCAATTCTTTACTATATATTTCAGGTAAAATTCCCAATAAAAATATCTCTGGTTTCAAATCTATATGCTTTTTTGTCATTTTTTTCCAACCACGTGTGGATTTTAGTCCAATATTTTTTAGCATCCGCACAAGTCCACCACATATGGTAATATGAGCCAGGTGTCTGATGACATTTCCAACATTTTTCCAATTTGTTCTTGAACATTCTTGCTATTCTTGTCGGGGGAAATGCCACCTGTATCGCATATCATCAAGGTGGCCAGGCAGCTCTGCCCTGAAACAAACTAGGGCATGGTAGTTTCAAGACAGCAACTGTTAGATGTCTTATTGTTATTTCCCCTTTCACCCAGCATGGACTACTGGGTGAAAAAACAAACAGACACGGATTATTCTCCTGAAAATGATGCCCTTGGGGCAGCTAGAGTTTGCCTCAACTTTTGTCCTTTTTTTCTGACTTTCAGTCTCCCAGGAGATCAAATCATCCTAGGAAATGATTTCATGGCAGAGACTGGTATACTTAGGTAAAACAACCTAACAGCCTCAGGAACCGGCATTCATAGATTGATTAGAGATACAGTGCAGAGAAGTCCAAATCAGAAGAGAGCCCTCCAGGTTATTGTGCCTCTGGATCTTTCTTGCATTTCTTCCTTCCTCCTGAGACCAATCCCCCCCACCTCTCCCAGTCCTTTCAGTTAGGCAAAGAGCCTCTTCTCTTAGCATTTGATTGGGAAAGCTCAAATAAAAAAATAATAATTTCAGAAGTATGCCTGTCCTTATGGACGCTTTCCGGCAACTGCATTATGCTACGTATCTCGGTCAATTCCCAAGTATTAATTTTCAAGTATCTAAATAAAAGAAGCTGCTGCAGTAAAGGCCATTCAGATCTTATTATACATACATCTTGTGGATTCAGTAAAAGATGAGGAGGCAGGAAAAATCGCAGATCAACGTCTTTACTCCGCGCTAAAGCTATAGCAGTTCTCTGGTCGCTTGTTTGGGCAACAGTCCTGTACTGATAATCTGTACTAAAACAAATATAAAGTTAAGATTTTCACTAATCCGAAATATATTTTTAGTAAAAACTATATAAACAAGCAATACATCTTTGCAATTAAAAACCCAGTGAGGATAAGCTCTCTGTTTGAAACGGACTACCTACCTAGGGATGGCAGAAGTAAACAAATTCCCAATTTAGAAGAACAAGGACAGTGGTGGTTGTGGTGGGGGAGATTTAGCTGTAACGCTATTAACAGAACTGTTAACACCTGCAGTTTGTATTGTGAAACAAAAGTTGACAGTTTAATGTCAGACTCCTGTGGGCAGCAATAGCATTTTTAAAGCATTTCCAACAGGAAGTCTGAGCTCTCATTGTAAAACATCCACCCACTGGTTCTTGCTGAAGTAAGATATCAGAACTGAAAAGATTCTACTGTTAGAATTCTTTTATTAGAATTAGAATTCTTTTATTGCCCAAGTGTGATTGGACACACAAAGAATATGTCTTGGTACAAATGCGCTCAGTGTACATAAAAGATATATTCGTCAAGAATCATAAGGTACAACACTTAATAATAGTCATAGGATACAATAAGCAATCAAATCATACTAGGAAACAGTCAATATAGATCATAAGGATACAAGCGACAAAGTTATAGTCATACAGTCACAAGTGAGAGGGGATGGGCGATAAGGAGCGATGAGAAGATTAATAGTAATAGTAGTGCAGACTTTGTAATAGTTGAACAGTGTTGAGGGAATTATTTGTTTAGCAGAGTGATGGCTTTTGGGGAAAAACTGTTCTTGTATCTAGTTGTTTTGGTGTATGGCATCGTGTATCTAGTTGTTTTGGTGTATGGCATCTATGGCATCGTTTTGAGGGAAGGAATTGAAACAGTTTATGTCCTGGATGAGGGGTCTAAATATTTTCACAGGCCTCTTTTTGACTCGTGCAGTATACAGGTCCTCGATGGAAGGCAGGTTGGTAGTAATTTTTAAATAATTCTGAGTGTCCAGTTACTGTAAAGTGTTAGCCCCCACCTTAATTGAAATTTAGCAAACTAAGAAACAAACACGCTGAGGGTCCTAATCACTGAAAGGTTTCCCCAGTACAAGCTCCAATTAAAATGAATGGGTACTTCTATTGTTCCTATTTAGTCTGTGAACTTGTATAAGAAAGCTTTCTGCTATATTGTGCTGCTATCGGTTGGCTATCCTTTTCATAGTACTATGCAAGAGATAAGAGCCAACAGCAAGAACTCTGTAGCTATCTTAATAGACACCATTACCATGCCAGTAACGATTGGCAGCCAATTCCTCCACAGCTTGTAATCGGACCATTTTATCATTTGATTGACTTCTTTTCACAAGCAGCCACAAGGCATAATCGCGTTCTTCTGCATCAAGGGTACTGAAGCGTTCTTTACCAAACATAAAATAGGACAAGATTATTATAGTCACTTTATTTCCATCTTTGTATTATCAGCAGTACTGTAACTAAAGATCATATTTTTAGAGTAATATTTTAAAGCGTGCAATTTCCTGGATCTACAATTAGGTGGCATTACCTAATTGATCTTGGCTAATCCAACAAGCTAAATGGGCAAATCCTTTGTTGATACACCTTCAGAGAACACTAGAGCTACGGTCAAGATTGGGTTACAAAAACCTTCCAAGAAAAAGGTAATTGTAAACAACTTTGGTAAAAATTGTCAAGAAAACTATACATCAGTATCAAGTTTGATTTGAAGGAGATTTTTCCTAATGTAAACGATTGACCATTCAATTGAATGGAGTGCTTTGAATCTGGAAACTGAAGTTTAGTGGCCATAACCAATGATTTTGACTTGACCCTGCACAAAACTGTAAAACAAGAATATATATGGAACTACATTTAAGTACCCAAAAGTCATTTTTGCATCCCAATGAGAACACTATGGATCCCAGAGTAGGAAGGACCTTCAAGTTAACATGTATTCAGTGAAGAAATCCAAATTAAATCTTTCCTGCCAGATGGCAATCAAGTCTTTGTTTGAATGCATCCAGTGAAGCACATTGCTTGACTGAATAATTGCCTCTTACTATTGTACTGATTTTAAGCCTAAATCTCTGAATAAACATTGACAAGAAATTTTATTTATAAAATTTATAAAATAGCAATTGGTTTAAAAATAATAAAACATTTAAGCAAAACTAGCATGTTCAGAGCCAATTCCAAATATTAAGTCACTGTTCCAGGTAACAAATGTCAGCCAGATAACGGCAGTTTTGCACTCTAGTTATATATATAGAGGGAGAAATTTATTGATTTCCCAATATGCAGAAACAGCATTGGGTGGAGGGAATGGAAAAAGCTATATCTGTTTAGTTTCTGCATGGTATAAATTGTTAAAGGTACAGAGCTTCTGCTTTTTTAAAAAAATAAGTTTTAGATTATAGCACATTGACAATAGCATTCTTAAAGCTTTTACCAAACCTACCATCAAAGGGCTTTTGGAAAATTCGAGCATGCATTTCTATAATTTTCTTGGCTGCTCGGTGAAGCTTCTTTCTCACTTGATATATAACTCCTACAAAAACAATAGAAAGTTTATTTTGGTCAAATGATATATTGTCCATCCTATATATAGACCAGAGCAGGAAAACGATTCTACATGGGGAGGACACTGTAAAATCTCCATTCCCGCACCATTCCTGGGGGA
Source organism: Notechis scutatus (assembly GCF_049901735.1). Taxonomy (NCBI): domain Eukaryota; kingdom Metazoa; phylum Chordata; class Lepidosauria; order Squamata; family Elapidae; genus Notechis; species Notechis scutatus. The sequence goes on along the minus strand of NC_142009.1, from coordinate 82,317,056 downwards.
AGGTTACCACTGGTTCTCCGAACTACTCAAAATTTCCGCTACCGGTTCTCCAGAACTGGTCAGAACCTGCTGAATACCACCTCTGATCCTGGTCCTAGCTGAGTAAATTTCCAGTAGAATATAATATTAAAAAATGAGAAAAACATTCTTATGAGGAAAAAAAGAGAAAATCTGATAAAGTTCTAATAACAGAAGAGAACATGAGTAAATTTCTTCCATAGTCTCTAGTGTAATGTTCTTCCTTAAGTATCAGGATGAATATACTATTCTTCTAGTTCTTAACTACTATTTCTTATATTCAAGCTGTGTTTCTAATTCCTTCTACTTTCAACAATAACCTAGTTTTTCTTACCTTGATAGTCACTTTGATCTAAAGAAACTGTTTGTAAGTAGATGTAGGATTTCAGTTTTTCTTGTTGTACCACTTGGGTATCAAAACTGAATAATTTTCTTAAAGTCAAAACTTCGTAAGTAGCAAATATACAACCACTTAAAGAAGAAGAAGACAGACATCAGTGTAAGCATTAAAGTACAAATTTAAATCTGAAATGTCCATTCACTTCCTTTTGCCCACTTTCTTCTCTCTCTCCCTCTCTCATAAGCAGAACTCTCTTGATTCCTCTTGATAGCCAAACTAGGCAAATCGGGATATGCTTGTGGGATACACTTTCCTTGCTACCTTCTAGCCATGGCCCCAAAATCATATCCTGATGCTAGAAACTAGCAAGGCAGTAAATCAAGCAGAGATGGTGGAGGAAGAGTGTTTCAGATCAGCGCAAGCACCAGCACATTATCATCTCACAGTCTTTATTGCTTTATAAATATAGGAAACAATAAATAAATACATGAACTGAGCAGGAAACACAATCTGCTTCTAAATTTAAATTTCAAATAAGGAAAGGCAAAACTTGTTTGTGGGTTAGAAACCAAGAGAAAAAGACGGGAGGGGAGGGGAGAGGAGAGGAGGAGAGGGGAGAAGAGAGAAGAGGCCTGTCAATTCTTTCAAAACTCACAATTTTTAAAGTTTTCAGGAATGACTGATTCACATAGGTCACATTTAAGGGTCCAGATTTTAAATGATAAAATAATGCAGGAATTTACTATTATTGTGTAATATATTAAAGAGGGTCATACTTAATTTTGCACCTGCTTTCAATACTAGATAATATTGTCAACATTACTATATAAGGTAAAGGTTCCCCTCGCACATACGTGCTAGTCGTTTCCGGCTCTAGGTGGCAGTGCTCTGTAACAGAGATGTAACAAAGCCAAAGAGCCAGCACTGTCCGAAGAAGTCTCCATGGTCATGTGGCTGGCATGACTAAAGCCAAAGACGCATGGAACACTGTTAATGTCAGCTTTCCAGAAAACCACAACTCCAACAAATAACTCCGAGCCACCAAAGTGATCCCTATTTTTCTACTTGCATTTTTACATGCTTTCAAACTGCTAGGTTGGCAGAAGCTGGGACAAATAACAGGAGCTCACTCTGTTATGTGGTGCTAGGGATTCGAACCGCTGAACTGCTGACCTTTCTGATTGACAAGCTCAGCATCTTAGCCACTGAGCCACCGTGTCCCCCACTGAGCCACCGCTCAGTGAGGGACGCGGTGGCTCAGTATATACTATATTACTATATACAAGGCATTTAAACAGTTACAACATACTATATATATATTCCACCAGAAGAGTTGAAAAAAATAACACATTAAACACCTACATACTATGATACTTTAGTTTTATTCTAACAACAAAATGGATATCTGCCAATAAAAACTTACCCCAGAATAAGTGAGCCTGTTAACTTCACAATTTTTCCTTAAAAATTAAAAGCTTAGTATCAATGCATGTCCAAAATAGATGTTTTAGTATAAACATTATATCAATAATGTGACATATACAGAGGTTAAGCTAACTGTAATTAGTTATTATTAAAATAAATACATGTGAATCCATTTAACTTCTAATTTAAATATTGCTTATTTATTAACTATTTTTATGCTAACACAATAAAAAAAGATTCTTGGAAATTCTCATAGAAAAATAAAGGAATATAAAACAAGCCCCATGCAAAAATAAAAACAATGCTGCATTAATTCAAAGAGAACAAAAAGATGAATTAAAATAAATTAGGAGAAGGCTCTACAAAGGAACTCAATCCTTAACAGCTTGTGGAAAATCAGCAAAGAGGGAATCAGACTGATCTCTATAACACCAGCACTACAATAGGAAAGCAGAGCCTTCTTGTCTCATGAAACTGTGGGGTGCATATCAGTATCTAATTGCTATAGCTAGTTGGCTGGACCACAGATGGTTGGAGAATCTGGCTCTGAATATATCCAGGTAACAAGCCATGAAGGGCTTTATAGATGAAAACTGGCACCTTAAACTGGATCTCGAAATCAATTGGCAACCAATGCAGAGCCCACAAAACTCTAAAAAGCTCCCATACTTGGAGCCCAAAAGCTTACAGTTTTGAATATTTATAGCCTGCTAGAGGAACAGAGATATAAGAGCATGAGGTAGTTTTATCAAGCCTTTAAGCCTCAAGTAAGGCCCGAAATATTTGATTTAATGGTAATTTAATTAATTCCTATTCGAGGTTATGCAAAACTAAGTCCTATTTCTTAGGGAGAAAGTGACAGCTCTCTGTAAGTCTAACCACTTAAAGAAATTTCTATAGTTGGGAGTATACCCACTCAACTTGATGAGATTATTTCTGGGAAGCATCCTTCGGACAACAAAACACAATTTGGCAAACTAACCTGGCAACAAAGCTCAAGTTGTGAATTTAGAAGAATTTACTTCTGAATAAACTTGTACAAAATTAGATTTACAACACTGGTTTCCTCCATTAGCCTTTTATGTATGTATGATCCTCCCACCATCATCCTGAAAAGTTTTAATATGGAATACACATCATTGGCTTCATAAAATATTCTAAACAGATTTTATCATTGTAATTCATAATTTCATTTATATTACTTGTTCCAAAAATCAAATGGTACAGTATACATTCGTACAGATGACCTTATCAACATTTTTCTATCTAAAATTTCTATCAATTTTTTTAGATGGCTATCATTTCATATTATGTGCTGGAAAAGTAAGGTTTTCAACCTTGTGTTTAGGAAAATGTTCAACTCATTCTTAAATATAGCTTAAATATTTAAATAGCAATGCAGAGTGATGATCCTGCTCAGAGATCCTACCTTCAAATAGACTTTATATTTCCATTGGTATATATATATTTCCTTTTACAGAAAAAAACCCAATAAATCAAAAGTTCATCATCAGTCCTATGGAATGTGGTGATGAGCATTTTTCCAAAGACTGCTATTCTAACTATCTCTAGGAAGAATATAATATCCACCCCTTATGGACTGTAAAAAACATGATTTATGGTTTTGATGATTAGACAGATTATAGAAAGAAGAGTCATGATGCAGCTTTTGAGAAATAGTTTAAATCTTAATTGTACTTAGCACCAATATGAAGAAAATGAGAAACATCCACTTCATATCTTTCTTTACCCTTTTTCTTTTCTTTTTCTGCATTTTTAGCCTTTTCTTTTCTCTTTTTTCTTCTTTTTTTCTTCTATTTTACTTTGTATTATTTATTATTCTTAATAAAACTTTCAGATATATATATGGTATATACTGTATTTTGCCTAGGTAGGCAAAGAAGAGATGTGCAGCAAACTCCAAATGATGAATTTATCTGGGGAATCATACAAATAAAATAATGATAGAGTCAGGCTTGTAAAAATAGAATTGCACTTACTGATATCTTTCCATGATTGATCAACTTTCCATGTTGAACCTAAAGTTCCTATCTTTCTATAGCAAACCACACAATAAGCAGCCAGAGACATTCTGTAAAGGTACAAAAAACTGATTTAGCACATCAACAGGATTTTAAAAATTATTTTATGTATCAGTTATGCCCTAATCTAATAGAGAGACAGCATAGCATTCTTTCCAAAAACATATTTCAAGTTTAGTACAGGATTTCATAATTAAAAACCAAACAAACCCTTCAGGACTCTTTCAAAGGAAACAAGAATAATATCATTTTCCAAAATGTTAATATGGAAAGCCTTCCCTTCTGAATTTAAATGATTCATCTCACAAGCCAAAATAATATATTTTGCTTTACTGTATTTTTTATAAGGTAATTATTTTGGCTGTCCATGTACACTGGAAAAAAGAGAGATTCAGAGACATAATGACCAATTCACTGAAATCTAATATATTTGCTGCAAATCTATAGAAAATTATTGGATCTTAAAAATTCTGTGCAGATTCAGTACAAGGAATAGAGCAGGGGTAAGATTTTTGGGATAAGATGTTCTACTGATATAGTATCATTTAATTCAAAATCATGCTGTCAATACTTTTGCTGCTTATTCCATGGTTAACTTTACCAGTTTACTCAACTAATTTGGGGAGTTTGTATGTTACACTGCATATTAACTAGTTTTGCTCAATAACCTTGGGTAAAATAAGGCAAGATGGTCTTCAGTTCAGTAAGAACTAAGGACACTCAGATTTTCAGTATAAATCTACATGTATGAATAGATCTGGAGTTTTTTTTAAAATAAAACCCAGATTTGAGGTTTTTTTAAAAAAATAAAAAAATAAGAGATCTGGGTTTTTTAAAAAAATAAAAAGGTATCACTCAAAACACCTAAATGTGCCATATATGAAGATAAAAAGTTTTTAAACCAACTGCAGGTTCTAATCATTTTTTTTCCATTCGCAGTACAGCCATGGAACCATAAAAATAAAGCTGGTTAGCCAATGAAGCTTTGTTTGTGAGAATGCCATCTGACTCCAGGGAAAACAACAGTGCTGCCCGGGCATTTCAGTTTTGCAGTGACTTGCACGCTCAACTTTCCAAACCTGATTTAACTGCCTTGCAGATGTTTTTCTCCAAACAGATCCAAGAGTGTGGGAGGGGGTGACTTAATTTCATAGCTGAATAATCACATTCACTAGGAAAAGAAATATTTTATTCAGAAAAGAAAATCATCGCGCTTCTCCCTTACACACCCTGGAAATAAAACACGCCTACGGTGCACACTCTGAAATGAAATTGCAGCAGAGGCGCTTTTTAGCCTTTAGCGAACGTGCAAAAAAAAAAGATTGCAATTCGCGAACAGCATGGAAATGCCCCAGTTGTCCTAATTTTAGGGGTGCATGGATGGATGGATGGATAGTCCATCACTGCTGATTACAACTATCGTTATATAATAATGGACAAATGAATTAAACGGGCATCCTTCGCAACATTACTCCTTAATTCAGGGATTTATCCGGCTAGGCAAGGCAGGTTTCTCCAGCCCCCGACTTCACAACCACGGACCAGGTTGGCCCCAACCACCGGTCTTCCTCCTCTTCTCCTCCTCCTCCCCTACCTGCCCATCTCGGATCCCCGTCCCACTGTCAACGACGAAGCCTTGCCATACCGCCCACGCTCTGACGTCAACGCGACCCATCTTACGTCACCCGGAGCGCCGCCCCTCACGAGGAGCAACCCAATCCAAAGACTATATAGAAGGCGCCTGCGCAGTTGTGGCTCTTGCGTCGGAGTCGGCGCTCCTTCCGTCTCCCACTTCTTCCGGTCGGGGGGAAACGGGAGTGACCTGGTGTGTTCGTCGCCAGGGCAACGTTGCTGGACGGGTGAAGCACGATTCAGTGTTTTGTTAGCTTGAACTCAGTGGGTTTCCCCCCCCCATTTCTTTCCCAGTTTATCCCTCGTTCACCCTCGTATCTCCGGCATTAAGGGCTTGCCTTTCCGCAGGGCAACGTAGACGTCAGGTTTTGCGAATCCTGCGTAGCGTAAAATAGTTCCTGGCAGCTACTCTCTTTCACCATAGTTTTATCCGGGGTAGTTGCACACTAAACCTCATCAATCTGGCCGAGGATGATGGGAAGTGCAATTGCAACCTGCCTGGAAGATGCAGTTAGTTAGGGTTGCCAAATGCTCTGGTAAACCATACCATTTCCTCCCTGAATTAGCAATAGCACTTAGACTTATATACCGTAAAGCACTCATAGTGCTTTTCAGCCCTCTCGAAGCGGTTTACAGAATCAGCCTATTGCCCCCAACAATTTAGGTCCTCATTTTACCCACCTGAGAAAAGATGGAAGGCTGAGTCAACTTTGAGCCTGGTGAGATTCGAACTGCCAAATTGCAGGCAGCTGGCAGTTCACTGTAGGATTAGGGCTACCAAATCAGGGCTACAAAAATCCCAAATACAGGGTAGAGTTTTCTCTGAATCTTCGTTGCCTTGAAATTGTCCAACCCAGATCAAAACATAAAGTGACTTTGAATGAAAGTGGATTTAGTTCTAAACCAGTACTGTAATAAGCTAGACATAAATATGCCAGATTCAAGATAGAAGTAATACATGTTATTGATAGGGCTTTTGTTTTCCCTTTTTTTTAAAATTAAAGCATATTAAAATATTGAAGTGCATTCAGAATTATATTAAATAATTTATTACATTCAAAGTTACTATGTTAATTAACTATACAGGCATATTCTCATTGTCTTGAAAATCAGTAAATCTGAATTCAGCTTAACTTTTGCTCAATTGAATTGGCTAGGATAGAAGCTTACCCATCAGGACGTTTGTATTGATTTTTTTCAGTTTAACATTGTATCCTTTTCTACAAATAGTCTTTCCGTTTGATGTTTTAGGTATCTGACATTGTGAAGAAGATGGTGAATGTTTTGAAAGGGATACTTATAGAATGGTAAGCAAAAATATATTGGCAATGCAAGTGCTACCCCAAGCTTGTAAGAAATTTGGTAGCATGAGCAAGAAATGTTTATGTTGTGACATGGTTACAAGAAACACTGAGTTTGTAATCAAGTGAAATAGCAAAAATAGCATACTCTTGTTTTAAAGGAATACTATGTTACTGAAATGTGATATAGTACAGTATATTATTCATGTAACCTATAAACTAAAAATATTTGGTATGCCTAATTCATATTATAAAGATAAAAATTATTCTGACAACAGCCTCATTTTCTTATTACACTTAAATTTAACAGGCTTAAGCTTGTCAATATTGCCTTTAACTCTAATTTCTAAAGGTGTTACTTGTTTAAATTCCAGATTGTAAATAATTCACTTAACCAGCAGAGTGGGCTGAGACAGCAATTACAATCTTCTGCTACTATTTTCCCTTTATGTAAACTGAATAATGTATGTACAGTTTAATATTAATTTTGAGGACCTTAGGCCTCGTGAGCAATTGCCAGATTAGAACCACCAAGGCATGGTTCTAAAAGTACCATATCTAAGCTACAGCAATCCAGATAATCACTGGAGGTTAGCATCAAGTTAAGGGATTTGTGCAACTATTTGCTGCATCTAATGATCATCTAAATTTTTAAATCCTGTTTAGTATTCATTAAGAACACACCGCAAACAACACAAAAATGGATGGGTACTAGTTTTTTTTAAAGAGATTTACCTTCAGAAAGAGCAGTGTATGCATAGAAATAATGAGGCCCAATTAAGATGGAAGTTAAATTCAGAGTAAAAAAAAAGTTTTGAAAGAAACCAGAAGCAGGTAATTGCTTTCAGCTCAATTAAATAAAACCAATGCCTAATGTAATTCTAGCTACGTACCCAGTATATACCCTAGATATCTAAATCTAGGTTTGTTTGTTTTTTCATGCATATTTGAAAATTGCACTCCACAACTTGGGTGGGAGGTTTACTTTCCTTTACTTCCTTTATTACAGCCAGTGCTATAAGATTCCAGCAAACTACTCCTTGGTATTTAATTTCAAAGGAAAAGAAGTAGTTTTTGGCTCAAAGATTTGGCCAGCCAGTCTTTTGCTGTATTACAGATTGACGTGTGTACAGTATGATAGTAGATGTATTCAGAAAATTTCTAGCAGTTACTATGTGGTTGTGACACAAAATGAATATATTTCTTAGGCTAGTGATATCCAAAGAGGTATTTCATAAAATGCATTAGCACAAACAATGCACTTTTCCTTGAAGTACTATAGCAGTTGTTTCTGTATGCATGTACAAATAGCACTTCTTTGGGGACATAAGAGAAGTGACTGTAGATGCACATACAGGCAGAGACAAAAATGGTCAGCTTTCAAAAAAATACCCATGTAAGCCTTGTTAAGAGTGCATCTGCCTTAACATTTTGAAGAAAAAACAAAAAAAATGTTTGATAGGTTTACTTCTTTCTCAGAATCTCTTCCAGATTGGGAAATGTTATTGGAAAAAGTATCTATTCTGAATTGATTTTACATTGAAAATTTTGGATGTTTGACTAACTATTTCTAAATTTAACTTTTTTTGATTATATAGAATCTGATTATATTGATGATTGTCCCAACACAACCCTGTGATTGAATAAATAACATAAATGAATTTTTTTTAATTCAATGTTTTAGCCTAGATTCAGAACTGCAGCTAAAAAAATTGCCATAGTGAATGGATTGTGCTATGAAAGGGACAATTGGAACATAGCCCTTGGATTCTTCTTGCATACATAGTCCCATTTGATAATCATCTGTTGCCTTGCATGGACTGGGATCTTAATATTAAACTCAAGTTGTTCCTGAAAGATAGAATCCAGACGATGATAATACCTGTTTGATATTTCTCCTTGGTTTATGGTCAAGGAATCTACAAGATTCAATCTTGTGCTTTGCTATACAGGTAGTCCTAACCCCTTGTTCAGCAACCGTTTGGAGTTATTAAAGTGTTGAATGAGTGGTACAGCCTGATGTCAGTTCTGTTGATCCCAGTACAAGCTTACATGTACAACAGTTGCAGCATTCTGCAATCACATGATTACTGTTTGTGACCTTCCCACTGGCTTCCCACAGGCAAATGGGAAGCCAGTACAGAAGGTGACATGTCACTCTGCTAAATCTCTTACACCCAGGAGCAGCCAACCCCATATTGCCCTGCTTGCATTACATTGATTACTTGTGTGCCCTGCAGCAACTACGCCAGGTCCTGCTCTACTGGTATCCTTATGTTCCCTTCCCCCACCCAACAGCAGCCACATATCAGCCTGCCAGCTTGTTTGCAAACTATCTGGGAATTGCAACTTGCTGATTTCCCCACTGACTTTGCTTGCAGATCCTCACTTAGTGGTCCACAAAGCCTCTTAATGATGACAATGGGGACTGATGGGATTGCTATCGCAAAGCATGACTTCATGCTTTATGACCGCTCATCTTAGCAACAGAAATTATAGTCCCAATTATCTTTGTTAGTACAGAACTATCTGTTTTACATGAAACTGTATCTGATTACATTAAACTGTTGGAAATTGTCATTCAGAGACTGGGCTAAAAAGTCATCACTATACCCTTGATATTTGTATGTATTGATGTTGAGGACATATTTAAAACCACATTTAATCATATTAAAAATTGTTCTCATCTCATTGGATGAAACATTCTAGTTGAACATAATCCCAACTGTTTGCACTCAATTCCAATAGATGGAATATACTCATTCTATTTGATTGTGGTTTGATGGTTCAGCCTTTCTTGGATAAGATTGCGCTTCTCTCAAAATATCACATTTGAAGTTGGCAGTGTTCCTTGGCTTGTATTCTCCTGCTGGAATATATCCATGAGAAGGAGCAATCTTTTCTGACCTTGTACTTTAGATTTTACTTGATGACAGGACTTTGTTACAATTATTCATGGCTTAAATACTTCCTGGATAGAATGTTAGGTTATATGCAAAGCTAACCTTGAAAAGTATTAGAAATTGCAGTGACTGCAGAACATATGGACTAAAATAAGGTAACCAGAATATGCTGTACCTATTTTACTAAATTCACAGTTGTCACCAGTCTCTTTCCATCACTGATTAAATTTAACATTCACAGCCTTAATCGTGTTGTTTCCTAGGAATCTTAACAATGCTACTTCAGTGCATTTTGTCATACGAACACCTGAGTTTTCATCTATCTAAGGCATAGCAGATGTTTTTTGGAACATGGCGCTGTCTATGAAATATCCTCCCCAACTGGAGATGGCCAAGATCCACACAGTATAACTTTGGATGTTTGGTCAGGCTTGGATATTTGGGAGAACCCTGAAAATACTTGATCTCAACATATTAGGACTGTTTTCATAATAGCTTTCATTTCATGAATTTTTTCCAATCTCATTATGTTTTATGAATTTCTGCATGCTTTATAAAGTTTATGAGGTTTAATGCATTTCATAAATGTGGTTTTATTGTATTATATTGACATTTGCATTGTAACTATTGCAGCTTAATTCATTGAAGTTTATGTGACATTACCATAATTTTATCCCACAGTGACCCCGCCATGAAGCAGTTCCTGCTGTACCTAGATGAATCGAATGCCCTGGGAAAGAAGTTCATCATACAAGACTTAGATGAAACCCATGTCTTTGTGTTGGCTGAAATGGTTAACTTCTTGCAAGAGAGAGTGGGAGAATTAATGGACCAGAACTCTTTTCCTATTACACAGAAATAAAAAAATGAGGCTGGATATGGATACACATCAAACTGAAAGCCTGTAAATTTTTCTGTGAATTAATTTAAAGCAGATTGAATAGTCATTATGAGAAGTGAGCTGCACGTATATCAAGAATTCTCTTTTATTATTTTCAGTTTCAACCTGTCTTAAAACTGCAATTATGCTAATAGCTCACTCTGTTTGCTAGTGCAAATTACTGTAGAATTTGGAATTATTTAGGATGTTCTTTGCAGAGGCAGGTGCAATGTTAACAATGATATTCAGTTGCTCTCTGTAATATTCCCTCATAGAGAAAGCCACTGTAAAATAAAGTGTGTATGTTTTTAATAGAATATGAAGGAGTTAGGTTTTTTTTTTTATTTCCAAGGAAGACTGTTAAATTTTGTAATTTGAATACTCTTGAAACTGTACAGATAGCTCTCCTCTTACAACCACAATTGAGCCCAACATTCCAGTTCTAAGCGAGACGGTTGTTAAGTAATTTTTGTCTCATTTTGCAACCCTTCTTGCCACAGCTGTTAAGTGAATCATTGCAGTTGTTAAGTTAGTAACAGGGTTGTTAAGTGAAACTAGCTTCCCCATTGATTTTATTTATCAGAAGGTCAAAAAATGTGATCACATGACTCCTCCCTCCCCCTAAACTTTGCAACAGTCATAAATACGAATCAGTCGTCAAGCGTCTGAATGTTGATCATGTGACCATGGGGATGCTACAAAGCTCACAAATGTGAAAAATTGTTGCAAGTACTACTTTCGGTGCCTTTGTAACTTTGAACGGTTCCGAAACAAACTCTTGTAATTTGAGGACTATCTGTACATTAATAACGTGCAGACAGCATGGTGCTGAATAGTATTATTTCATAGCCTAGTGGTTTTTAATTCACAGTAGTTTCAGTGAGAATTATTCCTGAATTAATATGTATAGGATCCAGTTCAATTCAGCTGATTCAATTTAGGCACTGCCCCATTTCAAATTGGCTCTTATAAAACAGAACAAAAGAAATAATGTAATAAAGAGAAAGACAACAAGATGGCAAAACTGAACAATAACCCATAAACATATAAGCATAGCCAATGGACTCCACCACAGGTGGTATTCAACAGATTCTGACCAGTTCTGGAGAACTGGTAGTGGAAATTTTGAGTAGTTCAGGGAAAGGGCAAATACCACCTCTCACTGGAGGTTTTATTTACAGTATCCTTCCCCTGCCACGCCCACCAAGCCATGCCCACAGAACTGGTAGTGAAAAAATTTGAATCCCACCACTGGGCCCCACATCACTCAGCCCAAGGCCTGGAGAACAAAAGATTTTAAAAGCTCATTGGGATGCCAACTTGAGTGGGAGCAACTTTCCTGTTCCACATTTTATTTCATTACTACAAACCATCTAAAAATGACTAATTTTAAAATGTTCATCAATGTGTGACTGTTCAGACATGTAGTACTGTCCCATGTATATTTATTCTAGGGTCCTACTGTACATCAATGTCATTTTACTATTTATGAAATGATACTTCCAAGCAAATATCCATATGCTTGGATTGGAGATAAGTGGCTATTGGTTTGGAACTGGGCTAAGAGTTGCCGGAAGTATCTATAGAAATTGCTCTCCCATTTTCTCTAGTGAAAGCATACATTCATGGAAAAATTAGCTTTAACTCTATCTTTGTAAATGGTTGGAAACTACTATAGTATTTTATATAGCCTTTTAGAAGTTTTAAATAATTCTCAAAAAATATGTTGACATATGGACTGGATGAAATATTTAAGTTTTTATGCTTATATGGGTGTTAATTTACTAATTTATTGAGCATGTAGTTTTCTCTTTCAGTCCCAGAGGTGAAATAGGAAACATTTGTGACATGCACAAAGTGTTAAATAGAAATAAACAAAAGTACTTGAAAATAGATTAATTCTAGGCAGATGTTAAAATTGACTTCTAATTAAAAGTGTTCATGGCCCATAGCTGAATAATATTTTCAGCAAAGATTTTTAAAAACTTGTCAAAGAGTTTTAATGTCACATCGTAGTTTGTTGTTGATAAATGTCAGGATGTACAAAGGTTGTACATACAGTACTATGCTACATACACATTATACAAAACTCTTACCCTTAAACCTTTGTTTCCCTATTTTATCCTTTTTTGTATTATTTGTCCATCAGTCTCCAAGAATTGACACTATTGAATGGAAGAAGAAAAAGATACGGGATACTTAAGTTAAAGTCCTCCCCTGGTTGGTGGGATAGCTTTGACTGAGACACTTTTTCTCAACCCAACCCAACCTGCAATAGGGAAAATATTCACAATCTGCAATGTAAGACTCAGTTGCAACCTCTTCATAGCAGAGCCTCTTCAGAAGTTGTAAACAAGGTGTGATTATTGTGATTTTTTTTTTCTATTCAGTCATGTCCTGTTCTCAGAGAGTGCCTGGAAAAGTCCCTGCAATTTTCTTGGGTAGCTTTTCAGAAGTGGTTTGCCATTGCCTTCTTCCTAGGGCTGAAATAAATGATTGGCTCAAAGTCACCCACTTAGCTTTGTGCCCAAGGGATATTTCATGTTAGACCATATATAGTCTATAGATTGCACTTGAGCTAAAGTTCGACAATCAAATCAAAATTACAAACATGGTTTGATACAGAACAGATCAACTGTGCCTCTTAAGCTTGAAACCACAAATCGTGATTTGGCATATCATTTCAAGGTCATATTTTGGAATAGTACTTTTTCTCCCCAAAACAAATGAATTGTTTAATATTTTTATCCGGGATAGTTCCTGTTAGAGCATATATAGTTTATTGCACTTGAGCTAAAGGTTTGATAATCAGATCTAAATTTACAAACATGGTTTACTGTGCCTCTCTTAAGCTTGAAAACACAAATTGTAGTTTGTGATTTGGGATATTATTTTTAAGGACATACTTTGGAGTAGCACTTTGGGGAAAAAAGAAACTTCCCAAATGTAAACTCTCTACATGCCTGGAATACACAGCAGTTTGCTTATACCTTATGGTTCTATACCTGGAAGCAAATCTGCAGCTTTTATATTTATTTCCATGCTAATAATTTGTTTTCTATCTGAATTTATCACCAGCATAACATCACTTTATATAAAATTCTCTAGTGCATATTAATACTAAAAAGAAACATAAACCATTGCTAGCTTATTCATTTCATTCTAAATATTCTGAAATGTGATTTACTAAAATGATTAAGCATAGATGATATTGTACATAGCATAATTCCATTCAGGAATCAATAGTTGGAAACTAGAAAAAAAGAGTTATCTTTTTCTAGAATTTGCCACCTAAATTTTTTGCTAAATTCTGCTACACCAACAGGGTGAACTCGAACTATGAATACATGAAGGTAAATATGATATAGTTGGAATAACAGAAACTTGGTAGGATGAAACCTATGACTGGAACGTACTGGTAGAAGGATACAAATTATTCAAAAAAACCAGACCCCATAAAAGAGGAGGTGGAGTTGCACTGTATGTAAAGGACCACTATATTGCTACAGAAATGCATGAAACCAAAGATGAAAACCTCCTAGAATGCATATGGGTATCAATATAAAAGAAAAAAAGAATGACATGGCCATAGGTGTATATTATAGGCCACCCAATCAAGCAGAAAAAATAGATGTCCTTTTCCCCAGCCAACTAACAAACATATGCAGGAAACACACAATAGTAATGGGAGACTTCAATTATCCTGATATCAATAGGAAAACTAATTCTGCACCAAGTGAGAAATCAAATAAGTTCCTAACCAACCTAGCTGACAACTTTGTTGTCCAAAAGGTAGAGGGTGAAACTAGAGGGACAGCCATACTGGACTTAATTCTTACAGAGAAGAAGTGATAGAGCGAGTTGAAACTGCAGGAACCTTGGGTGGGAGTCACCATGAATTCAACACCACACAAACACAAGCAACAGAACACATTGACACCAGAGTCTTGGATTTTAAAAGAGCTGATTTCAATAAACTCAGAACTTGGGAAAGATTCCATGGATGAAAATCCTAAAGGGGAAAACAACTCAAGAATCTTGGGAAACTCTAAAAAGTATGATAATAGAAGCCCAGACCAGCACAATACCACTGAGAAAGAAAAACAAGAAATCCAAGAAGAAACCAACATGGCTGCACAAAGATCTCTCTGGCAAATTGAAAGAAAAAAAGGACAAGTACAAAAAAATGGAAAGAAGGACATACAACTAAGGCAGAATATCAGCAGATAGCCAGAATCTGCAAAGACGAAGTCAGGATAGCAAAGGCTCAGAACGAACAAAGACTTGCAACAAAAGTCAAAGATAATAAAAAAAAATTCTTCCAACATATAAATAACAAGAAAAAAATCAAGGAAACAGTCAGTCCACTCAAGAGAAAAGACGGCAAGGAAATAGCAGGCAACAGAGAGAAAGTAGAACTGCTTAACTCATTCTTTGCATCTGTCTTCACACAAAAAGAAACTATACCTCAACCCACCAAAAACGTAACTGTAAAAGACAGACCAGAAATGAAAGTTAAAATAAGCAAAAAAATAGTAAGAGAATACCTGTCTGATCTTGATGAAAACAAATCACCAGGGCCTGATGGATTATATCCCAGAGTTTTAAAGGAGCTGGCAGAGGTCATCTCAGAACCACTGCACCATATCTTTCAAAAATCCTGGAGCACCGGGGAACTACCAGAGGACTGGAAAAGAGTTGAAGTGGTTCCCATCTTCAAAAAGGGGGGAAAAAACAGACCCAGGAAACTATAGACCAATCAACCTAACATCAATACCTGGGAAGACACTGGAAAAGATAATAAAGAAACAAATCTGCCAACATCTAGAAACAAGTAAAGTAATAACTAGCAGTCAGCACGAGTTTGTTAAAAGCAGACCATGCCAAACCAATCTTATTTCATTCTTCAACACAGTGACTAAATTAGTCGACCAGCAAAATACTGTGGACATAATATATTTAGATTTCAGCAAGGCATTTGATAAAGTAGACCACAAACTACTTCTTAGTAAGCTAGAAAAAAGTGGAATAGATAGCACCACCACTAGATGGATTCGCAACTGTCTGGCAAACCATACTCAACGAGTAGTCCTTAATGGGTCTAAGTCTACATGGAGGGAAGTAAGCAGTGGGGTGCCACAAGGTTCCGTCTTAGGCCCAGTACTCTTCAATATCTTAATTAATGACTTAGATGAGGGAATAGAAGGGGAACTTACCAAATTTGCAGGTGATACTAAGTGGCAGGAATAGCTAACACCCAAGAAGATAGACTCAAGATGCAGATGGAACTTGACAGACTAGAACACTGGGTCATATCTAACAAAATGAAATTCAATGTAGAGAAAAGTAAAGTCCTACACTTAGGCAAGAAAAACCAAAAGTACACATATAGACTGGGTGAAACCAGTCTCAACAGCAGTAACTGTGAGAGGGATCTTGGAGTCTTAGTGGACAACCAGCTAAATAAGAGCCAGCTGTGTGCAGCAGCAGCCAAAAAAGCTAATGCAATCCTAAATTGTATTAACAGAGGGATACAATCAAGATCAAGGGAAGTACTAATACCACTCTATAAAGCCTTAGTAAGACCACACCTAGAGTACTGCATCCAGTTTTGTTCACCACATTATAAAAAAGATATTGAGACTCTAGAAAGAGTACAGAGCAGAGCAACCAGGATGATTAGGGGACTGGAGGCTAAAACATACAATGAACGGTTGCAGGAACTGGCTTGGCTAGTCTCATCAAGAGAAGGACCAGGAGAGACATGATAGCTGTCTCCCAATATTTGAGGGGCTGCCACAGAGAGGAAGGGGTCAAGCTATTTTCTAAAGTGCCTGTAGGCCAGACAAGGAATAATGGATGGAAACTGAACAAGGAGAGATTTAATCTGGAAATAAGGAGAAACTTTCTGACAGTGAGAACAATCAACCAATGGAACAGCTTGCCCTTGGAAGTTGTGGGAGCGCCATCACTTGAGACTTTCAAGAAGAGATTGGACTGCCATTTGTCAGAAATGGTGTAGGGTCTCCCACTTGGGCAGGGGGTTGGACTAGATGACCTACAAGATCCCTTCCAACTCTGATTATCTGAAGAGAGAAAAACTTGGACTCTGGAAACTATTGATTCCTGATTGGAATTATGTTCTCTTTTTCTGATATTTGATTCCTTTTTGCTTTATATCCAATCTTTTAGATATTTTTTAAGACCTATTTCTAGGCATCTTTCAGCCTCAGCCTTGTCACAGGGAACACACCAGAAAGAAAAGCTCTTACTCATTTTTATTAAAAGTAAAAGAAAAGAATGCACTGAATATCTGTGTGAGTCACACATTCATTCTTTTAAAACTCAGGTTATTAGTTGTTTTAGAATGAAGGTAATGTTTATGTTTTTAGCACTCATAGTTGATCTGAGCTGTTAGCATTTGTCTTTTCTTACCTTTGATACATTTTGCTTCCAAAATGCATGGCACAATAGAATTTGGAGGACAAATAATTTGGTATGAAAAGAGACTCCTTACTTATTATAGGAAAATTATTTAAAACAGCGCTAGCTATATTATAAGTCATATTGTGTGTGATTAGATATTTTCCAAGATTTCTAAATGAGAAGTATCTATTTCCCTATCATCAAAGTTCAGGTTTTATTCCATTTTTTTCTCCTATGAATTTCTCCATCTCCCTGTCCCAATTCCATTTGCACATCTTGATTGGATTTCAGCACCTATCATTAAAATTAAAATCACTTGCATTTATGAAAACTTCTTGCATTTATTCTGTTCCAAATATTAATTTCAAATTTAAATTACATAAATGTATATAAATAAGAGATCATTCATCTATGCAACAAATACAACAATCAATTCATTTGTTGCTCTTCTGTTGCCACAGAAAAGATAGAAAACAATTGGAATGGAAATGATATCCACATTCTGTAGCTTTGAAGGCAAAATGTTTCAACACAAAAGTTTGATTAAAAGTGTTGATAACTGGTCTATAAAATGTCTCACTTTTGCCCGTTCCTCAGAAGTTAGAATCTATTAATTATATAATCTTACATTAGGCAGTAATGAAACAAAAAGAACTGATGGGTACAGGGGTGGATTTGGCTTTTGAATTACTGAGGGAAAACCCAGAACTCTCAGATTAAAGGTAAAGTTTTCTCTGAGTCAAGCTCAATTGGTGACTTCATGTATATATATCCATGTGATTTTCTGGCCACCTATAAAGAAGTTGTTTGCCATCACCTTTGAGGCTATTTCTCCTGTTCCATATTCTAACCTGCATGCTTGTTATTGCCTCCAATCTGCCACCCATGCTCTAACTAAAGGCAATCCTTCTTAGCCTTTCAAAATCAACCTTGAAAGTTCAACCTGACTAATCCTAACAAGTAATTCTTGACCACAGAGAATTATAATGCCCAGAATTTCTGTTTTGCCAATAAAGAGTCATTTCAAAGGCTGACATTCATGAAATATTGAGTCAATCTTTAGTATCTAGATGCAAGTGTCATTCTAGGAACATATGATAATTTTCGTATGCCCTTTCTAAGCATGATAGAGTCAGAGTTTTTCATAAATTAACAAATGCAGATTTTTAGACCATAGGTTTCTTCCAAGAACTTTGTTTATCTCAGGAAGACTATCCATTAAGTGGAATATTGTTAAGACAGGGGAGGAGAAAAGGTTCTGGAATCCATGCAAGCAGCTATGAAGAATGAAGATGGCATACTAGCCAACTACGGTAGCAGAAAATGTATTCTGGGCAATTTCAACACAAAGTACCTAACTAGTTTGCAGCTTAATCCAATATAGTTATAACACATTCCAAGTCAGGTATTTAAGGCTATTTAGATGATTGATTGTGATATCTTCAATGCAATATTTCCAAGTTATTGCTTTTTACTAGCATATATTAGGCACATTTCTTTCATGCTCTCTTACCTCTACTCAAGCCAATTTTGCAAGTTTCTGTTGCACTTCAAGCTACCAGTATATTATGGAAAAGTAGACAAAAAAGGCTAGAATAGCAGCATATTGGTGATAATGATGTAACTTTTAAATAAATACATGGTTTATTTAAAATATTTATGCTACTTTCTATTTAAAACACCTCTACAATCTCTAGAATAACATCTGGAAGATTCGTAAGAGCATAATAACATACGTAATTATAGTCATTTTATATATTTTAGAAAAAAACTGAAAGGAGGTGGGGAAACATCTGTTCTTCTTTCAAATTAATAAGACATTTTTTTTGTTTCAAACATGATGTTTTAAGAATACATTTCCCTTGAAAAAGAGAGAAATAAGAATTGAAGGGCACTGCTATTTGTAGCAATTTCTTCATTTCATTTTTTACTGTAGAATTCTGGAGGTGGAATCAGGTTGGCATTGAATGGCTCCAAAATTACTCCATTTCTACAGCTGGTCCCAAAATGGCTCCATCTTACTTATCCAAGTGAACACTGGACATGTATGGCTATGGTAATTCTTTCACAAACACTCCTGCTAATGAGAAATGGAAGTATTTTTTTGGGGGGGGGGATTTATTCATAACCCATATGGATAAACTCCCACAATTCCCAGTTCTCATTACAAAAAGAACTAGTTTATATGCCTTCTGGAACCAAAGGTACAAAGGAAAACATATAATCCTCCTTCGCCTGTTTAGTAAGAGGGAAAATATTCCTTTTCAGTGAGTTTAAACAACCAAGGAGCAATCTTATCAGAGATGGACATGCACAGTTCAGGAAAAGACATTTAAAAAATGTTTCCTGAGAAATGATTGCTTTAAAAAAACAGACATCCAAAGGAATTATACATTTATTCCTAAATAAAGAGTGCTTTCTCTCTCTCCCTCCATCTTATATAACTATGTATAAGACTCATTTTATGAAGTTAAGTTCTAGGGAACAGATGGAATTACTGCTGCAGTACATACTTCCCTGCTCACTTTTATAGCAAGGTTATAGTTTCCCAGGGTTATGCTTCTGGGGTATTTTAACCTTTGATTCCCAGGCAGAATCTGAAGAAGAGGCTCAGGATTTCATGGCTGTGAGCATCTTATCCTAGCTATCAAAAACCCAATACTTTGGGAGTCACACATTAGGTGTGTTTTATTTTGGAGCTATACGATATGGACTGAATTTGTTAATGGCATGTTAATGGCTGTCATGGTCAGATCATTAACTGATTGGGACCATCCAAAGTGCCTGATAGGCTCACAGGGACCTTGGGGAGCTGCCTGAAACTCTCTCTCTCTTCAAGGCTTTAGTTGTCTCTTGGAACAGGGGTCCCCAACCCCTGGTCCGTGGATTGGCACTGGGCTGCAGCATGCCCGAAACTGGGCCGTGTAAATAAACAAAGCCCCATCTGTAGGATGCAGGCAGCATTCAAAATCATGCCCCCTACAGTCCACAGAAAAACCTGCCTTGGAATGAGAGGATGACCTTGGCCTTCCATCATACTAAGCTTGTGTTCATTGACTTCCTGTTCATTGACTTCAGGGAATTACCTGGTTTTCAGAATAATTCTTGGAAATAAAGCAACAGAAAAGATGCCTGGAGTATTGCGGGAAACAGAGGA